>NC_070603.1:72715802-73965802 GCF_027172205.1 Podarcis raffonei
TTAGTTTAGAGAAAAGGGAAGTAATAGCAGCGCATAAGGCCGGGCATGCTGTGGACAAACTGGATTGCAAAAAGCTTTTCTCCTCTTTCGTAACACTGGAACTCATGAGCATTCTGTGAAGCTGGGAGTGGAAGATTCAGGACAGAAAAATGTACTTCTTCACAGAGCACCTAATCATACTATGGAATTTACTCCCACAGGAGGCAGAGATGACCACCAACTTAGATTATTTTAAAAGAGGATTAGACAAATTTATGGAGGGTAAGGCTATCAATGGCTGCTGGGCACAATAGTTACGTTCTACCATCACTGTTGGGGAACAGTAAGCCTCTGAATGACAATTGCTGGGAATCACAAATAGGGAGCGCTTGGGTCCTACTTTGGGGATTCCCATAGGCATTTGGTTGGCCAGGATGCTGAACTAGATGGGCCGCCACCGACCTGAACCAACAGGCTCTTCTTATGTTCAGGCACTGGATGCTGCTGAAGAGAGGAAGTATGTGAGATTTGCGGCAAGCAATCCTAAGCATAGCAGTGATTGTGAGGGGGACTTCTCTGTGCTAATTAACCTCTGAGATTCTTTGTGGCATTTGACTTGTTCACAATTGCCACCTTCCACGGGAGGAACAGGACTGTTACACAGTTCAAGAACATCTCTCTCTCTCTCTTTCTCTCTCTCTCTCTCTCTCTCTCTCTGTGTGTGTGTGTGTGTGTGTGTGAGTGAGTGAGAGAGAGAGAGACTGGAGACATAGTATAGCCAGCCTGTCAGAAAAGCAGCCTTTTTGTTGCTAGATTTCACACCACTGCAGGAAAATCCAGCTTTTTATTTGGAGCAGCCAGATAACGCCAGGGAACATCCGTTTCCTTCCTGCACAGGAAGTTGCTCCACCCAGGCATCATGTTAGAGGAAACCCCTGAGGGGGTTTGCCTCTGACAGGCTCAATTTTGTACGTCAAAGCTATACTTTGACCACACACGAAAAAAACAAACTGCATCACCAGGTGTGGCCAAGAAAACAGTGTGATGTCCAGAATGATGACAATGCTAATAAGGTTTCCAGATTCCTAGATCCCAACAGGATACAGAGACATTTCTGCAAAGAGGCACAGCATATCCAAATAACTGGAAATTTCTACCACCTGTTCCTCTGGCAGTGCTTCTGCACCTGTAACAGTGCGCTGGTACTTAGCGATAATGCCTTCAATTTTGAGGTTCCCCAATGTGGTGCTCATGGCATCCATGGTCCCTGAGCAGCATTCCTTTGATGCCCACAAAACCTCTGAGACTCCCCACCCACAGTCCTGTTGGTCAAGAGGCAGTGAGCGTGGTTAACTTTTTTTTCCTTTGAAAAGTAGATACATCTGAAGGAGGAGGTTTGGAGAAGTGACTTTCTTTCCCACTGCTGCATTAAACCTTATGCTTTTCGAAATTCTGTTGAATTAATTTGACTTTTTCACAGATTCCTTGGAAAAGCAGAGCGGGCATGTGCACAATTTCATTCTCCCTGTGTGTGTTTTGACTGATCCAGGGGAGAGAAGCGATCCGAGGGGTGGCATCCACAGCACACACTCAAAAATCCTAATGTGCCCATGGGCTTTTAAAAAAGTTGGCAACTCCTGCCTTAAAATTCAGTAGTAGAAATTCTGTTTTTTAAAAAGCATACTGGGAAATGTGTGTGTTGCAGGTACACACTCATGGTTGTAAGTGGGACGGTAAACCAAACACAAACAGGAAGAACTGCTGAATGGTAAAAATAAAGGAAAACTCAGACCTGGAACCTCACATAAACTAGTGTTTGAATTCTTCTGTGTTTCCTTTCCTTCTGATTTTTCTGTTTACAATCATCCCCACCATCCCATCCTGTGTGTGTGTGTGTGTGTGTGTGTGTGATGGTTAATTCTGGTCCACAAAAGCTTATGCCATAATAAATATGTTGAACCCACAAGACCCATTGCTATTTTTGCTGTTAACAGGGTAAGATGGCGACCCCTCTAGAAATCTTTGTAAGAATCCCTAAGCTGAGAGGTCTTGCAAAGTGTGCTTGCTGGTTGAGAGGCCTCAGTTGGACACCACAGGCTTCCTAACCAGTGTTGCTGTCCCACCCACCCCCCAGCCACCTGTTCAGTCCAACCCCCAGTTCCTCTGCCTTGTTCCAAAGCGGATCCGGGATGGGGGAGGGCAGGCCATCTGCAATCTGATCACAGCTCCCCCTCCCCCCTCTCTCCTCTAGGAGTGGGGGCCCTGGCTAGATGGCTCCTCAAAGGACTGAGTCCTTTCCACTTCTTCAGAGGATAAAATTCCCAGTGGGAGGGAGAGGCTGGATGAATGCACTTGGGCAAGGCTGCAAATCTCTCCAGATAAAGGAGTTGCCACAGCCTGCCCTCACAATGGGGCTCTCAAAGGGGGTGGCTAGACTGGGAAGGAGCACAGAAGTTCGTCCCCACACAAAAGAGCTGGACGGCTCAAAGTCCTGGCTGATAAGCACTGAGGAAAGAGGTGGAAGAGGAGATTTTTGTTATCCGACTGGACCTCTGCAGATCTGGGATTTAGAAATGCCACATCAACTTGGAAAGGCTGTTTTCACATGTAACACTTACCAATCTTTCTTTTCTTTTTGCATTTCCCATGCGTAAAATTTGAATGTAAAAACTGGCTGTCTGCTGTTTTCATTAACATGCAAGGCAACACATCTCTGTGCCCTCAGTTTAAGTGATATTTGGATACTCTCTCTTACACACAATACCCAAGGAAGCTGTTCTTCTCCACCTCTTAAGGTCTCTGGAGAAGAAAATCTAGTGTTCTGTTTACAGTGGTACCTCAGGTTAAGTACTTAATTTGTTCCGTAGGTCCATACTTAACCTGAAACTGTTCTTAACCTGAAGCACCACTTTAGCTAATGGGGCCTCCTGCTGCTGTTGCGCCGCCAGAGCATGATTTCTGTTCTCATCCTGAAGCAAAGTTCTTAACCTGAAGCACTATTTCTGGATTAGCGGAGTCTGTAACCTGAAGCGTATGTAACCTGAGGTACCACTGTAATTAGTTTTATTTAAACATATACCTAGAAAAAGGGCTGACCATGTATTACTCTTCAGTGACACCCAAAGCTCGTTATATCATTTAATATGACATTTGCATTTACTACACATGTTTGTTTTTAAATGCAAGTAGCATCAGTTGGGGAGAGCTGATAATTATCAGAATCACAGTGGCAAGGGAGGGGAGGAGCTTAACCCTTTCTTCCCCTATTGTGGTCCTGAAGTGAACCCCTCTGGCTTCTCTGAGGCTGCAAGCCTATCTGCATATGCCAGGGAATAAACCCTATTGAACTTTTTGATGCATAGGATTGCATTGTGAAAGTGTTATTTGTATGGAGAGACAGTGTGCTGTCATAGAGTGTTGAACTATTACATAGGCGACCAGAGTTCAAATCCCCACTAAGCCATGAGGCTTACCAAGTGATCTTGGGTCAGTCACTATCTAACCCACCTCACAAGGTTGTTGTGTGGATAAAATGGGGAGTGAAGAACCATGTACACCACCTTGAGGAAAAGTTGGTATATAAATGTAATAAAATAAATAATAAATTTGTATGGAGAGGACCCCCCTCCCCATCAGATGGAAAGTTCTTCCCATGCAAATAGCACTTTCAGAGGAAGGTTTTCCCCCACAACCACATCACAGAGTGAAAGTATTTAAGTTCTCTCTCTATATCTGCTGCAACCCCAACATTTATCATCTTCCCACAAGCTGATATTTGCATTAAAAAAAACACCAACCTGCATCTTAAATGCAAATAAAATTTTAACTTGATATCTAGTTTTTTCCTCCCTTTGTCTCATAGTAGGGCTGGCCATGCCTTTAAGAGAGAGCCTTTCTGTACAAATAAAAGGTCTCATTGAGGGTATGCACCATTCCTGGCTGTAGGCAGAGGCTTACATGGCTGGATTTCTCAACATACACCTTACATGTAGAAGACTGGGCAAGACCACACCAGCCTGATAGCTCATTATCTATAGCTAGGTTTGTTGTAGTTTTTAAATTGTTTGGACAGAGCCGTAGCTAGTGGGGGTGTGAAATGTAGCCAGGTTTTTTGCCCCGGGTGAAGCCTCTAGAGGGGTGCTATTGATGCTCCTAGCCTGTGTGCATGTGTATGCAAATGTGCATGTGAGGGGGGCCAAACTGGTTTTTTGACCCAGGTGAAATCCTGGTTTGGAGGAGCAATTAATCATCTGAGTCAGCACATACAGATGGAAGAGTTTCATCCCACATGTTTACTAGCTCAGGGAGAACTAAACCCAAGTATACCCTAGGCCCAGCTTTTGCCTCGGACACCTAAAACTTCTTTTTTTAAAGTCTCTGTTGTGATATCTTCTTGCAATATGTGGAAGGAGGATACATACTCAGGCTGCAAAATGCTGACAATGCTTCTGTTCATTCTTCCCTTTCTTAACAAATAATGATAATCTGGGCAGAGAAACATTCCTGCTCAGGAAAGTTAGGAAGCTTACACAGCCCCCAAAGCATTAAAACAAAACGAAGCCTCAACAAAAGGGTCACGGAATAGCAAGACACTGCTGTGTTTGTGTGTGCGTGGCGTAGAATAGTCTTACTGACCACATGAGCTCTCTGTTCCCACAGAGCAGTTGTTCAACAGGGACACCAAAGGATTGAAAATAGAAAATGGGATGCCCCAAATGGTGTGTGCATTGAAGTGTGGTGGGGCCTAGAATTTGTCTCTGTCATGAGTGCCATAGGGGTGTCATGGAGGCATCTGCAGAGGAATGGGAGTTGGAGCTGGAGGACCCTGGTGAGGGTCCTAGCAACACGTGGGTGGTGGAATCAGGACCTGTCCGAGCCCAGGGAGGGCTCTAGCTGAAATCTGGATCCAGGGAAGAGGCTGTGAGCTCATCCACACTTCTGCTTGGCCTGTATTTTGCCCTGTGAAAATCCTGCTGAGCCTTCTAACCTGTACCAATGTACCTATCTGAGTTGAGCATGATAGTCTTTGTCAGAACTGGGAGTTTGAGTTCTTCATCTGGCAATGAGGGCCAGGACAGTCTCACATACATCAAACATTTAAAGCACATTTCCCCTCTCAACTGTAGTTTGTTAAAGGTGCTGGGAATTGTAACTCTGTGGAGGGTAAACTACAGTTCCCATGATTCTTTTATTGCGGCAGCGGGTTTGTGTGTGTGTGTGTGTGTGTGTGAGAGAGAGAGAGAGAGAGAGCGCATTATTTAAATGTGCGGTGTACATGTAGCCACAGCCCACAGGGAAACCTGAATGGAGATAATAAATACATTATCTGAGGGAAATACTACATTTCCTCTTGAGAAAACATTGTGGCCTGTATGATAAAGCAGTATCTCTGAAACAGAAAAACAGCCTTTGGAGGGTGTATGAACTATGTGAAACAAAAGAGAAATGTGCAGTGATTGCACAGGGAAGTTGAAGGACCCTTAAGCACATCCTTTCGGCCCAATCTTTTGAGATCACTGATTCCAAGAGGTCGGCCCAAGACATTTTTTGCTGCCTGAGGTGAAGGACAAGTTCTCCATCTCCCCCATTCCAGAAGCTGATCACATGGCCAGTTGAATCTTCCTTCAGCACTCGCAACTGGGCAACATTATTCACAGCATCCAATGACAGCAGGATAGCTCTGGGGTATGTGCGTGCAGAGCAGGTTCTGTCCTCCAACACCTCACCACCTCTCCCTGACCACGGACATCTGCTCCCTAAGGTGGCTGTGTCTCCCTCACTTTCCTCTTGCCACTTGATCCTTCAAAAAACTCCCAACAACCTCAGTTTTCCTCCCATCTATAGTCTGAGTAACTTGCACTAGGTACACCAGGATTAATCACCAGAACTTGTTTTCTTTTTCTTTTTTTAATAATATTTATTACTTTTAAACCTTACAATAAAGAAGAAAAAAAAGAAGAAGAAGCAAAAGAAAGAAAATACAATACAATACAATATATAAACAATACACAACGCAACATTAACACATTAGACTAAACAAAACAAAACAAAAACAATTTAAAAACATACATCATACCATTTCAATGCCCGATCTTTCATTCCCTCGTTTCATTGACCTCCTCTCCCTCCCTTTTTGTATTCCACTTCTATTGTTTCAGCAATTCCTTTCCATCTTTCTCTATTTTCTGTCATATAATTTTCTTAACTTATTTTAACCTTATTTTCCATTAATACTATAATACTTATTTGTGCTTAACTCCTTATAACATTTCTACTAAAGCCATATAGTTTAATTCCAACATTTTTCTAACACTCATTAATTTTACAGTATTTCTATAAATAAACTTTAAACTTTTCCCAATCTTCTTCCACCGTCTCTTCTCCCTGGTCTCGGATTCTGCCAGTCCTTTCCGTCAATTCCATATGGTTCATCAACCTGGTGATCTTCTGTCCGAGGCTCTTAACTCTTTTCCAAGTCCCTTCTGCAGATCTTCTTCATATTTATACATGCACTTTACTTTGTCTTCTGCTGATCTTGTTCTTAATTTCCTTCCTTTGATGCTGAAGAGTAGATCTCGGGGAAGCTCCGACTTAGCAATGTTTTTATTCCTTCTCGACAGGTCAGCCAAATCTCCGTAATTAAAACTAAAATCCAAAAGATATTTCAGGACGTGTTTCAAAATCCCTCCAAATCTGAAGGCCCCCACAACTCCAATCTCCTCCTGACCCAAGTCCAGGTCCCAAAGGTCAGTACATCCCTGCATGGGGGGATCTATCCAACTTTCCTTCTCCAGTCCAAGCAGGGCTCCAATCCTCAAAATCTGACTTTCTCTAAATTCAGTCATAGAAGGCAACAACTTATATTCATCAAATTGCCTCTGTAAGGCTGGGGCTCTCTCCCTCTCCACTTGTATTACTTTAGATTCAACAACAAGAACTTTGTGCCTCGCCTTCTCCACAATTTGCCAGGTCAGAGTAGATTCCTGTATCGATTCCTGAGTAGTTTCTGTATAGATGTTCATTTTTTGTCCCAAATTGGTCACTTTTTGTCCCAAATTATCAATTTTGATAGTCATCACATCCGTCTTCTTATGGAGCTGTTCCAATGAATCACTTATCTTGCATAATGCAATCACTAAGGCTTCTTCTGTCGACATTCTTACTGATCCAAGGTCAATCCCTGGTTCTCACGGATTTTTATCTTGCAGCTGGAGATTCCCCCAGCTCAACTCTTGTAACAGTTTCAAAGGCTCCCTCTAGGGGGAAACATTTTCTATTTGTATCAATCCTTTTAAGCACGGTTCAAGCGATAAAATTTGTTTCAATTTTCCGTTACTTTTACTCATTTTTAAACGCAGAAGGAAACAATGGAAACAATGTATTTCTCTTATTTAACTATCTGTCAACAAACGTTTTATTCACAGTCAATGAACTTTCACAAAACGTCAGACTTACTAGTAGCCCGTTTCCAGGTTCAGAGCGGTGGCAATTTAACTTTCTTCACTCTCTCTCCTGCAGGCTTACGCGGTCCAAAATTTCCCCCCTCTTCTCCTGCCTCCAAGGGGGGTTTAATGATTTTAGCCGATGGAAGTTTAACCCTTTACAGAGGACTTTCCAAGACTTTAGCTTGCAGCCTCTTTGCTTCAGTCTATTTACAAAAGGGGAAGGCGGACTTCCTGTTTGAAACCTCCCCGTTTCGGTGCCAAATTAAGACGTTTAAAAATCCAATTTTCCATTCTACTCACGGGTAGTTGTTTTAAGATCAAATTGTCCAAAGGAAAAAGTCAGCGCTCTCCAGCAACAGCAATGCGGCTTCACTCCGTGAAAGAAGCAGTCGATTCAAAGCACCGCGCCACTCACCCCACGTCGCTCCGGATCCCCGAAACCGGGTTTCCCCACGAGTAGGGGAGGCACAAAAGGTGCCAGCTGAATCCCACGTTCACAGGCTTCTCCCGCTTGTGATTTTTAGTGGGTCCCCGCCTTTGCTGTGATTTCCTGATTTCCACGAAGCAAATTCCTCCCGATCAGAGGAATTCAGTCATTGCTGGAGGCGTCAACCCGGAAGTCCACCAGAACTTGTTTTCAGTACTACATCTGAATCCTGGAACATGTAAAATAAGGAAGAGCTTCTGGGTTTCTGCAGGACTCACTCTCCTAATCCTTGAGTGGCTACAGCTGTGCCCCTTCTGGTATTTGGGAGAAGCTGTGTGTGTTTCCTGATCATGGGTCAGGGAGAAGGCTTGGTTTACCTTCTCATTGAAATCTATTCTTTCTACGACTCCAGGCAGGCCTCAGCCCCAGGATCTCTCATTTCTGAGATATGTGCTGCCTGCAGCAGTTGATCATGCTGTCAGTGTTTCCTCTCATCTCAATGTAAATGGTGAGTTCCCTACTGTGCCCTCACCCGACTGTAGGAAGACAGGAAGCTGCCTTATACTGAATCAGGCTATTGGTTCATCTAGGTCAATATTGTCTACACTGACAGGCAGCAGCTCTCCAGGGCTTCATGTAGGGGGTCTCTCCCTGCCATATCTGGAAATGCCGGGAATGGAGTCTGGGATGTTTCGTATGCCAAGCCGATGACCTAAGGCTCAGTTCCTCAAGGGAAGGAGGCTTGTAGGGACATTGTAACTTCCCCCGACCCCTCAGATGTGTGGTCTCTGCTGCCTGTGACTGGTGGCAGCCCCTGTGGCTGAGTTACACAATAAAACTGCCCTTCGCCTCTCTCTGCTTCGAACAAACAAGCCTCAGCATGTTGAGGAGATAACACACAGTTCCATCTGACTTCTTGACAGCACAGGAAACCCACATGCGCCCAAGCCGAAGGAAAATCCCAAAGAAACGCAGGAAGCCAGGCTCATAACAGGCAGGAAATACAAGAACACTTGCTGACATTCCAGAACAGGGAGTGAAACAGTGCCTGTTAATCCCCGAAGCCAGCACTCTGGGCCCCCTGAGCTGTTCCTTAATTCACACAACAACCCCCGCATTGACTCCTGCTGGAAACGTAATTCTGTTTAGCACGTTTTGTACATTTCTCTGATCGCTTTCAGGCATTTCATGGTGGGTGTAAATGAGGCTGATAACAGTCTCTGGGCCTAGAGGTATCTCAGATAGGAGAAGCCATGTTTTTTAAGTGAAAACCATCTCACCACCTGCGTGTCTGTTGTATTCTTTATATCATCTTCTACTATGGGTTACACTGATGGTCTCTAAACAGCTACTCTTCAACCATGGGCCCACAGATGCAGCTGGACTACAACTTCCATAATCCCTGACTATTGACTAAGATGGCAGGGGATGGTGGGGGCTGTAGTCCAAAAGCATCTGGGAACCCATGGTTGAAGAACAAAGCTCTGCACCTTATGTATGCACCAGACCCTTGGCATGTTGGAGACCCAGTTCTCATTGAGGTGGTAAATCTCTTACTGGACCTTACCACTTCAGATAAGAGGTAATAACTGGCATTATTTAATGCTATTTGATGCAACCCCCCTTTTAAGGCCCACCCCCCACTAGCTGTCAGACATAAGGGTTTAAAACTAGTGTTCTGACAGGCATGGAGAACTATGACTCTCCAGATGTTGTTGGACTCCAACTTCCAACCAACTTAGCCAAAAGTCAGAGATGATGTGTGTTGTTGTCCAACATCTGGAGGGCCACAGGTTCTCCATCCCTGGTTTAAATGGTAGGAGAGATGATTTACATTAGAGGCTAGAACAAATGGCCCGGATAAGGCATTGAAATATTTTCACTGGCCATTAGAAAGAATCTGGACAAGTATACAGTCATCTCGCAGACATGTTTTAGGTCTGCTTCATATGCTAATGTGAAGAGTGGGATTCAAGTATTATTAACAAATAACTAAATTAAAAGTAAATGTAGATCCTAGATGTGTGTCAAACATATATGCAATATAAGGGAACCAAAATTGGCTGTGGTAGGAATATTTCACAGCAAAATGTTTCTGTAATCATTCGTTGTATGTAATATGTGGGGTGTACCTTATCTGTATGGAAGAGCTGGAGAATCCCAGGCCTGGGAAGCTATCTTTTTCATTTTCTTCAGATCAATTTTGTTTATAGGCTGTCACAATGAAGTGGGAGAAAGGCAGGAAAGCTGCTCACTAGTTGGAGTTTATAGGCCACTTGGACTAGAAGCTACCTGGATTAGTAATGTGGCCGTTTCAGACCAGCTAAAGTCTCCTAGTTGTATTTAACGGCTGACACACATTGAACACTTTGCAATAATCATAGTGCACTAGTTATATTTTCTTCACTACAGTCTTTCCCAATTCTTTTCTAAATATTCAAGGTGTTCTGTTGTCTGGGGCCTAACAAACAGGTGAAGACTTTGTGCAAGAACAGGAAATTCAGAGAAGCAAGAGCACCAGATAATACATAGCAGACATAAAAGACCATGATGTAAGAACCAAGGCCATGCAGAAGAACACTTTGGAAATAAAAAAATTCCTTCCAGTAGCACCTTAGAGACCAAATAAGTTTGTTATTGATATGAGCTTTCGTGTGCATGCACACTTCTTCAGATACGAAAGCTCATACCAATAACAAACTTAGTTGGTCTAAGGTGCTACTGGAAGGAATTTTTTTATTTTGTTTCGACTACAGCAGACCAACACGGCTACCTGCCTGTAACTAGAACTTTGGAAATAGGCCTAGAACACTTTTTTTTTTTAGATGGCAGGAAGCTGAGATGGTGGGCCCAAGGTGCCACCCATTTAGCTCATGTCTTCATCCAGCTTTGAATCAAGCATTGCTCCTGCTTATACTGAGTAGAAGAAAAAACAACTCAGGACAGAAGTTCCTTAAGCCAACTCAGGACACCACACTGCAGTTTCTCCATATCCTGAATATGCATTTAACAGCCTCTTAATAATAATAAATTGCCTTGTAGACATTTTTTTCATTGCTTCAGTGTTGCATCATCAAGAACTTGTTTCCATGCAAAAGGCGGAAAATATATTTATATAATTAGCTTTCTTTATTAGGTTTAGCCACTGGATAAGTCTTACAACCAAAACTTAACATCTGATGGCAGACTGCCTAAAACCTTTTTCGAACTGACTGACAATCTGGATTTGATCGACATATGGAGGACAAAGAACCCCCTAGGTAAAGAAGGAACTTTTTTCTCTGAGGCCCACCTGTCTTGGTCAAGGATCGACCAAATCTGGACCTCCAGGGGGCTGGCACCCAAGACTAAAAAGGTGGAAATCTGCCCAAAAACATGCTCCGACCACAATGCCTTGAAAATAGAACTTAGATTAACTCAACCCGGTTCCTTCAGATGGAGAATGAATGACACACTACTAAGAGATCAAGAGATTGTGAAAAAGGCCCAAAAAACATTAAAGGACTATTTTGAGATAAATCTGAATACTACAGTTGAAAAAAGAACGATCTGGGACGCAAGTAAAGCTGTTATGAGAGGGTTTCTGATACAACAGAATTCAATCAAGAAAAAACTCTGGAACGGAAAGAAGGACAAAATATTGGAGAAAATACACCAAGGAGAAAAAAAACTGAGAACCAAACCAAAGTCTAAGGAGGTGCTGAGAGAAATTAAATTCCACCAAGCAGAATATTCAAAATTGATCAATCAGGAGATTGAATGGAAAATAAAACAGATGAAGCAAAGATCTTTTGAATCAGCAAATAAATGTGGAAAGCTGCTAGCTTGGCAGCTGAAAAAAAGACAAAAGCTAAACACGATAACAAATCTAGAGATTGATGGAAGGACCGTACAGAAACCAGAAGAAATTAGGAGGTGCTTCCACAGATACTTCAAAGAACTGTATGCACAGGGGCCCCAGAAAGAATCAGAGATAGATCAATTTTTAAAGATAAATGGACTATCAAAAATAACTCAAGATAAAAGATCAATCTTGAACTCTATAATAACCACACAGGAAATTGAAGGTGCCATTCAGAATATGCAACTAGGCAAATCTCCAGGCCCGGATGGACTTACCTCCAAATATTACAAGGTTCTGAAGGACTATTTGATACAACCTTTGTTGGAGGTATGTAACCAGATTATGGATGGGAAGAGGGCACCAGAAACGTGGAAAGAAGCCTTCATCACATTGATACCTAAGTCAGAATCTGAAAAGACTCAGCTTAAAAACTACCGTCCCATTTCACTCCTAAATGTGGATTACAAAATATTTGCAGACATTTTGGCAAATAGACTTAAAAAAGTCTTAAATGAAGTAATTCATAAAGACCAAGCTGGCTTTCTCCCTGGTAGACATTTATATGAGAACACTAGAAACATCATTGACATTTTAGAACTTTTGCAGACTAACAGGAACACAAGGGCGGTGTTAATCTTTATTGATGCGGAGAAAGCATTTGACAATATATCTTGGATGTTTATGAAGAAGAACTTGGAGGGGATGGGAGTGGGACGGGGGTTTGAGAATGGATTATATGCAATCTATTCAGAACAAAAAGCTAAATTAATAGTGAACAATGTGGTGACGGAGGAATTTAAAATTGAAAAAGGGACACGACAAGGGTGCCCTCTATCCCCTCTGTTATTTATTTCAGTCCTGGAGGTGCTATTGAATATGATCAGAGAGGACCGGTTGGTACAAGGGATAGAGGTCGGAGTGAAACAATATAAACTGAAAGCTTTTGCAGATGATCTAGTTTTGACACTGCAGGAGCCAGAATCCAGTACAAAAAGAGTTCTCGAACTTATATCTGAATTTGGTCGGGTGGCGGGATTTAGGTTGAATAAACAAAAAACTAAGGTTCTGACCAAAAATTTAACAATTACAGAAACAGAGGGGTTTCAGAGAGAAACAGAACTGAATGTGGTTAAAAAAGTGAAATACCTTGGGATCTATTTGTCCTCGAAGAATTTGAATTTATTTAAGGATAATTATGAGAAATGTTGGTTGGAAGTTAAAAAGGATTTAGAAATTTGGTCAAGATTGAAACTTTCCTTGTTGGGAAGAATTGCAGCTATAAAAATGAATGTGTTGCCGAAAATGTTATTTTTGTTTCAAACCTTACAGATCGTGGACAGAGTGGATTGCTTTGGAAAATGGCAGAAGGATATATCTAGATTTATCTGGCAGGGCAAAAAGCCCCGAATAAAGTTTAAAATATTAACAGATTCGAAAGAAAGAGGGGGGTTTGCCCTGCCGGACTTGAGGTTGTATTATGAAGCTGCAGCCTTCTGCTGGCTGAAAGATTGGTTTTTGTTGGAAAACACCGATGTCCTAGATCTGGAAGGTTTTAATAATGCTTTTGGATGGCACGCATACCTATGGTACGACAAGGTTAAAGCACATAAATTGTTTAAAAGCCACATTGTCAGAAAAGCAATTTTTGCAGTCTGGATGAAATATAAAGACTTACTAGAGAGTAAAACTCCGAGGTGGCTATCACCAGTGGAGGCCAAGGCCCGAAAAAGACCCAATATGGAGGCCTATTGGCCGAAATATTGGGAATTGACTGAAAAAATTGGAGACAATTGGAAGTTGCAGAGCCAGGATAAACTAAAAAATAAGGTGCGAGATTGGCTACATTATGCTCAAATTCAAGAGGTTTTCAAAATGGACAAAAAAGTTGGTTTCCAGGTGGAGAAGTCGAAACTAGAGACAGAATTGTTAGAACCAAAGACAAAGCTGTTATCTAGAATGTATAACTTGCTGCTTATGTGGAATTTACAGGATGAGACAGTTAAATCTGCTATGATTAAATGGGCACAGGATGTTGGACACAACATTATGTTTGAAGACTGGGAAAGGTTATGGAACACCGGAATGAAATTCACGGCCAGTACGGCCTTGAAGGAAAACATTATGAAAATGATATACCGGTGGTACATGACCCCAGTCAAGTTAGCTAAGATACATCACCTGTCTGACAATAAATGTTGGAAGTGTAAGGAAGCAGAGGGGACTTTCTTTCACCTCTGGTGGACATGCCCAAAGGTTAAGGCTTTCTGGGAAATGATTTACAATGAGTTGAAAAAGGTATTTAGGTATACCTTTCCCAAGAAACCAGAGGCCTTCCTGTTGGGCATGGTAGACCAGAAAGTGTTAAAGAAGGACAGAACTTTGTTTATGTATGCCAGTACAGCAGCAAGAATACTCATCGCAAAGAACTGGAAGACACAAGATTTACCCACGCTGGAGGAATGGCAGATGCAGTTGATGGACTACATGGAGATAGCTGAACTGACCGGCAGAATCCGAGATTTGGATGTAGAAACAATTGAGGTGGACTGGAAAAAGTTTAAAGACTACTTGCAAAAGTATTACAAACTGTATGAATCTTAAGACGGTGCATGATTTGGAAATGATACGCTTTAGCAATTATGATTAAGTAAATAGTAAACTAAGTGATAAAAGAGAAAAGGAGATAATATGAAATTGAACATGTTACGTTTATTTTAAAGGTATAAAAATTGTGACATAATACATTGAATATAGATACATAACATGTAAAAGTTACAATAAGGTATGACATAAGGTAACAAATTGCTGACATTGTTAATATAAAGAACGCAGAATCGGAAGGGGTGGGGAAGTCCAAGTTGGGATTTTTGTTAAAAAAAAAAAAAAATGGTTTCTTGTAAACTCCTTATTTGTTTGTAATGTATAAAATTTGGAAAGAAACGTAATAAAAAAATATTATAAAAAAAAAAAAATATTAGGTTTAGCCACTGGAAAAAGAACCCAAGCCAGAGTAATAGGGACGTTCTTGCCAGGTCTCCACAGAACACCAAAACTGCTCCAAGAACAAGTCTGAGAGCCTCTGTTTGAGCTGCTCAGCCTCAACCTCAAAGGGACAATGGATTTCTCAGCAGATACCCTAGACATTCTCTTGCAAACCTCTAACTTAGCCATTTCTTGCAGCTCATGCATCACTCTACACCAATGATGACAGACCCCTGCTACCGTTTAAATAAGCATTTTTCTGTCATTAAAGAGAGATGAGTCAAAGGCCTGGAATATGCTTTTGCCAGAGGTTAGTGATTCTCCTTCAACTTCCTTCTGCCTCTCATTCACCCATGGGAGTGCAAACAAGTCAGAAGCTGAAGTGAATCAAGGTACTGTTATTTTAAAATAACTCCTGGCACAAAATGGATCCTATTGGTGCATCTATATCCCCACCATCGCTGCCAATCTCCCACGTCCTGTTCACCGCATCAGGAAACCAGTGCAGTTGCAATACTTCTGCAGCGCTTGGAAATATCTGGTCAGTACTTACAATTGACCTTGCAATTCCAGCGATCTCAGTTTGAAGGTAAGGACACATCTCAGTATCCTGAGAGCAGGATTTCCTCTGCTTGTCAAAATGCTGATGGCGATGCCAGAAGAACTGAGTCAGCATTTGAGCCTCGGTTCCTTCCTGCCCCAAAGATGCAACTCTGCAGTGTTTTTCAGGATCACGAGGAGATTAAAAGGAAATGAAGTCTTCCAGAGTGTTCCTGACTATAGTTACCTACTTGGCTATAGACTCACACAAGGAATCTCAGCAGTACAGGAGCAGTGAATCCTCACTGCAGCTGGAAGGGGGGAATGGGGAATAGTCCAGGAGAAGAAAATCACAGAATCACTCATGCAGAAAAGTTGGAGAATGGATTTATTTATTTTTTGAAGAGAGTGGGATGGGCAGGTTCAGTATTCTTCAAGATACGGCAGCACCACTTGCAGCAGGTTACTCCGCTCTGTTGCAAGGTGATCTGCAATCCTGTAAGACCCTATTCTTAATCTTGAAGGGAAATATTCCATCTCAAATCTAAGTGTATGAATTTGCCTATGTGGGCATTCAGGCATCAAGAGCCTATTCTGTTCACTCTTGGAAATCAAAGAGTAATGTGGGAGAGACTGGGTCTTTCATTTTTAATCCAGGAAGGTGGGTTTGGGATATGGAGCCTAGTCCTAGATATCCAGGGATGCGGGTGGCGCTGTGGGTTAAACCACAGAGCCTAGGACTTGCCGATCAGAAGGTCGCCGGTTCAAATCCCCACAACAGGGTGAGCTCCCGTTGCTCGGTCCCTGCTTCTGCCAACCTAGCAGTTCGAAAGCACGTCAAAGTGCAAGTAGATAAATAGGTACCGCTCCAACGGGAAGGTAAACGGCGTTTCTGTGCGCTGCTCTGGTTTGCCAGAAGCGGCTTAGTCATGCTGGCCACATGACCCGGAAACTGTACGCCGGCTCCCTCGGCCGGTTAAGCGAGATGAGCGCCGCAACCCCAGAGTCAGTCACGACTGGACCTAATGGTCAGGGGTCCCTTTACCTTTACCTTACCTCGATATCCAACAAGGAATGAGGCATGGAATATGGTTTACATCTCTCGTTAAACTGGGATCCTACAGAGGATGTCATGCTGGGTTGCACTGAGTATGGGAAACATTGGGTTAAGGCCAACTAAAGTTTTACTACCTGAGGTGGTCCTGTTCATTAATTTTGATGGCTCTGCTCTATGACTAACACTGGCTACGACTCATGATTTACAGCAGCACATCCCATTCTCTGGAGGGCTCAGAAAAAAACAAACACAGATGAGAACATTCCAGAATTTGTGCTGACATAAAGATCCTTCTGACGCACAACAGGATGCCCAACTAGTACACTGCTGAGCACCAGCAGGTCGTGCTGCTTTATACTGAGAGGATTAAAGGCTCTAAGTCCGGTGTGGGGAACCTTTGGCCCTCCAGATATTGCTGAACTACAACTCCCTGGCGGAGGCTGATGGAAACTGCAGCTCGGCAACATACAGAGGGCCAGAGATTTCCCATTACACTTAAAAGAAACTTAAAATACAACCCTATGCCTGTTTACTCTGAAGTAAGTCACACTGGGATTCCCTAGTGAATATATTGTTCCATGCCACCCCCAATCTCCAAGAGCGGTGGAAGAGACTCCAGAGATTCCAGGCACTTAGCCAGGGTTCACGTTTCCTTTTGGAAACAAGGCACAGCAGAGACTGTGGTGTCTTTATGGTATATGGTTCATTTATACACCTATATAACCTGAGCCTGTGGTGGAAGGGCTCACAGCATTAACACTCTTCTAGGGTTTTGTTTCTCCCATGGCTGTGGCCTTGGATCCAAACAGAAATCTGCTTGGCTCTCTGAGGCTCTGCTCCAGTTTGCTGCGTTTTATAGACTGGCACTATTTTCTGCCACATCCCAGCCAACTGCAATCCTAAACTCAACCCTGCTTCGTGTATCTTTCTGTGAAAGGAGGGGCTCACACCCACCTGGCACAGATTGTTTGCTTTGTTAATCGCCCATTACCTTCCTTTTGTTATCCATAATGGCTCTTCTCCCATGTAATTTCCTGAATGGGAAACTGGTTTGGCCTGCATTTTAACACTTTGCTAAATCCAGCATCTGGAAGTTAAGCCTCAATTAAACTCCAGTACCCACCAGAACAAGGAATTTAGGGGAGTTGAGGCATCCACAAACACAACAATATTTAGGGATGCAGCATCAACATATCATTTTTGGATCCAAAATATTAGAATTTTGTGTAGACATGGTGACATGGTGTCTCTACAGGGAAAGGAAAGAAAAAGCCTCAGGCATGGTACTGGGCATACCTTACACTGAAGATCTTGACTCCATTGGCTTGTATAGGAAGTGCTGCTGTGAAGAGCAAGACCCGGGCTGGCGTCTCAAGAACCTGGATCAGCAGAAGAGGGAACTGCCAGCAAAGCACAGCTATCTGGAGCAGTACTGGGGTTTTGCTGCATGGTTCAAAGGCAGGTTTGTCTTCTGGGTTTGGCAGGGCAGGGGAAGGGACTGTTCCAGGAAGGGCTGAGTTAGGGATTTTCCACTAGGAGCTGGAGAAAGATTTCCTTCATATATCTCTTTTGTACATGATTTACCAGGATCCAAAGAACCACACAACTCGTCCTGCACACTTGTGAGAGGCTTTCTCAAACTGCAGTGGCAGGCTACAAAGCAGCCTGAGATATGGCAGGAGGGTCTGCAGTTCAAAGAAAGACAGGCAAAGGTCAAAAGAATTTGAGAAGAGGCCTGCTGCACCAGCCCAAAGTCTTTTATCTAGACCCTCTTCCTGTTTCTCACAGCAGACAATGGGGAGCCCGCAAGTAGATTGTGAGGGCAAGAAAACTCTTCCACGGCTATTTCCTTGCAATTGGCGTTTAGAGGCATGCTGTCATTGATCCTGGAGGTATCATATAACCATCATGACTATTAGCCATTGATCATCCATGTATTTATCTAATCCAGTGCTTGAATTACGGGGGGGGGGGGGAATTCCAGCCCCCTTGCCCTTCTTTGACAGCTATTGTTTTTGGAACTTGACCTGTGGGGGAGGGAGCATAATGAGGCCAAAAAAGAGGTGCATGGCTAGGTAAAAACCTGTGGATTTCATTCAGAGCTCCATACCTCCATACCCACTATATATCAAACATATGAGTGCTGATGGGAGCCAGTTATTCCTTTACACCTTTTAAGTTTCAAGGGTTTCAGCTGGGCTCTTTGGCAGGCCAGGCCTTTGGATGGCACAGCAGGCGAAGGAAGAACAGGGAGGCGGGAGGATGCAGCGCTGCAGAAAGAACATCTAGAGTGCAAGGGCAACTGCCCTACATTTGGACCGAGCTCGATGCCAGAGTATCTGAATGGCAGGGCGGTTATGGGGACGGGAGTTGTATTCAGGAAAGGAAACAGCCAGTGAGTCACCCCTCCAGAAGGTTCAAGGAGGAATAGAAGGAACAGCTGTTCAAACTCAGCTCCATGCCAGCTCTGTGGGTAATGCGGAGAGACAACACTGGACAACATATACTCAAACAAGGCATGGAGCCAAAGAGTCAAAGATCTGCTGGGACAGTATCACAACACATTTATTAGGACCTACTAAATTTTAAAATGTGAAATGTAAGCTTTAGAGTTACACAAAACTTTCCCTTAATTTTAATAAAATTCCTGAATTTTATTTTATTATTTTTTTTAAAAAAACTTTTTTTTACAGGAAGACAGAAAACATGTTGTTAAGCCCTGGCTTTTGATTTTTTTTTGTCTGTCTTGTTTATTTTGGAGTATTTAGACTGTACCAAAAAAAATCAAAAGTTATCAGGGCAGCTTCCAATGCAGTAAAATAGACAATTCTATAGACAGCACTAGAGCGGGGCAAAGGCATATAAAAATTTCTCGTCTTAGTTCTCTGATGTTCCAGCAAGTGCCAGTCTGTAGCAGTTGAATCCAGAGGCAGAGCTAGCTGCTGCGGCACCCAGAGCAGTGCACATGCTGTGCACCTGGGGGGCAGGGCTAGTTGGGGGCGGTGCAACAATGTCACCCCCCCCCCAGGGATGACACCTGGAGCAGACCGCACCCCCTTCCTCCACCAATGGTTGAATCTCCTGCCCAGAAACTGACTTGAAGCAGCCAGGTGTGTGTTAGTCCCTTGCAGGTCAGGGCTTCCTCACTGTTTTCTGTTGTCTCTTATAGACCAGCCCCTGGGCTCTGGAAGCAGGTGTTGGAGGAGCAAAGGTGTTAGATGCCTCCTCTCAGTCCTCAGAGGTTCCAACTGCTGCTGGGACAGTTGAAGGTTATGGAGGAACTTATTGAACTGTGTTGTTCTCATATGACATTCTTCTTTTATCAGCAGAATCTCACCTGTGTGTGTCATCCAAGGCAAGCAATCGTAGACAATGACTGTGAGGACATTGTAAGGGTTGATAATTCCCTGACATTGTGGTTGGAGCAGGCAAGGCTCCCAAGAGATAATGCCCCTTTCTTTGGGAACCTATTATGCAGGTCTTCTAAGTTTCCTACTTTCCTCTGCTGCTGAAAGATTGATTCCGGCACGTAGTCAGGAAGTGACATTTTTGCCTTCCCATCCACACAGGACAGGACAGGACAGAACAAAACAGAACACAAAGAAGACAAGGAAACACCCACAACTCACTGCGCCCCCAACATCCCACCCCTCAAAACGGGTCAACAGGAAATTTTCCTATGACACTGCCTGCAAAATGCTTCTCAGCTCAAAGCAAATCTCTGATCTGCCCCTAAAATGGTTTGATTTTTATTCCTTTCATCATGGTGACCTCAACTATGCTGAATGTCCCACTGCCACCCAAGAAACCCTACTTTATTTTCAAATAATTTCTTCATATAAGCAGGGATGTTTAAGTCATATGATGCTGCCTTTTAAGAGGTAAATGTGTCTTTTTATCTACCTCTTTGTAGATACCAGTCTGAATCTGAAATGCAATTGACATCTTCCAGATATTGTTTTCCTTGTTTGTTTAATTTGCAGATCGCTTCCTGCAAATTACCCTTTTTTTTGAAGCTTGGCTCTTACAAGTAGGTTGTTCAGGAAACAGTTATTAAAGAAAGACAAACCACTATATAGTACTTGGAATGGATAGATTGGGATAGAAGAAAACTGGGCGCTCGCAGGTAATTTGCAGAAGCTATCAGTATATGCCAGAGCTTACTTGGTGGCGGCGAAGGCATGCTGTGCTGCCTCCATTGCATCCTCACTATGGCATTCAATAGAGGTTTTCCGGGTAGTACTGAGCCAATTGCATTCTGGCCCAAAGGAGGTGGTAGAACCAACAATAGCTCATTGTGACCTGTTTGCAAAACATTTTGAGGCTAAAATCACTTGTCTCTGCCGGGACCTTGATTCCACTGTTACAGCAGATGAGTCTCAAGAGGTGTCCAGAACAATGGCTGGTGCTGTTGTGTTGGATGAGTTCATGTTAGTAAGGCATGGACCAAGTGCTTGGCTTGGTCCGAATACCTGTGCTCTTGCCCCTCATGGCTGATAAAAACTTGCAAGGAAGATACTGCTGTGGCAGGGAGGTGGTTAATGCCTCCTTGTGATCCCTGGGGTGGTCCCTGCCTGCTTAAAGGAGGTAGTGTTTACAACCACTTCTTAAGAAACCCTCCCTGGACTCAGAAAATATAAATAACTACCAACCAGTCACTAATCTCCCCTTCTTGGGCAAGGTCCTCAGGTGGGTGGTGACGGGCCAGATCCAGACATGCTTGGATGAAACCGATTCTCTAGATCCATATTAATCTGAGTTAATGCCCTGTTTTGGCACAGAAACTGCCTTGATCACCCTGCATGATTACCTCTTTCAGGAGAGAGACAAGGGAATATATCTCGATTAATTCTCCATGATTTCTCTGTTGCTTTCGATGCAGGTTTTTCAATCCCTTTACAGTCTGCTTTGCAACTCGTATGGCAACAGCTTTAAGCATATCCATCTTATTTATGACCTTTGAATCCTCGTCCTCCCCCCTCATTTTATTCTCTGAACAGCTATATGAGGCAACATAGGTTGAGAGGTAGTGACAGGATTTGAACATAGGCCTCCCTGATCCAAGAGCATCATTCTAGCCACTAAATACCAGTCGTGCCTTCAACAAGGGGCAGCGGTGGACACAGGTTGAGGCCTTGGATTTGCTAGTAGCTATTGACGTAGGTGTGATATTATACATATCCAATGAGCAAGTGCAACTTTTAGAAGTTTAAAAAACTTAGATGGTGAAGTAAAGATAGCCTGAACAGAAGCATCAGGGAGAGTCGGGGAAGGAAGGAAATGAGCAGATGGGGAGCAGGACTGCTGCCAGGGGAACCCTGGCTTGACTTTTATTGTTCAGGGGTCATCACAGATGGAATAACCAGAAAGGGGAAAATAATGTAAGTTGAACAAATTGGAGATTGGTTGGGAAAACAGATCTTTGCCTGGCATGTTCCAGCACTGCCCCTGCCCACCCTTCCCCTCCTGATCATGGATGTTCCACTTCTCATTTCTTCCACTACTCTTCCTTTACAGGGTCCTGGGTTAGCTTCCAAATGCTCAATCCACATAGAGAAGTGCAGGGGAGGGGGAGGGAAGCAAAAATTAATAACCCGAGCAAGGAACTCTAGCAAGTGTGCAAACTAGGAATAGGGGCAAACTGAGCTTTTATAGTCACATGTGTGACTATGCTTGGCAAGGTATAGTCACTTCAAAACAAGATATCTGCATTAGGCAGCACAAATTACAGTTGTACCTTTGATTTTGAACAGCTTAGTTCTCAAACGTTTTGGCTCCCGAGCGTCGCAAACCCGGAAGTGACTGTTCTGGTTTGCGAACTATTTTTGGAAGCCAAATGTCCGACGGGGCTTCTGTGGCTTCCGATTGGCTGCAGGAGCTTCCTGCAGCCAATCAGAAACCACGTTTTGGTTTCCGAACATTTTGGAAGTCGAGCAGACTTCCAGAACAGATTCCATTCAGCTTCCAAGGTGCGACTGTACTGACTCAGGCTGCCAGGCTCCTCTTGGTATTCATACAGCTTCAAACACTCCTGCAGGAACAGGCTCCATGGTCTTTAAATAAACAGTGGGATCCTCAGAGTAAAAGCAAATCCCACTTTTGCAAAGTGATCTTCCTATCAGTGTCTTCAGGGTGGACTTTGGTCTTT
The DNA here is from genome assembly GCF_027172205.1 of Podarcis raffonei. Taxonomy (NCBI): domain Eukaryota; kingdom Metazoa; phylum Chordata; class Lepidosauria; order Squamata; family Lacertidae; genus Podarcis; species Podarcis raffonei. Next base: position 72,738,225 of record NC_070603.1, read on the forward strand.
CAAATTTCAGTGGTGCCCTGTGTAAGGCCAAAACCCAGCGCCCCCTGCCCTTCACCTTCCGTTCTGCTCCATTCACTACATGATAGCTGTGATGCCCTCCTGCTCTCCTTAGGCTCGGCATCCAGAGTGGCAGAACCAGTCGCGCTGCCCTGAATCCACTCCCGGTGTCTTGTCAGCATGCATTAAAACATATTCCTGGATTCTTAGAATCACTGACTCAAAGAATTGTAGAGTTGGATGGGATCACAAGCGTAATCTAGTCCAACCCCCTGTGAAGCAGGAATTTTTTTGCCCAACATGGGTCTTGAACTCACAATCCTCATGCTCTACCAATTGAGCTATCTGTGTGATGAAGAAACAGCACCTACACAGTTCGGCTTTCAATCACTCTAACTGATTTTTATGGACAAAATTGGCTTGCCATTTCAGACAGTTAGAAGTGCAAAAGCTGCATTGGAGTGTTGAGGGACACTCAACCAGTATAGCTCACACTTCATTTGTGTCCTAAAACGCTCTCTTCCTGCATGGGGGGGAGTGTTTCAGTTGGAGGCAATCCAGTGATAGTTAACCTGCTTACCAACCATCCTTGACACAGGGACTCCACACTCTGTGTGTGTGTGTGTGTGTGTGTGTGTGTGTGTGTGTGTGTGTCCATGCACACACTGTGACTTTGTGAGCAAGAGCATATGCTGCACTTCCCTAAGGGTCTTTCCCATAAACAGGCTCTCCCTCTAAATACATGCCCAACACATTCATTGCTCCATTAATACCACTCAAACAGGCTAGTCCCTGTGTGAGAGCATGGTCCAAAATATTGGCTTAATATATGCTTAGAAAAGTCTCTCTGCAAAGATAATATCTATACAACTAGCGATGAGACCATTTCCCTGAGCCATCCTTGGAAAACCAGAATAGTATACACAAAAGGGGAGCAAAATCTCGGGAGAGTTTGTAAAGGAAACAGGTGTGTGGCCCTCAAAAGGAGTCTGGAAATGTATTTGAGAAAAGACAGGAGGAGGGGAGACTTCCTGGGTTATGAGAGGTTTTTACAGTTGCTACTGAGACAGAGCGGTGGCGAGAATAAGGGATTCAGCACTGGCCGCTGCAGTAGCCAGACATTTTGGATGGGTTCCAAGAAAAAAGGATCAGAAGCACGCAGGGGCTTGGCGGGACTGACTTAAAAGGCAAGAATGGGAACAATGCATCTGGAACAATGGCTGAAGGGCCGAAAGGTTGCGTGGGTTGGGGGAGGGTGGCTGGATGCAAGCGCCTTCTGGGTGTAAATGCCACAGAAGCAGGGGAAGTGCAGAAGGGAGAGGCTTGGGCTGGATATGACACGGAGAGGAAAAATAGAAGCTCAGTCACAGGAAGACCTAGCTGAACAATGAAACCCAGGAGGCAGCGGAGGCAACGCCACCCCACAGGAAAGGCAGGGTGGGGTGGGGAGTGACAGCACCCCTCCAGCGCAAGGAATGTTAAACATGATTGTTGCAGAACACTGGCCCAAGACTGAAGCCTCATTATACCAAATTCGTAATAAATAGAGCCTCTCTGTCCAAAGAACCAAGACAAAGGGTAACAAAGTACACTCTCCAATCAGCCCAAGGGACCAGGGGCCACTGGGAGTCTGCACCCCTTGCCTCCCACAAAGAACAGAACAGCAATGGGGTGTGTTAAAGAGCAATAAAGCTTGGGGTACCCCTGCAAAAGGGGTTTACATAAACCCCACGTTTCCCAGAATACATTCCCAAAGGCATCATAAAAACATCGTGTCAGGGAAAGAAGTGTTGGTGGCAGGTAGAAATCTGAGCCTCAGACATACCGCTGTCACTCAAGGCAGTGATTAAGCATCTGTCTTTAATCTCCCAAAGAAAGCATTTTTATTTGTTATTTTTAATCAGCACCCTATATTCAATATCTATGATTTTAGGTAGCAGAGCAGGAAAAGAGCCTTCTCTGCCGAAAACCTTGAAGAGTCACAGCCAACCCAAGTAGACAAAACTGGCCTAGATGGACCATTCAACAACATAAGGCAGCTTCACTCATTCAGCACTGGGGACACCAGAAAATTTCAGCTCTCTGTGACTTCTCTAACCACATTTTATTCCTCTCCAGCTCTGCCGTTATTCTATGAAACAGTTTAACTGTCCATAAGAACATGCTTTTTTGTGCTCGTTTCCTAATAATCTTTGCATCAATATTATAACACTATAACAACCACCACCAAACCTAAAACAATATAACAGCCACCATCATAGTATTATTGTCCTTTCAATATAAACTCCTTTCTGGTAGCCACACAAGATCTTGTGCTAGAATCTCTGGAGCAACTTGGCCTTGATTTACCATTATCCTGAGCTATTCTATTCTCTCTTGGGTGTAGACATCCTCTCTTTTGTGATTCCACATACATGCCACCCACTCTGAAGCTTGATAGAAATGATAAGGCTCTGATGTTGACAAGTCTTTCTTTTATACCAAGCAGGGTCTACGCTAAGGGATGGCACACAGCCAGGTGAAATCCATCACGCTACTTTCAGAGTTTATCTCTGAATAGCATATGCATACTTGATTGGAGCCAACTTGGTAAGAAGAGTAATTAAGTAGCTTTTCACATTACCAGGGCAGTGGTGTGTTTTTTGGGTACAATCCATAGTTATTTGTTTTTTCATTTGCTGCACAGACTCTTCTCAAGGCTGTAAACTAGTTGTACGGTTACAGGCAACTCCCCATTTATGTGGTGGTGATATTCCAAGGCACCGCGAGTTTAAGTGAAATTGTGTATATTAGGGTTGCCATATTTTAAACAGCTGGCATGGGCTGCCATATGTGGCTGATTTCCGCCTGGACACTGCTAGAGACAGCTGTATTCTGGATATGTCTGGGAAATCCTGTACACATGACAACCGTAAGGCCTGCAAACACCACAATCACTCTTCCAAACCTCCTTGCTCAAACCTCAACTCTCCACAGGCCTCAAAGGTCAGTGCAAGGGCTCCTGGGATTGCTAGGAGCAGTTTCTGCACCATTATTTCCCGTGTTCACCCTCTTTTAGGACCATTTTTGTCCCTTTTCATGTCACTTCCGGGTTTGCGGTGATGCGTGTGTGTGCAGTCGCACGTGCCTCAAACGCGTATGAATGTGGAGTTGTTTGCACTGCATTTTCACTCAAACCGATAATATCTTTACTTGGGAAAGCATCATACTTCTTCCGAAAGAAAATCTGGTCCTCTGGTTATGTAGCACGTGATTGCTTGACCCATCACAATTATGTAACATTTGCTGCGCTGCTGAAAATTTTAAAAAATTATGCTCACAGAGATAGGAGGGCAAGGCAAAGAATAGTTTAACAATAACAAGTCCATTTGTCTAGAGTGTTCCCCTGAACCACTCCCTCTGTACAACAACTCCGTTTACACTTAGGTTCCTGTCATATATCATAATTACAAAACCATGTCATCTATTGTTTGGTTTTTGGAAGGAACAACACTGCTCAAGCACATTATTGTACGATTTTGTGAGTGTGTTTTGGTGTCTTTTTATTTTAAGTGTTGTGACTCATTGAGGGCAGAAGGACCATTCTCCCTCCTCTCTTTCTGTCCCATCAGAGCCTGTTACAACCAGAAGCAGGATTATAATTGGAAAGCATTCTCTACTGGGGGTGGGGGTGGCTAGACGCCAAATGAAGACTGACACAATCCAGGTTCCAATTCCCACCCATTCCTGAAGCTTAGTAGATGACCTAGTGCCAGCTGCTTTTTCCCAGCCTAACCAACGACACAGTGTTGTTGCCATGCCCTCAAACACATTGGGGCAAAAAACCAAGATGCTGTCTTCCAAGACCATGCTCCCGTGCGAGATCCTCCCCCCTAATAATAATAATAATAATAATAATAATAATAATAATTTATTTATACCCCGCCCATCTGGCTGGGTTTCCCCAGTGGCAAGATTGCAGTACCTCAAATGGCTGCTGTGCTCTTGCATGAAAAGAAAACAGGATGTCCTGGTTTTCCCGGGACAGTAGATGGGTATTTTGTTGGAAGGATAAAATAGGTAGAGGGTGAAACCAGACACGGAGGAGGAAACTTGCAAGCCACCTTCAGCCCCTAATGGAAGAGTGGGATTAAAAATGTAATAAAATAAATACATGGACGGCGTGGAGCTCTACCCCAATATGTTTCTGTTGATGGGATTTACTTTTATTCAGGATTACTGCACATTTTGTGTCAAAAAATATTTTCCCTTTAATTCAAATTGGATAGCGGAGTATGTGTACATGCAAACACTGCACTCAGTTGCTGGAGTAATCTGGAGTTACTGCTTTGCAAGCATATTAATGCAGTGCAGTCCTAATCCTGTGGCCTACGGAGGCCAGAAGATGGGGCTATGCAGCATGTGGGTGGATGGGTCAGCTTAACTTCAAGGAAGCAGAGTAAATGGACTTCTGCTCCCTTTTAACCCTGTCCTAACTACTATCCCTTTAGCCATGATTCCCAAATTATATCTAATGCTGCTACATAATATCTCAGCGGTAAGCGCCCCATACATTATACTCAAAACACAGGGCAATCAAATTCTAGGGAACATTGAGAGTGGCAAGGGCTGAGAGATGTCATTGGGGCAATAGGTTTCACAGCAATGAATTATTTTTCTGACACCCCCCCCAGCAGCTTCAGATTTGTCTCCAAGTGACCCTTTCATCAGTGCCATTTATCTGATCCAGTGATGACTCTACACCAGCTGGTCTCAGTTCAGAGCAAATCATCTGCCCTTCTTTGTTACTCTCCAGGCTCAAAATATGACCTTGCACTGCAGAGGCAACATATTTCAGAGCCCAATTAGCCACTTCCTCTGATCTCACAGCATAGCATGTGCCCTTTGGGACTGAATAACCTTTTGTCACCAGGAAAGACCAAAAGTGCATCATCGCTGAAGTGAGGGTTGGGGGATAGGCAGGAAGGGAGAGAAGGGAGGTTTTCACTCTTCAAAGCAGGAGACCTGCCAAATCTTTCCCATCTCTCTAGACCCCAGCTAAGGGGGAGAGATTTTGAAATTTATTTAATGGTTCCTGGAATACCTTGCCCTTTCACCTTGGCAAGCCCTGCAGCGGCCTTTTAAGTGTTTAAAAGGCCTTGGGGGTAAAGACAGCTACAAACTTCAGGAGTCTAATGCCAATAAGCCTTTGTTTAATTACTGAAGCAAAGAAAGCATTTTGGGATGAGTGTGAAGAATTCCTTCCATATCCAAACTGATATATGTCACATTATTTATGCTGGGCTAATGATAGAACTGTCATGACTAAAAATAAAATCTATTCGACTTTGCATTGTGTCATTATGTCTTAAGGAAGAGGTTCCCAATTAGGGGAACCACTAATTGCGGGGTGCTCGGCCCCATCCCGTGCCTCCCTGCCAACTAAATTTTTGCCATTTTTGGCATATTAGGGGCTACCCCACATTTTGTTCTAAAAACTGCTTTGCAGAGGTTTAACCAGAGAGTTATCAACATTTTCAAAAGTAGGGGGCCGGGGCTTAGGTTTTGAAAACAGGGGGGTCCTCAGTAATTAGCTAACTGGGAACCACTGTCTTAAAGGAAATGAGCCAAGCACGTTGCAAGTCAGTGTTTTACCTGAGCTTCTGCCTCTGAAACCCTAGGATGGATAGGACCTATCCAGCCAACCTATATACAGTATAGGAAATGAATCATATCCCTAAGGCTCATAAGAGTGAAAGCACCTTCATTGCCAGGCAGTGCATTGTGGAGAACTACTTACCGAGGAGATTAACACAATGAATCTGAAATTTTACACACTAAAGGTATCAGTCTGATCCTATAGTTGTAACTGAAATGTACTGGTGCTGACCTGGCTTGGGAAATAGGTTGGTTTGGGCTAAATAGCAACAGGCTTCTACTTACACAGCTGCATGAACATCAAGTATACATAATCTGGAGAGATGAGCATCTTCAAAGAAAATGTATATAATTCAAACATTATCAGCTACAAGAACACAAAAGGAATAGAGCTGTCACTTGATTAAAGAAATCTTATTCAAGCAGGAGTTTTAACCCCTCAATTAAATCTGCATATACATATAAATAGTTCTGAAGAAAGAAGCACCCTTTGTTTTTAGATAATGCATTTATATGTCCCAGCAGGCACGTGAAAGGAATTCCTCTTAAAAGTGTTTTGTCACCCATGGACTTGTAAATGGTGCATTAAGTTATATACTTTTAAATAACAACCAGGGTCACCTTTTCAACTGATCAAAAGAAATTAAGATAAACATTGCATCTCTATAGAGAAGGGATGTCCAACCAGCCATCTACAGGTTGGTTGAGGGATGTCCCTGGTCACCTCCTCCCCCAAAAGCTCAACAACTCTGGTCAATCCAATGGGTAGATCACTGCCAGTTTCTTTATATTCAGGTAGGTAGCTGTGTTGGTCTGATGCAGTCGAAATATATAAAAAAATTGTCCAGTAGCACCTTAGAGATCAACTAAGTTTATTCTTGGTATAAGCTTTTGTGTGCATGCACACTTCTTCAGATAGTTTTTTTTATAGTGGGAGTAGATTGCAGTCTCTTGGAAATTGGACGTGCCTGCTATAGAGGAAACCCATTTGGTGCAGTGGCTATTGTGGTGGACTGGGACATGAGAGACCAGGGTTCAAACCCCCTCTCAGCCATGAAGCTCCCTGGTTTACTTTGGACCAGTCACTGTCTTTCAGCCTAACCTACCTTACAGGGTCATTGTGATGATATAATAGGAAGGGGGGATGGACGGATAATAAATGCCACTTTGAACAGCTTGGAGGAAAGATGAGTCACTAATGTATTAGTAATGGTGCTGATAGAGGAGTGCTGTTAAGCTTACTCATAGTAAATCATAGCAAATGTTTTGAAGTTAGACTGTCCTCTTAAACTGACTTTGCCCAAACACTGCTTTCTATATTGTCAAGAAACAAGTGCTGTCTGCTTGAAGAAGAATCCTCTTTAAATGTAAACGCTTGCACAAAAATATTTAAGTAATGATAATAAAAAGGAGTTCTGACTCTTGTCTCTTTGGCTCACACCAAAATAAGGAACATTTTGCTGGGCTACTGAAACCTAAATAGGCCTCTGGCTAATGATTAATGACACAGCAGAATGGAAGCAACCTCAACAAACCAAGTCGAGGTGCCGGGCAAAAAGCTTTCCATCACCATTGCAGTAACTTAGAAGGCACTTCAGTTTTTTTTACAAGAGCTCTCTCCTGATCATCACCGCGTTTTGCTCTTGAGAAGAGAGCCCACAACTTGATTATAGAGCTGCCATGGCCACAGTAGCCAGAAACTGATGGGTTTGGTTAGTAGAAGCTGGTCATATTACACAATTCCAAGGAAACCTCTCAGCAGAGGGTGAAATACCACAGGACACAGCAAAGTTGGAACAAATCGCTCATTGTCTAGGCTAAATGGGGGCCAAGCCACAATCCCCTCACTCCTTCCCATAACCCAGAAATTAAACTAAAAATCCTAACAGCGGCCAGGGCTGTTTGAAGTGGGAAGGGGACACTCAAAGCAGCTGAAGACTGCCCCCTTATGGGCAGCAGCAGCATTTGAGCATAACACGCTGCCATTTCAAATGTTTCATTTTTCATGCTTGCAGACGCTTTCACAAATCATCTCCCCGAAGGGATTTATTAAAAGCACAGACATCCCATAAGCATGGAAACTGCACAAATCTTTGTGCAGTTGATGGGTGACAAATGAATACGCAGCTGCTTTTCTGTATGTACTTGGAATAGGCAAGTGCATTTGCCACACATGATGAACTATATGGAAGATTCGGTTTCCTATACGGAGTTCACATTCCCAGAGGAAGTGTCTCATAAAACAGATTGGCATACTAGCTTGTAAGTGTATCCATCTGTCAGACTGACATTACGAAGATGAACCATAGGGAACAACACACAATACTGGAAGGAGTTCTAAGTTAGCATGCTGCTTACGGTCATAATGTGATACCAAGTCTAAGGAACCCTTACTGGAATAGGTCGGATGCTGCTCTAGGAACCCTAATGATTAAGGTGTGAGATACAATAGAAAGAGAGTTTGGAATTACATTCCTATTTGTCAAGATCCAGGAGTATGTGTGGTTTCATTGTGTGAAAGCAACTTGTGGCTGGAAATTTACCATATGAATGGCCAAAGGGCACCCTGGTCCACAGGCTTGCATTTAATGTAGCTTTCAAGTCACAATTTATTACTTCCGGCCTTTCAGAATTTTAGTTAATCATTAGCACCGGCTTGGTTAGTTTCAAGATATCGAACTGCTACCCTCCGGTTCATTTATAGGAGCAGCTTTGACAGACAGATGCTCTGTAGGTGTCTCCAGATTTAGCATAGTAGGTTTTTTTATCTTCTGTGATGTGATCAGTCATAGGAATTAAATAATTCAGCATAAATACTTATCAGTGCAAAAACAAAAGAAGTGGCAGAGTCTACACTGCTGCAGCTTATCTGATATATTATGCTTCCTGGCCTGAGAACACAGCAGTTCCAATTACCCACTACCCTCACAGCTAAAAACATGAACATCTGATGAATTGCAGGTCTTAACTTTCATTGTCAATGTTAACTTCTACCCCTATCTCTTAGGCTCTTAGTAGGTACCTAAAATATTTGTGTGTGTATCAAACAACCATTCCTCATAGTTTTAACATGACTCATTATTTTTCCCTTCCCATTTCAAAACCACAATTTCAGAGTACATAGTTGAAACCCTTATTTAAAATTGTTAAGGCCTTTTGTTTAAGTACTGATGAATTTCTATCTAGCTGTATTTCAGCATTTCATGGTTTTCAATTTCAGTATGTCTACAGAGATATTTAGTGCCATTTTATGGATGTTATGGGCCCATCATTGATATAATAGTATTTATTGATTTTCACCATACCTACTCTAATTCAGATTCTAATGGTACAAACTATTGTACACTACCATGAATAAAGTTTTGAATTTGTCCACATATTACAATTCCAAGCAATTACCTTCTACAGCAGTAGATTGAAAGACCTTGAAACCAGATAATCTCTTTGAATTCCATCAAAAATAAGATTGCCTCCATATTTCAACAGATCATATTGATTATATTGCATATACTGTGTGCCTAAGAACTTTCAGAAGGGCATTTGCCTGTTGCAACAGACACAAAGAATCCTGTGGCATCTTAAAGACTAACAAATTTATTGCGACATAAGCTTTTGTAGACTACTAGACTCTAATCTACATACTTGTCACATAACTCTTTTTACTGTATGCCTACCATTACATCCTACAGACAAGTTTGGATCAAATAGACAGATATATCTATGAACTGTTTAGGTTGACAAGTTTATTTTGTTTATTTTGGGTGGTGGGACTCAATTTTCTGCAAACCACTGAGAGCAACTGCAGACTGCAGCAATCAACAAGTGATAGCCAAGGTTTGTGAATGGACTTCAATTAATCAATGTTTTGGTATAATCAATTGATAATAATTACTTATGCAATGGCAGCACAGTTGTGTAAAGCTTGATAAGGAGATAAGCTTAAATTTGCAGAGATGCTGTAGGAGGACTAAGCTACAGCTGGCTGCTCTATTTACAAACTGAGTTCTAAGCATAACTCAATGGCTTGAACTTAACCTCCCAAACAGTCAAGAGGCAATGTTAGAAAAATCAGTTCATAGTCTGAAATGCATTTAGGCCACAAGCCACAAACCTAACCATTTAAGAATGCTGGTTTTCAGAAAAATAAGGTCAAGCATTAGGCAAGATTAGCAGGGTGCCTTAAGGTAGCTTGCTTAGCAGAGCAGCACAAAGACAGAAGAGATTTACTTTCATTTAGAATCAACAGGGCCTACCAGTCCCTTCATTTTAACGGGTGATGATCCGCTTACCAATTGACAATCAGAAACAGAAAGTAAAGTTCTGGGACTTACAAATAATTTTATTGAAATTTAACAAAATTCAACAAATGCACTTCAAGGCAGAGAAACAAACCATAAATATTTTACACATTTGCCTTCAGGGTTCCTATCCGTATGCTATAGGAGCAGGAAGTGTAGTGCTAGTGGGTTTGGGTCTTCTACACAACCACATATGCACAGAAGAGTAATAAAAAAGGAAATAGAACTTTTTGCTTGTTCCAACAATAGTGATAATATATATATTTTATTTACACCAACTTTCACATTATCAGCATCCTGTATAAAGCCGTCTTCCCCGAGCCTGACAACAGCTGCCACTCTCAAGAGAAATGGGGCTGCCAGAAAGCACAATGAGAGGGACAGTATCGGTAGGATTATAAAATCCAGGAAGTCTTAACTGCACAGCTACAGTCTCAGTGGGCAAGCCAGCCTTTTAGAGAAATGGATTGAAAGCAGCTGCCGGTAGCTCCAGGGAGTCTGCTACATCTTAGGAGAGATTTCAAGCTAGGCAGAAAGGAAGCTTTCTCTGGGGACGGGCTCCATTTAGGTTCCAGTAGGAGGGAGGTCCCCAGCAGGATGGATATAAGCACTAGAAGTGGCGGGGGAAATGAAAGCCAACATTGCACAGTTCTTTTCTGACCACAGGGTATTTGCTTGCTCAAAACCAAGACAGCTAATGAAATAACATAAATTGGGTATTTTAGGAAATTGCAAAGGGTGTCACCACCGAGCCTTTCACTCCCAGTATCTCTCATGACTATCAAGTCCCATGTAACAGAGAACAATCTCTATGTAACAGAGAAAACTCTCTAGTGTGAAGATGCAACAAACAATGCTCACATACAGCAAAGTGCTTCTTCTGAACTAGCTGTGGGGCAAAACTTCTAAACGGGAGGCTTGATATCTGTTGTCAACTATACTGTTCAAGAATAAGGAAGTCTCCTCCCACTGATTTCAGCCTGCAACTCGTTAAGCACAATAATGCAGAGACAGAGCTTTGCTTTCCAATGAGTGTTGCAAACACACCTCCACCCCCGGGATGCTCTTGTTTTGGTAGTGGACACTCCCTTCCCCAATGAAGGATAAAGATGCCAGCTTCCCATCATTACCCAAACGAGATTCAACAGAAAGATAAGTGACACATGAAGATGGAGGATGGAAATATGACACGGGGCCAATGCCAACAGTTTATGCTCTTACCCTTTTATGGTTAACTGTATAGTTCTACACCTGTATCGTAATACACAAGTTCTGCATGGAAGAGCAGCTGCAACTCAGGAAGCCACCATGCACTAAGGAACAATCCTAACATACAACCCTCGACATACAGTTGAAAGGGTGACAGCGAGGCAAATGTGACAGTCACTGAATAGAGAGCTCAGTCAACATTGCCACTTAAACTCCACCCTGCTTCTAACCTGGTTCGTAGTGCTTAAAAAGGATTCCCATGTAGGTGCAGAGATGACACAAACTTATTGATGCTGCTGGCAGGCACAGCTTTGCACCAGCAAATTTAAACTAAACATTGAGGTAGCAAATGCCTGAAGTGCTCAGAAAGGCAATGACATGCTCTGGGAAGGAAAATATGCTGTGCAATGAACCAACTCGTACAGCTAACTCGCCCACAATTCGGTTTTAAAGCTTTATATAAATTCTGAGAGTTGGCAGAAAAGGCAGGCAGGCAGGCATTGCATATGAAACTGTCTTCAAAAGATAAAGAGTGCCTCTGACAGGGTTTTGCCTGTTCAGTTTTCAGCAGCAGGTAGCTCTAAATCTTAGAAGCAAAAACTTGGGAAGGAGAGGCAGGTGTACCACTTCAAGTCAAGTTTGGGAAGTGGCCCTACAAACCAAACATTTCACATTCATACATTGGGGAAAAGGGTAGAGCCCTCCCAACACACGTAGCCTTCCTTTACAGTGTGCTGCATTCTCCCATATCAGGCAATACCTGGCCAAATCCAAAGAGTCAAGGAGACTGTCAAAGGAAGATCACAGTACATTATTGTTTTGTTTTGTTTTGCTTTGGAGGAAAGGGGCAGGGGAAGCATACAATCAGGTTGGTAAACATTTTGATCAAAGCAACATAAGTTGCTTTAGTGCCAACAGCAAAACCTAAGGATTAAAAGGACAGTGTTACCTATTTCTGTTTTAAGAGAGAGAGAGAGAGAGAGAGAGAGAGAGAGAGAGAGAGAGAGAGAGAGAGATGTCAGTAGTAAGAATGGAGTGGGGAGGGAAATGGCAATCTGCCTTGCACTCTCCACTTTTTACTCAGAGTAAACCCACTGAAATTAATTACCATGACCAATTCACCATGGTCTATTAATTTTAATGGGAATACTCCCATGTAAAAGCCAGTTGAATACAACCCAGTCACAAGATGCAGATTCAGAAGAAGGAAGTCTACTTTGGAATGAAACCAGAACCTGTCGAGAAACGCCTTCTAAGAGGTGGCCTGTTTGGTAAGGCTCCACAGGAAAACTGCAAGCTCAGATGCTGCTGCCACTGCCAACAGCCTCTACTGATGTGCCACAGCATAGGAAGAAGTCAGTGGAATTTTCCAAGCAGTGAAGTTGAAAAAGACACTGCCTGCAAAGGAAATAGTGCAACTCACTAGGAAGATATTAGAGAGAGGGGGAGCAAGGCTTGCACATCAGTCTGTTTCAATAGGGAACCCTGCCTTAGACAACTCTGTTAGGTACAGCTCTGTTATCATCCTCCACCCCTCCAAGTACAGTACAGCATTAGGTTATTCAGTTATGTTGCGTTGAGGAAAGGGGTGGAGAAGCACAAGCCGCTTACTGCTCACCTTTACTCTCATATACAGCATATAAACAGAAACTTCGTTGTCAGCATTTAAAGAATACTGATGGAGAACTCAGAAAGCAGGCCACCTGGTCAGAAAAAGGTGCAGGTCGGTTCTCCGTGGTCTCAAGACACTTGGAATCTGTTGCCACCTAAGGCTGATAAAGGGATTTTACTCAATTCAGCAAGGGGGATTTTTTTTGAGCAGGTCACTAAACAAGGCCAAACATCTCACGTGACACAGGTCCTACCAACACACATCCCTAGCCAATGCTATTCCTGATTATAAGATCCCATGATGCCGTCAGTGCCGTAGCCGTTGCCGCCTCATCCTAGCAGACAAGCTTCAAAGCTAACCATGCGTCTGTGCTCTTGATCCATCACTCTGAAGGGAGACGTGGCTGCCTAGCTTGGTTTACGTGAGGTACAGTAAAACTGGGCAAGTAAGGTGCCTTGATCGCACACACTGACAGTTCACACTGCCCTCCATGGCTCAGACCTCACAGATGATAACAGGGAAGTCCACATGTATCCGAGGGTGCTCCAGTTTCACTATGCCCTGTAAAGAGAAAGATGCAACAAGGATGAGATAATGCCACTTGGAAATCAGGCTAAAAATGATGTGGAGTAAAGGGACATGGTGCCAGTCGAGTTAATACAGTTCCTTGCTTAATGACTTCTGGCCCAAAAGCCATACCAAAGCAACTGGGCTATTTGTGTTAGGTCATGGGTATGAACTCTATCTAGAAACTAGACAGGAACAAATTGAGATAAAGGATCAGAAAACTGCATGAGCTGGAACTGTACGGCCAGTTACTTCAATACCTCAAGGACCGTCTCCCTCCATATGAACTGACCTGGACCCTGCAATCATCACCTGAGGTTTTCTTTGTGTGCTCCCTCCACAAGGGGCTCAGAGGGCAGCAACGTGAGAATGCAGCCTTTTCTGCAGTGGCTCCCCATTTTTGGAATGCTCTCCCTGGGAAGGTTCGCCTGGCACCTTCAATACATATCTTCAGTCGCCAGGCAAAAACATTTCTCTTTAAGCAGGCCTTTGGCCAATTAAACATTCTATGGCCTTTTAAATGTGTTTGTGAGAAGGATGTTAATGTTTTTTGCTTTATTAGGTATTTATATTCAACTCTTGCCCACCATGCCATTTTCCAATGGAACCTCCTTTCCACTGCAAAGTTATTAGGTCCCTAATATAGGTTTTGTCCTGTAGGTTAAATAGCAGCTGGGGATGGGGGAAGAGGAGAGATTTGAACAGAAAAGCATTCAGGGGAGATTTTTTTAATAATCCCCCCTTCTCAGAATCATGGCATTTACTCAATTTAACCTGCTACCAATCATCTTTCATGCTGCCATCTACTTTGGCCTTAAGTAATTCAGATGTTTTCCATTCTTGCTGAATGCTAATGGAATGGAGAAAGTCGCCAAGCTTCCAATGGACTAGAAAGTAAACTCATCTGATTAAAGCAAGGCTAATAAGTGAGTTTATATGAATTTGGCCAAGTGAAAAAACTTGGATAATCACATCTTGGATTAACAAATGGAGATGCTAACAAGCTTCATATATCTGCCTTGTCCCTCTATATGCACAAGCAGACAAACAAGCCAAGAAGCTGCAGTAAACCATAGCTTACAGATAGGTCAGGAGATGAAGGTTTAAAGTTGGCTTCACTGGAAACCATTAATCAACACTTCCCAGTTTGGACATTTAACAGGAAGCTATGTTTAACAATGGCCTGCTGGCTTGTTTGCCTCCTTGCATGAAGGAGGAACAAAGCAGATTTGTGCAAACATGCAAACGCTTGTTCATATCTCAGTTTATTAAGTCAATATGTGGTAATCTAGGACACGCTGGCTGCATTCAGATTCTTCCAACAATAAATTGATTGGAAGGTATGCTACCTCCAAGTACTGCCTCATAAAACTAACTGGTCATGCATTAGTGGTATTTGACAAACTTGGTCCAGCACTTCTCAAGAGAATTATACGCCACAAGCAATATTGAGAGCCACAGCGCAGAAGTGAAAATATTTCATCACTACTTTTACTTAAAAAATGGCAAATGCAAGATGTTATGGAAGCCTCTAGAAGTCCATAATATAAAAGCATTAGCAAAGAACACCCCCCCCAAGATGCTTATAGAAACAGTAGCCACAGGAAGGTTTTTATAGTTAATGGCTATAAATAGCACCAGATAACCAGACTTGTATTTTCAATTGAACTATATGCATTCCCTGGTGTGCTAGCTACAAGACAGAATCAAGCTGCTCAATAGGTCCACAATCAGGATGGATAGAAGAGTAACCTTTTGTCAAGGCAAAATCAAACCCAGGTTATGACAGCCATAACTGACCCTCCACACTTCCCATACTTAGGTACATCTACAGTGAAGATTTTACACTTGCTGCTTTACAAACAGTTACCTTTTTCCTTATCTTCAGGATTGTAGTGCTCAACAAAAGGTGTCAGAAGCTCTTGAGATAGGCACAGAATCATAGAACTGAAGAGTTGGAAGGGACCCCGAGGGTCATCTAGTCCAACCCCCTGCAATGCAGGAATCTCAACTAAAGCATCCAAGACAGATGACCATCCAATTTCTGCTTAAAAACCTCCAAGGAAGCAGTGTCCACATACAGGACAGACAACAGAAGAACAAGCCTTCTTTATCCTTCTCTTCTCAAGTGCTGGATCATCATTAAGAGTTTCATTCAAGTGAGCCCAGAACCAACAGAACTTTACACATCATGTTTCCAGCATGAAATTCTACCATATACCAACCAGTGGCATCTACAATTTTACCAAGTCATCACAAGCCATATTACTTTCTGACTAAAATTTGAGGCAGCGCTGCCTTGCCTTCTCTATAATGATAGGGAACCTTGTGACTCCCAATAATCTGAATTTTTGTTGTTGATGCAAAACACTGTCCATTACAACTGCAGCTTTCTTATCCACTAGTAGCTGTTAATTTCTCCTCTGCTCATTTACACAGCTATAGTCACCAGTATTTTGCACTGATTTTAACCAGAAGCAGTTCCACAAGCCTCCCAAGACATCAGTTCATGTTCAGTAAGGCTTGCCTTTTTAGCCTCCTCTCATTCTCACTGTAAACTGATCGGGCAAACTCTACCCATGATTTCAGCAGGGGCTGAGACTTAATGAGCTACTTTAGACATACCCAATGAAATGTTTGATTTTTCCTCTTCCAACAGCAGATACTCCCTCAAGCCATTTGAAACACAAATTCAAACTCTTGGGACCACAGTGCACAGTTCCATGGATCTAGGCCATGGGTGCTTACTACTATGAAGGGATCTTACAAGAACAACATTCGTACCTAACAGCAGTATTAATATCTATTTGGGCCACCTACACAGGTTTGGATGTACAGTAATTCATCCTAAGAATTAGTGCCCCAAGGTTGTGGAACTGCTTCCCTAAGGAAGCATGGAGCTGCTCTCTCTTCTCCTAAATCCAGACAGGGTACAAATTTCACCTACGTTGCAAATCATATGCCTGCTAATTTATGCCATGATATGTAATTTTATTATTAAAAACTTGGATTGCTTTGTCTTAAATTACTTTGGTTCAATATGACTAATGTATTTGATCTAAGCTGACATGAGGTTGCAAAACAGCAGGATAAAATCATTTCAAACAATAATGAAATATTTATTATGTTCCCATCATTCATTACGAAATCCTCAATAACCCAATATAGAATGTTATGAAAGTGCTCATATTTACTACAATCCAGTTCCAGAAATGAGGCATCTGGGTCTTTTATCACTAGCTCAAAAGACAGAAATTCAAAGTGGCTGATGTTCTTTCAAGAATGTGACAGTTGCTGCATACAGGAACTTGAACAAGCATTTTAAAATTAGGTTGTTTTGTCACCATTAAAAAAAAAATCCCAGGGAAGGTTGACAAAGACTCCTAGAACTGCATCTGTAGTGATTTCAAGATGGCCGATACAGACACAACCATTGTTGCTGGACACGATGAAGGCTGGTACTGGTGTCCCCACAAACAATCAAATCCAGTATTTCAGAAGACAATACAGTGGTACCTTGGGTTAAGAACTTAATTCATTCTGGAGGTCCGTTCTCAACCTGAAACTATTCTTAACCTGAGGTACCACTTTAGCTAATGGGGCCTCCCGCTGCCGCTGTGCAATTTCTGTTCTCATCCTGAAGCAAAGTTCTTAACCTGAGGTACTATTTCTGGGTTAGCGGAGTCTGTAACCTGAAGCGTCTGTAACCCGAGGTACTACAGTACTATAAAGCTGGCATTGGCCACACTGGCAGGGGCTGATGGGAGTTGGAGTCCAACATCTGGAGGGCCTAAAGCCCCCCCCCACTCCACCCCTGCTGTAGTCTAATGCAGTGGTACCTCGGGCTAAGGATTCGTTCTGGAGGTCCGTTCTTAACCTGAAACTGTTCTTAACCTGAAGCACCACTTTAGCTAATGGGGCCTCCTGCTGCCGCCGCGCTGCCAGAGCACGATTTCTGTTCTCATCCTGAAGCAAAGTTCTTAACCCAAGGTACTATTTCTGGGTTAGCGGAGTCTGTAACCTGAAGTGTCTGTAACCCGAGGTACTACTGTACTATAAAGCTGGCAATGTAGAAAACCACTTCTATGAAAATTCAAAGGAATCACATGGGAATGACCAACGTGTGGGCCTCCAGATTTCTACGGCTCCCATCATGCCTGACCAGTGGTTACACTGGCTGGGGTTGATGGGAATCCAGAAATAGCTGGAAGACAGCAGGTTAGCTAACCTTGGTATAAACTCAGAGACTCTCTTGTTGCTCAGTATCCTCAAGTGTTAGCTTGAAACCACTTTGCAACAGCTCCCTTTTACTTCTGATTGTGTTACCTGAGGTATCAGGTTCTTGTGGATTCTTTTCAGCTTGGCACGCTTTCTCCCATTTTTGGTGACTATTGTCTCCTCATAAAACTCATGGGCAAGGTCACCATCCTCATCGTAATACATAGAGCTGCGAAGAAATGAAAAACATTTAGAAAAAGCTTCAGACAGAAGAAGCAAAAGCAGCTGCTTTTCAAATCTGCGACTAAGAGCTAGTAGCAAGCCAGCTAGCTGGCAGCTGTTGCTGCCACCCATTTGCTAGCTCCTCATCCCTTGCACTACAGTAAGGAGAAGGTTAATTGTCAGGGGAAATTCTGCACGGCGGTTGCCTAAAATGAGCAGAAACCATACTACTACTAATCAACCTACTCTCCCAACCAGTATTACCGCAGGTCGCCCACCCTTGCACTAATAGTTTACACAGAACAAATTAACTTTTCCACAAAACTCATAGTAAATGTTGTCCCATCAAACAGATGGCGATTCTTGAGATCATATTCCATCCCAGTAATAACATAAAAAGCTGTGTTCTATCAAGTCGGACCATCTAGCTCAATATTATCTACAATGACGGGCATCAACTTTCCAAGGCTTCTGGTAGAGATCTTTCCCAGCCCTACTTGGAGATCTTAGGAATTGACTCTGGGCCCTTCTGTATGCAAAACAGATGCTCTAACACGGTAACATTTCAAGGTATGTGCAGACACATATTGAAGACTACCTTACAAACCTGACTAATTTTTGCCAAGAGTAAAAAGAAAAACACTTGGTGGAACTATTGAAGTGACAAGATGTCAGATTCTCCTCAGGGAGAGAGCATTTGATTTAAAACAAGTTTATAGCATGGCAAAACCAAAGCGTAGAAAAGTGTCATGGTTGCACTGAAGCAGAATGGGCATTTAACTAGAATTAATCATAATTAACCATAATGATTGATTTCTTAACATATTTATTGGAGGTAAGATGCTAACAGAAATGGATAACCACTTCTGCTACATAAATGCCAACAGCTCCTGACCAGCAACAGAATGGTTAAAACGGTATTTCTGCCACTTTTAAACAACTGCCCAAAGCTTACGAAACTGGAATTCTGTCAAGTCTAAATTTGAACATTCCTCACTAACATACTCAACTGCTTCAGCAAAGCAGTGTTCAGAATTCAGTAACTTTTTTCATTTCTTTGCTGTATTGCCACATTCATAGCAGACTGTACGAAAATCCACAGGAATTCTCAGGATACATGGGGGGGGGGGGGAGGAATGAGAAAATAGAAAATAGCAAAAATGTGCAACTCAAAATGAAAAATGACACCTTTGTTTCCGTGATATAGAAATTTTGCAGCCAGTCTGCCAACAAAGGCATTTGATTCAACATCTGGCCAGTTGCCTAGCTAGAATGGAAATACAGATGCCAGTCATTACTTTGGAAGAAGGCAGGCATTCTGGCACAGCTGAAAATTTACTAATTTAAGAGCTGGCAAGGGAACAACAGTGCAAAAGGACCTAATGGAGGCACTATTTCCCAGCCACTAGAATATGCTTGTCACATTTCTTGCTATGCTAGTGACTTTACAAGCTCTGAATAAATCTAGGCTTATCCCCACAAACTGGTCCCAAAAACTTTCTCAATTTCTCAAAAAACAACCTAGGTGGTTTTACAGAATGGTCTGTTGTTGCCAAATACTTCAGGTCGCAATTCAACATCTACATAAAAACAGTATCAGCTGAGCTTTGGAGCAAAGAGGTACTATAAACCACTATACCCAAATGTCAGGCAACAAGGAAAACAGAGCGTTAGACGTTCTTATCTAAATCCAGGAGGCATGCACAAGGAGGTACTATTACCTAGAAGCCAATATTCAGTAGCTGAACATTGCCCCTACCTCCACGAAACCTCTTTGCACCATGATGGCGCGCAGAAAACAAAATCTCACCCTTTGCCCGGCAAACTCTTCGGGCACCACAACCCTAGAGAGACCAGCAGAGCCCTTTAACTACCGAACTTGCAACATGCGCCCACGAGGCTTTCTGCAAGGGGGAGAGCGAGGAGGAAGACTCCGGGCACCGCTGCGGGTGGGGGGAGCTGCAAGCGGCACATGTCAGGGACCCATGGGCGCAAGGGAGGCTTCAGAAAGCGGTCCCAGAAGCGCCAGGCGGAGCCTCTCCCGCGGGAAAGAAAAGCCTGCTTCCTCTGGCATAAGGTCAGCGCCGCATCTCCGTCCACTGGATGAGGCAGAGACTCGGATGGGGCGGACGCAAGGGGAAGGAACCAGCCTGGCCAGTCCCTGCGTCGCACCGGGGTCAGGGGTTAGGAAAGCGGACGAGCACCGGGGAGGGTTGAGATGGAGCCCCGCCGCCGCCTCTGCAAGGTCTACGGGCAGGTCAGGGCGGTCTCCCTCCCTCGCTTTCCCGCGGCTCCCTCGGCGGCAGCAGCAGTCGGCTTTGCTCTTACCCGCGGCGGGTGAAGACGAAGGGGGTGGCCGAGCAGAGTCCCCGCGCCCGGGCCAGAGCCTGGTCTCCGCCCGGCCCCTCGGAGCCGCCCGGCCCGCCCGAGCCGAAGGGCCAGAGGCCCCGGGACTTGGAGCCGCTGGCGCCCATGGCTCAGAGCGGCCGCATGGCCGGGAAAGGGGAGCGGAGGGAGGGAGAGGAGCCTGCCGGTGCCTCCCGGGGAGGCTGCTGGCAACGGCACCTTCCTCGCACCGGAAAGCTCCGCCCCTCTCCCGGCGACGCAACTTCCAGGTCCGCCGCCTCCGGAAGTCCGCTTCCAAAAGAAGGTCGAAAGCGCCGCTCTGTAGCGGGGCCGCGACGTGACGCAACTTCCGCTCCCCTGTGGAGGTGAGAGGGGGGCTGCATGTATAGGGCGAGAGTGGGTGGGGGAAGCAGGATCCGTGTTCTCAATAGGACGATTGAGACCGACAGCTATAATACTTCCATCAGTCCAGTGCTCAGAACTACAGTTCCAACACACCTCTAAGCAAGCGGCGATAGGATGACTGGCCTCCATTAATGCAAATGCTGCTACAAGCAGACTGATGCAAGTAGCGAGATCAGTATGTGAGCTGGTTTCCAAACAAATTACCTTTCTGGTAAAAAAAAACTGTCATTCAAGAAATTCAGATTACCTATATTAAATTATTTTAACAAAGAAATACCCAAATTTGCAGTCCTACTTATTTGTAGCTTCAATGGCCTCACTGGTACGCTTCCAATTTCTGTTATGTATGCTTTTATGCTGCAAAAACTTAAGTCAACGGGACTTATTCCTAACTAACATGTTTATGAACAGGTGCAGTGTGATGCAACGTTTGGGGAAGGTGAAGCCAAAAATGACTTAAAAGTCCATAGCATTTGCATATCCAAGCCAATTTCTATTTCCAGAACAATACAAACTGCATCCATGAAAATATATTTAAGGCCGAGATGTAAACAAAATTGTCTTCCTCTCTCTCCTCAGTTACTAGGGCTGCACTGAAAATTCACCTCTTTTGATCTTCAGGCTGAAAGTGTATTTCAGAGGCCGAATGTATCTCTCATACCTGAAGTTATGCAAAAAATCCTATTCACTGGCATTTTCCCCTTGATCTTTTACATCTCCCCCTCTTACACTGGGTTGTCAGCTTGATAATATGAACCACACAGGGAAACCAACCTAAAATGGGAACCACATAATGAATTGGATGTCATTTTGGAAGCAGTAATGCTTTTGAATACCAACTAGTTGCTGGAAACCACAAGAGGGGAGAGTACTCTTGAGCACAAATCCTGCTTGTGGGTTTCTCAGTGATCTGATTGGCCACTGTCAGAAGATGCTGGACTAGATGGGCCATAGGCCTCATCCAGCAGGCTCCTATGACGTTCATACGACACTATATAGCCTGATTTGGCTATGACATCACTAGTAAGGACAAACAAATCCAGTTCAGAATTGTTCTTGAATTGGGTAACTCTTAAGTCCTTTCACAGCATACATTTTCCTGTTGTTGAAAATGGAGATATATTTAAGTGCTCTGTGAGAATCACATGCACAATGACCCATGCTTTGGCTATAAAAATCTAGTTCACAAGTTATTGGGACTGAAAAATAATTTTGCCAGCAGGATGGCGTGCAACCCACAAGCTTGACAAAGAGCAACCCATTAAGTACAGAGGAACTATATGGCCACAATTTGACAAGGAGAAAAAACATATGTCTTTGCAGCACTGAGGTATGGATGACACTGTCTGGTCCTTAGAGAGTCTCTGTGATATTCTGGGGTTTATGTGCAATCTGCTGTGACTTCAGCAGACCACTTTGGTAGCCAGCAGCCACACAAGATTTTTGTTTTGCAGATGATATTTCTTAAGTACAGTACACTATCGTGCCTAGGCCTGGACTGCAAAGTATGAAATAGTTTTATTGTTTTTCGAATGTGTCTTTTTATATTTTATCTTATTGTACCTTTGGCTATGAAGTGTTTATAAATCTGCAAAATGAAATAAATAATATGAAATGGCTTGTGGATCCCAATGTACCTGACAACATTATTGGAAGCAGGCACCAAGGTAGCTGTGGGAGATATAATAGGCTTATTTATTAACAAATAAATACACGGATTTACAGAACTGCATCAACATCTTCTGCATGTGATGTCCTGTGGGGTCTTGAGGGCTCAACAACTCTCTGTTCTAAGGAAGGCATTCTGTTTAGGGGTCACCTATTCTGCTTCAATTCCAGAGTTAATAGTCACCTTAATACAAACTAGGGACGCGGGTGGTGCTGTGGTCTAAACCACTGAGCCTAGGGCTTGCGGATCAGAAGGTCAGCGGTTTGAATCCCCACGATGGGGTGAGCTCCCGTTGCTCAGTTCTACCGCCTGCCAACCTAACAGTTCGAAGCATGTCAAAGTGCAGGAGGATAAAAAAGGTACTGCTCCGGCAGGAAGGTAAACGGCGTTTCTGTGCGCTGCTCTGGTTTCGCCAGAAGCGGCTTAGTCATGCTGGCCACATGACTCGGAAAAACTGTCTGTGGACAAACATCGGCTCCCTCAGCCAGTAAAGCGAGATGAGCGCCGCAACCCCAAGAGTCGTTCGCGACTGGACATAACTGTCAGGGGGTCCTTTACCTTTTAATACAAACTGCTTCTTGCTTTTAAATATAGTTTGGGTATCAGAAGGGGCAATCAGCAACAGAAAATGTTTTGAAAAATAAGGATTGCATTTTAGAGATTCTCTCATTGGCATCTACACCAAACTGAAACCATCCTAGGATGCTGTAATTCAAAGTTGTGGTGGACCCTGACTTGACCCTAATCTATCATATATCTACATTTTTATTTCATACCAACTGTTGGATGTCCTTGTTGAAATCTGAGAGATGGGTGGCAAAGGGCCAGAGTTAGGAGCACAGAACAGGAGTACAGTCTTAGTGGGAGAACTGCATTTTCCACTTATACTTCTCTAGTTTATTGACTGTGGAATGACCTTATTGTCCCAACATAGTAGTAGTTCTCAAGCACATATTACACCACACATTTCTCACCCCTGAATTTTTTATTGAATTGTATACAAGCAGCGCCATTCATAACTTGAGCCTCCAAGGTTTTTAATCCATTGGAATCTCAAGACAGATAACAAGACAGTCCTGATTTGAAAAACTACTCTCCAGAAGGGTCAGCCAAGACTAGGAGGTCCATTTTCCTTTGGATACCTGGTCTGGAGAGTGTTTCAGAGTGTTTCAGACTTTAAAAAGAACAAAACACTTATTGTAATACAAATACCCCCTCCACCAATGAAGTTCAACTACTACACAGAGACAGTTTTATTTCCTGCCAGGTCGTGCCCAAGTCAAGGTTGCCTTTCAAAACATACACCAATGCCTCTCATGCATGTCTATGAGAGATTGCAACATATAAAGGAGGGTGGCCAAAGCTATGGTTGCCTTCAGCAGAAGAGAAACCTGAATCCTGATGATGTTACATCCCTGGTTTTCAGATTTTTAATAACTAGAGACAAATAAATTCTGTCTGGGCAATAAAAAGTGTCTCTCTGTTCCTTCTTCCATGGGTTATTTGGGGGTCCTTGATCACTGCTCTTACCATACTATTCTATATTATATTGTTTTTTATAGTCCTTTTTTCTGCGGAATCAACCATAGTCCAAATATCATTTCTAGATACTATTTTTATTGCAATTATGGTGCATTTTGGTCTGCATGTCCTTTCCTATGTATCAGAAAAATAATCAGGAACTCTGCCTTTTCTTTGGGTTCTGCTAATCAGAGTTTCCTTTGGCATTTTTTGATTCTGGTTCAATTACTCTTGAATCCCATTCAGATCCATCTGAGATGGGAGTCAACAGACTTTTTCATCATTGTTTTGTATGACCATAGTCTGAGCAAAGTCTATATAGGCAGGTAGTTCCATTCTGCTAGCAGTCTTACTGTTATATGAATCAGTATCAATCTCGACAAATAAAGACATGATTGAACATATTAGATCAATCCATGGGCCTTCAAAGTTTGATTCTGATAGAAATACAAAAATGGTATTGTGAAGGAAGGTGCTTGCTAAGGCCACCTCCCTTCTTGGGAATACATCAGAGTTTGAGGCCACTTTGATTTATTTTGCTTATGTTAAATCTCAAGTGATCTTTACACCAAGCCCACATAAACCTCATTTGGACACACTGTAGGTATAAAAGTGGCATTAGCATCCTGGCACTTTGAAAGTAGCTGCTGTAGCAAGGCTACTCAAATTCTCATCTTCAAACACATCCCACAGGCACTTCCTTACTTCCCCAACTGATCCCATTGCATCATGCATGCAACATCTCTATTAACCACTCACTCCATGGAGAGCACACACACATGCACCAGTCACGGGCTCACAAACCCCTGTTGTCCCTTTCCCACCCTACGCCCCTCCAGAGATACATTCAACCCACACAATCGCAGGATCGCTTCACTCGTAGTCTTCTTGGCTTCACCACTTCTCTGCATCTGGCATCTTATATTTACTGGAGTGCTGGGTCTGGGATGGAGCACCTCGTCAACCTGGTGTGCGGGTGGCCAGAGCCTCTTGCATCTTTTGGCGGCAATGGGAATATTTCTGCAGGATCTGTCGAATATGCTCTTCCTCTTCACGCTGCAAGATACGCAGGAAGTTCTGTAGCTCAGGCATACTAAAGGCATCCCACTGCAGAAAAATGTGAAAAAGCAAGTAGTGACCACAGTGCTAATGGCACTTGTATTAGTATTACAGTCATGAGCTCAGTGGTACTCCAGGTAGAAGCACAGCTTTACTGGTAAGGAAGGAACCTAGACTTGTAACAAGAGGTGCAAGGGGTCAATGATGTATGCATGTAGAACAAGGCAGAAAAATAGCCAGAGTGTGTATAAGGGTGGTATATCTGGAATTCACAACGCTCCAATTGGCATCCAGTTCAGCATGTTTGACTTCAGGTTTTTCCAACCATAAAACTCAACTATTTGATTGGGGGAAAGGCTAGAACAATTTAATTCAGTTTAAATGCTATGTTTGAACCAAAGCTTTACTCAAAAGGGCTTTTTTTTTACTGGAACACATGTAAATATTTTAAGAGATGACAAATAGCACATATTGCATCTCTACACACCCCAATTTTTTTAAAAAGAAAAATAACGTAGCACTGGCAGCTGTTACTAATTTCTGCAAACCCACAGAGCTGTGCACCATGTATGTTCAAGGTACAACTTCCTGACAGAGTACCAATTTGTATTCACTGATTATGTTAAACAATACATTTTTAGAAATTTCTGCAAGAAAGGTGCAAGAAAAATAATTGTGGTGAAAAAGTTTCTACTCTGCATCACTAGTTAAAGCCAACCACGCAACTGGAACTAGGAGCATGAGTGCCCTTCTTTTATCTACTGAGATAAAGATAAAAGTAAACTTGATAGCAAATATTATAGGCTTTGTCAGTTCCACATAACTTGACATGGAACCTCAGACAAACCATAAACACAAATACTCACATTGACTTCTCCAGTTTCATTTTCCTTCAGGACAAAGCTCAGTGCTTTTTCACTAGGGCCAGCTAGTAGCCGGAGACGCAGGGGCTGCTCCTCATCAGAAAGCTTGCGGAGATATACTGACACACAAGAACATTAGAAGTGGAATTAAATGAAGAACTCAATCACCCTGGCTCTGTATAACAGTCACCTGGACAAATCAGATTGGCCCTTGTTTACTTTAAGCAGTCTATTTTTTGCCAGCAGAGGGTGCTGTTAATCTACTAGTTTTCCATTTCCATTTCTTTTAGTAAGCAGTGCTGCAGGGAACAGGTCAGGAAAAGAGGATGTAAGGAAGATTCAGCTTTTCTTCCTTCCAGCCTGCCTTAGTCAGCAGCAACATAAAATGATGAGACACACTTTAATACAGACCTATAATTAACAATAATGATAATACAGTCTTATATAAAGCTTCTCTGCTACATCAGCAGAAACTTCAAAAATGAAGTCAGAACTATATTTAGAATCTTCAGTAGAAAGTGAACAAACTTGCTCTGTATGATTTACGGACTACTTTCTCTCAACCTCTTCTTATTCTAGGACTAATTGCCAAGATTACATCACTTGGCTTCAGACAATGTATTAATAAATCAGCTTCACAAGTAAGTGCAAAAATTAAGGGCCCACAAAATTTTACTAGCCTCTTTGCTCATTAACACTTATATTAGTTGTTCACTGCACTCTAACAACCCAAGCAAAGAAATGAACTTCTTCCCATTTGATAAAACCTTCCTTTCCTGGCCAACTGGAACCAATTTTTATTTGCTGCAGATTACTAGGCAGGCTGCTGTTTAGAAGTCTGCAATATGTTACATGTTGGCTTCTCAAAAAACTGGGAAGGGGGAGATCCGGTACCTTGGTCATCCTTTTCTGTTCTCTCAAAGAGGGCAAACTTGCGGGGATTGTCAACTACCATGAATTTCTTCAGCAGAGCTTCAATGACCTCACTGGCACGGGTACAAGAAATTAAATGCAGGTGCTTGATTGTGTCCTTGGGTAGGTAGAATGAGGTGCGCCGCTTTACTGCTTGGCTGCGTGAGGAGCACTTCCTGGTGTCCTGGATAGAGGGCGCCTTCTTATTGGCAGGTACTGAGACAGGCCGTATCAGCTTTAATTGCACCTTGATGAAACCAGTGTAGGAACCATCTTTGTTCTGTAGGAGCAAAAGTACAGTAAGCATTGCATGAGGGTCACATGGTTGTAAAAGTTAGTAAGAATAAAAACAGGCTACGAGTCAGTGTCTCTGAGGGTCAAAGAAGCCAAAGTTAATTCTCACAAACCTTGGAATGAACAGGGTTTTTCTACAAATACAGGATGCCATCAAAACAGGGATGGAATATGCTTGCAATGATTGCTATACAGTAGTTTTCATTTTAACGATTACAATGATGGGACAGCAAATGCAGACATAGGCCTCCGAAGCTCAGCTACCAAGTTATACAGGTAAAACTGCCAACCTAGCAGTTCAAAAGTATACCAGTGCAAGTAAATAAATAGGTACTGCTGCGGCTGGAAGGTAAATGATGTTTCCATGCACTCTGGCTTCCATCACTGTGTCCCATTGTGCCAGAAGTGGTTTAGTCATGCTGGCCACATGACTTGAAAAAACTGCCTGCAGACAAATGTCAGCTCCCTTGGCCTAAAAGTGGAGATGAGCACTGCACCCCATAGTCGAATTCAACTGGACTTAACCACCCAAGGATCCTTTACCTTTTAACCTTACTAAGTTATACAAGGGCTAAGAATTATATCTCTCCTGAAACTTACCAAGCTCATGAAGAGGTTGCTGTTGATCTGACTGTTGTATTCTTTTATCCTTTGCTCAATCTCAGTTTGGGACAGAACTGGCTTGTCCCAGTCGATCTGTTCATCCTGCAGAAGAGCAGGTAACCTGGAATTAGTTTTCAATGCAATCCCACAAATATAGTTCATTTCCCTTCATGGCAAGTTAAACCAACATTTGTTTAGATACAAGTGATCAAGTAGTGCAGTGGATCAGACCTTGTATAAATTATGGAGGTGGTGTCAAGAGAAACTACAGGTTTCAGGTGAAGCTTTCTATATGCCAGTCCTCACCACTCCTTAGCTTGCTTTGGGGTTGAATGAACTCATTATACCAAGAAACAAAAACTTCCTGATTTCCATTCTCAGCTTTGAATGGTAGATTACAAAATCCTTATGTGCAAACAAATCATATGTGGGTGTGAGAAGAGGCTGATAATCACATCATGCCTGCTTGGTGTTACACCACCCCAGAAACATGACTGTACATTGGCCCCATGATTAATATGCAACACCCAAGGATCAGAATTCTCTTACCATTAAAAAGGCTACAAAGTAGACTTATGCTGTACCTGCAAACTGTAGCATCTAACCACACCCTGAATTCCCAGAAGCTGCAAGAACAGGTATTCAGAACAATAGGGGTTACCAGTGTGGCACACATGTGCCTGCAAGGGCCTTTCTTACCACTGGGTCCCCTCCTGCACTGAAATGAAGGCATGAAAGAAGTATTCTTACAGACAATGAAACCCCCCTCCTTTGAATAATAGAATGCCGTATCCACTGGCTTTCACAGTATTGCAAAAATAATTTTTGATTTTTGGTAGGACACATAGAGGGTCCTCTGTCATGAAGAGAAGCCACCATACAAAAAATCTGCTTCAGTACACCAAAAAGGCAACCACCCTTCTTGTGAAGTACTTGCTTTACTAATGCAGAGACCAGGGTTCTCTATTTAGAGCCAAACATCTACTCTCAAACATGCAGAAACGGAAGCAACACTTTTCCAAACATTTACTTCAAACTGAATTATGGAGAATTACATTGAGATACAGTTTCACCTCAAGGATCTAGCTCTACCTCAAATAGGTACTTTGGGCATTATGCACCATGGTGGTAATTCCAAATGGTTTCCACGTAAAGTAAACTCATATAGTTTACGTTGCTAATACATGAAACAGGAATCCGACTGAGATTAAAAGGTAATGGGGCTCTCAGAACCAAAAGGATCAACAGAGCCAGCTTCTTAAAAGACATTCACTCCCGACATTAGTAACTTAATACAGTATAGCCCTCAACCCGCTGAAAGCCAGGAATCTGTGCAATAAAAAGTTTGCTTTAATATGTACATTGTAGCTCCTCTACAGAAGAGAAACTTCCTTCTACAGTACCTCTAGAATTACATGCACAAAATGAGCACCCTTCTACATACACACCCACAACCAGTTTCTCTTTCAGATTTTCAGAAGAAGTGAATTGCTCATGGTTGCATCAGCCTCTTTTCCTGTTGACATCACTCTTTTTGGTGGGGGGAGGGAGATTGTAGGGAATTCCAGATGAGCTCACCAAAAACCAATCAGAAATCTCCAGGGATTACTGGGAACCACTTCCTTTCCCACTGCGTGAGTAACCACATGAGCAAAAGGAAATGGGAGAGATCAGCTCCTATTCTCCCAGGGTCTCCTTCACAGAGGAGACCTATGAATAAAGCAATATGCAATCCTCTACACAGTATAAATATAATACAAATCATTTTAGCTGGAGACATGGGAGCCAAGCAATAATAATGCATTTGTGAGTCACTGACAATGTTTGTTATATGACCTTATATACTACTTCTAAAAAAATAAACCAGGACATCTTTTATTGATAAAGATGTATATTCATAAAAATACTGTCAATTAGAAAATGAACACAAACATCAATCACAATAACAAGAAAAGGAAGCATGAAGATAAAATTATCAAAAGCAGTTCTAAGATTTCATCATATCTTAACAGCCTGAGAAAAGTCTGGTGCTTCAAAAATAATTAAGTTAAGGCACCAGGTAAGAGGCTCTCATTACTACTAGTCTTACCTCATTTGGTGGTGTGACCCTAAGGAAGGTGTCCAAGATAAGATCACAGCACACAGGCAGATTGGTGGGGTCATATAGTGTTGGCAACCTGTGCCCATGTTGTGTGGAGTTTTGGAAGAAAAGCACCATCTCTTTGAATCATGTACAGAAATTAACCATGAGCCAGTGCTGGTCTTTAAGCAACAGCATGCCCTTCACATGGCCCGTTAGCAACCTTGTGGCTCTATTTTGCAATAGCTTGATAATACTTAATCCACAGGAGTAACTCCCAGGAATTAGTTCTCCCTTTGAAATTTAAGTGGCTTGAGGGACGTGGGTGGCGCTGTGGGTTAAACCTAGGACTTGCCGATCAGAAGGTTGGCGGTTCGAATCCCCGCAACGGGGTGAGCTCCCGTTGCTTGGTCCCTGCTCCTGCCAACCTAGCAGTTTGAAAGCACATCAAAGTGCAAGTAGTAAATAGGTACCGCTCTGGTGGGAAGGTAAACGGCGTTTCCGTGCGCTGCTCTGGTTCACCAGAAGCGGCTTAGTCATGCTAGCCACATGACCCGGAAGCTGTATGCCGGCTCCCTCAGCCAATAAAGCGAGATGAGCGCCGCAACCCCAGTCGGTCACGACTGGACCTAATGGTCAGGGGTCCCTTTACCTTTACTTGAAATTTAAGTGGCTTGAGAGATTGTTTGCAAAGGAAAATAGACTGGCATTTTTTGGGCACACCTCATGTGAATATGTGCCAAATTCAGCATTACAATTTAGAGTTGTACAGTTAATACTTGCAGAAGAATGGTACTTGGCCTAGAAAACCTGGCTGCGCGATAGCTCAAGACATTACAACTTGCCTGCCTACTGGCAGGTCAATCTAGAGACAACTTATTTTACCATTTAGCTGAAATGGAAAAATCCTTCTGATTTCCAATGTTTAAAACAGAGGTGAGGAACCTCTAGCCCATGAGCCAAATTTGGCCTGGCAGAGGTCCCAATTTCATTTTCCCAAACCATGGCCACTTGCCCCACATCTGACATCCTATGTGATGTCAAGTGTGGGGCAGGTAGAGATGCAGCTGATCCCTGCAGAACAGCTGCATTGATTGAGTGACTAAGTTCCCATGGGAAACTTGACTGCACAGCAAATTCCTGCAGAAAGCAGCTTTGCCAGGTGTATGTTTGGCACTGGCAAGCGCAGGGCTGGCAAAACCCTTGCACTGCAGTTCCCAATGCCTGACATCCCAACATTTTAAAAACAATGTGTGATGGACTTTGG
Source organism: Podarcis raffonei (assembly GCF_027172205.1). NCBI lineage: Eukaryota > Metazoa > Chordata > Lepidosauria > Squamata > Lacertidae > Podarcis > Podarcis raffonei. The sequence continues at coordinate 72,769,004 of NC_070603.1, forward strand.
CAGGTGGGTGGGACCTCCTGCAAACCAATCATTTGGTGCTATAATGACTTCAAGTGATTTACAGATGGGTTGTTCTGCCCAGGGGAGTAGGGAGTGATAGGAATCTGGGCCAAAAAGGTTTCCCACCCCTGGATTTAAACCATGAACTTTCAGCTCCAAGCATCCCATTCTCTGTAGGCAGGTAGTTGTAGCCCAGGCACTTTTAGCTGGCTCTTTCCATTAATTTTCTTACTCCTAAAGCAATGTCACATACCACTAAGCCATATTCACAGGTGTGGTGAAACAAAGTCCATTTCTGTGCCATATAAAACTAGTGAGCACTGTGAATTACAGAATAATGTATTGCCACTTGGTTCACACAATGCATGGCTTGCAAAACAACAATGTACCCTCTAAATCTAGATGTGTTCAAAGTACAGGGCAGATATTCCACGTGCTAGAATCATCGGCACTATAAATTTTTTCTGTCAATTTAATTTTGCTTTGTTTTGTTTTTATCCATGCCTTTTATATGGCTTCCATAGCTATTATAGGTAGTAAATTACAGAGTAGTAGAGGAGAAGTGCTTGCAGTCTTCTCTGTTTCAACTGCTCTTCTTTGCCTGCCAAGGCAAACTACCAACTGCCTTTGGAAAGGATACCAGGAAAGTGAGTAAGAAAGGTGAAATGAAGTCTGCCCCTTCTTCAGCTGGAGTCATCCACTACTAGGTGCCCTGTGGGAAGGATCCTTATGGCTTGGTATTTGTTAATTTTGATTACTGTGTGCGAGTGTTAATATGCATTGATGGTACTTGTAAATAATTTTGGAAGGATTTGTATCCTGAAAAGTGTAATATAAATAATTGTAACAAGTAAGAGATGGGGTGCCTCCTTTCCCAAGCAGAATCAAGAACAGAATCGGCGCCATGCTACAAGTGTGCCTTCACAACACAATCTGTATGAATTACTTCTTCAAGAGAGTCCTGGGGAGATACTCTACTTACATGGTTGAAATCATCTGCCTAGTCAGCACACTCATTTATGTAGTATTCATATTTTACAAGCATTTTAAAAGCTTCTAACCCATCCCCACAATCCACTTTATGGCTGGAGAACCAAGGTCAAGAGTTACTTTCTTCAGAGTTTTCCAAGACCAGAGCTTTCCAAACTATGTGTCACGCAAATGCTCTCCATGCTCCTCCCAGGGTTGGTACCCTTTATCTTTACCTTGCTAGTAAAACTGAATTACAGTGTCACGAAATTATGCATGTCTAAAAAGTGTGTTACCATCATGAAAGGTTTGAAAAGCTCTGCTATAGATGAATCCTTCAGAGCTAAATTGCTTATCATATCCCTTCAACAAGGAGTTGCCATACTAGCTATATAGAAAGATTTGCAGCATATTCAGCTTAAGGGCAACATGCTATTCCCTCTGTTATTGTGATCCTGCTTAACAGACCCTAGAAAACTTCCATATTAGCTTTTTCTGACATAAAAAAGGTAAAGGACCCCTGACAGTTAAGTCCAGCCACAGACGACTCTGGGGTTGGGGCGCTCATCTCGCTTTACAGGCTGAGGGAGTCAGCGTTTGTCCGGAGACAGTTTTTCCGGGTCATGTGGCCAGCATGACTAAGCCGCTTCTGGCGAACCAGAGCAGCGCACGAAAATGCCGTTTACCTTCCTGCTGGAGCAGTACCTATTTATCTACTTGCACTTTTGGCGTGCTTTAGAACTGCTAGGTTGACAAAAGGTGGCATCAAGAGGATAGAACAGATTAAATAGAACTACTAATTATCCTAAGCCCTCTACATGTTCTTGCATTCTCCAAATCAACTCTTCCGCTGTCTTATACCAACTGCTACATCCCACAGCAGCAGGAAAAACATTTACATTCACACTAAGTCCCAAGGAATAAAATTGGGATTTTATTTATTTTATATTTACCAGGGAATGGGACATAGCCAGCAAATTATTTAATCTAGTTGCCTCTCCAACAAGTAGATGTTTCGTAGGAAGTAAACAATGCCACCCTCTTCTTGCTGCTCATCAGTTAACTAGGCACAAGATTACAGTAGCAGTGAGTTCTACAGAAAAAAAATCTGTTTAAACCTGCCATGCACCACTCTACAGGAGCTTACATACAAACTGACAAATCCAGCAAAGCCTGGATTGTGGGAAGCTGGGTGTATTGGGGTGGGGAACATTTCCTATGGATAAAGTTTTGACCCAAGGAACAAAATGGGAAGTTGCTGTATCCTGTGGAAAAGAGCAAGAGGAAATCTGCAAGGGTGGAACAAACAAAGGGGAAGATGGCTCTAGATAGGATGGGAAGGGCAGCTCCTGCTCCCCCAACACACACACACAAGGTAAACAAGTCAAGTTTGGGACACAGGCATCCTGTTTACAAGACAAAGAGCCATCTCTAGGACTCAATCGTATTATACAATTTAGAGTATACAATTTTTTGATGTCTCCTGCCAACCTAGCAGTTTGAAAGCACGTCAAAGTGCAACTAGATAAATAGGTACCGCTCTGGCGGGAAGGTAAACAGTGTTTTCGTGCACTGCTCTGGTTCGCCAGAAGCGGCTTGGTCATGCTGGCCACATGACCCGGAAGCTGTACACCGGCTCCCTCGGCTAATAAAGCGAGATGAGCGCCGCAATCCCAGAGTCGGCCACAACTGGACCTAATGGTCAGGGGTCCCTTTACCCTTTACCTTACTAATGATGTGCAAATGCCATAAATCACAGCTGGGATACTGTAACTGAAGCAATCCAGAATTAACTACCTCAGAGTTGCTTAACAATCATTATATTATATATAAACATGAGCCAACACTGTCTAATGGGCAGTGTTACCTCAGACCTAGTGTGCTCAGGCACAGATACCAAGAACAGACAAACTAAGGCCCGGGGGCCGGATCTGGCCCAATCGCCTTCTAAATCTGACCCACGGACAGTCCGGGAATCAGTGTGTTTTTACAAGAGTAGAATGTGCCCTTTTATTTAAAATGCATCTCTGGGTTATTTGTGGGGCATAGAAATTCATTCACCCCCCCCCCAAAATATAGTTCGCCCCCCCAAGGTCTGAGGGACAGTGGACTGGCCCCCTGCTGAAAAAGTTTGCTGACCCCTGCACTATATGGTTTGTGACCTGTGGGCACCTTAAATACCACTTTATATTAAAATGTGCCCATGCACTGAAGTCTTTGCCACAGGATATTATACAGGTGCTCTTCTCTCTAAAGTTAAGGGAGATGCTAACCAAAGAGAAGGTATTCTCAGCTATTGCACCATTATCTTTGGAATGTTATCCCCAGAGAAGCTGTCCCACATATTCTTGTGAGAATAAATTAAGTAAGGATTATAAAATTTAAAAGCACCAAAGATATAATAGGATGATCCTATCACAAGGAAATTGGGCCCTTTGTATAGCCTAACTGCAATTGTATTTTCAAAAACATATGCTCTTGCTGCAGTAAGTGGTGAGCAATGCTGAAATTAAAGTCGTAATTTAAAATTAATTTCAAGTCTGTAGCCATTAACGGTACTTGTGAGCCTACTGACAATGCGATTTTTTTAAATCCTAGAAGCCTCAGAAGTCTATTGTCTAGAATTTTTCTGGAACTAATTATTAACTTTTATGAATATAAAAGATATATAAGTATTGAGAGTTCTCCTGCTGCACTCTGCTTGGTATTATGACTCATTAGATAAGATGATTGCTACCACCTGCATACTTCCGTTTAAGATTAGACCCTTTCCAAAACACATGATTTAGAAAGACACTAATTCATGGACTTGATTGTGCCATATGTTAAAGCAGCTGAATAGCTTACTTTATGAAGAATGAAGAAAGGCAGACTTTGCTATCATCATTATCAGTTCTGACCTCAGGAGTGCTCTCATATGAGTAAAGAAAAAACCATAACCTCAGAAGTTAATTAACAGAACATAAACCCCCAAGCGTGAGTGATGCAGGACTGCTAGGTTGTGCCATTCTTTGCTGAAACAGGGGGCACAGCATGAAGACGAAATGCCCTGCAAAGACTGAACCCTCTGAGTCCCTACACACTAACACTAGAAACGTTATCTCAGGATAGCTGCTGGATTCCAGTCCAATATGGACTTTTAGCTGCATTGCTGTGGCCAGGGTTGTTTTGTTTTTGCTGTGCTTTTCTTAGAGCAGTTTTGTGGTATATGTGGCTTTTATGTAAAGAAAAACCAACAGCGAAGATGGCCTGTGCACTCAGTGACTCAGTCCACATGTGAACAGGAAAGGAAGGGAGCCAGAGAGAAGAGACAAAACCTCAAGTAAAAGAAAAGGGGGGGGGGGGACTTGTATTGGTCAAGGGATTTAAGGTTTAGAACTAAAGGATGACTGCTATTCTCAACACTTCTCTAGTGTCCTCATGGTTCAACAGATTTCCATAAAAAGTGCCAGCAACATAAAACCCATGCCAATTCCAGGGTTCTGCCCCTGTTGATACCAGTGTTGAGCAAAGAATCATGGGGCTTAATTCCTACTGAAATAAGCAGCATAAGAAGACGCCTGTTGGGTCATACCAAATGTCTATCTAGAAGACTAGCATAAGCTACAGTCAACATGCCACTTTTTATTTGTCCAGCTCCCTGGTAGTCTCTCCTCCCTTCCCCACATATATAAATGAACATGGGCATTCCCTGGTGTCCCAGGAGAACATGAAGACAGACACAGCATAAGCCATCAGCAGACCAGTTGGGAACAAGAAAAAAAATAGTTTACTCTTTCACTGGATTGGGGGGGGAGAGAGGGGGCGAGAGAGAGAATGAATTGTTTACATACATACATCTTTAAAGTTATTGGAGCTCAGTAAAAGTTAACTCTGTATTAGTCACAACCCTTGGCTAAAGAACATTTCCAGTTGTGCATTCATCCCATGTCAAGCTGCACTTTTGGGACTCACTGCAGGGTTTCTAAACTCATCTTGTCTATCCTGTGGAGGTCAGAAAGATACATATATTCCCCCTGGACCTGAGTGGAAATTCACTGGTGGAACTTTACAATACTGTACCAAACTTCACACCAAGGCTATGGAAGGGTAAAGGGCCTTCAGTCCCCATTAGACCTTGCAAACCACATCATGCTTAACACATATTAATGGGTTTGTAGTTGCTAATTTCACATCACAGGTCTGAGGGGTTGTTAGATCAGTATCTTGGATCATTTGCCAACTCCCACATGCCTTTCCATTCCTCCCTCCTACCATTCTCTTCACATGATGCAGACTAACTGTATTTCAACCCTGCTTTATCATACTTAATCAGAGGTGACTAACATTTTCTAATCAACAATGCATCCCAAGATGCCTACTGCTTCTACTTTGTCTTCATCATCTGTTGGTCATGCTCATGAAAACCTCAAGAAGAAGAGCTTATTTAACTGTTGATCTCACTGACTCCTTTCTCACCGTCCAAGTAAATTAAGAAAATTCCACTCAGACCTAAGACAGAATGAAAACAGCACCTCATCTACAAAAGAACACTTTATATTTGGGCTCTACAACCCTCTATGTAAGGCTCAGTAGTTGTCACCCTGCAGACAACAAGCCCAGACTCTTTGGATGCAACTTGCACCTAGGTGTCCACCCCCACACTTGCTTTGAACCCTCAGGCAGGCTCAGCTGCTCCTGGTTACACAATAATAACTAGGCTGCCTTTTTTCTTGGCATACTGGCAACTGGGAAGGAGCATCTGGTAGCATGAAGGCAAGGCTAGAAAGAGAAAATGCTTTGAAGGAACTGCTTTTTCTGCAACACCCCTCCTCCATACTAATCAAAGAGAGCCACTCTTAATATGGTGCCAGTCTGCATCTTCATAGTGCTAGTGTCTTTAAGGGAAATTTAACAGGAGCACTCACTTCTTTGTTAGGCAGTCATATGTATACACTTCATCCTATCAGAGACTTGTCTAAAGGCTAAGTGCATTTCAACATCACAAAATTGCTTGTATCTTTTTATAAAAAGCAAGATATCAGGCTACTAGAATTAGCTTTAAGGAATTAAGGACTGGTTCTTCTGGTTCTGGGATCTCTCTTATTTAGATCTCTGGACAATGCTCTTTGCCAGATGAAACAAGCAGGTTCCCATTTCAGATATTGTCCCAAACAACTTATTGGCATTGATTTGATAAAAGCTACATTTCAGTTCCCCACATGCACTGCCAGTACCAAGGTCAAGGTTTTTTGCATGATTCCTTGCTTAAGCTGGGATGCTTAGTCTAAAATGTATGAGACACCACATATTTTGATCCAAACACTCAAGAGAATAAGAAAGCAGCTCCAAAAGCGGCTCCCTGATAGACCAAAGTTAGAGGAATCATTTTTGTTACTTTCATTTGGTGGCAGCACATAAAGGATATCATCATCGCAAGCAAAGCTCATCATACTTAAACCCACATGAGTGAAAAGTTTATGACCAATTGGCTATGTTGGTCTTTGCAGTGATACACACACTAGGGCTTGGCCAATGTAAAATTAAAATGGATGATAGTTATTTCCGCTGTCTTGTCATCGCATTGTAGCACCATGTGGTAATCTCATCTTGTCCCCAAGTGACCATTCATGCATTATTCTCAAACAAAGCTTGTTAAACTGCCATGATGCCGGATGTAGACCCCTTTTAAGACATAATCCCACACCTGTCATTACTATTAGTCCTCCTCCCAAAAGGACTCTTTTCCCATGATATCTGGAGCAACCACATGAAAGAGAAGAACAATTTTGCTAGCATGGAATGGCAAAAAACCCAAACTCATCCCTTTTCAATTTATTGTCATACACATGCTAATATGGTGGAAAATACAAGTAGTCAGAAAAAGAGAGAAACAATACACTCATCCAGGCAGGACAAACTGCATAGTACCATCAAAGGCAGTGCCAACCTACACCTCTGTGTATTCATGTTGCTCTCATCCCATACTGTACTTAAGAGAGCCAGTGCCCTCTCAGTGAAGCTCTGCCTACATCAACACTCTACATAAGCACTTTCTCCTTTCCTTGCTCAAAAGTAAGTTTGTGCTCAGGTTTGGAGCCCCACCCTACAAATAACACAATTGTGCTCCCTGCTGTTCACCGCAATCCCTGGACCCATAAACCAGCTACCTACCCAAATGCTACTGCATGCAACCTAAATCGTCCCCCCCTCCCCCAACTGTCCTGTACTCTCGACTATGTCTTTGGCTCCTAAACAGTGAACAGACATAACTGGTTCCGTTTTCGAGCTAACTTCAGGGAGACAGAAAAATGAAGGGATTTCTCCTGCTCGGTTCCTCCCAACCCTCCAGCCTGCTCTCCAGGGAAGTTCCAAACAGAAACTCATTCTCACTGTTATTAACCGCAGCTGGTTTCGCGTTTGACCGAAGGTACCTTCCACCCGCTTTCGGTTTATGGAAAACGTAATGTGTGGTTTTTTTGGGGGGGGGGGCGCGTGACAGAGACAGAAGTGGGCTGGTCGGAAATACTATGCCTTCCTTCCTTCCTCTCACCGCGCCAACCCCTATGGATTTGGGAGCTTGGGAAGGAGATTCTAACACCGCGTGGGATTCCATCCCATCCACACAGCGAGATGTAAGCGCCGCGCATTTTGCATTAGAGCCGCCTGGAGACTGAGGGGGGGGGGCTTGCCTCACCTTCTTCTCCTTGTGGGGCTTTCGGATGAAGGAGGTTCGGGCTGTGAAGTACTGCTCTAGCTCGGAGTCCGAGTCCTCTTGGCTGCAGTAGCCGCTGCTAGTGGTGCTGCTCCAGGTCATCTCGAAGGACGGGGTGGTGGCCGCCGCGTCACCCTCGCCCATGCCCAGCTTAGGCTTCTCCTCCACTTCCTCTCGCTCCCTTTGCTTCTTCACGAGAAGACCCGAAGATCCCCGCCCCGCCGCCGCCACCACACACCAGCGGACCAAACAAACCCAAGCCGTCTGCGTGCCCAGAAACCCGGCAGCGCTGGGAAGGAGCTGCGCGGCTTCTCTCCGTACAAACTGCCTCCTGACGTGAGGAGGGAACGATAATAAACACCTAAACAGCGCCTAGAAGGAGCAGCCCGCGTCCGTTGGTCGCCTGCGAACCCCTCTTTCAAGCACTGAAGCCACGCCGGCCGAGAGCCGCCTCATGGAAGTTCCCCGCCTTCTGCCGGGCGAGGGCTGCTCGAGTGGCAACAGACTCCCGAGCTCCCTTTGGAGGCGGAGACGCCTCCTCTCCCTCCCTCTCCTGGCAGCCGTTGGGATTGAAACGTATACAGCCCCCGCACGCGCGCGCCTCATTGGACGGAGGCAGGGGAGGCTGACGTGGGAGAAGCCCCCCTTCCCGTCGCGGGCGAAAAGCTCGGCCCCGCCCTTTCCCTCTTCTGCGGGAGCGGCCCGCGCAGTGATTTCATCCCCAAGCCAGCCACGCGGGAAGTGGAGTCACCCTTACTGGCTTTCCTCTCCCCGCGCCTTTCAAGTCCTCCCGGAATAGCAACACCCTAGAGCCGCCCTCAACTTAACCTTACGCAGCCCCCCCCCAAAAAAAAGCCAAAAAAAGAAAAGTTTCAAGGGCTGCGGTATGCATTCCCGGCAATTCCTTCCAAGTATACTGGATATATTGTTTAGGATAGGCAGGTTTGGTCGGCTGTATTTGTAAACCTACTCGGACGTAGGTCTCGCAGAAACATTTTAATAATTGGGTGGTTCATTTAAAAGGCAAAAACGCAGTTTCCCGTTTGGTTGGGTTGCTCCACTTTTCTGGGGGGCGGGGCGCAGGGGCAGGGATGTGCAGCTGCCAGAAATTCTGCATGTAAGCCTCACACAGATCTCTAGACTTGGAAGAATAAAACTTACTGGATTTCTGCCTTGTGGGTACAGAAATTTGCCACAGTAAGAGATGACTGTCACAAAGACTTTGGAGTGAAGTGTTCCTATTAGTTCTAGACAGGACTAGAACTAAAACGACAATTATAAAGACTACAGTGACTACCTCTAGACAGGACTAGAACTAAAACGACAATTATAAAGACTACAGTGACTACCTATTTTATTTCAAAGGCATGGGCAAATAAAAAGGTCTTCAAATTCCACCGGAAAATGGCCAGGGAAGAGGACTGTCTGATCTCCCCCAGCAGGGAGTCCCAGAGATAGGGTGCTTTACAGAGAAAGTCCTCTCTGACATTGGACTTCCATGCTACCTTCACAGCATATGAGAATGACCTCTCCTCTGATTGTAAACTGCACGTTGCATTATCTAAAGAAAGGTATTCCTTCAAGGATTTATGACGGGTACAACAATATTAGAAATATTCTAAATTTCCCAGAGCCACGTGTGCAAACATCACTACAGTCACATGTAGAGAACATATCTGTTATGTACTGAGTTTAGCAGAATTCTAAAAAACAAAGTACAAGCCTATGGCCTCAACCTAGGAACTTTTCTCAGATCATTTTCACTACTGAAGAGCTCTCAGGTTGATGGGGCACTGCCTCATAACATTTAGTACATGAGTTAATCTAGTCTTGTTTAACTTTATTTTTGATCCTTTAATCTTTGTTGCTTAAAGTATTTAGTTCTGTAAGTGGTAATCTCTCACCACCCCTTTGCTGCTCTAGACCTAAGCAGATAGCATGAATAGCACACCTCCAGGCATTTCTGGTTATAACAGATAAGTGAGGGAGGGAAATCTCATAACAATATATGTTAAGACACCTTTACCAAATTACAAGAAAGAAGATTCTGACTAAACATCAGGGAGAACTTTCTGATGCTAAGAGCTGTTCAACAGTGGAAGATGGTGGATTCTCCTTCATTGGAGGTTATTAAGCAGAGGCTGGATTGCCATCTGTCATGGATGCTTTAGTTGAGATTCATGCATTGCAAGGAGTTGGACTAGATGAATCTCAAGGTCCTTTCCAACTCTATGTTTGTATTAAGAGGTCAACAAGATGGAAGAACATTGAAGAGATGACACTTTGAGCCAAAAATCAGGGATTCCTCCCCCACCCAATTCCCTTGTACGTGCATGTCTGTCTGTTTCTGTCTGTCCTGGGAATAGCTTGCAAAAGCTGTTGCTAAGCAATGTAGTTCCATGGCAGAAGTGTTTAGTCCAGCACGTGGCAAAATGTTAATTGGCAACGAGCAATGCCAGCTGGGCTGATGGCCTTGCACCTCTAAGTACCTGCCCTTTCAGCCCTCCCTGCCCCTGGGACATGATAGCAGCGTCTAGCCCCAGCTGCAGCAAGCAGCTCTGCCAATAACAGGATGGAATTGGATCTGTCAGAACCATGATGAAATCTGTGGACCCCTCCCTTCTTCTGCTAAATTCTTGTCTTGGTTTGAAAATGCAAGCTGATTGCTGCATTTATCGAGAGGTACCAGAGGCTTCCCACATATGGCAGCAGCAAAATTCTCTTAAGCAGATAAGACAGCCAGGGATAAGCCCTCCATAATTTATAATATACCTCGTGCTATGCTAAATATGAGTGAAGATAAGAGAAAACCTAGCCATGTGAAGGAACAGAAGTGATTAGTGTAGGTAGCTCCTGAACATTTTAGGATTTTCACACTTGTATACTGCATCAAAAATCCACTGTGTGTTTGTCTCTTCCTGCCTCATTACAGGCAGCTGCAATCTGAAGGGTAATCTGTAACATGTTTAGTTACCAGTTGAAAACCATCAAAAAGGACCCCTGATTTTAATAAGCTTGTCTGCAAACACTATCCTTTCAGACATATTCCTATATACATTTTGGGGAGCACCAGACAAATATGGCACCAAGTCTGGCAAATCTATGAGTCCCAAGAACAAAAGGTATTAATAGAACACAGGTGGGGAACTTCAGGCCCAGGGGCCAAATACAGGACCCTTGGAAATCTCACTTGGCTACATACCGGCCATAGACCACGCCCTTCACTGGCACTGCTCTGCATCCTCCTTGAGTGCTTTTGCTAGGCTGGAATGTGTCCTTGCAGTGTGATAATGCATCTTGCTTGTCTGGATGGAGAGGGATGTGCCCGTGCCTGAATTTTGCATGGCTGGAATGTAACCTACTGTACAATGGAGAAGTCCCATTTCTTGCCCCACCTACTTCTTGCTGCTAAGCCCTGTCTACCAGCGGTGCACAGCCCCTGGAAAGCTGCACAGGAGGGAATGCAGCCCTTGAGCCAAAAGAAGTTCCTTACCCACTATAAAAAGAAAGGAAGTATAGATTGTAGTTCTGGCTATTCCAGCCTCAAAATGACATCTAGCATGTTAATTTGGTACAAAAGTTACAAATGAACATAAAAATCGCCTTGCCAAGTCAGCAAATAGTGTCTTCCCTACCCCAAAGCCATGGTTCATAGTACCAAGGCCAGCCAAGTTATTCTTGAACTTCTCCATCATACATACATACATACATACATACATGTTTGCTGCTCTTTCATGACACCCCATATCAGCTGCCTATGACAGTCACCTAATAATAATAATAATAATAATAATAATAATAATAATAATAATAATAATATTTTTATTTATACCCCGCCCTCCCCAGCCAAGGCCGGGCTGGGCTGGCACAATTTGTGTGCAATTTGTGCTATTCCAGATGTATTTTCTTCAGTGCAAAGAAGCTCTTAATCCGGATCCCCCACCACATTAAGAGGACCCCAGCACCATCCCGCATCTCCATCGCTCACCCCCTCCCCGCTGCTGACCCCTTCTTTGCCCCTCTGCTCGCCCCCTCCTTCCATCCCCTCTCGCACCTTCACTGTCTTCGGCCTCCTGCTCTCTTTTCACCTGGGCACTCCTCCTGGAAAGCCAGGCCGGCCTTCCCCAGGCTGCGGTTGGCCTTTGCCACCTCTGGAAAAGCAGTACAGGCCGGCCTTCCCCAGGCTGTGGCTGGCCTCCACTGCCTCTGGAGAAGTGGTGTAGGCCAGGTGCATCAGTGGCTCTGTGGCCGTGGGGCCTGCAGGGGCTCCAGCCTGGAGGCTGCTGAGGGGAGGAGGAGAGACGTACACATGGCCGCCAGAAGTAACAGCACCATGGCTGCCCCTTCCTTTTGTGACAGCACTGCTGCTCAGCCAGTGCCCTCAGCGTACCAAAAACAAAAAACACAACCCCAGACTTTAAAAAAAAAAATTTAAAAAACCTCCTGGACAGTGCTCTCACCCTTGAAATCCCAGGCATGTCCTGGAAATTCCAGACGTATGGCAACCCTAGTATATGACTCAGAGCTATTTTCTTACCACGTTGGTGTCTTTTTCTACTGTCTGCTCATTGCCTTCATTCTGTTCACTGTCTTCATATCTGGGGCCACTGCAGTCTAGCCGGATAAGGGTGCGGCATCGGTAATGACAGATGAACTTACAGTCTAAGGAAAATAAAAAGAAGAGAGTCAATAAGGCAAGGGGGACAAAGCTCAGGAAGAAAAGGAACCGACAGGTTTAGTCTGCACAAGGAAACGCACCACATGTCAGATCTCTGGGGGAGAGCAAATAGGCTGTTGCTGCACATCACACAACTTTGCAGGTATGATTAAGCAGGAAGGGGTGGGAGGAGATGGTACTCAAATCACAGTAGCAATATGTCAATTAGGTTTCAAACTGCTCAGGACCTCCTTTTTCCTAATTCTCAATAAAAGGCTTACTCTAAGCACTGAAATATATTGTGAGATAGGCTAGTACAGTCATACCTCATGTTATGTTTGCTTCAGGTTGAGCGTTTTCAGGTTGCATCTTGCAACGACCTGGAAGTACCAGAAAGGGTTACTTCCGGGTTTCACCGCTCGCGCATGCACAAAATGACGTCACACACATGCACAGAAGCAGTGAATCGCAACCCGCACACGTGCAGACACGGGTTGCGTTCTGCTCATGTTGCGAACAGGCCTCTGGAACGGATCCCATTCGCAACCAGAGGTACCACTGTACAGTGGTACCTTAGGTTACAGGCGCTTCAGGTTACAGACGTTTCAGGTTACAGACTCCGCTAACCCATAAATAGTACCTCAGGTTAAGAACTTTGCTTCAGGATGAGAACAGAAATCGTGCAGTGGCAGCAGGAGGCCCCATTAGCTAAAGTGGTACCTCAGGTTAAGAATGGTTTCAGGTTAAGAACAGACCTCCAGAACGAATTAAGTTCTTAACCCGAGGTACCACTGTACGTCATATGCCAAAAGTAATCCGTTCTGGAAGACCGTTCGATTTCCGAAACATTCGACAACCGAAGAGCAAAGAGTGCTCTGCAAAGTCAATGGAGAAAATTGGGAAAAAAAACTCAGCAGAAGCTGTTCGACTTCTGAGGCGCATTCAAAAACTGAAATGTTTGGCTTCCGAGACGCTCGAAAACCGAGGTACCACTGTATTTAAGGCAGGCTTCTTTCTTCCCTTTCTTCTCCCCTCACCCCACAAAAGGAAAGCTTATCTAACCTTTGCCTGATCACACCAGAATCATGGTCAACACTTCGTTTTTACTATCTCTAGAATCTTCATTTTAAACTTCTCTGTCTTTTGCGCTTAATATGCAATGCTGGCCTCTCATCTCCAGCGCATTGCTTTAATGCATAGCCATTGTAGCCTCTTGGCAGAAAGACAGACCAGAAAATTACCCCTCCCCTCCCCACTCTCTTCAAAGGAAGAGGCATGAAAGAGCCTCTGTCCCAAGGCATCACCTTTCCCTGGCAGCCACTCTGCCGCCTGCCAGGATAAAGGCCTCATTTTAAGAGGCAGCCTGCACTGATTATTTTCTGCTTGGATGGACTGAATCTGCTGCATAGGATATGTGCTCACGTGAGAGGAATGCTTAATGCCACTCACATAGTGTTGAGGCACAATGTCGCCCTCAGCATAGGGAATGCCCTGCTCCCCTAGGCCTCAGACAATCTGGATGGCCTTGTACTGGGCAAAACAGAAAGATAACAGAACATCCACACAAATGGCCTTCTCCAAGTTCCCCTTTTTTCTTGTGGCCTCATCAGGCAACACTAGTAAAAAATGGTAGAAGGATTAGGGGTTTTAAATATGCTTTCTAAGTATGCTGCCTTTAAAAAAAAAAGGAAGTAAAAAAGATGCCAGCACACACATTTGCAAGATGTCTTCAGTTATAACATGGAAAGACCAACACACTTTTCAGAGAAGATACATGTTCAGCAACACTATGGAAACAGACTAGGAAAAAATATGGCAGAAATTTCTGGCAATCAAACAAAGCATGCTCATATATTTATTGCGAGAATGCATGTCCTCAGAAATATTTCCAGTCTCTGCCTGGGGACTTAAAAAAAAACCTGATTTCTCTATGCTGTAATAAGAGACAGCATTGTAAATGCAAAACCTTTCTGTATCTGCAATTTAAGCAGGACTTGATTAATCATTATGCTATGTGTAGATTGGAGCCTTTTGTCTGCTGCAATTATCAGATTTCGTTTCCATGCAGAAACAGCACAGCTTTTACTAAACAGCTGAGCACCATCCAGATTTCATTCCTGCAGCAAGCACCTTTTGTTACAGAGGAACTGTGCTTTCCAAGCATTCAAACACTCAATCAAGTTGCTGGAGAAATGCAATTATTTCTCTAGAAAGAAACAGAACACCTCTACAGTCCAGACAACTGGTTTATTGAGCAATCTTCCTGATTTTCTTATTACACAAAGCTCACATGAAGGTCAGATTAGTAGGTATATCTGGTCTTTACCGAACATTCATTCAGATTTGTTTGCAGGGCAGTTGTACAACAAGCATTCATCCTCCATTCATCCTGATCTGCTTGTGGGTGTTTATACATCTTCTCATTAATTAACCCATCCCACACTTTAAAATCCCATCACTTTCCAAACTGCAAAAAGCCATTCTTTTTCCAACTGGATTTGCTCTAATAGGGCAGGGCTGGGGAATTATTGGCCCTCCAGAAGTTGCTGAACTACAACCCCCAAGAGCCCTAACAAGCATGACTAAGGGCCAGGGATGATGGCAATTGTGGAATTTAGTACTGTATTTAGGCAAATCGCTCTGGAGTCCATTACTCTCTCCAGAGTCTATAACCAACCACCATGCACTCATTTTTAGACTGACTCTGTCTGTCAGCTGTTGAATACATATGCCTGTTTAACTACCTCAGTATATCTAATGCTGCTTTTATCTGTGGAGCAGTAACTGGGCAGATTTATTCTTTGATGAATCACTAAAATGGCAGAGATCAAGAGCAGGAAAATAACTGGCTCCACCTAAAAATCATAAAGATTAGTGAATGAATATCTTTCTCACCTACATATTTTGCAAAACCCATCTTTATTTTCCACAATTTATAGCAGCACATATTCTTACTGCACAACAGTAAACTCTTAGGTTTTATACATTCTGCCCACTGAAAATAAAATGGTGGTTATGTTTTGCCTCTAAGATAGTGAAGAAAATAATGAAAAGTGAAAGCAGTCTGTGTCTTCAAGTCTCTTAGGCCAGAAGGCAAATATAATTTAATGAGTTTAGACTTTAGGGCCTTGACCCAAAGTATCAGCATCAAGCAGCGGGCCTGCCACTAGCCACAAACATCGCAGGGCTGAGGACAAAGAAGAATCATACTGAACAACACGAAACCACAGAGAAATGGTACCGTATTTTTCGCCCCATAGGACGCACTTTCCCCCCTCCAAAAATGAAGGGGAAATGTGTGTGCATCCTATGGGGCGAATGCAGGCTTTTGCCGAAGCCTGGAGAGCGAGAGGCATCGGTGCGCACCGACCCCTCTCACTCTCCAGGCTTCAGGAAGCTATCCGCAAGCCTTGCAAGCCCAGCGGGAGGTCCCGCCGGGTGCGCGAGACGTGGGGTGGCAGTCTGCAGCCCGAAGCACGGGGAGCCCTCCGGAGGGCGTCCCGTGCTTCGGGCAGGTGTGTGCAAGGCTTGGGATGGCAGCCGCGGCTGGGGGGGGGGATAATTTTTTTTTTATTCATTTCCCCTCCCCCAAAAATGAGGTGCGTCCTATGGGCCGGTGCGCCCTATAGGACGAAAAATACGGTAATTCTATCTCAGGGTTCTAGCAGTTGCCAATTGTCTTGCACCAGCGCAAGTACTGAGCAGCAGAAAGCAGTCCTTTTACAGGCAAGTATAAGAGGTGCCACCATGATTTTTCAGATAATTTTTTTTTAAAAAATGAAGCTCCTCAGGCAGAATAAATCCGTTAGCAATTTCATTATTTTAAGACAGTGAAGCCCAATTCCACACTGCAAACTGTTAGATTTATTTCTGATTTGTCTCTTTGCCTGTTCTTTTCCAGGGAAAAAAACTTTTAAACACTCTGACACCCTCTAGTGACATCTGCTCTGCTTTACAGGCATTAGGAGAATGCACTTCCGTTATCCTACTTGTATCCCATTCATTAAGGTGCACAATTTTATTCTGGATTAATTACTCTGGAATAATTTCTCTCAATAATGTAAATATCTTTAATTGTAATCAGTAACAGATTAGACTTAAAATGAAACACTAACACCAGAGTTCTAGCCCTCTGTATCTCAAATCAATTGTTTTTAACAAAAGCAATAAAGGTTAGCAAAGGTGCAAGAAAAAATTAAGCGCTCAAAGTGTAACAATTCTGTTTTTAGGTCCAATTAAATGACATTTTGTAGGATGCGACAAGTTTGTTACAGGAGTTTTTCTTGCTAAGTCTACTAAACATTATTCAGCATTAACAGTGTGCTAGACGTTATACAAAACTGTTAGTCAACAGACAATCTTGCAGGATTAGTGTAAATTATGAGAGGACCAAACTTAAGGACACAAGGCAGAGGACATGGTAGCAATTTGAGAAAGTGGCTGGAACAAACAGGGTAAAACAAATGAAGTTCTCAGAGTGTATGGCAGCCAGAGACAAAGATACAGACAAAGGTAGGCTCAGGGATACAAAGCCTGCTATGAGGCACAGTTAAGGAGCTCTTCGCAAATCACACCCACTGAGTTTAGAGCAGCCACATCCTTTCAGCTACAGTTGCTGAAAGGGTGGGAACACTGAGGGTAGGCCAATCAAATTACTCTCAGCCATTCTTTGTGCTTGGTACAGACTAAGTTTGGAAGCAAGTCCAAGTCCTAAGAAGACTGCACATATGATACTGTTCCTGCTCAGAAGACTTACTATGTACAATAGATTAACAAGACAGAAGCTATGCCATCTTTTTTTCCCCTGGAACGAGCCTATCAGGTAGAGATTCAACAGGGGCAGCCTTCCCAGCCCTTGATGCTCCACAAACATGCACAAACTTTGGGCAGGAAGGGCTGAGTTTTTCACATATTCACACAGGCTGTCATTAAAATAAGCAGCCACAAATCAGGATCATCTGGGTCCTGGCCTATCAGAACAATAATAATAATAATAATAATAAATTTTATTTAAGAGAAATAAAACAGCTGTTGTCCAGCATCCTGCAAGCACACACACAAACACAATATCTGTGTGCATGCCCCAGTGAAAGGTGTAACAGAGCTTTCCTTGGCTATCACACATGCAACTTTGGTGCACAATTCAGCACTGTTATCACACAATTATCCTTTTGGAAAATGGAGTTGGCAGGAATTCCAATCCATTGGAATAAAGGAAGCTGGTGAACCCAGCTGATTTCAAAGACCCAGTTTTCTTTTTGACATGGAGCATCCTTTTACATGGAGCATCAGTAGTCACCGCTTAGCAATAAATCAACTCTGGCACTATAAGCCAGCAGAGGAATGGAATACACATGTAATTGACAAGAACACCAAAGGTCTCCCAAGCACCCTGTAGCCTTCTCTCAGAATCCAACCCAACCAAACCAAACAGGACTTCACTGCTGGCCTTAAAAATAGGGGATTTAAGTGAATAATATTGGATATGGCCATGCCACACCTGCTTTCATGAACATACACATACTCCCACATGCATTTTCTCAACATGGAATGATTCAGTGGCAGAGAGGAAGGAGAAACAGATACTGAGTCATCTGTGGCCCAAGCAAACCTCATTCAGTTAACCTAGTTTCCCTACATGTCCTCTGATAAACAATATGCAATAGCTTTAAGGAGATCCCCCAGGGTACTACTTGCTGATTGCCTAGGGCTAGGCCCTAGGCCATTGGAAAAGTTTTTAAATTCATAGTTTCAATTATGCCACAAGATCTGATGGCTTTCCTTGGCTGGATGCTATCCTTAACCGTCATAATTTGGGACCGTAACCCCTTCGGTCTTCTTCAGCCCCCCAACTGGGAACAACTGTGACAGCATGTTCATTCACATATTTATGTTCGTTATCACCCATGGTAATGCTTATAGTTAAACATCCACAATATTTTCAATGTGGGAGTTATTGTGTTTAGGTGCAAATAATCAGATGATGGTGATACACGCACACACACACACACACACACACACACACGAACCAGCTTCAAGTCCATGTAGAACAATGTTTCAGAAACAAGTGAAAGAATTGTGGAAGCCCTTTTCATGCATGGGAAAATGCAAGCTGCTGGTGTCTGAGACCTCTAATCATTCCCACCCTCTTACTCTTTTTTTTAGTCCATCTTGTGCCCCTTTAAAGAAGAATTCTTAGAGTCTTAAAAACTACTCCTGCTCTTCAGAGTACATGTGAGAATTTATATAGCCGGAGCTTAGATGGTACCACCACAATATGATGATTGTGGGCTGCTGAATAGACTGTAGCAAACATTCATTTGGGATGTTCTGAGCTGCTCTTAAACAGAGGTAGTTCTGGCCTGTGTTAATCAGTAACAAATGAAGAAAGAGAAGGGGACTCCAATTTCTCCTACGGTCTGCACATACCTACTCCTAAATCAAAATATGATCCAGGTAATCAAAATGGTAGAAAAGAATGAGGATGTTGCTTGGCATTACTGAATCAGATTTTGATTCATTCAGTTACTGTTAAGCAAGTATTGTTGCAGTATAACAGACATTGAGAGAGCCATCACTCATGATGGCATGCACAGTTAACACACTGTAAATCTGCATAGGACTTCACATGCTCAAATGGTATGGGAATACAATATGTGAGAACATTCACTGGCATAGAACACTGTCTATAAGATCATATCCAAACCATATATTTAAAGCACATGGCTTTCCCAAAGAATATTGGGAACTGTAGTTCACCCTTCACAGAGCTACAATTCCCAACACCCTCAAAAAACTATAGATCCCAGTTTTATTTGGGGAAGCCATATACTTCAGTCTACTTTAAGCTCCACCATTTGCTTAAAGCTGCAACTCTGTGCATACTATACTCTGTGCATACTGCAACTCTGTGCATACTTTCACCCAAATCCAAACAAGCTACCAGAATAATTATGTATGTTTCTTTAGCCCCAAACCCCAAATTCCTCCAAAACTGAAAAACTTTCCAAAGCAAATTGTTCTCAAGCAGCCCTTGGGCCAATACAAAATACGTCCTTTACTTATCCTTTCTCTCTGTGTGCCATAGGCTTGTCGCCTTTCTTATTAAAGAGCTCTTCTGACTTTTAATAGCTGCAGGACAAGCAGTATACAGCTTCTTTCAGCAGTGAGAGAAGTGATGGGGAAGCTATCCCAGTTGAATTTCTACCTGTAACGGAAGCCAGATAGGGCTACATCATCCTGGACTACTTAGTTTACTTTTTCCTTCCAATAGCACCTTAAAGACCAACTAAGTTAGTTCTTGGTATGAGCTTTCGTGTGCATGCACACGAAAGCTCATACCAAGAACTAACTTAGTTGGTCTTTAAGGTGCTACTGGAAGGAAAAAAAATTTTTGTTTTGACTATGGCAGACCAACACGGCTACCTTTCTGTAACTTAGTTTACTTTTATTACTCTTATTTCTCTTCCATTTCTTTTCAAATCTATGCTCCCTGAACCGAACGCTACCTTGCCCTCTTGCTTCTCCCAGAAGCTCCTGCGAGGATGCAAAGCGGCCTGGCAAATGCCGCCACGTGCGGCTGGAGGCCGGTACTCACGGATGCACTGCAGACGCTTCTTGTACACGCCCCAGATGAATTCCCCGCACAGATCACACCAGGTCGACTGGCTTTGCGCGCAGGGCTTGAAGACATGCCCCTCGCCCAGCTCCTCAGTCAGTTTGGGGTCGCTCTGGCCGCCCAGGAGTCGGATCTGGCGCACGCGGCTCAAGATCTCGGGCACTTTCCCCGGAGAAATCCTCAGGGCGTTGGCCCGCTCCAGCCGGACGGGACGTTCAGACGTGCCTCGCGGGCCCCGCGTCAGGTCGAGCTGCTTCTCCAGCCCCAAATTCTTCAGCTCGATCATCTCCTGGTCCATCGGCCGATTCATGGCCACTACATAGGCTGAGGATGCAAAGCGGGAAAGCGGGCCTGCAAACACATCTCACAAGGGGCCCAGAAACATCCCCATCTCGCCCGCGCTCCTCGGGGGTCCCTGTGCTGTTCGGAGCAACCCGCACTCCTCTCTCGACCCCTTTCCCAGTCTGTCAAAAGTTCACTTCTTGTCTGTTTTCTCTTCCTCTCCGCCTGTCTTCTCCGCCGCCCCTTTACACCCCTTAGCTTTAAAGCAGCAGCCAGAAAAAGTCACAGGCGATCTTTGTTGGGAAAATTAGAGCTCAGTAAGAGCTTCCCGCCCCCACGAGCGGGCGGGCAGCTTTCTTGGCTCCACAGCATCAGCCTCCTTTGGTTCTACAATCGTGCTCCATAAGAGAGGAAGCTGGGGAGAGTTGCGTTAGTTGAGGTCCTGCCTGCGAAGTGCTACCAGTTGCTGGCTTGCTCTTTCTTTTTTTGTTGAACAAGCAAGAGGAAAGGTCCCAGCTCCCCTCCCCTTCATGCATTTCCTCCTTACTGGGGGGGGGGGGGGGGAGAAGAGACCAACAGGCGGCGCCTAGTCCTGCACGCCTTGAAGCTGTCGCTCGTCTTGCTTTCCGCCCCCCGCTTCTCCCGCATTAAGGCACCTCCGGAGTAAGACTGAAGAAGCGCAGCAGGTTTGAGGGAAGCGGCAGCCGGACACGCTGCCAACTCCCCGACAGCTGCGCGGCATCATTTCGTGGGACAGGCTGTGTGTGGTTGGCGGGGGGGGGCGATATGCAGGGGGAGCCAAAAAGGCGGGAGAGGAAGACACAGCTGTGAGGGAGTAGGGGAGAATTGGCGCGGGAGTTTTAAGACTCCAGAGCATGGGTAGGCAAACTAAGGCCCGGGGGCCGGATCCGGCCCAATTGCCTTCTAAATCCAGCCCGCTGAGGGTCCGGGAATCCGCGTGTTTTTACATGAGTAGAATGTGTCCTTTTATTTAAAATGCATCTCTGGGTTATTTGTGGGGCCTGCCTGGTGTTTTTACATGAGTAGAATATGTGCTTTTATTTAAAATGCAACTCTGGGTTATTTGTGGGGCATAGGAATTCGTTCACGCCCCCCCAATATAGTCCGGCCCCCCACAACGTCTGAGGGACAGTGGACCGGCCCCCTGCTGCAAAAGTTTGCTGACCCCTGCTCCAGAGAGTAGCAAAGCCGTCCCTCATAATCCCAAACGCTGCGTCAGAAAAAAGGAGACCCCCTCCAGGGGAGCTGCTGCTCCCCACGGCTCCTTAAGGACCTCGAGCAAGTCGCCTCCCCTCCTCGCCCGCGCTGGGTCCTCCGCCTGCGCTCACAGCGAGGTTCCCGGGCTCGCGCTCTACTTCTGCAGCTGTGTTTCTATAGCGATGCTGCTGCTGCTGCTTTTGAAGCGGGCAACCGCAGCGCTTCGAGAGGCCGGCGCCTGACGTCAAAGTCTGGGGAGATGGAGGAGCGCACGGCGGGAGACGGCGCGGCTCCGTCTGAGCGGCAGCAAAGCGCCCATCTACCCTCAAAGGGAGGCTTCTGCGACCGGGGTTAATCTCTTCGGGTTATCAGCAGGTGGCAAGAGCAAAAGGACCTCTTCCCCAAGGAGTGGCACCCAAGGACAGCTGTTTGCTAGGGTGCCAAATAGGGAAGGGGCCTCTGCCACTCAGACAACCACCATTTTCTCTAGGCCTGGAACACCCAGAAAAGGATGAAAGAATGCTGAATATGCACATCCCTCCTCTACTAGGCGTGGGCTGCCTTGCCTGAGGGCCCATTAAATCCTGAGGCTGGCACTGTTGCCATTTATTTTTCTGAGGAGGGAGCATGGGCGTAGCCAATTTTTTTGGGGGGGGCAGAACTTTTGTTAGGGGTAACAGAAGCCACGTGAATTATCTGTTAAGTATTTCTGTTGTTTTTCTTGATCTGGGGTAGGCAACTGCCCCCCCCCCATGCTCATGGGACAGAGAATCTTAGAGCTTTAAAAAGCTGTTTAATCTAATTTTATGAGGGAAAAGGAAAGATTTATCTGTCTAGGGATACAAGATTACAATGCACACATTCCATATGCAATAAATACCCCACAATTGCTCATTCAATAAGTATGGTGAGCATGTACCATTTGTTCTTTGAACAGAGTCTATTATTTATCCATTTTAGCTATCTCAAGATATTAAAAATAAGCCATTCCTTTGTTCTTTTACAGAAGGCACTGCAACACATTTCCAGTGCCAAGCAAAACATAGTTTGCAGTTTTAAAAATATGCAACAGACTTAGTTTAAACGAGCTGCTATACCAGCCTTAATGAAATCAAAATGTTAAGAGCATTCCCCTCATTCCTGCTGCATAATGTCTCAGCACTAGATCACCTCCTTGAGACCTCTAATTGGTTTGGATATGGCTAAATGTTAGTTCCAACCAAGTAAAGCATAAACTTAGCAAGGAAACCAACTCTTATTCTCAGTATACACATCAAGTACTGCTTATGCTCGCATTTTTATGAAATCTGTCTGACCAGCCTCCTGTTGGCCAGCATAATTTGCTATTCTTGGCTTAAGTAATTGCTTACCTGTTTTTTCATGCGACTTTCTGTGTAAATGTTCACAGTTGTGTTTTTCATTATTGCATAATGTAATTTAGAGGGTATTATTGTTTTTTGTCCTTGTTTGTGAGGGCCTCCCTACCCACTTACTGCCCCCTCGGACAAACTAACTGTCAACACTTGGATGTTGGTGATGGGGCAAACAGCCACATTTTCAGAGAAGTAGCCATCTGGAAACATTGTATTTTTGCTGTTCACATTCTACTGAAGTCAGGGATCATAAGTAATGCATGGAGACTGTGGACATCATCTGCATTTCCTTCCCCACTGCTTCCTGCCTGGGAAGTTCTACAGTATAAACAGAGCCTAATCATTTGTCTTTGCACAACAAAAATGTTTTTTCTTGTTTGTAGTCATAATACTCTGGACTTCCTTAAGTCTTTAGGGTCTAGATATACAACTTCTTGTAAACTTTCTGAAGGCAGGACTGCACTGCACCCTATTGTGATGGTCATACTATATCCCTAAGTAGGGTTACTAAGGATGCTGCTGTTTTGTTTTGGGTGAACTAATTCAGTGAAGCAAAGCATGAAGTGGGTATCTTCAGCCTGCTTTTAGTGTGATTCTTCACCATTTGTCAGTAAATAATTGATTGATGTACCCCACCCATCTGACTGGATTGCCCCAGCAACTCTGGACAGTTTCCAACAAATATAAAAGCATAATAATATCAAATACAAAAAATTTCCCTATACAGGGCTGCCTACAGATGTCTTCTAAAAGTTGTATAGTTACGGTATTTATCTCCTTTACGTCTGATCGGAGGACGTTCCACAGAGTGGGTGCCACTACCGAGAAGGCCCTCTGCCTCGTTCCCTGTAACTTCACTTCTGTCAGTGATGGGACCTCCAGAAGGCCTTCAGAGCTAAATCTCTGTGTCCGGGGTAAACATATTTGCCAAAATGATGCAAGTGAAGGTGGCATTTGTAAAGAAGAATTTACAGTTTCTCATCCACAAATGTTCTCAAAGGCTGCCCTTCTCTTCAAAATGATTTGTTCTGGTTTGTTTTGGCTGTGGCAAATGTTTAATAACAACCTCCCTGGCAGTCCCCACATCTGCATTTTCCTTTTGAGGAAATCACAGAATTGGGACAATTAAGTTTTCCACATGACATGTAGTTTCACTAGGTTACTGGCAACACAGAAAGTCCCCAGAACTCAGCTGCTTCCCCACTTTGCTTGTTCATAGTGAGATGTGTGTGTTATATTGTGGAAACAGATGGGGAAGGTGAAACAGAGAAAATAATTGGCTTTGTTTTCCTGCTTATTCTGAGAACAGAGTTAAGAGACCACAGATTTGGGCTGGCATTGCAGACAACCAAACTAGTGGTTGATATTTACTGTGGTCCTTCCCCATTTCATGAAGTACCTCTCCATTAGCATTGCACTGGGCTTCAGATGCATCCAGAACCAGAAGGAACAATGTCCTGTTGAACCTCTGGAATGCTCAAAAGTAGCAAGGCACCTACATAGCACTGAAGGGCTGTTGCAGCAATGTACTGCAGCCAAGTGTAAATGATGGCATGGCTTTTCCTGAGTGGCCTCTTGATGGATGAAATCACTAGTTGATCTTTATACTGCTGACACAAAGCCCTTGGCAGGCTTCCTGCAAGGCCCTATTGCTGAAGGTTGGCTGCATCCAAAGTCCATAGTAGATTGTTGCTAGTGGTTGCTGTGGAACCATATTGTTTGGTTTGCTTATTTTCCTAAAATCATCTCTCAGTTTGGAATGGAAAAAAACAAGTCAAGGAGAACATTACAGGCCTCTTGCTTGCTCTAGGGAGCTGGATCTTGAACTTTAGCAAGAAATATCCATGGGAATAAATCCAAAAATATTATTGAAAAGTCTAGAAATGGGTCTATTTTTGTCATTTCCTGGGAGTAAACATCTGCCAGAGAAATGTTAAATTTGGAAGGATGTAAGCAGCAGACTTTGTAGTAATTTGGCTGGGTTTTTTTTAACCTTGGAAGATCCAGTCTTTTTCTTGCTACCTCTTATAGTTGGGATTATTTTCTTTTAAAACATCCATCCATCCATCTTTGTCGCTCACATTCATGCTACATTTTTTTTGAAGTCCAGAGATCTGCCCATAATCAAAACAGTTGTCTTGATTGTAATAATAGGCAATTGAATGACTTATGTTACATGGTGTATTAATTAAAATTGCAACTTAAAGTTGTGAACTTAAAAGGAATAGCAATCCTTCTTTTACTACATTGCATAAACATAGGAAATGGATGTAAATCCAATATGCAAATATGTTTTCTCTCCCGAGTTCCCACTTCTGTCATCTTATCAAAATATTTGAGTTTAAATACACTTTCAGAGCTCCAAAATAGAAATTTGGGGCCATCCATTAAAGTTGAACGTTGGAAGATTCAGAAAAGACAAACTATAGTATTTATTTGCACAGCCCATAATTAATCTATAAAAATTGCTCCCACTAATAATATAATGGCCATCAAGTTAGATAGCTTTAAAAGCGTATTAGACAAATGCATGGAGGACAAGGCTCTGTTTTGCCTCCATTGCTGGAGGCAGTATAACAAGCAGGGAGAGTGCTGTTGTACTCAGGTCAGTGCTGCAGGCTTCCTATAGGCAATTTGTGGGCTACTGTGAGAACAGGATGCTTGATCCAGCAAGACTTTTCTTGTGTTCGGACTCCCCAGACAAATTGGGTTGCTAGTAGCTGAATTCACATTGAGGCCTTAATTCCATGTGTGAGTGCTACTTTTGTTTATTCAGTCATGGCCAGGGAGACTGCAACTTGAAAATTCAGGGCCAATATGTTAACATGTGTTAATTGGCCTACTAATACCAGGATGTCTGTATTATCAACGGCTATTTTGTGAATTACCACTATCAATTATGTAACTGATTATGTCACTGTACTTTCTGCCTTTCATGTTTTTCTTACTTCATTGATTAAAATTCACCTCTGAGCCTTTTGTTTGTATGTACATCATAGATAACACAAACCTTTTCACTTTGAGGAAAAGGTGTACAAATCAACTATGTTGACAGCAGTGATATAGCCACTGTTCCAAGAATAAAAAGTGATATGTGAAATCTTTTGTTATTTCCATTCCAACATCTGCCAAGCCAACCCACTCCCATATCTCAGCTAGGAAGGACCTAGACTTTAAACATGAACAAAACTGATGGAACATTTCCCCCTCTTTTAGATTGTCTCCTTCCTTCCTTCTAGCTGGTTAATCAGTTAAAAGCTCATTTACAAGACAATAATCTCTGATTTGCTATTCTTTAGTTTCCTAGAACAAGAAATGTTTGCAGGATATGTGATGTGGAAGCGAAGCGGAAATTGATAAAGGAATAGATTTATGTTATACATAATATTATGTACATGCACATATGCTACTGCATATTTCCTTGCCAGAAAACTGCGCTTGTTGTTTACACAGATGATATCCTCTAAAGACCAGAGATTGTTTCATAATTGTACAATGAGTGGTTATCCTGGTTATTTTAATGTAGAAAACCAAGGCCCGGAAAAACAATTAGCCAATTCCCCAAGGTCAAATCTATAACCTTACAATTACCAAATGAGTACATTCTCCTCTGCTGTTTCTCTGAAGAATGTAGTTGTGTGTGTATGTGCTTGTGAAGGAAGAGCAGTTGTTCCAGCCTTCTTTTAACTTTACTTTCTCCATAAGCTTTGATTTTTACCACACACAAAAAGCAGCTGAGTCTTGGACAATAGAATGAAGGCAGGGAGGAGTTTAATGGTCAACAACTTTGCTCCCCACAACAGTAAAACACAATCCCACTTCAACTAAAATCTAGAATTAGATAGTCAGGGATTTCTAAAGTAAGCCTTAGG
Organism: Podarcis raffonei; assembly: GCF_027172205.1. Lineage (NCBI taxonomy): Eukaryota > Metazoa > Chordata > Lepidosauria > Squamata > Lacertidae > Podarcis > Podarcis raffonei. Next base: position 72,795,687 of record NC_070603.1, read on the forward strand.
TTTAGGAAATGCCTGTGCACAGCCTGCCTAGCTCAAGAAGTAAACCATTTTTTAAATGCAAAACTTTACATGTCTGCTCAGAAGTAAGCCTCACTGAGTTCAGTGGTGCTTACTCCCAGCTTAGATGGTCTAGGACTGCAGCCTTATAAAATCAGGGACAGCTGGGATACTTATGGACAGCTAATGGTGAGAACAGTACTAGAAATGTGGGAAATTAAGATATATTATTATTTCTGCAAAAGCTAGCTGAGACACAGCTGGCTCCTGTTTATTTTTGTCACTGGAAGACATCAAAGAAATGTTGAAATAAAAACATCATGTTGGTCATAGGTCTGGTTCTTGAACTCATGACTGATTAGAAGAATGAACATCAACTTCCATAGTGCCTGGTGTAAAAGAAGTATCTTCTCAGAGATAACAAGCGCTGTAAGAATTTTATAAATCTTGAGCAGCAACCTTTATTATCATTTCAGCTTGATTTTTCCTTACAAGACCAACTATCAAGAAGCATACCTGAATTCATATCATTTATTTATCTGGACTGGATGGCCTAAAATTGTAAAAGGCCATTTAAACATTATTCTTAGTATCTCTTTTAAGTTTAGCTAAACCAGTAATTCACCTCCAATGTTAAACTGCATCTGACAAGATCAATCTTGTCACTAATAAGCCTTCATTAAAAAAAACCTTTCATCTTCTTTTTGAAGGTAATTATCTAGGCAGGATGACTGTGACATAATGAAAACCAGGCAAAATGGGCACTGTGGTCAAGGAACCATGAAACAGTACTTGTTTGCCATATGTGTGTTATACCATGATGCTAGTCTTCATCTTCATGGGCAAAGAGCACAGCTGAATGCACAGAATCAGAGTTAATAACCCAAAATATCATCTAGTCCAACCGCTGACCTGAAACTATAAACTCCTCAGTCCTTCCCAGACTACAATCCATCTGTAGTCCCAGTGTGCTAGAATTATATGTGTGATGTTTGCAGAGCAAGCATGACTCAAGCAAACAGAGCCAAGCCACACACTATGAGGTAAGACAGTGTCCCTAGTCAATCAGTGTATGTGTGTAATTGCTCCTTCCAAAGAACTTCCAAATGAACAATACAATAAATATATGTATTTTATGCAGATGCCAGCTCATTTCACATATAAGGGTTTGACTGGATCCACTCTTTACACTAAAAGGAATGGGCAGAGGAAGTTTGAAACCCACCCTCTTCCACCTTACCTAGCTTTGATCCACTTCCTGAAGCAATTTTCTTCCGGCATGACTCACCTCTGGTATCAGAACAGGATTAAGGAAAGCTGTTTAAAGCAGTGGTCAGACCTCACCTGGAGTACTGTGTCCAGTTCTGGGCGCCACAGTTCAAGAAGGACACTGACAAACTGGAACGTGTCCAGAGGAGGGCAACCAAAATGGTCAAAGGCCTGGAAACGATGCCTTATGAGGAACGGCTAAGGGAGCTGGGCATGTTTAGCCTGGAGAAGAGGAGGTTAAGGGGTGATATGATAGCCATGTTCAAATATATAAAAGGATGTCACATAGAGGAGGGAGAAAGGTTGTTTTCTGCTGCTCCAGAGAAGCAGACACGGAGCAATGGATCCAAACTGCAGGAAAGATGATTCCACCTAAACATTAGGAAGAACTTCCTGACAGTAAGAGCTGTTCAACAGTGGAATTTGCTGCCAAGGAGTGTGGAGGAGTCTCCTTCTTTGGAGGTCTTTAAGCAGAGGCTTGACAACCATATGTCAGGAGTGCTCTGATGGTGTTTCCTGCTTGGCAGGGGGTTGGACTCGATGGCCCTTGTGGTCTCTTCCAACTCTATGATTCTATGATTCAGTGGAGGGCAGCAAGGTAACACATGGTAGGGGCCGTTTCTGCTGCCCACACTCTGTGCTCTTTTTTCTGTAACAATAGGCCCCAGCCACCTTTTTATTTGCATAAAGGACAAACACTTGCACAACTACTCCTTCATGTCTAATTTAGCCCTGAAGCCCCTGGTGAATATAAGCAAAATGGATAAAAGGATCAGTTTCCAAGGGGAAAGGACAACAGTGATGGTGGGTATTGATAGGATTCTTTGGCAAGCTCTGAATAACTTTAAATATTGAAAATATCAAAGCCAAGACTTCCTTGATACTTTTAAACAAGACTTTCATTCACTCTCTTGGGACTTCTTGCCTGAGGGTATCAATTACACATAGCATCACACTCCTAAATGTTCTCACATGGCAGTCATTAGTTTAATTTTTAACAACAAAACAAGGATTAAATAACAGAATCAACTTTCTCAGTAAAGATGTAATGTGTTGTGCTCTCAATTCTGAAACCGTGCAGCTCAGCAAAACTGAAATTGTTTAATTAACCACATCCTTTCCCTGTCTCCTCCCTTGGTTTAGCACTCAATGCTTCTGAAGCAACCAGATGGGACAGTTGGTAACACTGCCTGTTGACCCTCTCCATTCTTTTCGTCCCATAGTACAAAAGGCACATATGCTATTTTGAGACATCAAAATATTTCTAAATGCTGGGATCCTGGTCCTTATAGAGTGCAGCTATTAAAGCAATTGACATAAATTGGGATCAAACAACATGTTATATATAAATGGTATAATTTACCGGTAGTCCTTACAAACACTACCCCATGAGGTGAAAGCTACAAGCAGGGGCAGGAATTTTGAACAGGGTAATATAGTCAAGCACCCATTCTGATCTGTTGCTTCTCATTACCCCCTTCAGAAGCAGCTTTTATCCAAAAACAGCCCTTGGGCTACAGTTTGTATGTAATGTATATTTTGCAAAACAATTAAATTTAGTTGTTTCGAACAAGATGTAGAATGAACTGTCTCTGGACTGAGATTCAAGTATTCAGGATATAGCTATAATTTCAAAAGTAAATTTAAATTACTGAGATCTAAGAGGAACTTTGTAAATTGTAAGAATGCTCTCTCTGTGTGTGAATGTGTCTATACACTCCACAGTGCTGAAAAATGGGTTGAATTTGAACAAGATATTTCATGCTCTTTAGATTGTTTTACTTCTCTCTGAAAAGCAGCATAGGGAAGTCAGATAAGGAGAGTGTCCAACATTATAGAATGGCATATGAAAAACAATCCAGAAAAGATGAGTGCCTTCTGGGTTTAATGATGATTTTCCATAAAGGCTTAAAAAAATAGGCTCAGGTTTTCATTCTCAGATCAGGTATATAGGTATCAGTGTCTGCATCGGTTCATGGAAAGAAAACAATTGTGAGTCAGCTTCATCATTTCTGCTGTTAACTGTACCAGGGAATCTGGTTAATTTCAGTGCCATGGGACTGGGCAGGCTCTTCATCTAAGCCAGTATGCAAAACGATTCCATAGACTTAAAAATTCTAAATGACAAAGTAAAGAAGCAATTCTAGCACAACTAAAATTCAGCCCTTCCAAATTCCTAGGGAGTCACTCTAGCTCTCTGTCACTAGTACAGGAACAGTCCAATATGCATGCATCACATTCACAGTCCAGGAGACAAGCAGCCATGGTATTTTAAGATTAAATTGGCATAGGGGAGAGAACCTAAACCAATAGAGACTCAGTGGGCTCAGTGTTTTCTTGTGCAATCTCTTCTAGTGTATGAGAATTTTATTCCTCTAGCCTAGGCTGTATTTGTTTGAAAGTTTGTTAAATCTGACATTAAGTGGCTTCCTGTGTATGCTGTTAATAGGAGGGTATTTTCTAATCTCAAACTCTAAAATTTAGCCTGTTTGTCAAAGGAGGAACTGGAGCAAACTCCTCTACCCATCAGAATTACTTGGAAGGAGTTGTCTGCACTTGTACATCTTCCTGTATTTTCTTCAAGGTATCAGCCATCAAGTTGCAAGCTTTCTTGTGCTTCTGCCAGTGCTGTACCTGACACTCTCTGCAAAGGGGAGAGTGAAAAAAGAAAGGATTTTAGAAAAAAATAATAGGTAGCTCAGGAGTCAGAATGGAATATGGATATATAAATTTGTTAACTGCAAGATTGAAGCCTCCCTGATACCTTTAGCAGATTGCCATTCTACTTGAGGTACTGCCTCTTGATTTCTATGATCTCCTTTGTGGAATTTTAGTAAACTGAAATGTTCATTATTGTGTTTTGTTATTTTAATTTTGTTTGTATGGGTATACTAGTATGAACTTGAGAAAAGTTGTACTGTATATGTCTTAAAACAGTATTTTGCCTCGAGTGTTTATATCACGCAGTGATTAAAAATCTATTTTTAAACAGTGATTTGGATGCGGAAACTGGAATTGGTGTTGTATAAACTATATACTGTAAAACAAGTTCACTTTGGAGTGGGGCACCAATTTGTGATTTTTACCCACATATTTGAGAGTGGGACACTGATTTGTGCTTTCTTACCCATATATGGATAAACAGGAATTCTATTATCCCCTATATATCCTTCTATAGCCAGCACAATGTGTATTTTTGATTTCTATATTTTTAAAGAAAGTATAGCATTGTGGCTAAAAATACAGGCTATGATGAGTTTATTAGTCCTGGATTCAAATCTCTCATCAGCTTTAAACTCTCTGGGTAGCCTTAAACAAGCTACTATTGCTCAGCTTCTCATCTTCATATGCAATATGTAAATAATAATACTGTCCATAGCTTACAAGGTTGTTGGGAAAAACAACTTAGATAATATCATGAAAAGTGCTTTGGGTTCTTAGGAAAAAGCACTATATAAATTTCAAGTTTTAATATTACTAATAATTCTTCCCCTATTTTGCTTTATGGACAAAACTGGCTGGGAGAAATCCAATGCAGATTCATACAGAATAATTTCCTCTATCTGAGCTGTGTTTTCCACTAACCCTTGTTTGGAAATTAAGTGTCAGAGCAATGAGAGGTAACCTTGAAATATGACATCGAGAAAAATGTATCTTCTGACTCAGTTAAGAAAGCAAAGGGCAGCCTCAGTCTGCACAACTCCTCTTTATAATGGGCATGAATGATACACATGAGAGTTGCTATGGTATATTGCAAGAGGTTTGATCAGCCCTATAAGATGTGAGGAATGGTTAGCTCATGTCATTTAGGATATGCCTAATCTAATGACTGTCTTATTGTTAAAGGTCTATTAGATAAGAGAGAGTGGATATAAAATGAGGAATGTCGAAGCATGGATCTGAAATATATTTCATATAATTTCATATATTTCTGTAAGGAAAACAGAACTGCAATGGAGGGATATTCTTCTAATGGAAGTTTAAGAGTCTGCACTGTGGACTCAGTAGGAGTAGTAAAATACCTCAGAATAGCAAATGTCTGCTAAAGAAAGATTGTTTGAGATAGTCAGTGTTCCTATTAATAAGATTAATCAAGGCTATAAGAAAAAAGTTTATTTAATTTTGGAACTATGATTTAAAGATTGATTAATACTGTGTATTTTTTGCATAAGAAAATGCTTACAAAGGAAAATGCAAAGACTCATATGGAACAGTATAATCACTAAGTTGCAGAGCTCAGATTGCAGTAATGTTAGTAAATACTACTAGATTTCACAACAAATGAGCCAGAAAAGCAAGATTGTAGTCTAGGTAAAAGCCAGTAAGGTGTCCTATAGTATTCAAAACACAGGCTTTAAAATGAATGGCTTTTGCTCTGAGGGGTATCTCTGAAGCTTTTGCCTACATATGAGCTACCCAAAAAAAGGGCTCAGTATAGCACAGTAACTGTCTTATGTTAGGTGTACTTACCTTTTGCAATACCATTCATTCCGGCAACGAGAGCAGCGTTTTGCTGCCTCGGAGCCACACATCCCACACTTGGGTTTCTCTGGGATCAGGGCTTCCATCACATCCAGGTTGTATGTTTTTGCCCATCTGATTTAAGACAGAAAACAGGCTTCAAAAGTCCTTCAAGCAACAACAGATAATTCCAACAGTTACTTAGTCTTCGTCATGTGCTACAGGATAGAGCCTTTACATCCAAGACTGATATCACATTCAGCGGAATGTCAAGTGGTATTGTAAGGTAGCTGACAGCTAGTTGAATTTAGTGCAATATGAGAACATACATACATACATACATAAATTCACAATCTTGATTTAAAACAGTGTTATAAACACTTCATACAACTGCAGGCTGGACACACAATGACATCACCACATAATGGAAAAGCCTTTTCCCAAAGACTTCCTTACACCTGGAGGACAGAACTAGAATTCAGACCCTAGCAAGTTAGAGATAATTAGAAATACTTAAACACGTTCAGAAATGAAATGAAATAAATTTAGGAAAGTTTTGATGGGTCATACTTGTGGACCCATTTCCTAATTCTAAGAAAGCTTTCTTGTGCTTTGGACACTGCTAACTGAAAAAGGCAATATAAAAGATAACTATAACACAGTCCTAGAGCAACAGTACTTAGATGTGGTGCCTGGGTCCTGTAAGGCGAGTATGTGGCAGGGAGCCAAATCCCTTTGGCAAAAACCCAAATCTGACTCAGAAGTGTTTCACATGATCTGCTACGGCCTGTTAACAGGCAAGAGGCTTTTATAGGTTTGAACTCCAGCTGTTTTTGCTTTGGTTTCCTTGGATGATGCACAGCTTAAATTCCTGCTTGGCAACTCCAAAGGCCTGAATACCCACCTGAGGTGGATGTAAGTTCTGAACAGGGACACGGGTGGTACTGCGGTCTAAACCACTGAGCCTCTTGGGCTTGCCGATCAGAAGGTCAGCAGTTCGAATCAGTACAGCGACGGGGTGAGCTTCCATTGCTTTGTCCTAGCTTCTGCCAACCTAGCAGTTCGAAAACATACCAGTGCAAGTAGATAAAGAGGTACCGCTGTGGGAGGAAGGTAAGTGGCATTTCCGTGTGCTCTGGCTTCCGTCACGGTGTTCCATTGCACCAGAAGCGGTTTAGTCATGCTGACCGCATAACCCGGAAAGCTGTCTGTGGACAAACTCTGGCTCCTTTGGCCTGAAAGCGAGATGAGTGCCGCACCCCATAGTTGCCTTTGACTGGACTTAAGCGTCCAGGGGTCCTTTACCTTTAAGTTCTGAACAACTCCAAACCGAACACTAAAGGACGCTTTTTTCATGACATTATGTTACATGAATATAAGTTCACATTTCACACATCAAAGACCTTCTAATTTTACTATAGGAAGTCAAATTTCATCCAGGGGTTCCTAAACCTAATTGAATTGGGAAAGCTGAATGTTTGTTATTCAGCTTGTGAGCTTTCAGATTCTGTGCATCCAGCTGGCTGAAACAAAGACTTGCCATAACATAAGCTTTGATATAGTATGAATCTGAGCATAGTAAAATTTTACCTGCAAGCCTGGCTTTTCAGTTCCTCCTCTGAAGGGCTAAACATATTGTTTACCTGGTGCTTGGCAATTGCTTGCCATTTTCCAGAGTTCTTACTGACAATGTTTTCCCATATTACAGGAACCTGTTACGACAGCGAAAGAAAGAAAAAGAAAGAAAGAAAGAAAGAAAGAAAGAAAGAAAGGTGAATCCATCTAAAGCAAGGGATTCGAGAGCAGTAATAATTCCTGAAGCTCAGTAGAGTGCAAGCACATTTGGAAGCGATAAGCATCTATTTATATAAAAGAAAAAAGCAGGATTTCTGTCTAGGTTTAACTGACTAAAGGGAAAGTCTAACAATAGAGTTGAATGGGGAGACTTCTGAAGGAATATTGAACAGTTTTATGTAACAGTGGACAAACGCCAAATAGAAGAAATTTCAGTATAATTCTTTTAAGAAATTGCAGCCTCTTCTAGACAGATTTGAATTAAGCTTAACAGCATGAGCAATTCCTGGCCTGCTTGTCCTCTACCTATTTGTTTTTTTAATAAAAAAATATTTCTGTTTGATTATCTCCCAAATCCTTGCTTCCCCATGCTAGAATCCGCTTTACTGCTAGGGCACAACTAGCCATCAGTTTCCTGCATGTTGGTTACATGAACTAGAAATGAGGGACGTCTTGCTTAGAAAAGAAGCATTGATGGAAAAAACAGACTTGTTCCATTTAGCTATTAAACTCTCTGTGTGTGTATCTGATGTTGTTATTATTTTGGAGGGAAGTGAACCCTGTCTGTCCCACTGACGATTACATATTTATAATATAATTTGTAGTGTTTAGGTCTTCAGAAAATACAATACCAGAACGCTCCAGGATTCAGTAGGAGGCCCCAAATGCTATAAGTTGAAGGTGGATATTGAGGCATGAGCCTAGAATGTGCAACTACCGGTAGTAGTTTTCAAAAAATCTGCCACATGGCTAAAAGCTTACTTAAAATAGAACTTTCTGTAATCTGTCAGTTCCCTGAAAAGAAACACCCAGGCGTGGGCTTTCAAATATGAGAGAAAAATCTGGCAAAGGGCAAGTGTGATGAAGTTCAGCTCTACAGGAAAAGCTGATGTTTCAAAAGAGTTGATGCCCCTATCGAGTAAAAATAGCAGTGCAGGGACTGAGAGTCAAAGACTGCTCTGTGGAGAGACAGAGATGGAAAAAAGCCTCTTCATCATTGCTTGGCATAAAGACAGTGGGTGAGTTCATGGCTCATTGGGAAGTTTGCCTTGCCAGGGTGTGTACAGCATAGCTGCAGTCCCGTCCACCCCCGCCACCACCAAAAGTCTCTCAGAATGCCAATTCTCAGTTACTGGTACCAATGTAAACTAAGAGAAGGGCATGGCTGTAGCTCATTGGTAGCGCATTTGCTTTGCATGCAGAAGGTCACAGGCTCAACTCCCAGCATCTCCAGGATAGGGCTGGAAAAGCTTTTCTGCCTGAAACCCTGAAGAGCTGCTGCCGATCAGTGTAGACAGCACTGAGCTAAATGGGCCAATGGTGTGACTAAGGTAGCTTCCTATGTTCCTGAGAATCAGTAGACTAGAACAGCTCAATAATTAATAATTTAGACACAAGCACACTGGATTCAGCTTTTCTGGGATCCATTGCACACCTTTATATTCTTGAGGAGTAACTTCACATGCTTTCATGCTCTCTGTGGCTTTCTCCTAGATTAATTTCCTACATGTTTGCCTATTTAGAATGTTACCTGCTGACTATCAATATCCTTGCTTAAGGAATTTCTATGCTCAAATGCTGTAATTCTGATGATGTTAAAACAATCCTGTTCCTAAATTCATATCTGCCTTTGATATTTGATTGCTCTTAAGTTATCCTTAGAATAAGCTCTAATGCCAAATCATCTAATTCCAGAGTTCTCTAAACATGACTTTTTATTTTGCTGCTGTGTATATAGATGGGTTCTCCTGTGTGCAGCAAACCTTGTCTGAACTGTATGCAGCTAACATAAAACAAAGTTAAGTAGTATAGTTTTTCTTGTATTTCTCCTTTCAGCATAGGAGTTCCATATGACCATGCCTGGGGCTTAACCTGTATTTTACTGAATTGGTATATTTCACCTAATCAACCTGCAACATACTTTGGGATTGGTAAACTCTACAGTCAAACTTATTTGTTGGAAACCATCAACACGAAAATAGGAAAATACAAACAGTATAGAAGTAGGTTGCTAAGGCAAACACAGAAACCTTATATGTTGTATATTTATCCCCATCCATCAACAAATAACAGTTTTTCTTATTATTCAAAAAGGAAACTCTCTGAATAATTCCTTTAATAAATCTATCTCTGGGAGAATTATGAAGAGAGCAACAGAGCACATATTAAACAATGTTTTCCACACCTTCCTTGCCACAGATACACGATGATTTACAAGTATTGTGGCATATTTTCCATTCAAATATGCTGTGGGCATAAATCTGAAATATCAAAGCTGCAAATGCCTTCAAAAATCCAATGATAATGAAGGAAAATTGAAGTGCAAGAATAAAAAAGTTGGCTAGAAGGAGACGGTTTTGGATATACCTGCTCTAGTATGAGGTCCTTCTTGGGTGGAGCAGGGTCTGTCACAGCAAGATGGCTCAGGAATCTTTGCAGCTCGAGAAGATTGGGGAATTGGTCAATGAGGACATCGGTCAGGAAGGCACGGAGCTAAACAGAGATGATCATAAGATTTAAAAAAACGTTAAGAATAAGCCATATGCTGAGTAAAAGGATCTGCATGAACAACTGACACCTCTGTACTTTGTCTCTCAGATCTGTCTCAGATCTCAGAGCTGGTTAAGTAAAACAATGCTTTTCAAATTACCCAATGTCCACTGCTCAACAAAAAACTAGAAGCAACAATACAAGGAGGCAGAAATTTGCTACACTTGGAACAGCAAGGAGGCCATCAGTTGCAACTATTATAATTACTGCAGAGAAAGATATGAACAAGTAGCCCTCCAGCTCCCATATTAAGCAGGTGTGAGGGAGCCACCAGAAGGCCCTTGGAGCTAGATCTCAGTGTCTAGGCTGAAGGATGGGGGCGGAGACACTCCTTCAGGTATACAGGACTGAGGCCGTTTAGGACTTTAAAAGTCCATACCAATATAATTTCTATACAGAATGCAGTACCAGTGTCCTAAGGAAATTTATCTTCTTACTCTTCAATGGCTTTGATTTTTTTAAACCCACTCTGCCTAAAAAGGCTCTGAGAGTGACTTACAGATCACTAAAAAGAAGGAAAATATGTGGGAGGATGAAATAAACTAAGTTACAAGTTTTTCTAATGATCAGCCAGGGTGGAAATGTTCAAGGAAAGAAGGCATCAAAAGTTGCTGGTCTCTCAGCTGCATGGATGGAGTGGCCCTGCATCCTCTGTTGCAGCAGATGGAATGTGATGGAATATTATTATTATTAATAATAAAATTTGTATATCACCCTTCATCCAAAGTTCACAGGGCAGTTCACAAAATAACCAAAATGATAACACGAAATACATAGTAAAACAAAAACAAAGCAATATCCCCACCCCAACACATGTAAAAGGCCATAGAATGTGCCTTATTAGCACAAAGCTCATTTATATGAGTAATGTCTTGCGGCCGAAATGCACTTGTTGTTGACTGCTTTCTGGAAAATATGGAAATGGCTGAATAACTAATTTAAGGCAAATCTATGCATACTTACTCCCAAGTCCCATGGGATCAAATAGAATTTAATTCCAAGTACACATATACAGAATCCCTCTGTACTGTTGTAACAAATGTTTATGTTGTAGCAAAATTTGCAGTGTTGTAACAAAATTTGTGTGTCACCAAATTCTCAATATTTTTAATAAAGGAATTAAATTTATCAAACAAAAGCTACCACATACTGTTAGAAGAAAAGGGCATTTTCAATGTTTCCTTTAGAACAAAACATCCCACTCCCAAAATAAATAAGTGTCCCACAGATAAAATTTGTCATCTGTTGACTAATTAATTTAAAATTAACTAATATTAATTTGCCAGTTAGCTCAATTAAGGCTTGCAGGCCCTACTTTACTCCCAGTTGTGATGGATTAGCTGATGAAAAATCAATAATTTTCAATCCTGGTTCCTGCAACATTGTTTAAAGCTAGAATAGCATATCTAAATATGCCAGACTAAACATTATGAGAATCATGCACTTGCAGTCTGTGTCCTCTGTAGTCCTCTACCTTCAGGAGCTGGCCTTTGTTAAAATTATTGAAGTTGTACTTGCGCTGACATTCTGGGCTAAGGAGCAGGTTATAGAGAGCAATCCAGACTTGCCCATCCAACTTAGTCATCTTTACATGGTCTTCATAGGGCACATCATACCATGCACCATTCTCATACTTTTTCAGCTTCCCTGGGAAAAATGATAAATGGTGATAATAAAGAAAAGCACATTTTAAAAATCATAAGTAACATTTAAATATGATAAATATAAATCTAGTAGGCAAAAATCTCCAGGCCAAGATGGATGAAAAGCTGCTTATGCAAATGTATAATTTGCACACTTTCTTATGTCCAGTTTGTTTCTTTATCCCTAGATTTAGTCCTTCAGGGGCATAATGAGCAGGCTGTTTTTCTGGTCCTGCAACCCTATTAGGATAGCAAGAAGCCTCTCTATTAGGGTTCTCTTTTGCAGAACTGAAGCTGCAGAATTATGTTTCCTTAACTATTGTTTGCATCTGTCTGTCTCAGGAGACAATGGAAGAGTCAGCCTTCAAGAGTAAAGTCAAATTGCTGGAGAGTTACAAGAGCCTGCCATGGCTGCAGAGACCGATGCAGGAGAGACATGTTTTGTTGCAGCTGGGGCAGATGAAGGCATCTGGTTTTGCTGCTTCAGGTACACCATGGCATTTCTTCTAAATCAGTGCCCTAGTGGTATTCTTATACATCTCTTGTACATACATGCTTTCTTCTATCATGACTGTAGCCTACTGCCTGGTTAGCTGTATATTCAGATGACAGTCTACTTCTTGGCATGACAGACTGAGGTGCCTGCTCATAAATACACAAGGGTGAGTAGGCACCTGTGAACTGTCATGTTTGTCCTTCACAGTTCTGCTTATATTTAGAGGTAGAAAAATCAGTACAGGAACAGAAAGGGACAACAAGAGATAGCTAGGCTCAAATAAAAAGGAAACAAACAAACTAAAACAGAGGGGCTATGGTAAGCATAGTTTTGAATTTCCACAACTGGTTACAGAGCATGGGTTGAGGTGCAGCCTGTACCATATATTAATTACAAAAAATGATGAATCATGCAAAAATTAGTTGAAGACATAGCCTCAGAAGTAATGGATGATAAGCTACAAATACATTTACTGGGCAGAAGAGTTATAAAAGGGGGAACCCTGAGTTTTATGGAGAAGAGTGTTAGTCTATCCTGATGTTCTAGTCTCAATTTACAAAGAACAGAGGACCCAACCAAGAGGAACCCTTAATACCCAAGGCTATAGGAGATATTATCCAAAGGAACAAGGTCATGTGATAATTTTTTGATAGGAACAATCCCTAGCCCATAACACACACCTTCTTCACGGCAGCTCCATGGAGAATGCTCTACCAACTCTACTAAGAGACATGGAAAGTTGTGGGTATTCAGAATTCTTGTTGCAGCACTCACTGGCAAACTGACAAAACATAAGGATATATTGAAGATGCCAGTTTTATGCAATCGAGCAGCTAAGTGTTTTCGTCAAGGTTCACAAAACTAAAATTAATATGAAAAATTTAAGTGACAAAAATTAAGACCTCAGTTGGTAGTCATGTTAGGATGCTTACAATGAATAATCAGCAGTGAAGAATACACACCAGCAAGCAGTGCTAAAATCCTATCACCATACTTATTATAGCAAAACTAATATACTCCAACACTTCAGTGAGTAATACTTTAAGCAATTAACAGCACTACGCAATGAACATATATAAATGTTTACTCCTATTCAGATAAGGATGTCATCAAGACTTTAGTGAACATATTCATAGCAATTTAAGTTAATATTCAACTTAAATCAAAATTCAGCTTCTCATTATATTACAAGTTATGAACTAACTCATAGGTACCAACTTTTTGGGGCCCTGGGTGCCTGAGCACCCATAAAATTCCCCATGAAGGGACTGGGCACCTACAAAATTTGGTGCCAGGGTCATGCACACTGCATGGCACCCACAGCCCTGGGCACCCATGGGGCAAAGGTGGCCTCCTTCCAAAACTGAAACTAGCAGACATGGGAATATAGAAAATCTTTACCCCTTCTCCCAGGTGTTTACCTCAGTTCTTCCATGAAAACTGAACATACCTCTCTAATAGACCGGTAATGAAACGGAACACAGAAAGCGCTTTCAGTGAGATCTCAAACTCCATCTCCTCAGCTTGTTTCTTTAGTTCCTGGAAGCAGCAAAATTCACACAAAGAGCTATATCTAAGGCTCAAACACTATAGTGATGCTGCCAGGTGCTGGTGGGGAAATCTGAACCTTTTGAGGTTCTCTCCATATTCAGCAAGTGACACTTAGTCATGGCACCATCTCAAGCAGTACCTGGGCCAGAGGTGAAGTTGCAGAGGTGCTGGACCCAGGCCCCAGCAGTGAACCTTAGCTCCCTGCGTCATAATTCCTAGAGATAACATTCCCTGGCCCCAATCTTTCTGAAACACTGCTCCATAGTAGCTGCTCCCTCATTCAGGCAATACACCAGACAGGAATCAAGAGAGAAATGTTGGAGTGTTAAGTTTGAGGCTAGAAAACTACATCTTTAAAGCTTTCTACCCCTTGAGGTGGAGCCTAGGATGGGTAGCTAAACACAAGGGGAGGGAGATAAGGGTTGGGAGCTAGGAGCCTGTGGGAACAAGCTGCCTGCACTCTCTGATCTGTCCAGGGTACTAAAGAACCTATATCTACCAGTAATTGCACCTCTTCTCTGGTCTGGCTTCTTGATACTGCATTGGAAATGTGGCTATTACCTATGCTACATAATCTCAAGCTGGTTCTGCTTCCTTACAACTCTTCAGTGAATACAGCCTTACCAGGACTGGACAGTTTATGAAGTAGTTGTGTCCAAAATCAGAAGGTGAAGGGTTTGCAGGGAGATGACAGCTACAAGGTAAGCTGGTGGAAGGATTGCATATTCCTTTACTTAGTGTCTGAGACACTATTAACTCACAGCAAGTAAAACTCTTGAGTGTTCTGCATTATCTTCCCAAGCTTAATACAATGCTAGACAGTGAGACACAACTGGTCAGACTCTACCATGTCACAAAACAATGATGATGGAAGCATGGAGATAGAGGAAGCTAGCTGAAACTCAACAAGAACAAACTGCATTCCTTCAATGAATAAAGCTTGTTAGACAAGTAGTAAATAAAACTCATTTTCACTTAGAACGTTACCACATGCCTAGTAAAGGGGGAACTCGTTATTTAGAATAGCTTCATTACTCAGAACAGTGATTTATGGCCTTTTGGTTCTGAAAAAGTAGTGGGAATAAGTGCAGAGAGCAGATGTGGTTATGGAAACTAACACAGAATGTTTCAGAGCTTTGCAGACATTATTTTTTTCCTGGCCCTACCATGATGCAAACTGAGATAGGCCACTTCAGAAAGGACATTTGTGAGATCAAAGGGTAGCAAATGATCTGTTTTTTAATTAAATATTTTATGGTGTGGAGGCACCACATGAATTTTCCATCTTGGGAATTAAAGGGTGGAATTCCACATTGCCTTATGATGAACTTTCAGTTTGTGCAAGCATTCCAGCTTGCCAGATGGAATGATCCCTGCTCCCCCATGAGCTGTTCTGGGGGTTCTCTGAACTGCCCCCACCTGGCAAGAGGTATGCAAAAGAGAGGGGTGAAAACCCCATTGCACAAGCAGAATTCTTTTCACAGGGTTTCTGCTGATGGAGCTGGTTAGGTGAATCCCACCAAAAGTTTTTCTTTTACCCAAAGAGGCATCTAGAAGTGGGAGGTTGCAACTTTTACCAACCTGCATTGATGAAGGATTGGCAAGATCCTCTGACTGAAGCTTTTGTTCAACTGGGATCTTCCCACTGGCACTTCGAGCTGCTAATAGGGTCAGCTTCCTATGGCTGTAATCTATCAAGTCCAGAATGGTATCCTCTGCTGATTCACAGATTTCCTGCACAATAATAGAAATGCTAAATTCTGCAGAAAGAATGGAAACAATATTCCAAATGAAGGCAACTCATCACTTAAAAAGTGGCTTTGGTTACACTCTAGTGTATAAGTTCTCTACAGTGTGTTTCTGAAAAAACATAGCTGTCAATGAGTTAGGCCTAATTTCCAGTACCTGGATTAAATGTGTTTCTTCCTTATCCAAGATACCTTCTTGCCTGACCATGCATGTCTAATAGCTAGGATAAGAAGCCATCTGGTTTATTCTGTTGGGAGCTAAAATGTTGTTTAGTGAAAAGTAAGAGAAGACTGAATTACACTGTTGCAACCAGTTTAGCAAAAGAAATGTACTAGAAGAGAGTCAAAGGGATATTCCACAATAGGTCAGGTAAGAAAAGATACTTGACCAGGGATGAAGTAAAAAGTCTGGGGCGAATATTTGGTTTCTGAGGGGCACTTGCCTGCACTTCAGATTGGTAGGGGTAGAGGTTGTAATGTCTGGCCCCAGAGAGGCCAGTGGAAATTTACTTCTGCCAATCTGGGGAGCAGCAGGCCTGCAACGTGAAGTCACATAAAATCTTACACAGATTGGCAAATCAATGACATTGTTACTTGTAGCTCATGCAGAAGCCCTAGGTGATTCTACTCCACTCTAAAATAATCTGTAGTAGAGGAATAAGAAAGAATAAAAAAGCCCAGATCAACAATTATCCCCTGGACCATATTACCACACTGAGAAGTCTCCACTTGGTGAATTATCATGATTCATCCTCAGTGAACTAAATTATCATTATGATATTTTTGTCCATAATCTTTGCTCGTAAATTTGCTCCTACCTTGTGAAAAAACACTGTCTCCAACAGGTTAATAATTGAAGCTTCATGACGTAGCTGAGGTGGAAGAATAAAAAAATAAAATATCAAAATGCCGCTTACTGGAGACATTAGTAATGTCAAAAAACAAAAGAATATGTTGTAAGAAATAGAATTCCACTTTTGTGTCATCTTAGTGCTGTGAGAACATAGTGGAGCAAATGTCACATATCAGATTCAGATTTACAATATTTAGTGTGTGTGTGTGTGTGTGTGTGTGTGTGTGTGTGTAGTGGTGGGGAAACCATCTTTAGAAATTGTAGTTGATTACACTGAACCTTGGCCTGTAGGATTGTTATGATCAGAACAGGGTATTACATACTGAAATAAAAACTGATTTTCTGTATTCAGGATAATAGGTACTAAAATGAGGTGCTACCCTCTTGAAAGGTACAATTTGTTTTGATGTTTTGGAAGCTCTAGCTTTAACGAAATATTTAGCTTTCTCAGAAATTTAGCTTAAGATTTATTGTACATTAACAGTACATATAATCTCCTAATAGTGATAATTCTGGGATGTGCCAGACTAATTTAGCTAGCTGAAGCATCATTGTGTGATACTTTCTTACAGGTATTGTGCAGTATAAGTAGCATAGTATTATGAAATATTCTACCTAAAACCCTTTTAAAACTTACCACTAAGTATATGGGAAATGTGCTTTTTGGTCTGAAATCCTCCAGTCTGCAAAGTATAGGGAATACCTTATGCTTCCAGATCTCCACAGTGATTAATTCCTTAATCAGAACTGGGATCTAAACAGGAAAAAACAAATAATCAGGAATGAGTGAGATATTTCCAGCTTAAATATGAGGTCTATAACGCCTGAATCAAACAAGAAAATTTCAGGGCTTGTGATATGTCTCTCTGATGTTCAAACAGCTAACTGCAGGCAGAATAAATTCTCTCACTTTACACACTGCTGTTCACAGGGCAGACAAAAAACCATTAGCTGTGACTATGAAAGAAGGTGCACACAGTCTTTCTTATGGAACACTGAAAGCCAGTGTGGTGTAGCAGTTAGAACTGCCCTGACATATATAAATCTATATAAATCTAATAAATAAGAATAATTAGTGTTGGACTAGGACCTGGCAGACCACAGTTCAAATCCCCACTCAGCCATGAAGCTCACTGGGTGATCTTGGGCCAGTCATTCACTCTCAGCCTAACCAACCTTACAGCGTTGTTGAAAACATATTTACCTGGCACTAAGTCACATCTCAAGGGACATGGGTGGCGCTGTGGTCTAAACCACAGAGCCTAGGGCTTGCTGATCAGAAGGTTGGTGGTTCAAATCCCTGTGATGGGGTGAGCTCTTGCTGCTCTGTCCCTGCTCCTGCCAACCTAGCAGTTCGAAAGCACGTCAAAGTGCAAGTAGATAAAGAGGTACTGCTCCGGTGAGAAGGTAAAAGGTGTTTCTGTGCACTGCTCTGGTTCACCAGAAGTGGCTTAGTCATGCTGGTCACATGACCCAGAAGCTGTACGCCGGAGTTGTCTGCAACTGGAACTTATGGTCAGGGGTCCCTTTACCTTTAAGTCCCATCTCAGACTCAACAATTGGTTGTCTGCTCAGTTGTCAATGACTCATGACAGGACCTTGCCATTATTGGTTTCCCCATTTGTAGAATGCCCCCCTTAGTGATGTGTCTCTCTCTATTGTTATTAACTTTCAGGAATAATTTGAAAACATTCCTATTTACCCAGGCATTTGCTTGCTGATGATTTGATTCCAGGAAACCATAAGATCACCAAATGAACTAATGCTTTTAACTGTAATAGCTCTTAGAGCATTTTAAACCTGTAACTGCTCTTAGATAGTTTAACTGTAATTGGTTTTTTAAAAAGAATTTTTAGTTGTTTAGAATGTTTTTCATTTAAAATTGTTGATGTGTTTGCCTCCCTGGGCTCCTTTGGGAGGAAGGGCAGGATATAAATTCAATAATTAATTTGTTAAAAATCTCACTTAGGATTGTGGCCTTAGTCAAAATGCATAGTCAAAATCATTAAATGCAGCTTGAGTTAGCTCCTAATACCATAACCGCCATCATGTAGTCACAAAGAGTGCTGAAGAAGTAATTTTTTCTACCCTGTCAAGTAAATTTGGAGAGAAACTATAATAATCATCATTTATGGTTGTGACCACGGTGGGGCTAGTAGTTACTTTATGTGGGATATAAGTGTATAAACTTGAGTAGCTCTTTGAGCAACCTTACGCAAGTACCAAATAAAACACAGTTCAACTTTGTTCACGGGAACATAGATTCTGTCAGATACCAATGCTTCTCTTATTGGTCCACAGTTGAATGCATCATACCTTGCCATTGTTCACCAGAAGCTCAGTAAGGAGTTGCTCATGGCCAGCAGAAGCACTCAGTATTGCCTGCATGTTAAGCTTCTCAATGTGCTCATGTTGCCTTATCCACCTAGGAGAGTAGGGTGAGAGTAGTTAGCACCAGTCCCCCATTTCTAGCTATCAGCCACTCTTTTCACATTTTATTGCACTGGATTATACTTCACAAGTGTATCTGATCTGATGACATCCCTAATTTGAAAATGCTGTTAGCATCCAGTGTCCTTGAGAAGAATTAACTGCCTCTTATCCTTTCACTCCATTGCATCAGTTTTCAGCTGATGGGATAGCATGTGCCTCCCCTCTTCTCCCCATCCCAACTTCAGGGCACTTCAGGGTGCAGTGGCAGTTCTACATAGGCAGTGTGGCAGGGGGGTTACGGTGTTGGGAGAAGAGGGTTCAAATCCCCACTCAGCCTTGAAGCTCACTGGGCAACCTCACCCTCTCTGTCAGCCTAACCTACCTTGCAGGGTTGTTGTGAGGGGTAAAGTGAGGTGGGGGATAACCATGTAGGCCACCTTGAGCTCCTTGGAGAGAAAAGGTGAAATGCAAATGCAATAATATAGAGATAAATAATCTCTTGCTGCTCACGTGGCTCCTGTGCCCAGGGCCGGATTTCGGTTTGATGAGGCCCTAAGGTACTGAAGGTAATGGTGCCCTTTATATGTCCAGCTGTCCTTTGTCAACAACAAATTGCCACTGTTTTTTGTGTTGAATATATGCTATATGGTAATTTATGGACCTAATAGGTATCTGAAGCCATTTGCACATATTGCCATGCAATCAGTCTATGCAGAATGTGGGTACCCTAAAAATAGAAATGAGCAAACCAGTGATATTTTAGGGAGCAGGCTACTAGGTGGGGCCCATGACTTACATCACAGAAGCCTACACAACACAAAACACTGTTGCTGTATGTAGGTTTTATTTTACTTGTTTGTTATCTCACATTTTGGAAATGTGCATCCAGTGGTTTTTTTCCTTTACATTTTTTTGGGGGGGGGCCAAGAGAGTGGGGCCCTAAGCTATAGCTTGTTTAGCTTATACGGAAATGTGGCACTGCCTGTGCCATTATTTCCCCACCTGTGGCAGGATAACAGGAGATAAGGGATCCAGACCTTTTTAAAAACAGATGGGGCAGGCAGAAATCCCACAGGTGAAGCGAAGTGCGGTGGCTTTGCCTGTGAGATTCCTGCCTGCCATCCAGACACTCGTCCCCGCAAAGGGGCTCAGCCTCCCTGCTTCGGCCTGCTCGACTCTGAGGCTCCTTCCCCCAGCGAGGCGCTATTTCCTATCGCCCATGGACACCCCCTTCCCTCCAGCTCGGCCTCCTCCTCGTACCCGTAGTTTCCGATATCCCGCAGCTGGAAGTTCCTTAGCGACTCCACCAACGCTTCGGTTTCGCCGGGCAGCAAGACGGTGGGAAGCGCCTCCTCCATCGTGGCTTCGAGGGAGACGCCAGGCCCCACGCGGTCACCATGGAAACGAGCGCGGGCTGCCGCTGCAGCAGTAGCAACACCACCAGCGACCTCTAATGGAAGGACTTGGCACTGCGGCCCACCGACATATCCCTGCTACGGATCCAGAATGGGCCTCCGCAGTCACTTGCGGACATACCGTTAAGACCACCGCGTTCATGGAAGACCATCTTAGTCGACCACGAGTGATTGCCAAAGGAGAAAGACAGACCTGGCATCTAACCCTCATGCCGTGGGAATGCAGTGCCGTAGAATCGGGATTCGATATGACCCCAACAGATTTCTATATGGATGATGATGATAATTTATTTATACCCCGCCTTTCCCAGTTCAGAAAACCGGGCTCAGGGTGGCTAACAACAAATTTAAAACACTTAATTGATCTAGTTGAGGTTCCTGCATTGCAGGGGGTTGGACTAGATGACCACCGGGTCCCTTCCAACTCCACAATTCTATGATTTTATGAAGTTTCCCCTAACTATTGGCCATGTTGGTTGGGGATTGTGGGAGTTAGGAGTCCAACAATATTTGGAGGGCTGCATGTTCCCTTCCCTACTCCGGTTAGAAGAAACTATACACTGGACAGCATTGGTCTTAGCCTAAGGAGACCACATTCAGATCCCCACTTGGCCATGGCGCTTGCTGTGTGATCATTATAAATTGTGCCAGAACTGAATCTGCCCTTCTCCACTCAAACCTAAGTTGGGGAGGGAAGGCTAAACCTAATCCGTCACGTGGACTTCTAGATAGCAGGTGAGTAGTAGTAATAGCAGCACCGAGACTGAAAGCAAGGCTCTATTTAAAGTATAACTTAGATCCATAACCTTTTTCCTTTCTTAAATATCAGGGAAGGTAAATATGGGAGATGGTTAACAGAATGCCTAATTTATTAATCATTACCCACAACCATCTTAGAGGCATGGCGGTTGGGTTAAGAGAATTCAGTAAAAGGAATACACTGCTCCAATATCAAAATATATGTCATCTAATAAACCCAGAGGTTTGGGATACATAAGTGGCAAATGATTTAATAAGAAAGGTAATTAAATATTAAATTGGAGACACCCAAGTAACCAAACCATTTCTATTTCTTTGCAAGTGTCAAATCTTTGTGTCCGCTATCTATTGCTTCTACACTTAAATTCTTAATTGCACAGAAACATGATTTGGTTCCACATTAGCTTTATAAGATGCCCATCGTTCCTCCCCATTACCAGTAATACACAGGAAGGACTCAAAGCAATTGGGACAGGAACATGGGTAATGCAATTATCTTTCTGTTTTATTGTACAATGTTACAGAACTTTTTCCTTCAATGCTTTACACAAGGAAAGGAATTATGTGATTTCTTGCTACTACAGGATAATACTGCCAGATTAATAACAACCAGCATTTCAGCCTTGTAAACACACATCCATAACGCCATGGGTAGCTGGGAATAGGTTTAAGCAGTCACCTGCCCCACTGCTCAACTTCATAGCATTGCAAAACTTGGTTTAATTATTTTTTAAACGAAAATGGAACTCCCGAAACTTCTTGATATACATCTGTGTGTTTTGCCCAGACAAATGTGACCTTCACTAAAACGTGTATCTTCGCTAAACAATCCAAAGAAATCCAAGTCCATCCAGCTCACTTGTTCCAGGCACCAATGGTGCATCATGCAACACAATTTGAGCTATGTTGCTTTTAATGATTTCTGAAGAAATCATGAGCAGTCCCAGGCAGCACAGTAGTAAACAGGACATGATGAATAATCGCCCCCCTTTTTGGAGACTCATTTCCAGCAAACAATTATATTGGGGTCATTCTCCAGCCTTTCATCCAGCTCCCGATAGCTCATCCCTAAGGAGGAAACACAAAATACTAGTGAATGAGGATATAAAGTACTACTAATAGGACTCCATGGTGACAGATATATGAAAGTGCTTTTGAAGGTATGGGACCCCCTATCAGTCACGATTTTTTCAGCTGCCACTGACAGATCCCACTCCAAAACTAAAATCTAAAAGAATTTTGGAGTCAAGCCTGTCAGTAATAGCCTGCGGGAGGCTCTGAAGAGTCCAGTTCATTTACAACACAGCTATGGCAGCCTGATAAGGAATAGTAATTGTGCAAGATTTAGGGGCATTACTATTTCATATGTGTATACGTATATACTGTGGGTATCCCTAATTCATTCTTTTGGTACACTCTTTGGTGCACCTTGCTCTTTTCATGGTGGTGCCAAATCTGAATTGGAGGCATGTTAAGCGACATTGTTCCAGTTGTTCTACCCCTCATTTGTCCGACCACAGGGAAGAACAAGGAGAGCCTGAATAATCCTTCTTCCAGATGCATGCTAAAAAATTTTTGTTCCTGTACCAGATTTGAGTGTGATTTTATTCTGAGAACCCCTTTTAAGCTGCACTGACAACCTCTCAGGGCTATATAAATACTCTAAGGAAATAAATACCGTATTTTTTGCACCATAACACTCACTTTTTTCCTCCTAAAAAGTAAGGGGAAATGTCTGTGCGTGTTATGGAGGGAATGCCTACGGGTGGCATGCCTACAGATTTTCCTCCTCTAAAAACTACGTGCGTGTTATGGTCGGGTGCGTGTTATAGAGCGAAAAATACGGTAGTTCTAGGCATGTTGTGAAGCCATGCATTTCAACAGGCTTTTGCAGTGCAAGTTTTATCACTTGGGTGATTTAGTCACTTTTACTACTGCCTATTTCATTGCTATGTTATGTTGTTTTTTTATCCGATTTGCTGCTTGGTAGACTGTAAACTATGTGCAGTTTCACTGCTGGGTGGATAAGTGTAGACGGATAATTCCTTACCTGTTTTACAGCAGATTTCATCATAGCTATGACAACCTGTGTACAGTCTGGCTGGATGACTTCTTTCATCCCGGGCTACTTTCACAGGATACTTCTGGAGCCGTCGAATAAGGCCCTTCATCAGGCCAAACTGGACGAGCTTCCTGAAAGAGAGAACTAAAACATTCAAGGAAAGGACACAGATTTATTACATAAATTAAAGTTCTTTATATAGCCAAAGTTTGTGTAAATGGCATGATGTCCAAAACATGAATTCTCTAGGGACTAAACAGGAGTGCTCTCAGCTCTTTCACAATGGAGTTACTTGTGGTCAAAATTAGAATTAACAAAAATATTAAAGGGATATATATCAAAAATGAAGCAAAAAATAATATGCAGATGATACAGTTCAAACTCTTAACAGAAATCATGGATTTGTGTCTAATAGGCAAACAAACCTGTTTGCTATTTAGGCATTAAAGTAACAGAGCAGATGCAATATTTATATCAGAAAAAGTATTAAGCCCTATTTAAAGAATGTAAAACTTCCCTGTTAGGATGGCAAAAATTATATTTGTTCTTTTCAGGAACAATCCCTATGATCTCTATAGGAGACCTAGAAAAGTCTCTGAGAATGAGTAAGTGGCTCATTCTGTCACTTGCTATACTGAGCATTACTTTTTGTATTTTTGTAATTGGCAGAGTAAGCAATGTTCCGATTATAGGGGAAAAGGTGAGGGCATTTAAGGTATTTCATGAGCCCTACCCTCTGATTCTTTCCAATTTTAGCCAAATCATGGTCTCTTCTTTTAGCCATCTGAAAACAGTAGCTAAGGAGGGTACAGCAAGGTAGTATGACTTGAAGAGTCATTCCCATGCGTAAAAATAATATAAAACAAGCCACCCTCCAACCTTTCATCCACTCTCTGGAGCTGTAGGGTGTAGCGGCAAATGAGGTCTCGTACAGTTGTGCCAGGGCTCAGCCCACAGTAGAGCTGGAAAATGTCTCTCAAACTGGCTCGCTTGTGACCTATCCAAAAATTATACAAGAAAATGTATTGAAACACCTGGTGATTACAGTGAAGTATATCCTAATTAAATACACCCAGCTAAATGTATTTCAAATATCATTTGCAACTGGAGGACACCAATCAATACACTGATCAATATATACCAATATATGACAAACAGCGTAACAGAAAATATGAAATGTACTAAGTGAAGCCAAATAACTACAGGGGCTACAAATAACCCACAAAATATCCAGCCAGGACGGATGCAAATTCATAAATGCTGCCAAATGTAGTCCATTGAACTGCCAGTGTTAACAATTAAATAGATCTATATAGCAGAACATCTCAGGAAGGGGCCTCGTTGTACAAATAAGTGTATCTTTATGCTAAAGTGCCAGAAGTATATTAACAGAAGAAAGAGCTGGGATGCTGCTGGATGAGGATAACTACAAGATTGTGACTGATAACTACCAGCAATCCTTATGCATCTTTCATACCTGGTTTTGTGACATAAGAGAGGCATTCATCTTGAAGACATTTGTCATCCACCAGATCCTGGACTTTAGGTGTGGTACAATATACATTTGAGTACTGAGGAAGAAAGTGAGAAATCTTAGTACACTTAAATTATTCCGGATGCCCGTCCTTATGGCGAAATGGGTCACTGGGAGAGGCGCTGTTGTGCGTAGGCGCGGGCAGCAATTGTCGCTTCTGCACATGCGTGAACAGTGGCAAACCCGACAGTTACTTCCGGGTTTGCCGTGGTCACAACTTGGAACGTCTGTGAGTGAAGGCGGTTGTAAGTAGAGGTTCTACTGTATGCGCATTTATGAACTAGACATCCCATTGCTTAAAATAAACTCAATCATGTTGAGCCACTTACCCATTAAACTCACCTGAAGTATGGAAACTAGAGTCACTACTCCATAGTATCTGAAAAACATGATAGCCATTAGAAATAAACCCATACTAAAACTTCATGCACCAAAAGAGTGCAAAAGTATATAGTAGTGCAAATAATATATTTGATATAATTTCCATACCGATCCTATAGTAATACTGAAGACATTAGGACAGGGTAGACGCTTAACATGAAAGAAAGGTGTTAGCTTTAGCTAACATAGTGTTAAGTGCATCTTGCAAAATTTCTGTAACCCTAAAAATAAACAACACTTACCGTATATACTTGAGTATAAGCCGACCCGAATATAAGCCGAGGCACCTAATTTTACCACAAAAAACTGGGAAAATTTATTGACTCGAGGTATAAGCCGGTTCACCACACCACAAACCTCCTGGTGGGCCAGTGTGTGTGTGTGCACGTGCATGTGCACACAGCAGAGGGGGCTTCTCTCTCCCCCCCAGCCCCTCTCGTCCCCCTGTCTACCTAGGGTGCTGCCGAGAGGCAGAGGCTGGATGCAGCAGCGGCAGAGAAAGAACAAGCAGCCCGAAAGGGCTGCTTTTGGGCTGCTTGTTACTGACAGTGGCAAAGGTGGTGGAGGAGGAAGGAGCAGCCTGAAAGGACCCTCACTCGAGTATAAGCCGAGGGGGACTTTCTCAGCATAAAAAATGTGCTGAAAACGTAGGCTTATACTCGAGTATATACAGTACTTTCTAAGACAGGTGCTGAGATTTCTGCTTGGCTGGCATTCACTATGCTTCTTGACATGAAAGACCAACCTCCCCAATCACAGACAAGAGTGGGAAAGGCATAAGTTTCCACAGTGCAGTCACAAGTAGTGACTTGCATGTGTGAAAAATATACGGTATGTGAGACTCCAAAATATGTGTGACTCTAAATGCTGCACCCTAAAGGACATCAGTTCATTATTTAAAGTTAATTGACACCAGGCACAGGATTCTCCAAATTTCCACATTTTACACTTCATGCCTACATGTACACACACACACTCACACTCTAACACGCTTCAAGTTTGGAGTAAAACATTTATTGTCTAGTTTAGCTCTGAATCCAGGGTTTGTTTGTTTGCCTTTTTGCTTCAGATGATTGTGCTTGAATTGCAAACAAAGTAAAAGGTGATAGAGCAAAGAGAGAGCTAAAAGAAATGGAGGACAGGAAAACAACAGGGCTGAAATCTACTGAATCTAAAAATCCCAACTGGTTTGCAATCAAGCTAATGCCTTGTTCTCCCTTTGGCACCCGGTACTTACAAGAGATTCTGGACAGCAATTCGAACCAAATTGAGCTCCACGTCTGCCTCAGCTGAGATTTTCTGAACATGCCGAAAACCATCAATGTATGGCAAGATCTTGGAAGAGAGCATATGCATATAATGCAAGGCTAAGCATGGATGTACATGCACAATCACACTTTTCACACAACTAGGAAGACAAGGCTAGATCATCTCAGAATTGACATGAATGTAGAAGGCTCAAGTGACATCTGAACTCAAAAAATCTTCACTTTCAGTATCCAGGTCAGAACCAGGGAAAGCAGTGAGGTAACAGTATTAAACATGTGTGAGCATTAAGTATTTAAGAATGTTTGCCTGCATCTCATTACCCCTTTTCCTTTATAAACCAGCATTTCCCAAACTTTATTGACACCAAGCTTATGAGTTTGATGAGCTTATAAAGTTGTCATTGACCTCAACCCAAATTCTTAGGAATGTAAGTGAAATAGCAATATATAATCAACATTTATTAATCTTAAGTCACCACTACTAGGAATCATAAAAAAACAAATCTCTGATTAAATACAGAGATTCCTCCCTGGCAAGAGAGGTGCACTCTGTACATGCCCTTTACTTCTGAATCTTAAGAATTCTTAATTATTCCCCTCCCCACTATACCTCAAACTTCTTTTTGACCCCTAGGTCTTCATTCACCCCCTGCGCATCAACCATAGGGGTAATGCTGCTTTAAACTGACCAAAGGTAAAGATAAAGGACCCCAACAGTTAAGTCCAGTCGCAGACAAATCTGGGGTTGCAAAACTCATCTTGCTTTACAGGCTGAGAGAGCTGGCGTTTGTCCGCAGACAGCTTTTTCCGGGTCATGTGGCCAGCATAACTAAGCCGCTTCTGGTACAACGGAACACCAAAACCTGAGCAGCACATGGAAACACTGTTTACCTTCCCGCCAGAGCAGTACCTATTTATCTACTTGCACTTTTTGGCATGCAGGGACCAAGCAACGGAAGCTCACCCCGTCGTGGGGATTTGAACCACCAACCTTCTGATCGGCAAGCCCAAGAGGCTCAGTGGTTTAGACCACAACGCCACCCACGTCCCCTTAGAGGACTTTTTCCTAAGGTGTACTATACGAGAGAAGTGCGTTCCTGTCTACCCTCCAGGCAAAATGACAAAAGGAAGCAATTATTAAAGTAGCAGTAACACAAACCCAACTATACAAGTACACTTCAGCAGTATTTGAAGTCATCTGTGACTAGTGTTTCAGATTCTACAAAGTTTGATACTGGAGGCTCCTCTCATTATTACCGTAAATTCTGGGGAATAATCTTCTCATGTGTACCATTCAGTGCTCATTGAGAAAAATGAATCAGTAAGTATAAGAGTAACATGTTAAAGGGAAAGAAAAACAGGCACACCTTACAGAAACACATTTCTTCTCAGAAGACTTGCACAGGATCAGGCTGCCTAAAAATCACATATTTCTTGTGATAATTTGCCAATTGACTTTAATGGCCAGCCTCTCTCACAAAATTCTATGGCCAGGCAAGGTTAATTAGCTGGGGGTGGGGGACTGTGAAGATGCCTTTGCTACCATCACACTATTGTATTAAACAAGACAATTGTGGGTACCAACCTGCTGAGTGGTGAGATCCCACTGGGAATTGAAGAAGTCATCCTTATCTTGGGTGAAGACAGGAACGTCATATTCCTGCACAATGGGGGGATCTGGGCGTTGCTCAATCACTTTCAGGTGAATGGTGTTTGATTCATCTGTATGAAGGAGCAAAAGAGGACAGAGCTAGGCACTTCTGAAGATGTTTTGCTGCCTGAAGCAAAGTACAAAATGGTTCCACCCACCCCAATCTATGTACAGAAGTTCATTGAACTGGCAGCTGAATCTTAACACTGGTTGATAGGACAGCTGCAATTGGAACACATGGATCTCTGCACTGTACTTTGATGATGTGACTTTTTTAAATATAGCACAACTGGGGTGGTTCCATCCCAAGAGCTTACAAATAAGAACAATGTTCCTGAGCCACTCCGGGCTCTTTTGGGATGATGGCAGAATATAAATTTAATGAAATAAATGATTAAGAAATGTAAACCAAAACATCTTATCTAAATCTTTTGAAATCTGAACTTTAGTTTGTTGCTTGGTTCCCAATTGCAAAGTTATCAGATGGGGGAAACAAAAGGGTCCCTAGAAGCAGACAGGGTTGCATGCCTGAAACAGGAAGGGGGAGCCTGATGAAATTAGCACAATGAGCTAATCCAGATTAATTGAACAATGACAACCAACAACTTCTCTTTTTTTTGCACTCTTGGTCATGACAGCCAGACAACAGCTGACAGGAAAATAAAGGTGTCTGAATATCAGAAATAAATCATCTATGACAGGAAGAACTTGCTTGAAAGTCCAACTTTCAATGGACATTTGTGCCATTCTCTTGAAGCTAACAAAAACTAAACTCAAGGGCATCAATGTAGGATTTAATATTCATATACCACCCTTTCCTGAAATACACCACATTCTACAGCAACTGGACTATTTCTATCTTTCAATAACTGGAGGAAAAAAGAGAGAGCAACACAACACTAAGTGCTCTCCTGCTCTGAAAGTGTCACACTTCCATCTTTCCCTGCATTTCCTTCAAGAATCACTTGAAAGCTTGCAATTTAACATGCAATTTGAAAAGGAGCATTTGCTGCTACTTTTTGGTTGACAGTTACCTATAGGAAGAGTGCATTTGCCAGTGGCATTTAGTTCCTCAAGTAGGATGGTCATGATGGGTATCAACTTCTGTTTGCTCTCATCAGTGGAAATGAAGCCACTCTCAAGCTAGAAAGAACAAAGTCAATGATTAGCCCCAACCAAAATGCACCTTTAAATATACCATGAGAAGCAGAGGTAGTATTGTGTGCTGAAAGTATCCCATACTAAATAAAAACCTTTCATGGGGAATGTGCATGTATATATGTGTGTGTAAACAAACACACCCACACCTTTTTATACAGTAATGGGAGAAACTTCACCATTAGTGCAACTGCAGGATCGGTAACAATCCTGCAGCAGTTGTGTGATAGGTGGATAGGAAGATATTCCTGCTGCTGAAGCAGCAACCCTGAAACAGGAGAAAAGGCTATATGCTTCTTGAAGCAAATAGGCAAATAAACAGGAGATGTGTGCTTTTGAGACTGGTGGGAAGGGAGAAAGTATATATCACTGATATTTTCTTAAAAATTAGAAAAGAACATCAACATGGCAGAACACTGTTGCAAAGAATTAGATAATTGCACCATTTCTTCTCAGAAATGCTAAAGTAGGTAAATATTCACACTTTACCAACCTTAAAGATGATATATAAACTCTTCAAAAGCAGCTGCACAGTACCCTAAGAAAGAACAGGGAGAGTGCTCTGCCAGGTCATCAGTGATGTCACAGGTACTATCCAACAGGTATCTGTGACAGTCACACACATCTATCACAGTAGCACTGTTGCACGTTTGGGTGGTCAATTTCAGAGTTCAGCAGGCGCAATTCAGCAGAACAAAGAAAGAAAACACAACAATAAAACAAAGCAGAGGAGACTTTAAATTAAGCTTTCATGTTGCTAAAATATGTGATCTGCACATCCTCTTGTGGAATGGCATATTTGTGTCATATCTAACCTCTAGAGTGGTAAGATAACCTGCCAGTTTCTTCACTATAGGCTCCAGTGCACAAGTCTTAGCTCTAGCATCACAAACGAAGCCAAGGTTGAAGAGCAAGGCATTCCGGCTGTACTTCTTATGCTCAATGCAAACTGGGCAACCAATTAGCTTTTTCCCCATAGCTGTACTGTTAGAAAGAGAGAGGATGTATTTTAATGTTATTGAATATAATATTTTTGTGCTACTTTGCCACAGATGGGCATGATTAAAGGGGAAGGGTGGTCTACAAGACTCATGTGGATTTTTTCTACTTACACAGTGATGAGCTTGTTTTGCAGTTCAGGTTTGGTGATGATATAGACCTGAACTGTATCAAAGAGTTCTCGGGAAATGAAATCCTCTGGTACCTGCAGGGTCAGAAATTAAATCCGCAGATCAGTAGTCGCAAGATGAGATCTATGGACTCCTTTGAAACCCATCTAAACATATTTTAATAAATCAGTTTTTCACTGTCAAGGAAGAGCTATGCTGCAGAGAGAGACCCCAGAGCATAGCTGCCACTCAGAGTAGAGAGTACTGAGCTCAATGGACAAATAATCCAACATAGCATAAGGCAGCTTTCTCAATGTCCCATAACTATATACTGACCAGTTTCTTTATACCATGATGCCTGGTACCACTAACCTGATATGTTATCTTAGGCCCAAGTGTTGGGTGGAATTCACTGAAAAAGATACACTCAATTCTGCTGCTGACTTCCATAGTGATAACTGCAAGAGATCAAGTATACACAACTGATGATACTCCCAAGTAAATACCTCATAATTTTAAGAATTGTTATTTGTAATAGGGAGGGAACTCCACAAATCCAGAAAGATCACAGGAAGGGCACGACTTCTTGTAGCTGTTAACCATGCCTCCCTCAGTTATGTACAACATCCCATCATATAGCTCTTATAAGTCTCTGAGGACTTTTATTCATGAGCAGTGGCGTAGCGTGGGGGGTGCAGGGGGGCCCGGCCGCACCGGGCGCAACATCTGGGGGTTAGGGGGCACAAATCCACGTGTTAGGGGGCGCAAATCCATGGGTTAGGGGGCGCAAATTACTTGCCTTGCCCCGGGTGCTGACAACCCACGCTACGCCACTGTTCATGAGTTTAAGTTTATGCAAGCTTTCCCACATATAAAGGAACAGTGACAAGCAGTGTGATTTCCTGCTGCAGCTAAGCTCTC
Organism: Podarcis raffonei; assembly: GCF_027172205.1. Taxonomy (NCBI): domain Eukaryota; kingdom Metazoa; phylum Chordata; class Lepidosauria; order Squamata; family Lacertidae; genus Podarcis; species Podarcis raffonei. Next base: position 72,826,740 of record NC_070603.1, read on the forward strand.
CTTTCCGTCTCCCCTCAGTTCAGGAGGGCTTCCCTGGCTCAGCTCAGCCTGAGCTTTGAACCCCTCACTCTCCTTAGCTCAGTTTCCCTTCTAAATTGTTACACTTCCGGCTGGCAAAAGACACTGGAAAAAATTGTTCCTGTGTAGAAAACTCCAGGTTCATTGCTAAGTGGGCAGACAAGTAAGAGCTACACTCGCACACACATTTCCCCAGGGAACGCAGCACAAACGGGCGAAACAGCCTGCAAGCGCCCCCTCCCTCCTCCCCAAGTGAACGAAGAAGAGCACTGAAGGAAAGGCGCACTCACCGGCGACAGACAGAGGAGCGCAGCAAGAGCACGCATGCGCACACTATAGTCCTGAGTATGGCCGGAGTCGGGGAGAACGCTTGGCTTTTCAACGCAGGCGCAAAACAGCTGGGCACGCGCGCGCGAGAGATTAACCTTATGGCGCATGCGCGTGCCATCACCGTTTTATCTGGCCTAGTGGCGAGACTGCTGTCCCGGAGATGCGTGCACACAGATTTCTTTGACTCCCGATAAAACGAATTCCAAACAAAGGAGCCGTCGAGGAGAACTTGCCCAGGTGGTCACGTGTCTTATCAGGTTGAAGGCTTCATTTGACAGAACTTCGCCCGTGATGGACAGCGAGGCTCAGCCTCTCAGATGCGCAGGGTGACAGTCAGGGTAGGCGGGCCCTAGAAGGCCAGTCTCGGCCTTGCCCAATCAGCAGGTGGCGCTTGCTTCCTCTGCTTCTATCGGAGTTCCTGCTCCCTTGCGATGAGGATCATCCGCGAGCAGGTAGGTGAAATCCGCGCTCCCCGGGATCTACTGTTGGACACGGGTGTGCGTGTGTGTTCGGACTAAGGAACTCGGTGTGTATGCGAACCCAAGTGGGAAGGTGGGCGGCAGCGTGGGTCGAGATCTGCCCCCTTTTGCACAGCTGTCGTGGGTGGGGCTGTTCCTGTGACTTGAAGCCTTGCTGGGGATGCCTTTGTGTGACCCGCATCTTCGATCTTGGCAAATCGGCACCTGAACCCAGAAATCTCCTGCTCCTCAAAATCTCGCTTTGCGAAGAGTTAGGAGGAGGGGCGGGTGCCTTATCCGAGGAGAATGTGCTTCTGGATTAGGCAATATTGGGTCCTCCCAATGACTATCGAATATATAAATATGTATATAAGCATATATGCTATACAGTATACCGTATATTAAACGGGGGTCTGAAGGGTCTGTGGGTGTTCCCCCCACCCCTGTAATTTGGCAGACTGGGTATCCTCCCTCCACAAATGAATAGGGTGGGGAAGAATCATGAAGCACACTAAATCTCGCTCTGCCATTCATAGTGCACAGAAAGAGATCCGGATCAGGCTCTGCAATAACAGGTTGCTGAGGGGAGATGAATGAGCAATGGCGACTCTACCATATTTTCATACTTAAGACAACAGGATCAGTGTCGTGACACGACAGCTGATCTGTGGCAGCAGGTTTAAAAGGAAGGGATGCTGGTGAGAGTGAATATACTGTATTTTCCTCCTGAAGTCTGCTGTGGTTTAATTACTGCTTAAATAAAATACACTAAACTGGATAAGCACAAATGCCACCCGGTTACAAGATCAAGCATAGAGGTGGTAATTTCACTATTTATGGCTTCCTGGGTTTGAACACTTATACTACTTTGGAAACTACTGAATGAACTCTCTCTCTCTTTTACTCTTTTAAAAGGAAGTGTTCACTCTGACTGACAATATAATTCTGTGTTTGAAAAGAAGTGAATGCATCTCTCAGTTGGCTATGGTCCCTTTGAGTTTAATTTCAGTGTCAATCTCATTTCTTTGTTAATTCAGGGGTGAAACTAGGCTTTAGGGAAGCTTTTAATGTTTAATAGACTATTGTATTTTAATATTCTGTTGGAAGCTGCCCAGAGTGGCTGGGGAAACCCAGCCAGATGGGCGGGGTATAAATGATAAATAATAAATTATTATTATTTATTATTAATTTCACCTGGGTCAAAGACCCAGTTTGGCAGCCACATGCATTTGCACACACAGGCTGGGAGCCTCAGTGGTGCCACTCTGGAGACTTTACTGGGGCAACCCCCCCCCCATGCATATGGCCCTAGTTAACCCTATGATTTCATTCCAGTAAGAATCTGTAGAGGGTGCAAAGAAGGGATTAACAGGGCTTGGACCTTGCTTCAGCTCTCCACTCGGGGTTGCTTCACCTGGGACAAAATTCATGTAGAGAAAGCAGCGCTGGGTAGAAATGAATGTGCAACCCATGTGTACATAAGATGTTTGGAGTTCTCTTGTATTGCCACATAAAAAACAACAACCTGGAACCTCCCCCCTCACCAGTTGGCCACAGGTTTCTGGTGTGTTTAATCAATAATAAATTGGATTGATCAATGAGAATCCAGGAAGCAGAATAGGACTATAGTTTACATATTAGGCTTTGCATGAACCAGGGAGAATCTGTTAGGTGTTCCAGTTGGTGCTGGTGGCTGAAGATTTGTTCAAGAGCTCTAATCTTAATTTGGGAATTCCACGAGGAACGTAAAGAAAAATGTGGTTATGCCTTAGCCTGCCAAATGCCTCCACGTTTCAATAGCATTACTCCATGGAGCTGCAGCATCAATACTTGCTGTCATAAAATGAAATATGTCTGTGACTCAACAGGCTTTCTTAGCAAACCAATAATAAGAGTGGTGTAACTCTTGTAGTGCTTTATACTGGCTTTGTAGTTTGTCAGTGTGTCCTAGTTTCTCCCTGGTGAAAGGCGTCTGCCCTGCTGCAACCATGGGAGTGGGAGACTTTTTTTCTACTGCACTAATTCTGGCGAGAAGATGTGCTAAGACAGCACATTTTGTGTACATGCCAGGCAGAATGTGGCATGGGCAAATGCTTCCCTTTAGTACCACACTGTCACAGGTATTGCAGTTACAATGAGGGAGGGAGAAAAAAGAATGCGCATGATGAAGGGGAGAGTTCAGCTGACTTCCTGAAATATCCCATTGCTATTGCTAATAAATCAAGCAGATGGTGGGGAACAAAGTCTTCTTTTGCTAGCCAGGATTTTTCTTTAGTCTGCCCTTAAGATTCACCAGTGAAAGTTATTGCTGGGCCTTGTGCCATCTTATGACAGATTTTTTGGTGTTAATAGCTTTGCCTGTCTTTTTCTCAGATAACTAACAGAAGTATGAGAAGTATGTTTTCCCCATCAGCACAATAACATTCTATAGTTTCCTCCTCATGTGCTGGGGAAGCTGATACATGCTGCATACAGAAAAAGGAAGCTGGTAACTGGTGAAGGGTGGAAGGTCAAGATCCTGTCAACTGTGCTGGAGAAGACATGGCTCTGACTATTGAAACAGAATCGCGAATATACCACTCTCTCAGAGCTGTCTTTGGTGCTACTGCGCACCTTGCCTCGCTTGGATTTACCATCTTCGTAGCTGTGGTGGCTAGACCTGGATCAAGTAAGTAGGATGCAATGATAGGTGCATTGTAAAATGTGCTCCAATACCTGTGCATAGGTTTGATTAAAAACTAAGACGTGGACAGATATACACTCAATCAAAATTCTGTCTTGAGTGTGAGTAAAGAATGTTAGTCATTTGAAAGTAAGACTTATAGTCCAGCACTTTGTAGAGCTGATTTCAGGTGGTTTAGGCCTCACTCTGCATATAGCCAACATGATAGGCTTCTGAATCATCTAAGCTCTCGGGCGCTTCTGCTCTTAAATATAATTGTTTTACAGGGCCTAAACTGATAGGAATAGCTTCTGCCTGACATAACACATAGGATGGTGTCTCAGTCCTGCAAGAAACCTGTGCATGCTCCTGATGCACATTTTAATGTTCATCCCCTTCATTGTGTTTTTCCAAACCTTATGTGAATTAGGAAGACCATCCACATGAAGTTTACATGTCTGTGACTACAGTCTTTGATTATTGCCTGGAGAGAGTTTGGCCAGTGCACTTTACTGACGAATAGTGTAGCATTTCTGTTTTTCCATTACAAAATGCAACACATGAGCTCTGTCACAGTAAACCAATCCTTTGCAACATCTCCTGTTACTAACTTTGCAGTCCTAGATGTTTTATGAGAATAAACTTTGAGCCTCTCTCTGTTAAACGAGTCTTCTAGTGAAATATGATCCTTTAACATAACAAAAGCTTTAGACAAGATCACTAGGCCCATTTTCAGTGATGCCTTAGGTATTTTGGCATAGGGCACTGCATTCCCGCTTGCAGTCTCAGCAAAGCACATGTGTTGAACCAAAGGTGAGACTGCGAACACCATCTTGATAGTCAAGATGACCCTGAAACTAATTGGTAGTTGTTGCAACAATGAGCTCACCTCTATATGCACTTGCTTTGTTATAAACTAATTGGATTGCTTTGATGCTATGCTTATCTGTGGGGCCTGGGATTTTGGGCTCTTTGCCCACAGAGGGGAAGTATCTGTAAGCCTTAGATCAGGCTTCCTCAAACTCGGCCCTCCAGCTGTTTTTGGCCTACAACTCCCATGATCCCTAGCTAGCAGGACCAGTGGTCAGGGATGATGGGAATTGTAGTCTCAAAACATCTGGAGGGCCAAGTTTGAGGAAGCCTGCCTTAGATAGTTTCCAGCTATGCCCTCAGATGGATTGATGAGAAGTTCTGGTCAAACAAAAGTATGCCGTCTTTTGTATAAGTAATGCTTAACTTATTAGCACTTTGTGGACAAGTCATGATTGCTTCCTGCTGTGGTGTTCCCCCCATGTCTGTAATGGCAGTGGGGCTTTGCAGGCTGTGTTGTAAGTTTATGCTTTTCTTTAATAAAGCACTAGAACTGGCCATTCTGGTGTCTTTGATTTTCTCTTTTGGTATCTGCACCAAACCACTTCCACTGACCCTCCTTTGGGCTGCAGATCAGAACAACACACCACATTGCTCAAAATATTCAATTTTTTTTAGAGGGATATAATCTGTGTTGTGCCAGATTCTAAAAACATCCCTGTTGCACCTACAACCCACAATTTAGTGTAGCATAAGGTTTCATGTACTTGTGGCCACAAATTTTATCCCACTGCAGATCTGTTCCATCTTTAAGGTACCACAATGCTTGTTTATCTTTTTCCTACTACGAAGTAAATGGCAACCTTTCCCGAATTCATATGCAATTCCACAATGTGTTTGGAGTGCTGTACTGCATTTCTTTCAGCGCTTTGGATTTTGAAGTCATTTTGTTATGTCTATTTTGGGGAAAGTTTTGCTCCTCCCTCAACCTCACGTGAGAAGGAATGACAAAGGGATCCAAATTGAAGTACACAGTATACAAAAATGTGTGATGGCTTCTCTCCAGCAACAATGATTCTAGTACACTTAGCATTTCCACACAATTGGATTAATTATAGGATTTAAATGGATGTATCCTATTTCCATAGCAGGTAGCACATTTTCAGCTGTATGCTAACTGATCGTCTACAGGGACTCACCTTGCTTTTGTTTCTTTCCAGGCTTGTTCTCCTGGCATCCTTTCTTAATGTCTCTTGCGGTAAGCCAGCCACAGGCATTCTTTACAATCGTCTTCCTAAATAACTAATTATAACCTTACCTTATCTATATCGGGCTTTGTTTAGTGGACCGAATAGTCTGAGAAAGGGCTGGAGGCAGCTTGTTGTGGAGTAAGAAATTCTGTGCTAAGGAATTGGAAAAGGCAGAGGAGATGCAGCTGCTCCTGCCTGTTGTGGGACTCGAATCCAGAATTCCCTACTGGTAGATAGGATTAAAATATGAGATAATTATCCCTTCCTTCTCTGTGTGCAGCTCACAAAGTTTTTATCTTCTCCTTTGCTGATGAGGATCACTATAAAATTTGTACCAGCCAGATGGGCGGGTATTATTATTATTATTATTATTATTATTATTATTATTACCACCTTCTTTAGAAAAGAGATAAGCCTTTCCATGACAGAACAATTTCTTCTCCAGTATTTGGCAGGAATTCCCAAGTTATTACACAAAGTTAAATGCTGGGGGAAAGCAAGGAAGCTTTTGTTGTTGTTGTTAAGCTGGGAATGAGTGCAATTTTACCATTGGCTAAATGTAATGTAACAAACCATAGTGGTGTTGTCTTCTTTTGCCTCTCCAGTTTTCTTTCCTGATGACAGAAGCCCTGCTGACTTTCTCTCCAGAGAGCTCCCTCCTCCAGTCCTTCTCCCGGAAGGCCAAGGTCCGCTTCCATTGGGCTTTACAGTTGCTCTCACTCACCTGTGCAGTGTTGGGCTTGGCCATCATCAGCTATAACAAGTACCGCAAGGGGAAAGACCATTTTGTCACCTGGCACGGTTTGACTGGCTTGCTGACGGTGCTGTATGCTACCATGCAGTGCATGGGGGGCCTTGCTCTGCTCTACCCCAAGCTGATGAAGAACTGGACACTGAGCAAACTCAAGCTTTATCATGCCACATCAGGGCTGATCGGTTACATTCTTGGCTGTGCCAGTTTGATGCTGGGTATGTGTTCCTTGTGGTTTACCATATCTGTAACTGGAGTCTCCTGGTATCTTTCCATGCTGTGTCCTATCCTCACCAGCCTGGTTATCATGAACCAAGTGAGCAATGCCTACCTCTATCGCAAAAGAATCCAGCCTTGAAAGCCATTCTGAAACAGACAGCTTGTGGGATCTCTGAAGACTTCCTGCATTGTCAGTAAGGAGTCAGGTGGTCTTACAAGGCAGTGGGACTGAAGAATCTCTTTTTACTTGCCTATAGCATCATATGGTATTTTATGTAATTTCTGACTTTTCCCTGTTAAAATCCTGGAGATGCCCATCCTGTTGAACCAGCTTCCTTTTGGTGCCAGAGTGTCCATGTAGCATTTTCTCTTCTCTGTCAAAATACCTCTGGAAATATGGCCAGTGCTAAGTAGCCCAGTTGCACTCTGCTGGTGCCTCCCTGTGAAAGAACACCAAGTATTGCTTAGGTCGTTCTTGATTCAGGTAGCTGCTGACGTCCTTCTTGCATACAGACACACACACCTCAGCTGTTTTAATATACTTTCTCTTGGTAAACTGTTTGGGGTTCAGATGTCCTGGTTTCGGTATCAGATTGAACCTTTTAACACTCTGAATAAGGGAAGGGCTGATCTCTCTCTAACACAGTTGTAACGGCCTGAGTTTCTGTCTAAAAAAATCTGTCCTGACTGTGCAGTGCTCTAAGCTGTATTAGAAATGACAAGGTAATTTGAGCTAGGCAGGATCTAAACATATTATGTGCTTTAAAAACAAAGCTGTCTTGTATGGAGACTCTACAACCAGAAAGTGGCAAGGGAGGACAGAGGGCCTAAGACTTCTCATTTTTTAATGCTCAAGAACACCAGATCACCCCTGTTGTGTATACTGTGTATATATGGACAATGACAATAAATTTATCTTATCTTATCTTATCTTATCTTATCTTATCTAGCAGGTTTTCTCCCCAGCAGGATTCAAAGTGCATGTTAGCATGTAAGTGTAAATTATTATTACTGCTGCTTTATCTGTTCATAGCCTTGTAGCTGAAGCTCTCAGGGGGATTTACATAAACAGTTTAAAAACCAAACCTGATCAACTATATGTGTTAGACTGGCTGAGTAACTTCACTTCCTGAAATAGTGAAGTGGCTCAGATGTGGATCCATTAGCCATTGGTGTTTTCCAGAGACAATTTGATGTGAAGAGATGGTGGTTGACATGTAGAGCATTTTGTACAACCTGTCTTAGATCTAGACAAACGTTAGGAGATACTTGCCATTTCCTTCCACTGTTATAATATTCTGAGGGCTGCAACTCCTTCACTACCCCACCTTCTCTCCTGTGTTTTTTTTTTTTACTCTCTTAGAAGTCCTGTCATTCCATGTCTTCACCACTCAGTTCAATGTGGCTTAGTCCCCTGCTACTCTGGACTGCATTGTAGGGTCTGTGCTTGCCTTGTGTTTGTGTGGAAGTTGGGGGAAAGGAAGAAATTGCTACTGTGTCCTCCCTTCTGTCGCCACTCTGGCCCTCAGTAGTTACTGTGGCCTTTTCTTTGGTCAGCTGCTATAACAGCAGCCATTTTGAGAGCAACTGCTGCCTAGAAAATAACAGGCAAACACTGAGAACCAGGAAGAAGAGGGGCAGCACAGTGATGGATTCTCCTCCTCCTCTTCCCTGATGGAAAGATGTGAGGCAGGCAAAAGTTACATGAGCATATGGTACACTGAACTTGAGAAAGGCTTTCAAGAATGGTATAACCAAGTCTCTGTTCCCTTCTTTGCACTGATAACTTCTGGGTTCCTCCTTTCAGGTTGACGCGTGCACTGTTCATGGGAAAGCTTCACGGACAAAAGCACAATACTATGTAAGCTTAGGAATTTCTCTTTGAACTTCTGGCCTAGTGGTATAGGTTCTCATAATCTTTTATCCTATACCTGGACTGGTATACCACAAGACCACATTATTACCTGAAACTATTCCTGATAGAGGGAAGCTTACAGCCCGGCAAATGTATTTATGCCCTCTCAAGGTGGAGAAGAAACCTGCTCAGTCCTTTCCCTTCTAGGTGTACAGAATTTCCATTCACTCTTGCGTTATGGTAGATGAATAGTAGCTTCATTTTATGGCTAGGTAAGCAAAAGGGAGCCCTGATTTCCAAAGGTTACCCACTGATCCAAGCACAGAGGTTAGAATAGTATCTGCATGGCTGTCTTCTTTTGTAGCTCTTAGACCAAAACTCCCAGCATTTGATTTCTCATGAGTCACAGTATTTAACAGAGACGATCCTGTGAACAGGAACATGGAAGCAGAGCACTGAAATACAGATAAGCGCTCTTCTTTTTTCAGACTTGGCACTGTTTGCCGATACATGACATTTTCTGCACAAATGTAACGTGTGATCAACACTTGTGTTGATCTACATACAATCTCTGTGTGGAAATGCTTTCTACACAGGAATGTTGAGGCACTCAGAAAAGCTTCTAGATGGGCTGATGGTACTTAATCTCTTGCAGTTCCAAGGCAAGGATGAAACCCAGTTGCTTTTTTATCATTAGCGAACAGCTGACTTCCAGATTTGGTTTGCTTGCAGCATGTTTAAGTGGCTTCAACCAAAGTGCATACAAAGGTTCCCACCAGCTGTGGGACTAAATCAAGGAAAGGAGTCTTTGTTTTGCTGCCTGGGAAGAAGAGAGAATGACTGCCTTAGCAAAGAATGAGAAAATGGGCAAAGCTAGGCCCCTTGCTTAATGGGATTGGAAGAAGCACCATGGTTGCAAGGAGATAAGACACTGGCCCCGACCTAGATAAAGTTAATCATGACTAAAGCTCTTTGAAACCTATGAAAGAATGTGACTAATTGAAGTCCCATTGTTTTCATCTTCCAGTGGTATGTACCTTAGATGTCCCGTGCAGCGTCATTTGCTTCAACATATAGTTTGCCATAATGTATTATGTAAAAATGCTACATTTTTATGGACTAGAGTACCTGGTTATCTTTTCTATGGAGCCCATGGTCCCCACACCTTTTATTGCGATACCAGTCCTTTCAATGTCAACTGCGACAGGCATTATGTCAGCAGGAATGCTTCATTTTCACCAGTTACATGGATTGATTTGGCTGAAATATATATTGCTGTTACTGAAACATCAAGCGTTCTGCCAAATCTGAAACTGCACCAACGAAGATCGTTGTTTGCACTGGACTGTTTGTGATGAGTATATCTGCCAGGCAGGTGTACCCATCATTGAGCTTGATCAAAGAAAGGTAATCAAGAGTGCTCTATTAAATAAAGCTTTTGAACACCTGTAGTAGCTCTGGCATGTTGCCTTTTTATTTGTTTTTGCTCCCTTCTGATCCACTAAGATGAGATATCCTCAGAGTTCATGAGATACCTGGTATCTGCAGATAACATTGCTTTTTCTTGCTGGCATCACATCTGTTAATAACAATTTTATTCTGCCCTAGTCAGACCTCATCTAAAGTACTGTCTACAGTTCTGGGTGCTGCATAGGCAAATTGGAACAGGTTCAGAAGAATACACCAAAGATGGCTAGTGGGGTGGAAAGCCAGTCTCATGAGGAAGGAATGGAAGAACTGGCATCTTTAATGATAGCACTTTTCAAATACCCAAAGGTCAGTTACACAGAAAAGGGAAAATACTTGTTCCTTGCAATCCCAGAGGACAGGACTAGATCTAATAAGCAAGTTGGGGGAGGGCTTATTGCAGCCGAATGTTAGAAAAGCTCTTTTAATGACAGTGAAATCAGTTGCTGAGGTTGATGGGCTCTCCCTCATTGGAAGTCTTCAGGCAAAGGCTGGGCAATCATCTTTTGGATGCTGTAGCTCAGGATTTCCAATGCTGAGCAGGGATTGGCCTAGATGGCCTACAAGACTCCCTCCAACTCTTACGGTTCTATGAATGTGTTCATTACCAGTAATTGTCATACTGATTATTACCAATAGGTGGCACTACAACAGTAAAGGATAGCAGAGATTTAACAATTATTTCTGCCCCTGGGTAGAAAAGAGCTGTTATGGGAAGCCTCTGGTGTTGGCAAAATTATCCAATGCCTTCAGGGTGCACCAGGATGATAGTAAAACAACAAGTAGAGCCTAATTGCTATTTGAAAGCATAATTGAATCCAGAGTGATTCTGCAGCTGCTCCTTTAATACGGTGCTAATAGTAAAGCTCCCTGTTCCTCAACTTCCTAAAGTTGTTACTGGGGTGAAGTAAACTGCAAGGAGTCAATGGGCAGCTTGAAAATACCTCTTGGTGCCAAAAATTCTTTCACAGCAGCCCAGAATTTAGTTATGAAACTAACAAGGCCTAGTGGACTTAGTGCTTCCCTCCTGTGATTTTAGACAGCATGTCTTGGCAGCCAAAAAGTATATAATGGATAGAACAGTGACACCTAAAGCTGATGCAGTACCAGCAGTTCAGAAGTCTCTCATAAATTTCTATAGGACCAAATATTATGAATGGGTATAAAGTTAAATTCCACCTACAAGGCAGGATTGTACGCTGTAGAGAAAAGAGGTACATTTGACTCCCGTTGCAACAGTTTTAGGAAAACTTCCAACTATTGTATACCTCTCCTGATAGTGAGAATTTATAGGTGGATATTTTGCACCAGCAATATTTCTTTTAAACAGAGAAAATCAGAAAAAGAGCTATAAAGAAGGATCCTACAGGAACTAGCTCTGTGTATCTGTGATTGACATGAATCATTTGGCCTTTAGACCAGTGCTCTACCTAACTTGCAAGGGCCCAGTATGCTCTTCAGAAGAATGACTTAGTACTACACCAAGGCACCTGGCTAGCACAAATCACTGAAGCATCCAACTGGCCTTATTGGGTCATCTAGCCCAACATTGTTTACTTTGATTGTACTGGCTTTCGACAGCCTGCTATCTCCCTTTAAAAAAAAAAAAGGAAAATGCCTTTTACTTCCTAAGTAAGGAAGACCCAGTATATAAGGACTGCAGGTTATCCCTATGGGATTCCTTTCCTGAAAGCTCAGCTGAGTCCACAGACGACCTTCCACATACATCCCAGGATGCTGCATTCACTATCCTCTGCTGTACTACAACCCCACCCAATCTTATTTACTCACAAAACATCTCCCTAACAGGAACGAGATCTCCAGGTATAGGGCGGTATATGAATTCTAATTCTTATTAACAACCCACCACAGGCTATAAAACCTTTCCACATACTGAATGCAAGGGTATGAATTTAAGTAGCGATTCCTTAGAACCTTTGTTAGTGCTGTGTCTCCAGTAGCTGGCTATCAATCAGCTTCCGTGCAACAGTGGCTACTGTTAATGCTGTCTGTTGGCACAGGTCCCTGGTATTGTATCCTTGTTCCAGGATGAGACACACGATTTGGAAATTACAAATCATGGTTGTTTGCAAGTTACGACCAACATTTATGATACAAGGCTTACAGTTAGGACTATCAGGGTGGTGTTGTAAAGCACCCAGTAGAATCATAAAATTGTAGAGTTGGAAGGGACCATTATTATAATAATTTATTATTGATACCCCGCCCATCTGGCTGGGTTTCTCCAGCCACTCTGAGGGTCATTTAGTCCATGCCCTGCAACTGCCTTTCACAGCAACTTGCCAGGTGAGATTTCCTTTTGGTAAAGGAAATTCATATTGTGTGAAGCAGCTCTTAGTAGAAGTGCCTCCTGAGCAGGTTTAAGTACTCAGTTAAAGAGTTTTGCAGAAATCAGGCCTGAAATCCCCAGTCTGTCTCTTGAAGCTCATTGGGCAAACCTGGGCCACTCATTACTGCATAGTGGTACCTTACATGGATGCTGCAGGGGTGAAAAGGGGTGAGAAAAAAACAACATCCTAGACAAAAGCAGGACAGAAATATAATAAGACTTAGAAGTTACCTGAAAAGATGTCAAAAGTCAAGCCTTCAGAAGTGAAGTGACTTTTATGCCAGTAAAGCTAATCACTTCCCTAAATTGGTTGAAAGCCTTTTCAGCCTTGTGTCTGTGTTCTTCAACTGTAAAGCTGTCTTGAGTGAGCCCACAAAAGAAGACAAGACCCCAACATTTGGAAACGTCTCCAACTAGGAGGCTTACATGGTCATATACAAAGGAAGGTTTACAAAGCCAATCAAGAAGCATTCTTCAAAAGAACTGTTTATTGATACTGAAATTGTGTTTCATTACCTGGTTGACAAAACCTTGTGGTCCTTTAAAAAAATTATCACAACATTGTCTCACACTCTCTTCCTGTTCTGCTAAGTGTCCCCTCACCCAGTCCTCCAGCTGGGTGAGGTGTACCCTTTGGATACTTTGGGGTTGGGTGTCAAGGCAAAACATTAGGCCTTGCCAACCCACAAAAAAAAGAAAGGGAAGAAAAAGCATCTCATCCCAGAGGAGAGGAAGAGGCTAATAATGATCTAACCAAAGAGAAAAAGCAGGCATCAGAAGAAATGTCAAGGGTCCCACAAAAAGCACCTTTTAAAATAAAACAGAACCAGCAACATATATTCTACTGTAGCAAGGAGTTCATTCCAACATCCTGTGAATGTATGGGCAACCCACCTAGGACAAAGCAGCTTTGTCATTTGAATCACTGCAAAAGGAAAATGAAGAACAACCAAAGGCTAAAGAACAGAAATGAAATTAATTCCCTCTGAGTCTTATGGAAAATCTGAGATAATGCTTTTCCACAAGGTAGTCCACATACTAGTAGCAACCTGCTCTTTATCCCTAAAGCCATCACTGTCAAGAATTCAAGAGGTGGACCGGGTGGCTATGCTGTTATTAAAAAGGCTTTAAGCTGCTGGTTCTGCGAATGCCTAACCCAGCAAATTGTTTTGGCAGAGCTCCTCAGGGCTACCAAATCTGTAAGGAGGGAGGGTTAATACAGCAAAGCATTTGTTTAAAGTGCTTGCTCATTTAATCAACAACAAAGCCAACTCTGAAAGGAAAAGGAGGAGTTGCAGAGTTGTTTTGACAACCAATGCTGCCAAGGTAAAATAAAATCAAGAGGGGAAAGTGCTGTGTTGCTTGCTGAGCTTGCTCTGGGATGCCCTGGTGGGCTTATACAGTGGTCTACCAGTTATAGCTCAAAAACAGGAGCCAGGCTGGGCAAGCCAGGGCCCCACACAGGTTGACTGGAACTGCCAGCCAGAAGGAGCCAAACACGCACACACATACATGTGATAATAGCCACAATGGCAACTACTTGTTGGAGATTTTGCAGGTTGCTTTATTCAGATGAACGCTCCTTATTGGGCTGAAGAGATGCAGCTCTCCCTCTGGCCTGCCAATTCTGAGCCCAAATCCCAGATCTGTGCAAACAGTTTTCACCATGAGTCCTGGGACTTGGCACCAGCCAAGCGTGGCGAAGGGACGTGTGGTCTCCCTCAGGGCCAGCAAGCACAGTGTTTTGCTTCCTGCAGAACAGGCAGCACTGTGAGGAAGGACATGTGAAGGATCATTAGCAGCTCTGGCATACAGGGACACATAGAAGAGAAGGGCAGGTGCCTCATGGTCACAACTGAGAGGGGGCATCCTCAAAGGTAATGAGGCTGGACTCCTGGCTGCCTGCTTTCCCTGCAGTGACAGAGTCCCGGCTCTTCTCGGGTAGCAATGGAGTATCAGCCTTGATGTTTTCTTCTTCTTCATCCTCCATGCTGGGCCACGACGACTGATCTTCTACACGCTTCAACCGCTCATTCAGTGCCTTCAGGGCCAGTTGTCTACAGGATGAGAAAATGATCCATAGTGAATGCAGGTTAGTTTGCATATTAAGTGCCATATATCAAGAGGGGGGTATTTTCAGAGACCCTCTAAGGCTGGGAAGGCCACAGACACCCTTGGCCAACCCTCCAAGGATAGAAAGCACAACCCCAATCATGTGCATTGAGAGTGGAAGTGGAAAGGACTCTGTGAGCAACAGCATGCAATGATGTGCCGTTGCAATCAGGGATTTTGTTGTTGTTGGCACCTGTCTGTCATGAGAGACAATGGAATGTGTCTCTGGGGTGAAGTCAAACTGCCACACACATCGTGCTCCTTCTGGGGCAGCTGGTCCACCTTTGGTCCCCATCCTGCACTCAACTCTCACCTGTGGCTCCTAGAAACTGTCAGCATGCGACAGCGGCCACACACCAGGAAATGACTTTGACTGGCTGGCTAAACCAGATAAGGGTAGCTGATGTGTCTCAAACCCTTAGTGAGTTAGGGACTTCCTTTGCATGCAGAGACAGGCTCCAGTGGATAGAGCAGATGAGTGGTCAAGAAGGCAGTTTCTACACATGCTGTAGAGGGAAGTGATAGGCAGATGGGGCTTGTCAACCTGGGAAGGCAAAACATCTATGAGAAGGAAAACTCTGATTCTAAACCTCTGCTGCCTTGTGGGCTATCTCCAGGAGATGAAAAAACTCAGGAGTAAACCCTACACAAATCTGGAGGAAGTCCCTAAGACTGTTGGATGGTTCCTCGTATGCCTCTTTCTGGCAACTCCTGCAGCCATGCTGGTACCAAACATTGCTCTGCTTCATTTTGGACCACATCAGCGAGGCCAAGAGGGGGGTCTTGTTATCTGAGCAGCCCAGGACCACCATACACACTTTCCAGGCTTGAGGCCTGGGGAGGTCACTTCGGTTCTGCTAACGCAGTGGTTTTACTTCACCCCTGGAGGTCCATTCCATTGTTTCTCGATACAGACGGATGCCAACAACAACCATTTTAGAAATGTTGTATTTCCTCATTTTCACCTAAAAACAGCAGTCAAGGCTACATTCAGCTATTTTGATAACCTTCAACGGCATGGGGAACCTGTGACCTCCAGATGTCACTGGCCTCTAAATTCTGTCACCCCTGTCCATTAGTCATGCTGTTTGGGGCTGACAGGAGCTGGATTCTACCAGTATATGTACAGCTACAAGTTCTCAGATGTACCAGCACTTAACCTTGATATTCAGAGATAACCTTGATATTCAGAGAAGAGGTAGTCTGTTGCTGGGTCCTATCTACTTCTGCCTTTGATACAATCAAATAATTATTTAGATCTGCACCAAATTGCTCATCATAATCAGATAGTCATCATTCAATTGTTCCAATATGCATGCTGAACACCTAAAAAAACAGGGGTGGCCAACCTTGGGCCCTCCAGGGATTGCTGACCTGCAGTGTCCATCATTCCTGAGCACTGGCCATGCTGGCTGGGGGCGCTGATGGAGAGTTTGAGGCCAACAATATTTGGAGCGTCCCTATCTTACAGAATATTCCCATTCATGAGGTGAATATTTTACTAGCACAAAGTGAATACATGTGGAGTCTTTGCCTTCCTAGAAGAAAATAGTAAGGGATTTGTCATATCCATTCTGCCTGGAGCTCCTGTGCGAGCAAGGCTTCCTTTGTGCCAAGCAGAGCTCCAAGCATGCCACTGGGACATGTGGGATAAGCTTCTCCTAAGCTGAAGAAAGCTGGCAAGCCTTTAACAGACACAATAGATCTTCTGCATATGTAATTGGGACAATACTTGGCTCAAAGCATTAGCACAATGTTGTACTAGGTGATTTTAACACCTATATTTTAGGCAATACAGTTAAAAATCACACCTAGCTTTGTTAAAAATGCTTCAGAGCTGAACACTGCTGAAAGCTGTATTAGTGGAACACACTGCACAGTTATATCTACACAGTGCTATTAACTGCCTGACAACTTAACTTAATCATCCAATTTGCTCCAGACATTCAGAGTTCTGCATTTTGATGGTGTAAAGTGCACAATAATGACTTTCATCATCAGATTCTTTCAGCTCTTTCATTTGGAAATGCGAAACTAAGTTAAAAGCAAGAGACATATATAGGTGTGGCAATTACTGAAATTGCTGACTTGCTTTAGACAACTAAATTTCCAGATTACTACAATCTTCAAACAGGACTAAAGCAAGAAAAAGTATACATACACTTTTGCATTCTTAAAAATTTATGCCAGTAATCTGTGAAAAGCACAATAAGATTTTAAGTTGGATACTCACTGGCAGGGTTTAACAAGGTAGTTTGTAAAGAAGAGTTTTTGGTTGTTTATGAACCAAAAACAAATCTTAGAATTTCTTTTTCAAAGAAACGTTCTTGGAGTTAGTGTGACTACAAAAACATGACTACTCTACAATTGAACTAAGCTTTAAGTGTCAATTGGGACGCGGGTGGCGCTGTGGGTAAAACCTCAGTGCCTAGGACTTGCCGATAGCATTGTCGGCGGTTCAAATCCCCGCGACGGGGTGAGCTCCCGTCTTTTGGTCCCAGGTCCTCCCCACCTAGCAGTTCGAAAGCACCCCTAAGTGCAAGTAGATAAATAGGTACCGCTTTAAAGCGGGAAGGTAAACGGCGTTTCTGTGTGCTGCGCTGGTGCTGGCTCGCCAGAGCAGCTTCGTCACACTGGTCACGTGACCCGGAAGTGTCTCCGGACAGCGCTGGCCCCCGGCCTCTTAAGTGAGATGGGCGCACAACCCTAGAGTCGGACACGACTGGCCCGTACGGGCAGGGGTACCTTTACCTTTACCCTTAAGTGTCAATACGCAGCACCACTGGCAAAGGACAAGCTGGCTGCAATCCTATGGCGGGACTTACTCCTAGGTAAATGTAGAAACTCAGAACTGCACTGCTAAGCTCTTCAGTTTGACAGGAGTAAATTTTATTGTTTTTATTTCAGCAGCAGTGCTATTCTCACACTCCTTAATTACACCTACGTTTACTAGAAGAGCATCTAAATACTCATTAATATACTTATTATAACAACTAAATATTAATAGTCTTGACTTTTTAAAGATTTTTGCTTTTTTTAAAAAAACAAGTATTTGGGTGGATTAAATGTTTTTGTATGGATTCTGTGCAGAAAGAAAAAATTAATGCAACTTCTTTTCATGGGTCTTAACTCGTTAGTATATTTGCTGTCAGTGTTAGAATTTCTGATATATAAATGTAGGTTACGGACACCACAATGGAATGTCTAGGCTCCTTTTCCCAGTTGAATTATTTATTTATTTATTTATTTATTTATTTATTTATTTATTTATTATTATCACTTAAATTTCTATACTGCTTTATATTCTAAAGAATGAAATTCAAAGGAGTTTACTACACATTACAGTGGTACCTCGGGTAACATACGCTTCAGGTTACATACACTTCAGGTTACAGACTCCGCTAACCCAGAAATAGTACCTCAGGTTAAGAACTTTGCTTCAGGATGAGAACAGAAATCATTTTCCGGCAGCGCAGCGGCAGCAGGAGCCCCCATTAGCTAAAATGATGCTTCAGGTTACGAACAGTTTCAGGTTAAGAACGGACCTCCGGAATGAATTAAGTACTTAACCCGAGGTACCACTGTACTTAGGATGTCCTTGTGCACCCAGTGATTCAGCAAACAGTACGTGCTGGGCTGTCCCTGCAGGGAACACTTGTCTGGTACAATTCCTTCATGTCACTTCAGATATGTATGCAAACAGATGGGAAGCGTGAAGACGGGAGTTGATAGTTTGAGGTCCCCATGTTTAGTTTCCCCCATGTACTTGCATACTTGTCTCCCTTTTACATACTGCAGAAACAACATGGTGCTGTGGAAATGCAGGGGTTGTCTGTAGCAGATTTTAGAAAATCCGAAAATACACCACAAACAGTGTTAGAAACTAGCCAGGCAACAGGTGCATCTTGGCTTGGGTCCAACTGCGACCACGTGGAGATCTCTGGATGCCAGGTTGGTGATTGGGGAAAGCAAAATGTCACTTAGAGAAGGACCTGAAATATTTTCCTTGAAGCTTGAATTTGTTTTATTCTGGATTGTTTTGTTTGATGTTATACAGTGGTACCACGGGTTAAGTACTTAATTCGTTCCGGAGGTCCGTTCTTAACCTGAAGCATCACTTTAGCTAATGGGGCCTCCTGCCACTGCCGCGCCGCCAGAGCACGATTTCTGTTCTCATCCTGAAGCAAAGTTCTTAACCTGAGGTACTATTTCTGGGTTAGCGGAGTCAGTAACCTGAAGCGTATGTAACCTGAAGCGTATGTAACGTGATGTACCACTGTACATCAGCCTGCTGACTACAACTGGGCTACTCCTATACAAAGACAGAACAAGCACACTGAGCTTCAAAAAATCTTGAATCCCCAGATTTTGATTTTTTTTAAAGATCCCGATAGGCACAAATGGAGTACCAGCAATATAGAAGACACTTTTAAAATATTGAATTAGATGACTTCCTCCATTTCCTTCTCACCAATGTTCAACAGTGAACATAAGTAGTCTCCAAAAAGTTTTATATTGCAGGAATATTACCTTCTCCGTTCAGCATCCTGAGGATCTGTTCCTGGTAAGCTGATAGTAATAGATGAAGGGGCACCAACATCATAACGTTTCACTGTTTTTCGACAGACTTTCACTTTGACCAAGACGCTGTGCACAAGGTTGGCTAGCAAGCCAACCACTGGTTGTAGGATCTCAGGGAAAAATGTGGCAAATGCAAAGTGGTCTGACATATCACCACGTCCTCGGCTGTGCCTCTGGTAAAAACGGAGATATATCCAACTGGAGAGGACTCCAAAACCATAAGAGGCCAAGACATTGCTTTCGATGAGGGTGGTCAATCTCAGAACTGCCAGGATCAGGAGCAAAAGCATGGGAACAACCTTCATCCGCACCTGAGGTACCTTCAAGACAGTACTGTCACCCATGGTCTGTTTGAGAGCCACCAAGACCCCACCAAGGAAGCCCAACATGCCATAGATGCGAACGGTAAACAGGTAAGACAGATTGAATGATGCCATATAGGTGAGAAGATAAGCAAAGGCCCCCAAGAGCCCCACTGATACATTCACCACTGCAAAGAAGATCAAGAGCTCCAGGGCTCCCCATAGTGGCTCCAGCAGCCTCCCTGCCACCACTATAGTAGCCAGGCTCACACCTACATCCCAGATGTGTTTTTCCACCACACTGTGGGTTGCTAATGTCCAAATCCAAAAGTTGGGTGGGAAGAGAAACCCAGGCGTCACCCCGAGCCCATACACAGTGTCCACAGCAAAGGAGAGAAAGTAGAGCAAGATGACGATGGCACATATGGACTTCACCACGACACTGGTGCTGGCCAGAGCAGCCAAGAAGTGTTGCCGAGCTACTGGGAGGTATCTGTTCATCTTTATACCCACAAGCCCTGCCCCACGCGTCAGGGTCCGAGGTCCAAGAGTCTTCGCTTTAGGGGCGAGGCGTTAAGGCGTTGGTGGTGCCCCGGAAAACCCCTTCTTTTCTTTAGCACGGATTCGCGGTCGATTCCATCGCCGCCTTCCACGGATCGCCCAAACGGAGGCGACAGCTGATTAAGCCACAGGCCGCTCTGTATGGAGGAGGAGGAAGGAAAGGCGTTCTCCTTTTATCCGGCCTCGTCCCAAATGGGAAACACCGGCAGCCGCCGCGCCCCACTTTCCTTTGCTTCCGAGCGGGGACCGCTGCACCCTCTCCTCGCAGCACCCTCGCGCGGCCCAGTCGAGGGCGGGCCCCTTAGCGGAGCGGAGCGAGAGAGGCGCTCGCTCCGGAGCTCACGGGACGGCCAAAGCGGAGGCGCAGCTCGCTCCCTCCCGCAGCCGAGCCCTTCGCAAGCCCCATTCAGCCCGCCGGCGGGGGCGAGGGCCGCTCAGGGAAGGCCTCGCTTCGGCCTGCTCGCCGCCGGAAGCCGGAGCCTCGGCCGCTCTGATTGAGGCCGACTCCCAGGAGCCTTCTCGCCGCCACTTCCCTCTTCCAGGCCAGCACTCCGCTCCTCGGCAGGGCTCCGCTCAGACGCAAACAAACAGCACGGCTGCGCACGCGTGGCTGTTCTATGAGCTGCGCGGGGCACGCCGGGAAATGGAGGCTCGGCCCTCGCGCGCGGCGGGCGCTGCCCGCGGCGAGAGGACTGCGAATCCCAGCATGCATCGGGATGCGGGATCCGCGCAGGGAATCGCGGGAGTGCGGGAGGGGCGGGACAAAGAGGCACCTGGGAGGCGGGGGCTTAGGAGGTGTCCCGGCTGCGAGGAAAGAGCGCGGCCGGGCAGGGCGCGGCTCTTGCGGCCCAAAGCGCAATGGTCGTTGGCGAGCAGATGAGGAAGCTGGTCTGGCCGCTCTACGGAGTGGCGGCGTCACCACAGGGTCTCCTCCTCCTGTTTGCTTTGCCTCGTCACGGTAACTTGTGCTTGGCAAAATTTTTTGACCGAAAGCATTGGCACGTGCCTGCAGGAATAGGGAGCCCGCCCTCCTGGGTGCGGGGTTGGCGGAGGGGCGCAGCCCTCGCTTCAGCATTTTTAGTCGCACGTGAAATCCATTCCGTTCACTTTAATGGCGTCGCCCTGCCGAGTAAAAGGCAGCATGCATTTCGTGGAAAGGGTGAGAACGAGAAACGAAGCCAAAGGTTGCAGGACTGTATATTAAATGCACATCTACAGCTGTGAATTTACAAGGCTTTCCCGGTGAATGCTGCCTTTAGCACGTCTGCGCTTCTGAAAAAGTAAAGCTGTGCACACTTGGGAGTCAGCCGAACTGAACTCGCGAAGACATAGTTCAGTGTAAACCTGCAGAGGATGAAGCTATAAACAGGTTCTGGCTTCAGAGATGGTTAGTTCAAAGCTCTGATACACCCTTTCTATTTGTCATGAGAAAATTGAGAGGGATTCAGAATGGTGTGGAAAATGAGGCCTAGAATTGATTTTCTGCTGTTACATCCTCTGTGTGATGAAGTTTCCATAGGGATATTCCCCTTTTTAAATAGATGCCCCTTATAGCGACATTTCCATTTGTGGTGGTTATGCAAGGCTCAGCCAAGTACAGTTACGGCCTGCACTTTGTTACATTCAGAGTTTAATTTTGAAAAAAACGGGGCACTATCCAGCCAAGTTCAGACACTTAGGGCTGCTGTCCTATAGACGCTCCGTTCCTTTAGATATGCTTCTGTAGACATGCATAGAATTGGACTGGACATTGTACAAGTGGGAGAGTTAAGCAGTTGATCATGTTTCTGCTACAGAAATGAACAGGAAAATATACACTTTACAATGACTGCAATGTATGTGTTTAATTTCAGGAGCATTTGCTGTTATAATTTTCCGTTTCATATCATTCATAGTAGTTAGAACAATGTTACCAATTCAGGATAACTAGACAACTTATTTTTTTAAATTAAAAAAGCTCATTTATTTATAGCAAAGTAACTGAGGACAGAAGTACAAGCTAACCTAGTAAACATAGGAATGGAAGGAATGGTGGACAGGATAGGGTTGCTTAACCCTTCCCCCAACTATAAATTCTCCCTGCAACTCTTCCCCTTCAGTTTATGTGTGATGTCAAAGCTGACAGGGAGAAATTTTTTGGGGGAGGGGGTTGCAATGGAGCATTAGGTTACAGAAGAAAAGGTGAAACTCCCTCTCTGATTCTCCCTTCTCCTGTATTAGTGTTATAAGGTAAACATAGGAACCCCATTTCTGTTTTGCAATACGTAGTTTCTGTTTAAGTTTCATAAAGCTATTTTGTATTCCAATATGCCACCCTCTATTTCTCATGAAGGAATTCGCTGGTGGATGTAATAATTACTAAAAGGTTTGTGTGCCAACAATGCAGAATGGAGTGTAGAACTTTGTTTCCAAAGTATGTGTGAGGTAAACACCTTTATGAGATAACTAGTAAAGTTGCTTGTAAGAAGAGATGGAAGGCTCTCTAGGTAGAGAATGCAAAGGCATAGGCGCAAAAGTACAAAGCCTCCTGCTTACTTTCTTACAAACCCTACAGCAGCCAGTGTTGTATAGGTTTAAAGTGTGCACTGGGGCTGACGTCATAATGCATAACATTTGCATAGCACTCTTCGAATGTTCAACACACCTTGTTTCATTATCTCAGTAAAGTGTCATGCGTGGTTAAGGGGGACGGTGGCTGACAAGTGTGCAGACTTCAAAATGTGGTTTTATCACAGTGTCCTTGAATTCAATATTTTTTTTTCTCATTTCGAATTTGCGTTTCCTTCAGCATGTAATCATAAAGTAATATTAGTGAGGGTTGTATCCAAAGAAGCCCTACTCAGAATAGACCCATTAAAAGTGAAAAACCTGCATTAGTCATGTCTGTTAACTTGAATTGGTCTACTCTGAGTAGGACTAGCATTGGATACCACCCTTAGATACTTTGTTAGTCTATGTGGTGTGCAAACAGCTCTGCAGTCCACATCCTTCTGATTTAGCACCTCTTCAGTGTTTTAGTCATCACAATACAGTCCTAATTTAAAGTGGAATTGTGATCCAGTGAAATGAAAGAAACGATGGACCTACTTATGAATGCTTATTAGTTGCAAACTTGATTGTGGATTAATTCCACTCAAGTTCTCTATAGACTTCAGTTACTAGCATTAACAAAATACTCAACAGCTGGTATGAGAAAATATTTTTGCAATTATCTTTTATCTGGGACTTGTTTCAGTGGCACCCTGCTCTCTTGACCACATACTTTGAATCTACAAAAATATTGTAGGCAATTGAATGTCGTGTCTCTTATTTTTATTTGTGTAGTGCAATAGACTTCAGAGTTGCACACAGATGTCTAGGCACATGGGACATGCATCTTTCTTTGTAATGTGTGCCCAAACAGTTGACTTAGTAATGGTTTGAGCAAGCTTGTCTCCAGGAGTTTTTGGATGAGATCAGTTTTGTACGTTTTTCATTGATTACACAGAGTTTTCAAACCTGTATGTTTTGTGTGTATGTGTGGCAGGATCAGGAAGGGTAGTTGAAATTCCAAAGCACTAATAGTATCAGTTACACTGCAAACACCATTCCACAAATACATGTCTGCATTATTTTGGTCTTTTGCAAAGTTTTATTATATTTTTCTGAATAGTCTTCTGTAGGTTTGTGGTCTTCTGTAGAAGAGTTATTGCACTAGTACAAATCAAACACATACCCCTTTTCTTTCATTCTTGCAAACACCATCAAAGCTGCTGTCATCCCATTATAATTAACTACTGATTTTAGAATGAATTGATTTTAGAATGCTGTATTACTTTACTGTTGTTAGCCGCTCTGAGCCCGGCTTCGGCTGGGGAGGGCGGGATATAAAGAAAATTTTATTTCTTATTATTTTAATTATTTTGCCTATAATATTGTTGTTTATCTGCATACTGCTTTTTGACTCAGAGTGACCCAAAACAGTAAACAGCTTTTTAAAAAAAGTTTTGTCTGCTTAGACCAGTGGTGTCCAAACTTTTTTCAAAGAGGGCCAGATTTGATGAAGTGAAGGGCTGTGAGGACTGACCAAAGGGCCAACCAAAGTTGTTGAGGTTTTTTTTTTTTTTTTTTTTTTAGGATTTTACCCCAGGAAATAAACTGCCACAGGGGCTGGATTAAACCGACTGGTGGGCCGGATTAGGCCCCCGAAACGGACTTTGGACATGCCTGGTTTAGACATAACCTGTACTGAACACAGTGGGAATTGCTTCTGAGTAAAGATACACAGGATTATACTGTTAATCTAGTTTGTTTTTTCACTTTGGAAGCTGTGCACACCCTCAGAAGAACACAGCTGTGTATATTTAAAAAGGGAGTGGAGGTATAGAGCAGCACAGCTATTATTTCCATTGTGTTTGTCCTGTCTATTATATGCAGAGAAGTTGTCATGCCATTATTATTATTATTATTATTATTATTAAGCACCACGCAAGGCTGAAATGTAATTGGGGCATGCTTTGACTTATGTAAGAAGGCCCAATGTAGTATGAATCAACAGAGCTGTCAATGTGCATAGGTTATTCTCAGGCTTCCTTATACCTGAATTCTGTGGTGGTTTGTTCTGATCTCTTAACTAGGCCTGTCTTTGACAATGTCAATTCACTTTCTGTCTCATTTTATTCCCATGCAGTTTCTTTCTCTTTTCATCGTCAATCTCTATGTATTCATGATGTACAGTCATACCTCGGGTTACAGACGCTTCAGGTTGCGTGTTTTCGGGTTGTGCACCACGTCGAACCCGGAAGTACCAGAACAGGTTACTTCCAGGTTTCGGTGCTCACGCATGTGCAGAAGCACTAAATCGCGCTTTGTGCATGCGCAGAAGCGCCGAATCGCAACCCTTGCGTGTGCAGACGCGGCGTTGCGGGTTGCGAACATGCCTCCCGCACGGATCACGTTCGCAACCTGATCGTCCACTGTATTTGTTTTGTGCAAACAGAGAATGTGGGTAGCTAAAGAGAGTTGTTACAAACTAGCCAGGCGACAGATGTATTTTGCGACAGGCAAGGGTCCAATTGCAACCACATGGAGATCTCTGGATGCCAGGTTTGTGATTGGGGAAAGCAAAATGTCACTTAGAGAGGATCTGAAATACTTTCCTTGAAGCTTGAATTTGTTTTTTTCTGGATTGTTTTATTTTATTTTTAATGCATAATAAACTGCTTTGAGATTCATTCATTAAAATATAAAGTATTATAGAAATGAACAATAATAATAGTAAATTCCACCAGAAAAAAGGCGCCTAGACATTCCATTGTCGCAACCATAACCTAAGGTTAAGGTGCCATTTGGCGATTAGCTTTTTAGGGCTGGGCGATATCAGCTTTTTAACATTGCGGTGTATCACCAGCTAAACATTGTGGTCTAGCAGTATACTGCAATGTTGAATAAAACAAGCTACATTGGCCTTAGCCCTCGAGGTGCCGGTGAAACTGCAGGAGCTGAGGCGGTTTCACCCCAGCGCCTCATGGGCTGGGACAACACAGCTTGTTTGCATGGCTTGGCTGGGGTGCAGAAGGGCTCCCAGTCCCCAGCTGAGCCAGTCCCAGTGCACCCCTTGCTGGTGGGCAAGTGGGAGGAGCGTTGGGGCTCCTTTCCACGGCTCAACTGGGTGGGGGAGCAGTTTAAAGAAGCTGAAGGAGGACTAAGCTGCATCAGCCCAGCGATACAGCTTGCTCCTCCCTCTGCGGTATGAGGGGCAGAGTGATAGCAGTTTCCCCTGACAATATATCACGGGTGAAACTACCGCTGCTCCCAAGTCCCTCTGCTACCAGCAGTCAGATGTTGAAAGCGGTGCTGGTAGCAGAGGGACTCGGGAGCGGTGGTGGTTTTACCAGTGATATACCACCGGCTGAAGCTGTATTGATACGTTGCCCAGGCCTATAGTTTATATATCTGAGTTTCTAACACTGGCTAAAGGCCCAGAAGTGGAGGCACCTGATAGAATTTATCTTGACCCCAGATCTACAGTCTGTTTCTGAGTACAGTGGTACCTCGGGTTAAGTACTTAATTCGTTCCGGAGGTCCGTACTTAACCTGAAACTGTTCTTAACCCGAAGCAGCACTTTAGCTAATGGGGCCTCCCGCTGCTGCCACGCCGCCAGAGCACGATTTCTGTTCTCATCCTGAAGCAAAGTTCTTAACCTGAAGCACTATTTCTGGGTTAGCGGAGTATGTAACCTGAAGCGTATGTAACCTGAAGCGTATGTAACCCGAGGTACCACTGTATTATTGATGAGGTAACTGTCAGGTTGAAGGGCTCCCTTTATCCCTTTTGAAACCTCAAGGATTGCATCTCTTCTCATTTAGATCTTACCCTGTATCTGGTTGAAGGCATGAGAATCTTCCCACTGGCTTCTGCAGGAGCTAGATTGGTTCTTTGGATTTGTCTGCCATTAAATAAATATAGGTCCTAGACTTCAGGAATTCTCATTTATCCTTTTCTTGCACTCAATTGTAGACACCTTATTTATTGCATGGGGACAAAGGTGTTTTTAATAAAACAGCTGAGTCAGTTTCCTTTGTGAATTTTTAACAGAAACATGATAAAGATTGCCAAACTCAGGTGAGCAAAGACATACTGATTTTCCCCTCTTCCTGCTGAAAGATAGCTTCCCCCACCTTTCAGGACATCAGTGTGTTACAATAAATGACTAATATAGATGTGAGACAGCACTTGACAACCAGGCTAGTAAATATTTCTTTGTGTGTGCATATCTGCAAAGCTGATAATACTTACACAACACTTCACCTAATAACCTCTCTTGAGATTGGTGGCAATAATTAACCTCCTCTAAAGAAACAGTTTATTGAAAGTGTCCAATTTTATGATACTTGTTGGAAGTGCAACAGCAGGGACCATTCAGTTTTAACTTAGGGTTTAATTATGTCAGTGTTGAAGTCACCTAACCAAGATGGGAACGGGTAGTGTTGCTTAGCAGCCAGGCAGAGTGGCATGATGCTCACTGAGATAGTACACTCCCTGATTGGCTGTGTAGTTCTGAAGGAGTTTGCCTCTGTATGTTAGTGTCAGGGGCTCAGGAGCAGAAGCACAGGGGAGAGAGGAAATGGAGAGCGAAGGGGAAGAATCCGAGGGCAGCGTAGGGGAGTATGACAGTGACCCGAGAGATTCCATGAGTTTCTCCAGCGAATCAGAAGATTCCCAGAAGGGGGCGCCCATGGTCAGGGCAAGGGGGGTCCCAGGGGGGACGCACCAGAAACAAGGGGCCAGCGGGGACTCCCAAAGCAGCAGCGGGGGATCAGGACCAGCTTCCCCACCAGAGCGTAGTGGGGGGGAAGAGTCACATGTGTCAGGACCAGCGTCCCCTCCAGCGGGGAGAGAAGATGAGTCAGGGCTGACCACGCCTCCATCGGAGAGTGGGGGAACGGAGGGGAGGTCAGTTCCAGCTAGCCTCCCCGAAGGGGGAAGCAGTGACAGCAGCAGTACAACGGTCAGGAGGAAGATTGCCGGCTGGGCGCGCGCGCCAAGTTCAAATGTACAGGCGCGCGGGACAGCAGGAAACCCGGATTGGGAACCAGGTCCTAAAGCCCGCCGGAGGGAGGGGGAAGACTCAGGGGACTCAGCGTCAGAAGAGTCTAGGAAGGGCGAGACCCCGACGGACAGGCGGAACCAGAGGAGGAGAGAGCAAAGGAAGAGGTGGAGCAAGGCTAGAGTCTTAAACTGGTGTCTGGGGGGAGGAGATTCAGACGGAGCTTCAGCGGTCTAGAGTTTGAGACGTAGAGCTGCACGCTGTGGCTGTGAAAGTGAAACTGATCTTCAATAAAGACTTTCGTACTTAACAACGAAACGGCGTTGGTCCTTTGTGAGCTGGGACCTCGGGCAGCTCTGACAGTTAGCTAAATGTCATTTGCTATAAATAAGGCCTGAAGAAAGACAAAACCTCTTTATTTGAGAGCCAGTGTGGTGTAGTGATTAAGAGCGGTAGTCTCGTAATCTGGTGAACCAGGTTCGCGTCTCCGCTCCTCCACATGCAGCTGCTGGGTGACCTTGAGCTAGTCACACTTCTCTGAAGTCTCTCAGCCCCACTCACCTCACAGAGTGTTTGTTGTGGGGGAGGAAGGGAAAGGAGAATGTTAGCTGCTTTGAGACTCCTTAAAGGGAGTGAAAGGCGGGATATCAAATCCAAACTCTTCTTCTTAATTTCTCCTCTCCTCAAATTATACTGTTTTTATTCAGTTATCCTCAGGAAAGTGTTAGCAGGACTTATCTCTCTGGACTCCACCTGTGTTAAGTGGCTTTGCTATTATGGATGGCATCTAATGTTCTGCATGTGTAGATGTGCTGGTGCAATTGGACTTCCATTTCCTCTCCTCCAAATTCACACTCCAAAATCTGATCCTGATTGTATTCCTCCCCCCCCAAAAAAAAATTTGAATGGAAGCTCCATTGTACCAGTGGAGCTGCAGCATTGGCTATGGCCCTTTATATTTTGAAGTCATATCTTTGTATGATCCCCAGTGATCAGCCTGTATATGTGACCAGCCAAGCTTGGCAAGGCTTTGTGTGACTCCAGGAGGACCTGCTAACAAACAATCGGTGTAGATTTTATCTATTTACCTCCCAGCATATGGCAGAGCTTCTGAGAAAGTAATGCAATTTGTGTGTGTTTTAGGAGGTACATCAAATAAAAGCATTTCCAGGATGTTTGAAAGCTCTAGGCAACCATTTTAATATTTTAAATCTTAGACCAGTGTCAGGGGCCTGTTAGGAGGCCAGGGCCAAGGAACACAGACACCTGCTTACCCCTCCTCCTGTTTCTGGTGTGTGTGTAGTAGTAGTAGTAGCAGTCGTCATCGTTGGGGGAAGGAAGCAACATACAGTTGCCCAGCTGGCTTAGGATCCCTGTAAGTCGGGCCGGAGTCAGAAAGAACCTGAGTCCCACAGCTTCTGTATTCACTTTTCTTCTTTCTTAATGGTTATGTGCTACATGCATTGTACGCTTCTGAATACCAGGTGCTGGAAAACAGCAGGAAGGGATAGTGCTTTTGTGCTCTGGTCTTGCTTATAAGCTGCCCATAGGCATCTGGCTGGTCAGTTTGAGAATGAGTGTTGGACTTGATGGGTCACTGGCCTCATCCATGGGGCTCTTATGTTCTTCTCTTTGTCTTGATATCATCATCACCATTAATGGTCATTTTTCCATAATCCTGAATCCATTCACTAAGAAGGCACACTAAGATCTTCCTTAGAGAGGAAGTGGGAAGTGTCTTAAACGCCAGCTCTTTGGGTAAGTTTCTCTTCTATAAAAGAAGCTGCTTTCTAGTGGCAAGGCACTTCTGTGTTCCACTGGCTGGTGCCAAGTAGGGTGAATAACCCCCTGTGGGATTAATTACCATATCTCATTTAACCAGCAAGAATTCTGAAATGGTCTATCCCAGATCAAAAGTAGAGGCTTACAGAGGGCTGGAAAGAGCAGTATGGTTAGGAATCAAGTCTCTTACCGCCCTCACCCAGTTCTGAAGCTACGTCACAGTTTGAGATAGAACTTTCAGCTCAACTCTATTGATCCTTACTATTTTTCTATTTTCCTCATTAGGATTTGCAACGTGAGAAACTCGGAACAGTAAACATCAGAACACAAGACCAGAAAGGTACCTACTTATCTAACCATTCTTAATGCGTTGTAAATGTAAACCAGTAAAAGAGCCACCACATTTGAAGTGAAAATATGAACATTATTTAATAACTGATCCTCTGTAATAAACAATTTGAAAATATTTTACAAGGAATCACGCACACAATATTTTACAAAGATTTTAGTCTTTTTTAAAATTTTCCAACTCTTCTGTACAACAAAAAAGAGATTCAAATAATAATTAAAAAAAACAACCCTTTTTGAATTAGTAGGGGGAACAAAACTTTCAGATGAAGAATGTTAGGAATTGGATCCCAGCAGCTATAAGGACAGCTACTTCATGTTTTGCTTTTTTCCCTTTTGTTTTTTAACTTAAAATATAATATAATATATATATATTTATAATTATGTATATTTGTTTTTTTTCCATTTTTCTCAAATGAGCAGCACCCGACTAGACTACAGATTTACACACACTCCTGGTAACACAGAGCCAGCCATCTGGTCAAAGCACAGTTCCCATAGACATAACCAAACACACACTGAAAAAGCTACAAGCAAAATGACCTTTAATCAACCTTGTCATTATTAGTGAATCTCCTCCCTGCCCGCTTGGCTCTGGAGTCAAACTTCCAAGACCATGTTCAGGGTTTTCATGGACCCCCCTCCCTTTCCCACCCACCTACCCTACCACAAATTGTTTTGCTCAAATGGATTTTAAAATGGACAAAGCATGTGAGGTGGGTTGAATCATTGCTATGTCTCACCAGTACTGCTAGTCACATGTGAGAACAGACTGGGACATAGGGAAGCCTGAACTAGCCTTCACTCAGCCCTTTGAGATCTGCTAGGAGGATGCCTTTTTGGGAATGACCAGCAATCTCAAAAGATTTTACAGGCTTCTCCATTCTACAGACTTTCCTGTACTGGGCAAGTCTATTGCTCCCTACAGACTCTCATCTTGTACAGCTTCATTCTCCTTCAAGGTCCTCTCCAGGATTCAGAAAATCACCTTGATGGTCAACCCAAGTTCACAATAACACACACAATCTCCTTGCTGTTTCTCTGTGTCTTTCCGTGCCGATTTCAGATATAGTACTTCATGGTAAAATTCCTTTAGGCTCTCAAATTTTATGCTCCCATAAACTATTGCTTCATTCTAAGAGCTTGGGAAGCTATTTCTATTCCTTTCCTATTATAAGATAGGTTACTATGATTTGCGAGGTTATCCATTTTTCTACATTGGAGATAAAAGGCAAGCAACCCCATCATGCTCTTGGCTTCCCTCAACCTATTTGTCTTTGTACCATCCCCATCTGTCAGCAGACAAAGCTGAAATGGAGACAGACTTACAGGCAACCCATGGGTGATTCTGACTGGTGGGGCATAGTTCTGACCTAGGGTTACTCTAGAACACCCTACAGATAATCTGAGTTGTGCTGGGAATGGGTTTCCCAGCCCTGATTTATATTTCTAAGCTATTTGGAAAGAGCTGGTTGTTGCGTAGATCAGTCTTGTACACTCATTTATACATAACACCAGGAGATCTCATTCTTAAAATGGCAAATATCACTACTGCGGCAGGGGAATAAACCAGCACAACTTCTACCCATCTTCAGACTTGCACATATTGGGATGCCATCAACTCATGCACAAACAACAACCTTAAAAATAAAAAGGAATCATCCACTTGCATTGAAAATAGGGCAACATTTTCTCATCTTAGGAAAAGTTCACCATCCAAATACTTGCCTGCTTTGGCTTTGAAACCTAGAGAAACAAGGCCTTTGTTTCATTCATATAACCATTGTGAAAAATGTGAGGGAGGGGTGCTGTTGGACTGTATGATAGGAAAGAGGGTCTTCCACCCCAGTTCCCTTTTGCCTTAGCTCTGACCCAGTGACATCTAACATGGCTTCCACAAATAGAAATGAATGGTGTGGGAGCAGTGCAGCATCACCATCACATCTGGTACTGATCTCCTGACCAGTCAGTCAAGAGGCTGAATGCCCTGGTACCCAGGTGTGATGAGGTTAAGTACTTCAAGTGGAAAATGTGCTGTGTTGCAATCTGTGCTCTGTCTGGTGTTGGGCTACTGGACATCTTCCTTTCCATCTCCAACATTCTCTGTTCAGCAGTCTTCACTCCGCTCTGACAGGGAGACCAAAGCCAGGTGCTGGGAAGGTCTATAAGCTGTAACAAGGATAGATGTGCTGCATGGAAATGCAGAAACAGGCAAAGCTAATCTCCATAAGGTAGACTGGAGGCTTAACGCACCACAGTTTCAGCTGAACAAATGCCAGCATCACCAGCAAGGATTCACTGAAATCTAAGCTAGTAGGAAAGCAAGAGTTCCACAAGTTTAGGTAGCAATCATCAGAACCACTGCATGTCACTGGGAGACTATGTCACTGGGAGACTACAGCATTGAGACAATGTTGAACAACTGCTAGCACTTCATGGCTAGAATGGATCTCGAGAAACTCTTCCGTATTACCTCCAGTATTAGATGCAAGATGACTCGGCATACCGGTCGCCGGGGGACATCAGTGGAAGAGTGCTACTGAATTGATGTGCTTGGGGGTTTCCCAAAGGCATCTGATTGGCCAATGAGAAACAGGATGCTCAACTATACAGTCCTTTGCTCTGACCCAGCACAACTGTTCCTGCTCACCTCCCAGCAGCACCTACACATCTTTCTGTCTCACAGCTTTGCTACCAGTTGTAACCACATGTGAGAAGTAGAGCAGCTTTTTCAAAAACCTTAGGGTGCATACAGATGTATAGGATTTGAGTGCTGAACCACCTGTGTAAGGTAATAAGCCACCCTGTCCCTATGCAAGGCTGGAGGCGCGAGGCTTTGACAGGGTCCTGGAATCCTCCTACCTCCTTCCCAAAGCATGGTAAGCACTTGCCTGGCTTTGGGAAGGAGGCAGGAGGCAGGAGGACTCTCGGAACCCTGTCAGAGCCTTTCCTGAAGCTGGGCAAGTGCTTACTGGGCTTTGAGAAGGCACCTTTCTGAGATGTGTGTCCAGTGCGGCCGCACTGCTCACACTGCCCTAAATCTGCCCTTGCCTGCTTACTGTACTTTGTTCAGGTATATTGTTTTCTTACCTGGGTTGAGCTCAGGGAAACTATCTCTACATGGTTGGAGCAGAAGCTAGCTGTGCATAGCCCTGGTTGGCTGGAACCACTGATGCTCCAAAATCACGTCAACATTCCAACCTTTAAAACACAGTTCCTACATTAAATTTAAAAGGGGGGGGGGTTAACTGCAGAAAGATACATATCTTTCTGGGGGAGGGGCAGGCCTGAGAATTGAATTTGTGGTCCAATCAGTGGTATGTATGCCTTTTTTGCAGCAAAGTGGCCAGAAACAGGTTCACACCAGGGGAGGAATGATGGTGATTTTAAGCTATAGCTGTACAAATTATGGATGCAAAACACTGAGCTGTTGCTATTATTATTTCTTTATTTTCATTATTGGCTGTTCTGGGCATAATGCTAACCTTCCCAGCACTGCTGCCGATATAAATGAACGGTGGAATACGCCTAGAAAATTTGAAATGAGGCTCTGTTAGCCGTGTACAAGTTTGAAAACCACCTCTCTAAGGGGATCAGTCACAGTTCAAACACCAACACAAAGACCTTGATTTGATCCCAGTGGATAGTAAACCAGGTATTGAGTGACTGTGAGATAGCAGCCAACCGAGAAGTGGTAGCCATACTGTCTGTGGTCTAAAGTGCTCCAAAGTGGGGCAAGGCCCTTTTTATGAAACCATCTCTCATTCAGCTGACAGGCACTGCCATATCCCAATCTATGCTCCAGCTTTCTCCATCCCTGAATCTCTCCTACTAATGAAGTACACCCTATGAACATATGGTGGCTCCAGAGCACTAGCCAAACAGAGTCACAGACAAAGTGGCGTCGGGGAAGACTATGCTTTTAGTCAGACCAAAGTGGGAATGAACCTGGGGGATTTCAGCCAAGCACACCATAGACAGTTGCTCACATCACAAAAAACAATCACACAATTTGGCACAATTTGGCAGTCTCTGCTCAGAAGAGACTAGCAAGATACTGGGACTGTACCCACAACTAGTACACTTGATTATTACTGGAAGTCTACTCAAGGAGTAATGGTTCTGTCTCTCTCTACTGTGTGTCTGGTAGAGTTGGAGCTATTTGTAACTTCCCAGTTTGCTTCTCTAGAAATCTACACAAGGCCAATGAAGCAAAACTATTAACCTTAGCACCAGTGGTATCATTGTGTATATAAGTCAGCTTGGGGAAGAACAGTGGGAGACTTGGAGGAAAAGGTTCTTTCAGACAGTATTGGTGATTTGGAACATAGGGCATTTGGTGCAGGACGGGGGAGGTGGAATGTAGACAGTGGATTTGGGACAGAGCTGGTTTTTGAAAGGTTAAGAAACTATTTCTGATCTCAAGAACAAGGATCACTAAAAAGAAAGCAAATGCACCTTAATGTGTGTGCTAAAGGTTTGCTTCCAGATCTCTCAAATGATTTTTTTCTACAACAAAGTTACCTCTTTCATGTATTTACATTGTACCTTGCATATGACAGCAATGACCTGTTTTTTTACCCCCATTCAAACCAGACCAGACCAGGAGCACAAAAATCCATTTTCAGCTTTCTCTTAAGATACACCTGTAGTGCATTGCAGCATGTTCTTTGGGACTGTTTGGGCGAATCAAAACCTCCCAAGACGAATCAGGTTTTTAAAGGGGTTCCTGCCATTTGCCTTGCAATGAAACACCTTAACAGTGGGGCCACCAGAATCTGCACAATAAATTGTGATGTAACCAGCATAGGAGTTTGGCGTGCTACATTCTTTCCAAGAGACTTTCTCTAAAATTTTGGCTTAGTACTGAAGCACCAAACCAGGGTTACAGAAAGTTCCCATTCACACACATTGTTGAGCAAGCTTTCTTTGCCTAGAAACTTACAGGTTCAAGTAACCGTCCCACCGTTACTTGCTTTCTAGAATTCCTTCTAACAAGGCAAATGGAATTCACAACATTGTAATTACTCACAATAGGTTGTATGCCAGGATTTGGATTAACTGGAAAGAGAATTTTGGTTGAGGAAATGAGCATGTGAAGTCAAAATGAGGTGCACCAACATATGCACGACATTTCATCCTCCTATCACATCACATTGTGCTGCAAGGAAACGCCATCAGAGTTATTGACAGCGCACTTAACCACTTCCTGCTGATGGAGTTGCATTACACTGTTGCATAGTGCTGCTGCTCTTCATATTGCCCAATATGTGATTGTGGCTCTGACATCACACACAGCAGAAACAAGACAGGATCCTTCCCACTTTGCTGGCTACTCTGAGTACAGAGGCAATGCATGAGGGGATATTTGGCTGAAGAGAAAGAAATCTTTGAGTTCTCTGGGGACTGAAAAAGCCTTGCTGTTTTCATTAAGTGGCAAGGTATGCTTATCACTGTATGTGCAGAAATAACAGGCACAAAATCGGATAACCTGCCCTCAACAGCAAGCAGCTTTTGCGGAGACTGGGTGATGAATTCAAGTTTTACTCCTGTTTTCAAACCTCCAACAGTATATATGGCTGCTTTCAGTAATAATCCTCCCAGCCATGAAATATGTACCTGCAAAGTCATCTGTGGGTTGGAGGTGAATGGCAGGTGTCATCATGACCTTCACTACGATGCAGAGTTCTTTCACCTTTCTCTGCATGGACACTGGAGACAATTAGCTGTCTGCAAAACATCTGCATTTAGAGCTCTAGTTGTGACCCATTGCCCACCACTGTGATTCCATTACTTCATGGATAGAGGGGACTCTAAAGGTGCAGTCAGGTTTCTGCACAAAGTCCAGGAAGAAAACCTTTAGCTATCACCTTCTTGGTTTGGCACAAATTGTTGCTGCCAATCATGGTGGACAATTTCCTTTAGAAGAAAAGGGACAGTGTGAACTGGGAAAAAGGTCATCTTTATCTTGGTCAGCTCCACCCTTTGACCACCTCAAGGGTAGAATGCTTCAAAAATCCCAAAATGAAGTCTTCACAGTGATTTGGGGGAGCAGAAGAGATCATCTTGTTTTCTTGATGGACTTAAACATTTATGGGCCACGCAGGGAACAGGCTCGGCAAGGAAAAAAATGAAGCCAGGGACTGCTGGGTTTTGGCTGTTTCTTGCCCACTAGAAATACTCTGTCTTGCTATTCATTTTGCTAAAGACAGCGAGAGCCACTGTGACCTTCAACCATGTATGGGTTACTAGTATGCCTAAGGATCTTCACACACTTCCTTCTCCCCTGCTTGCTCTCTAAGTCCTCTCAGTATGGTGTGAGTTAGTTTAAATAAATAATACTGACCATAAAATTCAAGTCAATTTCTTTTTTTTCTCTTCTGTGTCTTTGTTGCTGACAACAAATACTATAATTTGTCAGGATAAAATGCTTGGAAATTGGATGTAAAAAGATCTAGATTAAAATCCTCAGGCTAAAAATAATAATTTAAAAATTGATTTGAGATGGGATCTAACTAATGAAAGATTCAGCAGCGATGGCCTTTGAAAACACAGAGCGGGCTGGGTGGGATGGAGATGCCATGGTGACATCCTAGGATTACTTTTGAGTTTAATAAGCCATTTAAATTGGCTGAAAAGTTAAACTAGACTACAGAACCAATTTGGCAAGAATATACCATTGTTTTTCCTGTTCTATTGAATAATTTTGTCGTTGCTGCTGTTTGCATGATTGGGATGGGAAAGTAAATTGTTTCAAACAGAATAGCAATTTGTCAGCATTGTTGATTAAATACTTTTAAGACAATAAAATGTCAAGACATATCCTGATGAAAACTGGCAAAGGTCTTCCCAGAATTCCATGGATTCAATGGGGAAAAAAAACTTACGAGGCCGCTGTTCTTTGTTATTTGGCCACAGCTCAATGGGTGGAAAGGGGAGCAATGAATCAAAGCTCAAGGATGTTCACTGTGTGGAGAAAGTCGCAATGGTTCGTGCTTCCCAAAGTCTTGCTCAGAGCTCAACCTGCACAACCTGCTGTGCAGAGACACTGGAAGGGCAAGGAGAGGATGACAGGAAACAAGAAACAAAACAATGAGAATAGCTTCTGGACTTCTGAATGACGAAAGAGAAGGTCCTCATGAGTGAGTGCCAAGGTGTAACCAGAGTTGATGGGACTAGGCAGCTGCCCTCTTCTGGCAAGTCTGGAGGGAATGGAGATGGTGCACAAAGCAAAAATGAATGGGCTAGACTAAATGGATGTTTCAAAGGCAAGACACCAAGGGCAGCGGATGGCGACTGGCAGTCAAATAGAGGAGGAGGAACTGCAGAGATAACAAGATACTCAAAGAAGGTCTAAAGGAGGCCCCTCTTCCACAGTCTGAGGTATCTTCCTATGGAAACAACAAAAAAAGGATAGATAATTTTGGTCATTCCATATATAAGTTACTTCCCTGCATGTTTTTCAATGTGATTTCAAAAGCTGTTCAACATGAACCACAATAGTCTTTATGATTCAGTAGACACTTCAATCTCCCATCCTGGGTCCATTACACTGTACATATTCTCACAGTTCCTATAAGCATGGGAAAGGAAAATTATCTCTTTTTTTTTAAGATAGAGCCCAGTGAGATTAGTAGGACTTCCTGATCAGATCTAAGGAATAGTTGGCAAAAACAGTGCCACCTCCCAAATAGAGTGGTTTTGCCATTAGAAAAGGAGCGCCTTATTAAAGAGATACGCAACCTCCCAGAGGTGCCATCTTGCGAAGGTGATTTAGAGGGGGGCAACACTGCGTGTGTCACATCACACATGCACAATGTCCCATCATCGCACATGCAACATCAGCCCGCCGGGAGGAGCTGAGGAGTACAGCTAAACGCAGCAGCAGTGTAGCTTCAACGTCTGGTGGCTCCTCCGGTGAGGGGCTGCTTCAGCCCTCCTTCCCCTCCGTGGCAAGTGAACAGAGGAGAAGGAGCTGGCCACTGAAGCCACGCCATGCTTGGCCTCCTCTGCCCCATAATTTTGGGCTGCTTGTTCCTGATCTCCACCCTTTGCAGTGCATCTTGCTACACTGGGACAAAGTGTTACCCCACAGTAAATATGCCATTTGAATTAGGAGGCTAGGGGATGAGTAGATGGACTAGTGGCCTGGTACTCCAGCTTCCTATTGAGAGCAGTACTCTAACTGAATCCCTTAGGGACATAGGAAGTTGCCTTATACAAAGTCAGACCATTGGTCCATCTGACTCAGCATTGCCTACCATGACTGGCTGTAGCTCTCCAGGATTTCAAACAGGAATTTCCTCCAGCTCTACTTGGAGATGCCAGGTATCAAACCTCAAACCTTCTACATGTAAATAGGTGTTCTCCCACTGAACTATAGCCTTCCCCTACATACAGCCCTGATATGGCCCTTCATATCAGTAGAATGGTTTGACAAGGAAAGCTCTAGCCTACAGCTTCAGCCTTGGGTTTCTCAAATTCCAGGCTATCCTCCTAGCAGAGCAAAGCCACTTTAGATATATCCATGCACTCCTTGTGTCCTCCTACTTACCGTTGCATTGTAGTCAAAACAGATGTGGGGACCTTTTCGATACCGTGGCTTGTCTACTAGTTCACACTGATTGGGATCTCCCGGTGGAGCTTTGCAGTGTCAAAGAAAATATAGCACAAGGCAATAAATACACGTGTAGTGATAGGGAAGAGGGGAGAAGTGGGGTCAAAGAAAGGAGGCCTTCACTATGGAGACTAGCAACCATATGAACTGCCCTGCTGGATCAGACCAAGGTCTTTTCACAGGGGTGGCCAGGTCCTGAGCTTCCCCCTTCCCCTTGGGCCTGATGGGGGTTGACCAATGATGTCTGGTGACCCAACTTCAAAGTATCAAATAATATCTGAGTGTCACAGCAATTGCTCTATTTGCACCATTATAATCTGGCCATGTTTCCACCCAACAAGCACAAGCACAGAATATTTGCAGAGCTATAGTGCAAGAAACAGGAAAACCATTGCAAAACATGGGTGGGGGATGGACACAAGAGGCACCAATCATGGAAACACTGGGGGTTCATGACTGCATTGTGTGGATTTACAAGTAAACAAAACATTACAGTAATGGGAGAAACCAGCAGTGTGGATGTAGCCAATGTCTGTCATGAAATTTTTCACAGGGAGAGGGCAACAGCTTATTCGTATCTACTGCTTTTTGTTACACGTCTATAAATGCTTCATCAGAAAGATACATGATAACTCTCATTTTCAAATTAAATTCACATGAACAGAATCCCATAAGGATCCCTACCTACTGGTAGGGTGTGGAAGGAAAATATGCAACCATGTGTAGACAGTACATTAGAAGAGTCTAATAATAATAATAATAATAATAATAATAATAATAATAATAATAATAATAATAATAATAATAATTTATTATTTATACCCCGCCCATCTGGCTGAGTTTCCCCAGCCACTCTGGGTAGTTTCCAATCAAGTGTTAAAAACAATACAGCATTAAATATTAAAAACTTCCCTAAACAGGGCTGCCTTCAGATGTCTTTTAAAGAGAAGATAGCTGCTTATTTCCTTCATATCTGAAGGGAGGGCGTTCCACAGGGCAGGCGCCACTCTCCTGTAACCTCACTTCTCGCAATGAGGGAACCGCCAGAAGGCCCTCGGCGCTGGCTCTCAGTGTCAGGCCAAAGGAACATTTCGTCCAGCATTCCATTCTCAGAGTAGCTAACCTGATGCCTTTGGGAACCCCACAAGTAGGGCATGAGTGCAGCAGAAATCTCCCCACTCATGTTCCCCAGCAATTGATTATCAGAGGCAGACCAGATCTGATACTGGAGACAATATACAGCCATAATAATTGATAGCCATTGATATTATCCATGAATTTGTCTAGTCTCCTTTTAAAGCCATTGAAATTGATGACCATCACAACATCTTGTAGTGGAAAATTCAATTGTTTAACTGTGTGAAGAAATACTTTATTTTGTGTGTCCTGAATCCTCCAGCATTCTGCTTTGTTGGGTAGCCCCAGGTTCTAGTATTATGCAAGAGAGAACTTCCAATTACTTACTTTAATGTTTCTAATGTAACTAACCTGGCTTGTAGGTCTAAAGCTATTGTGACTTTTTCTGGTCTTTCTGCTATTTGAGTATAATTAAGCCATAAATCCAATGGAACCTAGAGTGTGAATGTGTGAGAGTGATTTCCTGTTACAGGGAAGGAAGAGAGTGCTGTGGGAGTGAGAAGCAACTGGAGTGAGTAATCGCCATAACATAACAGCAGCCAAAGCAAGTCTGGGCCTAGCTAACAGGCAATATATAACACTGTGCAATGTAATATCAGCCACCCTGGAGAGAGCCAAGGGCCTATTTGCCACATAAGAAGGAAGTATAACTTTTCTTTTGGTTCTGCCAGGGGCAGCATGGTTTATGGTTTTATGGCCTCTCTGTCCATGCGACAGTCTAGTGTAGTGAAAATGATACCTTTGAGGTATAAGAACACCCCAAAACTAAAGCAAGTCAGAGATCCACAGCAGACTCTTGAGGCAGGCATGCGGACACCCAGAGGCACTGGTCTTTCATCAACACATTACACTTAAACCAGCCACCCAGGTTGTGCTTTTGTAAGTATGAACGCATGTTAGGTGACTTTATTCATAATTTGAGCATATTGCAGGGTTAAGAGCACTAACTGCTATATTCTGATTAATAAAGCTTTAAATTTTTACATTACAGTGGTACCTCGGGTTAAGAACTTAATTCGTTCTGGAGGTCCGTTCTTAACTGAAACTGTTCTTAACCTGAGGTACCACTTTAGCTAATGGGCCTCCCGCTGCCACCACGCCGTCGGTGCGCCATTT
Source organism: Podarcis raffonei (assembly GCF_027172205.1). NCBI lineage: Eukaryota > Metazoa > Chordata > Lepidosauria > Squamata > Lacertidae > Podarcis > Podarcis raffonei. Next base: position 72,866,995 of record NC_070603.1, read on the forward strand.
CTGTTCTCATCTTGAAGCAAAGTTCTTAACCTGAGGTACTATTTCTGGGTTGGTGGAGTCTGTAACCTGAAGTGTCTGTAACCTGAAGCATCTGTAACCCGAGGTACCATTGTAGAGTGTTTTTCGACTCCACCTTGCCCTGTCCTGATCAGCCAGAGCTCAGCCAGTTTGATAAACAGATTGCACCAGGAACCATGCCTATAAAGGGGCCACATGTTTTAAAAAGAAGTTTCTAGCTCTCCTGGAAGGAAGGTTATGAAGCAAAACATGCATGTACAAAGGTGTGTAAGTATCTCAATTCGGGGGAAAAGAACTATCAACTACCTATCACCCAAAGGGATTTCACACCCCACCGCTTGCATTAAGACTTAGCACAGGTAAGTATTTTCATATGTGCATGCCAACTGATAATGGGGAGGTGGAGGTGTGCCCTGGAACAGCCCATGTGACCTGAAAAGCACCACCCACTTTTCATGCACCTCCCACTCTAAATGTTGCCATGGGCCATGGAATTGCGCAATGAATACAGTCCAGTATTCATTGGCATGTAGAAACAGAGCAGCAATTCCACTCTCAACAAAAACAACACTGCAATGCCGAGGCAGGGGGGAGAAGGGGAGGGAAGGGTTCCAATGTGGTTGGGCCCATTATGTTGAACCTGATACCGCATCATGCAGCAGAGCTGAGAAGCAAAGGATACCCTTTATCTCCGCTTGGAGAAGCTTGGTAGACTCACACTGGCTGCATATTGGCTTTTCTGCTACAACAAACAGAAGGTTGGTGCGAGCAAGCCTTTGTGCATGGAATAGCCTAGGGAAGAAAAAGAAAAGGGCGTGGGGAAAGGAGGAAGTGCTGCTATCATGCTGATTTAGTACTATTTCTATTTACTGCAGATTATTACAACAATTCAGCTCATAAAATAAAGGTTAAAGTTACATTTGGCCTTATGGCAAAACTACACATGCCCAAATACAAAATATATGCAAACTGCATCAGATAAGAGCTGTATGTGTGTGCAATTTGCCACTTTTTACCTTTCTAAATGCATGCAACTGGCAGTGGAAGAAGGATCAGGCCCCACTCTTGTGTATTTGGAAGGGAAATATGACTAATAATATAGCAATACACAATTTACTTTTGGTCATGATTATGCTTGCTTCTTTACTTATCTAGGCATTATCCATCATATGCATTTAGGTCCAAAATACAGCTTATTTTAAATGTGTTCTCACACCTAATGTGACTGCTTATTTTATTTAAACAATTAGTCACCACAGGGCAGGGGAGAGACCAAGACTGTAGGGAAAGGATTTAACTTTTTCCTCCCCCACTGCAGTCCTGATGAACGCCCCCCAACCCCAGCTCCTATTTCCAGTTGCTGTCAGCCGGAGCTTCCCTCACAATGTAAACAACAGTTTTGGAATGGGGTGATTTTCATCAGAATGGTGGTTAGTGTGTATATGAGGGTAAAAACTCCTCACATTGGCCTGTCATGGTCCTGCTCCTGATTGCCCCCAAGCCTCCTGTGGCATCTACTTTTGCTTTTAAAATAAGGCATTTGACACAATGTTTGGTTTGGTTTAGTATTCATTCTGTCTGCCTAGGGCAACCAGATAACTGTAGTGTAGATACACCCACCCCCCAATTCAGACCAATATTGCCTGTTCCTGGAAAGCAATCTATTTGCATAACTCCACCAGGATCTCTTGTATCTTAGCCAAATACCACTCACTGCCCTTCACTAGTTTCTATACTACTAATTCTGGTGATAATTTTTAACCCTACTTTAAAAGAGACCTGAGCCAGAAGGGATTACCACCTTCTAGGGACCAACAGTTTTGATCAGCTAGTATGAATCTTTATAGCAGGGACATCTCCCACTGACCTGGAGCAATTTCCACAGTCAATGATGGTGTTGTAGGTGTAGTCAACTGTGCTAAAATAGTATTGGGTCTGCTTCATGATGCAGCTGGTCTCCTTGGATTCCATGCTGTCAGCTGCGACATCCTCTGTTCGGACACACAATACATACAGTTGGAAATAATGGAAGTGGCAAACATTTATCCTTCCTGAATCATCTAAATTAGCTGTTCTCCTTTAATGTTGTGTCTAAGGGCTTTAACCACACATTATGTTAATTATAGGGCTTGCAGACATGTCAGGGGATTAAAAAAAATATCCTAAATGCAGTTCCCACAAATTTCCATGGGAATAGCAGCACCTGGGGAGGGGTTTTTTAACCTGTGTGTAAATTATAGGTATGGCACCTGCACAGTGGTGGCTGGTGACATTTTGACTTGGTAGGGCTACAGTTTTTGACCTTGCTGTTTTTATCACTATCGGAATTGCACAGCACTTATTTAGAAAAGTGTGCCATTACACATGGGCAGAATGCCATTGTCTCCTCCTTTCTAAAAACAAACAAATAAATCAATTATTCTCTGCACATCTATGGACAGGGAAACAGCTCCCATGTAACAGGACCCAAGTATGGTTTTCAGAGAAGATCAACTCTATACCTCTTATTTAGAAATTAAGCCATATCACATGACCCAAGTTTTTGCATTCATGTAATGTTTACACCTACACACCTGTTGCAACCCCCCCCCCAATTACACAAAAACTTTTTAAATGTGAGGAAAACTTGCTTCCAGATGCATGCAGTAGGGAGCTTACCTGTTTGAAACCAGCTATTGTAGGTTAGTCCATACAAGAATTGCTGAAACAGAGACCTTATAGAAGAAAACAGCAGAGCTATTAGGTGAAGAAAACAAATGCAAGTCACCAACCCAAATAAGTTCCTTGGCTTATGGGACCAAAAAGATATGAAGTCTCACTTTTCCAGGCCAAAAGGGTAGAAAGAAGCAAGGAACCTCAAGATCAGTAGTTCTCAGACTTTTTTGTGGGCCACTTAAAAATCGTTGGAAGTCTTGGTGGATCACGTAGTAAACTTTCTTGTTTTTCTGCCTAGTTATCTCATCTTTTAATAACTATAGTGTTGCCTTTTTAATGGTTTTCAGTCTTTTAATTAAAAAACAAGGCTTATAATTGCAATTTAAAAGACTTCCCTTTCTAATGTGATGAATGCGAGCTCTGAAGTTTGGTGTCATGTTTGTCAGTTTACAAGAGGGGTGCAAGTGGACGGAGGCAGGGCTGGACATATAGTTGCAATTTTGTTTAGGGTGCTTCTTTTTTGTTAACAGCTACAAATTGATATTTACATTATGTACTGTATAGAGGCAGACACAGCTTTCCTTCCATGGTTAATTCCAAGCAATGACACCCTTACAAGCACACAGTTTCCTATCTATGTCAAATAAAACAACAGGTGTAGGTTAGCTGAATTGCATCTCATGAAACCCATGCATACACAGCTGATAAAACCATGTTACCCAAGCATGGTAGGGTGGTACGAATTTTTTTTTGGGGGGAAACACAAGCATTTCACTCCTGGAGTAAACATGAAGAAAAACAAAACATCATGGTGAAAATCTACACCATATAATCAAAATAATGGGCCCTAGCTGCTGAAAATGGCTCCTTTATCCGGTAGGTAAAAAGTCAAATAATGAAAATTATGTTCGATAATCCAGCTCAGGCTAAGATGGCATCAATTTCTGTCATGGGGAAAAATAAATCAAGTACAGTGGGAAAGTACAGATATTTTTAATAGTTCTGCAACCATTCTACAGACCACCTAAATGGACTTTGACTTAGATCTTTGCAGAACTTGTTGAAATGTTGACAACCTTAGGTACTTCTTGATGTGTGTTCTCTCACTATTATGTGCAGTGCAGAGTGGCCCAATGTGTGACATTCCTGTCCTGCTCTAAGAGCTTATCCAGTAAAGGGCAAAAGAAAGGCTTACCATGCAGCCGCTGAAGTCCACCAGGCCAGGTTCAGGAAATCTGCCATTGTTGGCTGGACATAAAGGGATAAGGGAAATGTGGTTGTCAACAGAAAAATACCACTGTTAGCTCAAGCTCAATGTGCTGTAGCAGCTTTTCACACGCTAAGGATCAAACACGAAGCTCAGAGGCAGGATTCTGTAATGTTTTGAATAACCCAACCTTTTGACCACATTTATCTGCATCTAATGGTGCTTTGCCATTGATAGAGAATACACAAATAATTCTACAGAGGTATCCATTGGTTCATGATGCAGAGAAGATGAGGTTCACAAAGAGCCAGAGCAACCCTACTCATGAGCACTGCGAGCACACCCAGACATGCAAAATTTGTGATTAGATGGGCTTGCCTGGCATCACTTTCCTCATAATACAATTTCTGAGATACCTAGCACTGATTTTACTAGTACTAGACAAAGATCAGGAGCTTGGAAACATCTCAATGACTCATTGTGGTTAGTAAACTACCAGACCCATGAACTACGTGGCCCATGAATAGAAGAAAATGAAATGACTTTACGAGAAGAAATGGTGATGAATTGGTTACTGTGTTTACATAATTCCACCTGTAAAGCCAATCCCCACTTGTATGCACAATGCTGAAACCTTCAGGTAAGCCTTCATGGCATGGGAGCTCCCACTCACCACGTACACCCCACGCGGAGCGCCTCCCGTATTGCTTGGAGGTTCTGGAGCGCAGACTGACTGGAAGTCATAGGATTCTTTCCGTGTGAAGAACGAGTTGTTGTAGAGAGCAGACATCAAGTGAGCGTCGACCTCACTGAAGAACTTCCCTACCTGGAAAAGGGAAAAAAAGGATGAAATAATTTGTTTAAGCTGTATCAAGCTGATTATGCATTTTCCAGCCATGGGTGCTTCCAGACAGGGACCTTTTATTGCAGATGGGTAATGATCAGATTTTTCTGTGTGCAAGTTTGGTGCTTCAGCTTCCATGCATCTCCCCCCCCCCCCATCACTATATTTGTTAGTATTGCTGTCCATACCAGTGGGCGGAGCTTGATGGAAGGCATCTCAGCCGTGTGGATTTTTGTCCTTCCTCTTAAATCATTCCTCCCTCACCCTCCACTGTCTTTCCCACCATGTATCTCCATATGTATATGTGTTTATACCAAGTCACCATGCTTGACAATGGGAAAAATGGAAATTTATGCTTTCCTTGGGAAGGACAATGCCTACTTCTATTTGGTTTTCTTTCTTTTCTTTTTCGTTTTAAATGGAGGTAGAACATAGCCATTGTGGCTATTAGCCATTGAAATCTGGATTAAATGTAAAAAAAGTATTGGCTGGCATTTTGATAATGCGTAAGGCATTGGTTGGGTGCTGCAAAAATACTTGTGAGCATTAGCAGTAATGCTACCAGCCCAATAGAAATGGGAGCAATGTATAAACTCTGCTAAACATGTAGTAAGCTTCTGAACATGCATGTTGGCAACTGGGGTCCTTCATGGGTAAATTGTCTGATATCATAATGATGTTAGATGACCCAAAGTAATTACTCCCCTTTGTGGGTTTGGTTTGAGCCACTTGCATTCAAGCTAGTGAGACAAAGGAATATGAGCTGATCCGTGCTTATAGCAAATCCCAGGGATTGGCTGCCCTATGGTACCCTCAGCAAGGACTTCTGTAGTGCAGCTGATCTCAGTGGGCTTGATAGCAAGCAGTCCTTTACCTAGGGGCTGGGGCTGACAACAAGCCTTGCTTGCCAAGCTCTACATTGTTCATATATGCATTTCTGTCTGCCCCACACCTTACGTTGCATATGACAGTGGGTGTGGGACAAGTAGGTGTGATTTGGGGAAAACGATGAGCTAAATTGTTACCCCTTGTTGGGCCTAATTTGGCCTGTGGACTGGAGGTTCTCTACCCCTGCTATAGAAAAAGCACAGCTTACCTGGAACCAGTAATCCTCCTGGTTGGAAAGTACCAGAAAACCCCCATCATCGATGAGAACACAAAGGAGGTCCTGAAAGATTGAACAATACTTTGTGTTTTGCAGTGGCTTCTAAATTCTGGTTTAGACATTAGTCTACATGCCTGATTGTCTCTATAATGAGCAAAGGCAACCATAACTGAGCATTCCTTGTCATTCTATAAACATTTATAGTGCTCGCATGTGTTTAAGGATCAGGGTAGTCTAAGAGCAAGGGAATAAAGGTGGTGGAAACAAAGCTTGGTATGTGTATGTATACACACACACACACACATGCACAGGGCAGTGCCCCCTGTTTTGCTGCCTGAGGCAAGATCTTGTCAAACTGATGCCATTGATGGCACTATTTATCCACTGGAGGTGGTGCCCATGAGGGTGTTGACTCTTTGGCTTATGCCGCCCAAGGCGACTGCTTCACCCCACATCAGGATTTCTGACAGTTTTCTGGTTTAGGAAGCAGCTAAGGATACACTACAATAAGCAGCAAGAGTCGCTATTTAACAATCAGCAAAAAGGCCCAGTTATTTTCCATCTGTTTCCTCCATGTTTACCTTGTAATTAGCCTCACAGTCCATCTCGCAGCCTGTGGAGGGGTCACACTGGAAATGAAAGAAGAAAGGCAATGACACCAAGAGAGTTCTAAACACATCTCAAAACTGACTTACTTAAATCACACATCCACACCCTTCCTAATCACAAGAGGAACAGGTTCCAAAGTCAGAAGGGAATTGTGAGGAAATGAGAATAGAGACAGCTTTGGCAATATTTATCTATACTCTAATAATGTTTAGATTGCTGCAGTGTGCTGTACGTGGGGAATTATGATGACTGTCCAGTCAGAGTAAAATGGAGTGTAATAATCAACTCTCACAGATCTGCTTCTGTCCACCCAAGGTTAAAGATAGGGCAGGGGAAGAGGGCGGGGAAGAAGGGTGCCAGACCAGTTTTGCAGGATTGAAGCCACTCCTGCTGAGAATAGTAGTAATAGCGCATGGATTGTTCACATGGAGATCCATAGTGGGAGAAAATGTAACTAGTAAAAAGTCGTCTTAAAAGTGGTTTGAAAATCTTTCTAAGGAATAGAAGTGAAATGTGCCAGCAAGAAGCAGCAGCAGCAGAAAAAAACACTAACATGGACTGGCAACGGGATTCACTGCTTGGACTATACCTTGGTGGTCTTCACTTGTTTTCAGGCACAATTCAGTTGCTGTCTTGTCTTTGTCCTACAAAGCTCTAAATGACTTTAGGTCAATAGATCTGACAGACCTCCGTTTCTCATACGAACCTTGCTGTTCTTTAGCTTTCTCTGAGACCCCAGTTTTGGGAGCCTCACCTTTTAGGAACTAGGCTGGTAGTTACCAGAAATGTCTTTGTTTTATTGGTGGGCCCTTCTTTATGGAATATCTTCCCCAGATATATTAAAGTGTCTCTAATTTTAGCATCTTAATTTTTTAAGCATGCAGGATCCTCAAAATGAACTGGAGGGGCAAAGAAGTGTTATGAAGTAGGATGATAAACCACCTCTTTCAGGAACAGTAAGATAGATATATAGATATAGATATATATAGATATAGATATATAACCTCTGGGCAGTGCTTTCTTCTGGGGGGATGCATACCCCTAAACATTTTGTGAATCTTTGTTCTTTTGTCCATTAACTGTATTTATTTTTCCTGATTTGAACTATAAAATGGTGATTTTCTTGAGTCAAAATGAGAGTACCCTTAAACATTTTTTAAAAGAAAAAAAGCACTGCCTCTTGGGGTTCATTCACTGTTGCCAGAGGGAAGCTGGCATGTCAGTGGTGAGGGTGACTGCTGTGCTGCAGTGTTAGAACAGCACTGGGGATGCAGAGTGGACTTGCAAGTGCTCCTCAGCTCCAACCATGTTATCTACAAAATGCAAAATCCCAGATCCTTTTCCAGGAGGATATTTTTCACCACCTACTCTTCGTGTCCCCAGCTGATCCCTTTCTGTTCGGTTACTTGCAAGGACTTTAAATTTTTCGGCCCATGCCTCCAGGTCAAGTTTCACTCCAACCACTGGAAAGGGAAAACAAAAGAGATATTCAGGTTAGAAAAATGTCATCTTTTTTTGTCTAAAAACCTGGGCTGCATAGACATCACACATTTAAAGCCCATGGCTCCCCCTAAAGATAATAGGAACTGTAGTTTACCTCCCACAGAGCTACAGTTCCCAGGATTATTTGGCGGAAGTCATGTGCTTTAAATGAATGGTGTGCATCTAACTCAGCTGTCCTGTTGTTTCTTATTAAATACTGCATTTTGATGCATTTTTCCTAAAACCAGCTTCATTCAGAACTGAGAAACAAAAACTACTTAGCTGCTAACGTGAAAGCATGAAGGATTACACAAAGGCCACATGAGCCCAATAGCCCAAAGAAATCCAAGCGTTTTTGCAGCCTGACTGAAGACAATGAGCTGGTATTTATGTAGACTGCTAGAGAGGCTGCGGAAGGCTTCACAGCTGCAACTGATGTAGACCAGAAGGCCTGAAGACAGGAGAGACATTCCAGACAAAGATACAGGCAAACGCCCCATCATTCTTACCTGCTGGTTTCAGGTGCCTCTCACCAAAGTTGAGCTCAACTGCTGTGCTGACAAGGATCCCAACTGTGTTGTTTTCCAGTTCCAGCCCTCGGTAGTTGACTATAGGGGGAAGAAGAAGAAAAAGGACCTGCCAGTCTGTGGGTGGCACAGGCAGCATAACTGCTGCAAAGCACTCTCTGGCTTGGGTGGCAATGCTTTATGGTTCCATGCAGGGCTGCCTTCCTGCCAGTGCCCCCTCCCTGCTTCCTTGTGGTGACAAAATGAAAGGTTGTGCCTTACTTTTTTATTTTATTAACATTCTAATTAGTAATCTATGAAGAGAACACTTTCCTGCTTAAGCAATTACCCACTGCATATAATATGAAAGGGTAGCCACAGCATATGCAGCAAGCAGTGAACCGCTTTATTACATTACCCCTTGTCCTCAGTGGAGTTTGTGAATGCAAAGTGGCAGATCCCTTATGGTGCAAGAAACCTAAGCTCAGAAGCTATAAATTACGGACCTGGAGGCATGCTGGGGTTCTTTGCCTGCCATTTATTACAGAGCTTCAGGAACCGTGGCTTGATCAAGACTATGTAAATACTACATATTACTATCACTGTCCTTGTAGTAAGCCTTTAAGCAGATTTTATTGCCTCACACCCTGTAGCCAGATGTCTGGTGCCAATTCCTGTAGTTCCATGCTTATAAAGGCTATCGAAGCTGAGGGCAGGGCAAACCAGTCCCACCCACTTGGAGCACTGTGTAGGGCATACTTACAATCCCTGTAAGGGGTCTTAAAGATGTGGCCTTTGTTATCCAGGCTTCTCCGATAGAAACTGGCGTTGAAGGGCTCCCGGTCTTCTTCCCAGTCTTCAGCAGCTCTTTAATGAAATCAACCAGCCCCACAGAATGTCACAAGCTTTTGGCAGAGATTTCATTTTCCATATAGCCGCAAATAAAATATTGGCCTTTTTTTGTAAACCCATCAATAATATGTACTATGAACATTTATACTTTCACAACCAGTCTTAGAGACAGGGAGGTGATAGCTGAGAAAGTCCAAATGTTCATTATGCATACATATACACAGAATTGTAGAGATGGATCATCATATGTAAACAAATAATATATTTCACCTCTGAAATATAGGATGGTATTGAGCCATAAATGTTCTTTTATTAAGACTACCAGCCATTTACAGTTTTCATTTTGCACAGAGACAAGTGCTTGGCAAACCCACCCTTTTTGCAGCCCCAGGCAAACAGAGGATCAGGAATTCTACCAGGCCCCTTTCAAGCTGCATTTGGTTTAGTGAATCACAAGTTACGCGGGCACAATTCATTGTCTACTGTCAGCCTTTAAAGATAATTACACGCTTTCAGGAACCTCTAAAACCACAAGGGTCACAGAATCACAGCGCTGATTAAAACTTAATAGTTGGCAGCCTGTATTCCTTTGAGCACCAAGGGCACCTGAACCCAGTAAATTACCACTAATAATTTCCCCCTGAAGGAGGTAGTTGGGAATACAAATCTATTTCGTCGTCAGGAAAAGTGTTGTGAGGGTCTTATTAACCAGAAGTGTCCTTCAGTGACACAGGCTGCAAAGTTGTTAGTGGCTACACTTTGACATTACCTTTTGCTCCTTGTGCTAAAAAGAAGGTCATTCAACACCTTAAAAGAACATATCAAGGAATGGATTTGCTGGACGCCCAAAGTAATGTACCATTAGTATTCTGTCTACCTCAACAGTAATTTTTGGAAACCTAACAATGCCAACAGTTATGGCTTTTCCCATCTGCCTTGTCCCACCCTCCAGCCCAAGGAGCCTCCAGAGGAAGAACTATGAGGGGAGAGAGACTCTGTTTGCCATTGGGGGGGGGCTGGTTTCACCTGTGTGGCTTCACCTCCAGCCCAAGGAACCTTCAGAAGCGAGTTGCTGCCATGGGCATTATGCGTTTGTGTATTTTAATAAGATGAACAGAGGGTGTGGAGTGTCTGCGTGCATGAACTTCACAGTGCTTAGTTCATCTTTTGGTTGCTATTTTGTTAATGTTGTTAATAGTGTTTTATGAATTATAAGTGCTGTATTGATTTGTTAATCCTATGACTTTTGCTTTAATTGTGATGTTTAGCTTATTTTTTAGTTTCTTGATTTGTTAACAGTGTTTTGTAGATTATAACTGTTTCACTGTAAATTTGTTAATTATTTGGTATGATTTATGCTGTATTTGAGATGTTCTATTATTGTTTGAAGGCTGCCTTGGCATTCAGTTGAATTAAAAATGACATAGAAATACTGTATAATCAATCAGATCAAAATCAAATCAATTCGGATGTTAGAAATGCTTAAGAGGACAAGAAGTGCAATAAAATGTACATAAAATACTTATAAAATATGTTTTTTTTCAATGTAGCTTGACATGGATAAAAATGCGTAAAACATGTTTCATATAGATATGACAATACATGAACATTTGCACCCTTAAGGAAGTAATTAAATTGTTGCATTAGTTTCACTGGGACTTGGGCTGCAAAGTAACTGTAGTTACCTGGGAGTAAGCTCCACTTCAGTCAACAGGACTGACTTCTGAGTAGATGTGGTTAGGAGTGTATCCTTAATCATTACTAACTCTAGATTACGGTAGATTGGGGCCACTAAATGCTAAACATATTCTCTTCAGCTACAGATGATACAACACTTGTCACTTACTTGTTAGGGAAGACGCGGGTGATACCACCATCTGTGGCAACAAACACAGCTAAGAGGCTATACCTATAGAAAGGCAGAGATAGAAAGTTACAACCTCAAGCAATATACCAAAGTTCTGCTTCTCACCAATTTGTCTTTGCCCTGCACCTTTAGCCTATGTGTTGATCATTATAACTGTGGTAGGTATGGTTTGTGTTTTCCGCCCTTTGTTTTCATTATGTATTATCTTCAGTGCATTTTTACAAGAAAATATGGTGCCGGTACTCACCATGAAGTTGTTATATTTGAAAAAAAAGTGTCCATACCCTTGAGTATTCCCAGAAAAAAGCACCAATCATATTGTATGTTTATGTTGTGAACCTCCCTGAGATCTCCAGATGAAGGGCGGTATAGAAAATTAATAAATAATAAAAGGGGGGGTGTGCATTTAGGTTAGTATTGCCCCCTGGGAATGGGAGTGGACAAACTTTTGAAAATGAAAAACTTTTATCTGATTTTATACTGAACTGAAAGAACCTCTAAATGGTCAAGTTACCATGCATTTTAAGTTGTGACTTGCAGTTTAGCTTGGATAAAATTTTAACTTGCCTTCAACTTTAACTGGTTTTAAATTTACCCTCTAGCCTTGATAAATTAGACTAGTTTTCACTGGTTTTATACTGACTGGAAAGCTGAAACTTTCATCTGAGCCTTTTTCCACTTAAAACCTCACCTAGCCCTTTTAACGTAGGAAGACTTAAGTCCACTTTAAGCTTGTTCTTAAAGCTAATCCTATTTTCAAAAATCTAAGATGACTAGGTCTGTATCTGTATCTGTATCGTGTAGAGTTATATATTAGTTGGATTTCCTTTTATCCCTTCTCCAGAACTGACCAATTGTATAGGCCTGCTAGCCTCTCAGAAGAGTGTTTCAAGGTGAACAGGGTGAAAATATATCTACTTTCTTCCCGGTTGGAAAATACTCTTGTTGGGGCACCAAAATGCTCCCAGTGTCTGAAAGAGCAATGAAATTAAATTGTATTTACGTGTTAAGGTCTTGGTCCTTCCACACTCTTTCCACCAGCTGTTGGGTGATTCCTGTGTCCAGGATGAGGTTGTGAAGGAGGAAGTTATCACCTTGAAAGAGAAAGAGAGAAATGTCTCCAATCCAGAGTCTTGCTTATTGAATATCCCCTGAGGAGGGTTCCACTCCATTTTAAAGTATGATGGTGAAGAATCCTCTTTGCCTTCTACTCTTGCTTGCCTTTTCCCTCTCTTCTTGCATAGCCGCCTTTTCACTTGTTTCAGCAGCAACTTAAACTGCATCGGAAAACAAGGATACTGCAAGGTGTGCAGCAGACCCTTTCAATGCTCACTGGTTAGAATGCCCTGCAGAGGTTGCCTTTAGCTGATAAGCTTCTGAGGTTGCTGTGTGATCCTTATAACTTGATTAGTTGGCTATGTATATTAAGTTATATATGTTCACAAAATTAATAAACCTTAGAGTACATGATCAGCTCTACTAGTGCATCCCAGTACTTTCTAGTGTTATGCTAGTTTTGCAATGTGGTCAATGACTCTCCTCTCAATCCTGGAAGTCCTACCAACTCTGCTGGTAACCTGTTGCACCTTGGCTTCTCCAGTTCTGCTGTCTCTCAAGTTAGAACTCTCTTACCTAAGTTGTCTTGGTGGGACAGGCAGCCTCTGGCATAATTCTCCACATTACTGCTGCCACCACATGGTAGGTCTATGTCCCCTTTTACTTGACTTAATAGAGGTGGGCACCACTGGCAGAGAGTCTAGGTCATGTATGATGGAGAACCTGCGGGCCCTTCTGATTACAGCTCCCATAACCCTTGAGCATTGCTGAGGCTGATGGGATAAGTCCAACAACATCTGTGGGGCAACAGTTTTCCCATCCTCCACCCCATCCTAGAGCATCTCTTAGCACTGCTACTATGCGGGGCACAATTCCTTCCCAGTTGTTTGCTCTGTGCATTGCCCTATGGGAAAAGACACTGAACCTTTCCTGGCCCTCTTTTGTTTCATGCAGTTGCCACAGATGTCTGCCAGCTAAGCCACATAGTTCTCTGCCATGTGGGCATGGACTTTGAGACTGCTTCCATTTCTCAGTCACGCTGAGTACAGCAAAGAAAGAAAAGCTTAAATGTGGCATTTCAATTATAGGCAGGATTGGAAGGGGACTTCTAGAGGTTGTTGTCTCCAAACTAAGGATACTTTAGGTGAAAGACTTAAAAAAAAAAAATTCATACACAGAGGGGAGTGATAGTCCATAGGCTTCTTACCTTATTTTCAGTGCTGAATTGCGTTATCACTAGAAAATTTAACTGATGTTTAATAGCAGGCTGTTTTCTTGCAATGCAATCTCACTGTTTTTATGCTATCCCTGGAAATGGATTTGTCTGCCTTGGTTGGGGATTTGTCTCAGGAACAGACCGGTTTTATACATGAGGTACTTTTGTGAAATGTGTACTACTAACATTGGAATCAGAGAGCACCAGCCTTATATGGAATATGACCTGGTTCAAACCAGATCACAACTAGAGTACCTGCTGATGGTCACATTTATGCTTGACAAACTGCATTACTCAGTGACGGTGCTTGCAATCCGAGACACCCTTTCCTGGGAATAAGCCCCATAGAATTCAATGGAGTTTGCTTCCAAGTGGATATGCCCAGTATTTCATTGTGAACTTGGGGGTTTCATTCATCATTTGCATCCTCCTTTCCTGACACCAGAGAACTGATACTACAACCTTCCCCAGAGAATAGTAATCCACCCCAATTCTTTCTTCATAGGGTGCACTCCATCTAAATCAGGTGTGGGAAAACTTTGCCCCTCCAGGTGTTGCTGAATTACTGCTCCCATGTTCCCTGGACATTGGCCATTCTTGCTAGGGCTGATGGGAGTTGTGGTTCAGCAACATCTGGAGGGCCAAATGTCCCCCCACTCTTGATCCAAAGAATTTTTATTTTTTTGGCAAACATAAGCTATGCTCCATTTTTTAAAAAACAACAACAACATTTAAATGTATATATTTTAAAGCAGAAGCACGCTTTTGCTTCTGGGTTTTTCCTTGGTTCTCTCACCCAAACAGTGCTGAGTGTTTCTTGAGAGAAGGCTGAGTCTCCACTGCATGCCCCGGGGGTACTTACATTGCTTGGAGTCAGGCGTCACCTTTTCCATGAGGGCGATAAAGTTTTCCAGGAATTCAGTGTTGTTATCCGACTGGCTGAGGTCTTTGCAATATTCTCTGGGATTATGATGAAAAGATTTGTCGTTTGGAAGGATGAAAAAGTTACTGTCAGTTTTCTTCCTCTCAGAACTGCTATAATCATGACTTTCTGTGCAACGTAGGTGAGGCTGTTACCCAGTCATGTTGCTGTTGTGCCTAAGAGAACACTTTCAATACTGTCTGCACACATGTTTGAGATAGGAGTGGTGGGGGATTCCTGTAAAGATATTTGTCCTGTCCATGAGCAAGGCTGTGTGAGACATCAGTACTTGTGTGCACTTGAAATCTATTTGTACAAATGCATCTAAATGTGGGGATGTGAGGAGGAGGAAGTAAGTGTGGAAAAGGATATGTGTAAAAACCCAAAATACCTTAAAAACAGATCTTCATATTGAAGATACTCATACGCTGTTCTGTATGACTTGGGCTCAATTTGGAACATAAGTGGATACAGATTGTAATCATTATTTATCTCCTGCCTTTCCCCCCAGGTGGCTTACAGATAAATTAGATGGCACTGTGCTCAATAAAGGTGGTATTTGGGTTTCCCACACTGCTATTATAGTGCCTCTCAAGAATATTAGAAGACTATTAAATAATGTGGGGCTGATCTATGGAGGAATAGTGGGCAGTCTGGGGAATTTAATGACCATATAAAAATCTGTGGCATTCACTCATTCCTGTTATTGACTGATGCCAACCATCACCATCTGAAACAAGAAGAACACTATGAATACTGTGACTGCTTCTCTTCTGGATTTGTGTAGCAATTGCGCTGAATTCTAAGAATTCAGTTGTTTAATTAAATTCCTTTAATTCCCCAACCCGGTGCCCTCCATGCTGGCTGGGGCTGTTGGGAGTTGTAGTCTAAAACCTTTGGAGGGTATCAGGTTGGGGAAGGTTGCTGTAGGGAAGGTAGCTTAATTAACCATGATACTTGCTTGAACCCCTTTAGGTTTAGAAAGACTGTGGCAAAAGAAGGCCTTCTTTCCTTCAAGCTCATCTATTTTTGTGAAGTTCCAGAACTGTCCTTTATTCTGATTTTCTATATGGCCTCTACAGAAGCTTTACAGAGCTTTACTGCTCTCGTTAGAAAAAAAAAGCTTCTGTTTATAAACAGGTACCGTTTGACAAAAATGGAAACTTTGGTAATCAGGATGGTTATAGATTTATATACAGCTTTGGAAAACAGGTATGGGGGACTGCAGTTTCACCTGTGCAATTCTAGCAATAGGTTTTCTTCTTATCCATCATTTTATCTACATTTGGTCACAGCTTCATTTAACTCTGGTTTCTTTGGTCTCTTTTTAAACACAGCTAAATAAATATGACTCCTTCATGTATGTAATGAGATCCCACAGGGGGAAACTTAGGATTCAAAGGTGATACAACTAATGCCTCTATTAATTCTAGTAGCATTTCCAGTTGTAGCAGGTCTCTCTAGAGCAGTGGTGGGCAACCTTTTTAAAGTCAAGGGCTGCATAAGAGTCTAGATGGAAGATGAAGCCCTCTGGCTGTAAAGCACATAGCTCCCTATGAAGCCACAATACTGGATAATGATGTCTGATTGTATTCCTACCACACTGGCTTCCATTACAAGCTAATGCAATTTAGGTTTCTGGGATACAGGCATTATGAATGATACAACACTGTAGTCAAAGAAGCATGACTTTTTTATGTCTTTGAGAATAATACTCCTGCCTCCTAAATGAAACTAACTCTGACTAGAGATGGGTGAATGTGTCAATTTCAGTTTCTCATTTTTCAAATCTTGAGTTCAGGTCTCCACATTTCCACATCTGTTTGAGATCCCCCCCCCCCAAGTTCCAATGAAAATTTATCAGCATTTTAGTGCAAATTTCTAATACATATACATTTTTGTATGCAATTTTGCCTACATTTTTGCAAAGCAGTTTCCCAGAATAGAATGCATTTTGTGATATTTTCACTAATATATGTATTTATGGACACACTTTTTCTCTAATACATATCTTTTTGTACACATTACTTGGCTGGAGAACCGCACTGCAAAATTAGGTAGGTTTGCCTTTAAATGTGAACTGAATTGAGTATCTCCCATCCCTATCCTTAACTCGCTTGTGTTAGGTTCTCCCTAAGGAGCAAGTGCATCCCCAAATAAACAAAATAGAAAGATACAAGGATGAGCCATGGCTGTCTACAAATGAAAGATGTATACACAGCGCAAGTCACTTATATAATGTGCCACTTTATGCAGGCCTAAATCTGTTTCATTGAGACTAGTCCAGCCAATCAACTTGCTATGCTCATTTTGAACAATCATTCTGAGGTTCCTTCTTTGTATGCTTTCCCTACAGTACATTTACTGCTTCCTACATTGGCTTTATCTGTTTCACCGCATACTTTTCTGCAAATAATTATTTCTGACTCTAATCCTAAAGAGCAATGGACTGAGGATGGAAAGAACTACAAGTTAGCACGGCACACCCAAGTTTTCCCAAACATGTGTTAGCAGTTAATAATAATGCCAGCGCTGGGCATTTAGAAAAGAGAATCAAAAGGAAGAGGAGATGTTTACTCCTTCATCTGCTCCCTCTATCCACCACACCTACCCAGTCGCCAAATCTCTCTCCTTTCAGTGGTCTTAGGAGGCAGGCGAGAGTAGTTGTTGGGAAGGATCAAGCCCACCACTACTTTTTATATGCAGATATGCACCTCAACCTTGCATGAGGCAGACATGGGACTGGGAACTCTGTGTTTCCTTTAGAAAGTGTCCTTTCTCCTCATCCCTTCCCAGGCTTATTGAACAAAGCAGGAAGAATATAAGTGGAGCACACTGTAATCCAGTAGGCAGACAGACTAGCAGCAACAACTGTCCAAATTGCATTCACCATGTGTTGATGTATACACAGACATGCAAATACATAGGAAATGCCTTCTGATTCAACTGTGCACCCAGGAGCACCGGTAAAGTGAGCAGGACCATAATGCAAAGGGGGAAAGCGGCAGATTAAGCACTTGGTGACTGGAGTATGAAGGGCTGTGCTTAGGAGGCAATGAGCTTTGAGGCAAGATGGCTCAGTTTCTTGCATGAATTGAACTGTAACTTTGCACACGGGACTCCCTTTGTTATCGTCCTTTTGCAAGAGAGGAATAACGATACTCACCTGGACAAAATTTCTGCTGTGCCATTCGGCTTCATTTTTGAATGTTATTGAATTTGAAAGGTGCTTCTCTCATGAAGCTTCACACTTCAAGGAAATGGGGGACATGATAGTAGTGAGTGGAGAAGGAATGCACGAGAGAAAACCCTGAGGACCTGTTTCATTTGTGGAACAAATCAATATTCCATAGTGCACAGGCGTTCTCTGGACAGTAACAGAGAATCACTCTTCACCCACAGCAAAAAGAGAATAAGGTGGGCAGCCATGCTTTGGATAGGAAAGCACATCCTTCATATAGATTGATAGGGGCTAACTCTAGACTGTAGAAGGGCATGTATTTTCAGTACAGACTTGTATCCTCTCTCTCTTAAAAACAACCCTACCCAGGTGATAATTCGTGCTCTTACAGACCCCACACTTCTAATGGGTTGTTGTCTATCAGGATT
The DNA here is from genome assembly GCF_027172205.1 of Podarcis raffonei. NCBI lineage: Eukaryota > Metazoa > Chordata > Lepidosauria > Squamata > Lacertidae > Podarcis > Podarcis raffonei. The sequence goes on from NC_070603.1 coordinate 72,884,943, forward strand.
GCCTCCCCAGAGTGTGTGTTTGCATGCCTGCAAGTATAAAGAAGACGGAGAATTATTTATTACACAGATCCTGCTGCAAATAACAGCTTTGTATTTGGCATTATGCCAGTATACTTCTGTCTCTGGAAGCTTTCCAAGAGCTGCAGCTGCGAAGTTCTTGTGAACATTTTTTACTTGCTGGCTTTGCATTGTCAGTAGCTAGTGGCTAAGGATGAGAATGTGCCTGGCCTCATTCCTCACTGCCTCTCAGGAGTAAAAAGTAAAGGCGGACATTCATTTAGAGGGCTCATGACAGCACACCATTGCACTTTCTGATGCTAGAAAAAAAGAGAAGTTACTGAGTTTGCCAATCACAGTTTATGGTAGCTCCAGAGGCCTTAAGGGTTTCTCACAGCTGACAACAGTGGGAGAAAAGTCCCCTACATACGGGGCTTTTGCGAAAACTGCTGAATGAATATTCAGGCATTAAGGGGCTCATGCAATGAGGGGAGAGTGGGGACATGCTAGTTGACCCCAGCTCTTCCTTTTGCCTCCCCCTTGCTGGCCCTGCCACCCTCCAATCGTTGGAGGAAAAGTTCCATACCGGGAAGCCTACACAAAGACAGCTGACTTTCTGCTGTAGACCCTCTTCTCTTGTCCAACACAGAGAAGGCAATGGGAACAGTTAGGCCATCTTCACCTTAACTCATGTAATGCTAAATAGGTCTTAAAATAAACCTAATAAGAAGGCTTACCCAGTGGGTGAGGGCCATGTTTCCAGGTCACCTCCAGACTGCCACTATTTTGCAGGAGGGATTTAGTCACAAAAATGACACAGACACAGGCTTGGCCCAACCATGAAGTGGCAGAAGCCCTTGAGGCAGTGCATCTGTGGTTGCCCCGCCACCTCCGGCACTGGCGCTGACGTGGTGCCTAAATCTTGGAAGATCTCCCCAGAAATTGGTGCCACTTTTCTGGTGGTGGAGGTGGGGGCAGGACTGGGCAGCACGTCCAGTTACAGTGGTACCTCGGGTTACATACGCTTCAGGTTACAGACCCCGCTAACCCAGAAATAGTGCTTCAGGTTAAGAACTGACAGTAAGAGCTGCTTGGCAGTGCAACAGACTTCTATGAGAGGTGGCGGACTCTCCTTCCTTGGAGGTTTTTAATTAGAGGTTGGATGGCTACCTGTTATGGCTGTTTTAGCTGAGATTCCTGCATTGTGGGGGTTGGACAAGATGACCCTAGGGTCTCTTCCAGCTCTAATATTCTATGATTCTATGCTGAATAGACAGGGCAAATGGAACAGCCTCTAACTCACAAAGCAAGAGCGAATCCACTTTATTCCCTGCTGTATCATACTGCTCCCAAGGAGGTAATCAGTGTGCATATCTTGTTAAGTTTGGCTTTCACAGAAAGCCTAAACCCTGAAGTAATTGTGCTTCAGTGTTCTGGAGACCACACAATCAATTCCTCAACAAGTATCAGGTGTTGTGTAATTGAAGTCATTAACTGGTCAAACCAAGGAAGCTATATATCCATCATAGTGACTGGGCAATTACCTGTTGCGTTGCACTCACATTGTGAATCACTGGAGGTGCTAGTTTCATCAGTGCATGTTGCTTCTGTTACTTACTTCAATCTCATTAATACACTGTAGTTGTATTAATACACTGTTGTATTAATTAATCTCATTAATACACTGTAGTTGTACATCTAGATCAAGGGAAGTAATAGTGCCACTGTATTCTGCTCTGGTCAGACCTCACCTGGAGTACTGTGTCCAGTTCTGGGCACCACAGTTCAAGAAGGACATTGACAAACTGGAACGTGTCCAGAGGAGGGCAACCAAAATGGTCAAAGGCCTGGAAACGATGCCTTATGAGGAACGGCTAAGGGAGCTGGGCATGTTTAGCCTGGAGAAGAGGAGGTTAAGGGGTGATATGATAGCCATGTTCAAATATATAAAAGGATGTCACATAGAGGAGGGAGAAAGGTTGTTTTCTGCTGCTCCAGAGAAGCGGACACGGAGCAATGGATCCAAACTACAAGAAAGAAGATTCCACCTAAACATTAGGAAGAACTTCCTGACAGTAAGAGCTGTTCGACAGTGGAATTTGCTGCCAAGGAGTGTGGTGGAGTCTCCTTCTTTGGAGGTCTTTAAGCAGAGGCTTGACAACCATATGTCAGGAGTGCTCTGATGGTGTTTCCTGCTTGGCAGGGGGTTGGACTCGATGGCCCTTGTGGTCTCTTCCAACTCTATGATTCTATGATTCTATGATTCTAATACACTGTAGTTGAGCCAAATTCTTGCTGCATTTCGCTAATGAGGGCTGAGAAAAACAGCAGTAGATGTACAGCAATACAGTGCACTCCACTTATACACCCCATATGTTTTTATGGACAGGCCTTTGTATTGAACAGGCACATTTTTTTGCACTCAAATGCTTCAAGCTAACCGTTTATACTTCCTACCTGCCAGATTCTGGAAAATGAATGCAAATAGCACTTAAAATATGCTTGTAAGAAGAGATTGAATAAGAGTCAGGCCTCACCTGTAAATGTCTGTAATCACATTTTAGGAGAGGAAGCTGAGAGGCAAAGCTATTTTACTCTGCTAATTTCCTGACTTTCCATCAATATATTGCAAGTCCTCCTACGTGAGTATAAAATCATCTCGGCTGTCCACATAATTTTGTTTCTCAAAGACCTAGAAATACACAACACTGCATCCACCAATATATCTACACAAATGTGTACAGATATATGTGCTTGCACGCCCACAAATAGATCATTAGTGATATATGGTTTCTGAAAATTACCATGGACTATTGGCCATATTAGTATTGATGAGATATCATACAGTCTCATTAGTATGCTGTTTGGTATTATTGGTGTTAAAGGGCTAACAGATGGTGCAGCTGAAACTCAAGTGCTATCATGTGACCTTCTGTATTATGACTTGACAGAACAGGAGTCTGTTTGTTCCGATGTAGCAAGAGACCTGATTAGATGTTGTGGTGTAACGAACGTTTTCCGAAGAATTTGTTTGCAGTGTTCTGGTTTATAGAAAAAGTCTAACAAAATTGTAAATTTCCTAAAAAACAACAACATTAGATTCCTGTATACATTTCACATTAGTGTGACTTTGAACACTGATTTGGATGCCGACTATGTACAGCTCTTCACTTATAGTATGGATGCCAGTGATGGACTGCTGCTCACAGCACAGAGATGGGGAACTTGTGAGTTCCCCGAAGTTGTTAAGACTATAGCTCCCATCAACCCTGACCACTGACCATGTTGGCAGGGGCTGATGGGAGTTGGAGTCCAACAGCTGTTCACCTCTTATGCTATTATGTTCTCACTGATTATGCTTTGTATAAGAGAAGCATCTTAGAATAGTAAATCTAATAGTTGTATAAATAAAAGTTAGAAATCAACACACCCTCTTCAGTATTATTCTTTTCTGTACAAAGCTGAATTTGTGGAGGGTTATCAAACCCATCCATTTTTAAAAATACCATATTAAAGATAGGAGGGACTAATAGGATCTCACCATTTCATTTTACCCAGATGCCAAATGTAACATCAGTTTATTGGATTTTGGCTGACTTTTGCCAATAAACCCCCTTCTCTGTCTCCCTATGGCATTTCTATCTTGGCTTTCTTTGATAGTTCATGGCAGCAGCCATCGTTATTTAACCTTCCAATTTTACCCTCAGAACAACTCTGTCAGGTATGTTAGGCTGAAAGAGAACGCAAAGTCACTCAGTGAACTTCATGACTAAGGCAGGCTTATGAAAGTGGCTTTGTGGTTTTTTTACATATAGCAGTAGAATATTTTATCATTCCTACTGTATTAATATGGCCTCAGTGAGTGAGTGATTCATGCTATTGTGGTGTTTGTTTATCATTAGGTATTTTTAAATTTTGGTATTTGTGAAATCCAACAACATAAACAAAAGTGACCCAGATCTATAATTTCTATCTTAGAAAAAAACTGGCAAAACGCCAATCTTGTGTTAAAAATCATTTGGTCAATAAATCATGGGTCAAACAAATGCTGTGTGATAGGTGCACCTAGTCAACCAAATCAAATAATGGGATATTTGGAGCAAACAACTCTTTGGGGTGGAAAATATTGGCTGAAATCATTGAGTGGGAAATCTAGATGGCATTGCACATGATACTCCTGCCTTCCAAAGAGGGCTTTTGGCTTAGACAAACACTGTGTATTATATATAAAAATGTATTTCGGATTTAACTAACATGATGGCATGATCTCAACATGATCCAAATAGGACTGACTTATTATTTTGTGAGTATTTTCAGAAACTATACCTATATATGTATGTGCACATAATATCTCATACGCAGGCATACATATATACTCTTCTTATGTAGGTGAGTGAACAGAAGGTGGGACCACTGCGCTGCCAACCACAGTGGCGTCTCAACAAGGTGCAGGTGGCAGCTGTAGTCTCAGAGTGGCACACAGGCAGACGACAGACACAAAAAAGAAGGAAAGAAAAATGATCAAGACTTTGGCACAATGAGGAGGTGTCAGCTCAGAAGGGTGGGAGTGATGAAGTAGAATATTTAAAAGGTGTGGCAGGGAGGGAGGTGGGGATGGGAAAGGGGGCTGAGTCAGTCCCAGGATCAGTGTTGAGGGGAGAGTGGTTGAATGGACACCTCAGCAAGCTCACACGCAAAGCTACCTTGGAGCAATGAATACATGTCCCTCGGACTCAAAGCTGTTTGGCAGCAGGTATTCAAAATCTGCAACAGAAAGGTAACGTTATCCGGCAGGGGTTTGAAATGAGGGAAGAAGAAGGCTTCAGTCTCAGAATGTGACAGAAGGTAGAAAAAGAGAAAAAGAGAAAGAGAAAGAGAGGAGTAAGGAGAGAGAGAGAGAGAGAGAGAGAGAGAGAGAGAGAGAGAAAGAAAGAAAGAAAGAAAGAAAGAGAGAGAGAAAATAGACAGGAATAAACAAAAGAGGCAAAACAACTGACTAGTTTTAACAAGAGAGAAAGGAGAGAAGATTCTTTGGTAACTAGCATCATACAAAGTTATAGCCAATATGGTGCCAACATTTGGAGGATTTTGATATTTTATTGTCTATATATATATATTTATATATATATTTAAAAATCATATAATTGAAATTAAATATGTTTGATAGATTGTATATGTATTGTTTAGGGCTATACAGTTACATATACACATATACACACATATATATCCTCATATTTATACATATACATATATATATGTATGTTTGGTAGGTTATATGGACATCTCTCTCTTATTACGATATTAACAACAAAAATAAACCACATGCTCTGCTCATACGGAAAGAGAATTACCAAAACAATATTTTGTAAGAAAAATTATCTTTCAGGCATCAACATGGCCAAACCAGGGTCCTTTATGAAGACAGTCCAACCAAAGACTTACCCATCAGATAGAGGTAAAATGCAATGCATTGTCGAGAGTGCAGCAGCTGCCTTCTAGCTGACAGTGGTCTCAAAGCACTGCAATAGCCATCCCTCCCTAGTCCAAACCATAGAACACATCCTCCAGATTTCATAGGAGCAAACAGATGCAACCATAGCAAGCACAGAGCAGCATATGTGCTCTTCCAGTGCTGAATTTCCAGCTCTATTGTCTGATTGCTTGAAGTTGTCTTTCTACCTGCCTGTCAGTTTGTGATATGTCCAGTACTCTCTCTCATCTGCTTAACAGGCATTCAGCTTAAATGGCTTTATTAAAACAAAGAACTAGATGTGCAAACAGGGCGTATGCTAGATTAAGTTAAAGCTGTGCCCAGATGGGCCTCTTGAAAGTCTCCAGCTTATTTCTGAACAGAGAAATTGGAAGGATCATTTCACTGATTTTTCCCAGTGTGAGAGGAGAAATCCTCCATTTATTTCTCTAGAATGGAGATCACCATTCACAGTGGCAGGTACAGTTTCTCCACCCCTCCCAGCCAGTTCTTTTTCTGATGCTGCTAGAAATGAAAGCAGCCACAAATGTGTTGGCCACCTTGCCACCGATTTGCGTTCTCTACAACGCCACAGACCAACTGTTATTCTGGGGCAGTGTGTGTTTAGATGGCAGCCACTACAAAAAAGAAAAGAAAAAAAGAATGGTGGTGAATATTTGGAGAAAATTTTGCATTGTTTTGCTTTTCTTAGGAATGTTTGGAGTGGGGATGAGAGAAAAAGGAAAGACTCAAAAATATTCTCAGCAAAGTGTCTAAACTGCAGAAAAGAGCAGCTGCGAGGGGTGCTCAGCTGGAATGGCACAGTTGCTGAAGAAACAGCCAATTTACCAGTCTTCAAGGAAAGCAATAACTTGTATACCATTTTGTTAAATTGTATTTTATTTTTCTACTGGGCTGGATGATTTTCAGTGGTGAGATGCAACAGAAGAGCGGTATCATACACCTTTAATAGTTGTGTAGAAGATGGAATTTCAAGATAGAGATTTCTAAATATATATATATTTAAAATAAATAAGTAAGCATCATGCCTGGCCTTTCTATTGCAAAAAGAAAGAAAGAAAATAAATAAAATAAAATAAAGCCTTGCTAAATGGGTCAGGCCTCCTCAATAGCCTGCTTCTTAAGGGAGAGCATATTCTCATTTTGAATTGAACTATCCTTCATAGATCACCCGGTCTATTGTTCCTAGAACAACCTCAACCAGGAGTTTCATGAAGAACTTAACAAGGATGGGAGAGGAAAATAAACCTGCAGGACCATGTAGGAAAATTCCCATAGGGAAGTGCAGTAATCACTCCCTGAAACCATGCTATGAAGTAGGAACAAAACCACTGCAAACTAGTTCGTCCACTTAACCCTTGGCAGATGGTCCTGACTGATACCATGGCCATTGCTTTCAACAGCTGCTGAGAGATCTAGGAGAATTAACAGGGCCATTGTTTCCTGTCTTGCTCCTGGTATGAGTCATCTACCAGGCAACTGAGTCAGTTTCCATCCACAACACATCCTGAAGTCAGTCTGAAACAGCCAGTTTCAACCAAAATGAGCCAAGCCAAGCTGGTTTTCTACCGTCTGCTAGACCTTCTTTGCCAGGAATCACAACTCTGAGATTAATTTGTAATTCCCCAATATAAGGGAGATGCTTTTCCAACAATGATATTATCATCGTCTTGCCTTGATGAATTAAACCCTTATGCAATTATTTCAACCAATATTACTTCATCAGCCAAAATGGACAGAGAGAAATCAACAGGCATGTAGTGGGATGGGCCACAACCGATACAGGAAAGGGAGATAGAATCCTTATGGACCACAGCAAACATTGCTCCCCATCCAGCAACCTTACGTTGCTCCAATACCCAGCTAGAAGCAATTTGGACCAATAGGACCCACTGCCTCATCAAACCAAGCTTACATAATACCAGGACGCCCTATCAATTCACCCCTATTCTAGCATGAAGAAGAAGAAGAAGAGTTTGGATTTGATATCCCGCTTTATCACTACCCAAAGGAGTCTCAAAGCGGCTAACATTCTCCTTTCCCTTCCTCCCCCACAACAAACACTCTGTGAGGTGAGTGGGGCTGAGAGACTTCAAAGAAGTGTGATTGGCCCAAGGTCACCCAGCAGCTGCATGTGGAGGAGCGGAGACGCGAACCTGGTTCCCCAGATTACGAGTCTGTCGCTCTTAACCACTACACCACACTGGCTGGTATCTATATTGGATGGTATCTATATTATTTTGGCCTGACCTGGTATTTTAAAAGAAACAAATGAAGGATTATTGGAAGGCTGACTGAGCTCCCTGGAAGTAAAGGCCTCAATAGAGAACTAAAAAACAAAAACAAAACACCACTCAAATTATTGAATTTTTCTAACTAATGGAAACCTAGCAGATCTCACTGCTCTCCTCCCAGATCTCCCAGCTCCCCTATATCTAACCCTGGTCCACAAACATCTACCTCTGCCAGGCACATCTGAGCTCTAATCACCATCTCCACAGCGTAGTAGCAATTAGCAATAATTAATTAACACTCCACACTTGGCAGCAGGATAGTGACAGCTCATAAGAGGACACAGAATTAACTGCACACCAGAATTTAATCTAAATTAATGGCTTAACTTAAAAAAAACCCTTCTAAGGGATATAGCATAATGCCAAGTGAGGATAAAAAAAAAGTGCTGGAGAGCTACAGAATTAATCAGAGTAACCACGAAGGAACAATGGAACCTTATTCTCACCGTAGTGGAAGATACTAATGATATTACCAATAGGGAATATAACCAACTCTTACTGTGTAAACTTCTGGTGGTACATGTGATTGACTAAAATATCACCCGCCATCATTGGATGGGCTCAGTCCAGACAAAGGCCGAATGCCTATCTTAATCAGAGAAAATGTAAGCATTCCCAATGAATATGCTAACTGCCATACTGTGCTCAGTGAGCAGCCCTAAGTGAAGACCTAAAGGGACAACCCCCTTTGACATCACTCTTTCAGCGGTAACCTGTTGGGAGTATTACCTCTGGCAAAGCCCTCAGATCTGAATGGTCCCTTCTGGAGATGCACCTCACCAGAGCATCCTGGGGTGCCTGCTGGCTCTTCCTTGCAGAGCACAGGAATGGAGGGGTTTGGACACTTACCCCAGCTGACTCACTTCTGCTGTCACTCACAGGGCTGTGGTGGAGAGAGAAGCCCCCCGGATGGGAATCTGGAGGTGGGTAGTTGTTAAAGTCTCTCACTCTTGCTCTTCTTCTGCCAGTCTGGAATGTGCTCCAGTAAGAGTCCTCCATGGTCCACACAATCAATGCTGTTGAAGCGTCCACTGGGCTGAATGCTCGCCAGTTCAACTAAAAGCTTAATACCTTTGCTTCTTCTGCATCTGAACCATATATATATATAAAGCAGAATAGCCCTGGACAGCAAGAATAGGGAACCCTCCAGATGCTGCTGGATGCCAACTTCTATTAGCCCCAACTAGCATGGCCAATAATCCAATATTATCTGGAGGGTCATAGGTTCCCCATCCTGTTGCACAGCTTTCCTAAAGGAGCAGCAAAAGGATTCAGGCAGCCAAAGAGGCTGACAATGTGCCTAGAGCAATACAATGCAACTGTGTGCTTATGGGCAGCTGCCTGAGGTCCAAGACACAGTTTAGCACACTTCTCTTCATGCTATATGAGCCTGTCTGCTTATGTCCTTCACCACACCTGACGTGCTGCTGTACAGAGCGTGGGGGCACTATTTAACTGTGCTGCAAATTATATGCATTATTTCTAACATAAAAATCCACCTAACCCCCCCAAACCCTATTTTGCTATTTTTATTGTTGAGGGTGGGGAAGGAATATTTAGAGGACGGCCTCCAATAAATCTGTACAACTGAATGTTAATGTCTCTAGGGAAAACAATTTCCTATATGAATTCCTTTGACTTTCTTCTCCTAGCATTCTGCACTTCAACAGTGTTCGCCACTGGAGACCCCAAGAAAGTGAATGAGATTTATAATGCTCTGCTTTGACGATTAGAGCAATCGGGGATCTTATGAATTCAGCAACATTTTAACAAAAGGTGGTACAGATGAAGCACACCGATCACCCTAAAGAAGTTTATAGGATTTTTGCTTAGTTCTATGGAAGGAACAGTGGCAGTCAAATTTATTGCTCATTTTTGTATATTCTCCCTAGCGTGTAGCATCATAGTATTTTAGCTCTTCATTCAGCAATCTGAACAACTTTTGTTTGACTACATAGCCCACTCTTGTGGCTGAAACAAAATGAGGGATAGCTGTTGCAGGCTTTCCTCTGAAGGACACCCACTCACTTTTAATCACCGTCCAAGCAACCTTACCGCAGTTATGCATTTGTCTTAGCAGCAAATTGTCCGTTCAAGCATATCCATATCAAGACATTGATTGTGAGACCACTAAAACGCCTCTCCTTCCCCCACCAATATCTCCCACAATGCATTACAAGACATACGTGGCCCTTTGTCAGGGCAGCACAGCCATAGGTTGGACTGCTATTTTCGAACAGGACTAAAAGGCAGGGTCTGGATACAAGCCAATGAAAGGAGGAAGAGGAAAGGAATACAAAAACACTAAGTAATTATTCCATCAGCATTGCCATTACAGGGTCACCGGGAACAGGCAGCTCAATGCTGATAGAACAGGGCTGATGACGACAGACAGAACCTTAGTGCTTGAGGTCAGGTCCCTGCTGATAACTCTTTGGTGCCACAATGTGCCAGCTACCCGTACATGAACAGTGTCTCTTCCTTCCACTCTGTGTTTATGGCAAACACTTATTTTATGTCTATCTGCACACACCTTCCCAACTGCTAGGCACCTTAAGGCATAAAACATAAATGGATGAAATAGTCAGTATGCTTAACCCCGTCCTCCCCCCCCCAATTCTATTTACTGGGACATCTCTGTGTTTCTGGATCCACTGGTCCAGGTTGTAAGAATGCATGTATCCTTGGGTAGTGACAGGGATGACTGAGAAGATCAGAGGGCAGCATATGCATGAAGATAGCTCTCCATATTCAATTCATTTTGCTTTTGTGTCAATGGTAAACTCTTCACCGCACAGACTTTGCCAACTCAGGCCATGTTAAAGGACCTTTAACCCTGGGAATAACTGACAGTATAGCTGGTCCCTGTTTCAGCTTTGCCCTTGCCAAAATCAGAGTTCCAATCATGGCTTTCATGTAACCCGGGCTGTGTACACACTTCTGTTTACTCTGCACCCAGGGCACTTCCACCACTGATTTATGAAGCTGTGTACCCATGGCATTAGCCATGATCCACATCTATCCTGCCGTTTCTTCAGAAACACTGCATTTGGATGTGTTTTCTCCCAAACCAGCTTCAATCCAATTGGGAAAACGTAAACCATATGAAGACATCCATGCCCACTGATGTGGACAGGCAGTGGGTGACCTGGAAATTCATCCAACTGCACTGACATGCAAATGCAAATTGAAATGTAGCAAAAAGGGGGAAAGAGAGACCTTGCTGCATTTTAAACTGATAATGTGCAAACAGCCTCAGACCATAACATAAGGAGTGCTCTAGGATGCCTTTGTTCCTCATTGTCAATATTTTGCTTTTGCTACGGAGCAGTCTTTAATAACTCTTTTTCTTCTGCTGCTCATGCCATAGCTGGATGAAATGCTGCAGTGGATGCTGAGGTTGCACCTTCCTCTGCACCAGGGATGGGGAACATGGTGCTCTCCAGATGTTGCTGGAGCCCATGGTCAGGGATAAATGGATGTTGTAGTTCCAAAGCATCTGGAGGGCCACAGGTTCCCCATCTTTGCTGAGCACATTATTTAGCAATACAGAACCCTGATAACAGTGGGATCCACATTCTAAAGAGTCTGCCTCAGTGTAGGTTAACAAGACAGTGACCTTGGAATTTTATCGTGGAAAGCTTCCAAGACCCAGAAAGGTCTCCTGGTATTCTTAATGTCCCATGTACACATATTCATGTTCATAATTGGGGGAGATGACCAGCAGATCCTATTTTGTGTTCAAAGTGAAGTGCAACTGCTCTGCAATTCTCAGGACTTGACCCACAAGAGAAGGAGGAAACAGAAATCGATGGAGACCTAGGCTCTATCTATAACCCCCAAAATGCAAAACAGGATGCAAAACAGTTTTAGCCTAAGGTGCCAGATAGACTGCAACTGGATTCTGAAGGTGCTGAATCAAGACCCTTGTGAGAAATTTACCACATCAAATTTAGTAATTTATCTTCACGCTGTACCCTTTATCTATGGAAAGCTAAGGGACAGTTATTGTTAATGAAGTATTGTCGCTGGCTGCAACTTGCGAGGGCTATGTCTTTTGGGGAAACAACTTTGATCTGCATGTAGCTAGGGTATGGACAGATCAGTCGATTTATGTGCCCACGACAATTTCACATTCCTTTACTCATTAGTCCAGCCCAGCCCATTTGTGAATTAATCTGTGAATTTTTAAAGGTTTGTATGAAACTTGGTATTTAAATGAGTGTTCAACTATGTTCTTAAATAGTATTTGATCACAAAATACATTTTTAAATCCCTATTTATCTTAAGTCACACATTTCTAAATGCATTTTATCCTAAAGTATTTATTTTAATGCATTCTGGTGCATTTTTTTTTATAGTTGAGACCTGTCCTGCAAAATTCTAAGGACTCTGATGTCCTGATCTGTGTGTCCATCCAGGAGGTGTGAATTAGGTCTGTTTGCTTGGAAATGCAGACCAAAAGAAGTCCTCCTCCATCCCTACACACGCTGTGGACCTGCCTGAGATTTCTACTTTCCCTGCTGTTTCAGTACTCAATAAGCCTAAATATTTTCTTGCGGAAGTGATATTGGACTCCATTTCCAAACACTTCTCAGTCTGAAGGTCTCTGCACAGCCCTGTCCCATTCAGGTTGAGTTGTCTTCAAGAGGAAGGAAAGCACAGGGACAAGGATAGGGGAAGAAGATTTGTAGGGTAGGCGTGAGACAGGAGAGGAGAAAGGAAGGAAGGGCGTGAGGGAGGCATTTTTGCAGGGAGAAAGAAGAGCAGGATATTAAAACTAGCTACAAAAAACCTTATTGAATTCAAACATAACAATTCCATATGAAGTTGGCTCGTCTTAAACGGATTGAGTCTCTGAGCAATGCACAGGGAAGGAGTGGGGAGATCAGTAGTGGTGAAGCTATTATGAACATAACAAGACATGTTGCTTTCAAAAAAAGGGTGAACGAGTTTGAGGGGAGGAAGTGGAGGAGCAGGAGACAGGGAGGAACAGTTTGGTGGTGGTTTGCAAGGTTAGGCGTGGCAAACGGGCAAGGTAATGGGCAAGCAGGCCGGGTAAGTGGTGAGGGGGAACGGTGAAGGTTTGGAGTGACGGGTGGGGGTACTGGACACGGGTGAGGAGAAGGGGGTGGTGGAAGGGGAGTGGTCTAAGACTGAAAATACTTGCCCTTCAATTTGCTTGGTACTGTGTGAATCCATCAGAGAGAGAAAGCAAGAAAAAACAAACAAAAAACAGAAAACAAAAAAGGGGGGTTGGGTGGAAAGGGGAAGGGGTACAAACAATATTTTATTCAATGGCTGTTTGAATAAAAATATTGTGTATCATAATCATACCGAAAGGAAACCTCTTGCAAAAAACGACATGAAAAAGAAACCAAAAATTAAAAAAAGAATAATAAAAGTACCAATAAAAAGGCCACAGTAATAAAATAATAAAAAATGTATAGATATAACTAGATAAATAGATATATATTATATAACCAACAGAAAAAATGAAATTCAGTAGCAAACAGTTTGCAACAGTCTTGATATAGAAATGTTCTTACTGAGTTAGCAGACCATGCAAAATTCAAGATTAACAAAGGATACATACAGAGAGAGAGAGAAAGAGAGAGGGAAAAGGAAAAGAAACAAAGGGACAAAAGAGAGGGCGAAGGGTGTGGTGAGCCTGGGTCTGTTTGTGAAGTGTGTGGGTGCACCTGTCTTCAGGAAGAGAACCTTGCAGGTGGAGGAACCTTGGAAACAGACCACTTGTGGAGAGAAGGTCTGGCTATTATTATTATTATTATTATTATTATTATTATTATTATTATTGATGGTGCTGTGATCTAAACCACTGAGCCTCTTGAACTTGCTGATCGTAAGGTTGGTGGTTTGAATCTCCACAACGGGGTGAGCTTCCGTTGCTCGGTCCCAGCTTCTGCCAACCTAGCAGTTCGAAAGCACATCAGTGCAAGTAGATAAAAATGTACCACTGCAGCAGGAAGGTAAATGGCATTTCTGTGCACTCTGGCACTTGTCACGGTGTTCTGTTGTGCCAGAAGAGGTTTAATCATGCTGGCCACATGACCCAGAAAGCTGTCTGTGGACAAACGGTGGCGCCTGAAGCGAGATGGGCGCCATACCCCATAGTCGAATTTGACCGGACTTAACCATCCAGGGGTCCTTTTGCTATTATTATTATTTCTTAATTTTCTTTTGCAAACACAACCAAAAAGACTGAGCCTCGCCCTTCCTCCTCAAATTATGCTACATGGAGGGAAACTATATGACCACTTTAAAAAGAAATGGAAAACTTGATAAGAAGGTGTGGGTGACCTTCTAACGAGGTGGTGCAGCAGGAGTAGCCACTAGCAGTGGTTCTGGAAGGACCAAAGGTGATAGCGATTGTGGGAAATGTCGCCGCATCTGTATATTAAACTCAACGCAACATTCAGGGGAGCGGCTGTGTCTCAATGGTAGAGTGCATGCCTTGGAAGTGAAAGGCTCCAGGTTTAACCCCTGGCACCTGCAGATAGGGCTGGGAAACACCACTGTCCAAGACCGCAGAGAGCCACTGCCAGCCAGTGTCAACAGTACTGAGTCAGATGGACAAATGGTCTAACTTGGTGTAAAGCAGAGTCCTACCTTTCTAAGGGAGCCTACTCCCTAGAGTACCTACTCTAGGCTGCCGTAGATGAGGTGGGATTGTGCCTTAACCAGTGCTGTTGAGAAAGGAAACATAAAAGTGCATAAAGCTGCACATTAAGCCCTGGGCACCAATGCTGCAGAATAATTCTGTGAGCCACCATCCTGGTCTGGTTGTGATATTGACAGATCCTTTCTCTCCAGTTTCATTACTGAGCTTGAATCAGACAACAGTGGATTTCAGGGACTGAACAACCACTGTGCTATTTAGAATGCAAGTTCTGGAGCTCTTACTGCACAGTGTACAGCAGCCCTTCTCTGAAGGAGATGATGTAACTTCTGGACATAAAACCCAGAACACAGTGGCCAGAGCAGGATCTTGCAAGGAACCACCTCTGTTCTAGGTGTTTGTGGGAGATGCTGTCTTGCTGAGATCATATAGTATACTCATGGAGGCATGAGCAGGCAGGAAGAAAATGACTGATTAGAAAATGCAGGGAACCTTATTTGATTCATACATGCTGGTACTGTCCTCTCATGGTACTGTACCACCAAAGAAAATATATGGGAGCAATTATTTATTTGAAAGTACCTATCACTTAGAAATGTTCTATGTTTTAATATCTATCATACGAGGAAAAAGGATTGCTAGGATATTTTCCTCTAAAACGGTAGCTTTTTTATGTGGATGGAAAGTAAGACATGGGTATATTAAAAGAATATACAACATTATTCAGGAAGACTATCATGAATTGTTGAATTAACTTTCAGTCCATGTTTTGAGTTTAACATGAGTGTAAAGTCCAGAATCTAGGATGATCCCTGTGTTGAATCTCCTTCAGAGACAAATACAGCCAACATAGGAGTACGTTTTACTCTGCTAGACCCAGTGACCTAGATTACTCATGTTCATCAATTTCAGTGGTTCTACTCTGAGTAACACTTATTTGAAAACCACCTATGGATTTAAAAAAATGTTTTACAGTGCAATACTATGCAGAAGTAAACCTCACTGAGTTCAATGGGACTTATTCTTAGGTAAGTGCACCCAGAATCACAGCCTCAATGTCTTTTTTGAAGATGGGTTACACTTTATTTAAATAAAAGCTAACATGTTGATAACCAGATCAGAGTTATCAAGTGAAGCACTTTGGAAGATATTGGCACTATTTGACATAAAATCTGCTATTCAAGTGGTAAGGAACTCCTTTAAGAATGAAATTTTGAGCAACTACAAGTAATGCAGTGTGCGTGCGTGCGTGTAGTATGGGACTTAGAGAAGGTAAAGGAAAAGAAAGAGAGAGAAAGATGAGAAAGGAGAGAGATTACAGAGACAGAGGGATAAACACAGGAAGAAAAAGAGACACAGCCAGAATCACTCAGAGCAGGATGTTAGAGACGCCCTTGGAAGTCCATCCCACCCTGCGATGAGAGAGTAGGGCCCAGGATCACACACAAGGGTAGGCTAACACACAAGTACACAGATTAATTGTAAATTAGTTAGGAAAAAATAAATCCAAAATTTAAATAAAAATAATAATGGCTTGAAACAAACAAAACAAAACATGCAAACTTTCCCAGCTTTCAAATTAACTGGCTGCTACAGAGTTATCACCTGGTACATAAAAAGCATTTAAAGCAGCAACTCAACCTCATCTCCCCTGGATGTTTTTTAAAGGTTTTAGTTTGTTTTATGCAAAGTGTCACAGGAAATCTTCACATCCCCGGGAAGCCTGCGTTATTCTTCCAGGAATGAAACGAAACCTCCTCTTCTTCTATGTGTAGGGTTGCTCTTATTTTTCATTTGATAAACGTTGTAAAAAGTGACTCTGGCGCTTTGTTTTCTCTTATTAGCCATCCTTAGGCTAGCTGGTGGGTTCAGGGTCACAGAGCACGCGAAAGGCCAACAGCAAACGGGAAGTATCTACTTACACTTCACCTGGAGAATCTGGTCGTTGAGGATAGCTTGGATGTAATACGTGTTGTAGTGCGGCAAGACCAAACCAAGGCTGGTAAAGGGGAGAGAGAGAAAAAGAGTGTTTCTGAAATTGCTGTGATAGTTAGGCACAAAATGGTTTGTACAGTTGCTAGCAATTGATGGATGAAGACATGGGCAAAAACAAGAGCAGGGATGTAATATATTGACCACCCAGTATAGTACTTTAGTGAGCTATTGACACAGGATGACCTTTGGATCTGTCAGGAATGGAGCATAGTGTATTTTAACTATCAACTTCTCAAGGGGTGGATAATCTGGACCTTTATTTGCGGCACAAACTGAGGCATGGGGGTGCAGTGGAGCCAAAGAGATAATAACACAGATTAGAGGAGATGAGAACAGGCATCGACTTCTGTCTGGGGTTTCCAAGGAGCCAGGGCTTACAAGCACTTCCTCGTAATGGGGTCCATCGGCCATAGCAGGTACAGAACCCGCCCTGAGACCAGCAACAGTTATTAAGAAAATATGTGGAGATGCACAACAAACAAGGCACATTTCTAATTCTGTACATCTATTCTTCAGGGCAGCTTTCCCCAATCTGGTGCCCTCCATGTGTTTTTGAACGAGAACACTCATCATCGAAACAAAATTTAAAAAAATCCTTCCAGTAGCACCTTAGAGACCAACTAAGTTTGTTATTGGCATGAACGTTCATGTGCATGCAGTTCTTCTTCAGATGCACACAAAGGCTCATACCAAAAACAAACTTACCGTATTTTTCGCTCGATAACACGCACCTGACCATAACACGCACATAGTTTTTAGAGGAGGAAAACAAGAAAAAAAAATTCTGAATGAAACAGTGGATGTATCATTTTTGTGCTTCATGCTGCGGCCACAGACATGTGATTTGACGGTGAGTTTGGGGTAGCCCAATGCAAAGATCCTGAGGATCCATGTGGATCCATGCTTTGTAACCACGTTTTTGTACCATTGCAGCCCCAGGCAACAGTGGGTGCGTGATTTTTTTGGTGCAGGCTGTAGCCATGGACATGCTATGTGATCTGATGGTGAATTTGGGGTGACCCAATGCAAAGATCCTGAGGATCCATGTGGATCCATGCTTTGTAACCACGTTTTTGCACCATTGCAGCCCTGTTTTTGCATCAGATCATTGCTATGTGATCTGATGGTGAATTTGGGGTGACCCAATGCAAAGATCCTGAGGATCCATGTGGATCCGTGCTTTGTAACCATGTTTTTGCACCATTGCAGCCCTGTTTTTGCATCAGATCATTGCTATGTGATCTGATGGTGAATTTGGGGTGACTCAATGCAAAGATCCTGAGGATCCATGTGGATCCGTGATTGGAACCACGTTTTAAGTAGGGAGGGAAGGAAAAACATAGAAAGGATAAGGAGCGCCGAAAGGGGTGTGCAGAGAGGCAGCTGGCTAAGAATGCAGGAGAGGGGTTTTACCGGAGGGAGGAAAGGAAGGCAAAAGTCCCCCCCCCCACAAGCCAGCCAGCTCTCTCTCTCTCTCCCCCCCCCCAACCTGCATGTTGCCTGCGAGTCCCAGACGCACGGAGAGGAATTAGAAGGCAGGATGCTCTGCTTTCCACTCTGCTTGCCTGGAGGGGAGGGGTTTTCTCTGCTCTTTGTTCCGTTTGAGCAAACACAGTAAGGAAACAGAAGCAGGTGGGCAGTAAGACCCTGAGGCAGAGCTTCCTCCTTTCAAGGCTTCCCTTCTCCGGACGATTTGATATTTGCCTGATTTTTGCCTTCACTCGCGCTTGTCAGCTCCAGGGACCACACATTCGCTCAATAACACACACAGACATTTCCCCTTACTTTTTAGGAGAAAAAATCTGCGTGTAATAGAGGGAAAAATACGGTAGTTGCTACCTACCTGTAACAAGCACTCATCATCGCTGCCCATTGGGCATGATGGCTGGGGCTGAAGGGAGTGTGGGAGTCTTTGAGCAACTCTAGGATAAGAAGTCCTGAAGGACACTTGCTTATGTAGCTGGGCTGGACAGGTTCTTCTGTCTCAAATAGGCCAAGTTGTTATTGCACTTTATAATGTCAGCATCAACTGCACTAGGAAATCCCTGGGGAATATGCGTATTTGAAACAAACAACTGTGCACTAGGTGGCAGCCTCACCAAACACTTTCAGGCTTCAGTACTCAAAACGATGCCTCGAGCTACCATTAAAGTAGGGCAGTTCTCTAATTTTCGTCACAATTGAAATGCACAAAAATAAGCATGTTTCTTTTAAAATGCATTATTATTAACTGAGAAGGGCACTGTGCATTAGAAATAGCTGCATTTTACCTTTCCCCATATTGCATTTCCACACATCTTATAACAATGGGTGTGCATACAAGGCAGTGCAATGCACAGCTCCTCAAGAACAAAGATGCTTAAACCTTTTCAGTGGATCCATCAAGATAAGGATTCTGCAGTACTTCTTCTCAGGACTGCCATTATTCACTTACTGTCATTGAATAGTTATTTTTGCCCAATTGTCTGACACCCCATTGGTTTTGGATAGGTTCTGCTAATCGTGTGTTGTATTCTACTCTGCCAGCACTAGAGTTTATTATTAAATGAGGGGTATGGAAAATACTATAAGGCAATTTGCTACTAAATCCTAGTTATCTATTTATCTATCCATCCATCCAGCCTCATGGATCCTTTTACATGTGGGAGTAACTCTTCAAAATTATTCAGAAAGTCATTATATCATTGCCCCACTATGACTCCACTTTGAATAAAGCTCCTTTGCCTAAAACTTTATACCAGCTTAATAACGGATATTATTGCCAACTGCTGGGTTTTTGTCACAAATGTAAGCATCACATAGGATTATGAGAAGCACAATCAAATGGCAAGAACAGAAAAAGCAGACCTTACATTTTAAAAAAGCTGACTATATTCATTTTGTTTTTCCTAGTTGAATAGTAAAGCTGTAAAATGTGACAGCTGTATGTGTCATACAGGCTGAGAAAGTGTACCCCCCTTCCGCAAATCATTTCTTTACAAATCTTACTATTTTTAGGTGCGAATAATGAAAGTTAAGATGTAAATCAAGATTCTTGATATTACAGGTGTTGCAGCCATGGATTGGACAGCTAAGGAACAACCCATCATTACTGGCTCAGGCTTGTTGTGAAGATAAAATGGGGAAGGAGGAGAACGATGGATGCCACCTTGAGCTCCTTGGAGGAAAGGTGGAATATAAATGCAATCAATCAATCAATCAATCAATCAATCAGTCAGTCAATAAACTGTATCTGTCTAGACACCATCCTGAGCAGCATCCTGGTGCTGATGAAGAGATGCCAGCCAGATACATTGGATCTACATCAGCCACTAGCCACAATGGCTATATTCTACCTCCACTGTTGGAGGCAGAGATTCCTACTTCCTCCTAAATAGCTCTCTTGAGATTCTGAAGCACTCTTTCGGATCACCATTCATGGTGGAGGTTCAGCTGAATAGGACGAGGGAAGCTATTACTCCATGCTGCTTCTTGTTAGCTCCTTACCTGTAGTTTGTGCTTTTGATAGGAGCCCAGGTATAGGTCCTGTAGACTTTATCTATGTATCTCTGGAAGGTCAAAGGTGAAGAAATAAGAGTGAGAGCATTTATTATTATTATTATTATTATTATTATTATTATTATTATTATTATTTTTTCCATGCTTTAATAAAACTATTGGGGCATCACACAGCAAAATAGTAAAAACACCAATATTAATTCAAAATAAAAATTAAAGAATATTGTAACCAGTCCTTTACGTTCTTTCATTTAGATTGACTGTGAGTCTTCCAAAACCTGCATTCTAGAAGTCTTCCCAATTGCTTCATAGCTCTTAGGCTACTCAGAAAACAAAGGAGCTGGTTGGGTTCAAGTCAATGTAAGAGTCTGCCTAGGAGCAATTGTGGAAACTGCATGAACATGGTGCCACTCTGGATCGATATCAAAACCCAGAATGATGATGTAATAATCCAGAACAGCTTTTGAACTCTCTCTCTCTCTACTAGTAAATTGGCAAGCCAGCAGCTGTGCTGCTAGCTCACTGCCACATTGCATGAAACTGAAGCCTCAAACAATGCTGAAAAATGATGGCTTCCACTACTGTTTCCAGCAACGCTGATTGTACCACAAGGGCAGCAATTTCTTTTTCAGTACAAAGTCCCCAGAAGCTGAAGCAGAAACTATTGTTTCAAGGTGTCATTTGAGGTTTCAAATCATGCAGTCCTGCAGTGAATCAACTTGGCAGCAGAGCTGCAGACTCCAGCTATGGGAGATGGCTATGGAGACTGTCATGATGTGTGCCTGCCCTTCTAAATTTACTACTACTCTCATCTCTGTATCCCATTGGGTGATTAGAATCTATATAGAAGCTCCAGGAATGCAGACTGGAAACTGCCCCAGTGGTCTCAGGAATCCATCTGGATCCATCAACCTCTGAGAGAGAGCCATCCTACTAGATTCCCAATCCTTGTGGAAATACATAGTCAGTGAAAGTCTAAATCTTATAAGGAACTGGTCTAACCATGACAAATGAGCCAACAGAATCCTATCCAAATCCAGATCACTATCCTGCTGAATCAAGAGCACCAGGCCCAGAGTATGGCTTACCACAAGTGTTGGGATAATGGTATGTTGGGGCAATGCCATGGCTGCCATGGCAGCCATGAAATCCTGAACTGCATCTGACAAGGCAGACTTCGTCTATATACTGCAGTCTTCCAGAACAATGACAAAATGCCCCAAATCACTGCAATCATCTCAGGCAAGGAAAAGGCTTCCATAACGGCTGAGCAGTAACAGGTCCTGATTAACCCAAACCAGGTATAAGCATTCAGGAGCCAGATCCAACTTAACCACCACCCTGGAGAGGAAGATGGAATGTATATAGACTCCAGTAACACCTTTCCAAGCTTTCCAAACTTGGTTGGCACTGTACCAAAAATAAGGTGCACAAAGCCAAGGAGGTCATAATCTCCCAGCTTGTTCCATTCACGTTTTGCAAATACAAGTCAGGTTGGTTTTCTCACCCAAGATCAAGTCCTGAACGACAGCTGTTTTTTGTCATTTTGTGCCTTTAAGCTAGCCATTAAAGAGAATGGTAAATCCTCTTCTATAGAACTTGGAAAGCCATTACCAGGCAGAGAAGAAAACCACCTTCAACCTTTTCAGACCTGGGACCCACTTTTAACCCAAACATGCAATTGGGGACTCATTTCTTAAACTTTCCCCATATATCTGAATGGTTGCAGTGATTCTGTTGCAACCTACAGTGGATCAGGCTGTGGCCCACTAGTTGAGTGGTCTACATGGGCTAATGGGTTAACGCAATATAAGTCAACTTCAAGGGTTTTTATGTTTACTCCCAACCCTCATGCATGCCTTCTCTACTAAGGACCAGGCAAACTGATCCAGTCTTTTAAAACTCCTGGTTACACTGACCAATTCACTCTTATGTTTTCTAAACAATCTGAAAGTTCACCACAAGTTTTTACCTCATCTTGGGACTTGACCAGAGTCTTGATGTATCGCTGATCCTTAAATCCATCTATCATGCTTCTCCGGATCTGGAGTGGGGGGCGGGGGGGGGGAGGATGTGAAAGGAGGCATTGCACATGGCTGAGTGCCAGAAGTTGCACATAGCAATAGGACATCTTTCTTACCTCTCTAGAAAACTGTTTTAATATTCTAAGATAGGTAATTAAAATGAGAGTTCTCTACCCATGTTTTCCAAGTGGATGCTGAGAAAGTCCAGAATACTAGTCTCAAGGATGGAGATAGGATTTATACCCCAAGATGCTCCCTACCCTTCTTCCTGTGCAATCTCTCAGTTATGGCATAAACACAGGGCACCATTTTTCATTGGCCAAGGAACAGATCCCATATGCAAGTTCTGTGAAAATGCATCAGGATTGTAACCTGGGATACATGGCCAGGCCTCTAAGGGCTGTTTCATGTGTGGCAATTCCTATGCAGATAACACTTTCATGTAGCAGCTTGCACACTCTCCCTATATACACATCATGTGTACATGGGGCAAGAAGCCCTGTTTGATCACTGATTACTATGGTATGAGGCAAAACAGACATGAATATATTTGATAAGGATGGGGTAAACCTTCGATTCAGTTCACATTTAAAGGTGAACCCACATAATTCACACTTTCCAAAACAATGGACTTAACTTCCTAAAACAGGACAGACCCCACCTCCAAGGTTTCACTTACCTCCTCTTTGTTCTCGTCCTCTAGTTCAGCATCAAGGAAGTCCAGGGTCACAGGTTCCTGGAATTCTCCCCCCTCCTTACATTTTGCAGTTGAGAAAATAGAAGCACAGAATTCACCAAAAAAAAGGTCTCTCTCATCCTCAAGCGCCTCCCCTCCCCCCTCCCCCATTGATAGCAAGGACATACAAAGTTAATGAACTAACCTGGACTCTGCAATCATAATCTGAGGCCCTTTTTCATGGGCCTCCCTCATGAGAAATCTGGAGGGTGGCAATATGAGAGTGGACCTTTTTCTGAGGTAGCTCAGTTTGTGGAATGCTCTCCCCAGGGAGGCTTACCTGGTGCCTTCATTACCTATATTTAGGCATCAGGAAAAAACACTCCTCCTCCCAGGCCTTTGGCGAATTAAATTATCTATGGTCTTTTAAACTGCTTGTGTGTGGGGGGGGGTATTGTTTTTGTTTGTTACTATGCTATATAGTTTTGTGTTTTTATATTGTGAACAACCCTGCAACCCTTGGATGAAGAGCAGTATAGAAATTCAACAAAAAGGTAATTTATCTAGGGCTGAGTGTGCCAAGATGAAATGGTGGTTCTACCTGAAGAGAGATACTTGTGCAAAAGTTGACTGAGTTCAGGCCAAGCACAGAAAATGCATCAAGTCTTGGGTGGTGGTGGTGGTGCTACTCTGCTGAGCAATTTAAATGGCTATTGATCAGAGTGAGACTGAGGCAAGTGAATAAATTGGTGCTCTTTCTGTCCGTCTCTGCCACATCACTTGCCTATTAATAACACTGATGAACTGAGTTGGAAGTTTCTGCCAATGAAACATATCTCACTCTGATCGCTGCCATTTCTCAGTGCCCTAATTCCTGGCTGGCCTCTTAATGATAGATTTATCTGAACGGTATCTGAGCTGGAAGCCTGTTTTCCTTGCCCCACCCTGATAGATGTAGAGCGTCCCCTGAGATAAATTAGCCTGGGGCTCCTCACTCACTCCTTCTTGTGTGCGTGTTTAATATCCCAAGGAAGTAATATTTCATAAAAAAGGGGCCAGCTAATTCCTGTCTACACCTGCCAGGAGTAGAAGGGAAGTCCATATATCACGTCCCTGAGAGGTGGCAATTAGCGCTCTGTGGCTGACAAGAACACCATTTCCTGCTCCGCATTAAGTACAGCAAATGGCTCCCAGCGTTGGAGTGGTGAATAATTAGCTGAACTCTAGAATAATTTAATTCCCAAGCACCTAGGACCAGCCCTGCCCAGTTTCCCCAGTCATCATTCATCCGCCATGTTAAAACAAATAGGTTGTGCAAATACAAGCAAAGAACGAACAAGCAGAGAAGTCACAGTTGCGAGACGCGGACTGTACCCATCTACACACACTGCACAATGGGAGTCCTGCAGATCATATACTGATTCTCTGTTTGCTGAACACCACAGACCATAATCCTCCTCTCCTGAGAAGACAAGAGCCGCTGCAGGGCCAACTCATGCCTCTGGCTGATATGAAATCTCTTATTGCTGCTGCCTTCCATCAGTCTGGGCAATTTGTTGTTGAGGGAGATGATGAGATCCTCCCCCTCTGCTAACGGATTGGCTGTCACCCAAGGTACTCACCGGCTCTTGGGTCAGAGTGTTTGGCACGCATGGAGGCAGCTGGTAGGAGTGAGACATGCAGCCACAGAGAAATCTGTTGATGGTCTACATTTAGCCTCAGAGAATTGGCAGATGGAAATGCTCCATCTGTTGGCACACCCTTACAGGACAATCCTTTGCATGTCTAATCACTCTCTGATTTTCCTTGCCCACATCCCACTGAGTTCAATGGGGTTTTCTCCTAGTCTTAATCTCCCACTTTTTGAAAAACATTCGGTTTGCCCTTTAATGGCTTGCTTGTATCAGCCTATAATTCTGATGAACTACCAGATACAGAAGGGCTCCCTGCTTACACAGCTAACTGGAGACTTTCTTGGTGCGGCAGATAATGCAGGGAGGCCCAGATCCCAGTCCTTACCCAGACTTCCTAGTAACCTTATTTTTTAGGACATAGTGCAAAAGAGAATAGTGCTGCTGTGTCTTTATTTATTTTATTTTATTTAACAAGATTTACCATATTTTTCCGTGTATAAGATGCCCCCATGTATAAGATGACTCCTATTTTTTGAGCCCAAAATTAAGAAATAAATATTTTAAACATTCCGTGTATAAGACGACCGCCAATTTTAAACTTAAAAAATTTGGGGGGAAATATAGTCTTATACATGAAAAAATACGGTATATGTTGCTTAATAAAAAAAAACACCTCTAAGTGGTTTACATAAAATAAAATATTTGTAAGAAAACATACTTTTAAAATGAGTGGGCCTAATAAAATTATCTTTAATCTTTAATAGTCATCATGCAAGGGTGAGAAAAGTGAAACATTCTATTCCACAAAACTTTTAAAGGCACAAGAATCCCATCCTGTTTGGCATCTTGCCACCCTTGCCACATATGGGCAATCCAGCTTTTTGCAGTCCAACCTGTATCACTAAGCTACTGATGAGGAAGTGCTATAAAATGGAAATGAAAGTAGTGCAAAATGTATATGTGAAAGGTTAATAAAAACAAAAAACCGCAGAGAGGTGCTGGAGACAGGAAGAGCTGTGCACAGGTATGAGCTCTGGAGAGAAACCCAGGATGGCTGAGGAGAAAGACATGGAGGCAGAATAATGTGGAAATCCCTTTAGCAGGGTCTAAAGCAAAAAGGATTCTTTTATGTTGCTAAGAAAAGTGGAGGTGAGAATGGCTGAATTTCACATTTTGATTGGAAATAGCTAGTCAAACCTCTCAGCAGTTAAAATATTAGTGAACATTCTGTGACATCACAGCATGTTTCTGCTCTTAGTTCAGACTTTAGGGGAAGGCTTTATGAGTCTATGCCATGACTGTGAATATAGTTCAAGATCAGAAAAGTATCCACATTAGGTGGGAGGATAGAAAAAATGGTGTGTGCTGCAGGGAGGCTGGAAAGGTAGTGATCTAGGGATGTTAAGAGCTAGGAATCATGAGAGCAGGTACCAAAAGAGATGGATGGAAGAGAAGAAACTTCACGAAAGGTGTAGGGAAAAGAAGGGCCATAGAAATAGAAAGGGCAGGAGCTGGCTAAGTGCAAAAGGCTGAATTCAACATATTGATTTAAACAATTAGGCAAATAGTTGACTGTTGGTCAATAATAACCACCACCATCAACAGAGAGAAAGCACATGTTTGCTTTTTGGTGGCAAATCTGTGGCTGAATATGGACAGTTCACTTGTTTGTGATAGCTGTTTGGAACTACTTTCAATCTGGTGTCAAACTGTCATCACTAATATTCCCACCTAATCATTTGTTCGCAGCTAGACAACATTCCAGCTGTAGGCAGGTATATTGACCCTCTGCATAATAGCAAGAGAATTTTGCACCAAGTCACTGCTTATTACATTGAAGGAAAACATGGCAATGACCTACGGAAATGTTCTTTGAGTGAATGGTGTGGTGAAAAGCGGTGGCAGAGAGCAGATGATGCCAAACAGACACACTTTCATTTTGTGGGGTAAATGGGATGGAAAGTCACCTTATCTTTTGGTGGTGGTGGGTGGCAATGGTTATTCAAAGGAGGGGAAAACTGCACTTACCTGAGGTCTCAGATTTGGGTGTAGCAATAGATATCCATTCAGATCAATAGCAAATATATAGCCGTTGGCCCCTAACTGGATGGGAGGACAACAAGAGAAACAAATTACAGCTCAAGATGAAAGAGCAGAATTGCATCAAAGTTCCCATGCCACTGCTACAGATAATCTCTACAGACCTCTGTCCCTCCTCCATTAATCAACCCAAGCACAGAACAGACACCTAAGACCTTCTAAACAGGGTCCCCCCCCCAATTCTCTCACTGCAGAAGAAGCAATGACTATCAGATAGGTGGGGCTGATTTGGAACTGGAGTGCAGGAAGCAATAAGGAGAATTCTGTGCAAATGTGAACCTCATGCTAATTCCCAAAGATGCCTCTCCCCCCCCCCCGCTTGCTCTTTATCACAGCTGAGACTTTGCAGGGACTGGCGGGTGGAAGAATGCCACTCTGAGGGAAGGCATCCATTCCTTACGCACATTGTATCGCTGCGTCAGCTTCTTGATGTCGTTCAGAGTCACGTCAATCCCCACAACACCGAGGATGAGCTGGTTCTGAAAAAACACAAGCAGCAAAAGCAGTTATATTCAAGAGACTGAAGTCGTGGACAACGTAGATGCCATCCAATAGTGATGTAGTTTTTTATTTGCCCCCATGTCCTTGATATAAAGAGAAGGACAGGAGATAACTTGTCATAGCCAAGCCATACAGGGGAAAAGTGTAATACTTGTGCAAGATGAGGGAGATCCCTGGTTGAAGAGGATGGTGGGATGACACTTCACTATTCCAAATGTTTCACATTTGAACCTCCTTTCTCTGACATCCCACTTATACACCTAGACTCAATAATATCTCTCTCTCTCTCTCTCTCTTTCACAAACACATATACTCATTTTTAAACTAATATTTAAAATAACCACAGGGAGTGTATGATAAGAAGACTCAGCAGCCCCCTTTTTACATGGGAAAATCAATATGATTTCCTTTTAATTTTCACATGCACGCATCTGGATTGCACAGCCTTCCCAAATGAAGTAAAATGATGGCATGGCGATCCACAAAATGCTTGAGCATTTCCAAGACTAACTCAGCTTATGTACTGTGCAAGCATTACAATGTAGACAAATCACGGTGTCATTTGGACCTACCCTTACAGTTTCTCTCTCATGGTATTAGGTAAACAGGATGGCTGGCTGGCTGGATGTGGGACACATTCAACTGAGCAAAGCTCAACTGGAGCTGGAAGCCATCTTATATTCTTTCCTGTCCAGCAGCATCCAATGGCCCGCCCAGGTGGTTTCAGCTGGAGGATGGAAGCTCACTGAGAACTGAAGCTCCCCCCAGCAGCTCAGTGGTTCAGCCCATGAGGGAGCTGTAAACTGCTAAAAGCAAACTAATTGCAACAGTAAACAGAATCCAGTGACTGACAAGGGCCCTGAAATCAGTGTCAGTCCCTTATCAGGCTCTTCTACCCTAACCACATGCTTCTTTAAGACAAGTACATTCTCCTCTTAAAGAGACACCGATGCCTGCACCTGCAAAAAGCCACAATACCAACTGCTACACTGCACGCCATGGGATAATGACTGCAATGGAGTTGCCATGCTGCTTTATGAGGCAGTAACTGGGCTCCCCGGAGAATAAATGGCTTGGTCTTTGGCCTTGTCGCTTACCTAGTTGAGAAACAGATCGTTGGCTGTTTAACAAAAAGCAGCTATAGAATGCCATGGCAGGTCTATTACTGCTAATAAATCTAAACAAACATGAATTGGGAAGCATAAGGCAAATGAGACAGGCTGCTGACACATGCTGGGATTCTACTCACTGGGGAGAAGGGAGACATTAGTGCTCAGTCTAGTGGGGCTTGTTTGTTTTGGAATTCAGGTGCCATTGCAGGGTGAGAAAATCCAACAGAAATACTTAAGCTGATAGGCATAATAATAATAATAATAATAATAATAATAATAATAATTTATTTATACTCCGCTCATCTGGCTGTGTTTTCCCAGCCACTATGGGCAGCTCCCAGTCGAATATTAAAAACACAATACAGCCTTAAACATTGAAAACTTCTCCAAACAGGGGAACACACACACAACACACAGTGTAGTGTGTTGGAGCTGACTTTCCAAGACTGCTGTTGCTGCTGGACTCCCCCAGCATGCCTGTGCAGTCCTCTCCTTTCTGCCACCCGAGTCCTGCCCAGGGAAGCTACAGCGACGCAAGCATCAGGGTGGTTCTGTGGCTCTGCCAATTACATTAGCAGATTGTTATTATTGTTCCTCCTGTTACTGTTACTACTACCACCATCACCAACTGCTCTTCTCTGGGAATGCAGAAAGGAGATTTCAGTGATCTCTCCTCTAGGTCGGTGCCCTACCTAGCTTTAGCAATGCTGCAGCATAGGGAGCTCCTACACTATTCACACTTCTGTATCTCATACGTAGTTAGTGTCCATGTCTGTTTCTGACCCATCACTCTCTAAACAATAGCACAGCATTCCTACCGGTTGACCCATAGAAGATGCAGCTTTTCTTTTCCTCCAGTGATACAGCTGCACCCAAACCAGTGATTTTACAGGGCACTATCCACCCCAGGACTTTGACACAGTACACGGTACTGAATACAGAAATAACTGGGTGAAGTTCTACTTTGTGCAGTATTGTAGATTATACGCACACTAGTATGTTTTAAAATGCTTACTGCTCACCTGTCATTTGAAGGAGGAATTTATGCCACTCCTAACTTCAGGTACCTTCCCAGTTAACAAATTTTAATAAATAAACACTATATTGGTTTGGCACGCAGCCCTGGTCATAAAGGCATGATGCTGATGTACATAAACAATAAACACAGGACAAGAAGGTGGTCAGCTGGTGGGCTGACTGTCTTGCATTTGCTCTGGAAAAATCCCAGCCAACTGCCCCTCCATCATTTATAATCTTAGCCCATGTTTACGTCTTTTGAATGTCATAAAATTTGGCAGGGAGATGCTATACTTGGCTGATTCAGATTGACTGATTTTGAATTGACTCCACAATTGACTACCATTTTTTGTTCAAAGGTATCAGTGACATCTACATGGAAGGCAAAGAACAAAACAAACCTTTGTTTGGATGCTAGAGTCTCTCTCTGTCACACAAACACATACTTCACAGCAGGCTAACTGTTGTGGATATGAGCAAGAAGAGTATCAGCAGTAGGTCAAAATCAGGGTGGGGGATATTGCAGGAAGAAAACATACCTTCCTTTCACTGCTGCCATCTTCAGTGAGGTTGAACACTGGCAGAGTGCCTGTTATGACCAAGCCCAGACCCTATCAAATGTCAAAAGCAAGAAAATATGATAAACACAGTTATCTAAATAGCTCCATACTCCTAAGGGTCAAATAGGTGTGACATAGGAGATCTATGATCAAATCTCTCTTTAAACCCCACCCCCCCCAAAAAAAACTTGAAACAAGTCACAGGGAGCTTTGATTTTTATTCCATTGCCCACTGTCAATTATATTGTGCAAACCAATGGCCTTGAAACACGGAGACGGGCCAGGCTGGGAGGTGTAAATTATTATGTCTTGTGTATACCACTGTACAGTGGAATCCGCAGAGCCTGTTTCCTGAAGGAAACTGGAGAAGATACCAACTTGGGAATGTCAGACTTGGGACACTGAAGAGGTATGTGACATAAAATAAATTAAGTAGGACAAATTACACTGCAGTGGATGGGTAGAACTTACAAACAGGAGAAAAGAAATGAAAAGCAAAAGACCAGTTGTGGGAACTCATAAAGTTATTTCACTTACCAAAGCATCCCGATAGACATTGGTCCACTGAACCTGTTTTGCTTTGTTCCCTGCCAAGACCATGGGTCTTCCTAGAACATCCAGATATTCCTGCAGAGAACAGAAGGAGAAAAGCACGCAGATTAATTCACTTGTGGAAGTATGTGATATACAGTAACAGATGTATACTGCAACATTATTCTTGACTGAAGTAGAATGATGCTTGTCATGTTCAGTTCAGTTGCTCATCCTGCTCCCCAAACAAACCAACAAAACTCCCTTAACTTGAGGAAAGGGTTACAGGCAGAGGAGGGATTCTATCCCACTAGGAGAGGCCACGTGTGCAGAGTAGAGCCTGGTGGAGGTGGGATGTGAGCCCTGACTTGAGTCAGGCTATGCTGGAAGAGAGATGGATCCAACTTGAATTAAGCCGCCCTGTTCAAGGGCAGTTTGCATTTTGAGCTTCCTCCTATCTAATACTTGCCTCATCCCAAAACTGAACATAGATCTCTTTCCTAAGATAGATGTTATGAGACTGGACTGAAACAGGGCTGGCAAAGCGAGGCTGCCATCTCAGGTGGCTGATGCAGGTTGGTGGTGGTGATGAGGAAGCAGTGGCAAGCTGTTGAAGAACAGAGCTGTGAGTGACACGTGGCCTGCCATGCACCGCCTCATCTAGTGTGTTTCCCTCAGGAGCAGTGGAGGATGCTGCCACGGTTGACCTGAGATTCCGCTTCCAGGAATTGAGGGAGAGGTCGTCTTGTCCTTTGCCTCAGGCAGCCAAATATCTTGATCCGGCCCTGACTGGAAAGCTATAGAATCATAGTTGAGATGTTGCTCAGACAGGCAAGGCTAAGCCCTCTAAAGACAGAAGCCCAGAAGAAGAGAACTCTTTCAGGACAAGGTCAGTCTGTAAAGACGTATTAGGTTAAGTAGTAAAAATGAGAGCTGTAGGCTGAGAAAAAACCTTGGAGAAAGTAATCTTGTATGTGGATATAATGAAAGATGCAAATGGAAACACCGGCTTCCCAATGGAACTCTCAGTTGAACCCAGAACTCTGTCAAGAGCTGCTGGATTCTATATATTCCCAGGAGACTGAGAAAACCTGTTCCCTGTGTGTTATGAAAACTGAGATTTTAATTGTAGAGGCTGGCTTCTATTCAGAAAATGCAGGTCAGCTGCAAAATACTATTTCTACCATTACTCCAGAACAAATCCTTGAGTGGATATAACACGTCCCTGATACAAATCTATTCCCAATCATCTCCACTGCAGTGCTGACTTGAGAGTGGGTCAAGTATCTCCTGAGTATTTAACAGGGACATCTGGCACTTTGAAGGTGGTATTCAGCTTCATGAGTTCCATTCTCTAATTACGGATCTCTGTGTAGACAATCTCCACCACTAGAGGGAACATTGCACCACAACTTGAATGCCCTGCTATAGACTAATATGCACACAGTATGCTACTATACAGGCAGAAAAGGAAGCAGCATCATTACAAAGAACTAATATCTGATTCAGGGAGATAAAAGATAACTCTTAAGTCATAAATTTCTTGGTGTCATGCAGAAGCTGAATTTCAACATCCAGCTTTGACCAGCACACATGTGTAACCTTTCAAAAGCAACAGGTAAGGTTTTGGCTGTGAGTCCTGGAAGTCCTGCTCCCTGCCTTGCTGGCCTTTTTCTACTTGGGGGGCCCTGTCTGACTCCAGCAACAAAGGCTGAGGTTGCTGAACAGACTCTTGAGCTGGGGTCTTTTTTGGGTGGGAGGGGAGCTGTTGCTATTTTTTCTATTATATTTTGTATCTTTATTTAGATCTTATTTATGTGGAAATGGTTCAGTCTAGTTGTGCATTTTTTGATGTTTTATTTATTATTTATGACTACTTTTGTTATGTTGCAATTAAGTATTTTTTATGTTGTAAGCCGCCTTGAGAATGTAAAGATGGCATGCAAATAAAATTATGTATGTATATATGTATGTATGTATGCATGTATGTATGAATTTATTTTGTCCCCCCCTTTTCTTTTGTGTGTTTCACAAAAGATACTTCAACAGAGCAAAAGTTTCTAAAATAACTGAGGCCCTTGTTGTGTGAGATTGGGCTTCAACAAATGTCAGAAGGACAGCAAACATTTGCTAGATGCTTTGTCAAAAATGTTATCCCATCCTTGAAATACTCTGTGTTTGTGGGGGGGGGGCAGGGGCAGGAAGTGTGAGACTCTAGTAATTGGCTCCTTCTCACTTGCAGCACTGAATAGACAAATATTGGAAAATTCCAGTGGCAAAAGCATTTCATTCATCTGTGTTTGACGGTGAAGGTATGTGTGCACAGGAATTAGCGTGCAATCCATGCTCATAGACTGTGATGTGTGACAACGCATATTCACAAATTTCATGGTGTACACACCCAACATGCTGGTAAGCAGCTGCCACATGTGACTTTCTAGTGAGTGTACTCATAGGGACACACACACACATGGATGCTTCAGTTTAAATTCCTACACAGAAATGCAGGAAACACACACACACACACACACACACACACACACACACACTTGAAGGAATCTCAATACTCTGCCATTTCCAATATTAGACTGATTTCAGCAAGGGCAGAACTAAGTAATGACAGAGTTCTTTTTTGCTTCATTCCATAACTTCTTCAGCTTGAGGAGGAAGATTTAAGCCACTGAGCACATTTAGTGTTGAAAACCACAAAGGTGAGGGAAGAAGGGAAAATGAACGAGATGTAGGGGAGCCCTGTACCAATGTGCATGGGGTCCTGCTCCCTTTATCCCTACAGGAATGCCATGTAAGCAGTGGGGAGGGCTGGGGGAACGAATGGTGACAGCAGTTCATTGTGCTGAGAGCTGTATCTGCCACCTGTTTGTCTTCTGTAAGCATGTTAAGGGACAGTATGTGCCAATCAGCCCTCGCTGTCAGCATGAAGGAAACACGCCCTTTCCCCAAATCGATTAACCCTCCCTGCAGGTTGCCATGGTGAAGTGTGGCGCTGTGGCAGGCAAGAGCTTCAGCCCTGAAGCGCATGGGGAATGTATTATTTCCGGATGATTTAATACAGGGGGAGAGAGATGTAAAGGGAAAACAGCATCACAGACAGGAGGGAGAGATATAGGCAGCAGAAGGGGAAAGCGGAACAAAAGCAGAGATACAAACAGAAAAGAGAGGG
The DNA here is from genome assembly GCF_027172205.1 of Podarcis raffonei. Classification (NCBI taxonomy): domain Eukaryota; kingdom Metazoa; phylum Chordata; class Lepidosauria; order Squamata; family Lacertidae; genus Podarcis; species Podarcis raffonei. Next base: position 72,918,194 of record NC_070603.1, read on the forward strand.
GAGAGGGGGAGTCAAGGGAAAGTCGTGTCACACTTTCAAGATCACACACTTGACCTGTGGGTTGATTGCTATTCTTGGAAAACGAACATCCTACCTTTCTTGCTCCTGTAAACACAGCAACACAGTTGGTCACCTGTGATTGTTGTTCATCAGAGGCAAATAATAAAGTGGGGTGGGGAATGTTGCCGGACTACAAGTCCCATCATACTGATTGGGGCTGATGGAAGTTGGAGTCTAGCAAACATTTGGAGGGCCACACGTTCCCTACCCCTGCCGTAAAGAGTCCTTCATATGTGGCCACTGTGGCTGGCCATGTGACAGGAAATTCTTACTAACGGCTAGTAAACTGAGATATTTATGAAGGTAAAGGGCTGAACCTAGTTTCTGAGGCCATCAGAAGACCTGGGGTTTATCCAATGATAGTCCTGGTCTGACTTAACTTAGGTCCATTAATTCTAATGGGTCTTCTCTGTCCATAACTTAGTTCAATACTGGGCTCCAAAATTTACTTAATTTACATTTTGACATCTTCCCCTTCCTCCAAGGAGCTCAGGGTGGTTCACACATAGAGTTAGCCTAACCTACCACAACTGGGTTGTTATGAGGATTAAATGAGGAACCATGTACATTACCTTGAGCTCACTGGAGAAAAGGTGTGATATAAATGTATTAAATAAATAAGTAAAAATAAATAATTATATGTGACCAGTTTACTAATCCCACACTCATGCTTTTAGTCAGCCAGTTTTTGGGGCATTTTTAAAATTAAACACTGTGGTTATAACAATTCGTCTTTGGTTTTACACAGATAACTTTCCAAACTCTCCCTGCATGCAGTCGGGGTGTTTATTTTAACACTTAACAGCATAAAGTGCCTGTGTGGTGCATCTGAGGCTGTGGTTAGCCAGGCACATATTGTATTTTTGGTTATTCCAGACGGACAAGTAGATGCATACAGCTCTTAAAAACCATACTTAATCGTAGGCACAAATGAGGCCAATAACTTAACATCTGGCACTGCTTCATGGCAGCCTGGCTTTACTACACTAATTTCTATGTTGTAGCAAATGCTTCAGATCTGGGATATAAATGGCTCCATTACTCTGCCTGATCTGCTTCTCTCGGAGACCTCAGGCAGATGAAATCTGACGTTTTTGATGACAGGCAGTTTAATCATAGGCTCCCATAATTGGACTAGAGACTTAAGGCAGCTGAGAGTCCAGTTAAGTGTGATTATTTGATGGGCATACTTGTTGCCTCGTTTGTGCATCAATGAAAGAAACACAAATGGCTTCTTGCTAATATAAGGCTCCACTGAGAGACAGGATGATTAAATGCCATCAATGTTTGTTTCTGCTGTGGTATGTCTTTGAGCGAATCCGCTCTAATAGGTGTTAAAGGTGGTAAGAATTAAGCAACTAATATTGTACAATAAAATTGTCACAATTGGCTGGGTGACAGTAGCCAAGAGATATTTTCTAAGGCTGTGTAAAACTATTTATCGCTCCTGCCAGATTGTCTGCTCATATAAATTAGCACTGATGCCTTTTCTTTCATCAGTGAATAATCTGTGCATTACCAGTTAATGGCTACACCCAGTGCTTTTCGGTGACAGTACTCAGTACTCACTGATACCAAGTATTGTCACCTCTTTTATTTTCCTGCCCATGGCAGACATTTTGTGCTGGCACCCACAGGACATTTATCAAGATATAATTACTGGCACCTCATTTGTTTTTAAATAAAATAAGCATTGAAAACACCTATGATTAAGGATATATATCTGCATTATAATTGTAGACCAGGCATGTCCAACAGGTCGATTGAGATCTACTTTGGGTATTCCTCTCCCAAAAAAGCTCAACAGCTTTGGTCAATCCAATGGGTAGATCACTGCCAGTTGTTTTTTTTTTAAAAGGGGGAGTAGATCGTAGTCTCTCGGGAGTTGGACATGCCTGTTGTAGACAGATATCCAACTATTTATATCCACCATCATTTACCTCAGAAAACTATGAAATATTTATTTTACTAAGAGTGCTGTGAAAATATTATTAGAGATCCCTAGTTCTTTAAGCAGTTGCCATTTCCAGGGCTCCTAGGTTGAATGCTAAGCTGCAGTCTTGCACCAACGTTCCTGTTGTAAGCCATGTTGAGCATACAGTGGGGCTTACTTTTTATCAGATGTGCACAGGACTGCACTGCACAGCATTTAAACCACATTGAGATTGGCTTAACTGTGCAATACATGACTACAGCAGCTTTGTATGAATCCGAATGAAGCTCATATGAACTTAGCATTTTGTTGCCAATGAAATGAGAGTGACAGCGCAATATTAATCCCCGATATTGTTGGCGGGTGGGGGTGGGGGGTTAGGCTGGCAGTGAGCTTCAACCTGATGGCTGGGAACAGAGGCAGATTTAGGGGAGCACAACTGGATCTGTCGCACTGGGAACCAAGCTTTAGGGATGCTGAAATCTTGATTTAGACTGGAGTGCAAGAAGGGGGGGGGGATTTTGGCATTGCACAGGGCACTGCTGAAATTTGAGAACCCAAGGTTTGTGTTACCTGCAGAAGTTCTCCTGTGGGCAGTAGCCAGTGGAAATCTTTTAAAAGGGGCATTCTGGCACAGGGGTGAGGGCAAGAAGCTGAAGCAGGATGTGTGTGTGTGTGTGTCCTCACCTTCTGCCTTGCCTGGCATGAGTGGCAGCGGTTGGTTGCAGCAATAAAGCTGCCACTTATGTCTGCCCGGTTGCTCCCCGGGCAGGATTAGAATTGCTCTGCCTGTGTAGGAAATGGAATGAGCAGGATGGACTGCATGTTCATAAGATTGTTAACAGAGCAGGACCACCTCCATGCTTTCCTATGGCCCTTTGTTCATCTGGTTAGTTTCTCTTCATAAACAAACTCATTTTAGTGTTAGCCACTGTACTTCGGGGTTTATAATGCAGCCCTCCTGAACAGCAAATAACATTTATCTAGGGATGGTGAAGAAAAGTCAATTCAGTTTGCATTTAAATGTCCACTTACCTAACTTGCACTTTCTGAAACAAGATGTGGACCGAAACACAGGCGCTGTTTGAAATTTGAACATTTCCAAATTTTGCAATGCAGTTCATCAGCCAAGCAATGTGCACAAAAATGCATTCACTTGTGTAAAACGTGCACATAAATGTATATATTAGTGGAAATAACATATACACAATGTTACATTAGGGGAAATTGCTTCGCAAAAATGTGCACCCTAGGCAAAATTGAGTATGAAATGTGTACAATAGGAGAAAATCACACTGAAAGTGAATTTTCATGACTTTTTTTATTGCAAAATGATATGCAGAAATATGGAGAACAGAACTTAAAACTGAAAAAATTGAGAAACAGAGAGAAGCTAAAAAGGGCATATTCACCGATCCCTACTCCTATCTAAAACCCCTCCTGCCTTTCTTTAAATCTGTAATGTCTTAAAGGTTGGATTTACAGAGGCTTTCAGGTTGGTGTGCAAATGAGATGTAATGTATCTGCAACTGGCTGAAACCATCTTTGCAAAAAGTTTAAGCCTTTGGGCTGGGGGAAACAAGTATTTTGGTAGCCATCCATTTTCTTACATATACAGATTTTTAAAATATAAAAAACCCAAACCATACTTTTCCTGCTGCATGTTGCCATCTACATTTACTTTAAGAACTCTCTCTCTCTCTCTCTCTCTCTCTCTCTCTCTCTCTCTCTCTCTGTGTGTGTTTGGGGTGGGGTGAGCTTGGCACTGAATTTCTAACTGTGGTTCGTTTTGAAGAATCACAGGTTCCGTTCCTCCACATTTTGTCGGAGGAGGTTTCAAACGGGCTGCCTGGCCCTACAAAGAGATGAATAGGTACTTAAGGATGCTGCTGAATGAAAGAGGGCAGCATGCCACAAAGCACAAAGAGGAATCAGCTGGTCAATTTGCTGGCAATTCCCACCGGAGCTTTAGAAGCAAGCCAAGGGGGAGTGCGCATGTTGGCCTGATGCGCAGTCTCTCACAGGTCTCTAGGTGGTGCTCTCTGTGGGGGACAGCAGATGTTCTACGCAGGATGAAGGCTTCATTAGAACAAGCTCCAACTGTACACATAATTATCTGCTATGCCCTGCAGCTCCCCACACTTTTTTCTTCTCCTTCCAAAGATGCTTTCATCTTTAAACAGAGCAGTGTGCAGCCAGGAAAAGAAGTGAGGGTGGCGGCGTTTCAAAGCTGTACGATGGCCTTGGTGATTTGAAGCTTAACTGAGAGAAAAGGACATTTACTTAGCTGATTTAGGAGTGATGCTGATGGGGCATCTGCACAAATGAGTACCCGAAGTCAGCAATGGACACACACAGAGCCATGTTTTGTGTGTGCATGCATGCCTAAGTCCAGGCATATGTACACCATCGTTATCATTTAATTTGCACACTCATCTGCGTGGCTATATTGGTATTCATAGAGGAGCAAACATATTTACATACATGCTGATAGCGAGGGAGGAATGGGTGTCCTGCAGGATCTTTCCATTCAGCTGATCTGCCTCTCCTCATCCCCGGCTCTCTCCTAGGCGCTGCACAAGCCCTCCCCCCTTGTCCCACTGCAGGGAGGATTCTTGTCAGAACTGCACACAATTCTAATGAGAATCTGCCCCCTCCCTGGCAATTAGACTTCTCAAAAAATGGGCTTCCAATACTGAAGGCACTTGGGAGGTTGTGGACTCGCCTTCCTTGGAGGTTTTCAAGCAGAGGTTGGATGTCCATCTGTCATGGCTGCTTTACTTAAGATCCCTGCATTGCAGGGGGTTGGATTAGATGACCCCTGAGGTCCCTTCCAATTCTATGATTTTAATAATAGGTGAGCACTCATATACCGTAAATAACATGCTAAGATGCATGGCTGCCCAGACATTTAAGGGATCGTAAACCTCCATGCAGGTGCTTACAGCTGACACGCTGTATCCACCCGTACGAGAATCCATATCAAGACTGACAGCTGCCTTCCAAACATATTGATTGTTGCACCACTACTATCTGTCAAGATAAAAACAGACACCATTTATTCCCCAACGCTGTTATGAACAGCAGGACTAGCTATATATAGAGAGAGAAACTTGATACCCACCTATTGCAACGGGGGTCGGGGGTCGGGTCCACATAACCCACCTGGGGGGGGGGAGACTGTGGCACCATTCACATAACAAAAAATACCAGAGAGATATTAAAATCTTCAAAGGTCCAGGGCTTGGCTTTTGGAAAACAGGGGGTCCACATTATTTAGCTAATTGGGAACTACTGACTTAAAGCATCACTTTTTAGCAGAGGCAGCCAGGGATGCTTGTGGAATTTGGTGGGCCTGAATCTCAAAGTGGACTCATCTGGTCAACACCTCCCAGGTTAGCATGCAGTTTGGGACATGGTCTGCTTCGAAATCCACTTCCACTGAATTTCATGATTTTGGTTTGCCTTTGCTTCTTTCTTTTTAAACTGGCACTAGCTGCTTTGAGAAGGCAGAATGCACTACTGCAGCCACATGCATTGAGAGTGGAAGTGGAGATGGCTCTGCAAGCAACAGCACGCAATGATGTGCCATTGCAGTCAGGGATATTGTTGTTGTTGCTGGCATCCGTCTGTTTTTGAGAGACAATGGAGTGTGCCTCCAGGGGTGAAGTGAAACTGTTGCACACATCATGCTCGTTCTGGGGTAGCTTGTCCACCTTTGGTCCCCACCCTCTGCTCAGCTCTCCCCTATGGTTCCTGGAAGCTGTCAGCCTGTGGCAGCAGCCACACCTTCGGAATGGCTTTGACCGGTTGGCTAAACCAGGTGAGGGTAGCCAATGGGTCTCAAACCCTCAGTGAGTTAGGGACTTCCCCAGCATGTGAATATAGGCTTCAGCAGACTGAGCCGACAATTTGTGCATGGAGGTCCTGAGCTCCCCTTCTCGGCCTCACTGATGTGGTCCAAAAGAAAGCAGAGCAATATGTTTGTCACCAGCTTGGTTGCAGGAGTTGCCAGAAGGAAGCATACAAGGTGCCATCCTACTGTTGTAGGGACTCCACTTGTGTAGGGTTTACTCCTTAGCCTTTTCTTCTCCTGAAGATATCCCACAAGGCAGCGGAGGTTTAGGATCATGTTAACAACAGCAACAACAACAACACCACTTAAGCTGCCCCTCTCATCAACTACCTATGGACCCACAGGGTGGAGAGGAAGACCTAAGATCTTTTTAAAATGAGCTCCTGTGTTTCATGAACTGAAGGCTGAGATCCCACTGGAATGTATATTTTCCTTCTGTTTTTAACCTAAGAAACAGGCATGGGGGTGGAAGGGATTGCAGACAACCCTCTTCCCTCCAGCTGGCTTCTCTCAGCAAGTGGGGGGGGGGGGAGGCAGTGGGGAGATTTTGACTGGGAAAAACAGCTAAAGGGGAAAGGGTTAAGAAACATCTCTCTTTGCTGTCCTTTTGCTTAAATCCGCAGCCTCCATACAAAGGAAAACAATCATGCGCACACAGACACAAATAACCCATGGGGGAAAGATAGATGTGATTGCGTGTCACATATAAAGAAATAGTCAGGTAAGATTCTCAAGGTGACATCAGGGACTTTTGAGAGATAATGGGCTCCTACAGTGTTGGGAGAAACCCACCAGATGGCACTGACACACTGTTCTGTGCTCTCTGCGCAATACAGAGTGAAAAATGAATCAGCAACCCAGAGGGGAAGCTCCTGTCAAAATCCTGACTCACGTCACTAGAAATAAATATTCAGTAATGAGCTATTAACCTTTATGGTTCCCTAAGGGGGCATGGGGAGGGGACATGCTAAATATGATACTACAAAGCTGCACGGGATCCTGCTTAGCTGCGCAGAAGCGCACCTTTGCAGGATGCTTCCAGGCCAGAGGCTCCTCAGCATCAAACTCCAGTGTGGGCTTGGGTAAAAGCATGAGATAGACAAAGCCTGCTTGCATAGGGCTTTCAAGCCTGTGATTAGTGTGAAAGAACAACAAGAGAAAGAAGATCTGAATGATTCAGATAAGCTTCAGGCATCATTGCAGAGGAAAAGGAAGAGACTGGTCCATTGGAAGGACCCATACTGGACCAGGATGACCGACCCCCCACTCCCTTCTTTTCTGTTCTCCATAGCAATGCTCATGTCTTGATTTCAGCTCCTCAGCTCCCTCTTCATTTATACTCTATCCACATCAGGAATCATATGATGCTTCCAGACACGGATGATTTAGCAGCGGCCAAGCATTGCTGTTTTGCTCTGAGCTTCAAGAGGAATAGCAAAGACTCTGCTTCCAGACTTCTGGAATTCAAAAAGCATTCTGCAGCCAAGTGGGCTTTCCTTCTTTCCCCAGTCATAAATGTTGGGGATAATTTTTAGAAGGACCATATTGTGTGTTTGTGTGAAATAAAAGCATTGTTTGGCAGGGGGGAGGGAATGCAAGGTTTAGCGAGACAGAGTTGATTTCTAGAAAGGAGAGATGAACCACAGAGAAGAAAATGGCAAGAGCAATCTATACAGACCCAAAATTTACTGAATAGCTGCCTGATTTATTCTACATCTGGGGAAATTATGGAGCTGTTCCATGAAGTTAAAATACTTGGGATTTTCTTAGCTCTGAAAAAACCATTAAGAGCAGTGTGTTTTGTTCATGATGTCATGCAGTTGTTCCATAAAAAGTGAGAAAACAAAGCAAGGCTATTTCACAGTAAATGCTCAGTGTGAAAACAGCCGTAGAATTTGAAAGCACCAAAACACTATCACACCATCACAGGGCAACACTATCTGCCCACTAACCTCTCACTTATGAAACCTGAATCGCACACTCCCTTTTCACGTTGCTCGAAGCAAAAGTAAACACAATGAACGATGCCCACAAAACATACCACCCATCCTCATTCCCTTTTGGAGTCCTTCATATGCAGTATCTACATTTTCTGACACTTTAGATTTGGACTTTAGAGCCCTGCAGCCAAAGATATGGTTGGGTATTTCAAATCAGGCTAGGTGAATTTCTGCTTTCCTTGCTGCTGAAGTTCCTGGTCATGCACATCTTTCCACCAGCCCACCCTTCCTGTCTCAGAATCCTCCTCCTCCTCTTTCCTTGGATTTTCTTAGCCCATAGCTGTCAACTTTTCCCTTTTCTTGCGAGGAATCCTATTTGGAATAAGGGAATTTCCCTTAAAAAAAGGGAAATGTTGACAACTATGTCTTAGCCATTACTTCCCCTCTGCTTTATTTTCCAATCCCACCTTCCCTTAATCTGCTGCTTCATGAGACACAGACATTTCCCCCTTTGGAAGTACCTTCTGCTTTGACTGCTCCTTCCTAAGCATTACAGCAGCTCAGCCAATCTCTGCTAAAGGTTTTCTCACCACCACACATTTAAAAAAGCAACCTTTAAATACTTTACGATACTGATTTATCTGTTTCATCTGCATCTAAATCTGTTTACCTTAAATGGTCAGGCGGCATTGCAGCCTGGCCACGGGCCTGGTCAGAGACTGGTCAGTCAGCTGGGGAGGCCTGGAGGCCTGGCTGCAGATGGGCCTATGGCAGGCCAGCCTGGGTCTGGGGATTCCCCCGGGGGTGAGCTCAACCAGCCAATGGCCCTTGCTTGGGTCTGCCCCCTGGGGAACAAATTGAGGAGAGTCCAGCACTCCTCCTCAATTTTTCTGTTGGATTTATTTGTTTAATCTGCACCTAAATTTTTCTCCAATGAGCTCAGTCCTTTAATCCTTGCTACAGCCTTGGTTGGTAGGCTAGGGGACTCTCCCTCCCCTCCAACAGAATCTTGGGAACTGCAGTTTCCCCTTCACAGTGGTACAATTCCCAGTGAACATCAGGGATTTGAAATTCTAAACCAGCAGTCAGCAGTCCATGCCTGCTGAACATGCTCAGTCTTCAGTGGGCTGCTATGAGTCTTCCACCACACCCCGCCTGGCCTTAGTTTTCTTTCTTTAAATATATTTGTACTTTGTGAACACTGAGGTTCCCCCAAGTCTGTTCATCACATCTCTCCCTCTTATGTGTGGATGGTTCTATTTTGGCTACGTAAGAACCCACACTCAGAGAATGAGCTCCTTATTAATTTATAGGGTAATTTCCCCCCCCCACTCTTCACTGAATTGAAACCAGAGCAGCCTGATGCCTTGGTCTTGCTTTGGAAAAATGAAAGAGAGGAGCACCCTAGTCCTAAGCCAGTTCAGGATGTATGAATAAGTACATTTTGTTTTCTAGCAGTTTCTCATTTTTCCATTCCTAAATTCAGTTTGTCATTAAAAAAAGAATACCTCACAATTTCCCTCCATATTTTAGTGTGTACTTATCCTAATATTCACATATTTGTAGTTAATTTTGACTAATACAAGTATTTTTGCAAGCAATTTCCTCTAATATAATGTATTTTTGTATGTTATTTTCCCTAAAAATATATTTTAGCCATTCTTCCCATAAAATACAAATTTTTGCATATATTTTGAGGCTGGAGAACTGCAGGGAAGTGAGAATTTTGAGGGATAGTGGCATTTCAGTTAGCTTTCTACACAACCCCTAATCCTAGTTTGGATTGGGTTTAGCATGCAGAAATTATGCCCTGGGTGCCATTCACCTCACTCCTGCAAAAATATCTTACATTACGATGGGGGAGGTAGAAAGGAAGTGTTCTGCTTTCAGTTCTGTTTTTAACTGCAACTATTTTTAGAATTCTTAAACTGTTTTAGAATGCCTTTTATTTACACAAAAAAAATGTAGATATGTTTATTGCTCGGGGCTCGTTTGGGAGAAAGGGTGGGGCACAAATTAAATAAATAAATAAATTCCTGCTTCCTGGGGTAGGAGACTGTCACAACTTAACATTTATTTTCTCATTTGTCTGCTTTTACTGACTTTTATTAGAATGCTGCATGCATCCGTTGCCAAGAATCTAATGGCTGCAAAAAGAAGCATACAGTGTCTGTCAGTGGGGCTAATATGCCGACGATTTTTAGTGCTGAAAGCTTCTAGAGCTACTATATCCAAGCATCCAGTCTACCTACAGTTAGCTAGTGTCAAGCTGAGAAAAAAAGGAATAGCATTTCCCTTTTCTCAATCTTCCCCCGCTTCCTGTCTCTGCCTCTCTCCACCCCACCCTACTCCCCATTTTCCCCTTGGCTTTTGGCCTGAAGATTTAGGCATCATTTGAATGGAAAGCTATTAGCTTTGCCTCGTCACCCCATTTCCAGGGCACTAATAACTCATCCCAAGCTCCCTCTCTCACACGCCGCATGTCGACTCTAATAGCTTGATAGATCGGGCAGTTTGGCTTGCTCCTCTGCGTGCTGATTCAAGCACGAAGTTTTAATAATTAGCCACATAAATACAAGTCCATATAACAAGGATGCGAGAATTTTCTCCATGGATGAGGCTGTGCTGCGACAGCAGGGGGCCTTTCAAGTTATGATATTAGCAGAGCTTTGTGTGAGGAGGCTGTGTTTCTAAGACCGAAATAACAGGGGGCTGTGCCAACACAGAGCAGTGTGGGGTAAGTGACTAAGGCTTTGTGAGCCCGGAGGACCCAGTGCTGGAATAACAGTGGCTTGCGGGTTAGTAGTGAATACAGTGTTACCTTGGGTTAAGTACTTAATTCGTTCCGGAGGTCCATTCTTAACCTGAAACTGTTCTTAACCTGAAGCACCACTTTAGCTAATGGGGCCTCCTGCTGCTGCTGCACAATTTCTGTTCTCATCCTGAAGCAAAGTTCTTAACCCAAGGTACTATATCTGGGTTAGTGGAGTCTGTAACCTGAAGCGTATGTAACCTAAAGCGTATGTAACCCAAGGTACCACTGTACTTGAATTTATGTTCAGCTGTTCGTCCTTTTATTAACTTGGTGATATTAGGCTAATCTGGAAGCATGGGCAGTGCACTGGAAGAGGCTCCAGCTCAGTTGGAGAGCACAGATGGTGTGAAAGGACAAAATCCCAGGTTCAGTCTTCTGCAGCCTCTCCAGTTAAAAGATTCCTGGTAGCAGAGCTAGGAAAGACGTCTCCCGAAGACCTCAAGGCTGCTGCTACATGGACCAATGCTTTCTGACTGGCTGAAAGACATGTCTTTATTTTTATAAGGCAGTATATCCTTTCCCCCCCTGGTTTGATAGAATAAAGCCAGTCACATATTTGGCAGAATGCACACTGATAACTAGGCTGACACTCTCCCTTGGCGGCGGCTCCTAGGGACATGTGAGGGTGCAATGTCAGCACTTGAGTTTTTGTTGGATGCTGAACTCAGAACTGCATTAAGTGGAATGTTGAGCCGTTTCGAGAGGGACATGAAAATGTCTCCTAAGAGAAGGTACAAGGCTGTAAGCAACATTTTTCGCTTTTTCTCAAGAGCCAGATTTGAAAAGGCACGCAATTTTCTCTCATCCGCTCTTATCCCCCTCATGTTCTGTAATTCCTTCAGAATACCCAAGGAGTAGAGACTGGGTTTTCCCTAACAGATAGAGCAGATGTTTAGCAAGACGGTAGTTGAGTCTGCTATTATTGGCCATTACAGGCTCTGTAGTGAATGCAGTCTTGAAAAATGGGCATACAATATACATCCCAACCTAATCAGAAAGAATAATATGGATTACATTTTTTGCCCTATGCTAGGCAAAAGATCAGGTTAGATGCCAGTAAAGGTACTTTAAATTATATGTTTGGACAAATTGTGTTTCGTTTCCTTACCTGTGTGTTGATTCGGATGGCCCCAATGGAGGGAATTTCAAAATAATATCCTTTAAAAAAAGAGACAAGAAAGGCATGACACACAAAGAACTTTAGAAGTGCATTTTAGCATTGCACCTCTTCACTCATCAACAAACCCTCTTGTGTGTCCCATCAATTTCAGCACACCAGCCCCACAATCAAGCAAGTTGTGAATAATCTTATTGTTTTTAATTAGTCTAAAGTATGGATTAGATTGTGGCCAAAGCAGCCTCCTGTTTCAGATCTCAGAGCTTGCCACATCACAGGTAAGCCACATTGCATGCTGTTACAACTGGATCTAAGAGATATGTATTGTGTATATTAAAGGACCAGAAAAAGGTGTGGAGATGTAATTCCTATCCTTCACAAATAAGTGGAAAGTGAAGAATTGAATATATATATATATATATATATATATATATATATATATATATGAGACACCATTCATACCCAAAAGCGAGAAAAATAGATTTCTGCTGTGAGAAACTCAAAATCTAACTTTCAGCAGCGGTGTGGAGGGGAGAGGTTCAGATAACAAACAAAAGAGAGAAATGGGATTTGAGATAAGCAAAGGAGGAGTGGGGGGCAAATTCAATTATGCACACTTGGGTTCCACTTCAGCTTGAGGTAAGTATCCCTTTGGGATCCGAGGAAAATAAGATGAAACCATGAGGGTGTTCTGCGCAGGATTTCCAGGCATTGGGGCAGTGAGGGAGAATGGGTTAAGGCACTGAAGACAAAAGGAGTCTCTCAGGTGTCTGGGGGTCACAGTGTTGGAGGAACAAAGGTCACAGGGGACTGGAAACATACTTGGCACACAGGCAGGGATGGAGGATGAGCCCATTTTAAACAAATCTATACTCATAATTTGGTGGTTCCAAACCGATCAAACTTTGTTCACATCAGAACACCTCTTGTATTGAGATCCTGCCTATGTCTCAGTTGTTCATGCATTGTCAGGGTTGTTGTTGTTTTTTAAACCAACTGCATTTATGCAAAATTATATGCAAGAAGTGTATATTATATGCATAATATATATAAAAGGGTCAGGCTTCATGCTATACTATATTTCTGCAGCATAATTTTACCCACAGCAAGATAGCACAGTCAGTAAGAGCATGAGTCTCTTCATCTCAAGGTCGTGGGTTTGAGCCCCACACGGGGCAAAAAGATTCCTGCGTTGCAAGCGGTTGGATCAGAGGACCCACGTGGTCCCTTCCAACTGTATGATTATGATACATATGATTTTTATATCGTTATTTGCATCGTAATAGGTATCTGTTTATGTGCTGGTTATTTTAGGAAATCTGGAGTACATATGCATATAATATGGAGGAATTGTTCGTGGTCTTAGCAGAACAAAAAAAAGTTGGCTGATAAGATGAAGGTGAGATATGGGAATTAGGGGAAAAAAAATATGTGTAGATAAATTAGACATCGGGATTTTCAGAAGATTCCACCACATCTATGGCTAAAGAGGGCTTTCCAATCATGCTTAAGGGATTTTGGTAGCAGAGTTTTATCTTTGACCCAGTTCCCTTTTTAAAATAGATTTTCCCGTTGTAGGAAATACAGTGGTACCTCGGTTTTTGAACGTCTACGTTGACAAACATTTTGGGTTTCAAATGCCGTAAACCCAGAAGTAGATGCTTTGGTTTTCAAACACACCTCGGAAGTCGAACATGCCACACGGCTTCCACTGAGTGGAAGATCCTGAGGCCTAGCTGTCGGCTATTGAGTTTTCGGTTTTTGAACATTTCAGAACTCGAACAGTCTTCCAGAACAGATTACGTTCGAAAACTGAGGTACCACTGTAATTGGTGCCACTTACAGTGATTCCCAAAGGCATTGTGAGATGAAATGGCTCTGGGTAAGGACATTACCTTACAATGTAGCTTCCTTTCAGGGAATCTTTTCCCTTGAGGGAAAATGTATATATGCTTGATAAGGCAACCAGGCCCCCACGACAATGTCCCCAGAAGAGTGACGTGAGGTGAAATTTTTCGTAGGGGAACAATTAGGGCCAGAGCTTACAAATATGCCATTGTCATCTTAACTGGTTCCCATTCCATTTCTGAGCCCAATTCAAAGTGCTGCTTTTTCACTTCAAGGCCCTTCATAGCTTGGACTCATGGTACCCGGAGGATTGACCTTTCTGTACATTTTATTATCATACTCCTTAACGTGTTGTTTTTAACATGTTTGTTTTTATTCCATAAGTTGCCCTGATAGCTTTTTACAATCTGAAGAGAAACCAGAGTATACCCTGACCTGATAACTTTTTGTTACAAAAGAGCCTATAAATACTGAGTGAACAACAAGCAAACAGCCCTTGGAAAACAGCAGCTTCAGCTACTCCTGCAATAGTTCAAATTGTTTTACAGTCCCCAACCACGTAGCTAATGCCTGCTTGCGCCCACCATGAACGTACAGGTCAAGCAAACACTGAGATGAAGAAGTCCAATTCCTGCTTTTAGGTTTGTTGTTGCAACCTCAGTAATGTCACTCCAGCATTTCTGAAGCCAGTAAAAGGTTCACAACAGCAGCAGAAAGAAATATAGCTTGCATTTCATTGTAGCTTTGAAAAAAGCGTCTAAGGAGAGTTACCCAGCAGAGGCAGATTTTCCTTTAAGGCAGGGGGAAAAACACCTCCAGCTTGTTTCTCCCTGAGTTAACTGATCTCATGGAAGAGCTGGCCAGCAGCCTGATGCCTCTTGCAAACACAAACAAAATGCACATCAAATAGCGGGCGATGAACCTGCATTGCTTGCTCTGCAGCTGCTGCCCGGGATGGTTGTAGCTAAAATCTTCCACGTCTTTCCAAGGGGAATGCCACATGATGGAAAGAGCACGAGGCCAACTTGAGAGCAGCAGCAGCAATAATAATAATAATAACTACAGTCCATTTAGCATCCGAGGCTTTTACAGCAAATGTCTGTTGCTCTATCTACTGGTCTATGGCATCTGTCCATCAAGCACATTAGTGGACTACTCTACCCAGTGCAACTATTGGCCCATCTATAGCATCTGTGAACCTAGCTGTCCACAGTGCTGCCCATCACTCTGAAGCATCTGCCTATTTAGTTACCATATCTGTTTAGCAGCCCCCCTATGAACTCTGTATATGACATCTTTATCTATTTCTCTACGACTTCCCTCATTTATGGTAAATTCATCCACAATAAATGAAGGACACTGTGCCATTATTTTCTGTAGACAGGGAAATAGAGGTACTGACAGAAAACAAGTGCCAAATGATGGAAGAATGAATAAGATACAATGGCCATTTCTCTCACACATTTTCTGTTCACATGTTTTAATAATCCTTGAGAAACTTAATTGTATAAAATATTGACTGACATGATGAGCTTGTAGAACTATGATTTTCCCTCTTTGTACTCAAAGGCATTGCACAAAACTTGAATGTGTAATTTATTTTGTTTTATTTATTCACATAGAAGGTCATTAGTTTCTTGTTAAAGTTTGTCTGGTTTCTGTTGCTTTTCAAGTTTAATGTTCTTGGAAATAGTTGCTGTTAGGCAGAACTTTTCCAATAAAAGTTGTTTTATACAGTATTTTCTACTTTCATTGTGTAAACCTGAGGACTGGGATTGCCTTGGTTTTTAAAAAGACTGACCCATAAGTCACTCTGGAGACTTTTTTGGCTGAAGAGTGGAGGAACAATAATGCTTAAATATGTTAGTACATCCTTGAGATGTGCATTTGGCTATAAGTAGCACAGGACTATCTATCATCCCAGACCCCAATGTACTACTCGATCTACAAAAATGCTGCTCTAAGGCTGTCTACCCCAGCAATTAAGTGGCTATATGGGGAAATAGTAATACAAACATTCAAGCTGCACTGCATGCAAGTAAAGGCTAGTACTTCTCTTGGATCTACAGTGGTACCTCTAGTTACGAACTTAATTTGTTCTGGAGGTCCGTTCTTTACCTAAAACTGTTCTTAACTAGAGACGTGCTTTCGCTAATGGGGCCTCTTGCTACTGCTGCGCCGCCAGCACACAATTTCCGTTCTCATCCTGGGGCAAAGTTCTCAACTCGAGGTAACTCTTCCAGGTTATCAGAGTTTGTGACCTGAAGCGTTTGTAACCTGAGGCGTTTGTAACTCAAGGTACCACTGCAATACATTATTGCTATGAGTTTGTGGGAGGTAGATTGTATACCTGAGCCCCCTTCTAATTTCTGGATCCAGCATGGATTTAATTCCTGGAATAGCCAGGCCCTCTAAGTTTGAGCCATTAAAGGAACAAAGGAAGTGGCTCTGTGCCAGATGAAAAATGATAGTTAGCAGTGCTATTTTTCTAGAAAAAGAGATGCTGGAACTCACCATTGTTCTCTTATATTGGCAATGGTGCCCACCTTAGAGGTGCCAGAAGCGATTTCCGGCTGGAAAAAACCCCCTGGTAGTTAGAAAGACAAAGGCCAGAGTTGGGAGTTATGTGTTAGAGCTAGAAGTGAGAAACGGCAGGCTGGACATCTGGGGGAGACAGAGCTATGCTGGATTCCTGTTTGATTCCCATAGCTGTGGCTATGGGAGAAGCAAGACCTTTCTGGGGTGTCAATGCTCTGTAAATAAAGCATATATCGTAAGGACACAACAGGCTCCACCATCCTTCATTCCACAGAAACAGATCCTTAGGTAAAGGCTTGGAACCTACAAGGGGTCGGCGGCAGGGAGGGGGCAAGCTGGCGAGCAATGGGGTCAGTGGGATGGTGTGGGGTGCCCCAAAGTTTTCTCCCAAATTTTTTTGGGGGGGTATGCTAATCTACCATGCCCAGTGTGTATAAATGTAAATTAAATGATATTGCAAAACTTCCCAAAGTCTCAATATTTACTGCTCACATAGAAAGCTGCTCCTGGAACTTACTCCTGTTCGGTAATGTAACTGAAGCATTACATAATATGAAGTAGGCCATAGTTGTAATGGTTGAAAAAGTTACTACTGGGGGCAATCAAGAAGGCCAGATTCATATTATGGTGCTTTAACGAATTGAATTTCCCCTCAATACAAATTTTCCTCCTAGACCTACAGCTTCTTCTTGCTAACTGTATCATTTTTGCGTCCTATTCAATTGCTGGAATACAATGAGAGTGGACTCCCTTGTCCTCATATTCTTAAATTATATGCCCCTTTTTTATTCTTGTTGGTAAGTAAACTTAAAGTGGTAGCCAGTAACAAACAGTTGGACATCCCTCTTGCTTTATCTGCCTAAACTCATTTCTTTCTGGTTCAGGAGCACCTGCTGTTTTCAGTGCAGCTCCTTCCTGCATGTGATGTCACTATTGCTCTCAAAATGCCTTTGATGTCAGAACCAGAGGCCTGGGGGCACTAGCAGCAGGAGATGACAAAGCTCTCAAGAAGCAAAGGCTCAGCTCCTCCTCATGCCACTCAGAACAAAGGGCACAGGGAGAGAAAAGGGGAGAACAGAGCCTTCATCCATAGGGGAGGGCACTAAATAGGTTTCTGAAAGGTCACCGAGAAAATACAGGGAGGCAAGTGAAAGCCACAGTTGGGATAGTCATATAGTTGTCAGGGAGGAAAATAACGAAAGGAAACCAAAGCCAACAGTAGGACCTTGATAACATAAATGGCTGCCAAAATCTATTCCTTTGCTGTGGTCCAAACCACTGAGCCTAGGGCTTGCCGATTGGAAGGTTGGCGGTTTGAATCCCTGCCACGGGGTGAGCTCCCGTTGCTCGGTCCCTGCTCCTGCCAACCTAGCAGTTCGAAAGCACGAAGTGCAAGTAGATAAATAGGTACCGCTCCGGCGGGAAGGTAAACGGCGTTTCTGTGCACTGCTCTGGTTTCACCAGAAGCGGCTTAGTCATGCTGGCCACATGACCCGGAAAAACTGTCTGCGGACAAACGCCGGCTCCCTCGGCCAGTAAAGTGAGATGAGAACCGCAACCCCAGAGTCGTTCGCGACTGGACTTAACTGTTGGGGGTCCTTTACCTTTAGCAGTGGTAAAGTAGATGCTACATGCAATTATATACAATGAAGAATTTGCGGCTGTAAAAAATGGAAATCAGCCTCGGAAGACCAAAATCTTGAGAAGACAAGTAGCATTTCCAAGGAAATGTGGGGTGGAATGTGGCTGAGGAACAATTTGGAGCAGAAATGTGGCTGGCAGCTCCTGCCCCAACGCCTTCAATCCAAATAGATGCCTGGGGCTGCTTTTTGTTTTAAAAAACCCACACAAAACCCACTGGTGTTTTATGATATGCATATGTGATGTCTAGTTCAGAGGTCATCAATTCAGCACCCAAAGGCATCTTGGTGCCCACAAAGGCTTTAACTGGCGCCTCTGGGCAGGTGCCCCCGACTATATTTTCCTGGTACTGAGGAATGCTCCCTGTTGTTATTAGAAATCAACAACATAACTGGGTTTGTATGTGGCCAAAATTGTGTGATCACCACAGTCAGGGTCAGCAGAACATAGCTGACTTCATACTGTAAGTATAAGGTTGCTTGAGGGGGTTGTTACTTTACTTTTTTATTTTGCCATGCCTGCACAGCAGGCCTTTTGTGACTAGTGCCTACAGCACTCTCTAAAAATTCAATATGTGGCCACTGGTCCAAAATGACCTTGCTTTCTAAGATGAAGGTGTTGGCAATGATGTCTTCTAGGAAATCACTCTGATTATTATTTGCTAGATTTCTTGCTGGCTTTCATCATGATGCCCCAGTGTGGCTTACATCATTAGGCAATATTAAAAACAGTTAAAACAGATTACAAGGGCCTCCCGATTAATGCCAGTTGGGTGCAGAAGGGTTTGTTTACTTGGTGAAAAGGCGGCCCTCACAAGCACAAGGGAGATAATTTCTGTGCTGCTCTGTGACAAAGTCCTGTAGCACCTTAAAGACTAAGAAATCTATTTTGGCACAAGCATTCATCATCAAAGGCCCCTTATTCTTCATTATTTCTTCAAATGCCCTGGAGTTGAGCCATGACACTGACAACAGTTTCTGGGGCTAAACCCTAGCAAGCTCTGTCTTAGTACAAATTAATTAATCAAGTTAAGCAGTTGAGGCAGGAAACAGTTGTGCCTCTGGTGAAGAGCTCCTCAAGCCTGATCAACAAAACGCTGAAAACAGATTATGACAATTGCTGCTGACATTATTTCACTTGATGTGATGATGTGGGAGTGGGGGAAATGTGCAAGGAAGTGGTCAGAAAATGGCAACAGCCACATGTCTGCCTGATATGAGTGCACGCATCAAAGCTCTGGGATGCCTCTCTTGGCAAGCTCCTGTGCTGGGATGCAGAAGAAACCAAAGCACTTCCATGCATACAAAGATGTGCAATAAAGGCTGCTAAGTAAGATGCCCTGATACATACACACGAAGGCATCCTGAAAAAGCATTGTAATTGAAATATACTTGGAATCAAGAGTGGATTTCATGCTCTTTATTCAGCTCATAGTGGTGAGGAGGAATGGAAGTTCCCCCAGAATGTCTGCTTTATATACATTATTTACACAATGGGCCTCACGTGATTGGCTAATTCTGGGATTCTCCTGTAGGCCAATCAGGTCGCGGATTCACTTCTACCTGGAGCTGGATTGGGTGGCTCCTGTGGACCAATCAGACTGCTGCATTCTGGAGCCTATTATTCTAGGACCAATCAGGCTGCTGCATTCTGAATCCTATTGTTCTAGGACCAATCAGACTGCTGCATTTTGGACCCTATTCAACTCAGTACATAACAGTAATAAATCTGGAATATAGTATATGATGATTTTTTAAAAAAGTTTAAATATAACTTTGTGAAAAATACCGAAGCTTTCCTATTAGGAATAACAGACACAGGTATAGCAAAAGAGGATTGGAAAATATTCCTGTATGCCACAGGCGCGGCAAGGACCTTAATTGCCAGAAATTGGAAAATAGAATTTGTGCCAACAAAAAAGGAATGGCAGGATAAATTAACAGATTATACTGAATTGGCCAGATTAATAGCGGCAATTAGGGGACAACTGAGACAAGAATTCTAAAAAGAATGGGGAAAATGAAGAATACTTTACCAAACAGTGCCCCAAAATATACACCTGGACTTGTTTTGATTAATTTCTATAGGAGACTTTGCGGTTTTTAAAGTCATAATTTGGAAAAAATGTAATAATCACATATAAAAGAAACAGTATACAAGAAGTAAATAAGGAGGCCATTTACAGGATAAAGGAAGTCTCTTATTTTTATTTTATTTTGTGTGTGTAAGGGGATAGGAGTTTAATTTTGATAATTAAATTGTCAATGGTGGTGGGTTTGTTTGTATGTATGAGTTGTTGTGGACCATGTTGTAAATAAAAAATAAATAAATAAAAATAATTCGAACCCCAATGAGAATTAGCTACTACATGTACAGCTGATAGAAAGTCACCACAACTCAGGTGAGGCTGAAAAGGCCAGGAACCGAAGGAGAGAAGAAGAGAAATAGGAATTTGAGCATGAATGACCAGAGGTATTCTCATGGGACAGGACAATGGGAAGATGGATTACTGCAAGCCCAAAGGTTCACAGGCCTCCACCATCTGCTGACAGATACAGGAGGTGTGAAAGGAAAGCCAGAGCTGCTGAACAAAAGGGCAGATGAGGCAATCTTGGATAAATGAGAGGCAGAGACAGGAGGCTTCAGATACAGAGGAAGGTGAAGGAGATTAAAGGGGACTGAATGTGATGAACAAAGGGAACTTCAGACGGCAGGGAATGGGAGGGGTGGACAGCAGGGAACAACAGGGAGGCCTTTGTAAAGCATAGGCAGATGCTGCCATACTGGTCTTGCAGAATAAGAGACAAAATATGGAAAGTGATATCCTAATCTGTTAGCATAACAACATGCAAGCTTTTAAGTTACATAGAACCTTTCATCTGTGTAACATATGACCTTGCATACTTTTAAAGAAGCAGAAACAGATCCAGTATAATAAATTACCACTGATCCAAATGGCTTTTAACTGGCATGGTCTTATTTTATTCAATATGCTGCTGATCTTTTGATTTACTGTTGCTTCGTTGGGGTTTTGATCATTTGTTTTTGCTGGCTGTTTTATATTTTAAGATGTTGCTTATCTCTGAATTTTGTAATTTTAAAAAGTTTAAACAACACTGTATCTTTCAGTTTTGTGCTTTATAATTGTGGCCTGATGCAGACTGCATGGCTCCAACCTCAAACCCTGCACACTTTTTTGCTCCTCTCTTCCCTCCATTGCTTTGTTCACCATCTAGCTTGACGAAGAGTTCTGCAGAACTCAAAAAGCTTGCATGTTACTTTGTGACATTTTGGTTTGCCTAATAAAGGCGTTGCCCTACTGTGGATTTTTGAATTTGTTTAGAAAGGTAGCCAAAAAAATGTTTTGAATGCACACACACAGTGCTTTATCCCATTTTTCTCCCTGAGGGAAAAGTATAAATGGCAAATGATTGTCCTGTACAAATTTAAATGCAAGAGGTAAACTGCAGAACACTAGATGCTTCATGCATGATGACGAACCAGCCTCTAGCCCATGGGACATGTGCCATTTCCCTTCCAACCCAGATCCGCATCTTGCTATTCCCCCTTCCTTTTCAGGCATGAGAGCTGTGAGGAAATGGAGCTATGGAGCTGTGGCACCTACACAATGGAACACTTGGTCTTTATTTGACCCTTACCCTGTTTACCTTTCATAGGCAAGGGGAAACTTGGTATGTTCCCCACAGGATTACCTGGATGTTTTTAACAGCTGCTGTTTCCCCCCTGATTATGAATTATTTTATCAAGCGATGCTCCCTGATTCTTATTGCGTGTCTGGTTTCTTGATGCTGCTGCTGATGAATGATTTCTTTATGTTTGCGGCTTAGAGTCCAAAATTTTGACTGTTTTACAACAAAGGGAGGAATCCTTTGTAGCCTGAGGGAGGCATTCCCTTGTAGCTACCCTTCTAGAGGCCACATCCCAGTCTTAAAAGGTAAAGGTAAAGGGACCCCTGACCATTTGATCCAGTCATGACCGACTCTGGGGTTGCGGTGCTCATCTGGCTTTATTGGCTGAGGGAGCCGGCGTACAGCTTCCGGGTTATGTGGCCAGCAGGACTAAGAAGCTTCTGGTGAACCAGAGTAGCATGGAAACGCCGTTTACCTTCCCTCCGGAGTGGTACCTATTTATCTACTTGCACTTTGACGTGCTTTCGAACTGCTAGGTGGGCAGGAGCTGGGACCGAGCAACGGGAGCTCACCCCATCGTGGGGATTTGAACCGCCAACCTTCTGATCTGCAAGTCCTAGGCTCTGTGGTTTAACCCACAGTGCCACCCGTGTAGCTACCCTTCTAGAGGCCACATCCCAGTCTTAGGTAGGGCTAATGCAAACAAGTGCATGAGGCAACGAGGGGACAAGGGCAGTTGGATGGGGAAGTCCGCATAAGACTGCCTCCAGCCCATGGGCCAGAGGTTCCCCCACCTCTCTTTCATACACTGTTTCGGGTACCACCTCTCAGTAGAAATATGGCCTGTAAATGCTAAAATATATAAACAAACAAAAATATTATATTTATCTGCAGCTATAATTAGTGGCAGCGTGCTGGGAAGGCTCTTGTTTTCTCTGTGCTGCAGCTGTGCAGAATATTCAGCCAAGCAGTACATACTGTGACAGAATGCTTGCTGTTACGGAAACGTCCTCCCTGTTTCTCGTAGGCTTCCTTTCTTTGCCAAAGAGCAAAGTGCTTTGCCCAAACTGTTTATATACTTTGCTGCTGAGATATTGGTCTCAAGTTTTCCTTAGGTGAGCAGACAGACAGCAGCTGGTTCTCTTGGCTGAGCTCTTGGTAGCCATGGAAAGAGTTAGTCCAGTGGAGAGAAGCTCTCCGTAGGCGTATCTGAATGGCGAGTGAAGACAAGAGCATCTATGATCTATTTTCACAAACTAATGTTAGAGTGGATTTTTTTTGGGGGGGGGCTCCATCAAAATAGTATTTAGACAACGAAGTGATTCTTTTGAACTAGAAAACACAAGATGATTGTGCACATAAGTACATGTCCACCAAAAATATACCCCAGAGTTTCATTATAATGTTCCCCTAAAATTCAGCTTTTGGGTTATCAGGAAAAAAACCCTGTTAAGTGTTCTGGAAGGAGAGAAAAGGGAGAACAGACAGTGAGGATGGAAGTCTCATTAATGCATGTAAGTTGTCCTGAATGATGGGACAGGGCAGGTTATAGATCTAAGAAGCTATGAATGAAAGTGATTTAATTCACAACCCCTGCTACCTATGTTGCGAAGATGTGTTCTCAGGTACTGGGTGCCTGAATAGTTTTTGTACAATTAGGAGAGGTGACTGAAACAAGGTCTGATGTAATAGCTGAAGACTATTCACTAGATTAATCTGATGGCTTAGAGACCAGGAGATCCAGCTGAAGTAAGTATAAAGTTAAACAAATAGGGGCTATAAAAATGGTTGTCCCAATCCGGACAAGGTGATGCTCCCTTGGAGAGAGATGTTGGCCTCACTTTAGGATCAGGAACGGTGGACGGAGATGTTGTCTATCAACACTGCATTATATCACCTGGATGTGAATCCGAATGTGGATTTCCATCCACTTTCTGATGCAAATGGCTATGCATAACTACAGGTGACTGAAGGTGAAGTGGAATAAGTAAGTTCAGACAAGGGCCTTGGAATGTGGAACTATTAGGGTCAATTTATGCAAGATACAGGGTATGCAAACATCAGTTATCAGTACCATGTTCCACATGCAACATTCCTTTAAAAACTATACTTAGAACACGTGCCAGACCATTTCTTGATTCTGGATGCCGGGTGGGCTGACTCAAGATTGTTCACATCAGAGATTACCGGTTCTTGAATAAGAAATGTTGCTTGGCCTTCACTGTCTTCATCACACTAATCATGCTGATTATGTAAAACTAAACCAATTAAACTATGAATAATAGCTGAGCATCACTGGCTCAGTGGAACGAGTTGCTTACACTGGTCTACTCTGGAAAACAGAAAGCTAACTTTCGCCTCCACTCTTCTGACAGCAGAGGATAGTTTCTCCCCTCTCACATTCTGCTTGACAGGCTAACAAGAGGTAATTCTGTACTTCAGCCACTCTCCCTACCTTTGTTAGCACACGCCATCCACTGCAGAGGAGTGACGTCATAGTTATGCTGTCCAACAGAAAAGGTGAACACTCGCACCTGTGAAAAGGAAAAAAAGAGTGATTTCTTTTTAATAAAGAAAATAAGATTAGTAGCATCCTTCAATAACCGTGGAGGGTTTGCCAACACCCAAGCCCATAAATGCACACATTTTGCATCTGAAATGCAAGCACCTGTAAAGGAAAATGGCAGATAGAGATTCTACAGGTAAGTACTTGCTAGGGACTTATCTGTATGACCACTGGCTGCATGGTAGCTGCATGGCACCTCCCTCCCTCTGGCCATGCATCTCCTGCACCAAATATACTTTTTAAAAAATACATTTTCTAAGGTGTGACAAAAAGTTTGATCTTGCACATGGTGGCAGCTGCCTGCACCCAACTAGCTGAGGAAGCAAACACAAAAAAGGAATGTTCAAGCAGCTACCATGCCTTCCAGTTTCCCTGTGCTAAGATAAATGCTTGAATGGTGCAGTACATGCTCTGCAGCTGGGTTGCTTCATGTACTCTGTAATTTATAGCCTGCTGCTTGGAAGCACAGTTCTTGATCATTGCTCCTGTTGTAGTGATAACTAGAAAACCAGCAAAACAGCCAAAGCTTAAAGGTAAAGGTAAAGGGACCCCTGACCATTAGGTCCAGTCGTGGCTGACTCTGGGGTTGCGGCGCTCATCTCGCTTTATTGGCCGAGGGAACTGGCGTACAGCTTCCGGGTCATGTGGCCAGCATGACTAAGCCGCTTCTGGTGAACCAGAGCAGCGCACAGAAATGCCGTTTACCTCCCGCCAGAGGGGTACCTATTTATCTACTTGTACTTTGACGTGCTTTCAAACTGCTAGGTTGGCAGGAGCAGGGACCGAGCAACGGGAGCTCACCCCGTCATGGGGATTTGAACCACCGACCTTCTGATCGGCAAGCCCTAGGCTCTGTGGTTTAACCCACAGTGCCACCCGCGTCCGGCTTACACCGTGTTAAATAGTAAAATGGAAATTATTTATTTGTAAATACAAATTCTCCAGAAGGACCAAGGTGGCTCACAACACTATAAAACCCATCAACAATGTTAAGCCCTTGATGTACTTAACTAGGGGGTCTGTTCCTACAACCACTAGATGGGCGGCAGTTGTGGAAAAAATGCTAACACATGCTGGCTCCCATCACCTGTGTGTACCAGATACTGTGATGTGCCCACCCTTCGCCACAAGCAAGCAGGTGCCACTCTAAACCCTTTCTTGCAGTGGTATGGCAGAAGCAGAACCCTGTGTATCATGGCAACTGCCCATGAATTTTCAAGCAGCTGCCACCAACCTAGTGGCCACCTGGATTGGTCCTAAGATCAAGTACCTGGTGCAAGTGAATATGGCTGTTCATCACTTACCAGTTCAGGTTTATCACTTAACAATTCGCATCACTAACATAAAGTGCTTAGATTATGCTGGACATCATTGTGCTGCTATTCAGCAACACCTTTGCACAGATGCATGTCACAGAACTAACTAGCCAGGAGCTACTCATTTCCCAATGGCACAATGAAGTTTTCAAGCAAAATGAAGTAAGCAGATTGAAAAGCAACAAGTTGACAAAACCACGTTCCTGAACAAAATGTGTTTGGGATCTAGGTCTATCTGTTAGGTTTTAAATTAGGTTTTAAATATGGTTGTATCCAGTCTTAAGTCTTATGCAGAGTTTGGGCTCAGCAGAGGTTTCTGAGTCCAAGCCAAGCACACATTTATCATTGTGAGATGAGTTGCAAGCTAAACGGACTGCCATTCCTGAACCCGTTATGTGGGTGGAGAGACCTCTATCCCCTAAATCAACAGGCCCACAGGAAAACTTGTGTATATTATTTATAGATTATCTGGGAAGGGTCTTATCACACAAGTACTAGAGGACTGGACTCTCCATCAAATGGGGTCAAGAGGGAATAAATTTGACTCCCACACTACTATTGGTAAGAGTTGCTACTGTTGTAAGCAGCACCCACTCCCTCAATTTCTTTCCTTTGTTGCCTGCATGCAGGTACAATGAGTTTGGAAATAGAATAAAAACATGGAAAAGGTGATTTTCTGTGTGCAAGCCATGAATCAGAAGGTGTAGATGCTTCGAAGGAACTGTGCAGCTGCTGAAAAGCATCGGGATTGCTATGAAATACTAGTGAAAGTAGGGAAGACGTTCATGAGCCAGAAACTGGATTTTGCTTTGGTGTAGCATTTGACTGATCTTTACTCTTCTGCAAACTGCTGGATGAGGAAGATGATGTTTCAGTACAGTATCCCATTTCTCACTATTGAGATCTCTCATCCGGTTTAAAAGCAGCAGATGTTAGAGATCATACCCATTTCCTTTCCCTCTTGTATATAGGGAGGGAGGGAGAAAATAAGCCCAAGCCATTTGAGTACTTCCACCCAGCAGGCATATGTGTGTGTGTGTGTGTGTGTGTGTACACACCCACCCACCCATGTGATGGAATATCTCCCAAACTCAGGAGTGTTGACAAAGATGCACCTTTTCCTGTAGCAACAGCCTGTGCAAAGTTTCAAAGGAAGTTCTGTCCACCTTTTTTGGCACTTCAAGGTCGGTGCAGGTAATAAAAACAGTGCCAGCGTGTTAGACGCCCCATTAAAGGGGCAGTGGCTCAGTGCGGGAGCAGACAGGCAGGAAGATCAACTGTCTAAATAGCTCACATCAAATGAGGCGGAATCCTGCAATAAAGCATGAGTTAGCCACTTCCCCTTGTTCCCGTGACTGAGCTGATCCAGGTCACACAGCTGGTTCCTCAGCTATTCGGTGCTGTGTCTTGACTCATTTATAAGGTTCCATATGCAAAGATCTGGGCGGGTTGGTGCTGTCTTCCACCCCTCATTGGCTCATGCACAGATTCTATCTGGAAAAGCTAATAACAGTTTGAGCAGGTGAAGAAGAAGCACAGTATGACTCCACCTGCCCCCTTCCCTGGCATAGTTCAAGCCTCCATATGGCACATTCATGCCAAACGAAGAAGCACAGAATAAGGGAGGCACAGTGCACACTACTGTACTGTCTGGTATATGTTTTGGCTGCAATACAGCCATTTTGTGTAATAAAGGTCTGTCAGAGGCAAAGCTTAAACTTTCAGAGAAAGACAAATTCACCTAACAAACCCTGCCAGCAGAAGCCTGACACAAGGACTTCCACTTGTACAATGGGGTTTTCCTTCTGCACCCACCCCCCAAGTAGGCTTGGGGGGACTCCCAGAACATTGCACAGGGGAAGGGGGATTGTTCCATATGGCAAGCTGCTATTCTTGTGCAGATGGAGTGTCTGTAATAGCACACCATTAAATCCCCCACAAAGACTTCTATGGAATATGTATGGGAAGCTACTCACAAGTAGCTCTTTCCTAACAGACAGCAGAAAAATCTCTTTCCCTTTCCTGCTCCCAGGTAGAAATCAAATTTACAATGCTTTTGCATTGGCAACACAACAATGACAAACCCTTCTATACCTGAAACTTGAAATTGGGAATTTCTTTCCCATAAAGGCGAGTGGATCCCATCCCCCCCCCCGTCCCTTGTAGGCAGCAACATGAGTGAGACCATTCGGGAATCTAGCTTGCCAGATGCTGCGAGTGAGTGGCTTGTTTTGCTCTCTGACTGATTGAGAGCCAGCAACACTTATCTACAATGGCATGGTAATTTACTTCATAACTAACAAGTTACCTTAATCGGAATCAACAGCGTTTTCCATCTCTAGCTAAGAGCTGCTTCACACATTATGACATTACATGCTGGAAAACTGTAATGCATTTAACAGCCCTGTCAGAATTTTAGTTAAGACAGAGTGCTATTTTTGCATTCATTTTCTTATACAGTACTGTATGCTTGACTTTATATTCTGGTTTTACCTAGATGAACCTGCTTGCTTAAACTTGTGTCCTGTGAGATTCAAAAACACAAACATTTGGATTAAGGCCTGTGCATATTGCGTGTGAGGGGAGAATTTGGAAATCAGGGGCTCCAGTGGGGAAGGGTCTCATTGCTCTGCAGACAGGTTCAACGCCGTGATGGAAGGCTTAGAAGACTTAACTGTCTCCCTTAGTTGTCTCCCTTCAACAAGAAGAGAACAGACACAGAAACAGAAAATCCCTGACTCCATCCAGATACAATAAAGCCTAGTGTCATCTAGTGAAAAAACAAAATAATGGCACTAACCACAGATGTGACCCCTCTCCAAGCTTTGCTGCAGATCCCTCTGGGCATTATGGGCCTACAGCTGCCATTGGCCCCAGCCTTCATGACCAAGCAACAGGGATGATGGGAGCTGTAGTCCAACTATTATCTGGAAGGCACATTGTTGGCTACTGCTACCACTACTGTAGATCCATAGAGAATGAGGTCTCTTTGTGCACAACTGTTAAGTGGGTCAAAACTCAGGTCTGCAGCCTATAGCTCAGAAAAACACTCTTGGGACAAGAGAGAAGCCTGAAAATTAGCTCTTGTCTGATAACTGAAGATAATAATGGGATATATTTATAGTATATTGCTAGGCGTGGGGGTGGGGGTGGGTAGAACAACAATTGCAAGCAAACTCTGAAGTGAACAGCATCCCTGGCCTTGCCAAGCTACTTGCCCCTGTCATGAGCAACTCCTGACAGAGAAGCTGGAACTGAGGCAACCGGGAGTAGCCAGAAGAAATGCTATGGTGGAGCCTCAAGGTCAAACTGCACATACTGCAGGACATTGCTGGTGTACCACCCACCCTGATGCCCAATGGCCTGCCTGACCAAGGTTGTCTCCAGGGTCACGTTGGACATTATTGTTTTGGGTGGCATCAACATCATGCTGAGGCTGCGTCAGGGCTAGCTTGAGTTTGCATGGCATCCATGGGACTAATTCAGATAGTTATCACCCCAACGCACAGGGCGAGGCATACTCTCAGGGCTGACTCATTGGCAGGTCAGAACGGAGACACAGAGACTCAAAGTAAACCCAGGTTTTTATTCCAGAAAATAGTATACAAGCAGAGAGCATGGAGGCACAGCTTTCCTCAGTGGTGATGTTGCCAAGATTGGCTCTTGGCCCTTGATGCTTCCTCCTAAACCTCCTCCTCTGGATGTCTCTCAAACTGGTGTAAACTCCAGTGGGGAGGGTACCCTCATGGGCTTTCTGAGCTTTCTGTTCAGCTACATGCAAAGCCCTGTGTGACCTTGGAGTCAAAGGGGAAGTGGAGCTTACTACAGTGGGACCAGGCAGCTGCTGAGAAGCTGGTGCAGCTTTTGTCCCTTCCTCTTCCTCCTCTCTTTCAGGTCTCAGCCTGTCTCTGTCTGCACTGTGTTCTGCTTTCTGCCTCTAGCTCTTTTCTTTCCCTCAAACCTGTTGCTTCTTCTGCCTCGCAGCCTCCCTCCTCCTCTGATGTGTCTTCAGAGTCCCACCACCACAATTCTTGATGTAAACCTTCTTTCTCTCTTGCTTCTCCAGGGGGCTCTTCGGCTGGAGCTTCCCACTGCTCCTCTTCATCCAGCCACTCCTTGACAATCACACTTGACTTAGTCTTTCTTGTAACGGTAAGAGCAGGATCTTGATATGGAGTGGTGGTCGTAATCCTGTTGTCATAGTCAGACTAGTTTTCGTGGCATTTCAAGGATACATTTGCTCAGCTCCATAGCACTTTCAATGCAGTAGTTCTTGCGAATACTGTTGGGGTTGTCCAGTACAGAATTTATGGGATCTGCTTCAGTTTTTGAGACCCAATAATGTAGACAGGACCTTTGCAATGATGTGACCTGCTTCTTGCTCTCTTTACCCATGTCTATCCTGGCTGGTGAAAGCCACTTGGGGAAAATGGATTGGCAAGGTGGGTCCAGGCTGTGATAAACATGCAATGGAGTGGTGCCTGCTGTCTTTAAACAGGCAGTAGTGCATAGATTCCTAAATAAATCCATCCTGGACCCTGTGGTTTATAACAACTACTGCCCAGTGACAATCTCCCCCTTCTTGGGCAAGATGGTGGAGAGTGGTGGCAGAGCAGCTACAGAAGTTCCTGCAGCCATTTCAGTTTTGCCTCAGGCATGGTTTTGGGATTCAATCAGCCTTGGTCACCCTGTTGGATGACCTGTATCAAGAGCAGGACAGGGGGAATGTGACTATGACAGTAAGAGCGGTTCAGCAGTGGAACAGGCTCCCTTGAAAGGTGGTGGACTCTCCTTCCTTGGAGGTTTTTAAGCAAAGGTTGGATGGCCATCTGTCATGGATGCTTTAGCTAAGATTCTTGCATTTCCGGCGGTTGGACCAGGTGACCCTTGGGTCCCTTCCAATTCTAAGATTCTATGTTCCACATCTTTTGAGACCATTGATAATGGTATCCACCGGGACCAGCTCTGTAGGATGGTATTAGGAGCACTGTTTCACAGTGGTTCCACTCCAGCTGCAGGAGCATGTCCAGACAATAGCACTGGGAGATTGTCTCAGTCCTATGATCCTTGTGCTATGGTGCTCTGCAGAGCATGATCCTGTTACCAGTGCTGTTCAACATCTACATGAAACATTCCGAAGTGGTTATTAGGAGTTTTGGGCAAAGTGCCATCAGCACACTGATGACACAGAGCTTTTTCTGTCCATAACATGGACATGAGTCAGAAGAGGCAGAATGTGATCTGGACCATGGTCTAGGCACAGTGGCGAACTGGAGGAGGGCAAATAAACTGTGTTTGGACCCTGGGAAAGGAAGGCACAGTGTGTGGGTGCTTCCCATGTCTGAGAGATGGGCCATTTGCCTATTCTGGACAGGAGTCACTCCCTCTGAAAGAGCAAGTCCATAGTTTGGGAATAATCCTGGATCTGTTTCTGTCCCTTGAGGTTCATGTAGCATTTGTTCAGGAGTGTCTTTCAGCTATGGGTGCTATGCCAACTACAGCTATTTCTGGACAGCAATAGATTCATTCACTGGTAACCCAGGACTTGATTATTGTAGTGTGTTCTATGTGGGGCTACAATTGGGCCTGGTCTGAAAGCTCCAGCTGATGCAAAATGCTCTGGCTAGACTGTTGATAGGGACAGACTACTACCTGCTCATAATACTGGTGATTAAAAGCTTGGACTGGCTGCTCATATGTTATTGGGTCAATTTTAAGATTCTTGTTTTAACTTACAAGGCTTTTAACAACTTGGATCCAGGATACCTTAAGGACTGCCTAATCCTTTATATCCCCACCCAATCAATGAGGTCTTTGGGGTAGTCTTTGTTTATCTCCCCCTCCCCCAAATGGCTTAGATCCACCAGAAGCTGTGCATTCAGAATTAGTACAATTCTGTGAAACCCCCTTCCAACTGAGATTAGACTAGGTCCCCTCCAGTTTAAACACTCACTGTCTTGTTAGGCCAGTTGTACTTCTCAAACACATCTTGCACTCGATCTTCTCCTCCGTCAGTGAACATCATGATCATCTTATTGCAATTGGCTCTCGTGATGTTGGACTGCAAATGGGAAGCAAACATTTGAGTGAGTGCACAACTCAGAACCAAAGGCAATGCCCTAGAAAGGATTGTGGGAAGAGAATGCCAAATATGTATATATGTATGTTTAATACATATATTTGCTTAAAATAAAGCGTAGAGGGGCAGCATCAGCATCGTGATTGCATTTTTTTTCAGAGAAATGATCTGGTTGGATGGATGGCTGATGAGTGTGTGAGTGAGAGAGAGAATATGAATGAATGAGGTATGTGTATATGCAAAAATGCAGTTCTCCTCTCACAATCTTTAAACATGAAAGCGATCTCTACAGTAGATAAATCCCCACAGTTACTGGGTTTACAGGCATGTCAGGGCTAGTGAAGGGAAGAGTAGGATTCAAATCTGAAGTAAATTAGTGGCAGCAGATACACACAGGCTTGTGTATGCACAAGCATGTGCTTCTTTACTTGTAAAAGAGAATGGCAGA
Organism: Podarcis raffonei; assembly: GCF_027172205.1. Classification (NCBI taxonomy): domain Eukaryota; kingdom Metazoa; phylum Chordata; class Lepidosauria; order Squamata; family Lacertidae; genus Podarcis; species Podarcis raffonei. Next base: position 72,950,001 of record NC_070603.1, read on the forward strand.
TGCTAGACACAGATGTGCTTGCAAACACAGAGGCGTACACAGAGTAAATGCTGGGACTACAGTTTCCTGCCCTTTCCCAGCCACGTCTTCAGCCCAAGAAACTGGCAGTGAGGGATCTGTTTTCTTTAGCTGCTTCTCCAGGGGTGAAGGTGGTGCAGATGAACAGGGAGAAGGAGGGGTTGTCTGGACGGAAATTATGTTGTGGCTATTACCGCTCAGCGATTAATAGGGCTATCCGTCTTTATTTTGCCCAACGTCACCGTAGCCTGCCTGAGCCGAGCCCTCTCAGATAGGCCATGCTACCTTTCTAATGAAATGGAAAAGGCAGCTGCTGCCGCCATTAAAACTTAAGTGTCAGCCACTGATGCTTTTCATTTATCTGGGGAGAAGCAGGCAACGCCAATGCCCTGTCCCAGTATAGCTCTATTCTTAAGGCACATAGACCCCCCCCCACTACAATGTCAGGGAGAATAACATGGATGCTCCCAGCCCTGCTCACCACTCTGCAGCTGCTGTGTCATTGGGAATCCAATGCCGTAAGAACAATCTCCAGAGATGGATTGTTGGTTACAGAGGAATTTCCTCCAATTCCAACAGCATCCGCTACTCCAAATTAGACTCATAAACAACTGTTTCTTTTTCTTTGCTTATGCCAATGCCTCAGAATGTTATTTATCCCATTTTTTTTGCCCTGCTCTTCCTCTAAGAAATACATGGTTCTTCTTCCCATTTTATGCTCACAACTATCCAAAGAGGTATAGGTTAGGATGACAGTCAGTAATTAGCACAAGGATTCCCTGTGACCTTTGCAGCTGCGTGGGGATTTGAATCTGGGTCTCTCCCTGGTCCTAGCCTGACAGACACCCACTCGCTGTGTGAACAAAGGAGCCATGAATTAGTGGATGAGCCATAAAGGCCATTTCTCATGATGTGTGAAGAAGAATTTGGAAGGTGGGTGATGAGGTAATGTTGCAATAGTATGTACGAGTCTGAGACACATCTCTACAAAGTCCTAGGAAGCGTCTCTGCTACTCATGCACCTCAGGGCCAAACTAGAGGAGTGATGTGAATGCATGTCTGATGTCTTCCTCCACCCCAAGCACCTGCCAGGGGAGCAATTTGGATAGGGCCTCTAGAGAAACTGAAGCCCCTCCCGATCCCATGACGCTAATGATCTTAGCCCTGTTTATGCACCTTCAACATCACGCCTAGTTTGCTTCTCACCTCCGCAGCCCCATATTCTCTTGCACACACATCTTATTTGAATTCCAGATTTCCTCTCTTTGTAGTCCTTCCCCTGCCCCACTCTGAGTTCACACCCTGTGCTTACATTTTGCAACTGTTCAAAGGCATATTCAAAGCCGGCCTTGTAGTCCGTGGTTCCTTGGGCCTCCATTAAATCCACCTTTTCTTTAAAGACCTTCTTGTTGCGAATATTTGCCTGGACTAAATGCTTGAAGCAAGATACCGGCTGTGCATTTTGGTTGAACTGGAAGACAAGAGGTAAGAGAGGTGCAGTGCATTAAAGGAGGCGAGAAGGCAATGCAAAAGTTGTGAACTGCATCCACCCCTCCCCTTAAAGCCGTGTCTTGTTTAGTTAACAACGGAACCATGGATATTTTCAGAAATACAGATGCAAGGCTATCTTTTATTCTGTTAGCAATCTCAGCAACCTACGTGGACAGCTGAGGAAGTTAGTTGGGAGGCAAGCAAGGTCAAGTGAGAGAGAGATGCTACTGTCAGTAGACACTTGCTACCTTCTCACATACATTCTAGCTCAGTTCATTGGGACTTTTCCTAGTGACAAGGCAATTGCAGATGTGCTAACTTTGGATTTGGGTCTGAGCGGTGGCAAGCAGAGGTCTGCTCTTCCTTCAAAGCTGCCCCCCCCAGAAACATTTGGGAGTGATGATAAGCTGCATTTAGCACATCAAACTGTGAGAGGAGGTGCCTTGAAACTGTAGCTTAACTGCAACTCAACTGGTGTTGATTTTTTGCCATCCTGTTTTGGGGACTGGCCAATGGTTATGCTCCTCCAAGATCTGCCGCATAGTTTTGCATCACTGGACATATCCAAACTCCAGATTTAAGCAGAATTAAAGCAGATAACCTTAGCAGTTGTAGCTTTTTTGTGGGAAGGAAGGACAGCTGGGCACATCAAACAGAAATTTCTCTTTGCCTTGTCAGCTGCAGTTCACAGGATTCCCCCTTTGGGGAAAGGCAAATGAGAGAGTATATAAAATGGATATGTTTGTAACGTAGATATGACCACAACGAGAGACTCAAAGGGAACCAAGATTCTGCCTGAATACACACCATACATTCAAAGCACATGGCTCCTCGCAAAGAAGCCTGGGAACTGTAGTTTGTTAAAGGTGCAGGAAATCAAAGCTATGTGAGGGGTAAACTACAGTTTCCATGATTTTTGGATATGCGTGGGTGTGCTTTAAATGTATGGTGTGTACACAGCCTCCAACTATCTAATAGTTATCCTGTACTTCTTCCAAGAATTTAGCGTGGCAAAGATTGGTGACCCCCATCCTTTTATCTTCTCAAAAACCTGTAAAGTTTGTTACTCTGAGAGATGGTTATCCAGTAAGCGTTATGGTCAAGTAGAAATCTGAACAAGTTGCCTTGGCATGACCACAAACCTTCTTATGGTTCCAAAAGAACAAAGGATATATGGAAGATATTTTGGGCAGCCCTCCTATGCCCTCGCCCCCTCTATGAATGCAATATTCACAGTCCGTTGTCCCAAATGCACAAGGCGAGAAAGCAAATCAAGGAGTTTGGATAAAAAGGTGTGAGAAGAGGGAAATAAACAATGGGCATAAACATGCTTTTCAGCCCCTCTGCTGAAGGACAGGGTCTTCTTATAATGAGGGCCACATTGCCCCCCCCTTTCTATAGGTTTAGATTGTGGAGGAATTCATTGGCATTAATGGTATGATGTGATTTACACACACACACACACACACACACACCCCCAACCACCACTCAATGCACAACTGAGAACAGAATGAATTTGCTGAGAGAGAAAGCTGTGATTACCTGAACACCTCCAGGCGTGTTTTCTGCAGGACATTTCGGTGGCTTATCACAAGGTCACAGGCCCAGTTAAGAGCATGCCCTGTGCTAAGCTCCTGTTAGGAGAGGGCTGACTTTCCACTCAGAGTTTGGCCAGGCGGGTGAAGCGAGAAGGCATTCATTTTTGCTTATGGCTTAGTTTGCTGGAAATATGGAACATTCATTTAGGAGGCAGTGAGCCAGCAAAAGTAACGAGGCTAGACTCGTTAATTAGCAGAGCCCTAGCACAGGCATGTTCCATGCCAGACAGCAGGCACGTGACGCAGAGAATGACAAGAGCTCTTCATTTTCCTCCCAATATGACTTTCTTTAGGCTCACAGAGAAATAAAGTTGCAGAACTTTTTTCAGTGAGCAGACTTAATTTGGGCCAAGGCTACAACTGATCAGGGCTTAGCAGCAATGCTATATAGACGCCTGCCCTGTAACATGAAGCAGCAGTAAAGAAGACATACCTTTGTGTTGACGAAAATTGCCTTACCACTAACCACAACCCTTTCTAAGGCAAAGGGGATGGTTTCCAAGCAGGCGTTAATTCTAGCATTATAGAAAGCAAATACTGGCTCCAGAGCTGACCTGTTCTTTGACATTCTGCCCTTGAAAAACTCATCTGAGGCAGGCAGTACACAAAGTTTACTCTCAGCCTATGGGATCACTATCTAGTGCACAAGTGGGCAACCTTTTTGGGCCAAGGGCTGTATGTGGAGGCTGATCAAGGACTCACAGTCACATATGCATGCACCCACTCATCCATCCACACTTGGCCTGCTCTCTTTCTCACACCCTCACACCCTCCATCCATTCCCAGCAAATCTTAAACACACACACACACACGCTGTATGAGGAGGGCAGGGTGGGGAGGGAGAGCAGGGAAGTTAGGTACTCCCTTAGTAAAATAACACTGTCCCCTATGCTGCTATTAGCATTGTGAGGGACAGAGATCTTGACTGCATGAGCTTAAAATCTCCCCCACTGCAGCCAGTGTTCCAGGGTCCCATTGCTGTGTAGCACTGCAGGAACAGCAGCCTTTCCCCTGCTGCTCAGCATACGGCTGCTCGGCTGTTCAGTGGGGAAAAGTAATCAGGGCTCCCTGGAGCTTGGTGGGCCAAACCTAAAGGCGACCATGGGCTGGGTTGCCCATCTGTGTTCTAGAGCAGAACCAGGCATAGACAATTGTAGGATATAAAACTGCTTGCTGCTGTAGTTGCCACTGCTGCCTGTACTATTGATTAATTAGTTAACCGCTTAATGCAGGGGTCAGCAAACCTTTTCAGCAGGGGGTCAGTCCACTGTCCCTCAGACCTTGTGGGGGGCAGTTATTAAACAACTACCAGACTTTTGGAAGACATCTGAAGGCAGCCCTGTTTAGGGAAGCTTTTAATGTTTGACAGATATTGTATTTTAATATTTTGTTGGAAGCTGCTCAGAGTGGCTGGGGAAACCCAGCCAGATGGGCGGGGTATAAATAAATTATTATTATTATTATTATTATTATTATTATTATTATTGGGAATGAACGAATTCCTATGCCCCACAAATAACCCAGAGATGCATTTTAAATAAAAGGACACATTCTACTCATGCAAAAACACGCTATTCCCGGATCATCCTCGGGCTGGATTTAGAAGGCAATTGGGCCTTCGGGCCTTAGGTTGCCTACTTCTGGCTTAATGTCATGATAGCTTAAAAATGGTTTACAAAACATAAAAATCAACCACCCAACACTATTAGGATACAGAACGATTAAAAACACATCATGATTAAAATACATAATAATAAATCGCCAACATAGAAATATCTGTGCTTAAAATATGCAATAAAGCAATCCCATTGAAGCATTACAGCAATCAAAATGGGAAACTCCGGTCAAGAGATCAAGGAAATGCCTGTGTAAACAGGTGAATTTGCAAAAGCCAGTAGACTGCCAATACAGATGGGGCCAGTTCAAGCCTATACACTGTTACTACTCGAAAGCCAAGGTGGGCAAGGAAGGTCCAATACAATTTCTGGTTAATTCAATTTGTTGATAAGCTACATCACTTTCCCTTGTACTGCAATGCACAGAACACCTTCCCTTTCCACCCCCTCAGCTAAAACACCTGTTCATGCTCTAATCACCTCCCACCCTATTAACCGCAACCTTCTTTTCCCCGGCCTTCTGTTGTTGCACCTTAGCTGCCACAGTCATTCATCTTTCTCGGCTCTCAGTTCTTGTGACAGCCCTCTTTCAATTCTTGCGCTGGCTACCTATTCATTCTCAACTCTTTGGCTGTGGTTTGAAAAGCCCTTCACAGACTCTCCATCCCACCCAAATTTCTCTGTCCGTGCATCTGGATATGTCACTGCCTCTGGCACCTATTCCTCCAACTCTGCCACCTGCACATGCCCAAAGGTCTCCTGCTCTTTCTTCCAGAATTCCATCCAACTCCTTTATTAATTAGCCTCAAAAGAGAAACAAAACAAGGCCTTACACAACTAAAAGCTTTTTCCTGAAAGTTAAGCACAGAGAAGGACAGAGCACTTTTAACAAATGACTCCTGTACAGTGAAATGTACAGTATGAGCCTATTATGATAGCCACCTCCAAATATCTAAAGGGCTGTCAGGTGGAAGATGGAGCAAGCTCGTTTTCTCCAATGGATTCAAGTTACAAGAAAGTAGATTCTGACAGTGGAATGGATAGTTTCAGGTGGTGATGGACTCTCCTTCATTTGAAGTTTTTAAGCAGAGGTTGGATGGCCATCTGTCATGGATGCTTTAGCGGAGATTCCTGCATTGCAGGGGGTTGGACTCTAGTCAGGGCCCCTTCCTGAGGGTCCCTCAGGATCCTTCCCAACTCTACAATTCTATTATTCTATGATACTTTTCCAACAAATGAATATGTTCTCCACACAGTCCTAACAATCAATTTAAAAGGGAGGAGCCCTGGAATTGATGATAAGCCCCTCACCATGTCACAGTCTGTTGCTCTTGTCTTCTGTCTCCTTTTCCCCTTATCTAAATATTGCCAATTTTACCTGCCTGTTTAAAGCCCAGCACACCCTGTCCCTGGTGCAAGATAAACCAATCAATAACAATGATGGCAGCAATCCAGCAATGGCTCATATTAGACACTCTCGGGCATGCAGAAGTGAGGAAGAGAGGAGTTATGTGCCCACCTTTCCCGACACAACAGCTGCCAACAGTTTAACAAAATGGTCTTATGAGTGAGGAAGAGAATATTTCCCCCCCCAGGCATCTATCTTGATATCTAACTGGCCAAATGCATTAATGATAATACTGATTCATAACCAGATTGCAAGATCTTCACAAGCCATTTGGGGGGCATTGTCTGATCTTTGCAGCAAATACGTGTTGTATTTCTCTAAAAATAGCTTTTTTATTTTAGTTGGGCAGAATGTAGTGGGTTATATCGAATTCTAGGATGACTTCACACCTTGCAGGAAGAGAGAGCGAGTTCCAGGCATTTTTACAACACAGCAGCTATTTCTTTAGCATTTGAAAGGGAGACATGCAGGCATCAACCATTCCACTTGCTACCTCACTGGTGGCGAGTGCCCCTTGAGAAGGGCTCCCAGCAGCCCCACAGGGTCTCACTAGCACAGCATTATGGATAAGGATAGCAGTAGCAGGAGAGCCAGTGTGGTGTAGTGGTTAAGAGCGGTAGACTCGTAATCTGGTGAGCCGGGTGCGCTTCCCCGCTCCTCCACATGCAGCTGCTGGGTGACCTTGGGCTAGTCACACTTCTCTGAAGTCTCTCAGCCCCACTCACCTCACAGAGTGTTTGTTGTGGAGAAGGAAGGGAAAGGAGAATGTTAGCCACTTTGAGACTCCTTCGGGTAGCGATAAAGCGGGATATCAAATCCAAACTCTTCTTATTATTATTACTAGGGATATGGACTCTCTCCCCCCCACCAAAAAAAACCTGGTTTCAGAGGTATTTTAACCCATCCTGAATCAGGGTCTACAATTTCAAAGGGTGGTTGGGAATCAAAATACAAGAGAGGGGAACAGGCCACTAACCATGCTGCTGAATATGATATCCTCGGTCCTGTATACCTGAAGGAGCGTCTCCACCCCCATCATTCAGCCTGGACACTGAGATCCAGCATTGAGGGCCTTCTGGTGGTTCCCTCATTGCGAGAAGTGAGGCTACAGGGAACCAGACAGAGGGCCTTCTCAGCAGTGGCGCCCGCCCTGTGGAACGCCCTCCCATCAGATGTCAAAGAGATAAACAACTACCTGACATTCAGAAGACATCTTAAGGCAGCCCTGTTCAGGAAAGTTTTTAATATGTAACGCTGTGCTGTTTTTAACACTTGATTGTGAGCCGCCCAGAGTGGCTGGGGAAACTCAGCCAGATGGGCGGGGTATAAATAATAAATTATTATTATTATTATTATTATTATTATTATTATTATCCTCAAAATGTTCTTTATTTGAATGATTTAATGGTTTAAAGCTGCTGGCTCTACCTGTGGCTTTGGAGAAACAAAAAGAGTGGCATTCTGGCTGCCAAAATGCTTCCTTCCCCATGGTGCATTTGATGGGGGGGGCACCTGGGAAGGAAGTATGATGACAGTCAGAGCTCAGTTTGTGATGCAATCAATGGAGCTGCTGGGAAAGCTGGAAGCTTTAAAACTCTTAAAACAGTTGCAGGGAACTTCTGTGGCCAATGGGTCTAATTAGGCCCACCATGTCCCTGAATTTGTCCTGAGGCCATTTTGAGCAAACCACAACCACTTGTCAGTCACCTGATGTTCTATAATGCCATGGGGATCTGGTTATCTTCTGAGTAAGCACTAAGGCCCAAGATCAAAGATATGCAATCGCTTAGCTCCAATCTTAGTGCTAAATTTCACAGCGCTAAGATAGGATAGAAGCTTATATCCAGTTTCAGCACTGTGGTGCTTAACCACATAAGAGATAAGCTTCTGTATACTCTTCGGCAATTTGTGGTATGTTTACCCATTATTAATGCTGATGCCATTTCTATTGTTGATTCTAGGCTTGCCTTGGTTTGTATTTTGTTCTTGAATTGTTTTAGTTTTCCATGCAAGCTGTCTAGAAGACTTTTGGCGGAAAGATGGGGTATGCCTCTTTTCTAGATCAGGTGTACACCTTCAGAAATGGCAAACTTCAGAGGCAGAGCACGTGCTTTGAATGCAAAAAGTCACAGGTTCAGTTCCTGGCATCTTCTGGCAGAGCTGGGAAAGACTCCCATCTGAAGCCCTAGAGAGCCATTGACAGTCAATGTAGACAATGCTGAGCTGGGTGGATCAGTGGCCTTAACTTGGACACAAGGCATTTTCCTATGTTTCTATCCTCCCCAAGACACATTATGAATAATGCTCAAGCCTCTCTGTGCTTACTGTCCCTGAGCCTTCTGCCCAGCCTGCCTCAAGACTATTCACTCAACCCAAGCAGGCCTTGGGTTCCTTCTATCTGTCCCCCTGAGATTTGAGGTTTTATTCTGGAAGCATTTGAGCAGTTGATGTGATGCAATTTGACAGCTGATTATACTATTACCTCTCTATGCCACTTCGGCAGAGCAGACTCCAAGGGAAGACTGAACTTTGCCTCCATTTTCCTGGCCTTGAAAATAACCATGGGAAGGATAATGGAAACAGACCACCTTATGGGTGTGTAAACGCCTCACCATATGGCCTCAGTCTTATGTGGGGGATGGAAATATGGTTGGGTAGAGTGAGGCTGCCACATAAGGGGCTGCACTCACCACAAGATTCCTTGGGAATCACAAGGGGAGAGAGTGGTTTTGTGTTTATGTCCTGCTCGTAGGTTTGCCATAGGCATTTGGTTGGCCACTGTGGTAACAGGCTTCTGGACTCGATAGGCCTTTGGTCTGATCCTTCAGGGTTCTACTTCATGGCTTAGCCCAGCCGGTGTAGACCAATTCTCTATCCACTATGCACAACAGTGATTCTTCTTGTAACATTGAACCTGGTATATACCATGGGCAAGTGTATCCATCAAGGGCCTTAGCGAGGCAAAGGTGAGAGAATAGAAACCTGTGTGGATTTCTTGAGCCATTTAAGTCCATGGAAGGAAGTGTGAATTTTGGTGCTATTCCTTAAGACACTGAACAGAATATGCTTTATTAGCTGTACAGCAAAAAAAAAACCCCCACAACAACCCACATGTTCACTGACTACTCTGGATTGCTTAAATATACTAATATACTGAAGGACTATATTGCAATATCATTACTTGTACCTAAAAATATATCACTCTGAAAGGAGCCCAGCTCTGCTAATGATGCCTATTTCATGCATCATCTTGCATGCTTAAAAGCCCCCAAGAATCTTACCTGTGTTTAGTCTAAGCTTGCTACAGCTCAGGCCCACTGAGAAACATGCTCTCCAAAGCTCACTGGTCTTCTGTGGCTGTATGCCTCTTTGCCAAAGCTTTCCTTCCCCTCACCATCAACCTGCCCCCCACAATAAACACCTCATGCAAACAGAATAGTCCATCAAAGCTGGCATGGGGGAAATGGCAGTGGAAGGATGGAATTTATTTCTTGCAGGTGTGTTTTGTCATTTGCAATCGATCAAAGGCAGAGAGCAGTCGGGAGTGCAGGAAAAGGAAAGGTGACAGAAATGGTAAATTGGGCTGCAGGAGCTGCATGAGGCAGAGGCCAACGCCTCTGACGGGTGTTTCCCTCTTCTTTCCCATTATACAAAGCAATAAATACAGCAGAATAAAGAGCACACTTGTTTTCACAGGGCTGATGTGGCATTTTGTTTTGAGATGCTTTCAGAACTCATTTCCTAGAGAACCTGTTGTTTAACTCCTGGAGGCTGGTAAGTGCAAGAACATGGATTGAAAACTCCATATAAACCCTGGAGAACAGCTTTGCTCATTATGCAGTTCACTTACTGGTGATACACTTTCTTCACTCCTGAGTGGCTGTCATTCCACTCTTACCTGCCTCTTGCCCAGCACCATCACACTTGCCTATGATGAAACTGGCTTTAAAAAGTCTTGAGCAAGTACCATGCATATTCAGATTATTCAAAACAGTGCTCATTATTAATACAAAGGAAAATTAATTAATGAAACACTCTGTCTAGGAAAAGCAGTAGATTCTCAGCCATTTATAGGATGATGACGACGATGACGACGACGATGATGATGATGATGATAATAATAATAATAATAATAATAATAATAATAATAACTCTGTGCATTAGATTATTTCTATGTAGAACTTTTGCTTTAGTTCTATCAAATGTTTAAGAATGCTTGGATTAGGTTCATATTATGCTCTGGTTTATATCAGATCAGGGAAGCAAGGAAAATATAACAAAAAGGTTCAGATTATACATTTAATTGGACCAACTATCTCGACATGATGTGGTAGCAAACATTCCTCAGGCCAAAATAACTCAAAAGCTGTCTTCCTTACATGGCAATGCAGTTGAGTTCTCTGAATCACTGGGTTAAAGATCTGGGACAGAATGTCTACCTGATAATTCCCTAAGGCTATACTAAAGTGCAAGTCTGCAGGCCAGGCAGTCATAGTCAATCTTTCAATAGATTTGGCAATCAAATTAGAATGTCACTGGGCAATACCCTCCAGCCATCAGGACAGATATGCATATCGCCTTGTGGCCATAAGGATATCAAGAAGTGTTGGACAACTTTGAATCTAGTCTTGATCACTAAAGAAGATGGATGACACATGGACAACATGCCAAGGATGTGGCAGAAGTAGACCCTTCTGTCTCTTTCTAAGTAAGAAGAAGAGAAGGAGAGAGTGAGTTGATACCTACGCCAGCCTCTCTCACTCAGTTACATGTGTCATGACACCCCCATGCCAATTATTTGGCATAATGGTGTCCTGTAGCAATGGCAAAGCAACTTACTCACTGATTATCATGTAGCACCTTCACAACGACAACGGACCCATGCATCTTTACTGCCACATTCGGTTCTTTTGCAGTGAGGAAATAAGACTGCAATTAGAGGGCACTTAAACTATGGTACATAGAAATTACCATGTAACGATACCTTATAGACTTGTACACACAGCTCTCATCTCCGTTACAGTTATTTAGTAGCTCAGCAATCCACTGTCTCATAGCACAGAGGAGCACTGAGGTTACTTGTCTATACCGCAGATCTATCTGCATAACAATTATGGTGTGCTGGTTAGCAAGAAAGAAAGGCTACAATATAATTAGTGCCACTCGATTTATCTCTTTCCTAAACAACAATATATACTACGAGATATAACTAATAGAGTGTGCACACAACAAAGTCCCCAAGGTAAGTGTTTTAGGTACTGAATCTGATTTTTACAGCTCTAAGCTATCCTTAAGTGAGGGTACAGACTAGAATTTTGTTCTTAAATATAATAGATTCTACATCATGAAAACTAGTCTTGGATCACAGGATGCAGATCTGCAAAGGCTCTTATTTTACATGCATTTTCCTTTCAAAAATAGTAATTGTCTCTTCCTAATTTTTCATCTTTATCCTAAAGACCACTGACTGGAACTGAAACAACTGGGAACCTAGAGGTATATAATCTAGAGGGATGTGTGTGTGTATCACCACTGATATTCATCGGGGATATTAGGTGCCATGAAGCCACATAAGCCTTCACCACTTTCATTTCCTACATCTTTCATTCTACCTCCACCACCTGCCTCTTGTTCTGCCAACCACAAATTAGACACTCACTGAAGCCACATTGACATAGTCGTCATCTGAGAGAGTGTTGAGCATGTCATGGACTGACGTCTTCATCAGTTTCAGTGTCAGGCCACTAACGCTGCCACTCCTGTCAATAAAAGGAAGAAACAGCTCATGCCGCCACTTTATGACTACAGGGGAAAACATTTTTAAAAAATTAAAACCCACTGCCCTCCCATTTTGAAGAACCCCTCCCTGGTTTCTGAGCTGGGCCCCATGAACAGTGGCAATCCCCGGACCCCCACATGTCTTTGAAGTGTAGCAGACTTTACAGTAAGACATAGAATTATAGGATAAATCGTGGCCTTTGGACTGAGGAGGTACAAATGCCACTGAAAGTGGCTGATTTTGAGGAAAGACACTCACACATCCACGATGATCACCATGTCCTTTGGGGATGAGGCGCCTTGAATGTACCTGCATTAAGGAAAGACACAGATAAAGTGAGAACCAGGCATCCAACAGCCTTGATGATCCCACAGAACACCACAAAAATGGCAGGCACGCCATTTGGCAGGCTGAGGCAGCACATCTAGGGGGCCAGTTTTGGCATATGGTTAAAGGCAAGTTAGCTACCAGTGTTCTTTCGTTTATTATTCAACACTTACCACTAGAATTTCTGCCTCATGAACAACTCTATGAAAGGAACAAGTGGCCTTAGCCTAGAACTTGCTAGGAAAAGAAACAGCACCAAACCAGCTTCAGGCCCTGGTCCTGTGTGGTTTAGGCTTAGCCTTCCCCCGACCATCTTCACTGTCTGGTGTACCACAAGGATATCAGAAATTCTTCTGTTTTAGATTAGCCACCTTGCAGGATGCCACCCAAACCATAAATTGCCTAATCTTAACAGGTGAGGTCCCTGTGGATTGGTGGAAGCAGTGACAGCTATGCGCTGTCTCCATGGCCAGAGGCTGTAATGGTACTAAATACCAGGTTCTGGAAACCAGGGCTGGGGGGGGGAGGGGAGAGGGAGAGGGAGAGAGAGAGAGAGAGAGAAAATGCTCTTGTGTTCAGGTCCTGTTTGTGAGTTGGCCACTGTGAAAACAGGATGCTGGACCAGATGGGCCACTGGCCTCATCCAGAAGGCTCTTCTTATAACCTGCCCTGCCCCAGGCTCAGCCAGGTAGGCTTCAGCAGTTCTGAAGCTGAAAGGTTGGCTCCATCCCACCAGCCACTACTGCTTTTCTTGGTCTTGAGATGAAAAGTCTTACAAAATCTAGTTTTCTTTTATGGAATAAATCTGGACATGCAGGTTAAACTGAGACTACTTTTGCTCTTTGGACGAACAGAGTGATATAAAGCAGAAATCCACCCAATGTTGTTGCTGTGTTAGCTATTAAGCAATTTTGTAAACATTTAAATACTTAATAAATGAATATTTTTCTTATTATATAACCATGAGTATAGTTCAGTCACAGGTAAAGCCTGTGGCATTTGAAAACCCTCCCCCCACATATAATGCTAAAAATAATTTGATCATTTAATTGCTATGTTAACATTTGGCAGATAAATCCATATATTTCTTTTAATAACAATCTATCAGCTATAACTCCGAAACACACATTTTCTATAATACCTGTGAAGTTAATTCAATAAATGTACTTGCTGGGGTTTTTTTGTGGTCAGAGATTGACATGTTCTCTACATCTATAAAATATTACTGTGAAATCAAAGTTATACATAATGTACAACAAAGCGCCTGTAAGATTATTAAACTACAAGCTTTGTTTTCCATCATGAAACATTCAGATTCTTCAGAGATGACAAAAGGAAATGCACTACTGAAGTACATCTAATGTTAGTAGAGAGAAAGGAAATATAGGTTTACTAGGGACTGCACACCTGCTTTCTCTGCCTACCAACCCCCTTGCAATTCCCCCCACATTAAATCCCTCAAACTTCCCCTAACTACCCGATACAACTACTAAGCTTGCTTTTCACCTTCCCAACCCCTTACCTGAAACCATATCTTTCTTTGTATTCTGCAGCTCCATCTGCAGCCCTGTTTCCATCTTTACCCCCATGTCCCTGCCTCTCCCCACTCCTTTTATGCAATAAGCCACTCCCATGGTTACCTCCTGCATTCAATGCCCTGGCAGCCTGCAGTCTGCATTCAGGAAATTCGCAGAAATGAAGGGAAAGGGAGGAGAAGCATTTTGCTTCAACAAGGCCAATCTTTAACATGGCACACCTATTAAGACCAGCATACAGCATGTGAGCAAATTATGCAGAAATGGATACTGGGTTCATCATCCTAGTACTTCCAGAACTTCATCCTGACAATTGAAATCAGAATGAAGTATGCTGCACTGATTCTAATCAGGCTTGCACAACTTGTGACCTGCCAAGCTAAATGCAGCCCATGAACAATATATTATGGGCTGCTGGGTGCATGGCAGCCCCCACCCTCTTTTGTACCTACAATCAAGCATCTAAAACAGAAGGTTTACTCAGTCTCCAGTGCATTGCCGTACATAGATGGTCAGCTTGGTGGGGAACAAAGTATGCAGGCATGTTCTAGCACAAAGTACCCCTCCATGAATTGCAAAATTAAACTATGGAATTCACTCCACAATGCACCATGATAGTCACCAACATGGATGCCTTTAAAATAGGAATAAGCAAAGAGGAGAATGAGGTTATCAGAGGCTTCTATGGTCTGCATTTACTGTCAGAGGCAGCATGGTTCTACCAGTTGCTGGAAACCACAGGAGGGGAGAGTGTTCTTGTGTCCACGTTCTGTCTGAGGGTTTCCCATAGACAGCAGGTTGACCACCATGAGAACAGGATGCTGGGCCATTGGCTGGATCCAGCAGGGGTCTTCTTACATTCTAAATAAAAGGCACCAGTTAGAAGAAGAGTGTTGTTCTATGGTCATTCTTCTGGCTGAAGAGAAGCCCATTCAAGGCCCATTCAACTGGTTCTGAAGCAGTGCTTCAGAAGCAGTTCTGTACATTTTAGCCTGCTAGCATATATAGCCACAGGCACATGAGGCAGAAGATTTGGCTGAATCAGAGGTGAGCCTTGGGGATTTCATTAATGGTCCCCAAGCTTTATCCCAAGAATTTGAGGAGAGAGAGAGAGAGAGAGAGAAAGAAAGAGAGAGAGAGAGAGAGAGAGAGAGAGAGAGAGAGAGAGAGAGAGACGGAAAAGCAATGTATTCTGACCACAAACCTCTAGAGCAGGGCGGGGCATGAGCTATGAGGGCAGAGCATTCAATATGGTTAATGTAAGTGGATATTGTTATAACCAATGTTTTAATAATTACAGACACAGATAAAGCAAGCAAAGGAGAAGAAGGGACAGTGGAGATTGAGCCAAAGTATTCCTCAAAAGCTTTTCTCTGTGGAACTTTGAGGGGAGTCGTGAGAGGTGAACTGGTGTTGGTGGGGTGGGAATGTACTTTTTGGAGGCAGAAAAATATCTAATCAGGGACAGTCCCTGGAAAACGGGGTCACTTGGAGGGTCTGGTCTCCATGTTTATTTTAGCTGGCTGGTCAAAACTATCTGTCCTTGAGTACTGCATGACATACTTGTTTTAAATTGTAACCTGCTATGGCAATGAATGAAGAGCTGTTTCAAATTAGTAATTACATAAATAAACCCCTGTGTTGCAATGTGGTGTCATTCCTGGTGTGGTGTTGAAGGGGAAGCATCCGCTTCCCCAAAACAATATACCAAAATGGCATTCGGTCATGACGTAACACCATTCAGAGAAATATTGTGGGAAACAGGGCTGCAAACTCTGCTACAGCAAAAAAGAAAAGCAAAAGTTAAAAAAGGAAGGAAGGAAGGAAGGAAGGAAGGAAGGAAGGAAGGAAGGAAGGAAGGAGAGGGGAAACCTCTGCTGTCACTTTTCAAGTGAAGCACTTCACCTTTCTGAAAATTTCATTGTTTCCTCCTGCCCCCTCTGAAAAATACAGAAAATGCTTTCCCTGATCCACCTTTAGTGGCCTGCACCTGGGCCTATGAAAGTGAGAGGGTATTTTTGGCGCAGCTCTCCAAAGACACTGATAGTGACCTGACTGCCACTCAACACTGTGTCAGCTTAACGAGTTCTAAATGCAAAACTCTTCCATAATCACAATCCCTTTTTAGTAGCGGTGATTGTGCTGACACAGGCGTATATGTTATGATTTTATTCCCCCAACCCCTGATGGTTTCAAAGGCCAAATCTGATTAGGATATTTTTAGCAATTGGTAGGAGAAAAGAGCACCTTCCTTTGTAAACAGCAAATAAAATCTTTTAAAACAACATCCATTTTTAAAACAGTGTACATTAAATCTGGCTATATGTTATGGTTTTTCCTTGTTTGTTTTGACCTTTTTCCATTTTGTTATGTCATGTGAAAATATGGAAATGAATACACATACAAACATGAGAGACCTGAGTTCAACCCCTCATTCTACCAAGAGTCTCACTGACCCACTTTGCACCAGTAATTCGTTTCTCAGTCTAACCTTGGGGTCCCCAGAGGGTACCATGGCATTAACCCTTTGGCACTCAACATGGTCTTTCAATGTTGGTGACAAAGTGTTGCCTGCTGTGTTTTAGTTGGGTTTCTTTGGTGTGTGTGTTTGTAGGTGTTTGCCCTGATTTTTTGGGTTGGTTCTGAGCATCAACAGTTTTTCTACTGTGAAATGGGTGGTTCCCAATCTAGTTTCTTAGATCCATGTCCACTGGCCCATAAAAAGGTTGAGAACCCCTTGCCTAAGCTATCTATGATGGCAAACTATGTGGAAAAAGCTGTTGTGTGAATGGGTGCACTGTGCACACATGCACACATATGTTCTGGGCTTTATCTATATATAGGAACTTACCTGGGTTTTATGGTGCACGTGTGTGTATTTCTGTAGTGAGGACAATGTATTGTGAACAGTTCTGTTGTGAAATGTCGTGAACAATATAAAAATTAACTATTATTTTTAACGATAGGGGAATTAACTATAGGGAAATTAACTATAGGGGAACCAGCTTACTCAGAAAATAGTTCTTGATTCTCACTCCCTCACTATTCAATTTTACTGTGTTTTTCCAGCATAACCTCACACTCAGGTTTTTCCAAAATGGATGTCTCTCACTGCTGCCACCAGACTGGGCACCCACCTGAAGGCACTTTGCTGAGGGCCATCTCAAAACTAGAGCCATGACTGGGTGATAGTATAGTATAATAATGGAACACCGTGAGCAGGCCCTAAGGAACCAATAAAGGTGGATGGGATTGGGAAGATTAATAGGAAGCAGGATGAGGAGAATACAGCAGCATGGCCACCTGTTAGCCAAGTTATTAGTATATATCTTTTCCACATGCTAACAATGTGGCCTGATTTCTGCTCCAAAGAACAACGTGGGACCATCATTCTACTGAGCTCCATTTAAAAGGCTGCTCCAGTTTCCACACACGTTGTAGCCTGTCTGGTAGATTTTCTTTCAGCTGAATCCTGTAACATGCTCCCCAGCTTAACCACTTCCTCAGGGTAATAAGGGGTGAACGTGTGCAAATTCAGTGGAGTGGGGTGACAATCAGGAATGGTGGCTCTAGGGGACACATTTTTCCTTTTGATGCTCAAAAGTAACTGACAGTCCAAGAATGTGTATTCTTTTTCACACTCTCTGGTTCGCTCTTACACTCAGCTCATCCCTCTTTTTACAGCTTCCTCATTTTTACGTGACAGAAGACACCCTCTGGAAAGTTGCTCATGGACCGAGAAGCATACAGTAGTACTGCTTGCCTGCCAAGCTGAGTTACCTTCCATTAGAGCACTCTCCATCAGAGTGCAGAAATGCATGGAGACGGAGGAAAAAACCCAGCCAGAAATGGCACACAACATGCACAAAGCAATGTGTGCACAGAAAGTCCAAGGGAGGATTTTGACGTCACGCTAAGGCGATCATTCCATCAGGACAAGCATTTCAGCTTTCTAGATGGAATGGTCCCCACTCTCCTTGCCCCCAGTACTGTTTCAGGGGTTCTACTGACTTGATGCTTAGCCAGTTTGGGGGGGGGTGATGGGGGGGATGAAAGCAGCATCATGCAAGTGGAAGTCATTCTGCTGGGCTTCCTCCATTGATAAGACTCACTAGTTGAATTCCTCCTAAAATATGTCAGTGTCATGAATATTCAAAAATGAATATTCAGAAATGCTACAAGCAAGGGAGAAGAGTAGTTTTGAGGGACAGGTGGTACCCACCCTTGCAGTGCTTAGTGCTGTCTATTTCTATGTGTTATTTATTTCCTAGGAACTACAGTTGCCTGAGCACTGACCATCAATAGTTCATTTATTAATTTCATAACATTTCTATACTGCTTGACTGCAGAAAACCTCAAAGTGGTTTACAAAAAGTCAGTAAAATCAAGAAAAATTTACAACCCTCCCTTAAAACATACAAAAGTTAAAATACTTAAAACAGATTAAAATTACCTCATTTACTTCTTATCTAATTATAGTGCATTAGAGGAGGGTTAGGGTAAGGAAAACTCCACTTAGCTGTGTTAAAAATTCATTACGCTGTTAAATTATAAGTAAAGCTTGAGACATAACTGGCTGATGTTTCCTCCGATGTCTACACAGAGCCTGATCCCTCCTTCAAAGAAGCTAGAGGGAGATTTGGTGGCACTGGCTGGCTCAAACAGGATCAGTCCCAGCATGAATTAATTAGTGCTTAATTACTGTCAATTACTCAGCATTACTGGGAATTGCTTGCAAATGGACAGCCTTTGATTGCTAATCCCAATTACTAATGTTATCTAATTGGGAGTGATTATATTTTCTTTCGGTGTGATGCGGGGCTTTATGCTTCATGTGCGGCAAAGAAACACATTGCACTCTCTTCATGCACAGTGGTATATGAAACGGACCTCCCCACCATGCCTTCCCTGTGTTTGTCCTCTTCTGGGACCAGACTGCAGAGCCACAGACCATGTGGGAATTCATCTGGAATCACAGAAGCAAACGCTGCCCGAGGTTTTTGACGTAGCCCCAAAGGACGTATGTAACCTGGGCTGCTTTCACGGTAGAAGAATAGCACCCCTGAGACAATGTATGGCCTTCATGCAGCTGCCTGATTGCATGGAAACCTCTGCACAACCTTTGCATGATTTCTTTCCTTCATTTTTCTGAGGGAGAGAAATTCCATTAGCAGGGCTTCTGCATGATCAGGCAGTTTGCGTGGAGGCCTGGCTCATACTGCTTAACGAAGATGAAGGGGGGTGGGGGTGGCAGCAAGCAACTCCTTCATCATGCGAATGCTCTAGGACATGTTTGATCTGGAGAAATAATTTGTCCTGCCTGTTGAATTTAAGCAAGAAAAAGAACGATGGCAACAGCTGAAACCAGGAGTTCAAAGCTATGTTTATAATTTTGTATAAAAGGATGTTCCCAAGTTATTACAACGGACAGACACAGCACTGACACCAAATGTCCTCCTGCCCAGATTAGAGATGGAAGTTAGGATATCAGCACAGCAAGTCTGGCTTGGAGAGACCAACTCTGTTTCTGGTACTGCCGTAATTTAACTCTGCCCTGCCCTGTAACATTAGGCTGATTCTGGAGTTAGCAGAATTGGCTCTTCTGTTGTATCTGGGGAAGATAAAACCAGATGAAAAATAAATGTAGTTTAAACAGGAACAGAAAAACTGGATTATGTTCCCCTGTGTGTATATTATGCTTCAGGGGAAGAGGAAGTTATTTCTGTCTTATTTATGGAGAGAACCTCCATAAAACAGCGCAAAGGAATTAAGGTTGTCCACATCAGATCAGACCTTAATTCTGTTTCATGTGACTGAGCCAATCCCATTTCAATTAGAGACAGATCCAGATCATTTTGCACTCTATCAAATCCATAAATCTGATGTTGTGTGACTTCTCCTTGCTGTTATCCCAGCGTCACTGGTGTGAAAACATACAATGCACTAGAAATATTTCTGTTTAAAACACTTAAGACTCTAAATAAGTCACACAGTAGGCTAGCACCAGAATGTGTAGAGAGTGTTGACGGTTGGCCAGAGATTGCAGAGAATGAGAGTGAGCCCAACCTATGGGGTTGGTGGTGTATCATGGAATCGTAGAATTTTTAGAGTTGGAAGGGTCCGTGAGGATCATCTAGTCCAACCCCATGCAATGCAGGAATATAAGGTAAGAAGGTTAGGACAGCAGGCAGGGAGAGAAACCTGATTATTAATGATAACTAACACCACTTGAAACAGGAGCTGAGAATGAGGTTAGGGGCAGGGTGGCAGCTGTCTGCTGCTGGTTTGTCACTGTCCCTTTTGCTCTTATGGCCCAGCTAATCCCCGTCCACCGAGATTCAATGAAGGCCTTAGTATCATAATGGAATGCAAGGCCTGTCAGTCTTCTCTCTGCTCTATCCCTAATAACGTGAGGAAAGTTAATAATTAATGTGGAACACTCATCAACAATTAACCAGAGTGGCAGAGTCATTAATTTTCTGACAAAGGAAGTCCAATCACTGCAAGCACTCAACGCTATTTGTCAAGGAGGTGACACAGCATGGCTTAAAGTAAAATTGCCCGTTTGGTCAGCTGATGTCTGGGATTGTAAGACAAGTGAATATACAGTGAAAATAAACAGTTGAATAATTGTTTTCTGTTTTTGCTGGTGCCTATTATTTGTAAACTTATGTATCATTTCACATGCGCTCTCCACTCAAGACAAATCCATTTACACAACTCCCCCCTCCCCACTGTTCACACACTCTTGGTCCATTCACACATCATTCATGCAACAATATGATTCACACATCCCATTCACACGCTCAGTAGAAAAGAGGTCCTAAGAGCCCTTCCTTGATTTTCCACACAGGATGAGGTTGCCAGAGATCCCATGAGAGTAGCCTGCAGCTGCACAATAAATCTGAACCAAGCCATATTCTACTTGGTCTCAAAGTCAAATAATCACCTCAGCCCCGTACTTATTTTTTCCTTCAACCAATAACTATGTACACCCCCTCCCCTAGAGAAGCTGAGCAACAGGATGTGGCAGAGAAAATGATCTGCTGTCTCCTAGAACCTGTTTTGCGGCACCTCCAAGGATGGTGTTGATAAAGCTAGCCTTGGCTTAAAATATCTGTGTTGCACTGTGCCAGAGTGGAGGCCTTCAGAACAGAGGCTGCAATATGCCATCTTTGTCAAGGTTCTTTAACAAAATCTGCAGGAAGCTGCCGCTCCACAAATAACTGCATTAGATGTCTTTCTGTTAGAACGGCACATAAAATGAAACAGACCACAGTGAAAGGTAAACCGGGGAGGTATTTATTTATGGCTCCTAGGCAGCAGTTTCTCAGAAAAGGCAATTTCTTCAGTGTGCTCTTAAAAGAAGGAATGTTTTTTTAAAAGCGGTTTTCACTTTTTAGAAAAGAGGAAGCATCTAGTTTGGTGCCTTACAATGTGTGGCATATGCCAAGTGCTCCATTCATGTGGCTGCCTATAGATCTTCTGGGGTCATTTGTCTTCTAAGCAAATATAAACACAAATGCAGACAAATTACATGTTCACAGGCACAAGATACTACTACTACTACTACTACTACTACTAATTTATATGCCTCCCATATGACTGGGCTGCCCCAGCCATTCTGGGTGGCTTCCAACAAATTATATAACTACAGGTGGAAGGTGACAGCCTACCCCATATGGCACAAATAGAGAACCTGTGGCCCTCCAGCTGTTGTTGGACTACAACTCACATCCTCACTGGCTTTGCTGGCTGGCTGGGGTGGATGGGAGTTGGTGTCTAGCAACATCTGGGGAGGCCATGGGTTTCCCATCCTTGTAATAGGGCCTAGCCCACATTTCCTTATGGAGAGTGGTTATGAGAGATTCCTGCTCAAGACCACAGATATTTATGGCTAGACAAGGCCTGCAGTGCTGGGACAGATTTTCCACAGGTCCAAGAACTTGGGTGACTTATTCATTTATTTACATCCCAGTGCAGGACTCATGGAGGCTTGCAACATGAATGAAAAGCAGATACAATTTTTAAAAACCCACACCAATTAGTTATATTTGTTAAACAAACAAGCAAACCGATAAGTTACCATCTCTAAAACAGCACTGAATCAAAACACCAAAACATTTAAAAGCATAGCAAGAGGAAAATAATAATAACAACAACCCCACCAGTAAAATATCCTGCCACAACAACCAGTTAGAGGCCAAAGGTCAGTCTACAGAAAGTTATTTGCCTGCTGGTAAAGGGAAAGCCGGGGGGGGGGGGGAGCAGCCTAGCCTCCTGTGAGAAGGAGTTCCACAATCTGGGAGCAGGCACCAAGAACCAAGAAGGCCCTCTCCATAGCTTTCATTGGAGCTTAAATGGAATGAAGCTAAGCTGTTTCAAAAACTCAGATCCATCTCTTTTGAGTGGCAGGTGCAAAGATCCACCTGCTAAAAGAAAACATTTTCTTCATAGGTGATGTGCAGAAGAACCAAAATAAGTCCCTTCTTGAGACCTCTCTGCCAGGTGCCTCTGCTTTCAACTCTACCACCATGCAGTTGCATTAATGCATGTGCAGAATGGAAAAGATCAGACCCACATTGCACACACAGAGAGAGCCTTATCCATCCTGCAGGCAGCCCTGTGGCGACTGTGCTTTGTCTGTCTCCCGATAAGCGGGGACCTGAAGTTTAAAGGACAGACTTGAAAGGAGCTGCTGCTGTTTATGTATATGAAGGCTAAAGGGAAAAAAGAAAACTGCCTCCGACTCAGATATTTTCTCTCTCTTTGTTGCCCAGCCAGGGCTTCCTGCTCAAGATCCCCCATTCCCACCCCACTGTCTCTGCGTGGCTGGTAAATACTTGTTTGAACTTGTTTGAGCAGCCTTTTGGGTGGGAGAAAATGCCGGCAACAAAAGGAATGTCATTTACCCCATGGGAAAAAGAGAGAGAAAGACCCGTCTAGGACACGGGCAAAATCAATGTAAAATAAGAACAATGTTTACCTACAATCTAAAAGTAGCATGCTACAAAACAAAGGCGCCGTAATTTCTATTCCACACCCCCCCCCGTGTATGTTAAGAGCGTGCGCACACATGAATATTCTGTACGAAGCAAAGCCATACCTGTTCTGCTCATATACAAGAGCTCCAAAATAAATGGAGGAAAATTAAATCCTAAGCACCCTGCACTTGCACAGGCGTAATTAGTGCTGCCAAGCTAGTGCCTTTTACCTGGGCTAATCGTAACTGATTCAATCATGCTTAACTTGGTGTGTGGCTAAATTGACGCTTGCAGCTTTCACTTAAATGTAGTCTGTCGCCATGTGCCACATTTATCTTCCTGTCCTTCTGGCTCTGCTCCTTGAGAGTTATTTGTTTTTCCTTTTCCATTTCTCTCTCTCCTCCCTCCCCCTTACAGAAGATGAGAGCCCTACCTAAAGCTGTCTGTGAATAAGGGCTAAATTTACAATTGCAACTTCAGTGGGGAGGGCGGAAGAGCCCTGCCCCATTTATCTGTATCTAAGGTTATAATCTATCTATCTAACCCCCTCTGCCTCTCCTCTCCAAAGATATACAAAGGGAGGGAGGGGGAGGAAGCTGATGAGAACCGCAGCTTGGATGCCTCTGCCTGTGTTATTGTATCCATTTTCCAATGGCAACGATGTGTGAAATGAAAATTGGACAGAGCTGGCTGCTCACAGACCTGGAATTTCATACAGACTAGTTGAGGGAAGGAGGGAGCAGAAACACAGAGAAGATATCGGAGATGGGAGGGAAAGGGAGAGCCTGCTGGATGGCTCCATGCACCCATGGTCTGGGTAAATCCCGCTCCAGTTTAATAGACCCTCGTAGTGGCAGTGCTGAACATACTGTGCTCATTTACATTTCATTACTCAGAACGCTCTGTTAGTTTCTGGTAGCTGAGACAATTTACAGGGGCAGAAAGGTTGAAGACAAACTTGAAGGCACTCAGGAGTTATCCCCACCCCACCCGCAATGCCTTTTGCTAAGCAGAAGGCTGAGGCTCTGTGCCACCTCCTGCAAGCACACTTCTAAAGGCCGCCACATAGGATTGAGGTTCTGTGCTCGTATATGGTCTCCACCATTTAACCACCTAGTATGGGAAAATCTGCCACCCAGGTGCCACCCAGAGCCAATAGGGTCTGGCCCTTTTCTGAGACAGCTGCTCCAAAGGCCTGTTCAGATGCTCGTTTATTTGCACAACGAATAAATGCACACTTGATGCTCCCTTGTTGAAGGGGATGTAGATGCATTCACTCCAGGTGGCACTTTTATGGTGAGGAAGATGTTGCACTTTTCTAGCACTTAACGTTGTTGCCGGGAAATGGAATGTGTGGGTTGGGGGAATTACGTGGCCTCAAATAGCTGTCTGCAACACTCAGGCTATCACCTTTAACACAGTAATTGCACAGGCAATAACAGCACTAGCTTAAGGTGGGCGCATTACTTTTTTTTTTGTGGCTTTCCCCCCTCCGTTCTTTGCTGTTTTGGCATTTCACAAATCAGAGTCCTCATCTGCATCTCTGCCATGAGGTGCTGTGTGTTTCCGCCTTCCCTCCCTTCAAGCACTTCCAGCATTTCCAGTTCTTTACAGCATTTCCCCTCAGCTCTGCTTACACGTTTTTGCCCAGTGAGAAGAAAATGTCCTTCCATGACAAAGCCTTCTCTCCACTGTGAGTCTATTGCTTCTCCCAGAAGCTGTGCATTCCAATATCACAACTATGGATGAATACTATGCTATTCAGCCCTACCATTAGGCAGAGGGAGAAGGCTGCCTTTGCTGGGGAGCATCAGTGTCAGCTTTCTGAGCCATTCCTCCAGAGCTGGTACCTGAGGGTGGGGTGGGGATTCTTGGTTTTACCAGGAATGGCTGCTTGACTGTCTTGATCTGCAGGTCCAAAGGAATGCCTGTGCAACTAGTCTGATGCAGGGATACTAAAGAAACATGTCAAAAGTGCCAGTTCTAGTGCTTTATTAAAGAAATGTGTAAACTTACCTGCAGTGCCCTGCTGCCCTTATAGGCTCAGGATGGATGCCGAAGCAGCAAGCAGTTCTCATGACTTTCCCACACGCAGGAAAGCATTTAAGCATTACTTATACATAAAGCAAGCTATGAAAGCTGGCATCAATAGCCCTTTCCAACTCCCATCCATCTCCCAGAAAAGGGAGTAGCTGACAGTCAGCCAGTATGCGAAGCCGCCCCTCGCCTATGCATCCCAAACCCGCAGATAAATATACCACCAAAGCCAATCAGCATATATCAAAGCAATATATCAAAGCATGTGCGGCCATTCTTGCAGCAACGAACAATTAGTCTCAGGGTTATCTTGACTACCAAGATGGTGTTTACAGGCCTTCCAAAACATTTTTATCATTTGGTTCTACACACTGCCACCTTTTTCCATAGATGGTCCCTTGGACCAAGTGAGCAGGCTGAGAGAATTCTAGCCTGGACCATGCAATTCAGCAGGTATCATGTGTGTGTGTGCACTGCTCTGCTGATACGAGTCATGGTGGCTCAGCTGTTCCACTTTGGTTAAGGCTTAACACTGAATATAGTTTGCTAGAGTGAAGCACTCTTAAAGATCAGCTAGCACCAGAGTAAGAGGTGGAAAAACAGGTGCAACTGTAATTTGAAAAACATGCCTGGGTGTAGTCAACTAAGATTTACTCAGAGTAAACCCTTTATAATTAATGGACCTAAATTAGTTATGATCATAAATTTTAATGGGACTATGGTGAGTAAAAGTTAGTTGAATGTGCTTAGGTGTGCTTAACTCTACATTTTTAATGAGAGGCCCCCTGTTATCAACTCTGAGACTATTGTTCCTGTGGTATGCAACCCAGGATCCACCTACTTCAGTGCAACTCTTTTATGCTTCACTTACCAAGGTCTTCGTCGGACATCATACAGGTCAATCTTATTGGGCATCCTCCAAGGAGTGGCTTCAATTGGAAGAGACAATTAGAAGTAACATTAGAAGTAGCACAGCTGATGCCTATACAGGGAAATACAAACAGTGGGGAAGGAAGGCAGCAAAGGGTACATGTGGAAGCCCACCTGCTACAAGTCAATGGCAACAGAGCTGATTATGCAAAAAGTGTTATCAGTGGCTAATTTAGGCTGGTGCAGGTGGTTTCTCTGCATAGGGCACCCAGCTGAGGGGACACAAAATTGAGAAGATCCATAATCAAGAAGATCCATTTAGGGGAGCCAAAATTTGGCCTTGCACAGGGTGCCATATTATCAGCGGCGGAGGAAACTGCTTGGGTGCCTGGGGCGGCATGCCCAGGGGCAGGGTGAGCCTCCCATAGGGGTGGGGTGCACTGTGGGGGCCTCTGGAGTCTGTCTGCTTCTTCCCACTCAGCCGCCCTACAGTTGGGGGGGGGGAAGGCAGCGGGCAGACCATTTGGGCAGTGCGGAGCCTGCACGTGCCCAAGCCACCATGTCTCTCTCAGGACCCCCACACCCCCCTTCCTCTGCCCCTGCATATTATGAAAGATTACCAAAGTCCATCCCTGGTGTTATCTGGCAACAAGAAACAATACTACAGGCCAGTGAGTATGAATTCATATGGGTGCTATTAAGGAGAGGGGTACATGCAGTTGTAGGGGCAGAGGATTGTGGTCCACAAATCACACTAATCACATCTAGCCATTGGCTCATATTGTGAAATCCTGGATGGAATGGGAAGACAGGAAAGGAAGGGATGTGTAGCTATCACTAGACTCCATCTTAAGCAGCTCCTGTTAGTACTGAACCCAATAATGAAATCCAAACAGGACTAATATTCAAGGACAAAGACACAATGGGAAAAGCTGTTCCCCCCCACTTCCTCTACTCCAACTACACCAGACACATTACATGTATAATTGTGGTGTCATTGCTCAGGCCCAGATCAGTAGGTTTCTTCCTCTTTCACTTTAGAATGGCACAAACCTGGGTAGAAGCGAGTCACGCCTGTGGCACTCCCAAAGACTTGCCATAGCAGAGATGGATCTTCTTTTCGGTTTTCAACGAATACATCCTCCAAGGCGTCAGTCCAGTTGAGTTCATTAAGGATTACTGTGGCTGCAAGAAACAAAAAGAAAACAAGATCAGTGTGCCTAGAATTTGGACACCAAAGGGCAGATGTATCCCTTCTCTGTAATTTAGAAAGAAAAACACACAAGATGCTTCCACAAAGCTATATGGCCACAGAGGTGCGGAACTTCTTTCTACACAACCCAATTGATGGAGTTGTTGAGATGGTAATAATTTGCTGAGTTGTTGATAATTCCAGTTGAAGAATTATGATTGACAATGCTCATTATCCCTGATTGTTGGGCTAACTGTCAACAGTCCTTTCACAAGAAGCGGCTGCACAGGAATTGCATCAAGTGTATTCATGACCACACCTTGCCATTACTACCAGTGCTACAACTGCAGTAGTAGGAAGACCAGCCATGTTAATAACTTCATGAGTAACACCTATGAATGTGTCTACATCGCTAAACACCATCAAATGTATTTATATGTAGTACTGGGAACTAGCTGATACTTCGGTGTTGGTTTTAATGCGTCACAGGTGGTATAAATCACGGGTAGGCAAACTAAGGCCTGGGGGCCGGATCCAGGCCAATCACCCTCTAAATCCAGCCCATGGATGGTCCACGAATCAGTGTGTTTTTACATGAGTAGAATGTGTCCTTTTATTTAAAATGCACCTCTGGGTTATTTGTGGGGCATAGGAATCCGTTCATTCTCCCCCCTTCAAAATATAGCCTGGCCCCCCACAAGGTCTGAGGGACAGCAGACCGGCCCCCTGCTGAAAAAGTTTGCTGACCCCTGGTGTAAATCATGACATTATCTGTCCAATCAGATTCAATAAATAGCACAGAAAAATCCCCAAATAGGACTAGAATAAGACTAAATTGACAATATTTTGTCATTTCTTCCTCAAAAATGGAGACAAACCCAGTCCCAGTAGTGTTTACACAATTAGATCAGTGGCAGGGGTTGTTTTTTTTTTTTGCCTTCTTTTGTAGCATGTGATACACACAGATAAGCAAACAGAACGGTGAACTCCTCGTGCCACTCGCGCCAGTTATTAGGAATATGAACTCAGTTGTACTATTGAGACTGAAGAATAGCTTTGGGTTGTCCCATAGCACCTTGCAGATATGCACACTGTCATACCCTGCTCATGTGAAGCCACTCCACAAATCCACAAGTAAAACATCCACCCTCCCCCTGACTGGATGAAAATTATATTCCAGGCATGAAGAATATCAAAGCCTTCTGAAGAATAAGAGTCAGTGCACCATGAAGTGCATTTGTCCCTCTGGCCACCCACAGCAGATGGGAAATAAATTGCCTGCATCCCCTTTAGGAACCACATCCCAGTTTCTCCCCTCTAAGCCAGTTCCAAAGAGACATTGAATGAAGTGGGGGGGGGGGAGAAAGACCCTACTGGGGTTGGTCCCATTCTGCATTCATGGTGGCCCTCGTGTCTAATGCAAAAGCAATTAAGACGCCAGCAAACAGAGGTTTTAAATTATTCAGCTATTAAGGAAAGTGATAAGCTCAGAGCAGCCTGACTCTGTGATTAATCAGCTGGGGCCAGGATTTAAGGAATGTGCAAAAGAACAGGCACTTGGTTACTTGTCGCTGCCAGCCTGTTCGTTCTTTCATTTTTTTAAAAAACCCTCTCTCCCCTCCAACATGCCTCTATTAACAGCACTCAAGGGGAGAAAATCAAGTGGAGAATTTCCTAGAGAGCTGCAGTCAGAGCTGAGGTGGGGGAAGCAGTTTTTTGATCACAGGTTTGCAAGATGAAAAAGAGGTGTGAGCCCCACCAATCATCATCATTCTAGTCATCCTCTCATATTCATTCTTCGAAGATCACACATTCTTCTGCAGCAGAGGATTTCAGAGCTTTCTGTGAACAATCAGGAAACACACCTGAGGGCAGCTGAGTTTGTGGCATTTCACAGCCAAGAAATTGGGGCATACAGGCAGGCTCTGAGAAGGGCTCAAAGTATCACAGACAAGCACCCCAGCATGCATTAGCAATCACTAGAGTCATGGTCGATCACTGCAGATGGTGACAGCAGCCACAAAATTAAGAGACGCCTGCTTCTTGGGAGGAAAGCAATGACCAACCTAGACAGCATCTTAAAAAGTAGAGACATCACCTTGCCAACAAAGGTCCGTATAGTAAAAGCTATGGTTTTCCCAGTAGTGATGTATGGAAGTGAGAGCTGGACCATAAAGAAGGCTGATCGCCGAAGAATTGATGCTTTTGAATTATGGTGCTGGAGGAGACTCTTGAGAGTCCCATGGACTGCAAGAAGATCAAACCTATCCATTCTGAAGGAAATCAGCCCTGAGTGCTCACTGGAAGGACAGATCGTGAAGCTGAGGCTCCAATACTTTGGCCACCTCATGAGAAGAGAAGACTCCCTGGAAAAGACCCTGATGTTGGGAAAGATGGAGGGCACAAGGAGAAGGGGACGACAGAGGACAAGATGGTTGGATAGTGTCTTCGAAGCTACAAACATGAGTCTGACCAAACTGCGGGAGGCAGTGGAAGACAGAAGTGCCTGGCGTGCTCTGGTCCATGGGGTCACGAAGAGTCGGACACGACTAAACGACTAAACAACAACAAGAGTCATGGTCAAGGTGATAGATGCAAGACTTATGCTATGACTTCATCAGTTCACACTTAAAGCTCTTTTTTCCAACTACACTTTTGGAAAGGTTCAAAGCACAGGTAAAATAACTCCTTTCCTGCTTCCTGATGCAGTTCCTGTGGAGGAATACTGGAGTTTATTGGGTGTGAGCTCTGGCCTGATTTCCTAGATGTACTCATGTACGTCCAGCCGCTGTATCCATTATTATGCACATGCATTTCTGGAGCTGTAAAGGCATTCCCTTTGCATGCACCTTTGAGATCACACTCCCTAAAGAAGGGGAAATGGCTTTGACTTTCTCTCTTCAGTGCTTGGACGATGACTCAGAAGGGATTTCATAAAGCTAACAACCATGCCAGAATGTTAAAATAAAACGTAAGAGATACTCCTTTCTCTAGCTAGTGTCAAAGAGTTTATCTATAGAGCTGTAGTGTGGTGACACATGAACATGGGCAAGCATGCCACACCGTCCAGCTCTGAAGAGGGCTTTAAGCAATGGCTTAAGAACTGCCTTCTAAACAGACAGTGGCAAAAACCACAAACAACACACTGCTGGAGAAATGGAATGAGATGAGTGGGAAACTAATCATTTTTATTTGTATGCAAAGGCAGGCTAAATGGTTATTTCAGGTGTTTTCTAATGCAGCCACTACTTAAGTAACATGCTGTTGTTTCTGAGGTCAATGGAAAAGAAGACAGCACACTTCAAAATGTAGAGCAACTGCCAGCATGGTGGATCAGAGTGTAAAGCCAAGATCAAACGTAGCTAGTTACAACTTGCCAATGTTGTTGCTCAGCTCACTCTGCTCAGCTTCCACTTCAAAGGTGAACTACCGGCTTCATGCCCATCTTTTACTGGTTAAAAAGAAAAAAGTAAAGGATCCCTGGACGGTTAAGTCCAGTCAAAGGCAACTATGGGGTTGCGACACTCATCTCGCTTCAGGCCGAGGGAGCCGCTGTTTGTCCAACAGACAGCTTTCTGGATCATGTGGCCAGCATGACTAAGCCGTTTCTGGCACAACGGAACACTGTAACAGAAACTGGAGCGCACGGAAATGCCATTTACCTTCCCACCACAGCGGTACCTATTTATCTACTTGCACTGGCATGCTTTCAAACTGCTAGGTTGGGAGAAGCTGGGACAGAGCAATGGGAGCTCACCCCTTCGTGCGGATTCGAACCACCGGCCTTCCAACTGGCAAGCTCAAGAGGTTCAGTGGTTTAGACCACAACTAGCTGCTAACAACATGTCTATCATCTCCTGCCTTCTGACTCCTTCCTTGTGCAAAGCAGTATGGCTAATTTTCATTCTACAATTCCATTGTGAGGCAGTGCTATGAACGGGGGGGGGGGGGATATGTGTGGAGAGTTCTGATAGCTTGAGGACCATTTGGTATTTTCACATTTATTGCTAGAATAGTTTTAGACTACTCTCAGTTTGTTCTGTTTTGCAATCTCCTGCTCTCCTTTCTTTTATGCCCTTAAAGGTTCCAAGGCTGTGTTTATCTCCCAAGCTTGAGCCTGGAATCCTGCTAGAGAAAAGTGGTATGAGGAGTCTTAGGATAAATGTTGCACATGGCCAGGACTTTGCAGTTGCAAATCACTCCTTGATGAGAATGCTTTCAAAGCAGAGAAGCGTCCCTCAGGCTAGTGCTACATGTGGCTGTGTTTTAATGTGTAGTTTATATGTGTAGTTAATTTATATCTATATAATCAGGAAAACTTTACTGAAAAATTAGGGGAGATCATAATTTGTTTCTTACAAATGACATCTCAATTGAAACATGAAAATGCAGCAATTAGAAACTATGTCGTAACTGATCACTTGGGATTCAGAGAATTTTATGTTATCTGAACTATTTTTAGCCCATTCTTCATTGCGAAAAGCAGTTCTTGAATGGGTTACAAAAACATACACCCCCCCAAGTGTGGGACTGCTTTATTTTTCCATGTCAATTTTAAATATGCAAGAGGAGCAAGTGTGGAAGGTTTGACAAAATTAAACAAGGTTGTCCCCTTCTAGCTAAGAGTCTTCTACCAATACGTCTATCTCTCCCCCACTCCTTACATGCCTCAAGTTATATAACTTGCCTTCCTTCTCTTAACGTCACGTACCATCCTCCAGTCAACGTAAAAACCCCTTACTTGTCCAACACATGGTATGCGGAAGATCTGACGAGACGCTGCCTGCAGCACTGCAGCGACTGCTGCTATCTTGCGCCCCGGCCCCACAATGCTCAAAAATGCAGAACTGCATATCCCCCCATTTTAATCCAACAGCTACAATCTTGGTTGACACATCAGATGCTAGACTGATGCTATACAACTGCACATAGTTTTGAGCCATGAACCTATGAGTGATATTAGACGTTTTTTGCTTGCGTATCAGGCACACATAGAGACAATCTATTGGCTACATCTTTTCCATTTATGGTGAAAATTTCCCTCCAGTGTCTAAATGCCTCCCAGAAAACCTTTTCCCTCCCAAATTTCAAAACAATAATTGAAACAGTAATTCTCTACGGGGAGCTGGCTTCAGTCACCAGGCCCATTATAAAGATGTTGGCAAATGTGACATGAAGGCTGGCAACATCAATCCCCCCATGTGGGAATTCCTTGCAGATGACTGCAGTGCCTGAAGACAGTCAGGTTGTGTATCCATAGCAATAGCCAGAGGAGGAATGACCGCTGGGAGGACTGCAGAGAGAAGAAACACCATGGTGTATCTGCAGTAGCACAACCAGACACCTTCATCTGCCCCTGCTGCAACAAAACATGTCTCTCTCTTATCGGTCTCTACAGCCACCATAGAGGCACTGTAACTCTCCCATGGTCTGATTTCACCCCCAAAGGTACACTGCTCAATTGTCTCCTGAGACATCTGTATGCCAACCATTTAGATGTACCTTTGATTTTTGTCTGATTCCCAGAGTTTATAATGCTGTTTTTTTACTGAATTAGTTATTCCTTTTAAATTCCTTTTACTTTTACTATTATTAGTTTTTTTAATGAGCCGTTTTGTGGGTGCTGTATAGGACTGAAAAGCAAGATATAAATATTGCTATGAATAAATACCCAGTTTTCCAAACTGAAGATAAAGCTGCAATTTGGCTGATTCAGCACGGAGTAACCTGCAGAAAGACCCACTGGTTTGTTGGCTGGCTGATTAATAAGCACACTGTCCTGTATGATTTGGATTCAGAACAAGGCAACACCAGCAAGATTATTCTATTTTTTTTCCAGCTTGGACGCTGAGTGGGACACACAGCCCATACAGGAAGAGAAGGCTTTGGGGACCCTGAGGAGATAGGAGCAAATCCGCCCAAGTATAATTCCGGGTGGCGCTGTGGGTAAAACCTCAGCGCCTAGGACTTGCCGACCGCATGGTCGGCGGTTCGAATCCCTGCAGCGGGGTGCGCTCCCGTCGTTCGGTCCCAGCGCCTGCCAACCTAGCAGTTCGAAAGCACCTTCGGGTGCAAGTAGATAAATAGGGACAGCTTACCAGCGGGAAAGTAAACAGCGTTCTGTGTGCTGCGCTGGCTCGCCAGATGCAGCTTGTCACGCTGGCCACGTGACCCGGAAGTGTCTGCGGACAGCGCTGGCTCCTGGCCTATAGAGTGAGATGAGCGCACAACCCTAGAGTCTGGCAAGACTGGCCCATACGGGCAGGGGTACCTTTACCTTTACCTTTATAATTCCTTTGGTGATATGAGCTACAGATTCCTAATCTAACTATTAATGAAGAATATAGTGTCATAGAGTTGTTCCAAAAGATACTGACCTCACAGGCTGTTGGTGAAACCATATCAACAATAAAGCAGCTTCCAAACAAAAGCAGCCAGTATCACAGTGAATAATGAAAATGCTCTTAGGGCCAGTCACTTTCAAATGTCAGTGCTGTCAAGAGGATGGATTTATGGAGAGGGTGACAATTGCCCAATGCGATTCTTTCACACAGCTTGCTTGCTGCAGGAGTTTGAGTGCATGAGGTTGAAAGCATCTCATGTAGCGAATAGCATCAATTCTATCTGGCTTCTTTGAAATCTGACACTTGGAGGGCTTAGCCTCTTGGCACAACGGATCCTCCCCTTACTTCAAAGTGGTGGTGGAGCTCTGCAAGCGCATCTTCATTGCACATACACCAGAAGCCTCCATCAGAGCACACACAGAACCTTGGATTGGGGGCAGCCAATCATCAACATCACCATCACCACCATCATCATGTCATTCTTCTCTCAAAACCCTGAAAAACCCATGTGAAATTGTTTCTTTGACAGCTGGTTAGCAAAAGGACATGCTATTGCATCATGGTTTTTTTTTGTTTTTGTGTGGTTTTTTTTTTTTTGAGAAACAGCCTATATTTAGCACTTCCAGAAATTCTTCCTGCAGCAGCCTCTCCTCCCTTGAACTTCATTATTCTTGCTACCCTTTGATCAAACCCCTAAGGATCATTACAGACAGATGAATCACACTTCAGATACTTTTACTGAATTCTGCTTCTTTACTCAAATAACTTTATTCTGATTACCACAACAGTTCTGACAATCCTGATGTGCTGGGCATTTTTGCTTTCATGATCAGGATAGTATCAGGGCTACGTTCCTGGTGATACTGTTTGCAGATCTCTCTTTAGGGTTTGGGTTTTTGTTGCACATTGTCGGAAAACATTTTACAATAGTAACAAAGATAAGGTTGATGCCTCCTTATTTGGACTTTTGAATACAAATCTCCAAATTTGATGAGTTGTAGAAGGCCCTCCCATAATGCAGCATAATGCCTATCAAACACCTGGCTGTCACAGCCAAGTGCAAGTTAGAGTCCAGAATCACTCTCAGCTACACAATTACTGAAGCCAAACAGCTAAGCAAGCATTGGGAGAGCAGGTAGGGCAGTGCCGGATTTACGTATAAGCTAAGCAAGCTCTAGCTTAGGGCCCCCCCAAAAATTAAAGGAAAAAAAATGTATGTACATTTCCAAAATCTAAGATAAAAAAACAAATAAAATAAAACCTACATACAGCAACAGTGGCAAATGGCCTTAGATACCTATTAGGTACATAAATTACCATACAGCATATATTCAACACAAAAAACAGCAACAATTTGTTGTTAACAAGGACAGCTGGACATATAAAGGGCCCCATTATGTTCAGTAGCTTAGGGCCTCATCAAACCTAAATCCAGCCCTGAGGTAGGGGCTCGAGCAAAGGTGAACTAGGGCAAAGGACTGGTGTGCATGTGTGCCCACAAGTTGCTTGGTAGTATAGAAGAAGGAACCTCAGAAGTCTGCATTCTCTGATCAGAATGCTGAGGATTGACCAATGACCTAATAAGAAATTCATATAGGTTTTGCAGCCTATCAAAGGTTAGGCAATTTCAGTTGCCACATATCAGTAACTTTAGAGGAAGGATCAAGTATTCCACTGATCTTGCACCTACCCGTACATCTGAAAAATCTATGAATTTCTGATTTGGGGGCACAAGGGACAGGTACATCATTTCCCCATCTAAATGAATCACACCTGATTTCTGTTTGAAAACTAGTGCAGCAAAATGTTCTTTAAATTTAAGGGGGCTTGTTTTGTTTTAAAGAGGCACTTCAGACAAAGTCTGTTGAGAACTTGTTCTGTAAAAATCTCTTTTAAATGTTTGGGAGTTGTAAGAGTTCTGTGCAATTCCCTGGTGAATTTCGCTTTGGGCCTACAGAGCATCCATAATAGCAGCTGAAATCTAAGAGCGTCTGCAGGTGTTCAGAATTTCTGAAATGAGCCTTAACATATCTCATGCTGCATCCTCAAATATTAGTGGCCTTTTGTGCCTCATTTCCCCTAATGACTATAGTGTTTTGCCTCATAGGCAGGATTTGATGATAAACCTGTTAATGTTAGGTTCGCAGCCCTTACAGTGTCAAGCACTTTACAAAACTCCTACAAATAAATAAAGGAAATTCTTCCATTTAAATAACTCCATAGGCACATTTCTTGCTACTGGCATAGTAAAATTTTAAAATAATAACTATTTAATTCAAGTTTGTTCAGGCATGCAATACACATGCACATAGAGCATTTATTCTCCCCCCCCCTTTATCCTTCCTTTCTAATGCTGATTTATCTGCAAGTATGGGCCAAGAGAAAGTACTCATTCATTCAGGTTTCATATGCCCCAGCATCTCATTCAAAAGCATTTCTAACCCTGAGTACTGTTATCCTCTTCATCTGCAATGTTTGCAGGTGAGTGATTTATGCCAAGAAGGAGGCCACTATTGTGTGTGGATGCCACATGTTAAAGAGCTGGTGAACAACAGAAACGATGTCAACGGGAGTTTTCCTTCTGGGGCTAACAGCAGCTTCTCAGGGCATGTGAGTGACCGGGGCTATGGTAGTGGGGGAAAGGTCCATTTCCAATGAAACAGCCTCTCTGAATACCTACTCAAAAGGCTTTAAAAGCCACAAAGACATGATTCGCTAATGACAAGTTTAGTATCATAGCTAGTTTGGGGCCAAGTGAGTTTTTGGCATGCTTGAACCCTGCGTCAGTAAATGCTCTTGTCCACTTTGTGGCTTGTACAAATCAGTCCCTAGAGAAAAATACACAGGCGCTTCCCCTCTTGAGTGAGACATGCTTTAACTGTTTTTTATATATGCAAATGCTTTTATGTGTGCTTTATTATATTGTGAATTGCTTCAGGATGCCTCATGGAAAGCGATCCATAAATAAAACAAATGCATGCTTAATAGAAAGAGGACTTCCTAAGATCCCCGACTGGGTAAGCTCAAAGGCCTCTGCAGAGGTGTGGCGTTCCGCCAGGCTCCTTCGCCCTTTGCCTTCTTAGCACACCTTCTCTTTCCCCCTTTTTTGATTTTCCTGCCTCCTTGCAGTCAATCAATGAAACATTACATGGTATAAGATTCTGCATTACCAAGGCTGAGAAAAATGCTTCATGTATCGATTTCCTTCAATCATTTTATACAATGGAGTGGAGAAGGGAAAGCAAAATATTAATCTTTCCAAAATCTCCAGCAGCCTCTCTCTCATTGCATCCAGTTAGAATGGGCAGTAACCACTGTGGCTTTTCTCCAGCGAAGCAACACATAGTGTCAGCCTTGTTTCAGCTTTCTAATGGACCTGTGTGATCATGCTGGCGGTCCCTACCCACATGCATGCATGACGGCAGTGTGCTGGAAGGCAGCTGTGCATATTGACTCACACACATAGACCCCCAAATTCACTGGCTTCGATAGCATGGAATGTCATCACAAAACTAGAGACTTGGCAGTTCTTAAAACAGGGGCAGGGAACCTGCAGCCCTTTCCAGACGTTGATGGACTCTGACTTCCATTAGCCCCAGCTAGCATGGTAGATGGCCAGGGCTGATGGGAGTTATAGTACAACAGCATCAAGAATACTATAGGTTAGCCTTCCCTATTTTAAACAGTAGCCCCACAGAGAGCACATTACAACACTTCAAGGCTGGACATAATGGACAGCAGTAGCCACCAGCTCACCTTTCACTAGGAATGGCCATAACTGACATATAGGGAGATTTGAGAAAAAGGTGGCACATGGGCCTTCTGTATCAGATCCACAACAGGAAAATAATAATGAAGAAGGAAATGCAGGGCCACCTGTGTTAAATTGAATCTGTTAAATCGATGTATTAATGATTGGGGTTTGTACGTTTCTGAGCACAATTCAAAGTGTTGGTGCTGACCTTTAAAGCCCTAAACGGCCCCGGTCCAGTATACCTGAAGGAGCGTCTCCACCCCCATTGTTTTGCCTGGACACTGAAGTCCAGTGCCGAGAGCCTTCTGGCGGTTCCCTCCCTGCGAGAAGCCAAGTTACAGGGAACCAGGCAGAGGGCCTTCTCAGTAGTGGCACCCCCCTGCAGAACACCCTCCCACCAGATGTCAAAGAGAAAAACAACTACCAGACTTTTAGAAGACATCTGAAGGCAGCCCTGTTTAGGGAAGCTTTTACTGTTTAATAGATTATTGTATTTTAATATTCTGTTGGAAGCCGCCCAGAGTGGCTGGGGAAACGCAGCCAGATGGGCGGGGTATAAATAATAAATGATGATGATTATTATTGTACATTTGGGGATTTATATCTGCCATAGTAAGCAATGTAGGCCATGTACCTGTGGCTTTGGATCAGAGCCAATATATTTTCTTAACACAGCTGCTTATTGCAGGGAACACCTTGGCTGCATATACAGTCTAAGCACACATTCCTTATTGAAGGCACATGAACAAACATCGTTTGCCAAATAACATCTCAAATCTACAACAATAGATTTTGTCTGTTTTAGGGTCCAGGTGGTATAACCAGTAAGATCAGGACTAAAGAACATGCAACAACAGCCTTGTAGAGCAGGGATTGTCAATGCAGTGCCCTCTAGGTGTTGTTGGACTACAACTTCCATCATCCCTGGCTTTGGTTATGCTTGTTGGGCTGATGTGAGTTGTAGCATTTGGAGGGGACCATACTGGTTACCTCCTTGGAAACTATCTTCATGTGAAAAGCAGCTCAGAAAGGCAATGTTCGCCATTTTATTGAAGACTTTCCCCCGCAAAGTCTGTGATGATGGCGAAATTGCTTCCCATGTGGCTTCCCATGTGACAAAGCTGAAAGGTTTCAGCTGCAAAACACATGTTACAATCCTGAGACATTAATATCTTGTTCCTCCTGTGTGGTTTCTGATATACACAGTGAAGCTCAACTCTCCTGCAAAGGATTTCCCCAGTCATTTCCATGGAGCGGACAGCTCTGCCCAATGAATGGGGAAGCCTACACAGGTGGGAGTTCCAAATGGACATCTGTAGACATACCGTATTTTTTGCACCATAACACTCACTTTTTTCCTCCTAGAAAGTAAGGGGAAATGTCTGTGCGTGTTATGGAGGGAATGCCTACAGGTGGCGGGGGGGGGGGATCTGCTGCAGTCGTGAGCAGAGGATCCATGGTTCCCCTTCCTTCCGTCCTCTGTGGCTTGCTTTGAAACAGCAAAGCAGGAGAAGAGCTGCTGAGTGGGGAGGAGAGAGGGACAGAGAGCCTGCTTCTTTAAAGGAGCAAAGTGGGAGAGGAGAGTGTAAGTGGCTCCTGTCCGGTTGGTTCCTTTAAAGCAAGCAGGCTCTCTGTCCCTCTCTCCTCCCCACTCAGCTCGCTACATAGCAGCAAAGTTTTTCAGCTCGCTAAGCCGGGGATGAGCGGGGAGGAGGGAGAAAAGCAGAGCCTGCTTGCTTTAAAGGAGCAAAGTGGGAGAGGAGAGGAGCCTTCTCCCCTTATACCCCTCTTCTTCATTATTAGCAGCATCCTTCTCCACACACCCCACGCGTGCTCCTTGTCCCTTGAGTGCTTTTCCTTCCCTCCCCACTTAAAACGTGGTTACAAAGCACGGATCCACATGGATCCTCAGGATTTTTGCACTGGGTCACCCCAAATTCACCATCAGATCACATAGCATGTCCATGGCTACATCTTGCACCAAAAAAATCATGCACCCACTGTTGCCTGGGGCCGCAGTGGTGCAAAAACGTGGTTACAAAGCATGGATCCACATGGATCCTCAGGATTTTTGCATTGGGCTACTCCAAACTCACTGTCAGATCACATGTCTGTGGCCACAGCATGAACCACAAAACTCATACATCCACTGTTTCGTTTAGAATATTTTTTTCCTTGTTTTCCTCCTCTAAAAACTACGTGCGTGTTATGGTCGGGTGCGTGTTATAGAGCGAAAAATACGGTACACTGCCTGGTTTGGGGTGGCAAAATATGGACAACCCTAAGTGAAGTGCATTGAACACCACACTCTTTTTCTACAGCTTTAAAAATGTGATCGATCATGTCTTTACTTACTGTTTTATTCTTTACCTAATGACCATCATATATTTTTATTGACTCAGAGATGAAACCCATACTGACACAGAGTTTACTTAAACAGTCTGTTCACATTTCTTTCAGATCTGCTCCTGAATCTTTTTCTTCTTTAAAAAACTATTAATGTATTACAGTGGGAAGAGGCTATTGTATTTCTGCTGACAGATGCACCTCTGATCAGTAGTTTATTGAGTCACTATCTCAGTAGATGTTTCTTAGAGAAAAACACACCCTTCCCTATGTTATCAGCCTATGATTTCCTGTTTATCTTATTTTGTGTAAGTTTTCATGAAACAAAATGGCTGGTTTCATGAGAAAAGATTAAATGTATTAACAGTTTACAGACAGATATCAAAGCAACATGGCTTTATAGTATGTCAGACTATTTATAACGCCAAAACTGAAGAAACACATAAGGAATTGACATTTACTCTTGGCTTATCGACCCAGCATTATGTGACTAATACTATTCTGACAGCATAGCGGAGCAAACAACTCTGGCATTCATACTTGATGCTGAGCATACTTTTAGGCCACAGTAAAAAACAAGAACAACCAACCTGGGGTAAGGCAAATTGAAGTCAGTGGAGCTCATGTCTGAATAGACATGTACAGGATTGTACTGTTAGTAATGCATAGAGGCAACCTTTCAGAAGAGCCCAAATCTACCTGTGCAAAAAAAAAAACGTTTAAAAAATAATCCAAAGGAAAGTCCCTTCTAAGGAGAGTAAAATCATGTGAAAAATCTAGCTCTAATTGCCCAATGAGTGTGATCAGTACATTTTCCCCGTAACTCATGCAAGTTGCTAACCGTGCAACACACAGACACACTTTAGCTAGACAATGGTGGGTGGGGATAATGCCGGTGTGGGGAGATACTATAGCCTTGCACAGTTGCGCTGGGAGCACAGCTACGCGACTCTTTACACTTCCCCTCCCCCCAAGAAACCTCCCCGCTTTAAATGTTACAATCTGTCTCTTGGGAAACTCCTTTTAAACAAAGTCATCCTTCAGGCTAAGAGCTATCATGCTCAGTCATCATCATTGGCTGCCTCTAATCTAATATCACTAAAAACTCATCTGAACAGCAAGATAATAAACTCTCCAGCCTGAGATGTCGCTCGAGAACCTTGTTTCTTGCAGCCCCTTTCTCATCCAGACATATCCCAGGTTTTCCTCTTTCTGAATGTTTTCGCAACTTGGACTTGATTCCCCCCCATCCATCTTGTGCTCTTTCCCTTGGAAGGGACCCCATTGTGGGCCTAACCTGGAAGGCTCAAACCAGCCCCTCCAGCCAGGCAAGGAGAACAAGAGTCCAGGCCACGCCCTCTCCCCACCCTTCCCTGGCAAGTGATTACAGATTTAATTAAAACTGGCGCAGTAAATAAAAAACATATAAAATGCAATTTGTGTGTGTAGTGACGGGTGACTATGGAGGGTGTATTATTAAATGTTTTAATTAGCATGCCAGCTCGCGATAGTGCCCCTCGATTGCTTCAGTGCTGAAATCCTCAGACAAGGGTGGAGGACTAGGAATGTGGCATACAAGCTCTGGGTTGGCAAGTCAAGAGGAACAGTTTGTTCATTTCAATCCCATTACAACCTCTGCTTGTGTCTCTTGCAAAAACCACTGCTGCTTCCTACCACCCATAACGGCGAATCAACGGATAGATATTAGGGATATTTTGCTTTACACACAGCAATGAGAGTTTTGAAAACTCCATTCTCTGTGTAAGGTAGCTTGTCTTTACAGAAGTGAAATCAAAATATAATATGCACAGCATATTATATTTGTTTACTATGGCCAATATGAAATGCATTTTTCGTGTTTCATTGCTACAGATTCCGAAACTTTATTTACAAAGTCTCTATCTGCCAATCAAATATTTAATGCATTTGCTTACAAATCATCACTTCTATTTCACAAAAAGTAATAACTTTCAACTGTTCGCATGTTAAAAAATGTAGCTGAAATCTTTATCAAGCTTCGACAATGTCAGTATTTGCATACCCCATATTGCAAATGAGGGGATGGGGTTGATAAGGACTGAGGATGAGAGAGAGAGCGACTTGCAAAAGGCCATCCAGTGAGTGCATGGCAGAGACAAGATTCAAACTTGATTTGAAGTTCCATTTCAAACCCGAGTGCTTCTTGAGTTGCAGCTCAGTTTCTTAGCCACTATGCTACCCCAGATCTTATAGCCCTGTCTTCCTGTCTGTGTTGTGGGCTCACATTCCCTGCCCCTCTCCCAGCACCAACTAAGTGGTTAGCTTGCATGTATCACTTCTCTCCTTTGTGTTAATTCAGCAGCATCAGGGGGATTGGACATGCATGAGAGATAGCATCACTGATATGGCTGCATGTAGTTAATACTTCATGCCACATTCTTTTATAGTACATTCTGTGCAGCACTATGGAGAACCTAGCATATTTGCAAAAAAATAAATAAATCCTTGCCTAGTTGCACCTTTCATAACTCTTTTCCGGGACAGGTTAGAGTACAATACAAAAGAAGGGGCATTCCTTCTTTGCAATTGTGGTGAAAAAGGTAGAGGAAGATTACCGTATTTTTCGCTCTATAACACGCACCCGGCCATAACACGCACGTAGTTTTTAGAGGAGGAAAATCCGTAGGCATGCCACCCGTAGGCATTCCCTCCATAACACGCACAGACATTTCCCCTTACTTTCTAGGAGGAAAAAAGTGAGTGTTATGGTGCAAAAAATACGGTAAATAGGCAGGGGCTGTCCTTGGTGCTGAAAAGACAGCTACAGCCTGTAGACGGAAAAGCACTTTCCTTTTCAAATAAGATGAAGTTTAATGAGGAAGAGCTCTGTCACAGGCTAATATACTCACAATTTTCAGGCTCATTTAACCCCACTACTTAGAATGTCTTTGTGGATAAATGCTGAATACGGCCCACACAAACTTAATGTCGTCTGGCCGGTGACCCAATTCCCAAGGGCTAGAAAACCAGCAGCTTTCAGGTGTTCAGTAGAAGCAAACTAGCTATCTCAACATGGATGAAACCTCATCTGAAACTTGCATAAATTATGGAGCTGGGGGAACATGGGAAAAACACTTCTGTTCGCCCAACAAGGGGGGCTCCTTTCATAATTTTTGGGGCATAGGGGTTCAAGAGCTCATATAAATGTTTGTGAAGGGCATCCCCATTGCCAAGACTTCCATGTCAATGCTCCTTGTTTTGTTGTACTGCACGGTAAATGTGGGCAATGGAACAACCACACAATAGCCCAGCCCAGTCCAGCATGGATGTATTTGACAACTAGGACATAGTTCCTTCCTCACCCATGGAGAGTGAGGGGCAACATAATTGACTTCATTTGCCCTCAGTAACGTGATTATGCAACCCAATCTGATTAGCTGCATAATGCTGTTGTGAGGTCACTGAATTTTCTCCATGCTCCCTGATGGGCTCAGACCACTTGGGAAAGAAGAATGCTGGGGTTAAAAAGAGGAAAAGAAGAATACTGGGAATGGGGGGGGGGAAGCAAGTTGCTTCCACTTAAAAGCTACCTTTTTGGAGTTTAAGGAGGAAGTTTTTGTACCCCTCTGAAAACCCCTCCTTTGCCTCCAAAACATCTGAGAGGAACAATTTGCCACAGTGCTAAATATATTCCAATTACCATTCTCATATATAACATTTTCTTGTGCAATTATCTATAAAGGACCATAACAGCATTCTGTATTTTCCTGTTCTTGCTGAAGAAGAAAAAGTAGGTTGCTTCTGCGTAAGACTATCATTCAATATGTGTTGCCTTCAAAATGTATAAATTTCACATTATTATTCAGGCACAGTAGTACCAGAATAATTAAGGTTGCATCAGGAATATAATGGGGGCTAAAACATTTAATATCTCAAAAAATACACGATCAATCTTAATGAAACTTTCTAGGGGGTTAGTTCCAAGGACTTTTCAATTTTCTAAACAGTTATGGTTTACAGCACTTGAATGTTAAGGGGCATGTGTTGGGTTTCTTTTTTTAAAAAAAATGAGAAATGTGTCCCAACTCTCTTTGAAGCATATTTTTGCAAAACGCTTAAAGAAAACTCTCAATCTGCTTCACAGGAGCTTTATTGCAATAGCTTAATATACAGGTGGCTTAAATGGATTTTAAATTGCCCCAAATGTCAATTATGGGCATTTGCTGAAAACAACGGCACATGTTCTTCAGATCTTTTCTATGAATAGTTTCTATGGCATTATTCTTTGAGTGGATACCATGTGGTAGCAGCTTAAAATTTACTGCTGTGGTGACTTTGGCTGCATGGAAAAGAGTATAATCTGTAGCCTCTGATTCAGCACCCCCCTCCTTCAGAAATGTAGAGAAGTGACAAGTGGTTGAACAGTTCTGGCCTTACTGTGTGGTCAGAGGCTACAAAAGAAGCAGCTCACAACTCAACAAGTTTCAAAACCAGCTATTTTACGGGTCACAGTTGCCAGTTCCCATAAGAGGGTGAAGCAGAAAATGGAATCAATCTCCTCTGGTCTCCTGCAAAAAGAAACCCTGATGACTGCAGTAATGCCAGGTTCTGGGGGTAGGAAATTGAATGCTAATGAATCAAATGATGAAATGGCAAGAGATTCATTGTTCTCATTAATTCCTCTCTTCCCCACAAGGATATTAACATTTTGCACAACTTGCTTTTTTAAAATGGTATTTTTATCTTAAAAATAAATACATTTACAAATAATGAGTCTATTAGAAGTAAATTATGCTGCTCCTAATGCTCTGCTTTAAATGCCATTATGGATGTATACTGAATTGATCATGAGCAAGTAGTTAACTTCTTAAGTGGAGCTCTCTTTGAAAGTTATTTTCAATTATCTCTATGAGTTAACACAGCTCTGGAGGTGCACCCCACCCTCTGCCAGATCAAACCGTGAGGGGAAGAACAACACAAAAAGTTTATGCAGCCCATACAAGACACCATCACTTAACACGGGGTTTCGGGAAGCTGGAAAGGAGGAGTTAGATGGAGTAAGATGCTCTCCCCCTCAACACAGTTATTCGAAGACCCTCGGGGACATGCAGCTCTTTCTTCATCTCTCTTGGGCTGGTCCGATAGGTAAACAGGGCCTGGTCTTGGCAGTAGAGATCATCTCAGGCACTGTCCCCAATTCCCCCCTTGCCTCACTGGACCACCATTCCCACTGAGCTGAGATTTTTGCCCATCATCTTCCATGCTTGCAGGCTGTCCTCTAGAGCAGTGTTCCCCAACCTTGGGCCTCCAGCTGTTTTTGGACTACAACTCCCATCATCCCTCGCTAGCAAGACCAGTGGTCAAGGATGATGGGAATTGTAGTCCAAAAACAGCTGGAGGCCCAAGGTTGGGGAACACTGCTCTAGAGCACAAGCTTAGCATTTTCATAAAAACCCCAAGTATTTTTAAATCTCATGTTTTAAGAGACAGATTGAAAACTATCATCCCCAAATGGTTTAGCTACTTTGTTGTTCATGTGTACTGCTTTGACTGGAAGCTCTTTAGTTCTAATGTATTAAATCCATTGTATTGCACTGTGACTTTTAAAG
Organism: Podarcis raffonei; assembly: GCF_027172205.1. Classification (NCBI taxonomy): domain Eukaryota; kingdom Metazoa; phylum Chordata; class Lepidosauria; order Squamata; family Lacertidae; genus Podarcis; species Podarcis raffonei. The sequence goes on from NC_070603.1 coordinate 72,994,888, forward strand.
TTGTGGATTTTGAATATCATTATGTTATCTTGGGTGCCTTTGAGTGATTTTGCAAGTGTTGAGGTGGTCTTTCCACATTTTATAGCTGTTTACCTTTCTTTTACTGCAGTGCAGTGTGTGTGTGTGTGTGTGTGTGTGTGTGTGTGTGTGTGTGTGTAGTGTTTGTACACACACACACATGCACAGAGACCTTCATCCTATTTAGTATTTCAGGACGCTATGCAACCATTTGTACTGCAATACGAATACTGCAATAAAGCAGCAGGGTAAGAACTTTAAAACAGCTAAAATGCCCAGAAAAGAGCTAAAATTACAAGTTAAAATGCCAACATGAAGAGCAATGTCTTGTGTTGAATAGACTGATGCATAAGTGCCAAGCAAGCCTCTTCAAGGAAGGCATTCCACAACTGGTGAGCCACTACTGGGAAAACCACCTCTGACAAAGAGAAAAGAGACTTGCAGATGATCTCAGAACACAGGAAGACTGATATTGTCAGAAGCACTTCTTCTTCAGGCTTGTGGGACCTAGGCTATTGAGGACATAAAGTCACACTGAATTGTGTGCTTTTAAAAAAACTGGCATGACATCCATATTCAGTACCTGGCTGTACTGGTCAATTTTTAGTGGCCATCTCCTGTACCAGTTGAAGCTTCTAAGTTGCTTTCAGAAGCAGCCCCACGTATAACACAAACCAGCTGGGAAGTTAATATAAGCTTAGAGCTGGAAGGGACCAAAGGGTCATTTAGTCCAACTCCCTGCAGTGCAGGATTCACAGCTAAAGCATCCAAGTTATCAGAGCTTGGATCACTGTGATAGACTACGGCCAGAGGCAGTTTTAGGGTGACACGACCAGTGCGGTTACACTGGGGGCCATGCTGCAGAGGGTGCCAAAACAATGCTGTAGAACAGAATGTGAGAGGCAGGGGGCACCAAATTTTAGTGTTACATGGGGTGTTGCTGAAATTTGAGAGTCCATCACTGCTGTAGCATCTGTCCAGAAATGGCTGCAGCTGATGAGTCAGACAAAACTGATGAAAGACATTCCATATCACAGCTGCCACCTGGGCTCCTAAGATTCCCTAGACCGGCAGTTCTCAACCTGTGGGTCCCCAGATGTTGTCGGACTACAACTCCCATCATCCTTGAGCTCTGGCCTTGCTAGCTAGGGGTGATGGGAGTTGTAGTCCAACAACATCTGGGGACCCACAGGTTGAGAAAGGCTGCCCTAGACTGTGCTATCAGCTTTCAGGGGTGGTATAGCCCCATCCAAAGCAGGTAAAATAGGAATAATGTAGGAATAATCTCCACACTGTGTCCCTGTCTTGTCAGGATTCAGTTTATTAGCCCTCATCCAGCCCACTACAGCATCCAGGCACTGGTTCAGCTCCTCCCAGCTTCACCAGACTGAGAGAACAAGGAAAAATAGAGCCAAATGCTAACAGCCTGCTGATGGTGTGTCACTCCACATTCCCAGAGGAAACCCACACAGCAACTTCATATAGATGTCCAAAATCATGAGGGATAAAATGGCATCACAACATGCACCCCCCAGCCCCCATGCTAGTTACCCCAACAGTATGCTAGGTAAAGTAGATTCAGCATATAACAAAGACTTTTGGCTGCGATGAGAAATTAGCAATGAACACATTTGTATCTGACTCTTTGCATTTTTGCAACCAGTCCTCCTTTCTGATTTGCTATGTCGTTTAGTTTACTAAGCAGTTTAGTTGCCACATGTTGATTTTGTTGCTGCAGCTAAAGTCTATTTTGTCTCTTACTACTGCCTAAGTGATTCTCCCTCCTTGATACTTCATAGTTCAGCATGTGAACAGCCTCCATTTAAAAAAGTTGTGTGATAATTGATAACATAAGCACTCTATAGTGTTTGTTTTGGGAGAGCTCTTTCATGCATGCAAGTCATCACTAGTAGGATTTTCTCCTACTCATCAAGCCACCTCACTGTACTGTAAATGCTTCCTTAAAACCTTCGTTTCTGCTGTGCCTCATTCTTTTCTGAAAGATACCTGATCACTTAATTTGCTTGCTCTGGAATGCAGATCATAGTTATTGCCTAGGCTTCTTACAGGCCACACATTTTTCACTTTAAAAATACCAGCAAATTGCCCACTCCTCCCCCTTCTTAAGTGCATTTGCCAGATGTGACGAAAGTGACAGGTTACCTTGTTATTCTCCATTGCCCCTTGAGAATTTGGTACCTTTTGCCTGGTAACTAAGCCAGAAACACAGCCGCTGCCTATTTTCAGTTGATATAGCTCTACTGAAACCAGTGGAGCTACTTTGAAGAGCAGTTGCTGAGGATCTATCCAATTAAAAGGTCACACAAACTTGTCACTTCTGTAAGTCTTGCTTGTGATTTCTTACAAATCTAATTCCAAACTACTATAAAAGGAAGTTAGTGCTGGGAACAAGCTACACCCAAGTCTTTTCATATGATAGTTCATCTTGCATCAGTTGCCACTTGGCCTCCAAAACTCAATCCATCTTTGGACCCCCAAATCAGCTGACAGTCAAATGATGGTTCTCCACTGATTGCTCTTGAATCTCCTCTTCACCACCACTTCCATCACTTCCACCACTTCCACTTCTTTGAGCTACAACTTGCCAACTCTTAGCTCTGAAACATGGAAGCAGCCATAAAGAAGAGTGTTCTTGGAAGCATGTTCAGAATGCTTTTGTTTTATCCACTGAGTAACAATAACTAGACCTCACCATTTTTTATTTTAGAGAGACAGGCTTCCAAGGAAGAGGACACAAGCTTCAGGCAGAACTGGCCCACCAACCTCCTTTCTTTCTTTCTTTCTTTCTTTCTTTCTTTCTTTCTTTCTTTCTATACAGTACCCAAGCCCAGCCAGAATATATTGGCACTTGGAGTAGAAAATCTCACAACTGTCTCTCTCCATGGCAACAAAAAAATCCCCAACCCCCTGGTAATCTTAACAACAATATCTAACCATTTGCTGCCTTTTCATGATATCAAAGCCCTGCTGCCTAAGGTGGCCACCTCACTCTGCCTACCCAGGGCAACTGAGTCAGATGGGTGGGGTACAAATAATAAATTTATTATTATTATTAATTATTATTATTATTATTATTACCCTGTTCTGAGCCAAGTAGCCTTGTGTTGCAGTACCTCTTGGTTTAGAGACTGCTTATGGCTTGCAGTGTGCTAAATGGGATATGGTTATATTATAGACAAATGAATCAGTTATATGCTTCCCCCCACCCTCAGAAAATTTAATGGCTGTCTTTTGTGCAGTTTGTTCCCTGCCACAGCTCCAAGCCTCTTCTTCTTTAGTCCTTGCTGTAGCAAGCCCTGTATACTGTACAAAAAAATCATTATATTCTCCCATGAGACAAAGTATGGAAAGCTACACCTTCAGACCTCTTACTTTGCCTTCTAGCTTATACCTGCTGTAGGTGTGATCTATGATGGTTTCAGGTGAAAAAATAAACACAGTACACACACTGCAGAACCTTCACCATCCATCTTGGTAGTTGTTTATATCTTAACCTCTACCGATGAAGTGGGTTTTGCACCTTCCTTTCTTCACTTACTGCGTGAAGGTTCCCTAAGTTACTATGATGCGCTGCTTTTTTGGGCCAACCAATGAAGAAAACGCAGGGTGGCAAAAGCCAAAACCCCAGTTAGCTCATAGCAATCAGCTCTACAGGGGTTTCGAATTGAAGGAGCTCTCATGAATAAGTAGATAGCCTTAGACACTGACATGCACATCAGTCACATCAATGGCATCAGTCTGAATGGTCCCAATGAGTATATGACAGGGTTCCTCAAACTCAGCCCTCCAGATGTTTTTGAGACTACAATTCCCATCTTCCCTGACCACTGGTCCTGCTAGCTAGGGATCATGGGAGTTGTAGGCCAAAAACATCTGGAGGGCCGAGGTTGAGGAAGCCTGGCCTATGAGGATGCAAACCCTTGGCAGTCAAGGTTCCCATCCCCATTGAGTGAGCTTTGTGTACATCTTTGTACCCATAGGCCCCCTTTCAGACTGATGCTGATTGTGCATTGACAAAGGAGATGGCTGATGTCTACAGTTCTCTTATGCATAGGGCTAGTGCATTTAATAGAGGACTAGGGCATTTCCTGAAATTGTGATAATGTATTATTATTATGATTGTTCTGGATTATTATTCAAAAATAATAGACAACACCCCATAACACATACCGGTAATGTAATGCTTCCTTTCCTTCTTCAATTATATTTTCTTACCAATTTCCTTGCTCACTTCCTTATTTTTCATTCCAGGATTTCCCAATGTAATAGGCTATATGCCTCTCAGGGTCCACACTCCTGCTTTAGGGCACTAATCAAACACTATGTAAAGTTATATGCACAAGAAAATGTTATTAACAACAACAACAACAACTGTATTCATGGGATCTTGAGGCCCAGAAAAATTAATATACATGGAAAAGCAGGGCATGAACAATCGATTCTTGTAATAGCCTTATTCCTCTGACAGTTCCCTGCTGAGGAGAGGATTACAATAGAGTAACACACATAGCACTAGCAACAATAGTACTTGTTTAGGGCACTTCATTCTTAACTAATGTATGGAATAATCATATAACCAATGAGGGTTTGGAAACTTTGGTTGGAAGTTCTCAAAGTGAGGTCTACAAGATACAGAAGATTCTACCTCAGACAGTCAGTAGGAAGCATAAAAGCTTTCTTACTGCTCCTAAAACTGAGTGATTGAAAGTGTACATCCTGATCTTAGGATGCACACAGCGGAACAGTAATACCAATACTAGGCTGGCCATTACATTTTCATCCATAAAAGCAAAAGTAGGGGTTGGGGTGAAATGAACTGAATATTTGCCCTATCCCTAACAGAAGCATACTGGCAACTGCAGGTCCCACTCCTGCATATTAACTTCAAGGTAAAAGGTAATGTGGATGGCGCTGTGGCCTAAACCACCGAACCTCTTGGGCTTGCTGATCGTAAGGTCAGTGGTTTGAATCTGCTTGACGGTGGAGAGCTCCTGTTGCTTTGTCCCAGCTTCGAACCTAGCAATTCGAAAGCATACCAGTGTGAGGAGATAAACAGGTACCACTGTGGCGAGAAGGTAAACAGTGTTTCTGTGTGCTTTGGCATTTGTCATGGTGTTCCGTGCACCAGAAGCGGTTTAGTCATGCTGGCCACATGACCCAGAAAGCTGTCTGTGGACAAATGCCGGCTCCCTCAGCCTGAAGCGTGATGAGTACTGCACCCCACAGTCGAATTCGACTGGACTTAACCGTCCAAGGGTCCTTCACCTTTACCTTTTATTCACTTCAAGATGGTACTTTTCTCCAGCTGGAGCATATGATCACCCTGTTTATTTGATCTCTCTCTTTCTCTCTCTCTTTTTGAGTATTGGAGAAAACATTAGCCAAGTGGAACCTAACAGTTTTTAGGTTCCACCTGGCTAATGGTTATTGTACAAAGCATTTTATACAATACATTATTGTTTAAACCAGCAGAGGAGCAAGAGGGCGCTGCAAAGTCAGGATGTGAATACTATGGGTTCACATTAAGGTAGACATGAAGGTAATTAGGTAGCTTGACGAAGCATCTGATATAATTCTCAGGAGATCTTCTCAAAATTAATTCAGCCTGGCATAATATCAGCATTATTGTATGAAATGAAAAATTAAAGTGATATATCAGAGCAGCACACAAACCTTTGGTAGGTGACAAAGGCTTGTTGGAATCATGGGTGATTCTAGCTGATGCGATAACAACTGCATTAGCAAACCGGCAGATAACTTATACTGTGATTCACTGATAGTAACAACTTGGGAGGAACTGCAAACACTAATGATGCTGAAGAAGCAATAGAAAGCAATACAGGTGCCTTAGAGGTAGCTAGCCTTATTAACAGTCTCTGGGTTCGACCATAAGAAATGAAACATACCTTGCCACCCTTGGGGATGAGGGGTCGTCTTATTACTACGTTTTTACCCAAGATACCCATTGAGTCAAATACATTCACCAAAAAAACCACCTGTGGTGACCATAAGATATCAGCTGCCTTTCCATGCAAATTCATCCCATAGTAGGCAACATTTTCAAGTCACCAGCAGGAAATGTCTGGCAGTGGAGTGGAGACCACATTTCAAAGATTACCCATACTTCATGTGGTGGAAGTAATATTTATTTTAAAAGCATTTTGAAACCATTGTTTCCATATAGTGAGATGCTTTGCCCATAGAAAATCCACCCCACACCCTTATTTTCCTCCATCATATTATTATTATTATTATTAAGCAGGGCATAACACCCTAGAGTGAGTTAATCTCCAATTTGATTTTGTTTCATGGCACTGTGTGTTGATTTATGTGGCTTTGGCAGGGCACCAGTGCTTGTTCTGCATTAGAAGCAGGAGGTTGGAAATCATGAATATTTCATCCTGCTCACCCACCCCAAGGTCTCCTCCCCCCATCTCATGATTTGGTTCATTAGCTGCTCGGCCTGGACTAGGTAGGTAATAAAACTAATTGCCATTTCTAATCCACTGATGCCGGTGCAGTGAAATCATTCTACTGATGTCGTTCTCCACACATTAACGAGCCAACATAAGTGCATGTTGGAATACACTGCCAAAGGAACAATGCAAGCTAGATGTTGGGTGGCACAGAGGCAACCATTGTTGAAACCCCCAAAAAATGTGACCCAAAGAGCCAGTGAGATATTGTGTGTGGTTTCCTATTCTGGGGAAAGTCACAAATGTGGGTGAGGTAGATTCATAAGGATTAGCGGCATTCTTTAATGTGGCAGCAATCAAAACATTTAGAACATGCATGTTACATCAGGAGACAGACTTTCACATTCCAGTGAGCTATCACACACTATACCGTGAGGATAGGCAGCTAGTTTGACTCAGCTTTCTAAGGTTAACGCCATGCTTCCTATTTTGCTGTTAAGTTAGGTGGAATTAGTCTCTCTACACAAGGATATTAACGAGCGTTTCAAGCGAAAACACACCTTTCCTAGCTCACAGTCTGGCTGAAAGGCAGTAAAAGTTAAGCTTCTATGTCGCTTTTGATTAGATTCCTAAGTGACTTAATGGAGAAATTTTCAAAGCATATTAAAGTCTCAAAGCAAGCAGGTGCCAGAGACTTAACAAGGTGGATATTCAGAGCGGCCACTAAAGGGAGACCGAGAGCTGTACTTTCTAGTATGTGTTATATGTACAAGGCATGGGAGCCCCTCTGAGCTCTCCCCAATATACGGCCACAAAATGGTTGGAATAAGGAGGGGCCATGTGGGCTCAGGGAGTATTTGTGCACAAAAAGTCTTTAGAGCATAAATGGCAGGGGAGCACAATTCCACCCTGCTCATAGTCTGTGCAAACACTGCTCCTTGTTCCACTTACCTGCTCTATGCCTGAATATAAGGACCAGCAGCATAGAGATATAGTCAATGCAAACTATGCTGTGGCTGCTGGAGAGGTCAGCTGCAGGGCTGAGGAAAGGGGTTGCATTTCTTTCAATGTAGGACTTCCAGTGTATATAAACAACAGCACAGACCAGCTCAGATTCACATCTTATCTGTGGAAGAGAGCTGCTTGCATTCCTCTTTGATCGTTGTTGTGAATGGGTTCAAACAAACATTGGCCTTTTTTTGAAGAGGCCTGGAATTAGGTTGCATCTTTCTATTATATTTTTTAACACTATGAATGCATGGCATATTCTCCATTCCAGATTTCACCCGGAAAAAGAAGCTTCTGCATTTGAACCACCACTCCACATTGCCATACATAGGAGTGCGCATATCTGGGCACAGTGCTTTCCCTCCTCTTAGATGGGCTTGTGGAGGCAAGTGTCCACTTGTCAAAGTGTCTGGATCCTACCCTGCTTTCATTCACATTTGTTGCTGTCCACGGAGAATGTAAATTAAAGTAGCTTTCAAAAATCTAAGCATAGTGCTAGGCTTTTATATTGCGTTTCAGTGGATGCTCTGAGACCTCCTTTTGTCTGCCAGCAAAGCTCCCTCAAACAGAAGCAAGTGCAGAGGCAGAAAAAGCCTTCGTGAGCCCTCAGCTACAATTCAGCTGAGTAAAGCCAAGTCTTAAGAACAGCTCTCCCCTCCCATCTTCCTGTGGCAACAGAGAGACTAGTCCTTAGGGGGGTAACAAAGAACTCAGAGCTCCTGGTGAAGATTCGAGGCTTTGCTGTGGCTGTTTCAGAGCTAGTGAGAAAGAATGAGTTTTCTACCCAGTGATGAGCCATGCAGGGACAAAGCACTAATTGGACTGCAAACAGGCAGCATCACTAAGAGCTTTTGAAAACACCTAGGGCCTTTTCCCACCAGACCGTAAATCTGTTGGAAGCATTTACACAGTGAAGGTTTTCCAGAATAAAAACCTTTATGATGGGCGAGACTAGATGCATATTGTAATCTCACGGGATTGTGCAGGAATGTTATGATCCCATGTTATGATCCCATATGATCCCATGTTACGATCCCATATGATCCTATGTTATGATCAACAAATCTCTCTTTCATTTACAGACGCTTCAGGTTACAGACTCCACTAACCCAGAAATAGTACCTCGGGTTAAGAACTTTGCTTCAGGATGAGAACAGAAATCGGGCTCCGGTGGCGCAGCGGCAGCCGGAGGCCCCATTAGTTAAAGTGGTGCTTCAGGTTAAGAACAGTTTCAGGTTAAGAACGGACCTCCAGAACGAATTAAGTACTTAACCTGAGGTACCACTGTAATTTAGAAAGGTGCATATGAAAACACTTCCTTTCAACTTATCCCTCTAAAAAATACATTCGGACTGGACTCCTATTTGTTGGATGTTACAGAAATCATATGCAGGTAGGGATGAATGAATCTGTCTATTTCAGCTTCTCTTGGTTTTTCATTTTTTCAGCTCACCCCATTTTCACGTCAATTTGTGATTTTTTCTTTAAAAGTTCATGTGAAAACCTGTATGCATTCTTGTTGCATTTTTCTTAAAATATACAATTTTGTATGCAAGTTCGCCTTACACACACATCTTTGTAAGAAATTATTCCTATTATAATTTTGCACAATGTTCTCAATGCATTTTTGTGCCCACTTTTTGGTTGGAGAAGTGCAAATTTTGAAGAATGGAAAATATTTCATTTTGTTTACTGGTTTGGGAAGTGAGAATCAGTTTGTATTTTCATGTAACCTGCCTAATTAATTTCTTCCTCATCTCTACCTACAGGTGGGAGTTGTCATTCTTCACCCTTCTTTTCTTCTGCTTCCCTGATTCAAAAGCTGTGGCTATTCTGGGATAGGCCGCTTACTTTACAGTTACATGGGGGGAGGGAGTGGGAGTGGGTGTGTTATAACAGCAGAAAATCAGAAAGAAATGCAAAAAAGCAATGCAAATAAAGTGTTTCAAATAGAAATTTGATAGCCTGTAGTGCAAATTATGCACACAGCAAACTGTTCTGTGACTGAGCATTTGCAAAGACGAACTTGACGTCTTCTCTTCTGCAAAAAGGAAGCAAAAGCCAGAGGGAATGACAGAGACAAGGGCAAAGCAGTCTCAGATGCAGCGTAACAACCCTGATGGGCATGCGCACCATGACAAGCCATCAGGTGCAGCGCTGTGACATGCAGGAGAGGGATCTTCAATATGGTGCTAGAGAAACTGCCCGTGCCCCCACCTTAATTAGAATGGCAATTGCACTTTTCAAAAGCCAGAAACCATTATTTGGAAAACAACTGCCCAGGCGAAAGCTGTTCTCTGTAACGTCCACGGGAAGGAAGGCTCACCACGAGAGTGCGACTATAAAGGCGAGGCTGATCAATACCAACTCTCAGAGAGGATCAAGCTGCAGAGCTTGCCAAAGGGCATGTAGCCCATCACAAAAGCGATGCAGGCAACAGCAGCAGAATAAAAAGCAACAGGTGGTTTTGGTGCAGTGCAGCTACACAGCAAACTGGCACCATACCTGCACCAGGTTTAGGCAGTTCCCTCACACAGGGCACCAAGCAAAGGAGGTGCATAATAAATAACAACAACAACAACAATACCTATACCATGGAACCTTGGTTCTCAAATGCCATAGTACTCAAACATTTTGTCTCCCAAACGCCGAAAACCCAGAAGTAAGTGTTCCGGTTTTTGAACGTTTTTCGGAAGCCAAACGTCTGATGTGGCTGTCAGCTATTGTTTCCGAGGTGCCTGCGCCAATTGGAAGCAATCGAACAGACTTCTGGAATGGATTACGTTTGAGAACCAAGGTCCCACTGTATTTAGATGAGTAGCTACTCAAAGTTGGGGTGTGCGCCCCAAATTTTGTCCTTGCTCATGGCACCATATTACCAAAGTCCGCCCCTGACCTTACCATACTAAGGCAGCAGTAATGAAACAATCCCAGATTACTCTAGTGTAGAGCGAGGCAAAAATACTTTGATTTTGTGTGTGTGGATGTGTGCTCATTTTTCAGTGGAGGCTGGGCTATTGTTTGGGGAAGGGCAGATCTGGTTAAGCTCAGCTATAGTTTATCTAGCATCTATGTGCAAGGATAAATTAACCCAACTATATTGTGTATTATGAAGCTTTAATAGTTAATCTATGGTAGAGGTGGGGAACTTTTTGGGGGTCTACAGGCGGCATTGCCCTGGGGGAAAGCTTTCATGGGCCACATTCCAGCAGTGGCTGGCTCAGATCCAAAAGGGGTGGGGTGAGATGCACACAAAATCACATACCCTTAATATGCACATTCACATAGACACACAAACAGTTACTTTTCATGGAAACAAAAGCATATATTTAATTTGCAGTAACTCTAGCCTCACCTTTCATTTTCTCTTAATTTCATGTATTTCATAAAATGTATGTACCACTTGGTTGCAGCAAAACCTCTGAGCTGTTTACAATAAATATTAAATTTATCAGTAAAAACAGTCAAAACCTTTTTTAAAAAAATAAGTAAATTTAAGAGAAAAAATGATTCAAATTCCTCAGACTCTTAGAAAAAAGTTTGAAAAGGAAAAGCTAACAGCCTTCGTCTCTGCTGACTATACAAAAGGCAAAAAGAACTTGGTAATTCCAACAGAAGACTGCAAATAACACCAATGCACAGCTGAACTGCAAGCCCTGCCTTACAGTCAGTCAAAGACTCAAACTCCAAACTGCAATTGCTTCCCCAAAATTGCATGCGTGCAACTGCATATTGCATGGATGCTTGCGCTCCTGGAAATATGCAAAAAGTCTGCCTCTCTGCTGAGGCACTTCTCCCTTCTTGCAGAGAGAGGAGCTGCAATCATACACACTTTGCCCAACATCAGAACCTCATTTCCCTCTCAGCTGCTTCCTGCTGAACAACTGGTGGGTGGAAGGGGCTCTAGAAGGCCAACTCTCCAGTTGCATTTCGCCCACAGGCCAAGCGTTCCTCACTCCTGATCTATAGGGGTTGTCTCCAGACTTAAAACAAAGAGTTCTGTGAAAAGGGGCAACTCACAGCCTTTGTAGATGTCTGTAGGTATCTGCACAGCTGCATAAGAGTAGTTAACCTTCGTTTTGAAGTTGGCATCTTCTGTGAACTCCAGTTTCAGGGAGTTGGACTTTTCTTTTTCAATCTCTTCTCCATCTGGATCTTCCTGGAGAGGAAAAAAAGGAGACAAAGTTCAGGTCAGTTTTATACAGAAGCAGCCAGCAAGCTGGTGCGGCAGATTGTATGTGGCATCTGCGGCTGAGTGGCAACCAATATGAAGAGTCCCCATTTTATCTGCTGGAGTTGCTTTGTAATCTAGGAGGAACAGGACGGATCGGACTGCTTTTTGTGGGCACACAGCTGTTGATTGACCATCATCATCACCCTACATAGGCTGCTGACATCATTGGCTCATGCCTGCATGAGCCATTCAGCAGCTACCTGCTTGCTCAGTGCTGACCTTATACTTCCCATAAGAGCAAGGGCTTCATCTCACTTGACAGCAGCTCAGCAGAGGTAGCAATATATAAGCTACCTGCCACAACACATTACTGGCTGCTGCTTGTGGTATTGAAATAGGTCCTACCACAGTTCTGGACACCCCCGTGGTTGGTTATAGATGCCTTCCATGTTTGAAAAGAAAATGCTAGTCTTTTCAGTAACTTCCATTTGAACATGGCAGCTGTGCAGGGAGATCCACAGCTAACTATTATTTTTAGTGCAGTCTTCTCTTGAGCATCAGAAATCTGGTTCTTTAGTTCAGTTCTGAATGGGACACACTCAGCTTATAGCTCACGGCCTTGATCACCACAGGACACCGCTGCTGGCAGTTTTTCCCTTGCAGCCAATGGTCCTGGCCCATTCCCTGGAGTGTGTGTTGCTGGGAAACCAGGACATTTATACTTCTGAGCCCTCTTCAAGTAAACTCCATAGCAACAGCAGGAGCAGCAGGAGCTGTGCCTGGAAGGGGCTGGGAGTGGAAGAGCTGCTAAATCTTTTTTAAATGCAGCCTTTGTGCGTCAGGTTGAGGTGGCTTGTAAAGCAAACTGGTTGAGAAGATGCACTGATTCCTGGCTCATTTCTTGGCTCTGTTTAACCTTGCCTCTCTGTTTTCAGTAGCATGGCAGGTATTAAATCAGACAAAAACCCCTTGAAAATCAATTAGCAGCAAAAGGCGACTATCAAAGAACAAATTAAAACTGAGTGGAGCTTAGTGCTTTGTCAATAAGCAATGCAAACAATATTTAATTATGGTAGAGAGAGATGGCAAACTCCCTGCTGCTGAGGCTGGAATATGCGCAGGCTCTTTCACACTCCGCTTCTTTCTCCCTTCCCTGTACAGATTGCCACAGCTTTGGCAGTCAAATCGAACAAACTGAGGGCTCTTTTGTTCTTTGTATGAGGAGATTTAACCTGTTTGGAGAAGCAAACATGCTTTCTTCCTGGAGCATTAGAACTGAGAAATCTTGATCAGCCAGTGCAGGCAAGAAGAAGATGTGTAGGACATGGCACTTCCGAATCCAGCCTTTCCCAACTTCAGCTTGTTTGGACAGGGTATGGGGGGAAGTGGCTCATGGGAGGAGCTGCAGTGGGGAAGTGACTGGCAGTGAGAGCTAAGAACCCCTCTTATCCAAACACTTCCCCTCTGAAAGATGCTTTCTTCTAAGCAACGGTTTGTTTGTTACACATGTTTGGTGTGTTAGACACAGAGGTGGGTTAAAAAAAGAGAGAATAAAACTTAATAGTTCATTGTGGCAGGGTCAAGAAGGTCACAGGGTCCTCACCTTTATTCTAGTCAATGTTTTTAGTGGGCTAGAGGAAAGCCATGGTTTGGCTATGATTCTATGGAACAAGAGATGGAGCTTTAAGATGCTATTAAGAGGCTCCTCCTCCTCCTCCTACGCCAATAATTCAAGCATTGTAAAGGACAGTTCTATCAAAAGCCATTAGCTTTGATACCTAAATGGAACCTCCAAGTTCCGTATACCATACTTCTGAATACTAGATGCTGGCTGGGGATAGGTAATAGAGGAAAGCTGCTACATTTAAGGCACACTTTTGGACTCCCGCCTGACTACTTGGCCAAATCAGACACTGGTCTAGATGTTCTCATACTACCCACAGTGGACATTTGCAAGAAAGCCCTTCTACTGTGACTTTTCTTACTCAGAAAATATATTACAGGAATTTCTGTAGGTGTGAAATTAATTTTAACCCTGAATAAATTTCTGTCCCTAGCAATTATGCCACCTTGCTATCCAATGTTTCCCTCCTCGTATTGTAAGTAGGGGGGGGGGGGGAAATAAAAATGCAATAAAAATGAACCTGGCTACTACTCACAATGGCTGCAGGCTATCTCCAGGATGAAGGGAGGCACGCTTGTGATCACCAGTCACTTGGGAACAACAGCTGAAGAGAGTTATTGCCCTTGCTTGCTTGCTTCCCATAGGCAGCAGGGGGTGGTATTTAAGTAACTGTTACACAGATTATACCCATTAAAATTAGTGGGTTTCAGTTAGTTAAGACCATTAACATCAGAGTCTATTCTGAGTAAAAGAATACAACCCAGGATGCTGGGCTAGATAGGCATTTGGACTGATCCTGCATTGATTTTCTTAACTATTTATCCCTTTCATTCATTTCTTCCTTGGCTTCTATGCCCCATTCCACTCATGTCATGGCTGTGGGCTGCTGGTGAAGGAGCATGTGTGTTTACTGTAATAGGTTTAGCTGTATGTTCATTGTTACCTTCAAACAATTCTAAGAGGAATGCTTTCTATTTACAAAAAGCATGCCTCCTCCCTAGCATATGGCATTTAACTTAAGAGTTTGCATCACCTATCATTTATTAGAAACTTTACTCATTTATCTGGGTATAGTATACAGTGGTACCTCGGGTTACATACGCTTCAGGTTACAGACTCTGCTAACCCAGAAATAGTACCTTGGGTTAAGAACTTTGCTTCAGGATGAGAACAGAAATCGTGCTCCGGTGGCACGGCAGCAGCAGGAGGCCCCATTAGCTAAAGTGGTGCTTCAGGTTAAGAACAGTTTCAGGTTAAGAACGGACCTCTGGAACGAATTAAGTACTTAGCCCAAGGTACCACTATATAGGCCTGTAGGCCTATCCCTTTCAAAAGCCTGTTGTTATCTTAGCTTCCTCTCATAGTCTTCTCATGCAGTTGCTGAGTTTAGTAAGAAAGCTACATATTGCAGTTAGCTATTTTGCAATTTCATATTTGAGTTCCTTCAGAACTCTCAGATGAATGCCATCTGGTCCTGGTGACATATTACTCTTTCATTTATTTGCTCTTCTGACATGTCAATTTGTGACAATTTCTTTTGCTGCTGGTATCTCCCTGATGTCATCTGCAGTGAAGATTGATGCAAAGATTTCCTGCACCAGAGGTTCGCTGCACTGACCATAACTTTCTTTAATGTGCTTTTACCCTAATGGCTCTAGCCATTTCCTAGCAGACGTTCAGTTTTTTTGATCTGCCTTGGGAATATTTTTTCTGGGTTGGGAAGGGAGCACATAAAGGTTTTTTTTAGCAGCTACTCTTGAAATGTGCTTGGCTGATTTCCCTTACTACAGATACACACTGCCAAAATTTGTCCTTTTGGCTGTTCTTATTTATGCATAGCATTTCCTTCAGCAGCCTCATTTCACTACCATTGATTCCTGCTGGGGTTCTTTCCTATTGTTTGCAGCCTTCCTTAAAATTGGAAGTGAACGCTTATTTAAATCCAGGGTTATGGTATATATGTATAGCTCCCATGCTACTTTTATTCATTTTGCATCTGCTATGCATTCCTTTCAGTCCCCTCTTCCCCATGCAGCTGCCACGTGTGAGGCCAAGTGCTGCGGCAGTGCCTCATCTCATGTGCCACACCTACTTACATGGAAACTCTCTGATAATTTGTAACAAAAAGCTTCATCTGTGACACTGAAAGCTAGATATATTTTCTAAACAATTAATAGCCAAAACCTTCTTAGAAAAAGAGTACTTCTGTGCCAAGTAAAAAATGGAGACACTGTTTGCAGAAGACTAGCATTTCTCTAGGACTTTAAAGACAGCAACTGAAATAACTAATGGGGAGGAAAATGTCCCTGTATATAAGCTTGTTTTCTGCTTCTGCATGCCAATTCATAGCTTCAAAATTTGGGTTGGAGAAATACAATGGGACAATGATTGCATATCAATTAATTGTTTGGGGGAAGATTTCCGTTTTGCATATGCCATTCCTAACAGTATCTGCAAGCACTCATTTGCATCTGCCCTCTTGCTGAATATGCCTTGAAAAGATTTGATCAAGGACCCAAGAAATGAAATACAGATGAATTTTATCTGCCCCCTTCAGTTTCAATACTTTTATAGTTCAGTACCACATGTTATGTGTGTGAATCTGCAGTCACCAGGGCTAGAAACTTTACTGCAATTCTATATTATGTTCATAACCAGTGGCTTACAAGGAGTAATCTTCCCTGCGCTAAAGCACCATACAGGAAGAGGCTTTACTCCTACACTGTGGAGCTCCTTACCTGTAGAGCTTTGGCAGGAACCATCCCTGCTACTTTCAGGCATCTTCTGAAAGCTGTGCTGCTTAGACAGGCCTGAATTATATGATTTTTTTCTTAAACCAACTAGTATCTAATGTTTTTAATTGTGTTTAATATATATTTATAGATTGATTTTATTGCATTTTATATGTTGAATGCCTCCTTGTTATAGTCTATGAAAGAGTGGATTATGAATTTATTATTATTAATTTCATTTCTATACCGCTTTATATTTTAAAGGGAGAAAATATTGAAGTGTTTTATTATTACACATTGAAACATCAAATAAAGCAATGCAGAAAAAAACATTACGGAGGAAAGTCTGATATAAAGTATACATTCATAGCAACATTAACAGGAAACTAAAACATTTACTAAAAAAACCCAGAATAATACATTACAAAGCAGGTGAACTACAGAACGCACATTTAACGCAGCAAAGTTAACAAAAACAAATTATCTCCGACATTTTGAAGGAAAACATTACCATTCCAGTTTGGTATTGTCTACTCTACACCATGGGCAAACTAAGGTCTGGGGGCCGGATCCAGCCCAATCGCCTTCTAAATGCAGCCCGCGGATGGTCTAGGAATCAGTGTGTTATTACATGAGTAGAATGTGTCCTTTTATTTAAAATGCATCTCTGGGTTATTTGTGGGGCATAGGAATTCGTTCATTATTTTCTCAAAATATAGTCCGCCCCCCCACAAGGTCTGAGGGACAGCGGACTGGTCCCCTGCTGAAAAAGTTTCCTGACCCCTGGTCTACACTATCTGGCAGTGACTCTCCAGGGTTCATGACTAGATTATTTACCAACTCTTCCTGGAGATGCTGGGGATTGAACTGAGGACCTTTTGTATGCCAAACATGTGTTCTACCACCAAGCTATAGCCCTTCCCCTACTATTTATTAGAAAGCTCTGGAACTTGCAGGAGCTCAATATGTGGCCAATGGATCACTTTCAGTTTGGCAAGCCATAAATTGTCCAAGCCTAATTTAGATTCTGAGACGTCAGGGCTAGGACCTGTTTTATCTATGCACAGTGCCTAGTTAAGTGTTATACACTTTTGCAAATATTGTATCATAACTGTTTAGCAACAAGATGTTCAAGCTTTCTTTGCTGGCAGAAAGCCAGGCTAATATTCTGTTGTATTCTGTCATCATCTCTCTACTGATGCTCTGGACACAAACTGGAATGACATTGAAAGCATTGGAGGAAAGGCTAATTTTAGCCCACTGAAGTATAACTGTGTAGCTACCAGCAGAGACCTCCTTCCTGGATGCCATCCTCACAAACAGCAGGTTAGAACAAACTTATTTTTTCATGCTTTGTGTCAGAATGAAAGAATTTGTTAAAAAGAGAAAGGTTAAATTAAGTTATTCTGGACTCTGTGGCACAGAGCAGAACAGTCAAATTGTAAGAAGAGCTAAGCTTTCTTTAGTTCTGACCCTTTGCTGTGAGAAAAGAAAGCACTCATTGCATGATCCATTTCCCTGTGCATAGCTTCTGCTTTATAGCAATCTGCTGTATGAGACTGCAGGCTTGTCCACACTCGAGCATTCATTAGCTGCCAATCCACATTTCCTCCATTTGAATCAGACTGGAGTAGTCCATACTGTGATAGGAATTTTGAGGTCTTAGATATATGTTAAATGTTCATAAGTGTACCAACCAAGCACATACATAGATCAGCACAGGAAGACTGACCTGGAACCATTTTGATTCCCAAACTGTCCCAAACTGACCAAATGTTTTCTCTGCAAGGTCAAAGCAAAATGGAAAAGCCTCCCCATTGTCTTTTCCTTCACAAATCCTGTCTTAAGGGCATGTCTGTGTTCGAATAGGGTGTGAGCCTGTGACATGGCCCAGGAACTAAGTATTTATCATTACAAAAGACTGGCCAGGCTACCCAGGCAATCCAGTCAAGTAACCTGCCAGACAGGAGATAAACAACAACAGGAGAAAAACAACATTCAAATTTCTGTTTTAAGACCGCCTTTTCTGTGATATAGGTATGATGTATCTGAGGGGTGGTCTTAGGTTACACCCCTTCTGTGATGTATGTATGATGTTTCTTTTCTGTTCTGGAACAGCTCTTGAAAAACTGGAGTGTGCTATATGATCTGCGAATTCTAACTGTTTGAGAGTTAGCCTCCCAACAGGTTGGCTACTGCCAGAGACCCAGCCAAAGGTGCCATAAAGGAAAAAAGAAAGAAAAAGACACACAAGTAATTACTATGAACTAAAATGCTCATCTGATCTCAAAAAAGTTTTCCCATTGATTCTAACCACTGAATCTTTGCAGTCAAGTAGAAACGCCAAGAGGGGCTTTAGAAAGAAAAGTCCAGATAATACAGCTTCTGCTCTCAATCTTCTCCAAGCGTATTTCACACCTGATGGTTCTTTTTGATTGCAGCTGCAACAATCAGATGCATTTGAGACAACAGAAGCAGGCCTCAGGTCAGGTCTTCAAGAGAAGTACCGCTTTGTTTGATCTGGCATAAAGCCCATCTACTCTTCTGTGGCGGCTGGACAGATGACATCTCAGACTGATGCTGCGTAACAGGGCAGGAAGCAGAAAGCTCAGAGACCTCCAAGGCTATACAGTAATACTTGTTCTGCATTCTGATGACGATGCCTCTCAGAAGCATGACAGACAGAAGCAAACAAAATGTTCCTTTACTACAGTGGCCGGAACCAGCACTATCCCCGTGGTAAAGGGGGATAAGATTTGGACAAAAGTATGCAAAATGAGTTGTGGATGGTGTGTTGGGGCTGCATCCTCAGCTAGCCTCCTTCTGTCTGAGTCGCAGCTGCAAAACAGGTTGGCAAGGGTGAGGGGGCAGTGAGGTGGGCATGGTGAAAATGTTAGAATTCCTGCTCCGTGGTTGCAGTCATGGAGTTGTTGTCTATCACATGACGGTATATGTTTTGACTCCACAAAGTGGGAAGTGACAGAGACAGGTGTTACTGTGTTCCGTGAAGTGGGACTATTGTCCTTTGTTCTTTCTCTTTGCTGTCTGATGCTAGAGAGAGAGGGAGCAATGTTGCAGTGCTCCGTGTGTGTTTATATGTAAATAAAGTAGATTAGCCAAACTGCTGAGTTGCTGAGGTCTGCCATGCAAGTTGCGAAGACTCTGCAGATCCCTAAGTGTGCCGATGTCTATTGGCATCAATCACTGTGATGTTCGGGCAGAAGAAAGCTTTTGAAGCACCCGAACAATTGACCAGGAGGGAGGGAACATGCAAGTCGGGCATGTGTCTCTACAAGGGTCCTACTCAAGTGTAGGACGAGCTCCTGACAGAAAACATGCCAGCAGGAGCAGCAGATAGGCTCTCCCAGTGCATCTGCACCTTGCCAACCTGACCACCTTTTCTCCCTCATCTCTCCCTCCATCCTAGCATACAGCAGTGACTTAGCCAAAGGGCAATCAGGGGAGCAACGCAAGGCTGCTGCCCTCAATATTAGAGATGTAACATAGAATCCTCTGGACTCCCACTGAGCAGCAGGTGTAGCAAAGGTGCTCCACAGAGCAAAAGACCCTACAGAACCCTACTCTCATATAGACAAGTCCAGGGCTGTTAAAGGCACAGCTCAGCATTTCTGAAAGGACAAGCACTAACTGCTTTGGGGATCAAATACACTATTACTCTTTGGCAACAGAGACTTCATTAGGGACCTCATGCTCTAGGGCAATGCATTTGTATCGTGCAGTGGTAATCAGCAAGAGGACATTTATGAGCTGGAAGGTGTAGGGAGTTTTTAAAAGTTTCCAATCTAGTAAAATCGAGTTATATTTAATGATGATGATGATGATGATGATAATAATAATAATAAATTTATTATTTATACCCCACCCATCTGGCTTGGTTTCCCATAAAACACACAATGGTATACTTTATGAAACTATGTATAAAGTCAGTTTCAAACTGAAAGCTTCCCTTTTGAATCAATGAATGTAATGAAATGGAAGATAATTTACGACCTTGAAACTGGTACACACTAAGTATAAAAGCTGCATAGTAAAAGTACAGAAGGTTATTTTTGTGTGTGAAAAGAGCTGAAATAGGATTGTATGAATTCATTAAATACATGTTCCTCTGAACAATGCCACCTGCACAAGCTTCTGCGATTGGTTAGCTATTCTAGACTGCAGAGTATTTCTGTGTCAGGTAGGTCCTCTTGTTGCTCATAATAAAGAATTCATCCTTACTTGCGCATTCAGTTTGCAAAATGATTTGGAAAAAACATGAATGATTCTTGCATCCCTGATCAGGGATAGTCCCAAAACACTAAACCTAGGGATGGACAAATAGGTCAGCTTTGGTTTCTCTCAGTTTCTCATCCCCCCACCCCAGTTTCAAGTACAGTTCTCTCACATTTCCACATCAGTTTCCTCCTTGCTCCATACGTGCAAAAGAGCTACACAGTGGTGACCTGAATCTATGGAAACACTGGTAGGGATGTATAAGGGGAACCAGAAGTGGACTGGTGAGAATACAGATTGGAGCCAAGAGGTGGTAATCCAGTCATGCAAGCCTACAGCTTCTTTCTTCTGTCCTGCTCCTAATAGTATCTAGCGTAACACCCAAAGAAGAAGCCTTGGTCAACGCAGCCTCCAGGAACAGGCCAAATGATCCTGCACACCTACCCCTCCCCTGCTACCTGTGTGGATCCACAGCTAAAGCACCTCCACACTTGCAAGCAGCTTATTTATAGCAGATGACATTTCCTTAGGTAAGAGGTTGCCACTTACACCAGAAGGAGTGAAAGCGTTACATTTCTAAAATCAGCCCCTGCCCTCCCTGCCACGTCATGCCTGCCCCTGACAGGTGCCAATTATGGCATCGCACCACTGTAGACACAAGCAAGGGAGCAAACCGCCCACTCTGCAGTTCGTCTCAAATGACAGAGCCTAACGATATAATTGGAGTGATGTTGAGGAGGAGAGCAGAAAGATAAGAGGCAGCAATTTAATCCTGCAGGTGTGTAAAAGGGAGAGTGTGGGGAGAGGTAAAGAGGATAAGTATTTCTGTACATTGTTTCTGGGCTACAGAGAAAAATGCACAGACACTCAGTGCTGCCACTCTGCACCCCATAATAGGCAGTGGCCATATCTGAGGCCAGCTGTGACTACAAGCAAGGCAAGATCAGGCATTAGAGGTGGTTCAGTGGACTGCAGCTTGCATGGCCCTGTTTCTGAAGAATGGATGGGGGAGAAATTTCATTCAGTTCACATTTAAAGGGGAATTTGTCTAATCTGCACTTTCCAAAACGATAAGCAAACTGAAACCCAGAAAATGTGGGTTACTCTATCTGAGTAATGTGCATAATGTGTGCACATTACTCTGAGTAATGTGCATAATGTGTGCATAAAAATGCATAAAAATGCATATATTTGTGTAAATGGATAAACTGTATTAGAATGGAGAAAACTGCATTATAATGGACAAAATTGCATGCACAATTGTATATATTAGGAAAAATCTGCACCAAAATGTTGATGAACTTCCATGAGGATTTTCTTCTTCTTCTAAAAATAATTACTGACTGATGGGGAGAACTTAACTTAAGTCTGGAAAAATGAGAAACAGAGAGAAACCAAAGTTGACAGATTTGCGCATCCCTGCTTAAAAGCATCACTGGGCTGGAACTATGTACATCTCGACTTCTTAACATGTTACATTTTTAAGGTGGAAATCAGGGCCACAATAGATATAATGTGGAAGATTTTTCATTGGTGCTCAATAAAAATAAAAAGCAGTCACAACGTACTTCAACCTTCATCAGAGCCTCAGCACTAGGATGGAAGATCAATCCTTCTCAGCCTTGCCGTTTTCCCAGTCAAAATCATCTCATCCCCATGCAGCTATTAGCTTTGATGGGGGAACATCCAAGAGTCTGTATCGTGTCATATATCCCCCGCAATCCCCAGCAGAGCTAATAACAGCTTGGTAGAAGGGGGTGATTTAGATCGGGAAAATGGCACAGGATTAAAGGGTTAATTATACCCATCCTCCAGTGTTACTGCCAAAAAAACAAAAACCTAAAAAACTGACTCCCTGCTCTGAAGTGGTGATGGTAGGGAATCCATTTCAGAATTTTTGCATATCAGATCAAAAATCTCCTGTGTCCTTTTGGGTTTTCAGACCTCTTTGCAAATACATATGCCATAGAGGCAAACTTTTTAGAGAGCCGATTGGCTGTGGCTCCCTGCCAAGGATAAACCAGTTTTTTCTGTTGAATAATATGTGAAATTACCTTTAGAAGAAAAGACTAAAGTTTCAATCGTTAAGCATATGTTATGCTCATCTGTTGTTGTTTTTTAACATTAGCTTCTTTATTTATTAAATTTCTTTACAGTGGTACCTCTGATTACGTACTTAATTCTTAATTCATTCCGGAGGTCCGTTCTTAACCTGAAACTGTTCTTAAGCTGAAGCACCACTTTAACTAATGGGGCCTCCCACTGCCGCTGCCCGATTTCTGTTCTCATCCTGAAGCAAAGTTCTTAACCTGAGGTACTATTTCTGGGTTGGCGGAGTCTGTAACCTGAAGCGTATGTAACCTGAAGCATGGTACCTGAGGTACCACTGTACTGCCCTTCATCCGAAGATTACAGGACAGCTTACAATATAAAAACACAGAATATGTAGCATAGCAACAAACAAAAAAATTGCCCCTCTACAGTTTAAAGGGCCATCAATTGTTTAATTGGCCATTAGTTCCCTGCAGTGATCATCTCATTTCGCCAAACAGATGTAGTGACTCTGCACAGCTTCAAGACCTGCTAGCATTTCAAGTTGTGACATAACACTGTGTCCAGGAACATTATTGGTTGAGCAGGAGGTGACTATCACCACTGGGCATCATGGGGCCGGCCAAGAATGCCCCTGGGAATGATATTGTATGGTGATACAGCATCGTTCCCAGGGGTGTTCTGTCCCAGAAATGCATCAGGACTGCTAGAGGCACCAGGTCGCTGCTTGCCGTGTTGGAAAGCCTTTTTTATTATTATTAAGAAAAAGAAAGAAAGGAAAATAAAAACGCTTGACCACGAGTCACCCTGAAAAGTTGCCAAAAATTCTCACCCAGTTTTGTTGGGCGACAGATGGTCTGACCTGGTAAAAGACAGCTCCCAAAATCCCATTCCAAACAGAAAAAGAATGAAAAAAGAAAATTGAGGTGGGGGGAATATTTGGCCCCGTTTGAATCAAGAGCAAAGAGCAATCTCCCTAACAAAATATGTACCTGGCGATTTTGTCACCAACTACTAATGGAGTTTTAGCAGTGATTCTGGCTCCATTAATCCTCTCTGGTCTAAGCTTCCAATTATACAGTAACACTCTTTTGGAAGCAGTTCCCACTGAAATCAAATTATTTCCAAGTAAATGTAGGGTTCTGCTTCTCTCCCACAAAGAAAAGAATGGGAATTTAGTGTGAAATGAGAGATTGCTTAAAATGCCGAACATTCTGAAGAGAGGGGAAGGAACTTCTTAAATTTGCTCATTCTGTGAAGCTGAAAAAAAGACCCAGCTACCCAAATCCTGAAATGAAAGAGAGTATTTTATATCATTCTTTGCTCTAGATCTTTACCCTTCATCTACACTCAGCACTCCTAAAGAGTCCACAGACTCTAGCTGCAAAGAGTCCACAGACACTTCTTCTCCAGTTGTAAAATCCAGCTTGCCAACAGGGAAGATTGGTCAGGAAGAAGAGGAGGAGGAGTTTGGATTTGATATCCCATTTTATCACTACCCGAAGGAGTCTCAAAGTGGCTAACATTCTCCTTTCCCTTCCTCCCTCACAGCAAACACTCTGTGAGGTGAGTGGGGCTGAGAGACTTCAGAGAAGTGTGACTAGCCCAAGGTAACCCAGCAGCTGCATGTGGAGGAGCGGAGACGTGAACCCACTTCACCAGATTACGCGTCTACCGCTCTTAACCACTACACCACAAAGTAAAAAAAGCTAGTTTTAGTCTGCACGTATGACCTGCACAGATGAGTTCTGAAGCTGTTGTCTTCCTTATCTCTGCACCACTTCTCAGCTGTTACTGGGCATTCCTGTAAGTCAACAAGATGAGTGACCCACTGGAGTCTGTCCAATACACTGCCAGGGCTGTGCTGCTGAAAATGATTCAACTTAGTAACATGCCTTGCAATGATCACACTGCCTCTTGTTGAAATTGTCATTTCATAAAGAAGTTGCATGTTATTTTGCTTAGAGTAGAAATGGGCCAGAGCCTGGCCCAATAACACTGAATTGTGGGAATGTTCAGGGGTGCAGGAGAGGATATATTGTGAGATTATATCCTGATCCAACTTGTGCTAACAAGTTCCCAAAATATCAGCAGAGTTTATAGACATTCCCCTTTAAGTTCGCAACGGTAACGTGTGCACAGGTTCGCTAGAACCTCTATAATAATTACTCTGGTAATTTCCCCTTTGTTCCCTCTTAAAATACAAGACACAACACAGTCTTTATAAAAGTATAAAAGAGTTTACTCACGTTCTGTTCACAATATGATCCCAGAAGGCACACAGGCTTAAAAAGGTAAAATACATTTAGAATCTATCTTGTAGCAAGATAGTCCTTATCTCCTCTCTTGGCTGGGAGCCAAGAGAGCATCCTTAGATGTTTCCTCATGGAAGGAAAATGGCAGAGAGAGAGAGGGACTGCCTGCCCTGTGCTTTTGTCATTACCTGCACAGGTGAGGCCACACCCACCCACCTCTGGTCACATGCGGAGGAAGTCCGTCCCCAGGAAGTTTACCTGCTTGCTAGACAGACATCCCTCCCCATGTTCTAACATGTACACTCTAGGAATGTTGTCATTGACTGCTCCTGTGTTTACATCCCACATGAATAACCCTTAGTTCTTTACGTTGTGAATGGGTGAAATCAAGGAAAGCAAAATGATTATTGTGAATGCTACCTTTCCCATTACAGAGATCAATTAACTTAAAATTGCCAAGTTGACAGTTTTATCACCTATCGCTATTGTTGTAAATGGTTACTGTATTTATTTTGCCTATGTTCTAGCTTTTGTTGAATTGTCACTATTTGTGCTTTCTGCATTTCCCTCTGACCTCACAGTTTCCAACCCCCAGCTCCATACCTAGAACTGAGAATTACACTTCGTGCATGATGAAGTGCACTCTAGCTCACAGAAGATTGTGCTACAATTTGTTAAGTCTTTGAGGTACCACAAGACTCTTTGTTGTTTTAATCATGAATAGAAAGCACACATGAAATCCTTGCAATCTGTTTTGGACTGAGTTTGGAATTGGCACATTAGAGCTGTGAACACTTAGGATTTGCTCTTACCAAAACACATGTGCACTCATTTATAGGAAGTGATGTTTTTATTCAGGACCTTTCCATCTAACAGAGTCCGAAATGTTAGGGGTGGGAAGCAAGAAGTTTTCAGCCAAGGGCAGAAGACTCCTTTGCATAATCACTGGTATATTTTTAGCATCATTTGCAGAGAGAGGGGACCAATCAACGTTAATTTCTCTTTAAACTGCACATAATAAAATGTACGAATAAATGTCCACCCGCACTCAGACAGAAAAAGCTGTTTTCCAGCGCAAATGCTTCCTCACAACTCCTTGTTGCAATGAGGGAGACACAGACCAAATTTCCCTTGCAACATATTTTTTCGTTGGGGGGCCGTTATAACAGGGACTGATCTCTTTGGTAATTCTGAAAAATGATGGGCCTCTTTGGGTCAATGCTCTGAACAGCGCAGGATCTCAAAGCAGATGCTGCAGCAGGCGGCTTGTGAAGTCCTATCAGATCATTGACTCTCAAACTTAACAAACCCTAGATGTCAGGGACTCAATATTCTCTAGGTCAGTGATTCTCAGTCACTGTTTTGTGGTCTGCAGCCAAGTTATGGGAGGATTCTTGGCTTGGCAGGCACATATGTGCTTCAGCTCTATGGCCTTTTCAAGCTTTTCTGTTAACTGGCAGGTACTCTTTCAATGAGTTTGAAGCATGAAGAAGACTGAAACTTCCCAATAGATTGTGATACAGAGACTGTGTACACACCAGACATTGAAAACACATTTCCTGATCTCCTAAGAATCCGGCGAACTGTAGTTTGTTAATTGTGTTGGAAACTGCAACTTTGCGAGGGTAAACTGCAGTTCCCAGGAAGCGCTCTCTCTCTCTCTCTCTCTCTCTCTCTCTCTCTCTCTCTCTGTGTGTGTGTGTGTGTGTGTGTGTACATGGATGTGTGCTTTGGATGATGGTATGTATGCAGACAGACAGTGAACAAATATGGTAGGAATATTTTTGCCTATCTCTTCCTACTTGTTCAGGAAGGAGGGAAAGTCGTCTTTCCACTGACTGATATTAATATGAAAGGAGAGCAGGAATTGTTTGTCCAGAATTTTGTATTCTTTACTGAAGAAGAAACCAATTTCTATACCATGGTTTGTATCCAATGCTAGTCCTATTAAGATTAATGGATCGAAATTAGTCATCTCTATTAATTTCAATGGGTCTCCTTTGAGTAATACTAGCATTGACTACGATCCCATATTTAAGATTTAGGGAGAAGTGCCAGATATTTTGCACTTTGGGGTATTTTCTGTTTGTTTGTTTTTTATTGTAGTTTCAATAACCATGGAAATTTCTCCTGAAAAACACTGGTCTGAAATGTGTGTCCATTGCTTCCTTGCTTCCCTTGACTACTGCTTTTTTAATACCACTTTGTACCTCACTGCCGCTTTCCTTTTCCTGGGTTTGGCACATGGCTGTTTGCAGCTAATCAGGAACCAGGTTGTGAACAGGGAAATGTCATCACAACACTATGTAGCTGATCACATCTGGCTGTTTGAGAAGGCTGCTGAAAGTGTGATAGGAACTGAAGTTAAAAAATATATAGGGAGTGCTGGAAAACTGTTAAAGAGGGGAAGCTGATTGGTTCAACCTTAAATGAAACCATTTTAAAGGAAAGAAAATGCTGGATATCTGTAGTCAAGTCAAGATACGTTAAGAGGCCTCCCTCCCTCCCATCTTATTTTATTTTTGTTCTTAAGACCTTTGTCTGAGAAGGGGCCTTGTGCAGATTGACAGCCTAAACACTTCTAGGCTGACTTCAGTCAATAAAATTTATCAGGCACAATCCATCAAGCACTGCTCCATTTAACATCAATGGGGCCACAAAAGAATCATTCTTGGGGACTTGAACTCATCTTGTTTATGTTTAGGTCTCTTGGCTGTCTTTTTAAGGCTGCTTTCTTACTTCACTTCAGATGATCACCCTCAGATTCCACTAGGACTCAGCAACTAGTCACTTTTGCTCCGGGTGGATGAATAGGAGAGGGGGAAAAACTCTCTTCTTGCATTATAGCATGCACAAGAAAGTGTAGAAATAATGCTCTCCCAGCACTACAAGCCTAGCAATAGCTTTTTCCACAGTAAGGGAGAATAATAGGTTGGCTATGCAATGTTTACTTTTTAATTCCAGCAGATGTACTCAGTGTAAACGCACCATATACAAGGGTCTTAATGGAGCAGCTCTAGTGGCATGGAAAGATTCAGAGCCCAATTATGTTTTCAGGAGCCTCTACCAGTATACAACACAGCTGCAATTCCCCTTAAGGGGCAACTCAGTAAGCTAAATCTGACAATGTAATAACACAGAGCTAGATTCTCATCTTTTCTATATTATTGCATTGCATATTTAGAGACGAGAACAACTTGAGATTTCATGGGCAAAGGAACCCCTATGTTTATGTAATTTGCTGTCCTCCATATCAGAGGTTACACCACTGTATTCTGTCATTTCCAGCTTGAGTTGATAACAAGCCAAAGAGAGAGAAAGGAAAGGAGCTGAGCAGTACTCAACAAAAGTACACACTCAAAAACTAAAGATTCAAAAGCAAATCATTGGTTAACAAAAGAGCAACTCCTTAAAAGCAAACTACTATTTACATTTTACCAGAGTCAGGAAGGATAGCATATTTTAGAACGTTTTACTATTTTTCTTGCAACATTTTATTATTGTCCTGGAAAGGCAATGCAGTATGTATTTGAAAATACTGGATCATCTATAATGCTATTGCCGTCTTAGAAGCTTGCAACCTTTTCATTCACTTTGATATTCAATATTTCTTATGGTATGATTCAGTTTTAGCCATGTGTAATTATTTGTTAAATGTAGTCTGATTTTAAGACACAATTTTATTTGTTTCTGTATGTTCAGTTTTGTTGAGCATAACTCTGTTGGGTGCACTTTTACATGCGGTACCGGCAGCATTTTTATTTACAAAGGGAGATACCTTTTTTTTTTTTTTTGCTTTAAAGCAGTGATAAAGAGCCTGGTGTTCTCCAAATGTTGTTGGATTCCAACTCCCATCAGCTCTAGCCAGCCCTGTAGCCAGAGTGGGGTGCACTGTCCCCCTTGAGCTAAGTTCTCTCCCCCCCCCCGATTTTAATGGTAACATACATTTATAATTGTATGAACAGGACCCTCTGAAAAAAACACACAACACGAGTAAAGCAGGGTGCCTTCAACCAGGTTGTGGAACAGTTGAGAGTATCTTTATTTGGCCTTACTCTTTATTTTTTCTGATGATGAAGACTGAGAAAGTTTAGAACAGGGACAGATTTCTCTAACAGGCCATTCAGGTCCTGGCCCTGGCCTAGTGCCCGTGAGCTTCATAGTACAAGGCTTACAGAAACATAAAGAAACAAAAAAAACACACAAAACCCCCACAAAAAAACACACCAAAGTCTACAGAAACAGGCACATCTTTCACATTGGAAATGTGTTGTGACATCTATTGAACTTTATCAAAATATCTGAAGGACACTAGCTTGGGAAAACTGGGCATATAATGAAGTATTTGAATTAGGTATGACCTGTAGAACAACAACATAAAAAGTTTACTAAGTAGCCTGCTGAGACCCCAAGTAATTTTTGTGTGGTGCATGAAAAAAAGTTTGAGGAGCACTGATTTTTGCCACAGACCAATAAGCCATCTAACTACTGTCGCCTCCCCAGCTGCCTGTGTTGCTTCTAGCACCCATGCACTGACACCCCTTTCCCACTGTTTCTTTTTATCATCCTGCCTCTTTCATGGAGGAATGTGCCATTGCTCTTGCTTTCAGCTCTAAGAAGAAAATGTTCATTAATTTCCACCCAACGTTATCGTTTTTATTCACTACTTCAAAGTGCCGGAACCAGTGTGTGCAATTACAGACACCCCCCCCCCCGTTTATCATTATTCTGTTGCAACATTCACTTGTGAGTGGTTAATTTGTATTCTTTAGGACTTGGTACAATCTGGCTGTCTCCATTCATATGTGAATATAGTTACGCATACAAGCTGAAGGAAAACACTGGTGGAGCTCAGCTGAAGCACCAAGAATCTTGGTTTCCAAGTGGAATCGTGGTACTTCAAGGGAAAGGGAAACAGCCACTCAAATTCCCAATTGATCTAAGACAGTTTATGCTCTCCTCCACAGTGACTGTTTTGGACTATCTCTCCAACATCTATAGCAGTACAGCTCAGGAAGCCCTGCACTGTATCATTTCTCAACTTCTAGAGCAGCCTTTACTGCACAGACAGGAATCAGTGACCCTGCAGATGTTGCTGGACTACAGTTCCTAGCATCCCTAACTATTAGCCTTGCAGGCTGGGGCTAATAGGAGTTGGAGTCCAACAATAATTTTCTCTTAAAAAATAAATAGAGGGAATGGTGATAGTCTGATAGCCCTTCTCCCTGAAATGTATATATTTTGATATATGAGATATTTGATATATGAGATTTATAAGGGTGATATTTGGCAATGCAATTTTATGTTTCTGAATCTCAGTATCCTTTTTAAAAAAATGCTGTTCTAATGTCTTTGCAACCAAGCATACTTCTCGAAAACCATGAAGCCACAATATCCATCTGAATTACTAAACACACACATGTGCGCGCGTGCATACACACACACACACACACACAATTCTACCAAGCCTAATTAGGCTGCTGGCAGTACAGTTGTAAGATGTTTGACAGCAGCATCACTGAAAAGTTGTATTTCTCTGATGCTTTGCAAACCACCCGGTCTTTGTCATGTATAGATTTCTACTAAGTGATGAGCATCCTCTTCACTAATGAATTAGTCCTGATCCTAAAAGCGTTCTAATTTGTCTTGACGCTGCCTTTGATTTTGACATCAGAACAGGCTTTACAGAAATCACCTGTCTCTTCTATCACAACTGTATTGCCATGGGAATCCCCACAGAGAGGCACTGATGTTATTATAAGAATTAATTTAAGCTAGTAACGAGGAACTGAATTCCAAGTGAGAAACGAAACAAGGCTGAAATTTGCCATGTGTAAATTGAAGATTGCTCAGAGGGCTCAGTCACACGTTACACAGCACGGAGGAAGTGGACAAAGATACATTTTTCTCATTCTCTCATTATATCTTTTTAGAAGGCCCCCCCCCAATATGTGGAATGCTCTCCCTAGAGAAGCTTGCCTGGTACCCACTTTAATGTCTTTTCACTATCAGTCAAAAGATTTCTTTCCCCCTCAGTCTTTTAAACATTTTTTAAACATCTCTTAATATCCTTTAATATCATTGATATTATAATCTCCCACCTCTGCAGAATAACGACAGTTTGGCTGGTTCTTCTTTTTTTTAAATAGCTTTTGTAGCTTAACTGAACTTTATTGGATTCATTGCTGGGTTTTTAATTTGCATCACTCTCTGTTGGATTTTACAGCTGGATTTAATCTGTTTCTGGGTTACTTCTACGGATTTATGGTTTTATTAAGTTGTATTTTGTTGCTTTTATTATGTATGCAGCCAAGAGAATATATTTTGCTAGGGGAATCAGAAATGGAATAAAATAAGACTACCCTATAAAAATGACTGGTGGTAGATTCAGGAGGTCAAACGAAAGGAAGTACTTATTTCCACAATGCATAATTAACAGGGATTTCCTTTGCTGCAAGTGTTAAAGGCTGTTAGCTTAGCTCTAAGAGCAAAACCCTATTGCTGTTGCTGCCCATGATGCAAGGATGGGGTGCCAGGAGGACTGAATGCCTGGCTGTGTGACCGCATGCATGTCTACACAGAAGAAAGCCCAATTGAGCCCAGTGGCGCTTACTCCCAGGAATGTGTGCACCAGTTTGCAGTCTGCCAAGGATTTGGGTCTTCATTTTTGGGTCTCTTCACCTCTCCCTCACTATACCTCCTTGCCTCTGTGTTCCTTGGCATATGCAAGCAATTTTAAGGCAGGGCGGAGGGGTGTTTGTTTGTTTATATAATATCTAATTTGTCACATTTGTTGTTTTTGAGTTATACAAGATGATAAATTGATACAGAAAAACAGGTGTCGGTGGGCGAGAGTTAATGTGTGCATAAACACATGGGGTGGGTGGGTAGGGAGGTGATTGGTCCATGCACTCTTATATGGTGAGCCCTGATCAACCTTTAGTAAGAAAGCTGATGAAATGCTAAGGCTCATGCTGGTTTAGGCACATGAAATCAACTTGTGTCTAGCCCATCAACTTGCTATGCTATCCATGCATGCAGGGCAACTGATTATGTGCTGTTGTACACTTCAGCAACACTGTACAGGCCTACATGGCCACCCTGTTTGCAATTCTAATAACAACGTTTGTGGCCTGTATTGTCCTAATTACAGCCATCAGGTCTGAAATCACAGTGGCTAATCAGGGGCGTTGCAGCCCATTTCTCCACTTGAGGTGAAACGGGAAGTACCACCATGCCCTTCTGCTGCTGCCACTGCAGTTCCTCCACTCACCCTGCCGCTTCTGCCACAAGCGCAGCACCAGCATTGGCGTTGGCACCAATTTTGGGTGAGATCTTGTCCAACTTTGCTGGGAGTCTTGCTTATTCTGCAAGATCTCATGTGACTTTGGCTGATCCCAGTGCCACTTCTGCAGAGCTGCCACCTTGGAGGCTTCTGTCACCTGAGGCAGCCGCCTCAACCTGCCTCATGGCTGAGCCAGCTCTGTGCCTAAGGGCCGAAGAGTGCTCCAGTTCATCTCCATGGGATATTAAATCAGAGAAAATGGTGCCTCCTTAAGTATCAGCACTGAAGACAACTGGTTGAGGGTTATGTTAGCAGAAACAAACTCTGTGGAATGCCTCCCCTCCATTTCCTCCAACACAGTCTTCCTCAACCTACCACCATCCAGATGTTTTGGACGGCAACTCCTATAAACTGTGCTGGCTGGGATAGTGGGAGCTGAAATCCAAAACATCTGGAGGGCACCAGGTTGGAGAAGGCTGCACCTAGTTTCAGAAGTGTGTACTGCACTGGAATTTCAGGTAGTTGGAACAATATGCAGAAACAAATGAACAAGAGGCTGCTATTAGACTGCCGCATCTCTGCTTTTATAGTTGCACTGGTTATAAATAACAATCAGTCTCTTTCGCTTGTTTGCTTCTCTTTTTTTAAGGGGAAAAACACACACTTTGCCAAAGGTACTGTTTAGAGATCTTTCTAGACCATTTATTTTTAAATTACCAGCCAGAGGAGAGGAGGGAAAAAAAGGGGGGGGGGGAATCTCAGACCAATTGCTTATCAGAATGAAATCCAAATGTCACATTAGTTGAGAAAGTTGGGAGATTAAATTTTCCAATGCCCTTCATCTGCTGTTGACATTTTGGGAGCTTTGCTCCCCCCTCCCTCCCTCTAGCGCCTGCTTTTCAGCCTTAATATCTTAAACACACACACAGACACACACACACACAAAACCCAAACAAACCCTGCACAAGAGAGATGGCAGACTTGAATGTTAGAAAGCTTCTTAGAAGTGGTCTTTTTTGGTAGGCTTTAGTTTTGACCTGAGGATTGCATCTGGCTCTGTGACTGCACATGCAAGGTACTTGTAAGCTTTGTGGGATAAGATTTTGACTGGAAACCTTGCTTTTAAAAAAAAGTCATTAATTTAAGCAGGTCCACTGTTATTATCATTTAATGAATGTTTGCTGGCTTATGGCCTGTGGTTCTTTGCTTTCAGCATGTTTTCCTCCATCTGTTGAAGAGCCACAGTATTATTAAACACAACACTACGAAAACCATCTTCAGCCTATACCTCATCAGATTTTTATTTTAATCAGGTTGGTTTACAGTAAGAAGAATTTAAGAAGAAAAGCAACAAGTGGGGTTTGTTTTGTTTTGGCCTCCCTGTTTCAGGTGATGGAGTCAGTCAGTCAAGCTTTCCCTTCTACCGTAAAGGGCAGGAAATAATTTTGCAAAGGAACACTGACATTCTAATACCATTTTGTGATTCCAAGCAGTAGCTTGATTAAAAAAAACAACAATAAAGGAAAAAAGCCTCACCCACGATCAATCTCACAACAAAATCAGCATTGCTAGCTGTATCAGGCTGCCAAAGGGTAATAACACTTTATCACATCTATTGCAAATTCCATGCAATAATGGTATGCTATTTTAGAATTAACTCCTGCCATGCCAGATCCCAACAGCCTTAATTTTGTGGAAGCAGATTTCTGTTGTCCTTTTTTGCTTCAAAACTACAATGACACTTGATTTCCAGTGCCTCTGTGTATTTGACCCTGGACAGCACACTTGGACCCTGGACACCACCACATTCCCACATTGGCAAACACAGTTGAGGAAGAATATATATATATATATGCTGCTGGGTATTACAAATGCATATCCCTCACCCTCAGAATTTGTTACCTGCATAAGATTATGGATTTCCCCACCTTCTTTTGTGTCCTCCACAACCACCCACCCATGTGCAAA
Organism: Podarcis raffonei; assembly: GCF_027172205.1. Classification (NCBI taxonomy): domain Eukaryota; kingdom Metazoa; phylum Chordata; class Lepidosauria; order Squamata; family Lacertidae; genus Podarcis; species Podarcis raffonei. The sequence continues at coordinate 73,028,674 of NC_070603.1, forward strand.
ATAGTAGTAATAATAGTAAGAATAAAAAAATCCAATTGGAACTTTCAGCACAGTGTTACTATCAACACACTTGCCTTCTCTGGATAACTCTCCTATAATTAGCTAATTATTCATGGATTTGCAGAGACTGGGAGAGAGCGCTTGGCAAGTGATGGCTGCTTTTGTTTAGAGTCCTGTCAAATCCACCACTGAGCATGCAGCCATTTCTCTCAATCCTCTCCCATGCATGGAATGCAGTGAGATGCAGATGAACACTTCAGCATGCTCTCCCCAAGTTGTCAGTTATTAACAGTTTCTGAGAATGGCCCATATCCTGTTAATGCAAATCTACCTACAGCTCCATGCCAATCATTCTGTTCCATCATATCTGAACATACCACCCTCCTGGAGCATCATGTACCATACCAACCTGGAGGCTGCAGCAAAAAGGGGGAAGCAGCATGAATGATGGTGCCTATCAGAAACATTTGGCTCCCTTATTAAAAGTGCAGTGACTTTTAATCAGGCACGATTCAAAGTGCTGGTGTTAACCGTAAAGCCTTTCAGGGTCTGGGACCAGGACATTTGAAGGATCACCTTTTCTCTTATGAGCTGCACCACCAGCCAATATCTTCATCAGCAGTCCTCTAATGTGTCCCTGTGGTCCTCCAGATGTTGCACTAAAACTCACATTATCCCTTACTATTTGCCATACTAGGGGTGATGAGAGCTGGGTTTCCAACAACATCTGGAGGGCCATAGGGTCTCCAGCCTTGAGCTATCTGGTCGTAAGTATGGTTTAAAGATAAACAACCATAAGAAGGGAGTGCATCAGCTTTTAAGGTTCCCACCGAGAGTGAGCACCTTGATAGTAGACTTGAGAAAGCATGCAGATCACTTGATCACAGTCTTCCACACTGTGTCGAGATGCAATGCATGTCCATTTAAATCATTGCAGTTATTTCTAGGTTTGCATTTATACCTATGCATTAACATACACAAACATGTATCCTCTTTTGTCGTCTTTTTTGGTGATGAAAAAGGGTCCACTCTGTGTGCAGTTGTTTTTGAAGTACAAAACTGATGCTGTTGAAATCAAAACTAGGTCTTGTTTCTCAGCATGGCCAGTTATCTGCAAAGTGGTAGCCTTCCCCCCTCCCCCCAAGAATATAACTCAGGTAATAACTCTTAGTGGGAAATGGTGCTTGAGAGAATAAGCTTCTTGTGCTATTGTGGCCATTTTTACCGCATCAGAAATTCACCAAAAAGAGAGTGGAGGCATGCTGGTGTTGTCTGAAATAACCACAACCGCCCAGTCCTCATCTCAATTTGGCTTCACTTTAAACAACAACAACCACAACCGATACACTAGGATAGAATTGGAAGCAAGAAAGGGACAGTCATGGGAATTTGCTTACTGAAGCAGGCTGCTTCAAGTCACTTCATGGCAAAGCTGGCCCTGTACTGATCTTCATTTTTCTTTCCAAAATAGTGCCTTGATCTCCATTAACAGATCTGGGATTGTTTATGTCCCCTGTGTGTGTGAGAAGACTAGCTGTGACTCACAGGGTTCCCAAACGTATGAAGCATTATTTATATCCTGCCTGGCATGTTGTTCTATCTGTGTTTGATATGCCATTAAGCAGAGTGGCGGAAATATTATGATTTATTGGTAAAGTGCTTTTTTATATATTTCCTGCTGGCCTGGTATAAATATCTGATATTTATAATAATTACACCGACAGCATCAATTCATGATTCTAAGGAGACCGTCTGGCTGCCATGAAATTGATCACATTTATGAACTCCATTTTCAGGCAAGCATTGACAGCTCCAGTGCCTCCCATTCTCTGGAGTCCTCAGCAGTGCAGTTCACAAACTCCTGCTGATTGTATGGAAACCCATCCATTTGCATTGCTTAACACACCCATTGATGTGGCTGCCTCCAATGCATCAATCACTTTCCTTGTGACTTGAATTTCAACTTCCTTTATAAGAAACGAAAACAGGGGTGGGGTGGGGGTGAGGGGAAGCTATATAGTAACGTCCATTTGCTCAACTTTCCAGCAATTTCTCTTGTCCCATGCCCTTTGCAATGGTAATATGTGGAAAGTTATTCTATTTGTACCCACTGGTGGAGGAACGGGAGTGCGGAGGGAGCGGACCTCCCCCAGCACCACTATTCTGGTAGGGTGCCATCGCTGCGCCCCCCGGACATGCGCCGCGCCCTCCGCGTGCCACAGGCGGCGCATCATACCCCCAAAACGCACCTAACACCCCTGCAGGCGGCATACCATGCCCCCACCTGCTCTCCGCCCCCGGTAGCGGAGGATGCAGCTTCGCCACTGTTTGTACCATACCTGGACTGCCCAATCCTAAACATGTTTAGTGGTATTGACTTCCAGGCAAATACGCGGGTGGCGCTGTGGTGTATACCACTGAGCCTTGGGCTTGCCGATCAAAAGGTTGGTGGTTCGAATCCCCGTGACGGGGTGAGCTCCTGTTGCTCGGTCCCTGCTCCTGCCAACCTAGCAGTTCGAAAGCACGCCAAAAAGTGCAAGTAGATTAATAGGTACTGCTCCGGCGGGAAGGTAAACGGCGTTTCCGTGCGCTGCTCTGGTGTTGGCTTTCCATTGTGCCAGAAGCGGCTTAGTCATGCTGGCCACATGACCCAGAAAAACTGTCTGCAGAGCGGACAAACGCCATCTCCCTCGGCCTGTAAAGCGAGATAAGCGCTGCAACCCCCGAGTCGTTTGTGACTGGATGTCAGGGGTCCCTTTACCTTCACCTTTAAATATGCTTAGGATTGCAGCAGCCTTTAGGAAACTACGTGACATGTACTTCCATGACTCTTTCCAAGATGAGGCTAAGGCTGCAGTCTGAATACTGCTGTGGAAGAAGAGGGGCTCTTAAAACACTTTCCCCAATGTTGTTTTCCCACCCTACCCCAAGCTGCTGTTATTCTTGCGCGCGGGGTGGGTGGGTGGCTTTTCTCCCTATGGGGATGATTTTCAGCAGAAAAAGCAATGCAAGGGAGAAGGGTTTAAAAGCCCCCTTTTCTCCTCGGCACCAGTCCTCTACTTCTGATTTCAGCTTCAGTATCTGATTTGTCTAAAAGACAAAAGCCTATCAAAAAAGTATTACATGACATGTAAGATTCCCTCCCCCCCGCCATGATGCTGATGATGATAGCAAGAACAGCTAGCCAGTTAAGAAGGAGAAAGAAATCCAGATTATACGGATCCTATTTGATTGCAAAGATCAATCTGACTTTAGCAAGGTCCCTCTTCCCTAGGAGGGAATTTTTCTCCATAGTCTCAAATAGCAAGGAAAATAGATAGAGAAACGTCTTTGGATGCAGTGGAATTAAAGAGGCCTCTAGCCATTACTTTCAACTTCAGCAGCTTCTGCATGAAGGGTCAAGCTTTCAGGCTTTTGCCTGCAATTTCTCACATCAGTTGGCCATTTGTACCAGCACAGTGAGGCCACAAAAAATGACAGAGAAATGAATCAAATACAAACGTACTCATATTTCGCTAAAGTATGGAACCGGGCTATTCTGTGATTTAAAGGATCAGACCCTTTGGAATGGCAGATACAAAGGTTCCCCTCATTTATACCATAGAGCACATTGTTTTAGCACACACACACACATGCATCCTGGATCAGCCCAGGAAGAAAAAAAAGCCCACCTGTTATTTTTTTAATTAAAAAAAGAAGAGTCGGACACGACTAAACGACTAAACAACAACAACAACTAGGAAATCAACAATTTATCAGTCACCAGAGTCAGGTAGAGAAAATGAAAGCTATTGCATATGGTGCGGTAGAAATCCACAAAGTTCTAGTGACAGCAGCAGAATAGTGGCAACTTAATAGAGCTGGGGATCTGGCTGGAGAATTTTGGCCTCTATGATTTAAACATTGTCTTCCAACCATAAACATAATAATAAGACTTGCAAAAATAACTGTAATTTTCTCCCGTTTTGCTAGTGGCATCCTATAGCGAATGTTAGTTAATTTAAACACTTCTTTGTGAATAAACATTGAAACCCTCTCCTGCTGGAAGAATGAGTAAAGAGGAATTTTAAACTCTCCTCTCCTCTCCCTTTTCTTTCTTTTTACAAATATTGTATATCTCGAGCTCCCATTTACACACAATCTGGCATCCCCATTACCTTTTAAAATTAAATTATTATTTTTTAGAGGTCCACAATCAGAATTACATTGGGACGAACTAAAGGTGCAGTGAATAGGAACCTCATTTCTATTTCTTTCTGCATTTATATCTGGCATAAGCTTCTTGAATAAAGTCACAGTTTTACTGAATAGGCTTTGTCTGTCTGAACTAACTTCATTTGAGGGAGATCATGCTCAATTTAAATTTTAAAATGAATGTTAACAAAAATGGAGGATCTGTGGTTTCTTTCTATTTAGTTCTACTGCAGACAATTCGGTATCTTTTTAATTTCATCATCACTTTCACCATCATCTTTTCTTTATTTGTTGGAAGAAAATTAGCTGGAATATTGCTGAGTGTGAAGCAATAGGCTTAGGCAGAGAACGCTACATGTGTTTTCAATGGGTGAAGGACCATCATTTTACAAAAACCAACCAAAACCTATCTGAATCTGTAATAATATCAGACACCACCACCAAGAAGCATGAAATATACTGCTCTGAGATATTAATAGTCCTGGAAACTGATTTCCTATCCCCTTTCCACCTTCTTACAGTTTCAGAGTTCACAGGTTGTCTGAAGGTTGATTAATTTTTAAACATTGAGAGATTTCATGCTCTAGTATTCATGAGAGCTATGCAGGAAAAAACCCAAACCTGACCGTGGAAGTTGATAGACACCATAGGTCTGCCAGTGATGGTTCCCTGATGAAAGTACCAAGTCAGTCTCATTTTCTTAAGCCTCCTGTCTTAATTCTGCATTGTCTGCTGGAGTAGAGTAGTTAGGTTCATGAGGTTGGGGCTAGGGCTGGGTGATTCCTGGTTTTCAACATGACAATACATCACCAGCTAAACATTGCAATATATTGATATATCTCAATGTTTGCAATAAGGATGGAGCTATGTAGAGGCATTGGCTGGCTTCACAGTTTTTTCTGCATTGTGATTTTTGCCGGCGCCTGCTCATGTAATTTGCTGCCCCCCACAGGAGGCAGGGGAGAGCTGAGCCAGCAGAGCTAACAGAGGCTTCAGGAATCGAGAGAAGCATTGGCTGGCTTCACAGTTTTCCCCACATTGTGATTTTTACATAACACACACACACGCACGCACACCCACCCACCCACCCACCCCATGATTTGCAATATATTGTCGGGTTAAAATTTATGAAACTGATATAACGATATGGACTTCAAACTGGATTTGGATGATATATAAGGTTCCAGGGCAGGTTACAACAATTACAATGAAATATTACCCAGCCCTAGTTGGGGGCTTCTAATCTATGTGATCTTGTTATGTGCACCCAAAGGTTTCTTTCAACGCAGTCTAAGCTTGTATTCTATACCTTCAACACAAAGCTTCCTGAATAAAAATAATGTTCATGTTGCAGCTTCCTCATGCAATATAACCCTACCAGCATTGTACTGATCCAGCATTCTCAGCACTATCAAATGTGGATGTGAGGCCTTCTGCTTGCTGTGAGGATGGAATTATGTGGCAGCCTCAAAAGCAGATAGCAGTGAGCCGATCACTGTTATTACTATCAGCATGGTTAGTTAACTGCTGAGGAATTATGAAGTGTGCTGGTGCATCATACCCTCCAACATTTCTCCAATGAAAATAAGGATGTCCTTCCTTTTTATTTATTTATTTATTTATTTATTTACTTACTTACTTACTTACTTACTTACTTACCCACCCTGCCCATCTGTCTGGGTTGCCCCAGCCATTCTGGGCAGCTTCCAACACATATAAAAACATAATAAAACATTAAGCATTAAAAAACTACCCTATACAGGGCTGACTTCAGATGGCTTGGGGGGTGGGTCAGATAATTCCATACCCTCCAACATTTCTCCAATGAAAATAGGGACATCCTAAGGAAGTTGAGCTAAATGATGTGCGTGCTCCTGGTTGACCTTAAAAATCCATCTATTATTAAACTAATCACCTGTACACTATGTGTCTGTAGGAAATCTTACATTTCTGCTTTTTACAGCACCATAAATTCTCAAAAGCAAAGGAACAGGCATGCCAGAGTTAAAGATTTACCACCTTGTGCTCAGAAGTATGAATGATTATACACATATCTGAATGTGATAGGGAAATGCTCTTGGTTGGGCCTGTGGTCTTTCTCCATATTTTGGCTTATTATTATAAATTAATTACCTGCCCTTCACCCTAAGGTTCCAGGGCAGGTTACAACAAATACAATGAAATATGAAATACAGTTTTAAACAACTGAAAATTACAGAAATAAGGTGGGTCCTAAAAATATACATCTCAAGTGCCAAAAACCATAGCCTCAGATATTGGGTTACTTTGATGTAGAACACAGATTGTTCTCTCTCATATTCTGTTTGCTGCCCATTTGGGTTTTAGCTGGCCACCGTTCATATAATTAGGTTTGAAAAGGGTATTAGAAATGGCTCTTCAGGCACTTACTGCCAAGAGCTGGTATCTACTCCATTCCAACAGGTACTGACTTATCTAGTACAGTGGTGGTCCTGTGTTACTACTTTTTAAAGGCTATGTAACATCAACTACACCGGACCCCTCAGTCTTTGATTTATAATGCTATGAAGTTTAAGGAGAACAGCTTTGTCAAAAGCAGGCGCCAAAGGCTTTGTGTCCTCTCAGCAAGCTGAGGCAGCTTAATATCTGTGCTTCCTTTTCTTGGCCACAGGAGAGGGCCCAAGGGCACACCTTGCTTCAGCATTTAGGCCACCCAGGAAGACTCCAAAGCACTCCAGAAAGCTCTATAAAATGCAGCCATTTCTGGGATGAGTTAAGCCCAGTGGCCAATGCCTGGGAGTTGTTTTGAACAGAGCTCTATTCACATTGCACACAGTCACTAGCAAAGGCCTATTTCCTTGGGGAACTGAAGCTCTTTGGTTTGTACTTAACATGCTGATTGCCAGAATTACAGGATGGCTGTGCCAGGAGGAGGGTAGAGAATTAGATTCTGTCTCTAATTAGATGTTTGCTCTTCATTTGAATTTCAGATGCCAGCTTTAATTTTAGAAACTTTCCCAGGAAGCATAGTGACTTTCTCTAGCAAAAGTGCACCTGGCTCCTTCAGGCTTTGTCTGATGGGCTGTCACAAAATAAGCACAGAGTGGAGCCAACCACTGTCACTCCTTCTCTAGGTCCAAGGGGCAGACCTACTGCCTGTCAGATTTCTGGAAGTATCATTCAGGTAAAGGAAATCTTCCTATGTATATCTACTTAGACGGAAGCACCACTGACTTCAGGGAACTTAGGTAAAGGTAAAGGGACCCCTGACCATTAGGTCCAGTCGTGGTCGACTCTGGGGTTGCGGCGCTCACCTCACTTCAGTGGCAGAGGGAGCCGGTGTACAGCTTCTGGGTCATGTGGCCAGCATGACTAAGGTGCTTCTGGCGAACCAGAGCAGTGCACAGAAACGCCGTCTACCTTCCTGCCAGAGCGGTACCTATTTATCTACTTGCACTTTGACGTGCTTTCGAACTGCTAGGTTGGCAGGAGCAGGGACCGAGCAATGGGAGCTCACCCCGTTGCGGGGATTCGAACCGCCAACCTTCTGATCAGCCAGCCCTAGGCTCTGTGGTTTAACCCACAGCGCCACCCGCGTCCCTTGTTGTCAGGGAACTTACTCCCAGTTAAACTTACAGAAGATCACAATGGTGGACAGGTATGCTTTCAAATGTGGTTGCAGTAGATCTCTTTGGCCTTGCTTTTCTGAGCCAACATATGACCTGCTCCATGCTATGTGAAAGGGTCTGACAAACAGAGATCTCTCTTCTGGAAAGAAAGATATTTCTTTCAGAATAATCAGTCAATATGCATCAGCCATATGTTTCATTATGTTTGATTGGCAATGTAGTCATCATTTCATGAGATCAAATGTAATCTCGTAGACTCTACAGTTTAGAGTTTCAAGCAGCATTCAAAGAGACCCCCCCCCAGCATTCAGTTGGCAAGGGGGTGGGTTTTCTCAAGTTCCACAATTCACTATGAAATAGGGATTTGAAAGGAAAAGCACACATTTTCATCAGAAGTCTCATGTATTTGGATGAAAGTGTTGTTTCTTCATTTAAGAGCTCCTGTGTGATTTCAGTGTTTGCTGCAAGGTACTATTGTCATTATATGTTTGCAATAAAATGATATGTTACACACAAATATAAGCTACACAGATATAAGATGGGGGACATGTGGCTTGCCAGTAGTACATGTGAAAATGATCTAGAGGTCTTAGTAGACTATAAGCTTAACATGAGTTAACAGTGTAATGCAGCAGCAGCAAAAAAAAAAGATAATGTTATTCTAGGCTGCATCAACAGAAGTATAGTGTCCAGGTCAAGGGAATTAATAGTACTGCTTTATTCTGCCTTGGTCAGACCACACCTGGAATACTGTGTCTAGTTCTGGGCACCACAATTTAAGAAGGATATTGACAAGCTGGAATGTGTTCAGAGGAAGGCAAACAAGATGATTAAGAGTCTGGAAACCAAGCCTTATGCTGAATGGTTGAAGGATCTGGGTATGTTTAGCCTGGATAAGAGGAGACTGAGAGGAGATGTGATAGCCATCTTCATATATCTAAAGGGCTGTCACATTGTTTCCTCCTGCTCCTGAGGGTATGACTCAAAACAATGGCTTCAAGTCACAAGAAAGGAGATTCCAACTAAACATCAGGAACAACTTTCTGACAGTAAGAGCTGTTCAGCAGTGGAACAGAGTCCCTTGAAAGGTGGTGGACTCCCCTTCCTTGGAGGTTTTTAAGCAGAGGTTGGATGACCACCTGTCATCAATGCTTTAGCTGAGATTCCTGCATTGCAGGGAGTTGGACCAGATGACCTTTGGGGTCAAACTATACAGTTTTATGATTCTATGAAAAGAGGTGGAAAGATCTGAAGTCTTCATTTTGCTTCAATACCCAGAGCAGAATTACATTGCCCATCTCTGCAGATTTTACTATGGTATTCCATGCCTATATTTGACTGAAACATGTTCCCTTACATGTGTTATTGTATTTTTCACAAGGCTTCATGGGAATGTGTCTAAGATGAACACAATTTAAAGAGAAAAAAGGAGTTTAAAATAGTCAAATAACGCTGCCAAATCTTTTATGAAATGAAGCAAACACAAAAATGTATGCCTGCTGTGATTCCCTCCCCCAATTCAGTTCCCAAGATCAATAAAAACAACTTTATCCCACCTTCTATTCTCTAAGTGCCTCCTTGCTGGAAAATATTTGTCATAAGTAAAAGGAGTTCTGAATTCTCCTGAATTTAACCATTATTGCTTCTTTCTATTACCACCCAATGAGGAAATATTAGAACTTGCAATTCTATAACAAAACCCCATTTTGTTCACTGCCTTAAGTGTAGATCCTGTGCTTTGGAGCCAGTCAAATTACTCTGAGCTCTAAACAAAGGTGGCAAAGTAGACAGTGGAATTCTAACTTGAAGGAAATAACATGTGAAACTCATTCAGTGCATAAAATATAAGTGAAGGACAACTGGAAGACACTTACATATTCTGTGTCAGCCTTGGAGTCATAGTATTCAATATCCTCCTCCTACAGAATAAAAGGGAAAAGTTGTGATTAGTACAGTACACAGTCTCAGGCCACAGAAAAGAGGTTTTTCAATGTCATCAGTAGGCTTGCCAGCATTTCATTTTAACAAGACTGTGACTTGCCTGGGGGCTGGGGTTTCTGGTGAGTTCTAGCATGCTAAAGGCAAAGTTCATTGCAAAATGTTTTGGGGCACTTATGATGTTGGGGAGGCACACTGGGCTAACTCTGTGCTTGGATTCCACTGAAGGGTTAAAGAACCATGATGGGAGAGCAGCCCCCACAGGGGCCACTGCAAGTTGGCCACATTCTCTGTCTTTGGGTGTCCTGTTTACCTTGGCTCAAAAGAGCTTGCAGAGAATATCTGAAGGTATCTGAAGAAGTGTGCATGCACACAAAAGCTTATACCAAGAACAAACTTAGTTGGTCTCTAAGGTGCTATTGGACAATTTTTATTTATTTTTATATATTTCAACTGCGTCAAACCAACATGGCTACCTACCTGAATCTTGCCGAGAATGTTTGGGTATTATTATTATTATTATCAACCCAAACACTCAGACAAATGCTAAGGCTGGCATACAGAAAGGATTCCTGGGAACTAAGGGATGGCATGACCTGATTCCCCCCCCCCCCATGGCAGAAGTAACTCCTTATTTTAAAAATTGTTGTTGTTGTTTAGTCGTGTCCGACTCTACAGGTATTTTAAAAATCATTACTTTAAAAATAAATTCCTTTCTGAGTTTGAACCACATTGATGTCAATGATATCAATAACTCTTTTTCCTTTTCTCCTTTAGACTAGGGCATTTTTACTGGGGTGAAATGCAGTAGGCACAGCAAGGGTTGCCAGCGCCTGGGGCCATGCAGAGGGGTGGGTGGGAGTAAGGGCACACACATTCAACTGCCTAGCGGCATCCACATCACGGAGGAGATTGCAGTCACAGAGATAAGGAAAGAAGAGTTGTTCTGCTGTCTAGAGAGGTCACTTCCTGGTTTGCACGGGGAAGCCATTTTCAACAGAGCCCAGTGATGGAAGCACACAGCTGTATTGAGGCAGCACTGGCTATTGAAAATTTGCACCCCCTATCAATTTTGCACCTGGGGCAGCCGCTCCTGCCCCCACCACTATGCCACTGGTGAAATGGATCTATTTCTCTTCCACTCTCACACTTGTTTGCCCATAATTCAATTTTGTTGTCTCCACATTGATCGTCAAAATTATTTTAAAAATACTCTTCGTAATTAAGATGTAAATGTATATTCTTCTTCAAAACGGTATTGAAATGCATGCCTTGATATATTTCAATGACAGAAAACTGTATCACAATATTTGGAGAACCACAAAATCCTACTGATAGTGATGTTCCAATCAACACATTAATCTAATTGGATGACATTTTGATTAGGGATCCATGAAGATAGAATTCCTCAAGCACCCCATATTTTTACATTGGGTAGACTGTAGAGCCTGTTTCCTGTACCAGAATACAGAAACCATTTACTAGTTGGTAACTTAGTACACTGTACAATCATTTGATAAGGAAGTTTTCTGCATCATCCTGCCAACTGATCAGCAGAATCCACTTCTCAGTTTCCCTAGACCGAGAAACTCAGTTTCCCTAGACTTCTGATCAGTTGAGAAAGCCAGCAACATTTTCCTTATCACTCATAAGCCAGACAGGGTTGGCTCTCTAAGGTTTCAAACAGGAGTCTTTTTCAGCCCTACCTAGAGATTGAATCATGGACATGTTGTCTGCCCTTAATTTGCTTTGCAAAGAAGAAGCAGGCAAACTTCAAAGCTATGGGGCTGAAACATGTAGGAAACCACTGAGCCTCTTGGGCTTGCCGATCAGAAGGTTGGCAGTTCGAATCTGCACAATGGGGTGAGCTCCTGTTGCTCTGTCCCAGCTCCTGCCTACCTAGCAGTTCAAAAGCACGCCAGTGCAAGTAGATAAATAGGTACTGCTGTGGTAGGAAGGTAACAGCATTTTTGGGTGCTCTGGTTTCCGTCACAGTGTTCTGTTGCACCAGAAGTGGTTTAGTCATGCTGGCCACATGACCTGGAAAGCTGTCTGTGGACAAATGCCGGCTCTCTCGGCCTGAAAGCGAGATGAGTGCTGCAACCCCATAGTAGCCTTTAACTGGACTTAACTATCCAGGGGTCCTTTTCCTTTACCTTTTACCTCCACCCTTGATAAATAGGCATCTGCATTCATCCAATGTTTCATCATGAAACAAACTATGGCATACCTCACTAGAAGGTCACACTAGCTCAGTTACAAGTAATCTAAGAATGGGTACAGGAATCCAAGTGTTAACATTTCCAAATCTGTGCTATTCTATGGAAGGTCACATTGGAGGTTTATAATACTCTCTCTCCCGACTCTGAAGTCTCTGAATCTATGGGAACAAGAAATACATTATCATTTGCTGGAGGGGAATGTGTGCTAATGGTGGAGATCTGAGATGCTAATAACCTCTTCTACTCAAAACCACAAAACAGGCAATGAAAAATTAGAGAGTGATTTCATCATTCCAGTGAAGAACTGCATGTCATTAATTTGCAGTATTTAGAAACTATTTACATAGAAAGGTCTCTTCCAATCCCTCTTCTTCCTGTGCTAGGACATGCAGCAGCTGATAAAATTCATAAAGGGACAGGCAATTCAGAGAGCAGTAATACTGTCAAAATAGAAGTTCACATTCCATCAAAAGGGATAATTAAAGGGCAGTTGGACTCTCCATTCTGCATGCAAAAAATGGGAGTGGGGATGCAGAAGTCATGGCAGTACATTCTCCCCCTGAAGCAAGCTCAACATCACCAGTTCTGCCATTCACCAGAAGAACGTCTTTCTAGGGACCTGAAATTCTGGAATGCTATTCTCAAACAGTATTCTCAAATTACTCTCACTACTGCGGGTATCCTGCATATGGAACTTGCTATGGAGTCAGGCCAGACCAGGAGGGGTTTCTTGAATTCTTAGAGGACCCCCAAGGTATGCAGGAAAAATGTCTTTTTAAAGAAACAAGCCACATGCCCCAAACTGCCTGACTCTGTGCAGACTAAGAGGCACACTTACTGTATCTGCTGTTGTCACGCTGCTCTGAATATAGGTTAGGCTGAGGGGAAGCAAGCAGTGTGCCACTTGCTTCTCTTCTGCCTGCGAACTAAAAGAGGAGCAGAAGTGGGTTACCCAGATTCCTCCCGCCACCCAAAAATAATATTTTAAGCTGCAAAGGGAATTGCCTTTTCTTAGTTTGAAGGGTGAGGGCAGGAGCCCCCTTGAGCCTAGGTGAGGGAGATAATCTCCTCATAGCTGAAAGGACTATGCGGGTGAGATTGGCTCTGGAGGTTGTATTGTTTAGAACAAGAGCCATAATAAATGGAATGCCCACTGAAGTGGGCATCCAAGCACAGAAATCGCTTATCCACACTGCATTGATTTAAGTGGAACTGCACACTTGGATGTGCATTCACTGAAGGCAATGCAGTGCAGACAGTAAATGCACTCTGATATGTATTCAGTACACACCTGAGTGACACCACTAACATTGGCAATGCTTTGCTTTTGATGGAAACCCTGCTCAGGTGTACATGCAAGTGGATATTCCATAAAAAAGAAGTCCATTCATGTTTGAATGTGCATTTAGATTTGCACCCCTGCAAAGACCATGAACATTTTTGTGGAACGACAGTTATTATCCCTGCTGTGGGTGGGAAATCATCTTTTCTCAGAAGTGCAGCACAGGTGCTTCCTCTACTTGAAGGCGCTTCTCAATTTAGTTTCTGCCCTTTGCCCATGCACCACGATATCAGTATCAAGAGCTCTACAAATCAGCTGATAGTGAGGGACACATCAATGCAGATGTGAAGACAGCTGGAAGCAGGCAGAAGGAGCTGGGTACATCTTTTTGTTTACTTGGATGCTGTTCTGTTCCAAGAGGATGTATCTGTTAACAGATGGAGTGCTGCAAGGAATGGCCCCATGTGTCCGTATTATTATCAGTCATAGCAGCAGAAGGATCTAAATAACTGTGCATCAATAATGAATGTGTAAAAGACCCCTTTCTGGATGCAACCCACCAAGTCCTAATGCTCAACAGCTCCCATTAATTTAATGAGGTTTGCTCAGGGAGCCCTAAACAAATCCCATTGAATGAATCAAAACTGAACAGTCCTAGTGCCTGGTGGGCTGAGCTTTGTGTCACTACTAAGGGGGCTATGAGAGAACAGCTCCAAGACGACTGGTTCAGTTCATGAATCAGAGATGTCACGGTTCACAACTCTAGCTCTAAACTAAGCTGCTAAGCCACACACTGACTGAAGTGTTAAACTCTCAAAGGGGTGTTGCTTTAAATGACATGGTAACTAGAAGAATGACACCAGAGGAGGGTGAAACAAATCTACAAACAGCCTAAGATATCTTTAAAATAGCGCGGCCAGTTTGGCAAAGTGAAGCTGGTCAAAGGCAAATTAAAAAATAAGATGGCATTGTGAATTGCTGTTACAAAGAGAGAGAGAGAGAGATGGCTTCATTTCTCCAGCATACTTTAAAGGAGGGGTGGCTAACCTGCTTATTTGTTTATTAAACAAGTATGCATATTGCTTAATAAAAAAAAATCTAAGTGGGGAAAAACATACGTTTTACATAAAGGAGAATAAAATTAAAACATATGCAAAAAATGTTCAGTCAACTGAAATACACATGGCTAGTCACACCTAAGGGAAATAAAAAGGTTGGTGGAAGCATGCAAATATGCTTGATGCTCATAGGTGTTTATTGGCCTGCGGGCTGACCCTGGGACACTCACATGCCATCAGCGGTTGTGACCGAAGCTGCTGCACGCACACACAAATACCACACTCCCCCTGCCTACACCACACACAGATATGTGCAGATACCACACATAAAGCACTCTCTCCCACAAGCACATTGAAGTTACTCTGCCAGCTTCTCTTCAAGGCAGTGGGTGACTTTACTGATAGCACTCCTGCCTCCTCTCTTTCTTCTCATGCCTCTCCCTCTTGCCTCAGTTCCTCCCTTCCAACCTGCTCCTGCATGCACTGCCCTACCCCATCTTTCTGTTCTCCACTTCTCCCAATGGCATTCAACTGAGAACCCTTCGATGACTGCCTTGGTTTTCTTTTCTACAGCCTCTTTCTGTTGCACTGACTGCAGCTGCAGCTTGTCAGTCACATTGGGTGGGCTAGCAAGAAAGCAGCATGTCCAGCTCCCATCTTCGCTGGATGCTGTCTCTTGCTGCTCTCCTAATGCAGTGTTTTGCCACATGGCCGGAGTGGTTTGGCTGAGTGATTCCCCCAGAGTCTGCTCACAGCAATAAAGACATTTCTTTTTAGAGAAGCTTTTCATCACTAAATGTGGTAGGATTTGACTCTGGTTTTTGCCTTTCTGCTTAGATGATCAAGGTTTGTTAGTTGTTTGTTATAATATTTTAATTGCTATTTTATTTTTTTTAAATTACACTATAAAGTTTACTAATTTTCTGCTTTGACTGTTCATCTGCACTAAAAATGGATGGTTAAAGGAAATGTAAATCAAGTGGACCATGATCACCACTGCCTTGAGGAAGGATTTCTAGCCAGAGATAGGTGGTGCCTCACAGCGCTTGGCATTGTGCACATTCACCAAGCTTCATGAACTATGCACATTTTTGTTCTTTGTCAGTTGCTTTGGGTTGACCTGGGCAAGATAAAGCAACTAACAAATGTCATAAATAAAAACAATAATAAAGAATTCCTGGTCGATACACATAATCCTCAACAGGACTTGGGGAATGCATATATCTCGACTGGATTTTGTACATTGTCTGGGCAATATGCACATTCTCCGGTGAGTATACATAGCCTCCAATAAACCTGCCTCCCCCTCCCCATTTCCTTTTCAGAAGTGTGCTATCCGCTCTCCTTGGGTTGCATCTGGCCCCCTACCTAATCTTATATGGCCCTCAACATCCTCTCCCAATGATGAGCCAAGCATCAGGAAGAAGGAAGGGGGCTCCAGATCAGGATCATTTGTCCCCCCCCCCCGCCCGCAGCTCAACCTCCTTTCAGTTGCTCATCAGTCAGTTAAATAGCACAAAGAGAATTGCAGAGAGGGGGAAATTTTAAATCCCCACTCCACTCTCCTGATTCTGATGGAAATGCTATGAAGCTCAGGAAGAAGCTTAATAGAAGCATTTGGTCAATCTTCATGGGAATTACAGCAGAAGGGAGAGCTAGCCAGCTGATGAAGGGTTGCCCAGCAGGTAAAAAAGGGCTGGGTGAGAAAGAAAGAATGTGAAGTACCTCAACCAGCATGTACAAAATTCAGATGAGATATGCCCAAGGTTTGATGGTGATTGTGTATACTACCTACAGAATGTACAAAATTCAGTTGATATAAACATGTATCTCAAAATCTGCTGGAGATTTACATGTATTGACTGGGAAATGTGCACAATTCCCTCTTCATGGGAAAATTATGTGTAGATTCTGCATGAGACCTGGTGAATGTGCACAATGGCTGTTATGTGCATTAACCACTTAATTTACATTCCCTTTAACACACACACAATTCTAGCATGGCATTAAGCATAACTCCCTTATAACTTCACAAAAATATTAGCTGATTTACATTATTGACCACAAGTTTAACTTTTATTGTACACTTAAGACTTAAACTACAAACTCTCCAACATAGAACTCTGTATTTTGTCAGTATTACCAGTTCTGTCATGCTGAGGAACTTACACAATGAGCTGAGAGAGACTAACTCCTCTTTGGAGTTATCATGGAGACAAAACCTGCTCAGCTAAAGCGATTTCCTCTTCCTTCCCCAGACTGCTAAAACTCAAGCTGACAAAATGCTTCAGCTTAGGGAGATCTGTGCCAATTACTTAGGCAGAGAGCAAGAAAATCATCAATGGGAAGATGTTTGCTAGCTGGATATAAAGGACTAGGCATAAGCTTATATTTAACATTTGGCATGAAATTCACCCTCCTCAGCAGAGATTACCATGTTTTCAGATGTATGTGCCTCTCATGACAACTTATAAATGCATTCACCAGTTTAGCCTGGCCTAGTTATAGTTTGGAAAGGATATTATTGGTATTTAGATCAAACTGACCCCTTCAACCAATGTGGATAAGGGATACAAAGAACGGAAAAAAGAGGAGGGAAGCACATAAACCCTAAAGAAAGCAGAACATAGAAACTGATGCTCAGAAGTGGTCAGCTAATATGGGGCTTCCTTGCGGGGCCAGATAGGTTTTTATATAAGCTGCTTCACTTTTGAAAACAAGTTTCTCCTTTTTGCATTATTTCTCTTATGGAAGACAACAGACTTGTTCATCAATGCAGGATGGACTTTATGTGGGTGATATTAGATTCTTTTTGGAGAGAGGGGAGAGGTGAAAAGCAGGGACTTGAGAAACATGGAGACTAGAGGGGGGAAGTGAGCCAGCACCAAAATCCAAGAGTAGCAAAGAAAGAGACTTGATGGGGGACTGCAGAATGGTGTCTTCATGATAGGGCAGACCTCCATTCATTAGAATGAGGAGGAACCCCAAACACTGCAATGCTGGTTTAATACATTTTGAAGCACTGCATCTAAACACTCCTCTGCCAATAAAACCAGAGAGCCAAATTCAACTAAATCCTTGTGCGAGCAGAACAACATTGGCTTGTGCAATTAGACTTTCCTTCTCTCCTTCCCCCTGCACTGTCCCTAAATTTGCTCTGGAGGATAAGGGGAAACCCTGGAACAAATTTAGGGGCACATAAGTGGAGGAGAGGGAGGGAAGTCCTTTTGTGCAAGTAGAAGCCACTCTACTCACACAAGGATTTACGTAGCACTACACTGAATACAACATGGAGTCTAAAATTACCCAGCTTACATGGCTGTCAGTGAGGGTGATATGAATCAAGTGATAACACTGGCTAAACATAGATGCTTAAAATAAGTTTAGAAGCATACCTAGTTTCATTTTAATATGAGTTCTGATAATTACAGGTATGTGTTGAGGAGAAATTCAAGATCTCTAAATGAGGTGAGGCAGAGGGGACAGACTTGCCTGATTTTGCACCATGCTCTCAATCCCTAATCTCTAAATGCAGGGTTTGGTGTAAATGCATAGAAAAAAATCAAACTGCAAGAGTCAATCTATCCCTACCAATGGAATCATGGGTGGGCAGATCAACTTTGGTTTCAAATCCTCGGGGAAGGGCTGGATTAAAGAGAAAATTCACTTTAGGAACCAAATTCATCACAGCAGCTCCAGTAATGAGAATCTCCTCCAGTAAACCATGCCATCAGGGCTCCCTCATATCCTCATGGCTGTTTTCCATAAACTATTTTACCTCCAGGTTCAGACCCTCTGGATTTCCCTCCATCTTGTTCCTCACCAAGCAGTACCCTCTATCCCACTCTTTGCCTCTGCTGTGGAAGAGGTCTAGTGCTACCTTCTCTGGGTTGCCCCCCTTTCCCCCCACTGGCTGTGCCTACCCTTTATTCATTTATGATGGGTTGCAATATAAAATATTTACAAAACCACTGGTGGGTGGGTGCGTAGAGGAGGGAATGCACTGGATAGTAGATGCTTCCACGCTGCACAGACCTGACCCCTCACACATTAGTAGTCCATTGGCCAATGTTCAGGGCAGCTGTCTACCAACTCCACCTGGTACGCAGGCTGAGACCCTACCTGCCCGCAGACTGTCTCGCCAGAGTGGTGCATGCTCTAGTTATCTCCCGCTTGGACTACTGCAATGCGCTCTACGTGGGGCTACCTTTGAAGGTGACTCGGAAACTACAACTAATCCAGAATGCGGCAGCTAGACTGGTGACTGTGGGCGGCCGCCGAGACCACATAACACCGGTCTTGAAAGACCTACATTGGCTCCCAGTACGTTTCCAAGCACAATTCAAAGTGCTGGTGTTGACCTTTAAAGCCCTAAACGGCCTCAGCCCAGTATACCTGAAGGAGCGTCTCCACCCCCATCGTTCTGCCCGGACGCTGAGGTCCAGCGCCGAGGGCCTTCTGGCGGTTCCCTCATTGCGAGAAGCAAAGCTACAGGGAACCAGGCAGAGGGCCTTCTCGGTAGTGGCACCCGCCCTGTGGAACGCCCTCCTATCAGATGTCAAAGCGATAAATAACTACCTGACATTCAGAAGACATCTTAAGGCAGCCCTGTTCAGGGAAGTTTTTAATCTGTGATATTTTAGTGTATTTTTGGTTTCTATGGAAGCCGCCCAGAGTGGCTGGGGAAACCCAGCCAGATGGGCGGGGTACAAATAATAAATTATTATTATTACTGTTGTATGGGATTATTCCAAGAACGTTGACCTAGGTGTGTCTTGCTCTGTCCCTTAATGTTCTTAAGCAAGTGTATATACTAAGCACCACTTAACACAGTTAATATGTCTTTACTGTTAAGGGATCCTGAGTATGAACACTTACTTTGTTGATTTTGAGGACTCATTGATGGACTTGGGGGTATTCCAGAAGGGACAGGGGAGAGTAAACAATGTAAAACTTAAGTCAGCCTACCACTAATTTAATGTGCAGAAATATGTCTGGGGGCATTTCAGATGGAATTTTTCTATGCTGTGGTGATCAATGGGTGAGTTCAATCTCACTCAACAAGTGCACGATAATAAGAGCTAACAGAAGATAATTTTTAAGGAATGTATATGAAACTGGGAGAGACAGCACTCTCAAATTGAGGGAAGGTTGCTTGTGCTGCAGTTAGAGTGAAGAAAAGGTGTCATTGTCAACATGTTTTATTTTCTTGGTTGGACATTTAAATATTAAGAACGTTCTCCCATTCAAATCACATAATTTCAAAATGGCCTTGATTTTGTGACCCAGTTCTGGGCATTATGTTTTCCCTCACAGTACATTAAAAACCTGCAGTTTTCCAATTTGTTTCCATCTGTGAACCTTCCCATCTGTGGTTCATGGAGAAGGCATGCCAAAGACCCTTTTCACATGGTGCAAACACTTCCTCTCTCCTAATCCTCAGCTTGACTTTAATATTTCTTGGTTGTATGGTACATGATAATCTTTTATTGACTGCCTCTGTGCCTTTGTGATGTGCTAATCCCTCAACAACTGAAAGTTGTGCAATGTTGTCAAGCTGTGAGATCAGATCTAAAGGAACCTGGGTGGAAGGTAACTGCATTGTGCAGAAATGTCTGGAGACTTTGCAACTGACTGGGTTCTCATTTCTAAACTGATATCCTCCCCCAGCACCTGTATCAGTATAGAATATATATGTTCATACATGCACATTCTGAAACCAAGCCTCAGAAGTAGTTAAATAATTTGCAGCAGGAGAAACTAAGACCTTTTGCTACTGGTATATTGGCTGTTCCTAGAATATTTGACACATATGATTCTAGGAAACCTTTAGAATTCCGACTGCATCACTTCCTGTAGGCAATTTTTTAAAGCATTGCCTAGTTTAGGTCAGCTTAATATTTCACCTAGGATGTGTCTTTAAGCCAGGGGAAGGCAAAATGGTGCTCTATAGATGTCTCCAGACTACAACACCCATCACCCCTGACCATTGGTTGTGTTGGCTGGGGCTGATGGGAATTGTGGTCTAAAACTTCTGGAAATCACCAGTCTTGGGCCAGTCAGGATGTAACAGCTGATAGTGGCAAAAGCTTATGGAAATGAGAGCAAAATTAACAAAACTTATTAGATTGTCTGGGAAGTAACATGAGATGAGAATATTTGCTGCAGAATGCAAAGGCAAAGTTACCCAGGAAGATTCTAAAGTTGTTGTCTTCCTGGTTTGTGAGGATTTAACCTACTGGCAGATAACATCCTTCCGCTAGTCTTTCCTGACTCCCTTTTGAAATTGACAGTGTTCTATTAAACTGTGGTAGATTGTGTTCTATGCTTTGGTGCTATCACACCATTCAAATTATACAATGCAGAGCAAGACCTTAATCTATCCCATGCTTGTAGCTTTTGGCACACACAGTATGTAGAACTTATTAAGCTCCTTGATAATAGATCTAGACTGCACTGTGCACAGTGTTCTGTCAAATCACCTCTTTGTAAATCCAGGTTAAGCACAAGCAATGGTAATATAAAGAGAAGCTGGTTCCCAAAATCTGGTGTGGGATTTATAGCAACACACACACACACACACACACACACACACACACACACATATATATATGATGAAAACATAGGTGAGGCTCTCTTCATGGGGGCAAACACGACTAAGGTTCTGACATGGAAAGAAAACCAGCAGCACTGCAATCACATTGGGTACTATACATCTTCCACTCTCCTGTCTGATGACATAGTAGGATGGAGACTTCCATTCCTGATTAAAACCTCTAAGCAAATTTTTGAGAGTCTGGGCTTGATGAAACCTTGCTGTCATGACACAATGCCACCTTAATGGGGAAGTCACACTTTCTGCTATATCAAATCACCCCTTTTCACCTCCCATAACTCTGTGTCACGTGGTCCTTTTTTGCCCCTGGGGCCACAGCTCTGGTAACTGAAGCCCAGCTAATAAATGGAAATGAAAGGATATCTTTTGTACCTATTTAAACTGCAGCAGGTGGAACCTTCAGGAGCCTCTGTGCTACTTTTAGCTTCCCTGCAGCACATTACCAACTCGCCTGCGTGGGGGGCTCACCTGTCATCATGATGGAGCAGAATGACAAACTGCAACTTTGCTGCTAAGTGGGGGCATCTGCTTCTAATTACACAAGTGAATGCTGGAGCTCCACACTGAGAGGCAAAGGAACCCAGTGAGGCACAGGGGAGTCATTGCAAGCATCAGTGAGTAATAAAAAAAGAGAGGAGCCTCTTCAGTAATAAATTATCCATCCCCCTCCCCCAACACTGCTCACATAACGCTGCATACAGAAAGGCAGAGAGCCATGCACATAGCACTGTGGGAGGAATTCAGTGTAGCGTTGGGAGATTGCCCCACTGACACAAGCATCTTTGCTTCCCTAATGGGATGATCGCCCCTCTCCTCCCCCTGCATACTGTTCTGGGAAGTTCTCCTAACCCCCACCACCCAATTTGTGGAGGCTCAGGGGGTACATGGTAGGATGAGAGGGCTAATGCAGGCTTTTGCTAGCAAGACTGGTTAGTTGAATCTGGTTTTTCACTCTTTAACACAGCACCTTCTCTGTGTCCTACATAATGTGGAGCCACAGTTGGACGGGAGCACAAGACAGGGCCATCCCACCACTTACCCAGACCTTGCCCTGTGACGTGTAGTTGGCCACATTTATCATCTTTTTTTTGCCGCCAAGGTTTTGCCTTTTTATTTCTTCAGCCTTTTGTTTTATGAGGTTAATACTAAACAGCTCAAAACATTTACAAAAATCATAAAAACCTTATTTTTATGTGTTGTTGACCACACTGAGTGGCGCAGTTTACACTAAAAAGCCAGAATATAAACATTGGGTGGGTGGAATCCTGCTTCTCACAAAACCATATTACTATATCAGAACTGCCACTGATATCCTGGCATGAATTAATATATCAGCCTAGTTCGCATGACATGCTAAGCCACACATTGGCTT
Source organism: Podarcis raffonei (assembly GCF_027172205.1). Taxonomy (NCBI): domain Eukaryota; kingdom Metazoa; phylum Chordata; class Lepidosauria; order Squamata; family Lacertidae; genus Podarcis; species Podarcis raffonei. The sequence goes on from NC_070603.1 coordinate 73,050,964, forward strand.
TGCAAGTCTGCACAAACATGTAAGCTCCCTAAGAGCCACTATTCTCCCCCCCCCCAGTCCTTTTTTGCTCTTGTGTTACATTGAACTGAGTCAATGTTGGGTTACTGTGACATCCAAACTGGGACTCACGGTTAAGCTCTCTCCTCACTTTGAGCTGTAACCAAGAGCATACTCCTATCAGCCCAAGCAAGTATGATGCAAGGTTATCAATGATGGGAGTTGCAGCCCAACAACATCTGGAGGGAACCAGGTTGGGGAAGGATGCTCTAGAGAAGGGGTGGGGAACCTGTAGCTAGGGGACTTGATTAGTTCCACCAGGCCTGTCAATTTGGCTCGCAAGCCCATCTTGGCCAAGCCACACCCACTTGCCAGTCACCTGACACCATATATGATGTCAACTGTGGGCAGGTAAAAAGGGGGCTTCTGGAGTGCCACCATTCAGCTGACAGTGCTTCAGAGGGCCAGGTGTGATGAAGTCCTGCTGGTCAGAACTTCACCAGTTATGTGCATCTGGCTTTTGAAGCACCAATGGTCAGCTGAGTGTTAGAATTTCAAATCCCTTTTGAAAGAGTCCTGCGTGATGCTTTGTAGTCCCATCAATCAGCTGATTTTGTTGGGGGTTCAAAGTGCTCGTCACCAGACATAATAGTGATCATGGGTCATTTACAAGTGGTTGGCTTCACCCACCCAAATCTGGCCTATAAGGAGCTGGGAAAATCAAGATCTGGCTCACCACCTGGGTCCAGTTCCCCAACCCTGCCCTAGAGTGACCTGTCACATGGAGAAGGTTCCTATTCCTGAACCAGCCACAAGGAGTAGTGTAGCAACAGACCGTTTCTCTGAATGGTAATGCCTCACAACTGGCTTGCCAGGTGCTGGCAGCCATCAAAAGAAGTAGCCCTCACATTAGCCCAGCCATTCACACAAAAGAGACCTTAAAGCGCTGCTGCTGTCACTTTTCCATTATGCTTGGTAGGTCCAAGCCAGGTGGAGACCTGCTTCCTCAAATGGAGTATTTCCTATTTGAATAAGAATCAGTTGGCTGGGAGTTTTCTCTGCTGATTCAGTACAATAGACAAGCCAATACAAAAATGGGGGCTGGGAAAAGGAAGCCCTGCAATGGGTCTGGGTTGTTCGGCAGCCAATGAGACTCAAATTAGAATGGTGATATTTTTCTTTCTTTTTTTTAACCTAAAGGGAAGAAGGGCGTGTGTGGAAATAAACTGATGTGGCATCTTCCAATTTCTGCTACTTAAAAATCCTAGTCATTAAGGCAAGTGTACTTATTAATTATCTGTGATTTGTTGTGAAATGCTGAGGGGTTTAAAACAACAAGGAAAGTAAAAATAAATTAATTTATATTCTCTCCAATTCCCGAGTCCTTTTCCATGCCTCCCCCAGCCCTGCACAAAGCTTTGCCTGCTTTTTCCAAAGCTGAGTTTCCTCAGGTTCTCGGCCATCTGCACTTCATAATTAAAAGAATCCCCAGGGGACCCGTAACACAAACGAGCTAATTTCATGTTTAATGATCTTTAATCAGAAGTGAGTGTGACTAACAACAGTCATCCAGAAGGTGCTTTGTTGTTCATTTTATCTTCCATCGTTCCCTCCAAAAACCCTAAATTCTGCTTTGACATGTGAGGACCCAGCTCCTACAGAGGCACAGAATAAAGCCGGTAGCAGTGCAGCCACAAAATGAAGTGAAGATTAAAGAGATGAGCAATGCCAAGCAGGCTGAGAATATCCAAGAGCAGGCTGTGTAAAATACCACTCTCTTGCTGCTTCCAATGTGATTTCAGTTGACTGAATGACTCTACAAAGCAGGGTTGCAAACTGAATTTCTGTGAACATGCCCTATTCCATCAAGACCATTGGTCTACACAGCCTAATTATAATATACTCTGATTGGAAGTTGATCTCTCTAGTCTCAGGTAGAGGTTGGCTCCCAGCTCTGCTACTTGTGGTCCTTTTGACTGGAAATGATTTTTGATCTCTGAATTGTATGCAACCTTCAGGGGCTTTGCCATGTTCTTGCTACCTGAAATTGCAAAAGTGGAGGGTTGCTAAACACAAGGCACAGCAAATTTGGGGGATGGTTCTGGATCCATCTTTGATCGTGGATGCGTTGGTGGTAGGAAAGCAGTGTGTACTGCAATTTCCCCCCAATAAAACTGCTGACCACTTTTCTCTGTTATGTTTTCCTGGAAACAACCATTCAAATACACTGAATGGAAGAGGCAAAACCAAAACACTCTTAGGGCCACATGACATTAATTATATCATCTGGTGAGTGTGAGATTTTTGTTCCAGGGGCGGCCAGCATGGGCCCTCCAATCCAGATTAGGACCCTGGTGTGGGGGATATGTTTTTAAAAACAAATTTGGCTTCGCACTTTTAATTCCCAAGGTGGACCCAATGCAGATTGGGCCCTCTGAACCTGAAATCTGCATGATTCAAAAGGTGCCGTTGGCTATTTATGCAAGAAAAATCCTACAGTCTAGGACAAATGATGTGATTAATGTCACATGTAGTTTAGGCCCTATGTAAAACACAGACAAGGAAAATGTTATGTACTGAGTTGAATAGGATCCAAACTGCAGCAGTCTGATTGGTCCTAGAACAATAGGATCCAAAAGGCAGCAGTCTGATTGGTCCTAGAACAATACAGCAGTATGATTGGTTGGCAGGAACCACCCAATCATGCTCCAGATAGAAGTGAATCCACAACCTGATTGGCTTACAGTAGAATTCCGGAATTAGCCAATCATGTGCAGCCCATTGTGTAAATAATGTATATAAAGCAGATACTTTGAGGGGACATTGATTCATTCCTCCTCACCACTATGAGCTGAATAAAGAGCATGAAATCACTTTGCGACTCTGAGTATATTTCACTGGCGACGAGGGTGGGATCCCGCTGACCTGACTGCCACACACAGCACCGCAGCACCGCCGCCTGCCGCACCGCTGCCTTGCACCGTGTATCCAGGCTTCAGCTCCGGGACACAAGGAACTCAGAATGGCAACTGACAGTAGCTTCTCGCCGTTCAACCCAGCATCTGGAGACTGGGAAGCGTACGCCTCCCATTTCACCTTCCTCCTAGAAGCCAAAGGGGTCACCGATGAAGAAGACGCCAAGAAGAGGGCAATATTCTTCAGCGTCTGCGGAGAGGAGACGTTTGAAATCGCCCGGGCTCTCTTTGCACCTGAAGACGTCGCTACTGTTCCATACAAAACAATAATGGAACAGCTGAAGGGGCACTTTTCGCCACAGCCCTCAGTGGTGGCTCGTCGAAATGCCTTCTACGCAAAGCGGCAAGCCCCTGGAGAAACCATAACTGGGTTTGTGACCTCTCTCCGCCAAGCTGCCCAGTTCTGCAACTTCTCAGAGCTGGAGAACATGCTTTGTGACCGCCTTGTCGGTGGCCTGAAGGATGAGAAGCTGCAACGACGCCTCTACGCTAAGAAGAACCTAACGTTCCAGGTCGCTCTGGAGGAGGCCCTGGCAACGGAAGCTGCAGAAAGGTTGACGCAAGAGGCACGGCCGAGCCAGCCGTCCCAACCGAGGGTCCACCACGAAGACCTCACCGACAACTCAGGATCCAACAGGGAGGAGGTGCACCGAGTACAGCAGCGCACTCAAGCAGCCCACATACCACAGCTGCCTCGACGAGAAGGAGGGAACTGCGCAAGCTGTGGAGAAAGTCATGAGAGGAGGACCTGCCGTTTCCGCAACGCAGAGTGTATATTTCAGAAAATAATACATAATGAAATAAATTTTAAAATAGTAACAAGCCAGGATGCAATGGATACCGGTACAAAATATCGCTCCTTCCTCCCCCACCCCCAATGCTGCAGATGGGGGAAGTAGCCACATGACAAGAAGATTTTTGTGCTTCTCCAGTGTGATATGATTAATAACATTTTAGTCCTGATTTGAAACCAGCACTCTGGGTTCCTGGTTCTGCAAGCACTGAGAATATTAGCAAACTACCACAGTGGTAGTGCAGCCTGTGAAAACAAGGCAGACTCACCCAAAGCCAGGAAATGCACATTAACTACAAACTAATATCATCTCTATCCCTAGCCGCAGAGTTTCATGGAAAAAGAGAATGGCCATCAAACAACTTGAAAGCCTGTAGAGAAGTCTGATTTGAACATACTCTCTCCAGAACAATCCCAGTGTTTAAAATTAGGAAGTAGAGGACCGTTCAGCCCCAGGAGATATGACAGAAGACTTACATAGAGCTCTAATATGGCTGCTCTAATATTAGAAGTACATAATGAAAGAGATTTCCATAATAAGTTCAGGAATAAGATCCTATTTTTAGTAAGAGGGGGGAAAAAAGTATCCAACTGAGGAAGAAAGGAGAAAAGGTTTAATAGTAAATTGGTCCACTCCATAAGTATCTATCCTGGTTGAAGGGTGTGTGTGTGTATGTACTTGCTTGGCAAGAATTGTGAGCATTGCCCTGTTAATGAAGGTCTCACAGAGGTGACTTGCACAGAGGTGAGAAAACAAGAGTCTTTTGTCTTTGCTCCAGTGATGTCATGTTCAGCCAGCGTGGTGAGCGCTGTGGCCAAGCCCTGTGCCTTGGCGTCTGTGCCAGTGACAGCAGGTGACTGCACGCTTGTGCCTATAGCAGAGTAATGAGGTGGGAGAAGAGCAAGCAGCGGTGCAAAGCCGAGCTCTCCTCTGCTAAATATCACTACCATCCATTTGCAGCTGGTTATCAGAGGACCTGGCAGACAGTGACACTCCCCGCCTGTTATCTCTCCGGCAGCAGTGGGATGCCCTTTGACACATTTCTCTTTCTATCCCCCCCCCCAGCCCGTCTCTAGATACATATAAACATCAGCACAAGGGATGGGAGCGCAGATTAATAGACCGAAGGGAAGGAGGAAAGGCAGCCGAAGGAGTTTGTATTCCTTCCTTTCTTCTGCAATCCATTTCAGAGCTATAATGCTAACCACCAGGGAACATCCATTACCTCCTACTTTCTGGCTAAGTACTTGGTTTCCATAGAAATCCCTCCCTTTTTCCTTTTAAAAGAGCAACGAATTAAAAGAAAGCAAGGGTAGCTTGGGCTATGCCTCCTGCCCGCTGCACCCTTCCAAGAGTAATCGCCATCTACTGACATAGCACCGCACAGGGTGTCCAGGAATGGCTATGGTTCCCTTGCTGCACAATCCCAGCTATGCTCAGTTGCCAAGAATCCTTGGAATTTGCTACCTACTGATGCACTATAAAGATGTCTGGGCGCAGCGCTTTCAAAAATGGATTTTACATTTCATGTGATAATCAGCACTGTAGTCCACAGACATAGTTAAATGCTTAGAGGGGGTGGGGTGGGGGAGTTATAGCATCAAAAATTCAGCAGGAGCGAAACAACATTAAACTAAAAAAAATAAATTGCCAAAGCTTAAAATGTTCATTTTTAAAACTTAAAAAATAAAACATTTTGACATGCCAAACTGAAATGCTTCATTTTGATTTTAGTTTCTGAGTCACAACACGTCTCTTTGACTGAGAGTTTGAAAGAACATGTCGATGTTAAAGAAAAAATGGCCTTTTCTAATTCAGTTTTAAAAGCATGTGGTTTCAAAAAAAATTCAAAATGTATAAATTACTGAAGGCTTAATGAACATATGAGGTCCTGAGATAAGATTACACATATAATTCAAGTGTTGATGAAACCTTGCAGCTCTGTCATGTCCCATGTGAACCTGGCCCTGCATCTTTTGTGTTTTACTTAGTTTCTAGCTATAGTTTGAAGGTAGTCAAAGTGAATAAAGTTAAATCTGTTGTCTTAAAATATCTCCCTGGTGACACATACATCAACCCATGTCTATTTTCCACACATATATACGAGGCACAAAGTATATCAATGCCCCCTACACGCCAGGAAGGGTGATTTTCCTGTCTTCTTCCAACTTAGAGCCCCAGGGCAGGCCAGGTTACTACAGGTTGCAGGTCACATCTCAAAACCTTGACCTTTGACACCACCCATCCACCCCATGCTATTCTGTAAATTTCTAAATTTACATAATATTGTATTTTTGAACTTCTGCATTGTGCCCTGAGACCTTACAGTGAAGGGCAGGTAGGAAATCAAAATGATATCAACAGCAGCAACAGGGTCAAGGCAAGGAAAGTGCAGTAGTTGGGTCAAAGTCAGTGCTCCAAATTCTAACCTTGCAGAATTTACAATGCCAGGACTGACTAGGAAGGCACACATGGAAAACGACTGCCAGCAGCAGACTGAAGCCTTCTGAGGCCTTCTGAAGAATGAGGGCTCAGAGGATCACAGAGAGAAGAAATGCCATGATGCACCAGAGAAAACAGGAGAGGGCCAAGCTGAGAACACGAGATGAGGGGAGGCTCAGAGAGATTTAACTCCACCTCCTCTTATGACCGAGGGCTGAAAGGGAAGTGAGCCCTGGGGGCAGTTGAAGAGAGCACAAGTAAACTGGTACACCTGCCAAAGATTTGGCTGAAGACATTTCAAGCAAGTGTTCTAAACCATACTATACAGGAAAAGAGAAATGACTCCAGAATCCCTAGTCAATGCGGTTATCTTCAGACATTCAAAGTGAGCACATAAAATGTTTGCAAGCCCTGTCCCAAACACCCTGATTTCCATAGCTGACCTTTGTGTGTTGAGCACAAAGGGAGCGTCTAACTGTGTTAGAAGCCTCTAAGACCAGGAAACTCACATTGTTAATAAAAATAACCACAGCCTCATTACTATTTTCTTGCTACTTTTCTCCCCTCATCATCTTCTTCCACTCGGCTTTCCCTTTTTGTTTCCATTTCAGCTGTTCGTAAGCAAACCCATCCAATTAATGTCCATCTGTTGGTGTGTGTGTATTGCTCCCACTGTGACAAGAAAGGTGTGAGGACTGTGGTTAAATATGCAGTAAAGCAACCATCTGATAGTTGGAATCACTCTCGCACACTCTGCCCGAGATGCTTGATAGTACGAGCTGCAGCCAGCCCCGCAGGGCCCACTGACTGCAGCCGGCCAACCAGCCAGCCATCCAAGATATCCTGGAAGCAGCAGCTGCTACCATCAGCAGAACTAACGGAAGCAGTTGGGCTTTGTGACCCTTGCTGGTTCCAGGGTGTCGGTAGTGAGAAATTGAAAGTGGATACATCCACTTTACAGAGGGAAATGGGGCCAGCAAGATATTTAAGAATGAGACCTACTATGTTATAGGGGGTGTAGATATGAGAAGAGATGGATTACTCCGTGCAGTCTAACAGATTAATTGGCCTCCTGAGTGAAATGAAAGTCTCAGGCAAGTCCTTCTCCCTTATTCACATTTACTGTCATACTAGGCAAGGCCAAAAAAAGTATGAGAGATGGGGCTAACTCTTAATGAGATGATACTAAAGTGTGGTGGCTTTATAAGCATTACACAAAACTGTCTTATGAAGCTGTAGAGGGTTCATTGAAAGCTGGAAGTCAAATAAATAGCGCATGAGCTTTTAATTTCTTTGTCATATAAAATATGTTCTCATGAGCATTCGTTGTCATCACAGAAGCTTAGCCTGTTATCTGGGGATGAAGGCTTGTAAGAGAAAGAAAGGTAATAGCCACCTTTGGACCAGCTAGTATTTTCACAGACCACATGTTGTATTTTCTATCAACAGGTAGCTGGTTTGGTCTGATACACATTACAGTGGACCAGAGCAATGGAGGACTAAGAAGCTACGTCCTTGGAATTGAATTTCTATCATTCCCAGCCAGCATGGCAAATGGTCAGGGATGATGGAATTTGTAATCCAACAAATCTGGAGGGCCCCCATGTCTGCTATTCCTACCACAGGGTTCTGAATTACACCTGGTTCGTGCAAATTCACTGAATGGTTTCAGAGCCTTTTGAGGAAAAGCCATTAGCCACAGCCTGTAGCAATGATACTGTGGGTGGTATGCAATGACGAGGCCATCTTCCCTCCCTATTTATTTCCTGTGTCTTTGATATGCACACACACACGCGCACGCACACACACGCACGCACGCACACACACGGACACGCACACAGAGAGAGCCTCTCAAGCCACAGTAACTCTGATTCTACATTTCAATTTCTGCCCTGCCCTTCACGACAGACCCTAAAGTGCCAATAAGTGATTAGTTAAAAATAAATGAGAGATCTCCCTGGAAACTGGAGTATGGCTCACCCCCCTTTTCTGCTCAGGTGAGCCTCCTATTTCAGCCTGAACTGTGTGGAAGAGAGGCTGTGACTGAACCTGGCAGGATCCGGTGCTGGGAAGGAGACTTCTCAAGCAATTGGACTGAACCATGTGGTGAGCAGCTGCCTAGGAAATGTTCCTGGAAAGAGTATCTGCTGATATGAAGCAGCCCAAAATGAAGGGAAGAGAAAGACAGTGGTAAAAACAACAACAACCCCCCAAGCAATGATATCCAGAGGAATTAGTGAAGTGTCACTCAGTAGGGGCAAGTTTATTGTTATAATCTGAATAATCTCTTTTATAGCCGGTCTTCACATAATGCTAAGACAAAACATGGCTGAAGGAGCAAACATGCAGGTCCCTGGCTGCTTTTCTCCTTACCAGTTATTCTATTGCTACACTGTACTGTTTTAAGCCATGGTTTGGCTTAGCATGTTACCCGGACTTGGGTTTAGCTCTCTTCAAACAAACCACAAGCTATAACTAAAGGTTTCCCTATGGTTTACTGCTCATGGCTTATCTGGGAGCGCTAAACGATGATTTTGGGTTTGGGCAACACACTAAGGCAAAGCACACCTTAGCTCAGTGCAATGCAAAAGCAAAATTGCCAGGGAGAAGCACAGAATCTGCCATCACTTGTCTGGGAGCTTGTGCATTTGCTTGTTCACACCAAGCCATGGTTTGGGTTAGCTTAGCTTTGTGTACAAACAGGGGCATTTTGTGTGTGTGTGTGTGTGTGTGTGTGTGTGTGTGTGTGTGCGTGCTGGATATCAGAGCAAAACTAGCAAATTCTATGGGAGTAACATCCACATATTGGACTCCAATTTCATATTGATCTAAGGCTCAGGTGTGTGTCAAGAATTAATCAGTTCTTAATTGTACAAGTTCATGTAAAATGAGGAAGGGATGAAATGCTATCATAAGTTAATTTTGTGTTGGGATAAATCCATTAAGGTCTGTAAGATGCTCAGATGCTGAGAACCATTCTAAACACCTTGGAGAGGTGGTTTAGAATTAAGATGCTGTCCCAGATACCTAGTCTGAATTTATTGCAGTGCTGATCTTGTGTACATTTAAGTACCACTGTACCATTCTCTTTGCTGGCAGGATCTAGAATCCACATATTTTTCTATTATCTGTTCTTCTGAAAGGCCAATCAAACGAGATAATCCTTTGCTTCGGGTCAATATATCTTCAGGGAAGTCCCTCCCCCCAAAGTCCTGCAAGGGTCATCCTGCTAATCAGTCATTTTAGCAGCTGATCTGGACAGTTCCACCAATTCCTGCTGTGTTGTATTGATTTGGGTCTGTCTCATAATCCCCAGCTGTGAGTTTCATTCGCCCAAGCAGCATGGCCCCAGTCTGTACAAAGTCTCTCTGGAGGTTTAATTGGCTTACAGAGGGAGTCTTAATTTTGTGTTCTCTTGTCCTGGATAAAAAGAACAGAGTAAACAAAGCTCTGGCTACTACAGCTCAGTTCCGTCTTAGTCTCAAATTGGTAACTCCCATCACTCTCTACACCTTTACAAAGGATACTGACATCAAAGTCATAAAGAGACAGCAGAGAGTTTCACAGTCCTTTGAAAACCTATAGCTGGTTCCCCCCCCACCTGCCCTGCTTCTCTTGGGTATCAAGGCTACAAATAGAAGAACAATGCTGGGTGATGCAGTTACCTGCCCTCCTTCGAAGTTCCTTCCAAGAAAGCTTAGCTTGCACTCAGGATTGTGGGGTGTGGGGTTGTGTGGAGAGGAAATATCAGAACTGGAAAGAACTTTTGACCATGTCAGACTGGTTAGTGGACTTTAGGGAGAATCTTCCTGTCTGGCATGTTAACTATAGAGTCACATATTCTTTTTGAAATGGTTAGAAATAAAATATTATGTTTTGCTTCATACTATTTTATTGTTGTAATTATGTAGTATGAGTCAATATATATTATTTTGCTCTTAATTTGTATTGTGTTTTTATTTCTGCACTAATTAGTGGATCGGGCAGTTGTAATTTAATACTAATTTTATTAATATGTGATGTTTTGATGGTCTTTCAAAATGTTATTTCTATTCTTCTATTTTGCTGATATGTTTTCACTTGTTTGTTTATTGTTTAAGAACATTGATGCAATATTTTATTATGTCTTATTAGTTTATTGTAAGCTGCTTTGAGTTTACCAAGGAAAAAATGGCATGCAACTAAACATAATGAGGGTAGCATGTAGCTTGGCTTGCTTGCTTAAGTCACCTAAACCATTGCTTTAGAATCACTTTCTGGGATGCATGTACATAGAATCATAGAATCATAGAGTTGGAAGAGACCACAAGGGCCATCGAGTCTAACCCCCTGCCAAGCAGGAAACGCCATCAGAGCACTCCTGACATATGGTTGCCAAGCCTCTGCTTAAAGACCTCCAAAGAAGGAGACTCCACCACACTCCTTGGCAGCAAATTCCACTGTCGAACAGCTCTTACTGTCAGGAAGTTCTTCCTAATGTTTAGGTGGAATCTTCTTTCTTGTAGTTTGGAACCATTGCTCCGTGTCCGCTTCTTTCTTGCAGTTTGGGTTATGGACACAGTGGGTAGTGTTCAACTGAGTTTTACTCAAGAGTTGTTCTTGGCAAATGTCTGTCTCACAGGACAAAGGAGTGCACCTCTGGGAGTGAAGTCAAACCACTGTGTTAGCAGCACCAAAGTGGGGCAGCTCCCTGGGGCACAAGCCTGGGCAGTGTGTTTGGAGGTTTACTCAGAACAGACACTGAAATGAATAAACATGACTAAGTTAGGCCAATTATTTTAATGGATTTACTCTGAGTAAAACTTGGTTGAAAATACCTATTAATTTACTCTGGATTTTTTTTTTAATTCCCCCCAACTCTCTCTCTCTCTGTAAAACTGTTACATATATAAAGATATTAAAGGCATGGAAATGTGAGATTTCAGATTATTTGAAAGGCACTTCGCTTTTCCAAACAGGATTTTCTTTTTTGTGGTATTAGTTTATGATTGTAATTGTACATTGTATTTATTTTTATTGTGATATTTTTGTAACCTATCCTGGGGCTGTTTGGTGGAAGGCTATAGCTGCAAATATTAAGTGGACAAAATAAAAATTGTATAGAATTTTACTTTGTGTGAAACACAGTAAGGAAAAACTCACCGAGAAACACTGCCAGTCTTAACTTGTTTTGCTTTCCTCAGAATCCCAATGTAGTTTTATCCAAGTAGGCTATCAAGGATTTCCTACAAAAAGCATGGTATATAATGCATATGAACAAGCTGACTATGCGTAACCATCTTTGAGATGTTGCTTTTTCTCTCTGAGATGATACAGGATGCATCTAATATATCTGAAATCTGTCACACTTCCGCCAAAATGTTTCTAGTGCTTCCAAGGATATTGTATTTATTTTTGCATGCTGTATGTGTCTGTGTTTTGGTCAGCGCAAATTTTATATCTTGAGACATGCAGTTGAGCTAAAGTTATTTGTGACTAACTTCCACTGAAATGTAAAAGTCATGACTGATGTCCCACTCTTTCCAATGAGATTCCCCATTTGATGAGGAATTTTAGATGAGCTGGGACCATATTATTTCATTGTTTTTAAATTATTAATTTTTACATGAAGCTGTACATTTCCTCAGGTCTGTTTTACGTGGAGGTAGTAATGATAAAATGAAATTAAATACAGCATTCTCAAATCCAAATATGTGCTTCATGATTAACATAAACCCACAGACCTGAATTTGTATCAATTCAGCAAAACAGTCTGTTTAATCTTAACCAGCCTATGGAGCTAACTTTCATGTCTGGATGTCAGGACTGAAATGAAGATGGACATCCAGTACATTGAGGATCTCACCTGCCCCATTCCTCAGTCAGCAGAGACATCTGATGGGTTCTGGCATGCCTGCAAGGCATAACCTGGCTTCCTCCCAACCAGGCCTTTTTTTACTTTCACAGGAATTGATTGTGAAAAGGTAAATACGGAGGTGTTTGCCTCCTAGATAATAGTTATGCCCCCCTGGGACTGAATAAGGAGCAGGGCAGAATTTAGCATATGGCAGCGTATTCGCTATGCAAGACGCTTTGCAAAATTATGTGTTTGATAGTGATATACTGCGTGGGCAAACAATGCGGCTGCTATTTGCACAGCTGTAACTCTCGTGTTGCCTCAGGCATTAAAAGCTTTAAAAATAAAAAAGGGAGGGTGAAACAAAGTGGCAACTGGCCCCCCAAATGCTGATAAACGTGCCATGTCACACAGCATTTCAGTGAGAAAGTCACTGACTCATGGCAGGAGTGACTGAAAGCAGTTATCACATGGCCCCTGGGAAATCAATGGTTGTTCCAAAGTCTTTGCCCAAGTGCTAGGAAATGACACACACACACACACACACACACACACACACACACACACTCTTAATTGTTTGATAGCTTTGAATTATATGCAAAGGTCAAAACTCCATGAATGGTCCATGGGACTGAAGTCTGGACATAAGAAAGGGTGCAGAGGGCATTACAATAATCTCTTGAAATGCTCAGTCTTTAGTTTGATCAGTTGATGGGAGAAACTGACATCTGCTGTGCACAATTTCCAGAGGGACAGCTGCACAGAGAGGTGAAGTACTCATATATTCTAGGCAGAGTAAGTAAAAAGAATGGTGGCAAGTGGCACCAAGGGATCTGATCCTTGTGTCAAGTGCCCTATGATATTAACAGAATTAGGCAGTCATGTAAAGACTGGTTTCAAAGTAGCGGGAAAATGTATAATTTGAAGCAGGGAACCTAAAAAAACCCCTGTCCCTAAGGAACTTCACATAGGCAGCAAATGATGCTGTGGCAACACAGGGAGCAAAGCTGTCCTAAGGGATGCTTCTCAGTCTACATGGCTTTTATTACCTGAATGCCGTGTACATGTACTTCATATTGGTTGAAAGAGGATAGAAAAGTAACCCCAATTCCTTTTCTTTCACTGAGGAAAGTGGTAATTTAAAATTACCTATGATATATCAACAATGAGGCATGTGTAAGATGTGTAAGTTATAAAGTGAGCTGTCTTTCAACCTTAGTCCCTGGGCCACATGGACCTTCTTTGTTGTTTTGAAGCTTCCAGCTCTTATGAAACCTGAAATTTCAGTATATCAAAACCAAACTGAACATTACAGGTTCTGATGTCTTTTACAAGGGTGATTTTGAGAGTGGGGAAACAGCTGGGAAGATTTAACAATCCCCTTCTGACTTGTCCTTCTTCTGCTTCTGATTGCAACCTCAATTACTCCCCCCCTAAGAGAATTCAGAAAAAAGTTACTTAAAACTCCATATATGGTATGGTTGTTTATAGGTTCAGAACATTTCATGCAAATTGAATACTAAAAAGCAACTGTCTGTCATGACCCTGGAGTCCTGCAGTGACTTGGACACAGAGTAAGAGGCTACAGTGCTGCCCAGCTAAGGAGCCAGGGTGGCTTCCTGGCTCTGAAACTGATGCTTGTGATTAGGGACCACTGAACCTGAGGCTTGCAGGCAGGAGCACAACAAAGCAGGTGTCACAGCACCAAGGCCCAAAGAGTTAGAGGGAGGACCCTCATCAACACCTTCCCCTGGATCTGAGCAAACAGAATGCCTCCCACAGCACCTTACCAGTCCAGTGGTGTAGGGAGTGCCCTGGATTGGAGGACATGGAAGGCAGGAGAAGCACCTGTCTTCAGACCAGATGGTCAACTTTTAAGAGACTACGGTAGTTCTAGGTGGAACCTAGATAGACTGATCATTCAAAATGACCAGCTTGCTCCCAACTCTTGTGGGTGCAAGTTGTGAGCTGTCCATGGTGCTAGTTTCTTTGGAAACACATTTAACTTTTGTGTGTGGCTTCGCATTACATAGGTCTACTGATCAGCAAGCAAGCAAAGTTTTTCTATGCTGAATGTAATTTCTTCTGTAATGATTACAAACATTAGGACCTGCACAATTTTTCCAGTCAGCTGAATGTCCCCTTTCTGTTATTAGAGTTTTCAGTTCTCGAAGTTCCATTTTAAAATATTAGTTGTTTATCTGCCCTATTTTATCACATTGTGTTAAATTTCGTACATCACAGCTGAGGAATGCAGACTTTAGGTCATTGTTTCTGTCAGTTTTGCCAGAGACTTCAGGAGTGTGGTTGAGCTCCACTGACTACTCTTCATAATGCTCTCTTCAAATGTATGTCTTGAGAGAGTCAATTTATTCTCAATTGTATTTGTTTGCTGCAGAAGTTCCAATTCTGTTTAATAATCTGCTTCATGTGTTGCAGTTCACAAGATGCATTTCATAGATTTGCTCTCAGTCTTTGAAAACTTATAGAGAACATCTAAGGAATTATATTTGTTTGCCTCTGATGTTTTCACTTTAAACTGTTTACTCAGGCTGCACAATGCCAAGTTTGAACAGTAATGGCTATCTTTCCTAGAAGTTATACTGGCCACCACTGAAACAAATCCAAATTTGCCATCAGCTAACTATGCAGTAATGTTTAATGTTTCATAACCCATTTTGGCTCAGATCCAAAGCCTTGCCTCAGAAAATCTGAAGCTTAGTGCAATCCCATTGACTTATAATGGAGGTATCAGGATACTTTTTGATAGAAATGGAATACATTTTCAGTCCCTTCCAAATTACACTTACCATAATTCAGAGTTATAGGTGCAGGGGTTTTGTGTTAGGTAAATTTTAAAAAATATATTTTTAAAAGGGAGGTGCCTATTGATTTATTGGGGAACTGGATGAATATTGTAGGCCTAGTACCCTCTTGAGAGGGAGTAAAGGCTGACAGATTTTAGACAGGTAGAGAGGTTTGTGCAAGGGGGAATCTTAAAGCTGAAGATGTAAAAAGGGATTTTTTTTACACCCCATTAGGTTCAAGAAATTTTTTATAAAACTATCATGCACTGTAGAGGTTCCTAAAGGTACATACCATTTAATATTTCAGATGGTTAGGCACAGGGGTAAGAGAGGTATAGTGAATAAAAAATAGTTTGCTGTTTTGTTTTTCTTTTTGCTCAGTTTGCAAGACCTGAATAAGTTGAGTTACTTCTACAACCTTTTCAATATGCTCTTATTCCCTGGTTGGCAGCTAGAGCTGTCAGTCAGTAAACGACACCACTTTTTTCTTCCCCTATTCTTCCTTGTACTTATATGAAGAGCTTGGTGAAATATAATGACTTACAGACAGTCTGAATCTCTGAAGTATCCCTGAGGTTTCGGGAGCTGCCCAATTTGGTTTGAAACAACTTGGAGACCACCTGCTTTGCTTCAAATTTCTCTGCACTGACCCCAATTCAGCCCAGGGTTCTGAATTCATCCAAACTAGTTGAGACAGACAGAATGAAGGGGTGTTCTTTTAGGCTGATAAACCAGAGAGCATAGTAAGGAGGAAATGAAAGGCTGAATGGCAAAGCAGCAAGAACAGAGAAGGTAAGACTTGGAGGTTGGGCATTCAAGAAAAGTAGCATCAGCAGGAGTGGAGCAAGACAAGTGTGGGAAGGTCAAACAGGATGTGAGGCTCCATTAAGAGTCTGCTAAAGCTAGTTGCTGGATGACTTACCCAGAAACATGAACTGAAACCTAATTTGATGAGCTACTAAGGGCCAGCCTAGATGTCATGAGGTATATACTCATGCACATGCCAGCCCCATATAGGAGGAGGATGGGGGAATCTACTCCTTTTCTGAAAAGAAGTACAATGGGACAGATGAGCAAAAACTCCTCCCTCCCCTGTTTTGCTCTCCCTTCCCCTTCGCACTTAAGAAATGTCTTCCTTGTTCAGCTCATGTGGTACTGGAGACATCTCTGGGGGAAAGGGTTTAAAGTGCAGAAAGTTAAGGTGGGGCAGGAGGCAGATTTCATTCCCCTCCCTAGCATCCTGATGGACCTGCCCAGGTCCTGATAACACAGACAGCTTGGCTAGGAGCTTGGCTTGCTTCATAGTCAAGTAGGCAACGTGAAGGTTCCCTTTTTTGTAGATCCTTTAGCAAAAGGATCAGTCAGGGTGTGAGTTGTGATTGCCAGTGAGGGTGAAGCCCCCCTCGTCAAGGTGGGTATCTGGTTGAACACTGGAGGACCAAATTTCAGTGTCAGAGATATGCAGATGCAGCAGATGCACAATACCATGTAATACGAATCTGTTTCTAGCAGAATATGATAACATTCAAAGCTAGGCTGGTCTGTTGCCTGACATGTCACAGTACTTTGGCTAATGGAAATTTGAGCACTGCATGAGTGAGGTCTAAAATCATCCTGCCTCTCCCACAAACTCATGCCTAATATTTCCTTTCTGCTGCATTCAACAACATGAAATGCAAAATGTATTACCGCACACAGGTGGAAACAGCTGGCATAATCCACTTTGGCATCTCTCTCCCCACCCCCCAAAAAGCAATTTTCTCTTTCTGCCTCTCTGACAGAGCTGGAGAAATATTTAAGTGACCCATCAACAGGCTTTTTCTTCCCTTGGAGAGGACATTTTATCTGATCTTGCATTCCTGTCTACTTTTTCTTTTGATAGAGCCTTTCTCTACCTGCATCAGCTTAAGACTTGCTAAGATGAAAACTGGGTAATTCCCTTTATGGAGCTCTCTTCTCCATATTATGCAACACATATTGTCTTAGCCGTCTGCCAATAAAGCAAGGGGTTCTATTCAAAGTCAGCCCAATTTGTCTGGGTTCACACTGCTATAGAAGAAAGCCAGCAATCTTCCCTGCAGAAGACTGAGGCCCTATGTTGTGTAGGCAGCAAAGATTGCTACTGCTAACAACTGTTCTGAAAATTCAATAGTGCATGCAAATAATTTATGAGAAACAAGATTTTTTTAAAAGGCAGAAGAAAGAAAAGCAACGTTATACTCCCAAGTGACAAACGTCCTATGTAGCATAGAGACAGCAGAAAAAGCTGGATGGGTGGGGAATGGTGGGGTTCATCTCACACCACTTACAGTAGATCTTGTTCACAGATGCAGGTTCATCCCTGAATGACTGTAAGCACTATCAAGTGACAACATGAACATGTGACTGGAGCATCACAGATAAAACACTACAGACAGAACTTTCAGATTCAACGAAAAGAATAATGTTTTTCAAATGATCAAGTTCACACATCCAGTGGTGAGTCATTGAAACAGAGAGAGACAGAGAGAGAAATGCATATGTAGGTGTGGACGAGTTTTTGAAAATAATCATATTTAGAGATTAATCTCCATAAAACAGTAATTTTAAAAGGAACCAGGTCTTTTATAGATAGCAGACAGACAGGCAGATCTCATTTTGCCCTTTGCATAAAACTGTTCTTATGGCCAGAAATGTGGAGCCTCCCAGACCATATTATTATGCCAATAACATTATAAAGTAGATTTTTCTGTTGTATCAAAAGGAGAAAGAAAAGCCCCTTCCCTGATGGTATTTCATTTTCTGTTAAAAGTGGTTCCAAAGACGTGTGTGTGTGCTTTTTCCTGCTGAATGGTTTTTCTTGTTTTACTTTCTTTCAGAATGGTTCTACAGCAAGGTTGGTGCTTTAACACAGAAATTTGCAGTGCGCTCTCACAGGATAATGAAAGCTGACATTATATCAAACACAATAAAGAGTCTCAGTTGATGAAGATCATTCCTGAACACACAAACCTATTAAACCGAAGAAAAAATATCAATTCTACACACTCGCCAGCCAAAAGAAAATGTGATTTGTTATCTAAAAGGGAGTTATAAACACAGCTTCAATGCACTTTTTGTGCTGTAATGAAAACTGGGTTTGAAATGGCAAGATGATTGCAAATTAGAGCATTTGGTTTTATTTTCTAGCTTTTTAGGTAAACCTTCCACAAGGGCAAGTAGAAGGTTAAAGAGACGATCTTTCTGTTCTATGCCGATAAGTGGGCTCCGTAATTAAGGGAGAATAAAAAATGGAATGGGGTGCTGAGCTGCATTTGCCCTTCTTAACATGCTTTGAACACAAAGGACAGACTTCAGTAATGCAGCTCTGAAAATAACGAGATGATAGGCATCATGTGTATACATAAATTATTGTATATACCACATACGCCCAATATATATGGTGTGCATATCTTCCAGGCATTTTATGAAAATGACAACCTTTTGCAGCTGCTGTATATATTGGGCCAAGACAACACTGAAAATTAAACCAAAAATGTTATTCCCAACCCCACACCACTTCAGAACTAGAACAGACCCTGAACCATCATTTGAAGATCTCTGCTAAACCTGAACTGTACCCATATCCCTAAAGAAAACACCAAAATAATACCGTAATTATTAGGTAACCTGTTAGCATTAGCCTTTGGCTAATATAGTGATGGGAAGGGATGCACACTGATCACAGCATGAATTAATCATCAGTGTTCTCATATGTGTGGAGTTTATCTACACTTCTATTCTTTGTTATCTTGAAGGTCTGGGGTACCAGAGACAGGAAAGAGGGCTGGAATACACTGCCGAGCAGCCTGTAAAAGCAGGAATTGTTTACTGCACTTGTGCAAAATGATGATACCCTCAAGTAAACATTATTGGCTGTTTTAGGGGCTGACGGGAGTTGGAGCCAAGCAATTTCCAGAGGGCACCAAATTGGGAGACACATTTAATTGTTGTTAAAAAACAACAACATAATCACTCAGTAGAACCCATGATTTGACCTGATATATAGATGCTGCTGAGGATGAAGAACATATAGGACAAATGTTATCTTCTAGTAATTCATGAAGTTGAACTTCAATATTCATTGCAAGGTGGAATTCAGTTCTAAATGTACTCTACTCTCTGGGGCCACCAATACAGAGTGGGGTCTAAAGAAACTGGTGGGATGCCCCCAGTCGGTCACTCAGTTAAGGAAAACTGCAATTGTTCAGTCAATGATGGTCAATGATGGCAATCCTGCATGCCTCTCCCGTCCAATATCTTTCGCTGAGCCCAAGATGGTGGTGGTACATTGCCCCATGGTTTGAGGAACACCACCACAATTGCTCCTACAAAACTCTCCAACAAACTTCATCCAAATGAATAAAATGAGAGAGATAATAAAAGTAACACTACAATGGGCAGGATTCACCTATCAAGTCCTCCCTCCTGCCCCCATGCTCCCCCAAAATGGCTCAGGGCAAGCGTGCTGCCTTGCCCCCATGATTGAGGAGGCCAGGGCTGGGGCAGCACCACATCAGCACACCATGTGTGCACACCCTGCTGCGTGCAGACATCACTTGTGCATGCTATGGGGCGTGCTGATGTCACTCTACAAAGAACGGTAGGGTTGGAATGGGCCTCAAGGCAACCCCTCCAATGCAAGAATCACAGCTAAATAATCCCTGACGGATGGCCATCCAATCTCTGCTGCTTTATATTTTTATGCCCTCTGATATAAATTTTTAGTTTTAATGATGTTTAAAAATCAAGGCACCCAAGGTACAGGTGGAAAAATGCATACACAAACCCAAATTCTGAAAAGTTGTGATACAAGTATATAGTGAAAATTCCATGGGGAAAGAGAGGGATAGATACCTCACAGAACACCATATCTGCCACAGCTTTTAATGCAGAGTAACTTGACAACAAGGATCCCTAGCTTTATAAGGACTGACTAAAGATGGCTAGAAATATATCAAGCTCCTCTTGTCAGAGAAGGAACAATTCACCACTTCCAAATGGAAGCACTCATGAAAAACTATGATTGCTTTGAGTTTCCACCAGGCCTCAGGGATGATGAGGTCTGAAAGTCCCAGGGGGTTAGCAGGTAGCTAGGACATCTTCTGCATTCAACACTTACAAGGAAATGAAGCTGTTTAAGGGGATCTGCCAATTTTCATGTCAGACTCAAGGGGGAAAAAAACCCTCTGTCTTTGCTTTAGGGATGTTCAAATATCTTTTTCCTAAATCACCACTGTTATTGAAAGAAAGTAGTCTGACATTTCTGAGACTGTTCAAACTTTTCGATCTGTTAAAGCTTCAACCTTTTTATCACTTTTCACAAAATCACATTCAGAATGGAGTTCAGGTCTGGGTGTAGCTTTAGTCAAGACCATGCACAATCATTTATGTAAGATTCCCTAGGTACTTCTGTTGATAACTGTCCTGGTAAAATTCCAGTTTGTCTAATTATAGTGCCAACCTAATTTCTCCCAGCAGTATCAGATGGATGAGATGCAATTTGTCACTTCATCTCCTGGACTGTTGTGTGATGTATTGTTTAACAGTTGCTGTGTTCCATTATAGGGGAAAGGGATTCCTCCTTGCAGAGCGAATGTGAGTAGAAAGAATGTGAAGTCCTTGAGAGACCCATTAGACTGACCTGTTACATAAGACATTTAAAGTACTGTTCTACTGTATACACAAAGCTGTATACAGTTTTACATCCAATATTAATCTAAAATAGCTTAATGAGAAATACTCTGGATTTTCACAAGGCATATACGGGAATATATTATTGCTTCCCTCTTTTGGTGCAAAGGCACGCTTAGCGATCACACATGTACAAGACAATAAAGTGGCATTTGATCAAAATGTTTTACATTTTAACTTGCTGTACCCTTCATCTTTATGATCTGTACACCAGCATACATGCAACTGTTTCTTTTTAGTTCCAAGGACCAAGCAAGCGGTCTGTATTTCAGAGCTTCATCCCATAGAACCCTCAAATATAGGCAATGTAATTTGTAAATGTGCAAATTTAAATGTTTCAAACACACATCCTCCTGTGCTGTGGTGAACTGAACAGGTGAGGTCCCTGAGGACAGGAGGTGGGCAAATGCTGTCCCTAGTCAGCTTGACATTGATATCAGGAAAGGTCCTAGAACAGATAATTCAACAATTAGTCTGTGAGTACTTAGAAAAGGATGTTATAATAGCTAAGAGCCAGCCTAGGTTTCTCAAAAGCAAGTCATGCCAGACAAATCTCATTTCTTTTTTTTTGATAGAGTTACAAGCTTGGTGGATCAGGGGAATGCTGAGGATATAGTATATCTTGATTTCAGAAAGGCTTTTGACAAATTCCTCCATGATATCCTTGCAGACAAGCTGGTAAAATATGGGTTGGACAGGGCAACTGTTAGGTGGATTTATAGCTTGTTGGCTGACCCAACCCAAAGAATGCTCACTAATGATTCCTCATCATCCTGGAAAAAAGGGACAAGTGGGGGTGCCACAGACTTCTGTCCTGGGTCCTTTGTTGTTCAACATCTTCATAAATAATTTGGAGGAAGGTATAGAGGGGATGCTCATCAAATTTGCAAATGACACCAAACTGAGAGGGGGAGCCAATGCCTCTGAAGACAGATTCGGGATTCAATATGACCTTGACACATTGGAGAAAAACTAGCTGCACAAATATATGATGGGGGTTACCTGGATTGTCAGTAGTACATGTGAAAAGGATTGAGGGGGTCTTAGTAGGCCAAAAACCTAACATGAGTCAGCAGTGTAGTGCAGCAGCAAAAAAAGGCTAATGCTATTCTAGGCTGCATCAAAAGAAGTATAGTGTCTCTATCAAGAGAAGTAATAATTCCACTCTATTCTGCTTTGGTCAGGCCACATCTGCAGTACTGTGTCCAGTTATGGGCACCACAATTCAAGGAGGACATTGAAAAGCTGGAATGTGTGCAGAGGAGGGCAACCAAGATGATCAAGGGACTGGAAGCCAAGCCATATTACGAGGAATGGGTGAGAGAATTAGGTATGTTTATCCTGGAAAAGCTAGGGACGCGGGTGGTGCTGTGGGTAAAACCTCAGTGCCTAGGACTTGCCAATCGTATGGTTGGCGGTTCGAATCCCCGTGGCGGGGTGAGCTCCCGTCTTTCGGTCCCAGCTCCTGCCCACCTAGCAGTTCGAAAGCACCCCTAAGTGCAAGTAGATAAATAGGTACCGCTTTATAGCGGGAAGGTAAACGGCGTTTCCATGTGCTGCGCTGGTGCTGGCTCGCCAGAGGAGCTTCGTCACGCTGGCCACGTGACCCAGAAGTGTCTCCGGACAGCGCTGGCCCCCGGCCTCTTAAGTGAGATGGGCGCACAACCCTAGAGTCGGACACGACTGGCCTGTACGGGCAGGGGTACCTTTACCTTTGCCTTTATCTTGGAAAAGAGGAGACTGAAAGGAGAAATTATAGACATCTTCAAATATCTAAAGGAAGGCCTGTCACATGGAGGATGGAGCAAGCTTGTTTTCTCCTGCTCCAGAGGACTAGGATCTGAACCAATGGCTACAAGTTACAAGAAAGGAGATTAAACATCAGGAATAACATTCTGGCATTAAAAGCTGCTTGATAGTGGAACAGACTCCTTTGAGAGGTGGTGAACACTCTTTCCTTGGAGGTTTTTATGGACAGATTGGATGACCATCTGTCATGTATGATCTAGTTGAGATTCCTGCATTGCAGGAGATTGGACTAGATGACCCTTGTGATCCCTTCAAACTCCACAATTCTGTGATTCTACGATTCTATGAAAAACCTCAAGACTGCAGGTTTAATATCCATCTCATTCTCTGCCTCCTCTAAACTAGATAGCTATTGCTTGTGGAATTGAAGCTCTGATCCTATACACCCTTACTTGGGAGTAAATCCCATTGAATGAAATGGGATTTTCTTCTGAATAAGCAGAATAAATGATTGGATTCTATAATTATAATTTATTACCTGCCCTTCACTCTAAGGTTCCAGGGTGGGTTACAACAATAAAAACGCAATGTTAAAAACAGTTTAAAACAACTTGCAATCACAAAACAACGGTGTTGTTCTGATTCTCTGAAATCCCTTCCCACTTATATTTCCAACCATTACCTACTGGAACGTTAAGTTGTGGTCTAGAGCAGGCATAGGCAAACTCGGCCCTCCAGATGCTTTGAGACAACAATTCCCATCATCCCTGACCACTGGTCCTGTTAGCTAGGGATGATGGGAGTTGTAGTCCCAAAACATCTGGAGGGCCGAGTTTGCCCATGCCTGCTCTAGATGATACTTAACGGAACCAACTTGTGTATTGTGGGATGTTATGTCCATTTCTATTGGGGAAATCAGTCAGTTTCTGGTAGGCATCATGACACAATTCAGCAAATGGAGTATTCTAGTTCTGGAGGCAATGCATATATCACAAAATACCGCTGTGTGTGTGTTACCATGGAGCTCTTACTATGTATAAACTTCCTCTATATGAGCACCTTGCTTAATGAGGAGAACAAACATGGAGGCGAATGCTGCTCATCAGTATATCAGAGAAGTGAGCAACTTGCAAAAATGCATTGTTTCACTCCAAATAGGACACTCACACAATATATTTCTTCATGGGTATGATCTGGGACAAGAGAGACTGAAAGGGCAGCAGGAGCGAAAAGATGGGAGGCTGAAAATGAAGAAGGCAGTGGAAAAAAGGCAGGAGAGAAACAACAGTAATAAACATTTTATGAAGCAGAAAATGGGTTATAAAGAAGTCAACTTTTAAAGGCAATTTATATAATCCTGCCAAGTGCACATAAATTGGGAAACAGCTCTCTCTGCAACCACTAAGCATTTCTTTAAATGGGACAAATAGCTTCAGCAAAGGGTTTTGGATGACCAAACCAAGCTACTAAAAAGAATGCTGATAATGATAGGCAACCCACTTTCAGCAGAGAAGTGTGGCATCTGGAGAAATGAAGAATGTATCCACTGAAGGCATATGAAGATTTCTAGCACTCAGCTAAGTGCTCCATCCCCATTTTCTACCTTCTTTGTTGGGCTGAGTGAGACAGAGAGTGGCTAGCAAAGCCAAAAGAAAAACATGTTAAGCTAATAACTGCAATTGCTATCTTCATGCCTCCCTTTTGGATTCCTAGGACATCACTTCTTCCTTCTGTCTTGGAGAGCCTGGAAGATGGCCCCTGCTATCAAGATTTGCAAGCAGCAGTTGCAAATAATAAAACTAATAAAAAGGCCAGATTTCTCTCAATAACTCATGAAGTAATGGTGGCAGCGGAGAACCATGCACTGAGCTCCTTCCATTATGTCTTGAACTTGAATATACATTCATTTTGTGGATTCAAATTTGCTTTCTGCCTATGAAGACTGTAAATAGGTAAAATGTTGTGGGGTGTTTTTGGTTGGGTTTTTTTTAAGATAAGGAAAGACGTGCTAACAATCAAACAGAATTCAGCAAAGGATGAATGCAGAATCTTTTTTTTAAAAAAAATAATAATCCATAGCACAGCAGGACAGAAACATATGGACCTTAGGGATAAGGTCTTAGATGAAGGGAATGGCAAATATGATAATGTGGATTTTTTGATTCCATGGTCTTCCCGTGTTGTCCAACCTAATATCCAGAACCACAACATCATTTAAGGGTTGGAAAGAACCTTAGCAATTGGTTGACCAGCTGTAGGCTCCTTTCTCAGGCACTCAAAACTCTGCTGCCCCACACTGGGCAGCTAAGACAACATTCAAAAAGAGGGCACAGCATCAGTTGTGTTCGGTTCCTGTGTCTTAGCGCCCTCTGGTGCAAATGCATATAATGTTTGACACCCCGTCTCCCACCAAGGATGATGCTCAGCCCTCTTTCCTGCAGGCTCAAACCCCAAAGGAGTCTCATTCACTAGCTCATTCACATACATGTGAATCTGCCCCATATGCAAACCTGGAACTGGCAGACTGGGAACCTAGTCACACATCTACATGCAATTGCACTCATGTGAAAGAAAACTGTATTCTGCCCCCAAAGTGCAGAATACATTTGAGGGGATACAGCACAGACATTTGTCCCCCACTCATTGATTTTAGTAGGTTTAGTTGTACTAAGAAGCACACAGAATAGCCTTTTGAACAGATACTTTTGATCTGCAGCTGTTGGCTGGAAACTACCAAAAAAAGAGAGATGGCTCTTCAGCTCTGCAGTGTTCCCTCATTTGCAAGGGGCACATAAAAGAAAATTGCAAACAAAAAAGCCACCTTCTGTAATTTTTATAGGTACATTTTGCTCCTGTTTCTCATCTAAAAGAAGTGGTAAATGGATGGCTGAAATCTGGAGAACAACACTGTAGCACTCATTCCAGATCAAAAACATCTAATTTGCCAGCTGTCCAGGAATATCCAAGAGGAGAGGAGAGTTTTACTGATGACCTGGCCTCTCTTAACCTCCCCCCGCAGCATTTCATACTGTTTTGCTGCTACATAATTAGTTTGTAGAAACAAAACACATCATCTATGAGCATCAGTGATGCTAATTGTGTATATGAGTAAAAATAATCTAGCTAACAGTGCCAGAACTATATAGGAACAACCCTTTTAAAGGAAGTAACAAAAAAGAATAAGTACCTGAAATTGATGAAAGCTAGAGTTCCCCTATGCGGGGAATTGTTCTGTGCTTAACATATCCAAGGAAATTTACAGGGTTGTGGGGAGGAGATGAAATATTTTTAAAATGTGTTGCTTTTTAGTAGTGAAAGACTTGACCCGGTTTTCTGGCCACTGAAGCTGGAATGTGAATTAAAGAGAATGTGTGCTGCTGCCACCGCCACTGACAGCTCCAGGTCATCTTCTCCTCCTTTCCTTGGGAACATCTAATAACACAAAATGCATGATTTGAAGCAATCCTGTTGCCTGTTTACTCACTCCTGTAAGCTGCAGATGAAGGACTGGAGCAGGAGCAGGGGATATTGTGCCACACAGAGACATTGCCTCCAATGTTGTGTATTTTTACATGTTATGCAGGAGAGGCAGAGGAGATGCAGGGCTGCTTGTGGAACCTTTGGACTTCCAGCCTAGAGTGCATGCATATTCAAGGTGAAGGGAAAGTCAATTACTCTTGCCTACCTTTCCACAATAACGTATACCCTCAAAGAGGCAACTGGCCTTTACAGCACTGCAGAAGATGGTCTTTTAACTACCCAAATGTGCTGGCTTTTTATTTATTTTTTAGCTTATCTTCTTAACTGCAGAAATTTTGAAGAATAAAATAAAAATAAAACACAGGCCTGTGGGTTAGAATTTAGAACAGAATACAGCCAGAGTGCAGGGAATGCCTGTCTTCCTTTCCTAAGTAGACAACTGAAGGTCACTTGAAAGGGTGTTGCTGTAATCAGAACCTTGAAAACAGAATATGCTGGTGTATGGTTAATACAGGGGAGAAACAAAGGGGGGGTGAGAAAAAGAAAAAGCAAGAAACTTTCCATGTAGGGATCACAGTTCTGACTGATTGCCCAGCCGATGATTGCTGGAAACAGCCTACCAGTCGCTTTCACTCCAGCTCTTGTTTCATTTCCCCCTGAACTTCCATAGCAACCCATCTGCAGTGAGTGACTCTAATGTTTAATGGTCCTGCCATTAGCACTAATGCATTCCAAACACTCAGCATCTGCTGTCGCGCATTCAGATGGAAACACAAAAATAACCACGTTCGGCGCAATCTGTCATAAATTCCAGCTTGAGGTTATAAAATGACATACTGGGAGATGGAAAGAGAGAAATGGCCAAAATTAACAAGTCACTTGGTTAAAAAACAAAAGGAAGAATGAAAGAGAGAGGAATGTAAATACACAATCGATAAATAAGGAAGATGCATGATGCAAAGGGACATCTGGAAAAGAACAGGGTTGGATATATCCACCCAGAGCTGTCCAGAGAAAAAGCAGAAACATGGTTGCTCTCCAAGGTGCTGAGTTAATATTTGCTGGGCACGTTGGTTAAATGTGAACAGAACTCAGAATACAAATAGAGGACACAATTATTCAGAAATAAACTCTTGTGGCATAAATAGGTTCAGATAAGAAGGATTCTGACATAGTCACCTCTTATAAAATTGCTGACGATCAAGGAACTTGCATGCAGAATTGCCACTACTGGGCCTGCAAATTGCACTTAGAATTAAGGTGACTTGAGGTTGGTTTGAATAGGATTTTTATACCTTAGGAACAGAAAAAATATCTTATATTCAGCAAACATGTTAAAGACGACACACATGAGGAAATCTGGTCTCTATTAGTGGGAGTGGGAGTGTTTTGCTGTGGGCAAAATAAAATAGGGAATGGCCTGTTTGTTTATTGCGTTTATATCTCATCTATATCTTCCAAGTTGCTCAAGGTGGTGTGCATGGTTTTCCTCCTTCCTATTTTATCTTCACACAACCCTGTGAGGTAGGTTAGGCTGAAAAACTGTGACTGGCCCAAGGTTATGCATTGAGTTTCACAGCTATTAACACGTAAGTGCTAAAATATGTACTCATTTACTAAATTTATTAATACATTCAGTATTGCTTTTTAGATGTTGTCCAAAGAGAGAGAAAATATATTAAAAGAAAAACACAACCAAATACAAAAACTGCATTTATTTATCTCAAACATTTAAATTATGCTCAGCTTTAATTAGGCATGTGAAGAGAAGCTGCCTGCAAAATGGAAGAACTTCTGCTTCTCAACTTAGATGAAATGGGACAAACAAAAGTTGTTCGGAGTCTCTTCCAACAAGGCTTCCTGTTATCGCTTTTAATGCTTTGAACTAGCGCTCAGCTGAACTATTCAGCCCATCTGCATTTTGTAAATTTGGGAGTAGGTATGAACTGGGCATGGTGAAAGTGATGCCTTAGCTGCTAGTAACAGCCTGGTCATGTTGCTGGTGTGGAATGTCCCTGGGAAGGCAGTGTCATTTCTCACATAACAATGCCTTTCTTGGATTGATGCTATGTGATGTTGCAGCATCCTAAGCAGGGAAATTCTGTCTTAGGAACATGGGTGGGCTGCCATAGCTGGAAGCTGTGTGTGTGTGTGTGTAAAAAAGAAAAAAAAAAGAAAAACCCTCATAAACAACTTAGAGGATCCCCCCCTATGGTTAGACAGTCTACAAATTTTGTTAGATAAAGGTACAGTAAGAATTTTTTACATTTGCACACCCCTGAAAGTCACTGAATATCCCCCCCACCCTATTTTCACAGGGACAAATGCAGCAGTGGTTGGAGGTGTGGCACTGCTTACCTGACTTCCTGCCACTGCATTTGCTGTGGTGTGCCATGGGGGGAGAGGAGGAAGGTGAGGCCAGCGCAGTACAAATATGCTGGCGGTCCTCAATTTGGCCTCCCCCTTTTTGGCACGCCACAGCAATAGAAGCAATGACAGGAGGCCAGGTAAAGCAGTGCTATCCCAACAACTGCTACTCAACAACTGTTCTGACGAAAAGGAGCGGGGGATATTTGGCATGCAGGTAATGCTGCTATCAGAGATTCTTGATTTATTTATGTAGGGCTAAGAATTGACTTAGATTGACATCCTAAGCATAATTACCAGGGAATAGGTTCCATTGAACACAGTGGGACTGAGCAAATATGCACATGCTTCAGCTGTAAAATTATGAGATTGATAGCAACTCCATGAGTTGGTAGATGAGATTATGTGAAGCTTAAAATCTCTCCGAAAATATATTCACCCTAAATAATACATTTTCCTCCACCCCCGGTAGACTGTGATATAGGAATATGTGATTGCAAACATTGTGATGAATGCTTAGATCATCTATATAGCTACGCATAGTTTTCCTCTCTCCTATGTATTTTGCAGTTTCATAATAAAGAAGCTGCCAGTCTTTCCTTTCTTGAGCTAGAAATTATTCTGCTGCACCAGTTTGGGGGCTGGGTTCAATGGATGGGGTGTTCTGTGAAGAGCGACCCAGGTATGCAAGTGAGCAGCTCTGGGCTATCCTGATAAAGCAGCTCTGCATTTTGCAGAGAGGTGCCAGAGCATATCCGATTTGGGTGGCTTGTTCCTAATTACCTGCATCCTGATTAACTGGTACGATTGGTACCATTAAAAATATTTTCCAGAGGATTTCTGAACAGTTTGCAGCTAGTGGCCCACAGGCATGAAAAATCATTTTAAAGAAGGTAATTAACCTCTTTATGCCCCTCATAGACACTGAATCAGATACGGTTGATGCTGGCAGTGACCAAATACCCCCTTCCATCTGTGTGATGCTTAGTGGTCTGTGTGGAATGAGGCTATGGCTACCAATGGAGCAAGGAACGGTTTCTAGCCTGCTGGTCAAGATATTACATATTCCTCTTTCTTTGTGCCTGTTCCACAGAAAAGGAGAAATACAATAGAAATCAGCTATAAAGCCCAGGGATGCCAGCAGGACTTTATGAGACCTGGAACACAGTATGCAGATTGTAAAGGGAATTGGGGGTTGCTTGTGCGTAAAGGGGCTGCTGCTCTAGGCAACGTTGTCTGGCTAAACCTTTCCCTGGCTGGACAGCCCTTTCTCCGTGGCTGTGTCAGTCACTGGCAGAATCCGTCAGTGGGCGCTTCCTGAACTTCTTCCAACATAAAAGCTCTTTGACGCCAAGTCTCCGCCTAGCCTCCCTGCGCGGAAGTCTTCTGCGCAGAGTGGGCGTGGCCAGCGGAGGTCCTGGGCTCTCCCCGCTGGTCTCTGTGGAAGAGTCTTGGAGCCATCTCTCCAAAGTCCTTCCCTGCTCCCCTTTCTTCCTGGTGTCACGCTGATTTCCTTCCCCAAAGGAAGTGTTCTCTCTCTCCCTGCTGGTCCCTTCTCCTGCATCGTTGGGGAGCCTTACCTCCACTCTTGGCTCCGATGGCAGTTCCCTGACACAGATTAGGCTCTCCAACCCACTCACAAAAGAGGACACATCTTTACATTCCTCAAGGAGCATCTCCATTCCCATTATTCAGCCCGGACACTGAGGTCCAGCTCCGAGGGCCTTCTGGCAGTTCCCTAACTGTGAGAAGTGAAGTTACAGGGAACCAGGCAGAGGGCTTTCTTGGTAGTCACGCCTACCCTGTGGGACATTGTCCCATAAGATGCCAAATAGATAAAAAAACTACATGTCTTTTAGAAGACCTCTAAAGGCAGCCCCGTACGGGGAAGTTTTTAATGTTTGAGGTTTTATCGTTTTTTTTAAATAGTTTGTTGGGAGCTGCCCAGAGAGGCTGGGGCAACCCAGTCAGATGGTCAGCATATAAATAGTAAAAGTATCATTATAATCACCACCACCACCATCAAGTTTCCATATTCTTTGTGCCATTTGCAAATTCATGTCCTCATTTGCTGGTAGAGGGTAGAAGTAGTCAGGCTGGTTCATCTCACAGAAGTTGCAAAAGTGTATCTGTTCATTTTGCTTCATAACATTGTTTTTAAAGGCGGGCTAGATAAAAGATAAAAACTGGCTCTGGGACATGTACATCAGTACTTCTGTAGCCACTTCTTGGTGGCCCTGATAAAACCTGCACCTCTTCAGCTTAACCTATAGTAATTCTTGCTCACATGTGAGTCCCATGGATCTTACAGTCCATCTACGAAGCGAGTTTACTCAGAAATCCTATTGAGTTCAGTGGAGGCCTCTCCCAAGTCAATATGCACAGGACTGTAGTCCTATTGAAACAAATGCTGAGCGCTGGTTGATCTACTTGAAGGAGATCTGAGAGGAAAATCCAGCACTGACATCTAAGGTGCCTCTTAAGGGGAGGGGGGAGAAGGAATGCACCAACATACCTTCCAATTCTGGGGATTGACACAGAATCTTATGTTGTCAAGGAACCCCCCTTTATTTGGGAGCACAGGAAGCCTCACCTGTACAATAGAGGATTTGTGCTGCCACTGCACTGAAACAATGAGCATTCCGGATACAGATCTGCAATGTCACATTTGTCTCTGGGGCTGGGGCCAGGAGCAGAACTGAGCAGGCAAGAACAGAAGACCAGGATCTCAGTATTTATATGTATTACTATTTCTCACAGCATCAAGCTTCAGACAAGGGCTATAACGTTGTTACCTCGGGTTACAAACGCTTCAGGTTACAGACTCCACTAACCTGAAAGTAGTACCTCGGGTTAAGAACTTTACCTCAGGATAAGAACAGAAATCTTGCGGCGGTGGCAG
Source organism: Podarcis raffonei (assembly GCF_027172205.1). Lineage (NCBI taxonomy): Eukaryota > Metazoa > Chordata > Lepidosauria > Squamata > Lacertidae > Podarcis > Podarcis raffonei. Next base: position 73,082,025 of record NC_070603.1, read on the forward strand.
CAGCGGGAGGCCCCATTAGCTAAAGTGGTGCTTCAGGTTAAGAACAGTTTCAGGTTAAGAACAGACCTCCAGAACAAATCAAGTTCTTAACCCAAGGTACCACTTTATCTACAATGCTCTGCCTAGGCACTTTGAACAGCTCTAGAACACAGGCTAGCCTATCAGTTAAAGAAACCCCAAGTGCCACAGAAACATAGCATGACGTGGGCAAGCCCCAAGCCTCCTCTCAAGCTTGATGCTGGGATGGAGCCTGGGGGTTGCCCTCAGACCTTCTGATGCCATTGGAGTGCCTCAAGTGTGCAGGATTTTAAACACCTTCTCTGTGTGTGAGTGCATCTGTGGACTTCTGCACACATCTATTTCCTCCTGAGGAGAGCTGGGCACACAGGCTTCCTCAACCTCGGCCCTCCAGATGTTTTGAGACTACAATTCCCATCATCGCTGACCACTGGTCCTGCTAGCTAGGGATTATGGGAGTTGTAGGCCAAAAACATCTGGAGGGCCAAGGTTGAGGAAGCCTGTGCTAACACCTTGACTCAAACGCTTCTGCATTTCTATATCATCAGGACTCGGTGCAGCTTGGTTTTGAGAGACTGCTGCAAAATGACAAATCTAAAATGCTGCCTAAGCTACCAAGGCCAGAAGTACCAAGGTAAAATGTTGGTGGAAATGATAACATCAATGGGGCATTAGCAAGGAAAAGGAGAAGAATAATGACCCAACAAGAGAAACAGCAGGAAACGTGTGTTTTTCAGGACAGTGTTATGAACTACATTGATTCTGAGCAGAGGCCATTCCTGTTCTTCCTCGTTGAGAAACAGCTTTAAGAACGGAGGCATAAAATCAAAACGGAGGCATAAAATCAAACCTTTTCTCATACCAGCAAGAGAACAGCTGTTACCAGCCCAAGGGAGAAGGCATGTGTCCAAATGAGAAAATAAGGCCCATGGGGGATGCTCCTTAGCCTTCTGCTGGTTGAAAGATTGGTTTTTGTTGGAAAACACCGATGTCCTAGATCTGGAAGGTTTTAATAATGCTTTTGGATGGCACGCATACCTATGGTACGACAAGGTTAAAGCACATAAATTGTTTAAAAGCCACATTGTCAGAAAAGCAATTTTTGCAGTCTGGATGAAATATAAAGACTTACTAGAGAGTAAAACTCCGAGGTGGCTATCACCAGTGGAGGCCAAGGCCCGAAAAAGACCCAATATGGAGGCCTATTGGCCGAAATATTGGGAATTGACTGAAAAAATTGGAGACAATTGGAAGTTGCAGAGCCAGGACAAACTAAAAAATAAGGTGCGAGACTGGCTACATTATGCTCAAATTCAAGAGGTTTTCAAAATGGACAAAAAAGTTGGTTTCCAGGTGGAAAAGTCGAAACTAGAGACAGAATTGTTAGAACCAAAGACAAAGCTGTTATCTAGAATGTATAACTTGCTGCTTATGTGGAATTTACAGGATGAGACAGTTAAATCTGCTATGATTAAATGGGCACAGGATGTTGGACACAACATTATGTTTGAAGACTGGGAAAGGTTATGGAACACCGGAATGAAATTTACGGCCAGTACGGCCTTGAAGGAAAACATTATGAAAATGATATACCGGTGGTACATGACCCCAGTCAAGTTAGCTAAGATACATCACCTGTCTGACAATAAATGTTGGAAGTGTAAGGAAGCAGAGGGGACTTTCTTTCACCTCTGGTGGACATGCCCAAAGGTTAAGGCTTTCTGGGAAATGATTTACAATGAGTTGAAAAAGGTATTTAGGTATACCTTTCCCAAGAAACCAGAGGCCTTCCTGTTGGGCATGGTAGACCAGAAAGTGTTAAAGAAGGACAGAACTTTGTTTATGTATGCTAGTACAGCAGCAAGAATACTCATCGCAAAGAACTGGAAGACACAAGATTTACCCACGCTGGAGGAATGGCAGACGCAGTTGATGGACTATATGGAGATAGCTGAACTGACCGGCAGAATCCGAGATTTGGATGTAGAAACAATTGAGGTGGACTGGAAAAAGTTTAAAGACTACTTGCAAAAGTATTACAAACTGTATGAATCTTAAGACGGTGCATGATTTGAAAATGATACGCTTTAGCAATTATGATTAAGTAAATAGTAAACTAAGTGATAAAAGAGAAAAGGAGATAATATGAAATTGAACATGTTACGTTTATTTTAAAGGTATAAAAATTCTGACATAATACATTGAATATAGATACATAACATGTAAAAGTTACAATAAGGTATGACATAAGGTAACAAATTGCTGACATTGTTAATATAAAGAACGCAGAATCGGAAGGGGTGGGGAAGTCCAATTTGGGATTTTTGTTAAAAAAAAAAAAAAATGGTTTCTTGTAAACTCCTTGTTTGTAATGTATAAAATTTGGAAAGAAACGTAATAAAAAATATTATATAAAAAAAAAAAATATTATAAAAAAAAAAAGGAAGCATCTTGCCACTTGCTCACTATTAATACAACATGCCCTGCTGGCATGCAGCTATGGTTTACAGAAAGATGCCCAGCTTTAGAGTTATAAGTTCCAGTTCCAAAAACTCTGACTGGTTCTCTCTTGTCTGCTCTGTATGCAATTCTGGGAAAAGTAAGTCCTTGCAGTTCCAGTCCTACAAACGCTAGTTTGGAAATGTATGAAATGAAGATAAGCATAGGAATGTGTTGTGGGTTTGTCAATACCTTGGTTATAGAGAACAGGGTCCTTCTTGAGTGCAGGGCCATTCTGACACAGAACTTTCCAAACTGTGTGTCATGACATCACGGTGTGTCATGTGAACACTCCCCGTGCTCCTCCCGGGGCTGGAAAGGGGTTAGTTTAACCTCTGGTTTGCTAGTAAAACTAACAATTACTGTGTTGCGAAATGATGTATGTGTAAAAAAAGTGTGTCACCAACATGAAGAGTTTAGAAAGCTCAATTCTAATACTTTCTATTTACAGTGGTACCTCAGGTTACATATGCTTCAGGTTACAGACTCCGCTAACCCAGAAATAGTGCTTCAGGTTAAGACCTTTGCTTCAGGATGAGAACAGAAATCGTGCTCCGATGGCGCAGCAGCAGTGGGAGGCCCCATTAGCTAAAGTGGTGCTTCAGGTTAAGAACAGTTTCAGGTTAAGTATGGACCTCCAGAACGATTTAAGTACTTAACCCTAGGTACCACTGTATACACTAAAATTGGTGAGGTGTTCTGATACTGTAGCAAAGACTGGTTGTGTTTTTTTAAAAAAACCAATATTATGTATCCTCAGAGAGCATAACAGTTTGTTTTAGCTATTTAGACAGTTTCCTTTTTGTAACAAGACTGCTGTCCCTAATGCCGTCTTCCTTTTCTCAGGACTTTGAACAAAAACAATTGCAGCCATGCCCCAAAGAAAGGATTGAATGTTTTAATTCTCTCCCTCTGTTCAGCAAAGGAACCAATACAGATATGCTTCAAGATAACCCGCATCCCTGTTCTTCAGCTAGGGAATGGAGATTAGCGGCGCTCTGCATCTTTATAGAAACGTATAGCAATAAAATAGAATAAAAACAATAAAAAGGCACTTCACTGAAAGTACCTAATAGCATGCAAGGCATTCAGGACACCCCAGTTCTTTGCATTGGGAACCACCGATAAGGATGTGAGGGAAACCAGTAAAAGTCAATACAGGATAATAAAAAGGATTCGCACTATACTCCCCAACATTGCACAGATGAAAATAGGGACTCTTGTGTACATCTCACATCAAGGGCTCCCTGCTTGAGTGCCTGCACTCCACTGTCACACATATCCACTATTGCTGAAGGCTCTTTTCTCCCTGCTGTATGTTGCACTCATTTACTCTTTAACAGCCTGTCCCATATTAGCGTCTGAAGCAGCTGTGATAGTAAACAGAGTGCAATAGTTTGCTTTTTTAAAAAAAAAATCTCCAGTAACTTGATGGAATATTTGATCTTACAATGGATCTCTGTCTGTCCTTGCTATAGAAGGCCCACTGGAACTCAAATGCATTCAGCAATATTTATTGTTTAGATAGGCAGCTAGGGTTTTTTTTGGGGGGGGCGGCGGAGAAGGATGGAAAGAAACTGCATACAGTCTGCTGCATATATAGTGATTTTTCAAAAATATTTAAAACACACAACTCTAAATAGTGTACAAAAGGCAAAATAGGGACAGAGATTTGACAGGCAGATGTAACAGAAAACGGGCTGCTGTTGAAAAGTATGCCAAAGGATCAATGTCTCAGCAAGTAACAGTCTGGAAAATTGTGGCATTTTCCACCAGTCATAGCTGGCATTTCTCTCCTGGCACAGTGCATGGATAAGAGAGGTTGGCATGGTCCAGAGCACAGAGGGAATGGAAGGAAGATCAAAGATAGCTAAAGGGAGGAGAGCTCGGGTTCTGTATGAGAAGGAAATATAGAGGAAAGACTTTTAGGAGGCAGTAACTGCCTCTCTTCTCTCCTTCTCCTCAGCCTTTTGAGACCTACTAGATGGACATGGGTGGCGCTGTGGTCTAAACCACAGAGCCTAGGGGTTGCCGATCAGAAGGTCGGCAGTTCGAATCCCTGCGACGGGGTGAGCTCCTGTTGCTCGGTCCCTGCTCCTGCCAACCTAGCAGTTCGACAGCAGGTCAAAGTGCAAGTAGGTAAATAGCTACTGTTCTGGTGGGAAGGTAAACGCTGTTTCCATGTGCTGCTCTGGTTCGCCAGAAGCGGCTTAGTCATGCTGGCCACATGACCCGGAAGCTGTACACCGGCTCCCTCGGCCAGTAAAGCGAGATGAGCGCCACAACCCCAGAGTCGTCCGTGATGGGACCTAATGGTCAGGGGTCCCTCCCTTTACATTTAAGGTGATACTGCTTAAGACTCCATCATTGTAGCAGGAGGTTCTCAGTGGTGGCCCCAGCAATACAAAACTCACTACAAAGTCATTCCCCACTGCTCATTCTGAGTCCAAGTTTTTACATAACATTGTAAATATTTCTTACTATGAGCTCAGTGATGTTTAATGACTGAAGATTGTTATTTGCAGTTTTGCACTCCCTCTTTCCAGATGCTGCTAAATGTTCTGGTGTTGCTGTTTGTTTTTTATTTATTTTACAATTTTATTGTTTAATTCTTTATGATTTTTTGTTGTAAGACAACCTGATTTTTTATTTTTAAATGAGCTGGATATAAATGTTTATAGCAACCACAAAAGCCGTTGATTCTCCAGGTGCAACTGGTGATGATAACGATGAAATGCTTGTTTATTGATCTGCATGGCCTGAAGAGAAGAGCAAACCCCTTTTCCTGGACTGATGGTGAAATGAGCCTGCCCGACAATGACTCAGGGAGCACAGTCAGAGGACGGATTTTGTAGCCATCATCCAAATGTTGCTTTCCGGTACCAGAGGAAATTTTCTTTCACTGCTGCTTATCTGTAATTCTGCAGAATCAGCACCATCTCCTGCTAATCAGGGCAGGCAGCTCGTAGGACACACTCAGAGGAGCAAAGGGACCACAGGATGTGCAGGCAGCAGAGAGCAGCTGCAGCGGCAGCAACTGCAGTAAGAGGATTTTAAAATCATTTAGGGTTTTTTCTTTTTAAGTTGGAATGAGGAGTATTTAGAGTGGGCTGGGGAAGAAGGAAGATTAAGGAAATCAATGGTGCAGTTAGAGAAGAGAAAGAGATCCTCGAGAAGAGAAAGAGATCCACGAGAATCTCTCTTTCCTGTTCATTTTCTTTCGCTCTTTTATTTTCTGTTTTGCCCATAGGTCTGCTACAATGGAGAGGAGCCACATGCATTGCAGTTAACCCCATATTTACTTTGCCGGTGATAGGCTTCGGCTCAGTGAATCCATTGATGCCAAAAGAACATCACCAGGATTTACTGAAACAGAAGGACAAAAGGAGCACAAAGCCCCTGAAATGTGAGAAAGGGGGAGAGTAGGCTCAAAGGCAGAGCGGTCTCTGTTTACCTGCAGCTACTTACCTGCAGCTTCCCCCATTTATAGACAAAAATAAAATAAAATGGGGAAAATGGAGGTTAAGTCTGGGGAAGATGCTTTCAGCTCGATCACCTTCCAAAATGCACCAAGAGCGGGTACACAAGCTCTCAGGGCAAAGGTGGGAAATCAGGGTTGCAAAGATATTGAAATTACCCTCACTCTTCCAAACAAACCTTGGTCAACTGCTTGGCCTCTTGTTTGGCCCCCGTTTTCAAAGACAAGTGGATTCCCTTACTTTCTTTTTCCTGTATCTTATAGGGGTCAGGTGCTATTTCCTTGTAAATTTCCTAAGCTCCCAATAATTTTGAGGAAGAATAAGGAAGGAAAAGCGAGAGAGAGAGAAAGAGAGAAAAATAGATTGGAAGTGGTGCAGGAGATGAATTAACCAGGCATAGCAGAGATGATGAAGGAGAGCAGGAGTAGAGTCTTTAAGCTCTTCTTTATACTGGGGGTTCTGAATGCCTGAGATAACAGAGATGAAATATGATTTGCTAATGTTTGCATGATGGCACAATGCCCCATGGGTCACAAACAACAGGCAAGAAAACATCTATGGCTTTTTTTTTTTTGGGGGGGGAGTAAGTCACATACAGAGGCCTTTGCATTGTTCACTAAGGTCAGCGCTTCTTGCTGTCACCAGCCCAGGAGGAAGGTTATGTTCCTGCCAATGGCAGATAACAACAGCCAGCATGGTGTCACCCCACAAAGACGGCTTTTGTTCACTCCCACAGCAAGTGTGCCCCCAACCCCGCAGCAGTAGCCTGTGACACTTTGATTAGACTCTGCTGCACACAGACAGTGGGGTCTCAAAATCTTTCAAATTATTCCTGTGCCAGGTACATAAACTAACTTCATAGCAGTGAGACTGCTTTGAGCAGAAGATTTGCACATTCATGCGAAAGCCGTATGATAATCTAGCCTGCCTTGTGTATGTCAAGATATTAATTAAGACTCTTGAATCAATTATATGACTAATGATTAGATTACAATTTGATAGAAATGTTCATTCCTGATTTATCTATCTATCTTCTTTTCTAGGTAGGCCTGGTGCAATTGTTAATCAATTTGACTGTTTACAAGTTTATGTCATATTTCTAGTACCAATCTATTAAGATGCAAATCCCATACCTTGAATCTACCCTTCCTGTTTAAAAAGCCATGCAAAATCCTTAATAGCTCTTGGAGAAATTGAGGAGGAGGAACTTGTGCTGCTACATGCTGAAATATTTGTGGAACTCCGAAGAATATGGAATTGTAAATTCTATTTAAACTTTACACAAATCTCAGAATCATTCAGGCTTTTGTTTCTTGTACTGTACGGTTTTATAATTATTATTTTGACTGGCAACTTTTTCCTTCTGCATAAGTGCCGCGTTTGCATTGCCCTGAAGAGCCAAAGTCTATACAGCAGTGATTATAATCCACAGAAATGGAAGTTTGTAGCTGACTAATATGGAACATCCTTCGGGTCGCTACATCAAAGAAAACACCAGGCAAGGGCAGGCTGGCATCTAAGCCACTCAGCATGGTGGCAAGTGGATAAAGAGAGAATACGGATACATTTAAAATCTATTTGCTATGCTGTTCCAAAGATTTTACCAGACAGGTGCCCATTACAAGTGCCAAATTGCAAAGCTGAAAACCCTTCTTTGATGCTGATGTTGTCAAGAGGGGCTAGGCTCCAAGGCACCCAAATCAAGGGACAGGTCAAGGTGGAGCATGCTAACCTCAGTGCTGTGGGGGCTCATCTGTCTTTCCTGGAACAATAACTTTAGCTGCTCACTTTGTGTCTGCTTGCATGAGTCAGCCATTGCCTGCTAGTCTTGCTGTTTTGAAATGCAGAAAAGCATAGAGGCTGCCCTCTGGCTCCCTGTGCTTGTGCTCCAGTGATGTTAATAATATCTTGATGGGAGTGGAGATGCTCCTATGGGAATCAGGCTCAGAGCTAGCAATTTGGAGTTGTCAGTGAGGCGACCTTGAAGCCCGGAGATGTTTTCTGCCTTCCAAGGAGAAAACGGGCATCTGAGGGCATTTCTCTTGTAAACTGAAACAATAAAACCCACTTGGTTGTGGGCTTTGGTTTAAGGAAATGGAAGCTGGAGTGATGAAAGCATAACCCAAGTGGAAAGAATCGTGCTCTATTCTTGCTACAGGCAGAAGAGGCTCAAGGCCACCTTTGCTCCTAATATATCCTAGTAAGTCAGCTATAGTTGCCGTGGTATGCACACTGCTACATACAGCAGAGGGGGAGAGGGAGGGAGAAACTATGGTGTCTATTGTAACACTGGGTTAGTTAAGAACATAGGAAAAGCCCTGGTGGATCATACCAAAGGATTACCTAGTCTAGCACTCTTTTTCCAAAGTGGCCAACCAGATGCTCATGTGAAGCCCACCAGTAGGATATCAGTACAATAGCATTATCTTGATTATGTTCTCCAGCAACTGGCATTCAGAAGCCTATTGACTCTGAACCCAAAAGCTGCAGCCATCAACAGCCTTATCCTTCATGGGTTTGTCAAATCCTCTTTTAAGGATCCAACCTTACCACCTACCATCCAAGTAGGTGGTAATTATTGCATATTATAGTATCAAAGTCCATAGTTTAACTATGCAACATGTGAAGTACTACATTCTTTTGTCTTTCCTGAATTAATGACCCTTAGGTTTCCTAAGTTGACCCTGGGTTCTTCCCATGTATGTTCTCCACACAATGCCTAATTTTAGAAACTGGGGAGAATATTCTGGCATGAACCAAAGATTTTACATAAGATTTTACCAAAGATTGGGCTTGGTTAGGTGCATGGGCCAGAGGTTTCTCATTCTCAACATAGCTTTTGGAAGTAGTGCCACCAAAGTTAGTGAGAGTTAAATAAATCAAACCTACTCAGTTTTGAATAGTGACATAGAATCTCTTACATTAGGGTTATAACAAATCTGAACGATACCTGAATAGAAAAAAAAAGTGAATTTCACACCTACTCTTCACAGGCATCTTATCCCATGTCTGATTGAATGAGAAGAAGCAGGTATTTTAAGTATTCCTCATTGTGAGGCATGGATCTATTTTTAAAAGCTGCTTCCCCTACAGATGCCATTAAAGATTGCAGAGGAAGAGGTGATGGGTGGGAAGCAATTCCTATAAAGAGCCAGCTAATTTTTCAAAGCCTAAAATCTGGAAGCCAGTTTGCTTTAGCAGCACTTGTTATGGACATTTTGTATATTTCAATAATTCATACTAACAGTAAAATTACCCAACACGGGAAAATAACTTGTGAAGCAGAGCAATTTGTGCCTTTGGCATGCCAGCAAAACACTGAATAAATCTAGGCTTATGAAACAAAATGCAGAGAAGTCAAACACATGGGTAGCAAACCTTGCCTACCACAAACTGCTGTTATTGCTAGACATGTTAAAGTTGCAGGATTATGTTGATAAAGTGTGCAGTGGTGTAAGATTCACCATGCCCATGTCACTGGTGCAACCACCTTCCACTCAGTGCTTATAAGGGCAATGGAAGAACTATTTTGAGTGCTGGGAAAATGCAGGACAGAAGCACATTTTTTTCAGGAAAGGCCCTTGGATCCTGTGCATGAATGACCAACCACTTTATATTTCTCATACAAAATGAACCTCTTCCCTTCCCTAAATAGGTTTTAGCTTCTGATTTATTGAGAAGTCAAGGCTTACTTGTTAAGGCAGCCACTATAGCAGGAATGGGGAATTTCTGGCTTGTGGGCCTAATTAGGTCCACCAGTCCTCTGCTTTTGGACTGCCAGGCCATTTTTAGTCAAGCCACGCCTTCCTGTCCTCCACCTGACATCACACATGACATCAGGTGAGGGGAAGGTAAAGTCATGGATGGGCCAAAGAGGGGTTTTGCAAGGCTATTCAGAATCCTGACTATCTGCTGATTGTTTGGGCTTCAAAGCCCAGTGCAGGGTTCTACGAATACCCAGAATCATGAGTATGTTCACAATTTCTTTGGGGTCCTTCCAGGTTCCATTCCTGCCTGACTTCCCTGTTTTCCACATATGTACACTCCATATTTCCCCATTCACCACAGGCCCTAATGTCCTTGCCTTCTTCTTTCCTCCTTCCTCCTTCCTTAATAGAAATTTCCATTGTGCCACAAGAGGTCTCAGTGGGTTGCACATTGCCATTCAGTGTGTGTTTCACCCCTTTGTCTTTTCACAAATGATGCTCTGGTTGACTCTCAGGTCTCGAACTCACTCAGGTGTAAAGTTATAACCACAGACTTTAGCAGTGCTCAGAGTGCTTGCCCTTTGATCCTTTAAAGAAGTAAAAGGAATGTCAAGTTACCTCTATAAAAAATAATCTATCTCACTGGAGCAAGCAGAATGGCAAGCTGTGCAACGTGCCCTTTGCTGTGGGAGAACTATTGTTTTGGCAAGGGGGTGGGACTCAGCATTTCAATGTTGTTGTTGTTTTTAGTGAACTTCACTGCAGGGAGCTTTTTGCTCCCCACAACCACCATCTCATTCTTCTAAATAAGTTTATCAGAATATGGATTCCTTTTATTAAGAGACAGCAAAAGGAAAAGCATTATATCCTTTCACAGATAGCAGGTTTGGATGTTGATTCTGGTGACGAAGGTGCTCATTTATATTAGGAGAGGAAGCTGAAAAAGAAAGTGGAAAGGGATCCCAAGCTTTATCAAGCCTAACCTCCTTAAGGCTCTCTCATCGCCTGTCCCACCAGATTACCCTACATATTCTGCATAACACTGTGCTATAAGCAGAGAAGAAGAATGAAGACGATGTCTAGTGGGGACAGTCTGATGCCCCCCGAAGCGGAGAACTGCTCTCCTGTAGCATCTATCAGCTAGAATATGAAACGAGACAGAAGAAGAAGAAGAAGAGGAGGAGGAGGAGGAGGAGGAGGAGGAGGAGGAGGAGGAGGAGTTTGGATTTGATATCCCGCTTTATCACTACCCGAAGGAGTCTCAAAGCGGCTAACATTCTCCTTTCTCTTCCTCCCCCACAACAAACACTCTGTGAGGTGAGGGGGGCTGAGAGACTTCAAAGAAGTGTGACTGGCCCAAGGTCACCCAGCAGCTGCATGTGGAGGAGCGGAGACGCAAATCCGGGTCACCAGATTATGAGTCTACCGCTCTTAACCACTACACCACACTGGCTCTTTAAGAAACTTATTTGCCCTAATGCTGTCTCTGAAAGGAAGGGAGTTTTCCCTCTCTTTTGTCTTCCTGTAACAATTTAAATGCATTTCCGAGCAGAATGCCACGATTTCTTGCTGAGCTTTAGCGCCACCATAATTACAAAGTCAAATGCAATCATTAAAACAGCAACATTTGCTTGTCACCATCTTAGATTGCTCTTCACCTCCTCCTGAACAAACTCCAACTGGAATGAGTTGCATCAAATATTATTAAAATGTGAATGCCATTGTATTCTTATATGCGAGAACCCAACCGCCCTGCCCCCCACAACTGGACTGAGCAAACCCTTGCCTGTAGGGCCACCTCTTAGCACATCATGCCTCTTGCGCTATTAAGATGGCACGTTCATAACAGAGCTCTCCACAGCAACTCAGAAACAAAGCTTTTAACTGTTAGTTTTACCTCCATCTCCTGCTGTCTGCCTCGTCTTATTACCTGCACATGCAGATAGAGGCGATACTAAAAGTGAGCTCAAAATGACTGAATTCACTTTCATTTTGGCTGGCCAGCACAGGGATACTAACAAGCAAATAGCAGGGCACCTGTAAATACAGAGCTTTCTGGAAAACCAAGGAGCTGGAAAGGAGAAGGAGTGATGGGGCAGAGGAAGAAAAAGGAAGTGGAAAATAGAGAGAATGAAGACACAATGGCTTTGTGAAGTATTCTGAGAATGAGAAACAGAGGGGAAAAGATTTATTTTAAGGACCTCATTGTATTCAAGAATTTATTTTAATCTGGTCACTTCATATTTATATTGACCTACAATGAATTTCAAAAGGAGCAAGCACATTGATAGAGCCACACCCACCTCTGAAGTGCCTGAAATGTAATACGAACACTGCTGTAAACATAGTGAGAGAAGACCTGTGAACTGCAGAGCAGCAGCTGGAATGTGAAGGTCTTTCTTTTACCAGACATATGTATTTATAGAAGCACTTACATCAGTTGTGCTTATTTTATGTTGGACACACAAACAAACACCCATTGCATCTGGGTTTCAAAAAAGTTCACTTGCAAGGAGGGGTTTGACAGCACATGTAACACTGAAGTGTAAGTGTGTATGTGTTTGTGTGTGACAGACAAAGAGACAGGCAGGGTGTGTGGTGTGGTGTGGTGTGGTGTGGTGCGTGTGTGTTCAATCCTTGATATGATTAGAGGCCACAAAAAAGAGGTTTACCTTGATGTTGTCTTGCCAACGATGGGCTTTCTGAAATTTCTCAGCCGCATCAGCCAGTCTCTGAAAATGGAAAAGAGAGAGGGTAAGTCCACAGAGAGGTAATGTGAACTGCAATAATGAAAGAGGAGTTATTTTAACGCTGTTCTAGCACATATGGAACCAGCTACATCATTCCTGGGGCTTACAAGGTAACAAAGCATTTTCAGCACCCTTACTAAAGCAGTTCTTGTTATGAAAAGAGATTAATTAAAGGTTTATGGGTTCCCATGACCATCTTCTGTATGCAAATCTGATCTTGTTTAATTAAAGGAGCAAACCTGTGAGAAGCCTTGTGCTTCAAAGTCTTTTATGAGGTGAATTTACTTTCCTTCATAAGGGAGGTTGGCTTCCATTGGCATTTGTGGGGAAAAATGGGCTGCAATCTGTGATGATGTTGAAGTTAGGGCAAAATCTATCCTTTGTCCCTAATGCTGGAGCTGCTCATGGGATCTAGGATTTGCCTTCACCTCAGTAATGCCTGCAATGGAAGCAACTTCATTTTCCCACATTTAAGTTAATTTGGTTAGTTAGTTAATTGAATCCATGCATCGCTTCCCACCACCAAGAAGGTCTGAGTGACTCACAAAAGATAAAATGCGAGGGGTGGGATACAATCTATAGCATAATTCAACCTGCCTGTAGTTTAGGAATGACCCTAATTTGCTCCTATCTCAAATATGTTCTTGCCTATAGAAGTCAATGCAAACCATTTCATTCCCTGGGAGAAACAGAGTATTAGTCAAGTCAGGTTTCTGCAAATACTATACTTCAAGTGGTTCACAACAGATACATTAACAACAGTAATCCTATCCAGGCATTTATTCGCACACACGGGGCTGGGTTCAAGTAGCCGATTCTGTTACTGGAAGGTAGCACAATGACTCCTATTGGCACTACAAAGCTTTCCTTTCACTCTCCCCCCTGATTTCCCTTCCAGGGGGTTGGGCAGGGGAAGCCCCAGAACTGTGCATGGGAGCCAGGTTCTGCTTGCATGCTTCTCACAGGCATTGGTGAGAATGAGATGCTGGATTAGATAGGTCTGGTCAAGCAAGCTCTTTTTACGTTCTCATGAGGTTGCTCCATCAGGGAAGCAGAAACACCTCTGCTCAGCTGCCAGACACTAACTGCTGGTGAAAGAGAAATCAAAACCACCAGAATGCCTATATTACACAAATCAACTTGAAAAAACACATAAACGTAATAGGCTGTATAATAGCAATTGTAACATTATTTACTAGAAACTACTTCTCAAAATTAGATACAGCTTCTCATAACTTCAAAATCAACATCATGACATAACATATTAAAATGTAGCTTATTCAGTTAACCACCAAATCCAGTATGTACAAAATGCAATTCCTATTTTGTCAGTCCCGTAGTACATTCATTTCTATTTTCTTCATCTTCTCTTGTATTTTTCTATCTGATGTATTCCTTAGAAGAGTACCATGAAATAGTCTTGTAAGTGTCTAATGAGGATGATAAGGTTGGTAGACATAAGAAACTGGCACTGGTAGATGCTAGCACAGGTAGACAAAGACAAGGATTCCTGGATATTCCCGTTTTGCCCCAACTGAGAATCTATCATGAATAAGATCCATGTAGCTGTTATATACAGTAACGAACCATGCGCAGCTGATGAAGCCCATTGGGACGAAACATCCTCATTAGACACTTACCAGACTATTTCATGGTACTCTTCTAAGGAATAGGTCAGATAGAAAAATACAAGTGGATATGAAGAAATTCGAAATGAATGTACTATGGAACTGACAAAATAGGAATCACATTTTGTACATACTGGACTTGGTGGTTAAGTGAATAAGCTAGTGAAAGTGGGCATGTGAAGGTATGAGTGGGGCTAGCCAGCAAGGTATCAAACCATACTCACACATTGTTTTCATGAGTAAAAAAGGAATGCAGAATAGGGCTAATATTATTCCCTGGAATGTACTGCTAATGTGCACCATCTAGAGGAGGAGAAGCTAAACCATACCAGATGTTCTTTGTTTCCAAGAGGTACATTATTGAGCTGATACCTGTTGGTCTAATTCTGATGTGCACATTTGTCTCCAAAGTGACCTGCTGATGTGACAGTTTCTTAGCAGCAGCATCAAACAGTATTCCAGCCTAAGTAGGGGGGCAGGAGGTTCTCTGATCTGCCAGGCTGCCAACTTGAGGTTGGTGGCAGCAAAGACAAGCGGCATGTGGCTCACTCACCAGTTGCAAGCAATGATCAGAGGGAAGGCCTGTACCTCCTTAGTTTATAATGAAGCGTGGTGGAATATACCCACACGTACCATGGGTGTGTTCACATGTAACACTACAATAGAGCTGTATGCTGTATAGGGCTGTTGAAAATCTCCACAATATTTTCGAAGAAAATGGGTGGTGGTGGTGAACCATTTAACCAATTTTAACCAGGGGGATGGTGAAATTTTCCAACAAGTTTCTTGGGAGTGGGCTCATCATTAGTATTGGCAGTAGCAGCCCCCCTCACAAGGGTTTTGTGTTTTTTTGGCTGCTTCTGTAAATGGCAGAAGCAGTAACTGTATTGGCCACTGTTCTGCATTCCCCACTATGCTTTAAGCCTAATGCTCTTCTAGGACACTGTGCTGCATTTCAGAAAGCAAGGAATGGCAGTAGGTGGAGAAAATTTTGCCAAGTGGAATTCTTCTTCTGGTAGGGTTTTAAAAAAGAAAGGATTTTGGGGGAGTGGAGAGACGTATCCAGAGAAACTTCACAGCTTAGGTTATCTAAGCATAGGCTACTTGACCAGCGTTTAGTTCTGCTTTCACACTATCTTGTCTTGTTGTGTTCTATGAACCACGGGTCATGGTTTAATATTTTAAAAAGCAACAAGCCAACTTCAAACCATGGGCAATGAAGTTGGCTTGTTTAACTAATCACAATTTGTTTTATACCACTATCTCAAGTTTGTATGACATGACAGTGCTGGTGAAGTCCTTCTCCCAGCTGCCTGGGAGCAAGAGAGTAAAGTCAGGTTCATTCCAGCTAGTGCACATCATGTTAAACCATGGTTTGGTATTACTTGCAAACTGAGCTTCTGTCTATTGCAGAGGTGGAATAACAGTCTTGCCAGCCTGAAGGCTCACAGTGATTTTTGCAGAATTTACAGTGCTATCAATTGCTGAGCAGATTTCATTGCTTAGCAGGAAGTTATAGGACACCCATGTAGCTAGAACCAAGCCAACATGCTGAGTTATTGGTGAAAATAAAAGTCTTTGTCTACAGAGGATCACTCATTCTAATTTGGTGGTTACAGGATTTACCAGAGTGGTGATTTTTGTCTGAGGCCTATTTACTTTCCCTTCACTTTGACAGATTATTTTTACACTGCCAATTCAATCTCCGAGGAAAGCCAGTGTATGTATGCATAGCATCCAACCAGTCGCAATGCGCCAGCCATTCCTGTGAAGCTGTGAAGGGGCTGAGGAATCAGGTAAGATATCTGAACAAGCTCTTCCTTTAATTACAGGCTGCAGCAAGAACCTCCAGGCTGAGATAGCATTTAAAGACAGCCTGACAAGATCTAATCAAGCAGGATGTTAAATGCAGATGCAAGAGCCATCTTCTTTGCTTAAAATGTATGAGATTTAAAAGGGGGGCAAAAGGGAGGGAGGGAAGGAAAGAAAAACCCGAAGTGATTTTGTAGAGTTTGCCGTTGAAGTGATTGCAGAAGCATGCCTCATTACTTAGCAGGAAGCCATGGGGCAGGATTTCAGCACTGTCAAGAGCAGTGCATCATCTGTCCGCCAAGCCTCATCATCCCAGCCCCTTTGGCCATCAGGAGCTTAAAAGGGCAGGAGGCTCAAAAGTTCTTCAAGGAGGTTAGGGACAATAAATGGTTCTCCTCCCAGGGATGCAGCACTCTTCTCCTATGGCTTTATTTATTTAATGCCTATTTCCAAAATATACAGGAGTCAGCTGAAAATTAGTGATGAAAACAGTTCCATTGCAATCAGATAAGAAAACACAAACAAAACCTGGGTTTGCTTCAAAGCAGCTAATGCCATGGCAAAGATATGTGTTTTATTTATCCTTCAAACAGAAAATTCAAATATCCAAGGCCTGGGCAAGATGTTTTGTGCCTGACAGCAGCTACTTCAATTAAGGCTCATGGGGGGGAAATTATCAGCACTTACTCTTTAAAAACTCTTTTTGAAAGGTTTCTGGGGTGTGAGAGATGCCTTCCAAGAAAGATGGGGATTGCTTCCAGGACAGCACCCTTCCAGCTTTTCCACTCTCCCCAGCCCTTTGCCAAGCTCTTGAGAGTTACATGAGAAGTGCTTTCATCTGCTCAATTGTTGCCATGATATTCCCTACCCCTCCCACAGTTGCAAACATTTGGTTCTCTAGTATGTGTTCCAAAGGAAGAAACACGATATATTATTGGTGGAAGTGCATCTGATCGGAGAGGAACTAAGCTTCGAGATACTCCTTTATCCAATGCCATCAGTGGAGTCTCAGGTGGCCTTAGTGGTATGAACTGCTTGTTTCCAGGAGCGGGATAGTCTGATTTCAGTAACCCATGGTACCATAACCTAATGATTGAACTATCCCAGTGTACTCTGTTTGGGGCTACCCTTGAAGACAATCTGGAAGCTGCAGTGGGTGCAGAATGATGCTGCCCAGCTGTTAAGGAGACAGTGAAATGTGACCATATACCACCCATTCTAAAAGCACATTGCTGTCTGCCTGTGTGCTACAGGGCTCAATTCAAGGTGTTACTGCAAGTGTACAAAGCCTAAGTCCTAACATTCTGAGTTTTTTGGCACATAGTATAAGATTCATTGCAGTACAAGGGATTTGTACCATGGGTCTCTGCATTATTTTTTTCTCTAGGGCAGCAGGGGAGAGTAACACGCTTAAAATGAGGCATAGGTTGGCTTTTCATTGAAAGAAGAGAAAGGGTGCCAGTATATTTTACCTCATACCACAGATTTGTACAAATGTAAGCAAGCAAGTCTTTCTTTAAAATGAAAATTTGGGGTAATGGCTTATTGTGCAGAGGTGGGGTGGGGTGGGGGCTGTGTAATACTAAGGGTTTTGTAGGGTTTTGTTTCTTGAGGGTGCAAGATGAGAGCACCAGGCCTGTATGTCAGTTATGCTGCCCATAATTTTAAATCAGCTTATGTCTAAAGGAAGGTGTTGGTATATCTTTGTCCTTGAACCTGCTTACAAGTACCAGGGGTGTACAGCTCTCAACTGCTGCAGCTATAATGCAGCTCAAGCGCCTACAGCAAGACACAGTAGGCATGAGTGGGGAGATCCTAAGTGGTGATAAGTTGCTCTACATCAGAGTATACCACCTGCAGCTCCATATAGGAGTTTTCTCCTAGCCATGGCACCACAGCTATTTCTGGAGGACTATCCTGGAAAACATTTCAAGAAAGGGGATTTTAAAAAGAAAAAATACATAAGCATTTATAAATCATGGGGCAGGGATGGAATGATTTAAATTGGTGTCATCTAGAAAATGCCTTTTCCTTCTCTGCTGTCCAGCAAAACACACACTGCCTCTAGTTTGTTGTGCTAAAGCTTTACAGAGCTGTGTGAAATGCATCAGAATCTTTCTTTGCCACCCAAACACAGACAATTTATTTTAATTCTCTCCAAGTACTGCCATTTTGTCGTCTGTTGCTCAGCTGAATGCAAATGTATATGGAAGCATTTCAGAGGCAGCCTATGGCAGATAGGAAAGTTTCCCACAATCCCGTGCCCAACAGCTCAACAAAATAAAAGCTGGGAAGTGGGGGATAAAGAAATTAAAGTGCAGAGAATTGATTTGTATAATGAAATTGCTGAGAAGTAGCAGTGGTTGGGGTTTGTTTTCTTTCTTATTTTTATTAAGCCGATAGGTGTGAATATACAGAGGCCAGAGACTTCCAGGGGGATCAATTTTGCACCAGCAAGTAAATTAAAAACAGAAAGCAAACTAAATGACAGCCCCCTTCTGGCACTAGTCAGTCTTTGCTTCAGTTCAGGAAAGGGAATGCTGCCAGGTGAGGAGAATAATTGCAACTGTGCTTATGGAGCCAGCCTTGACCGGGGAGGGTTCAGGTGTCAATCAGGAGGGCAAAACCATTTGTCACAAGGATGTAGATTAGGGAAGAAGAACATGAAAGCATTGCTTACTTTATTGCCCATTTTGTACAGCCTAAGGGTGGAAGGGAATGTGGATGGCTGTAGGGTTAGATCTTTATTTTGTCCAGCACTTATTACAATTCAGTATTAAAATTGCACATGCGTGCACACACATCATTCATTTCAGTTTCTCCAATGTGCTGAATTCTTCACAGCATAAAGAAGGGTTTAAGAGATGCAGTAGTAGCTGCTCTTTGCTTTTGGTGTCCCCTCACCCACCCAACAATCCCTTATTTAAGTTCCATAGCAAGTTTCTAATTACAGGGCCTGGTTTTAGCATCAGCACATATTTCTCACCAATACCACACAGGAGCATGGTTTAATTTGATTTCAGTGGTACCTGAGGTTACAGACGCTTCAGGTTACAGACGCTTCAGGTTGCAGACTCCGCTAACCCAGAAATAGTGCTTCAGGTTAAGAACTTTGCTTCAGGATGAGAACAGAAATCGTGCAGCGGCAGCGGGAGGCCCCATTAGCTAAAGTGGTACCTCAGGTTAAGAACAGTTTCAGGTTAAGAACAGACCTCTGGAACGAATTAAGTTCTTAACCAGAGGTACCACTGTAAGGTTTTCTTAAATAGGACTAAAGAATAACAAGGACTGTATTTCTCATGAATATCCTGTTCCCTGCCCTTAGTTCAGGGCAGGAATCTGCACGGTGTATAATCACAAGTGTGTTTCACTGCAAACCTTACAAAAACTGGGAACAACTTGCGCTCGCTCTCTCTCTCTCTCTCTCTCTCTCTCTCTCTCTCTCTCTCACACACACACACACACACATACACACACACACATTATGGCATGAACATCTTGCACAGTGCTTTATCCATAGCTCTATGGCTAATCCAGACAATGAGCAGGAAAATAGCTGTGAATCTACTAAGATAAACACCTTTCAAGGAACCTATTTAACACATTACTGCATCAGGCCTCCCTGAAATCCATCAAGGCAACATTTATTGCAGGCTTTGAACACAGTAGGCACCCTGACTGCTAGCAATGACAAAAAAAGCACACACAATTCTAACATAAACAAAATGTATTCATTTATTTACTTTAATATCTCACCTATTACACAGACTCCACACAATTTGTGACCAACAAAACCAAATGTGCCCTACTAACCTTATTGTGATCTGTCAAATACCAGCAAAGTGGTGCGCCGTACTGTAGAAAGGGTCTTGCACAATAGTAACATAAGACAATCCATTTCCTGATTCCCAACTGATCAGTCAGATCCTATGTATGAGCAAAATTATCCACGGTGCCACCCAAAAGGAATATTTTGGAGATGCATCTTACTGATAAATTTTATTTCATTATATTTATATTCTGGTTTTCCCTCCCACCCATCATGTAATTCAAGGTGACATAATGTGGTTCCCAGGAGATCTCACATGCAGGCACTAATCAGACCCACACCTAAATAGGGTCAGGAAGAGTGACTGCTTCTTGCGCCTTCAAGGGCGCCTTTAATGGGGGTGGGAAATGACAACCTGTCTATATTGTCAAATGATTAACCGACACGACTGGCTGTCTCTGCAGAGATGTACCACCATCTTTTAAAGGGACAGAGGTTCCTGGGACTAAGCAGCTTGTGAATAAAGTCTGCACATAGCAATGTTCATTTTTACACTTTTCCCCACAGAGGAAAGCCACCTATGGTTCCCTCCCATGAGTGAAATTTTATTCAGATATAATAACAGAGCCATGCAAGGCAAACAAAAAAAGTAATCATAACTGCCATGAATTAACAATTAACACTAGATATGAGGGTAGTTATAAAATTACTGTTGAATTAGTAATTGATAGTGTTAATAAGCAAAATAGTTTGCAGTCAGCTGAAAATGGTGATTTTTTAGCATGTTTTGTTGTTTTTTAAAAACACTTTTCTGTACTGAGTGCTTGTAAGTACAGTGGTACCTCGGGTTAAGAACTTAATTCGTTCCGGAGGTCCGTTCTTAACCTGAAACTGTTCTTAACCTGAAGCACCACTTAGCTAATGGGGCCTCCTGCTGCCGCCGGAGCACGATTTCTGTTCTCATCCTGAAGCAAAGTTCTTAACCTGAGGTACTATTTCTGGATTAGCGGAGTCTGTAACCTGAAGCGTATGTAACCCGAGGTACCATTGTAATACTGGATATGTTGCGGTATTTTCTTTCTTACTTGCTTTACTTTTCAATTTTCTTGATTATGTTTCTACATTTTTATTATTTGCCGATTTTACTGTTGTAAGCCACTTTGAAGTCTTTTTTTCTAAGCAATTACTAAACAAAATAAACAAATAATGGGGCAATAAATAGTAGTATGGGTGCCAGTTGAGTTCAGTGCTACTGAATTCAGGACTCTTTGGGAACTGATCTGTATTGACACCAATTCAAGTTATTAACAATCTTGTCATGCTCTGGCATGACCAAGAGACAAAAGCCAGGGCAGCATCTGGCTTAATTCTTAATGGCTCCTCTGGAGTTATATGTACCATAAAGTAAGTGAGCATAAGTCAAGCCATTTAGGAGGGGGCAAAACCACCTTCTCTCTCTCTCTCTAGACATTGGCTTAATCATAGGCAAGCAGCCACCTTAGCTCCCACACCAATCTCCATGAACATCATTCTTCCCACATAATTGGTTTCCTGGCATAATTCACCCCAAGCCATCCTTTCCATGCCTACATCATGCAATTATTCTCCTAGAGAAGCCCACTTCTCACTGTCAGCCTGATTAAAGCTGTGACAAATATGCCCTTCCCACGTTTGTGGGGCCATTCACCCCAGGTGGAGGGGAAGGGAATAATTCAATGACTACTGGGGGCAGTCACATTTCAAGAATTTCAATCTTACCTAAAATATTAGGTAGTCGATGGGGAACGATGGGTTCCTAAGGTAACCCTGGGAACAATGCTACTCCATGATGTAGTAGCATTTTCACAGGATTCTTTGTCCAAGCAATGAGGCTGGAGCAGCCAAGATTCTGCCGAAAGTGGCAGCAAGGCTTTTTATTGTTTTTTAAAAAGCCCGGGGTGGGGTGAGGTGCTAGAGAATGGGGGGGGGGGATCCTTGATCATGTCACATTTAAAGATAATTCTTCTAAGACTAATCCATTGTTGGAAGGCTGTTTTTGCCACGCCACACTCCCGATTTATTAAATAATACTTCAGCCTAGCACTCTTGTGTGAGCTGAATAGTCAGGATAGCTCAATGGGCAAAAATAAGCTAAGGACGCTATAACTCTCACATTCCCTACATATAAAGTGCACTTAATTCTTATCAAGGAAAAAGAAATGCATATTTCATCTTCAAATGTGAGTTACAGAGGTTTTTTTTGTTGTTTAATGGTTTTATTTTGCTATTTTAGTATCCAAAGTATCTTTTTCTTCCAGAGTTACTGTTAAGCTGGGAAAATATTAGTTAATATATTATCAATTGACAGCAAATTTGGGGACAATAAGTACTTACGCTTTCTGGGAAAATAATGTTGTCTACAGCAAGCGGTTTAATAGGAAAAAAAAGCATCTAACTATTGATTTGTGGCTCAAACGTGTATGCATTAAAGGTGTGCAAAGGCTTTAGTTGTTCTATTTCTAGTGTCTGCAGGTGTTTGTATTTTTCTTATAGATTTTTCCAAGACAGAGGAATCGTGTGCTCTGTTGTGCAATTATAGAGAGAGAAGATCAGGACTTCTGTTACAGTTTCTCACCAACTACTGTTGGTGAAACAGGAGTACTAGTGGGGCCTGCAACACAAAACATTGCAGTGTATCATCACAACCTAAGAGTGGGCTGCTGTTCAGGGTTTCAGCCAGACATTACTTCTAAGTAGGCATTCCACTCGCCAACCTGCCTCTTTTCTTTTCCATCACATTCTACAGCCACTGGATTGTTGTTTCTTGGGGTGGTAGTACTGGGAACTGCTTTGGATTTCTAGTTTTTGTGTGTATACTTCTGCAGTGACCAAAGCATTTGGCCTTCACTGTTACATGGTTGTAGACCGGATTTTAATGCATGCAGGGAGCCTCCTCAAGTATACAAGGCTCAATGCTTCAGAAGTTTGTCCACCAACTTATGGAGGAGACGAAGAAGGCAATGGACATGAAGCTTAGTATACTCATCCCTGCTCATGTGTTCAGAATCCACACCTTTTGCTGAAACTTGCAGGTGCTGTGTAAATTCAATCTTTTCATTCTGAAATACACATAGCTAATTTGGTTCGCCTTGGGAAATGATCTATAATCAGTTGAAAAATAATGTTTAAGATAACTTCCCCAAAAAGACTGGAGTCATTTTTGTTGGGAATAATTCAGACTGAAGTACCTCAGTGTTAGCAAAATTTATTTCTGCATGCAACAATGGTGGCCCGAGTTTTGTTAGCCCCCAAATGGAAAGTGAGGGAGGTCCCAGGCAAAGAGGACTGGCAACTTAGGATGTTAGGCTATGCAGAGCTTGCAGGTTTAACATAATACAAGAGCAAGAAGAACATATATTCAAAGAAGAGTGGAAAATATTTATTGGGCATATGGAAAATGATTGTACACAGCTCAAAACGCTGGCAGCATTAATATAAATTCAACAGTGTAATTAATGTTTGAGGGA
This sequence comes from Podarcis raffonei, assembly GCF_027172205.1. Lineage (NCBI taxonomy): Eukaryota > Metazoa > Chordata > Lepidosauria > Squamata > Lacertidae > Podarcis > Podarcis raffonei. The sequence goes on from NC_070603.1 coordinate 73,105,193, forward strand.
TGTAAAAGTGAAAACTGACTAAATGGTTGTGGCAAAATATGCAGGAATGAAAGATAAAATGAACCATGGAAAGAGGAGGAGGTAAGTCATTGGATACCTAACAGTATGTAAAATGTTTATTTTAAGATGTGAAATTTAATAAAAACTATTATAAACAATAATAATTTGGTTCGCCTTGGTTAGCAGCCTCTTGTTCTCAATCTTACAGGTACTCCTGACAAGAACTAAAGCTACATGATTTCAGAAATTATTTAAGCATTCTTTTGATTAACTAGAGTAAACTCTAAAAATAAACAGATGCGCTTTCCCAGTCATTCCCTTGAGATATAGCTGAGAAGACACTTAACATTTCCCATGGTGTGAAACAAATTAATTTGCAATGAAATTGTACCTGCTGCTTTAAAAGAACTTATACTTCAGAACTTTATATTTGCAGGGGGCTGGGCTGAACATCTGGCTCACAAGCTGCTTACATTTTGTCTGGCCACATTTTGTGACCAGTTGGTCTTTGAAGTGGGTAGGCACCTTTCTAGTGCAATAGAAAACCCCCTCAAATATAGCGCATTCAAAAATAGTGGTGCATAAACCATGGGATTTTCTCAGCAGACTGAATGAAGCAATGAATTGAGTTGTTATGTTGGGAAATAACCAGCCTGGGGACTTGAAATGGAGGTCACAGGTATTTGAACATGAGCCTCCCACCGACTTGAGCTTCCATGTTCAAATGTTTGCAAGCATGATCGAGGAGAGGGGGAGCTCCGATTGCCTCATTCCTGCAAGTGCTACCACCTGCCTCTTCTTTCCCATAGTAGAGGATGTCCCTCCTTCACCTTGTCCCCAAGGAACTAGCACAGGCTTCCTCAACCTCGGCCCTCCGGATGTTTTGAGACTACAATTCCCATCATCCCTGACCACTGGTCCGCTTGCTAGGGATCATGGGAGTTGTAGGCCAAAAACATCTGGAGGGCAGAGTTTGAGGAAGCCTGAACTAGCAGCTCAACTGAGACAGTTCATGAGAAGACAGTGGTAGGTGTTTCTCAGACTCCAGTGCAGTTCATTTCCCTGCAGAGGTGGGACTGCAACTTCCAGCTGCAGAATCCTCAGCAGGAAGGTGATGCTACTGAGAAGGCACATGCACACTGTCTCCCCAGAAACTACCTCTTTTATCCTTTTCTCATCTTCATATCCAGGGTCATTGAACATAAGAATGGAGTAGGACAGGATGGAGCAGTAACACAACAGAGCCATGTTCTCTCAGCTTAGCACAAGTGTGGCTAAACTTTTCCAGGCCAAGGGTAGCATGATTAACCCTTCAGGAGTTCCTTATTAAGTATGAAGTGGTCAATTCAAAAATTGTTTAAGGAAAACCTTCAGGGTTTTTTTTGTAACACACACACACACGTTTAAAAATGACAGTTTGGAAGAGAGAGAGGGACCACAAAAAAACCTTTTGGGGGATGAATGAAACTCATGGGCCATGAATTAGCTGCTCATGGCTTGGCATGTTTTCAGCATATTCACATTCTACTGAATGTCACTGGATCACAGACTTGTAAAGTTTGAAGGGACTACGAGGGTCATCTAGTTCAATTCCCTGCAATGCAGGAATGTTTCACCAAATGTGGGCCACAAACTCATGACACTGAGATTAGGAGTCTCATGTTTTACCAACTGAGCTATTTCTTGGTAATAATCTGTAGCAGTTAAGGACAGGGACTAGGGGCAGATAAATCTATCAACTTTAATTTTTCTCAGTTATGCATTTTTTTCAAACTTAAATTCAGTTTCCCACATTTCTATAGCTTGCAATTTACTTTGCATCTTCAAGCACATTCCTTTTTAAAACATATTTTTGTATGTAATATTTGCAAGCAATTTCCCCAAATATAATTCATTTTTTCTACTTTAATTTCACTAATATATGTATTTTTGCAGATACTTTCCCCTAATAATAATAATTTATTATTTGTACCCCACCCATCTGGCTGGGTTTCCCCAGCCACTCTGGACGACTTCCACAGAGACCAAAAATACACTTAAATGTCACACATTAAAAACTTCCCTGAACATTTCACACACATGTTTTTGGGTTGAGGAACTTTATCACACAATTCAGAGAAGCGCATATTTCAAAGGATAGCTGTGTTCTGCTTTGTGTATTGGTTAGAAAGTGCAAATTAGGTTGGCTCACATTAAAATACCAACTGAAAGACTTTCTCCCACAACCTGAATTTTCTCCCCATCGCTTATCCTTCCCTAGCTTCCAACCTCTCTCAGTGATTTAACATGCAGTTGCTGTATTCTTTGTTATCTGTCATATTGTCCTGCCATGTACATCTCTTACATTCATGGAAGATGTGTAAATATGCATTATTGCTTCCCTTTCATGAACAGAACAAAGATCATGAAATGGAATATTTTAATATGGGGAATTTATTGCATGTAAATACATAGGCTTGGATTCTAAGGTATCCTCTATTCACATGGAGCAGGCCTGATTTCTGACACCTCTTCCTTCCAGCTGCAGCTCACCCTACCATTGCGCCACTCCTGGTCAACCTCACTAAGATTCCAAGACTATGTGTACGCCTGGGTTAAAGTTACAATAGCAGGTGAAGGAAAAAATGTGTGAGGACTATGGGAAGCTATGTAACAAGCACATATTCAACAGGCATGTAATTTCTGGTCAAAGATGCAAGACATGCAGATCCCAACCCCTTCACCATTACATTTTTACTTCTCATTAAGCTGTTAAAGTGGGGTGGGGAAATAAGTTTTAAGTATGGATAATAGGGAAGAGCAGCCGGCTGGTTCTTTACTGTTTAAGTGCTTGAGATCCAATCTCTTCTGTTATGGAATAATGAGGAAGGGGCTGAACAGAAGACTGCAGGAAGGAAGTGATTTGAATAGAGTTTTGTTTATTTATTCATTCAGTTTTAATCCTGCCCTTCTTTCATTGCATTGATCTTAGCGCCGGCTACATCTTAACATGCTATTAAAGCGAAAGAATAGAATAGCTCTCATAATTAAGACATCAAACTCAATATCCACAATAGCTTTGAAAGGGGTTGTTTGGGACTGGATAGTGGTTATTACAAATCTCTGGGTCCAGGGAAGGCTTCTTGAGTGGCTGGGATATCAAGGTTGAGCATGCCCAGGTCATTTACTGAGGAATTAAGATAAAGGTAAAGGGATCCCTGACCATTAGCTCCAGTCGTGGCCGACTCTGGGGTTGCGGCGCTCATCTGGCTTTATTGGCCGAGGGAGCCGGCGTACAGCTTCCGGGTCATGTGGCCAGCATGACTAAGCCGCTTCTGGCGAACCAGAGCAGCGCACGGAAACACCGTTTACCTTCTTGCCGGAGCGGTACCTATTTATCTACTTGCACTTTGACGTGCTTTCGAACTGCTAGGTTGGCAGGAGCAGGGACTAAGCAACGAGCTCACCCCGTCGTGGGGATTCGAACCGCCGACCTTCTGATCGGCAAGTCCTAGGCTCTGTGGTTTAACCCACAGCGCCACCCGTGTCCCACGGTCCATGGTTAAATTCAGAGCAGCTATAAAGCCAGCCCTCACCTCCACTGATCCTTTCAAATGCTCAGTTACATTGCACATTTCATCTACTCTTCTACCATACCATTCATTTGCAATATCATAGTCTAGCCTTAACAGCATAATTCTTTAGCAAAGCCTTCCAATGTAGTTGTAATGGGTGGTGGGCTTTTAATAATCCAATCCCAATAGGACTAGAACGAGATGGCCCAGTTCAGCTTTGCCAGCAATCTGAGCTGCTATGCTCCCGAGCTGCCACTCTTTCCTCTCCCCTTCACTTAGGAGGCAGCAGTTGGTAAACAAGAACAGGGGAACTGCAGGTGGTGCTTGAGGACAGCCATTCTAATGCCAAATGAATTCATCATGAATAATCTTATCATGATCAATAGGGCCAAAGGATTACTTTTAAGCTCTAACAATGATTAAACCATTACTTTTTAAAGTGTGGCAGATCAATCGGTTCATTTCAAGGTGCACCGCGTGCACAGACTGCAAGATGTACTGGAGCCAGCCAGCCAAACACATGGCAGAGAAGAAAAGCAGCCCCCCTGCTTCCTTAACTGGAGGTTGACTGCAAGAACAAGAGGAAGAAAAACGCTGCTCCAGGGCAGCTGTCCTGAAGAAAGGTGTGGTGCAGGGAACTGACTGCATAAGGACAGAACAAAAGAGACTGCAGAATTAAATAGAAACACCTTCGGTAATTTTTGCCAAAGGCAAAAGTGTTCTTTGTTAAAGGGTCTTTGAAGCAAAGACAGATCACTAGTGGGGGAGAAAGGCTGAATTTTATTGAGCAAACTAACTTTAAACAAGGGACGCGGGTGGCACTGTGGTCTAAACCACAGAGCCTAGGGCTTTCTGATCAGAAGGTCGGTGGTTTGAATCCCCACAATAGGGTGAGCTCCCGTTGCTTGGTCCCTGCTCCTGCCAACCTAGCAGTTCAAAAGCAGGTCAAAGTGCAAGTAGATAACTAGGTACCGCTCCTGCGGGAAGGTAAACAGTGTTTCCATGCGCTGCTCTGGTTTTGCCAGAATGACCCTGGCCACATGACCCGGAAGCTGTGCACCGGCTCCCTCGGCCAATAAAGCGAGATGAGCGCCACAACCCCAGAGTCGGCCACGACTGGACCTAATGGTCAGGGGTCCCTTTTCCTTTACCTAACTTTAAACACATACACAACACCTCACCCAGGTTCAAATAACAGTTCCTGCTTTGCACAAGGATGCACAAATAAACACAAACCTTCATGCAGAATAACTAAACAACCAACAACCCCTCCCTCTTCATAAAGATACAAACAAAAACAGACAGTAAGCCCACAAAACATACAATACCGGACAGCCACCTGAATCTCTCCTTCCAGCTGCAGGGAGCCCCATAGTTAGCAGGAAAGTGGATCTCAGTCTGGTCAGTTTTTGCAGCACCTACAGCAACATAGGGGCATCAAAGCTCCCCCGGCCTTCCTGGCTGAAGCCCTATGGTTTTTAGCTGCTCCAGGGATGAGGCTAAATGGCCCAGCTATTTCCACCTGGCTTGATTGTTACTACCCGCACCTGGCCTGCGGCTCCCATGAGTCATTTCCAAGAACAGTAGTGCTCCTGCAAGCTCTACTGTCAGTATTAAATGAAGGGTTAATTGCACAAGCCCACCTACACCTTCTCAATTACAATTCTTCCACATTTCCACTACAGGTAATATGCAGAGTTCAATTCTAAAGGAATACAGAAATACCAATTTTGGGGAGTGTATGGGAATCTAGTTAATCACTTGACTGTTCTAGTTGGGAGCACCCAAAGCGTATTGCAAGAGGTACATGAATCTACTTCACCTGTTCCTCCTAGGTTCTTATCTAGTACCAACGATATGCTATGCACTGCATGGATCAGCCAAGACCGATACTTTACTGTCATACTTTCAGGGGGAGAGGAAAATCACCTGCAGCCTCTTTGGAGGAGTGGAAGAATTTACCCTAAACACACGCCTTTTCCTTTCCTGTTGCAATAACATCTCATTCCCAAGGCAGGGGAATCCAGATTTTCTCCTCTTGGGAAGTTAACATTATCCTACTTTTGGGCACATCATAAAAATACATCCCTAATAACCATATGGCTCTGAATATAAACAGAGCCAGCATGTGCCAGGAGGAAGCAAACACACTGACAAAATATTTGTATGCAGATGCCAACACATTTGCGGGCACATGATATTCATGATAAATACCACCATTTCCTAAGCTTGGTGTGAAAAAAACACACCCCCAAACACATTGAATCCACTAAACAATTTACAGGCTGCACAGGCCAATGGAAGAAAGATCCTCTTCTCATCAAGAAGATTGCTTTGGTTATTGGAAATGTAGGCAGGCCAGCTGATATCTGAAGCCAGTGCTTTTATGCCACTTTACATTTGCCCTTTTGCCATTGTTTTAATTCTGTTTTCCTATTTTATCATGCTCTTTGTACGCTCCTTTGAAATATAAGTATTCAAGGACATGGTCTAAATACATTAAAGAAATAAATGCAATCTTTGGCAATAAATGCTGCATTAAGCGGTGATCTGGTTCAAATTTGCATATACAGTATTTTTCGCTCTATAGGACGCACCAGACCACAAGACGCACTTAGTTTTTGGAGGAGGAAAACAAGGAAAAAAATATTCTGAATCTCAGAAGCCAGAACAGCAAGAGGGATCGCTGTGCAGTGAAAGCAGCAATCCCTCTTGCTGTTCTGGCTTCTGGGATAGTTGCGCAGCCAGCACTCGCTCCATAAGACGCACACACATTTCCCCTTACTTTTTAGGAGGGAAAAAGTGAGTCTTATAGAGGAAAAAATACGGTATATAGTCAATGTGGTATGCCACTTTGAGTTTGAATTCAGGGGGATAAGTGCTTTATATACTCCATCCTTAGGTTTACTATTTTTAAAACAAACATTTGTTTCCTCAGGAAAAATAAAAAAGCAATCAGCACATATTTCCCCCAAATAACACGTGAATGCAAGTTGAAAGCTTCTCATTAACCTTCATTTAATGGGCTTAAGCGCAATTCACATGTTATGCTTTCCCCACTTTAACTGTCACAATATCCCCTTCTAGCATGGGAGAAGGTACTGTTTGACTGCTCATGCTGCAGAGGAGCGCATGCTACTTTGTGACGTGATTGGTGACAACCTGGCAGTGAGCAATACCCCCTTTCTGTATGACCACACTATAATTTCCTTCACTGTCACTGCTCTCTAATGAAATTAGCAAATTGTAGGAAAGCCATGTCAGTATCCACCTCACCTTCTTTTAAACCACCACCACCTCAAGCTTCTGTTTCCTGGTACAGTTGGTGAAGGCTAGAGTAAGGAAACGCTGCTGATTTAACCATGCCTTTTTCTATGGAAGGGCATGTATATCCCCACAGTATTAGTGCATGGAGTAATACGTTAACTAAAAAATAAGCTCATGCAATGTTTCCCAAACTTGGGTCTCTGGCTGTTTTTGGATTACGAGTCCCATCATCCCTGACCACTGGTCCTGCTAGCTCGGGATGATGGGAGTTGCAGTTCAAAACAGTTGGAGACCCAAGTTTGGGGAACCAGGCATGAGACATTAGTGAGATAGACTAAAATGTCCCCTTATTGTGTTATAGAATCATAGAGTTGTAGTGTTGGAAGGGATCATGAGGATCATCTAGTCCAACCTCCTGCAATGCAGGAATCTTTTGCCCAACGTGGGGCTTGAACCCACAACCCTGAGATTAAGAGTCCCACATGGTCAAGTTTCAGTTTCACCGAAGCCAGCTGCTCTTGGCTATGGTGGTAAAAAACCGCAGCCATATAAAAAATGCCCACAGACATGGAAGAGAGGAATTCAGTAAAAGAGCTGCATTTCACTTCTCAATAATGAAAAAAGAGCCACAATTTTATGGGGATAAGTTAAAACACGGAAAAAAACATTTCTAAAAGTTTTCTGTTCTATGGAGGAGAAAATAGTGGGTGGAGGGCTAAAGCTATGTTCCCAAGTCACACAGAAGAATACAGGAAGCTTGAAATGCAATTGTAAATCCACGTTCTAGCATGGCTATCAGTTAGTTTATAAACCTGCATATCTATATATCTGTATATATTATAAAACTGCATATCTGCCCTTCACATCTGTAGACCCACAGAATGAGAGAAGCTCAAAAACACATATGGAATTGGCCTTGGAGAACATGTCACACTAGCACTTAGAGGAAAGGAAGGTGGAGATTGAAATGGGCCACCACTGCTCTTTCCATTCTTACAACAGCTCTTGAGAAGTCAACTGTTCCCTTGTAAGTCTGACTCACACATTGCTCCTTCTGCCTCTTGGATGGTTTGTGTGTGGTGTTTTAATTATCTCCATGGCAACATACAGGCAAACTGTCATGTCCAGACTTCATGTAGCAAATATCTTGATTGCAATGATCAAAGAAAAACCAAGGGGCTATTAGAGGCTTTAAAGAAGGCAAAGCAAAAGAATGAAATATCTGCCAAGTCAGAAAGGACCTCCCTCCAGAATTCTACCTCCCCCCTCACCAAGAGCATCCCTGAAGGCTAAGTAGGAGAGATTTAGAGACTGAGAGCAATGAATTTACATGAGCCAGCAGATCAGAAAAGGCCAATCACAGACCAGAGGGTGGCCAGTTCTTCAAAGTCAGCAGCCAGCTTAGACAGGCTTGATTGAGGGTGGGGGGACATGCAGCTGGTTACTATATTTTATTTGTCTGCTTTAATATTCTTCTCACACCTTCTCGATTTCATTCATCACTTGGGCAAATCCAGTTTGAGCTTTCTATTCAGAGTTCCAAGTCCAGGATTAAAGAATCTCAGTGCTGATTCAGAACTCAGGCTAGGACAAATGGAAGAAGCTAAGTTTCTAGAACTAAGACAAACAACAGAGAAGTAAAGGAGAAGTGAATAAAAGGAGAAATGTCTGTGTGCACCTACATGACAAGATGGTGGGCCTTCACTGCACAGGGCCTGCCACAAACCAGAGTTGGACATGAACAATAACATATTACAAAAGGTAAGTTATCTCCCCTTGGGCCATACGTTGCATTTATTTATCAGGTGGAGTTATGGTATTCCTGCTATCTTTAGTTCACACATTAACTCATTCAATGTTCCTTAATCCATTGAAGCATGCAAGTAGTGGCTGGGGAGGTGGGACAGAGGGCAGAATGAGGCTGCCGCCACCACCACCACCAAGTGGCAATCAAGAGGGAGGGGGATCTCATGGTCTTAGGAATGTGTTGTATAGTGGCAGCTGAGAGGCCAAAGCAGCCCTGTGCAGGCATACTCATACCCAATGGCCAGAAGTGCCCAGCATGGGATGATGATATCATCACCCATTCCTGACTCCACTGCTGCCAAGCGATGCCGACAGTGTCAAGCCCCCTATTGCAAAATGCTATCCAGTAGCAAAGGCTTTGCAATTGTCTCCACACCACCTAACCAGATGCCACACATAGTCGATTACCTGGTTAGTCTAGTTCATACATCTGGAACAGTATCTTAACTGCCTATCAAAACGCATGCCAAATCAAGCCAGTTACAGTTCTCTGCATGCCCCTGCTTCAATTTGCAATACAAACTACCCTTCCCTTGAAGAGGAACTGCCCCTACAGTCTAATGCCCATATGCGATTACATGACACTCATTTCTTTGCTTCACTGATGAGTTCAAGCACTGACTGGTAAACATTTCAGCTGGGCTATGAGAAAGTGAGAGGCACATTTCAGTTTGGTCACCCTTGTGGGAAAACTTGGTAAGGAAAGTAATATACGTCTTAATGGGATGCTGTTCTGCAACACTGAAAGCCAAGTTGCCTGTTTGTTCTGCCTCTGCCTCCTCCCTTCTTTTCTTTTAGCAGTGGCTGAAAAGGATAAAGCTGCAATCATATGTTCACTTAAGTAGGAACAAGTTGAAACACTTGCATGGAAAAAGTCCTATTGAACTCAATGGGGCTTACTTATGAATATCTATGTATAGCATTGGGCTGTACAAGGGTTTTCTAGACAAAAGTGAGAGTTACAAGAAAGCCAGCAATTGGCTAGTCATAATAGGACTCATGCTTGTCAAGTGGTGTAGAAAAACCCTTCCCACTCTCCTCTGCAGTAACCCAACTTGTGTACATTATAATAGGCTGCGTGCCTTCGTCACTTGTACATGCCGTGTGCTAATTTTTATTCCATTGATCAAAAATAAGAGTGTATTAAGCTGGCCCTCCGTCTATTTATATATATATATATATATCAATATATATATATATCAATATATATATATATATATATATATATCATTGTCAGCATGCATACATGATATTTTTCAGAGGCAAAGAATCAGATCGGTGGGAGGACCTGCTTCTTCATGAGTTCTGCTCCTTCACGAGCAGTTCTCTGCACAGAAGAGTAGCAAATATCTTTTATTTTTAAATGTTATTCATTGCATTTCTATCCCACCTTTTTCTCCAAGAAACTCAAGGCGGCATCCATGGTTCTCCCCCTCCTCGTTTTATCCCCACAACAAACCCTGTGAGGTAGGTTAGGCTGAGAGGCAGTGACTGGTTCAAGGCCACCCAGTGAGCTTCAGGGCTGAGTGGGCATTTGAACCCCGGTGTCCCAGGCCCTAGTCTGACACTCTAACCACTGCACCACACTCCCAATGAACCTGAGCTAATAAATCCCCCCCCCGATCTTGAGCAGCTGCTACAGTCAAATGCAATCTCAGCGAAAATAACACAACAGCTCTAAGGAACAACATTTTCAGATGGGGGGGGGAGGGAGGGAAATGAATTTTTAAATCATTTCTTCTTGGTTGATAACACATTGGGATTTTCCCCATAGGAAATAACTGAAATGGTCAGTTCACCATGCAAACACTCACCTTACAAACCATATCTCGGGAACATATTACGTTTGCATAGCAGGACCTGTGTGTATTGCCATTACAAACTAGTGAAGTGAATGAACATAGCAATATCTGTAAGAGATGGAAAAGCTTGTTTGACATTGGAGATTGTCAGTGGGCATTATCTGCTGTTCTTTAGGGTCCTGTAGTTCTAAAGAATTGGACTACAGTGTCAGTGGGCATTATCTGCTGTTCTTTAGGGTCCTGTAGTTCTAAAGAGTTGGGCTGCCAAAGAGGACAGTTCATCACTTTGTATTAGAAGTTACTTTTAAAAGTGAATACTTTAATATAGAGGCATCTTTGATGGTAAAAGCTTGGGCTGTGTGTGTCACCCCTTCTACTGGGTATGAATAAAGAGATTTCTCTTTTCTAGCTGAAAACCAAACTGCAAGACAGTCCCTCTAGAGACAGAGCTCCTGCCATAAAGTTACAAAGTACAATTTAAATCAGTGGACCTTTAAAACATTCACATATGTTTATGGATCTGACCATTATCTTCCATCTGAGACATCACACGTTCCATGACAGCAGCAATGCAAGGCCACAAATAAAATATTAACCCCAATTACTTTGAAGTGACCTTCATCCCTCCTAGGATCAAGGGGACAGGGGTGCCTTCTGTCTCTTCCCTTTTCAGGGAAAGTAGCTGGTAAGAAAATTAATTAAACAAGTGGCTGGATAATTGATTTGTGCTTAAATGAGATAAAGCATTGTGTTCTTGGCAAGGAGGCAAGTCCCTCTTTCAATGAAACAACCAAGATGATTTCCAGTATAAAACAACAGCAACTATCTCACACAAGAGATCATTATGGACGGATTATGAACCCTTCTGGTATAATGCAGGAGGCCCTCCAGAGAAGGCATTACCAGGTGTTATGAAGGGACTATAACAAATAATATGCCTTTGGCATTATTTGCTAGTCTGGCCCATAATCCATATATAAAACCCTCTCTGGAGAGGCTGGGATGGCTTGCCAAGGTGGCTGGTAATCCCCCAGAATTCTTCTCCTGAAAAACCACCACTCCTTGCCAAATTGCATTCTGAAGGTCCCAATAACTTTTATGATTTTAAATGTCCTCAAGCACTGAGAGAAAGCAGCACAGATATGGCTTCAGGCTAGATGTCTGTGTCCTGAAATATCTGGCTTACCGTGAAAACAACAAGGGAGCTGAAGGTAAGAGAGAAGATGCTCTTATAACAGAATTGAGTGGTATCACTTATCAGTGATGTCATGGGTTCTTAGGATAATGCTCGTCTGAATATGTTCCACACAGCATTCCAAATAGGTGGAGCCCCACCAGCTAAGGAAATAATGGTATCGCCTCAAAATATTTGTCAGGGCTTGATCATGACCAGCAGGATGAGTTAAGTCAGGAGCTAGGGCACATGATATTAGCCAGGAGCAAAAGGCTAACTAAAAGGCAGAGTCAAAGAGCAAGTCAGGACCAGAGGCCAAACCAGGAGGCAGCACTGAAGCATAGCAACCAGAGCTCAGGAAGACCTTGCTGCTCAACCAAAGCCCTGCTAGAACAAGACGTTCCTTATATTCTTCCTGCCCAGAAGGATCCAATAGTCAGCCTGACTGAGTGGAGTCAGTCACTTGATGAACTGTAACTTGCAGTCCAATGGCTCTACATACTGTACACAAGGGCTCTACATACAGGTGCAGCAGCTGCTGACAATACCTTACCATGGGCAAAAGGAAGGCAGTTTGGTCCTGATATTTTCACAGAATAAGAAAAGGACAGTGATAGTGCACAATCCCTTGATTTCTGCATCTGACAGGGTCCTGCATGGGCATTCCAGCCCCCTGACCCAAAAGAAAATACTCGTAGAAAACCAAAATGAACAGTAGTAAGTACAACAAAATAAAAAAATAATATCAATCAGAAACAAGAGGGACAACCCCCTTCTGTACACATAGGGAACATAAATCACCAGTAAACACTGTAAAGCAACCAACAATCTTGTCCTGTGCTAATCTCTGAGACAGCTGATCCCAGGGCTCGTATTACGCATGCAGCCCTCATCTGAAATCCACTAGACAGCAGGTTGAGCCATGGCTAAATATTGATCAAGGAGGCAGCTTCACAAAACACTGCCACATTTTTCTTTCAAGGCACTAACTTGTTTGTCAATAACTCTCTCTTTTGCATGGCGGGAGCTGAGTTTAAGAAGAAGATGTAAATTTTTAGATCCGGATTTGTATGTCTTTGCTGTATATTTATGTTGGCTCGGCTCCCAAGGAGTGAGAGATGAAAAGGAGCTTGTGCACCCCTGAGACCCTTAAAAGTCTCTCCAAAGCACCAGAACAGCAAGAAAGGGGATGTGGGGCAGGGTGGGGCAAGAGGGAATAACTGAAAATTGGACAGAGCCACTTTATGGAAGCAGTGGAGTGGTTCTATGCATGAAAGTCTTTTCATGCTACTTGGGCTTCAATCTGATATTTGTGACTACTGGCACCCCAAAAGCACTGCATATTATGATATTAAAGGCCTGTGATCTTCCGGGCCTCAACCTGAAAGCACAGTGGTAATGTATCCTGTTTTTAGCATCTGAATAAAAAATGAAATGAAAAAAGGGAGTTGCTTTGCTGTGGTAATCGAGCTGCAAAACAGAATACAGATAATAACTCTATTATCAGCAGCAGCAGCAGCAACAACAATGTGAGATTAAGACTATTTCTTACCTACATTCCCGGGAATAAGCCCCACAGAACTTTCCTGAGAGTAAAGTGACATGTATAGAGATTGTTCTGTAAAGTACTAGTGAAATGGGGGTTAGATCCCATATATGTTATTTGCAGGGCTTCTTTCAGCCAGAACTCAGGTGAGCACTATGGCCTTCTAAGAGAACGAGGGAGGTATTCATGGTGAGTTCCAGTGCCTCTTTTTTATATATAGAAAAAATAGCATTGGTTATTTCGAATGAAAAGTAAAATAAAAAGTGCTCTCTTGTGTTTAGCTGACTTGCAAACAAAACACCCTCTTGCTTATGCTCTGGGTGTGGCTGTTTGGAAGATCTGAAGAAACCTTTATTACCTGATTAGATAATAGCTGGCACTGAAGGAGCCTGGAATCTGAGTCCATAAATATGCTGCTGCTATGTATAAGATAGAACAGGGAGTGGGTGTGTGATGGCTGTGACATTCCATGAAGGCAATGCTCTGTCCCTTGGAATAGAAACGGTTGCTTCGCAGATGGCCGTGTGTGTGCATCTGCAGGGTACCTGACTTTAAACATGGATAAGGAATGACATCTGCCCAAAAAATTTCCCGTATTCTAAAAATATCTGTCTTCCAGAATGGACCTTATATTATCCCATAGGGGGAAATACCAATGTCAGGCAAGATGTCTTGATCTAGCAGTGCATTTCATGCTTGTGAGGCTTATCTGGAGGTCACATTTTTCCTAAGATAAGTACGGAAATATTTCTATTTTCATTGGTTGTTCCCTTCCTGGAGTAGAAGAGTGTGACTGACAATTGCAAGAGAAAATGTAAAACGTATGGGAAAAGATTAGATGACCTGCTCATAGAATTGGGAAAAAGCATTTTATTTTCTTTGGCCCAGCACTGTTGCATGTGGGATAGACTTGGAGCATTTATTTGAGGTATCAGCAGCAAAATTAAGAAATCACTATTATTATTAAATTTATTCCCCACCCTTCCCAAACGGAGCCTCAGAGAACAAACACACAAATAATAAAACAATTAAAACACTTAAAAACAATTCAAATGCAGACGCAGGGCCGTACGTCACAGACAAAGACGGACAAAGCCTGTGACGTCCATCTTTGTCTGTGACGTACGGCCCTGCATCAGGCCACTCCCCAGATACAGGACACCAAGGAGTTTTAACCCTGTAAACTCCAAACTCCACAGGGTGGGGCTCAGCTTTCAACAGGGGACCACAAGCTGCCTATTTGTGCGTTACTTGTATACAGGACATATCTGTGCTAACACCAGAGTACTTATTTGGAACCACCGTTTTATCCCCATCCCTGCTGTTCGGTGTTCTTCCTGTAACAACTGTGTGTTGTGCGTGGGTGTCTGGAGAGAAAACATGCAACCACCTAGCTGTCTCTTCAACCTAATATCCTAGTCAAGTGGAAAGCAGCACATGACAGAGGGCAGGAGGCAGCAGCAAGGAATTGGAGGACAGCACTATGTGTGCCATTTGACCTGACCTTCACTCCCTAAACTAGCCTGTTGCCTTCAGGTGTGATGAAGAATGCTGTCCCATCACATTGAAGTGAGATTTCAGTGGCTAGTCTGCTTGGCTTCCATATGTGGAATGGGGGACAGAGATGTGCAGGTCTGTCCTTAAGTAGTCTTGGACCAACCCTGCAAATGGGTGAAAATCTAAAAGGGACAAGGAGCAGGTCAAAATACAATTTTTATCTCATTATTACTTTAGGATTATTTTTTTTTGAAGTTTTCACAATACAATTAAAAGAACAAATTAATCTACAAGGAATAAAGAAAGGAACTAAAGAAAGAAGAAACAGAAACGACAAAATCCTTTCTCACCGCTGTATCTTAACTTTCATCCCCTACAGAGTATAGAGAATACAGATCCCCAGTTTAAACAGGAGAAGGTATTTGAGAACAGAGCAGCAGACAGGTACAGGTGGCAAAGAGCTTGTCTCAGGTGCTGTGCTTTGCATCTGTGATACAGAATCAAAGGTCTAACTCATTTTTCCATGCTTTCTCCTGCTGCATGAAGTAGTAACTTCTGAGTACGGTTAGCGCTTCAGCATAAATGGATTTTCAAAGGTTGCCTTGTGTATGATAAATCCAAGCATCACAATTTCAAATTGTTCCCATTTCACCCCTCTCACAATGCTCAGGCATGCAGATTGCTACAGTGCGTTCTTCATAGCTGTCTTATCCTCCCCAGTACCATACGCATTTCTCTGTTGATTCTCATCAGTTGATTATATGGTATTTATAACGTGTATAATGCTGGCCACCTGGTTCTGCAAGGAGGCTGTACGCATGGCAGCGTGCAGTGGGGGTAAACTGTGAGATATATAAAGACATAACTACTTGGTAGTATTTTAGGAAGCAAAATATAAATATATACCCATATAAAACATATATGAAGCGAAGCCTGTATTGTCTCCAGGTGTGGAAAGAAAAAGCTAATCTTGGGAACTGCCACTTACAGGTTTACACTGGCCAAATATAAGCATTTTCTCTCTCCCTGTTGAAATAAATGGGAATCAAAGGTGCTTGACTTCCTCCGGATTCTTTTTCTTTTTTTAAAGTGCAACTCTATTTTAGTGCCAAATTCCAATATTGGCTGTCCTTCTACCTGGCACCATTTTATGAAGGAGCAAGTGACTATCCACACACCAATGAATTTTCATATGCTCAATTCACACCTGCCTGGGTTTTCTCCCTGAAACTGCAAATGCTGACAGCTTTGCACTCTGTCCCTGGACTCTACTTTGGTAACAGTGGGATCCAGCGTATTTCTATAATATTGAAAATGGGTGTGTGTTATGATGAGTTGTGAATCTTTGTCACTGGAGGTCATCTGTTGCTGAAGAGGCTGTATTAATGTAACCACATTTAGTATCTTCCTGTGAAGAAACACATGGTGTCCAGAAACACAAGACCCCAGAGAAGATAAATAATAACTTCCTGCCTTTCAGACATTTCTGAAATAGATTTTCTGTCAACCATAATGTCTCCATGTTTAGGTATGAAATCTGCCAGGGCTAGATATAAATGCAGCAGCCCAACAGAGAAGGGAGATTCTCTCTCTTTTTTTTTTTTTTATAAATTTTTTTATTGCTTTTTTCCAGAATCTAAATCCATCATCAATAACACAACAAAAGCGGTTTTACAGAAAGAAAAAGAAATTAAACAAGAAAAAATTCATTTTTCGAAGTCTTTTTTTTTTTTTTTTCATCATCCACTGGACTTCCCCATCTCCTCCATCCCTGCATTCTTTATAATAAATATAAACAGCAAATTAATACCTTGTTTCCTGTGTTTTTGTATTTTCATCTAATTATTCACTCTGAAATTAAAACTTTTCTCAATCATTAACTTTGTTTCTATCAACTCCGAATTTCAATACTGAAGCATATTTACCTCAAACCTTAGCAAATTTTTAACATTCATATATCTTATAATGTTTTTGTAAATAGTCCTTAAATTTTTTCCAATCCTCTTCCGCAGCCTCTTCTCCCAGGTCTCGGATTCTGCCAGTCATTTCGGCTAGTTGCATATAGTCCATCAGTTGTGTGTGCCATTCTTCCAGTGTGGGTAGCTCCTGTGCCTTCCAGTATTTAGCTATGAGAATTCTTGCTGCAGTCGTTGCATATAGAAAGAAGGTTCTGTCTTTCTTAGGTATCCTCTGGCCCACAATGCCCAAGAGGAAGGCCTCTGGTTTCTTCTGAAAGGTATACTTAAATACCTTTTTCAACTCGTTATAAATCATTTCCCAGAAGGCCTTCACCCTCGGGCATGTCCACCAGAGGTGGTAAAAAGTTCCTTCAGCCTCCTTACATTTCCAACATTTATTATCAGACAAATGGTATATCTTTGCAAGTTTGACTGGGGTCATGTACCACCTGTACATCATTTTCATAATATTTTCCTTTAAGGCACTACATGCCGTAAATTTCATACCGGTGGTCCATAACCTTTCCCAGTCCTCAAACATAATGTTGTATCCAATATCTTGTGCCCATTTTATCATGGCTGATTTGACTGTCTCATCTTGAGTATTCCATTTAAGCAGCAAGTTGTACATTCTTGAAAGCACTTTCGTCTTAGGTTCAAGTAATTCTAGTTCTAATTTTGATTTTTCCACCTGGAAACCAATTTTTTTATCTTTTTTAAAGATCTCTAAAATTTGGGCATAGTGAAACCAGTCTCGCACCTTCCCTTTCAATTTTTCAAAGCTCTGCAACCTCCAAGTGTCACCCACTCTTTCTATTATTTCACAGTATTTTGCCCAGCCACCCCCCATATTAAGTATTTTTGTGGCTTTAGCCTCCATCGGTGATAACCACCTCGGAGTCTTGTTTTCAAATAAGTCCTTGTATTTAGTCCAGACAGAAAACAGAGATTTCCTTACAATATGGTTTTTAAACAACTTATGAGACTTTACCTTGTCGTACCACAAATATGCATGCCACCCAAAAGCATTGTTGAACCCTTCCAGATCTAGGACATCAGTGTTTTCTAGCAAAAACCAATCTTTCAGCCAGCAGAGGGATGCAGCTTCATAATACAACCTTAAGTCCGGCAGGGCAAAACCCCCTCTTTCCTTTGCATCTGTTAATATTTTAAATTTTATTCGGGGCTTTTTGCCCTGCCAGACAAACTTCATAATGTCCCTCTGCCACTTTCCAAAACCAGAGAAGGGAGATTCTCAACAAAGCCAACCGTCTGAATCAATACAAATGGGAATTTTTGAAAAGCAGATAAGCTGAAGAAGAACTGGGATGAGACCAAGAAGCTAATGTCTTACAATTCACAACACTGCTGGCCACTCACATGCCTCCATTCCCTGCACAGGCTTGGGCTGTACACCAGTTAGCCACATAGATTATTGAAGGGATGCCTAGCCAAATTTATTGGAGTACACATAAGAAATAGTAGTTATAATAGTTAAAAAATAAATAAATGAGACTCTTGTGGGGTGGTGAAAAGAACAGAGGGGAAGAAAAAGGCACCTTGCTCATGTTCAGAGGACTCACTGTTGCACACAGGGAGTCTTGCAAAGAGTCTAGGGCAGTATGTATAAATGTATGTATGTGCGCTCTCTCTCTCTCTCTCTCTCTCTCTCTCTCTCTCTCTCTCTCTTTCTCTCTCTCTCTCTCTCTCTCTCTGTGTGTGTGTGTACAAGAGCAGAGAGGTTGACATGCCATCTCACCCAATCAAGATACACAACAGGAGAATGCAAGAGCTACCCTCTCTCAAGCAGCCCTGCTTTGCACTTGGTGGCTCCCCACATTCTAATGGCAAAGAGCAGGGGTCAGCAAACTTTTTCAGCAGGGGGCCGGTCCACTGTCCCTCTCACCTTGTGGCAGGCTGGACTATATTTTGGAATAAAAAAAAAGAATGAATTCCTATGCCCTACAAATAACTGAGATGCATTTTAAATAAAAGGACACATTCTACTCATGTAAAAACATACTGATTCCTGGACCATCCCGCGGGCCGGATTGAGAAGGCGATTGGGCCGGATCTGGCCCCAGGCCTTAGTTTGCTTACCCATGGCAAAGAGCATGCAGAACAATGGTGCTAATAAAACATTAAGCTTCCACCCCATCCTGCTCCCCATGCCTTTAAGGCTGGAAGCCTGCCTTCTAATGAGAGTCCAGCCAAAGGTTTGCACAGGAGCCGACTGTGAGCTAAAAGCTTAGGGGTGGCTGCTGCTGTACTTGAGCTCTCATTACAAAATACTTAAATGCTCTTTGCACCGTAGAGCACTGCTTCTAACTCTTGGGCCATAGCTCTCCTTTTGCTACTGAGCAGAAGTAGAATGGGATGTCCAGAGGAGCCCTTTATTCATGCTCAGCAGCTGAGTGGCAGCTTCTCTTGTTGGCAAGTGCTAATCTAGTTTCCTGCTCCTCCTGGCCATACTTGCTCCTTTGTTTATTACAGTTATTACTTTTGCTAACGGGGATCTAGCAGTGCCTGTGCGCTGCCATTTATATGCTAGCAGCCACACCCTGTGTGTCTCCTGCCTCCACCCTCCCTCCTTTCATCAATTGTTGCTCAAACCTACTCCTGGCACATTTCATTTGTTATGGGCGGGCAAGCACTGCAAAAAGGTTTTCATTACCCATCTTGCTATTTCTGGGTAATTTTCCACAAACGGCTCTTTTTTTTGGAAATAGGCTGCCAGGGAGATTTTATAACTTATGCAACTTAACAAGCACCACCAGACACTCTTTTCTTCAAAGCCCACTTGTTCTGGGAGGCAGGCGCTTGGAAGGGAACACGCACCAGTCAGTACTCTACCTTTGGCAAAGTGTTGCGCTCACCTCTGCTCTCCCTCAGTAAATAGAAAGATCACATTCAAATGGAAAGTGTTCCACATTGCTGAGTTTTAAGTTTAAGGGGGCACTTCTGTCACGAAGCCTTGTTGCAAAAATTTCAGATGGTGCCATGAAGAGCTGATTATTGTTGAAGCACAATGCATTTCTGCTCCGCAGCCTGTTTAACCTTTCACCCTCTCTAAAGCAACAGTAATTTCTGTTAAGGAATTGCCCTAGCAGCAACAGCACGGAATGTGAGTCAGTGCACCTAGATATCTTATGCTCATGCATGGGTTACTGGAGGGAAAAGCATGAATATTACAAAAGGACAACTCAATCCTATGCACATTATGCAAACTTAAGTTCCATTGATTTCAATAGGAGAATTATGTGTGTGCTCAACTCTCTATCACTGTCCCACTTTGCATGTGAAGCTAAACCAAACCACAAGTAAACATGTGGGTTTGTGAGTGAAGATCACAGCCACTGCATTACTCCCCCAGTCCTGTCGCTGTCATTCAACCCAGGGCTAAACCATGGCTTGGCTTCTTGTTACACCTAAACCTGGGCTCATGGTTTGTTTCACTCCATACAGGCCATAAATGACAAACCAAGAACAAACCTTGGTTACAGCTCATGGTTTGTCTGGACTCGAGCAAGACAAATCACAAGCCCAGGTTTACACGTAATGCTAAGCTGAGCTTGGAAAGCACAAGAGCTGCAGGACCAGGTGAGGAGCCAAGTGACTGTGATCTTCACTAGTGATCCTCATGTCTTCTCATACACAATAAGCCATGTTCTGGTTTAGTGTGACATTTGAACCAGGTCACTTTCTTCACTGGGAATTACAAGCGGCTGGACTGTGTCAATTGCACTTGGGATTATGGTGTAAATACTGATGTAATCTTACAGTTCAAGTTTAAAATTAAACACAGTTAAACCACCCGCAAGACCTAAAATGGTCCACTCTCAGATGCTTCATTGGTATTTCTCCAAGTGTAAGGTAGGCTTACGCGAGAGGTTCAGATAGTTTCAAGAGAAAGCAAACTCTTCCTTGCATCTTCCAAGGGTGCCTCTTGGCCTGGAGGAGGCCTTCCCTTGCAGTGCAGTAGTGTCGGCAATGCAATGCAGCCAGTAAGTACCAATATCTGTTTCCACTATTTGTTGGGCTGATGCCTCCAGCACCAATCATATCAAACACTGAAACACTGCTGCCAGTGTGGTGTGTTCTGCTCCATGTTTAAGGACTGAGGCAATTGCTTTCATTGCTTTCCCTCAAAAGGACCTGTCACACATTCATCCAATCTGCCAAAAAGAGTATCTGTACATCTGCATGTTGCTTAGCACAGTATTTCTGTTAAAGTGCCCCCCATGAAAATAGTTTGATCAGGGCAACACCAACATGAAACCATTAGTTAATTTCTGCTCCAGCTATAACTCAATGTTGTAGCAGAGATTCAGAGGTGTCCTCTGACTTCCATCAAGGACAGTCACCTATTCTTATGAAAGAAATGCAAACTGTAATCTAGCTATAATCATTCCACTGTTCATTTTTAGCTTTGATGACCTATTATGCATGGTGTATTCTGTAACACCTCAAATTACTCCTCACAGCCTAGTCTTTCTTAAGAGATACTTATATGAGGTATTTAATGGCTTTGGTTGCTTCTGTTTAAAAAATGAATAATTGGAATTCACAAGAAGCTTGGTGGCTCATCTCAGTTCTTTGCTGTGTGACACAGATTTCCAAACACCCGTGAGAGTGTGTGAAGGAGAGAGAGATGCCATCAATAAACTGCAGTGCCTGCTGCTTCCGTTGATATCTTAAAAGATTTTCAGCAACATAACTTGTTAAGTGAGGGTGACACTTCCACTGGCCCATTGTAACCCTGGCTTCTAAACTATTACAACTCAACAAAGGATGCTGACCCACAAACCAACATTTCTATGTCCTGATCTAGTGCTCCCTGACAAAACCATGCCACTAGCTTACTAATCATAGGAAATGTGAACTGTCAGGGATTGGTCTGGCTCCAGGGCCATAATTCTCCAAGTTCCCCAAATGCCTTAATTCCACATTTCTTATCCCCTTTAAAGTGGCTCTTGGATAAATAATTATTGGCTCTATTTGAGCTCTATTTGAAGAACTGGGTACTTTAAAAAGCTGCAATAAATCCTAATAACATGTATGGGGCCCAAGTGCAGGACTGCCTGGAAAAAGGCAAGTATTTTACAGACAGTCTTAAAATATTGAAAACAATCAGTAGCAGGATTGCAAACCCCATACTAAGCCACACCCTCCATCTTTCTATATTGTTTAATGATTGCCTGGGTACTCTCCAAAAGAGAGTTTGGTGCTTATATTTGTGCAATGCTATTTCTCATCCTTAGGCCTTCAGTTAGGATAGGCTGTCAATAAATGTATCCAGATTGGGGGTGGGATGTACACTATACAAGCTCTGTGATCAAGTCCCAAACTCACTGTCTATCCTCACAAAAGCTGGACTCTAAATTTACTCACAGGATGCCATAAGCACCAGTAGTTATTTGCTAAGCCTGTTTTTTCTCTTGCTGAGAAGGCTGTCCTGCTTGGCAAGACACCTGACATCAGATTGCCTTCTGAAATGTCATGAATCAAGGGGTAAGAGAAAGCACACTTCACCTCTCAGAGAGGTTAATAGAGTTCACCTGAAAGGCAGGAAGAACCTGGAGTGCTAGGCTTTGCAGAGCAGTCAGCATCTGGAG
This sequence comes from Podarcis raffonei, assembly GCF_027172205.1. Taxonomy (NCBI): domain Eukaryota; kingdom Metazoa; phylum Chordata; class Lepidosauria; order Squamata; family Lacertidae; genus Podarcis; species Podarcis raffonei. The sequence continues at coordinate 73,127,412 of NC_070603.1, forward strand.
AAGGTGCATGCGGAGAAAGCAGGCACAGAGACTGAGCTAGTCAGCACTTTGGGCCATTTCTCCAGACGTATCTCCTTAGTCAGAAGGGGGAAAAATCACAGATAAACTCAAACCATTCAATCCAACAACACTTACTAAATCATATTAAAATAATCTGTGGCGCTCTAGTTGTGATCATCAAGCAGGACTTGTCACAGTTCAAAATCCATTACAATAACCACAAGGCATTTTGTCTCCAATTATAAGAGATAGTTTCACTTAAAAATCAATTTTACTTAGCACTCAGGGGAAGAGTTCTTTAAAAAGTGATACACAGAGCCTGCCTTTTGGGCAAGAGAGCAAGGAATACATCTGGGTAGATCTTATTAAGAGACTGATACATTGTTTTAGATTATGATATGGTACCATGTGAAACCATTCATTTCACCCCTTTTCAAAAGTAATACAATACATATTTTTAAAAACGGATTCTTTTTTTTAAAAAAAGTTAATTTTCATAAGCAGAGTGAAATAAGTTAAATAAAATTAATGTCATGTGCCTGGAAGGTCAAACCAGGTTACCTAGTCACTGATCTCCCAGGCTGGAATTTCCATGGATGAATTGCCAATTTGCATGTGCATCTCAAACTGGCAATTCTTGGTTACACTGGCAACTGTCATTTATCTTGTGTGAACTTTGAATATGATCATTTGAGATGACAGCCTGTTATTACCAAGAGGCTGCAGAGGAAAGTATTAGCAAATAACAGTTAGGCAATTGGCAGAGTGGACTCGTATCACCATGGGTACCACTGAGCAATTAGTACTGAGGTTAGATTAGGATACAGGACTATTTACTTCCAATAGAAGACAGCATGGTGAAGAGCACTATAAGGCCAGTCAGCTAAATTAGACAGCAAATGAATCAGTATCTATTTGCTCATAAGTGATACTATGGGGTTTTTCATTGTTATGGGAATGAAATAAGGCCCCATACGGTTTAGCTCCTTCTTAGATTGTACAGTGCCTTATGTGTTGTGCCCTCTTTATAAATGTATTTTTCTTATGGCCTAGCAAAGGGTTGGTGATTTTTGCTTCACAACAGAAACAAGAATAGTACTAAAAGTGAGCTTTTGCCATATTTTTAAAAGACCTCTACACTAAGTATTTAAATATTAAGAGCACTGCTGGTTTTTGAAAGCTCTAAATGATCAGTTTACTAAACAATGGATCAGAGCTGGCCCTGCCATTAGCCAGAGTTACGCAATCACCTCAGTAGGCAGCTGTGGCAAGAGTCTATCAGCCATTGCCCTCTGCTGAGGGACAAAGCTTGTGTGTGCCTTTGCTGCACCTCCTAAACTAGACCACTTCCCTCTGATGTAGTTAGTGGAATCATAGCATAGCATAGCACTGTAGAGTTGGAAGGGACCCTGAGGATCATCTAGTCCAACCCCCTGCAATGCAGGAATATGCAGCTGGTCCATACAGGGATCGAACCTGCAACCTTGGTGTTGTCCCATTGCCAGTGCTGAAGTAAGATTCAATTGCCGGCTTCTGTACATGGAATGGGAGGATGGAAACGATTTTGCCCTTTGTCTCAGGCAGCAAAATGTTTTGTGTGGGCCCTGCAATGAATATCATGTATGAAATGCAAAACCTCAATGGGCTTTCACAACCCAGCAATTAACCTAGAAGGCAAAAAAGTGAATAGTCTTGATGCCCTCATTATTAAGGCTGTAATATCTAATCAATTAATTGGTTAATGATTGCAAGCATTTCAACCTGCTAACAAGATGCCTCAGTGAATCAGGAAGATATTAAAATTATTTTAAGAAGTATTTTCTCTTCTTCCACAAAAATGCCTTTTGAGTTAATGTCTCTTGATGCTTTCTATGATACATATAAAGGTAAAGGACCCCTGACAGTTAAGTCTAGTCGCGAACTACTCTGGGGTTGTGGCGCTCATCTCGCTTTACTGCCTGAGGGAGCCGACGTTTGTCTGCAGACAGTTTTCCGGGTCATTTGGCCGGCGAAACCAGAGCAGCGCACGGAAACGCCGTTTACCTTCCTGCCAGAGCAGTGCCTATTTATCTACATGCACTTTGATGTGCTTTCGAACTGCTACGTGGGCAGGAGCTGGGACCGAGCAACGGGAGCTCACCCCGTCATGGGGATTCAAACCGCGACCTTCCACAGCGCCACCCGCGACCTTATGATACATATATGCATCATCTAATAACCAAGACCACGTGTCTTTTGCTTCAAAATGATATTTTTGCCTATATATATGCAAATGTCAACCACCCCAAACCCATCAATTAATCAACTAATATTTCTTTAATCATGTGATAACTCAAATGATTGAATAAAGGCTTCTATCAATTAAATACCAGCTTTTCCAACCTTCTGCACAGATAAATCCCAACATGACACAGATCCCTATAGAAGATGTCTTATTTCTAGTTTTTTACCTTCTCCATAACCTGTTCAAATGATGTTAATGCCAAGTCCAAGCCCAAGATGCATGCCAAACAACTTGAAGGAGGAGAATGATGGTGCCAAAAATTATGGCTGGCTAGGATACCAGACCATCGTGGTATCCCAACTTCTAGAGACTAGGTACATGGCTATTTGTGAGGAGGCATTCTGTGTTGTGGTACTCTGCCTTCATAATACTCTCACCAGGGATGCTCACCTGGGGACCACTCTGAGATTACTTAAGTGCTGGGCAAATCCTTTTTTATTTTTCCAAAACTTTAAAATTGTGATTCAGCTGTTCTAATTGGCCAGTGTCATCTGACCTGGAGTGGTAACTCTAAAGGGCAGCATTTGCATCTTTAAAAAAAGACAAATAGTTAAGAGTTATGGCTGATCAAATCCAAAATCCCACTAAAAACCTGTGTTTTATTTTATTGCTGTAAAAATAAAACCAATCCTAATAAACTAATTCCAATAAACAATATGCAAATTATTCTAGCCCACATAGAGCATATATGGATTCTCTTTCTTGCAAAATGCTAAAAATGCCTCTCCATTTTCTTATACGATGACCTGTTGGAGAACTAATCCACCAAGTTCTTCCCAGATGGCATTTTCTTAGTACTTCATAATAATAATCCCACCCAATATACCATTTTTACTTCTATCTGAAAGGGGAAAATAACTATATTGGGTGGGGGCTTAATCATTTTCAGGAGGAAATTTTATCCTGAACAAAATGCTCTATTAAGCTATAAGATTTTCTTTTTAATGTAGCAAATGTGTACCATTCTTCTAAAAAAAGAAAAAAGAAAAAAGGGCAAAGTTTTCTAAATGTATTGGGGAGCAATCCAAACCCAAGTTCCACTAGAAAGAGCAAGTTGGGATCTATTGGATCTCCAGTTCAGCTGGCCCTTTCTCAGCTCAGCTGTGCTCAGCCTGAAAAAACCCTACATCCCTGCTCAGCTGAAGATATGCTGGCATGGTTCCTTCACCTCAGCTCAACTGGCTCAGCTAAGACCAGTGGATCTTATCCCAACGTAAGCCCTGAAAAATGGGTGTTCTGGGAGGGTGGTGGCGAGGTACCAGGAAAGGGCAAGGCTTATGCTGGATCCTAACTTTGTTCAGCTAAGGCATCTAACCTTGCCACTCAACAGATCTTATGCCAGCAAAAAGGGTGGTGTAAGTTTTCCCTTTGTCAGGCTTGGGTTGGCTCACCTGAAGTAGCCCCACTCCTGAACAGAGTTTGCAATAGCCAGTTTATGTTCCACTGGCCTCCTATACTTAGGACTGCTCTCTTAGATAGACGAGATTGCACATAAGCACCTCTCTGTGGACACAAACCCCTTCAGATGTTCTCCTGCATGTGCCTATTTAAAGTGAGTGGGAGCTATTAGTGTTGGTTCCAAATGTTACAAGGTCCTCCCTCAAGTGGCTCTCAGTGGTCTACTCCTCCTCACATGTGTCACCCTTGCCCAATCACCTGCTCATTTCTCCTGGACTCATGACTTCATGACTGCCAGAAGGGGAGGGTGAGGTGAGCAGAAGCAGCAGCTCCTGCTCCTTGATTCTGTCCCTGAATGTTTCAGAAGGAGGAAGAGTGGTAGTGGCAGCAGGGCCAGGGGGGACCCAGGGGTTAGAGTCAGGCCACTACTACAGCATGGGCCTCAGTGGGTGACCAGCCATGCTGCCCCGACAACAACTCTGGGAGCTGAAGTACAGTAGATCATTTCATTTCAATGGGACCTGTGCAATGGATAGTGTCCCACTGAGGAGGAAATGAAATGCACAGAAGTGCATATGTTTGTCTCTAAACAGAGAACTCTAAAGAGTCAAACGCTAAGCAAGCTTCAGACTGAATTTTGCTGAAATACTCCCATCCAAGTTGGTGAATATATTTTTTCAAAAGTACATCGGGGGGGGGGGAATCTATTGTCTCCTCGAGAGGTTTTGCACTAAATTCAGCAACAAAACTCAGCCACAATTCAATGCGGAACAGTAGGGGTTCAGTTCTACAAATCACAGAGCAGCTGTAAGTACAGAATTTTGCCTGTGCTTCTGTGCCACATACACACCGCAGAGCAGGCCTGGTCTAATTGCTCTTTATAGAATCCATTTAGGGGACCCAGCTGGGATGCTTTATACATCTCCCATCACTGTACCTCCTTAAGCAGACAACCTGAAGTAACCTCCAGAAGAGTTGGGTGGGAGTTAAAAAAATGTATGATGGAACAAAACAACGGATGGCAAGTAAGTGAAAGGATTAAGGAGCCAAATGTTGCATCTGCTGTTCACAGGAACAAAACTCCTATAGATTGCGGTTGCATAACCACTTTGGAAACATAGTTGGGAAGCAGTTGAGGAATGTGAGAAATAAATAAATTCACCAAGCCCAATTGTCCAGAAAAAGATGGGGAACGTGCTTGCATCCTGTGCAGCATCTTGCCTTCAGTACTTGCTATACTAGATAAATATGCGCACATATGCCAACTTATACCCACTACCATGGGTATCCTAAACTGCATACTGATGTTATAGTGCACCATGTGCAATATGGTATTAGATATCAGGGGAAAGAACATTATCAGAGCCAATACAGCATCTATGCATTTTAGAGCAACACAAAGCAGCAGTGAGATCAGGGAAACTGTCCCCTGAAGGTTGCACAGATGTCCCATCATTTGGGAGACTGAAAAGTATGTTGGACATAATAAGTGCAGAGCAGCCTGTTTCTAGGAACAGCCTCCCAAGAGCTGCAAGGTGTGGAGGACATATAAAGGTAAAGGTACCCCTGACTGTTAGGTCCAGCCGCGAACGACTCTGGGGTTGCACGCTCATCTCGCTCTATAGGCCGAGGGAGCCGGCGTTTGTCTGCAGACAGCTTCCGGGTCATGTGGCCAGCATGACTAAGCCGCTTCTGGCGAGCCAGAGCAGCGCACAGGAATGCCATTTACCTTCCCGCCGTAGCGGTACCTATTAATCTACTCGCATTTTTTTGTGTGCTTTCGAACTGCTAGGTGGGCAGGAGCAGGGACCAAGCAACAGGAGCTCACCCCGTTGTGGTGATTTGAACCGCCAACCTTCTGATCGGCAAGCCCTAGGCTCTGTGGTTTAACCCACAGTGCCACCCTATATGTCAAGCACATATAGTTTGACCTATTTGATTTCTGACAATTGCTGTACTTCTTTGTTAAAAGTACACAAAAATACTCTAAAGCAAATCATGAGTTTTGTTTCTGAAAGTCCATTATTACGAATACACACAATACAAATCTGTCCTGGACTTGTATCTACATTTACTTTTCTTTTTGGCCATAGCTGACATCCATTGGTGGCTTCATGGATGATGATGGGAGTAAGAACTTTTTAAGTTAGAAAGTCAACAGTGTTGTGCTTCTGGCAGATCAGTTTCACACACTTAAACAATGTGTCGGAATGTGCATTCACATTTTTAATAGCTGGTACCTATCACAACAGAGTGAGCCATTGGAGCTAGTTGTGGAGTGAAGACACTTTCAACTGGATTTCAACATGTGAAACTGACAGGATCCCAGTCTTATTGTATATCAGCTGCTTTTGGCAACATAAAACACTTCAGGAACAAAAGAAAAGGGGTGGGGAGGGGAAAGACACCTGTATACATCAATGAAGATATAATTATTTGTGTGTGTGTGTAATGTGTGCATATTAAAAAACAATGTTCATTGTAGAGGACTAAGATGAAAAGCTTTCACAGGAAGAGTTTGTGCTGTAATGGGGGTTGCATGGACCGATGGAAGGAAATTGGCTTGATATCCTAATTTCAGTAGATTGCTCCAGCCTCCCTAATAGTGGTATATCTAGTTCAGTGCATCAAATTTTTATTTTATTTTTTTTAAAATTTTATTTGTATATCACCCTATACCTGTAGATCTCAGGGCAGTTCACAACATAAAAGACCCAAGCAGGAAAAGGCTGGGCTCACACAGAGATGGAATATGCAATGTGGACTCTTTGCTTTCACTACAAATTCTTCATCTATCACAGATACTTAATGTTCCCCTCATGTAATTGTTGCCCGGTAGTTTGAATGCATGATAATTTTTGACTTGATTTTTGTCTTCTTCTTTTTTAAAAAAGATAATACCTCTACTCTGAGAATTCAGTGCTTCTCATTTAAGGAACATTTCCTACTCTGCGGACATAGTGCTCAAAAATTATAAAGCAGCCTGTAATGAGAATTCAGAGCTGCCTCCTTCTCTTTTGCACATTTGATTGTGCCATATTCAGAAGCCAAGGGAGATAGGCTTCCATCCTTTCCACAACAATGTGTGGCTTCCATATTGGAATCCCATCATGGACTTATTTCCAAGGCAAACAAAGATTCCTTAAACAAAGTTTCATTGACTCTAGGTCTGTCTTGGTCCAGAAGCAGGGTGTCAGGTGGTGCTCTCACCCTCAAAATGGAAGGAGGAAAGGAATTTGTCTTATTATTTTCTTAATCTAGGATATGTAAAAATGCAGCTGTTTATGTGTCCTATGCAGCAGAAGGAAACTTATCAGAATCTTGGGGGGAAATCCTTTAAAGGATTTGCATTGTGTTACATATGTAGAACATTTCTGGAGTAATAGGCCCTGTCCCAGATTGCTTTGTAGCATGTTTATTTGTTTCATCCCTTGGTAGGCAAATTTTAGTAACTTCCTTTTCCTGATTAGTTCCCCTGCTTTCTTCTTATAAGCCCCCAAATAGCATAAACACTAGATTTGTAGAGGCTGGCTTTTGTTTCTCGCCTGATCCATTTAGACAGAGAGACAAGACAATCAGTTTTTGGGTTCTCTTTTGTTTGTCAGGGTGACCAAGATAGGCTGAAACGTTTTGCTTCACACTGAGTTTTAAGGGGACAAGATAAACATGACTGTAATCTGGGCAAATTTGTACAGGGAACATAATCCCTTCCCCCAGGCTCTGCTAGCAGGAATCTCATAAATTTATGACCTCTCTCTCCGCCATATAACAATTAATTTTCCAAGCAGGCTTTACTTAACACGATCCTATCCTGCACAGTGTATATAACTCAAGGGCTCAGGTGAATAAAAAACAAACAAACCTAAATCCTACTATGTTTTGGATTTGTAAATATAGTACCCTCATCTTACACGAAGAAAAATGAGTTTTACAACTGAACCCACTGCCACAGAAACAGAGTTTCTCTGGTATTTCTCCCCCCCCCCCCATTTTCTGCCTGGTTCTTAAAAGCAAAATCCAGTTGTTAGCATTAACATGGGGGAAAAAATCAAACAAATTGGAACACTTTTTATTTTAAAAGGGAGGGGGGAGAGGGAGAGAGAGAATGAGAGAAAGAGAGAGAATTTCCCTCAGGGAAACGCCATCAACCGAAACAAGATTTCTACAACTACACATTCTCTGACCTTTTCGACAGTCATATCTTTAATGTTTCACTGGTGAACTTGATAAAAGGAAAAAATTAATAAAATAGATTTCATTTTTTAAAGAAGGTCAGGACATGTGTTCCAGGGGAAAACTCATTTAGGTTTCTACCTTCTGCCTCTCGAAAGCAGAAGTTCTGCTCCCCTCCTCCCCAGGAAACCTTTCTGCAGTCTCTGGATCTGAGTCATCGATTTTTGTTTGTTTGCTTCCAGCATACTCAGTGCCTGAAGAAGGTTGGGATTTTCTCCCCCTACCAGCCAAATACTGATTAAATAATCACTACTAATCACTTGGAGGTGGCAGATAAATGCTGGGGTGCATCCCATAACTAGTGAAATGTAGCTGAAGAACACAGGGGGAACCAGCAAATAATGAATAAATGTATGCTACACCAGCAGGAAGAACAATAACTGGTTTTATATCTTGGTTTCTATTACACAGCTCTTACTCTGCCTTCCATCTTGGAACATGTCCCAAGAACAACTGCCCTTGGGCATGCTCCGAGCCAACTGTTTTCTCAAGAGGACCCTTTGGCTATTGGATGGTGACCACGTAAACATATATTACATAATCATATTCCCTCAGAGGCTGAGGAGGGGGGGCAGCTTACATCACTATCAGGTGATGTGTGGCAGGCAACTGCAAGAAATATTCTTGAGAACCCTACATGCATTGGGCTTCTACCCACAGCATGCTGGTTGTGTCTGTCTGCTGTCACACACAGGGTGTAACTTTCAGGAGGCACTGTAAGCACCACAATAACCATGTTCACCAATGTCCTGAGTATAGGATGGGGTAGAAATCAAGTATCACTTGCATTTAATGCAGGCCTGTCTAATTAGCACTTTCCAGAACAATGCATGGGCCGAAATGCAGCTATCCTTCAAAATTTGCACAAAACCACATGTAATTTGCAAAAAATAACACAGAAAAATCTATTCTATATGGGGAAATTGCATGCAAAATGTGTATGTTAGGAATGCCCCAATAAGATATTGTAGGTACTTACAAGTAGCCACACCAAACACTGGGGTGTAAAGCAAGAAAGCAGGAGGGTCAGACATTTCCTTGCAGATTGCAATTAGAATCCTTCTGACTACCTTTCCCTATTCTATCCAACATTATGAGCTTGGAAGCTGACGCAACAAGCCAGTTTCTTGCTTACACTGAATCTTCACATGGCTCAATTTTCATTGCGAAAGTTACAAGAGGGGCAGGAAGATCTTAGTGTCTACTCTTTTGCACATCTTCGGTACCTGTTCACAGCCATAGTCCAATCTGCTACTGCTTGAGATCAGGATAAGGGAGGTCTTTCCCACTGCCAAGGCTACACATATTCCCCACCTATGTTCTTTCAGACTGGGCTGTGCACCTCAGCGAGAGGCAGTGTCAGACCAGTTGACTCAAAATAGGGAAATGTCACCTCTTTGTTCGGAGGAGTGTCCCCCTGCAACTTTAGTTTCACAAAGAAGTGCAAACACTGTCCAAATAGGAGAGGAAAGGAGAAACCTTTGCAGGAAGCCAAAATATTTCCAAAAAGTGTACTGGCTCAACAGTCCTGTCTCCCACATGACACTCTTTCCATGAGAATGCTTTTGGAATCTGTAGGTATACAAAGATATTGGACTTCTGAGGAAAAATATATGTGAGCAGCATATTTGATTACTGTGAGGATTTAGACATAAACATTTTTACACATATACCTCCATAGAAATCATTCTGAAAGCCACACCCATTATGCCAAATGTTATGCCTTAGTTATTTAGTTATGTTTCCGTAGTAGTTTTGCGTGTAAGCTATTGTTCTGCTGCCAGTTTGAAAACAGTTTGACTTGTGGCTTTCTCAGAACACCTATCAATTTCTGAACAAATTGTGGAGGTATACAGTGGGTGTATCGATGCAGCCGTGTTGCAAAATAACATTAAGGACACACATAACAGTCCCATCACTGTCCATTTCCATCTCTTTATTATGACTTCTTTGTCCAGAAAGGAATAGTTTAGATGTTAAGAGCACCATAGCGATTTTCTGCAAAATCCTGACAAAATCAGATGGCCACCCAGCATACAAAAACAGCCCTCTGATCCTTAAAAGTAGTTCGCCACCACTCCTCCTTTGGATAATTGAAATTAAGTGAACAGTTCACTGTTTCTCAAAAGCTATTTCTAGATTTGAAAGGAAATTTTTTTAGTAGTCCCCCCACCCCCAAAGACTCTATTCTGTCTGTCTCCATCAGACAGAATAGAGACTACCCTCTCAGAGTACTTTTTGAAGTAATAATAATAACAAGAACAACAACAACAGCAATAATAATAGCCATAGATGTGATGGACAAGTAAGGAATACCTGGTACTTTTTTTTTAAAACCCTACTTTCTGGATGCTTTTTATTGAATTACAACAAAATGTAATTCATTGATGCTAGTCAAAAATTACCGATAACATCATGCCAAGCTATTAAGCAATAACAATGTGTGCGGGGGGCGGGGGAGAATTACAGTACGTACTCTATTATACAGTATAGCCATCAGGATGAATCAAACTGAAAGCACACAATGGATGGGGAAAAACTCATTAATCAGAACATTAGTGTAGCAGAATATAATACCTGCCATTCGGATTGGGTATTCATCTCTATGCTCCATACAGTTGGCAGGGGGAAGGGGCATGGTGCAGTGTCACTGGGAAACATGCATTCACTTCTAAGTGGTACCATCATACTGTAGCTATTCTTATGACCCACTAATGCAAGAATACCCAGGCCATCTTTTAACAAAAATTAGATTTATAATTCAGTAAGATACTGGGAAATGCATTGAAAATCTTAGAAACCAATTTTAAAGATATTGCAAATACATCTAGTTCATCAGTCTTTGTATTTGGTGCAGATTTCCGAGTTTCCCTCCCGACCCCTTCATCTGTAGTTCTCAGGGTGGTTCACAACATCAAAGTTCACAAGCATTAGATGAGGTCTGGATGGATCTACAAGTTCCACGAGTTACTCGATTCCACGATTTAAGGATAAATACTTAGTGTTATGTACTGAAGTTCTCACCCTGGGCCAGCAGGGGGATACTGTAGATAGTTATGCAAATGAAGGATCGAAAGTGACGTTCAGTGATTAGATAGTTTGTATGCAAATGAAGGATCTAAAGTGACGTTCAGTGATTGGATAGTTTTAGAAAGTTGTTACAGTAACAAGGTACTGGAGCTCTATATAAGCAGGCTGACTGAGCCCTTCAGCTCAGTTCAGTTCTGGCCTCAGAATAAAGAAGAGCTGTTTGAAGAATCGCTGTGTCGTCTGATATGTTCGCCCACAACTTAACACTTAGCTCCACAAGGCTGCTGATCAAATTGAAGGAACTACTGGCAGGACTTCAGTAAGTGAAGCTCCACTGTAATATTGCCAACTCAGCAGTCCCATGCATAATCCAGACTGTGCAGCAATATGTTCAAGGGCACCAATGCTCCAGATTTTGGTAGCCCTCAGGCAACATCTCCCACCTTTACCCTGGGAGATGCGGGGCAGGCACACTAAGAGCTCTCACATTGTTGCCTTATTGTAAAGCGGAAATAGCAGTCCTGTTAGGGTGGTGGGGCATTTGTTGCTCTTAGGCAAATGCTGTTGTTGCTGCCCTCTAGAGCTGAAGTGGGGCACACTTAAGCCCCATTGACAACCATGGGAGAGCTAAGCACCAGCTTGAATCTTCCTCACTAAGAGCAATGAGATTTCGAAGTCATTAACTTTGGGGTAGATGTGTTGAATTTGGTCCACTGCTCTGCCTGACCATTTTAGGGGAAGCATTATATGCTCTAATTAAAAAGTGCAATTTAAGCCACAACTGGATATATTGACATTTTATTGTGAGCTTTTTGCTGAAGTGGACTAGAAATGGAACACAATTATGCTTGCATGTCTTTCCACTTTAATGTCCCTGCTCATTTTCAGCTATTAACTATTAACTTTGTGATAGCTTTTTTCTAAAAAAAAAAGATGTATGACTCTTAATGAACTGTAAATTTCATACTTCCCATATCAATTGTTTATTTTCACATTTAGCTCTTGGCTTTTTCAACCTCTAGAACAAATAAGGCACACAAATACATCAGTGCTCTGTCGCCTCCTTGATTGCTTCAGTGTGTACACAACAAACAATGGCTAGATTTGTATCAAATGCACCTTCAGCATGTGCTCTGAGCAGTTTGTGGAGAAAACTGACTTTGTGAAGGGTTGTTTAAGTCCCAGACCTCAATGTGTGCAGCTGAATTTTTGAAAAACTCCACTCAGAACAATTTATGCTTGGCACTTTGCACACAGTTTCTAACCTACATAGTCAAACGCAGTTCCCCAGCTGCATATGGCAAATTTTGTAACAATGGTCCTTGGGTGTCATGTTTCCGTCCACCACCAATGGGTCCAGAATTATGTTGCATTAGTGCTGCTCCAGGAAGCATTGTGGGGAAGATGTGGCTGCTGGGCTGTTTAGAGGAGTATTGCTGTTGCATCAGTACACACAAAAAACAAGTCTTTATAAAGGAAAGGAAAAGCCCGTCACTGCTGCCTATATTTTTGTTATGTACTGAGTTGAATAGGATCCAAAAGGCAGCAGTCTGATTGGTCCTAGAACAATAGGATTCAGAATGCAGCCGGCTGATTGGCCCTAGAACAATAGGATTCAGAATGCAGCAGGCTGATTGGCCCTAGAACAATAGGATTCAGAATGCAGCAGTCTGATTGGTCCACAGGAGCCACCCAATCCAGCTCCAGGTGGAAGGGAATCCGCAACCTGATTGGCCTACAGGAGAATCCCGGAATTAGCCAATCATGTCGGGCCCATTGTGTAAACAATGTATATAAGTCAGACATTCTGGGGGAACTTCCATTCCACCTCACCACTATGAGCTGAATAAAGAGCATGAAATCCACTCTCTACTCCGAGTTTATTTCAATTTTATTGTTGTTTTTTTCTCCACCCCCTCTCTCCAAGAAGATGCCTTGCCTTTTAGACCACCTGAATACTCTTCAAAGATGCACAAACAAGTTCAGTGAGAAACTTTTGCCCTAGCTCTAAATATGTACACTGACGGTAAAAGGAGGCAAATGTTTGCTCAGCAATCTGGAATGCTAAAGAGGAGAAGCAGCAGGAAGTGTCATGTGCAGCAATCTTCCTTTGTCTTAACAAGCAGCACCTAAACCCTCCCTACAAGCGCTGTGTGATTTAAAGGAACACAGTTCCACTCATCTTCAAAGGAAGCTGCTCTGAACCAAAGACAGGCTGGCTGTCAGTTCTTTGGTTTCAGCAGATGGGGCCTTGATTCCTAAAGCCAAATTATATGGGGAAAGAGGTGCAAATGTTTGTTCCGATCTGTGTGATGTAAAAACCACAGTAAACAAACTTTTTGCCGCTCCAGTCAGCTTGTTGACATCTTACATCTGTTTAAGCTGTGTTGGGGAATATTCCGAGACATTTTCAAAATAATTGCAAGAGTTTTTCTGTTTGCATGGAACAGCTAATTAAATGAATTGTAAACAAAGTGAAATGGCAAACTCTTTCCGTTTCTGGTTTGGCATATCTCAGGCTACTCGATATATCATGTCTCTGAATGAAAGCTCCCCCTGCTGGTTCAGCTGCCACCATTTATCTGGAAAATATGCCTTAGATCTTGCCCAATGTGCATTAGAATGCCACATATCAGGAGCAGACACAAAGCATGCTGTTCTCTTAGTGCATACTTTCTCAAATGCATCTGCTCAGCATATCAATGTTTATTTCAGCCAAGCACTATCTAGCTTCCATTTTCCTTACTGTTGCAAAGAAAAGTCACAATAGCTTCACTCCAAAAAGCACATTATTGACTAGCTAAGGAAGAAAATGTGGTCTGATATTTTCTTTGTTTTATATCAAGAAAATGACACCAACATAAAGGGAAAGGAATGAAATGTGAGATGAGGGCAACAGGGAAGGAGGGAGGTAGCAAAAAAGGTGATGGGGAGGTTAAGGTCCACAGTTTTGCTTTGTTTCCCTTAAGTTTCACTTTACTGAACTTGGTTCAGGAAAGCAACACAGCTCTGTACTCCAGAGTCCTGGAGGTGAGGGTTGGTTTTTTGTTTTTGTTTTTTGCATCTGCTGAATTGATTAATCAAAAGGGAAATGTTCCCTTGCAACTATAACTGATGAACTGCCTTGATTAATCAGTAAAAGCCTATGAATGTACAATGCAGCCATTTTTGGAATACTATGTACAATTCCGTCTGATGCTTCTACAACACAATATCATAGCACTGGAAAGCATACAAAAAAGAGAAAAAAGGACCACAGAGTTGAGAACAGACATGTGCAGCAAGCAGCCCCATTTTCCTGTGGTCATCAGCTGTGAGAGGGACTTTTTGTAGCCAAGGCTCATAAAATGAGGCTTCTTTCTCCCCTCCACAAGTGCCCTAAATTCACCATGCACTTAGCAGGCCAACTTGGACAGATGGGTGAGACAACCAACCTATCATAATGATGTCATGCGATTGATAGGTGGCTTGTCTCACCCATACATTCAAGTCTGTCCATGGGGTTCCAGAGGCGAAAAGGGTCCCTACCCTTGTTCTAGACTCGAGCTCCAGTGGCATGGAATGTCATTCACCAGGTAAGACCAATGTGCCAGCTGTGTTCCCTAGTAGCCTAGCTACTGTTAAACACCATGATTAGACTACTGTGATGTGTTGTATATGGGACTGCCTCTGACTGTCCAGAAATGCCAGTTAGTTCAAAATACAGCTACTACATTGCTAACTGGGACTGGTCATTGAGAACATAGTTTACCAGTGCTTAAAATAACTTCCTTCCGGTTTCTGAGCACAATTCAGAGTGCCCTGCTTGCCTTTAAAGCCCTACATGCCTTGATACCTGCATACAGGTGTTTTTCTACATCAGCCTCAGCCTCTACTATTGCACAGAGATGCTCTTCACAGTGCTTCCACCAGCTCTCTCACTGGATAGAAATCTTTCTTTCTTTGGTTGTGATGTCTCACTTGTGGAACTATAACCCTAGGGAAACTGGGCTGGCACTTGCACATTGTATTTTAGGTGCCAAATAAGTTTTCCAAAATGTCTTTTACCCACTGATGTAATTTCCTTTTGCTGCTGTGATTGTTTTGCCTTCTGCACTGACTACTATTGTCTTTTACTGAGTTTTACTAGTTATTGTAAACTGCCCTGGAACAGCTGTATAGAAATCCTAGAAATAAATGAATGCATGTGTGAATGAATGAATGAATGAATGAATGAATGAATAAATAAATAAATAACATTGGATAAATCTTCCGCTGATTCTTATTGTTTCCTTCTATTTAAAGCCTGCTGTTAAAATCAAGTTGCTGCAACTCAGCTTCAAAGAGCTCCATGCTCATCAGCAGAAATAGCTGGTATCAGCAAAAGTTTTTGGACGGGGCAGCTGGGATTTAAGCCACTATTTTAAGTGATGGTTCTGAATGAGTCATAAAAAGGATTTCTTCACTAATAGAGTTCAGTTTTATTTCTCTAAGGAGGAGAATCACAGACACTGGGAAACCAATGCAGAACAACTCACAAGGCAAATAGATTGCACCAGCCAGCTCAGCTTTCCAGTGAAGGTTAAGGTGTAGAGCCATGCTGAAAAAAACATTGTTACTTGATTTTCAACATGAGGTTTGCCTGTTAAGAAGAATGGGGAAGGCCCATTAAAAAAAACCCTACAACCCCTGTTTCCATTCAGCCACATATTTTTCACATTCATTGGCAACTGTGGTTTGTGGATCGAGGGCCCGACCCCCGCTATGTGAAATACACAATTTAAAGGTTTTCTTCACTGTGTGATCCAAGGCAATTAGTGATCATGCAACAGCCAATCAGCTCCATACAGACAACCAGAATCAACCATGTGATGGTGTCTTTGAGGGCAAATTAAATTCTCCCATTGTCCTCACTCTTAAAAGATGGGGCAGGAATAGAGGTGTCGATATCCTTCAGGCAATCAAACTGGTGCTCTTTGAGTTTCCATGCTGAGGTGGCTGTTTCACTGCCCACCAGTACTGCACTACATGTCTTTCCCTTTTTGTCTTTAACTTTGCTGTGGCCTGGGAGGCGGGGGTGGTGGGCTTCCCTTCAAGATCATTGAAATATGGCACTGGACAGGCATCTTAATTACATGAGGTTAGCATGGGAGCACTGAGCTATCTCCTTTGGCTATTAGCCAGTCAAGATTTGCACACAGCACTGTAGAATCTTATATTGTTAGTTTTAAGGCACTGGCAAGTGACAGGACAGGTTGGTGCCATGATATACTGGATATGATTTGCCAAAAGGTCTGACATGTGCCTCTGGTGGTGTGGAAGCATCTCCTGTGACCCATCTCATGCTGCAGGCTGAAAGGAGGGCTGATTCCTTCTGCTGGCCCTGAAGATGTTGTAGCCTCCTCCTTCCATCTCTTCCCTGTAGAACTTATATTTGGAGTATGGCCTCTGTAACAGCCTCTGAGCAGCCCTTCCCCCTCTGGTTAGCTTCAGCTCTTCCCCAGTCTTTCTTCCCGAGCTCCCTCTCCTCAATCCAACCCATTGTTGCCTGCCAAGACTCCCCACCCATTAGTCTTCAATCTGTCCCCAATTACTCAGTGTTCTCCAGCTTCCTCACACCTCTTTCCTGCCTATCCCCAGTCTGCAGGACTCCATCTCTTCTTTCCTCCATTCTTCTCTTCCTCCATTTTCAAGCACGACCATCTCTGTCCACATTTATCTGACCCACTGGAGAGGCCTTTTGCTGAGGCAGCCACACATCCCCTGACTCACCAAGCAACAACTGCAGCTTGGGCTTGTTTCCAGGCCACCAGCATCGGTCATGATAGTGACCACAATAATCTGCTGCCCACCTGCATCTGGCGACAGGCATGAGGGGAGGCTCCTCAACTCTCAGGAAGGCTGATGCAGTGGCACACTGTTACATGTGACTAGTTGGGGCAAAATGCAGATGGGAAGAAGCACCTGGATGCAGATGTCACCCCTTCGCTCTGCATTATTTTGAACACTTTGGATGTATGCCCTCCACCCCAAACCCAAAGAGTAAACTATGCATTACAGGTTTAAGGAGATGAAGTGCAGGTTCAGCAGCTTTGGCAACAGCAATATCTCCATTTTTCCTCCCATCTTGCAAACACTTGAACTGTATCGTCAAGGAGTGTGGAAAAATAACTAGAAAGGAGTTTTGCAAAAAGGAGTTTGCAAAATACCCCACCCATTTGAGCTGAGCTCTGTGTCAGTGTTAAGAGACAGACAGTATCTAGTGAAACTGCCTGTGATCCATTCCAGTGTTGGTTATCCTTCCAGGTAACAGTTCCTTACTACTCAAAAATAATATAATTAAAAGGCACAGCTTCTGTGATTTTCTCAAAGGAAAAATGGACCCAATCGTTATGTTCATTCTCTCTTTGACACAAAATCTTACAGATTTCCAGTCAGGACCTCAATCAGTGCTAATTTTCACATACTAATGCCAACATACTTGCCCTGTATGATGACCTGTGTCAGAAGAGAGATGGGGGAATATGACCCTATGCTCCCTCAGCACCTGTTGACACCATAGACCATGGCATCTTTCTGGTTGACTAGCTGAGCTGGGGATACCACATAACAGTGGTTCTGCTCCAACTTGGATACCCAGCTCCACAAGGTGGTGCTTGGAGAATATTGCTTGGCCCTGTAGGTTCTGTGCTATGGGGGCCTCTGGGAACTGGTCTTGTCTGTCATGCTTTTTAATATTTATGTTAAACCCTGGGAGGTGTCATATGGTGTGCTACCATCAGTATGCTGATAACATTATTTCTCATTTTCATCTTTCATCTTCATTTTCATCATTTTCATGCAGGTGAGATGGTGGATGTGCTGAACTGGTGCCTGGTCAAGATGATGAACTGGATGAGGGCCAATGAACTGAAGCTTAATCCAGACAAGACTGAGATAGTGTTAGTGGGCAATTCTCCCGAGTGGCTGAGTTATTCATGGCTGGGGAATCTGCAGCCCTCCAGACATTGTTAGACTCCAACTCCCACAAGCTGCATAACCAATGGTCATGTATGATGGAGTTGTATTCTAACATCATCTGGAGGGGCACAATTTTAGCCACTTCTGGTTTAACTGGAAGGAAGAATTGCATGCTGTCCACCAAGAGCTGCTCAACCACTTCCATTTAGTTATTTTCTCAGGGCACTGAAGCCACTCATTTCTATAGTATTTTTTTCTGGTGAGAGACCAGCCTCTTAATAAACAGTAAGCACTTATCCCACAGGGGTTGATAGCCTAGTCATGTGCAAATGCCATTGTTCCTTCCAACCCCAGAGATATTTGGTACTTCCTTCTGACCCTGTTTTTCAAGGCCAAATGTATTCCTCCTACTACCATAGTTTTCTTTCACCTTCCAAGACATTATTTTTACACTTCTGTTAAAATACAACACTAAGAGAGGCTTCTTGACTATATTAACATTAGGAATCTAATCAGCAATCAGGCAGCTCATAATTTTCTGATTAGCTCTGATTATCCTCAATCTTTGGAAAAGGAGAAAAAAAAGTGAGTAAGAACAGAGAAAGAAAGAAAGACATACACCCAGAAAGCTTGTACTTTTTACAATTTTAATCCCCTCAGAAACTCAAGAAGACAAAATGTCACAGTCACCTATTAAACCAATGTGGCTGAATAACAGGGGTGAATCAGCTCTTTGTGTTCCTCGAATATAGAGACAAGCAGGGGGTGATTAGGGTCATGATATCATGTTCCTAAGTGGAATTGCACCACTGACAAGTTGTGTCAAGGTGTACCAGGTGTCTCCAACCATTTAATAATCTCTGTTGCCTCAGTTTCCCCAAAAGATAAATGTGCAACCTTTTCCTCCCCTTTTCTGAGAAACAAACAAATGGGAAATAGGGAACTAGTCCAGAGCTCGAGAGGGAGGGCATGTAAAGGGTGGGCAAGAGGGTGGAGAGGTGGGATTATCTTTCATTCTCATGGCCAGTCTAGCTTTTCATTACAGTGAATTATTTCCCAAATTCACTCCAATCCCAGTGATATGTGGGATTGATGTTAAAGTAAACAAAGTTGTTTTACATCAAGTTTGATTGTGAAAGCAGTGTGAAAGCAGTGGAGTTGAGACTATGGGAGTGTCCTGCTTCTTTCTCAGTCAGTCTTTTTCTCACGATGCAATTAAAAACCTCTCACTTTTGTCTTTATGGAGGATACTTCCAGGATGGGAGATTTTTTCAGGTTTCTTTTAGTTTTTAAATTTTAATTTATATACTGCTCTTCATCCGAAGATCTCACAAGATGTTATTCAACACGATAGCCCCTTGACCTATTTGTATGAATTTTGGTAGGTTTTATAGCCAGGGGCACCTCCTTCATGCCTCAAGGTTTCAAAATCACTGCCCACTTCCACCCTGCCCAACAACATCAAGAGAATATAGGAGAGAGAACATAATCTCTATTTCCCAACCTGTAAATAGTAAAGTTTGTCCTTGCAGGAGAACTGGTGTGTCTATCTTTCTGAAGTTTGGCAGGTGTCACCCCCACCAACGGAAATCACCATTGAAGTTTGCATCCAATTGCAGAATAAAATAAAAAGTCAGCATTTTCCTTTTTACCTTTTAAAACATTCCTTGCAAGAAAATACCTAGATAGATCTGCCTGGTATTTGGTATGCTAACCCTCTCTAGATGATGGGAGGTCATTTGTCTGCAAATTTCAGCCACTTATGTGAAAAGGACTTGTGACCATTCTTTAGATTCCCCATTATAGTACATAGAGGAAAACAGAGCTTCAGATTTAACAGATTAGATTTGGACCCACATAATGAATCAAAACAGAATGCCATGTAGTGGATCCAAAACAGATCAGGCTGCTTCCAAATGGTACAGATACAAGGCAGATCCTGTGGTTGCTGCACAAACCTATTGAATCACCCAAATGTGATATGGTCCTACTGTTTGCTAAATGGAGTGTTAACATTAAAATTCTTCCCCAATATGTAAACTTTAGTTTGAGATTATGCATCTTCTTTGTACCTCGGTCCTGTAATTTCTTCTGGGTCTTTGAAAAATAACTACTTAGTTCCTTATCATGGGGATTTGATAACTCCCCAGCAGATACTTCCACCATCTACCTAGTCAAATATCTTGTTTCCAGTCAATTTAGATCACACTGTTGGTTCATCTCTGTCTATAAGTTTCCTCTGGCTCTAATGGCTAATATGGTAGCTGATGTTCCAGAGAAAGGATTGGAAAATAATAAAACCATTATAATGACAATATACCTAACCAACACTGCAAAGCCATACATAGCAGATTCATTTCCAACTGAAGCAAGTGATGCTTTTGCATTGAAGCATGAGATTTGATTATTCATATCTAGACACGGTCTGCATAAGTACAGGCATTGTTAATGGTCATCACATTATGCAGATGGCTTTCAAAAGTCAGCCATGAGGGCAGCTGATTTTATACTCACCTCTGGCAAGCACTTCCACAGGTGGATATGATGAGAGTATCAGATGAGTAAAATATCAGTACCACTGATGTTGCCAGATAACTGCATATGGCTTTTAACTTCTGAAAGTCTCTATGTTCTTACAAAAGTAGCACTGATATATCCTGCTGTGCCCCTCACATTTTTACAGCTTATCTTTACTGAGTGTTAAGCATGATTAAAACATCACTTTGGCCTACTTGGAGAAATTGCTGCTCCTTTAAGGTTATTATAAACTGCACCCCTAGCCAACCAGGCACCCAGTTCCAGGGATAAATTGCTGCTAGACATAAATTAACTTGGTCACAGAGCAAGAATAATTTGTACTAGCAGACCAGCCATTTCCATCCTTGAGGGCACCAGGTTGGGGAACACTGTAGTAGAATGTCTAAATGTCCATGTATAGACATTGGCATTTTCTAACTTTTCCTTCCATTCCTTGAGGACCAGATGACAGATTCTTATGCGGAGCAGGCTAGAAACACCAACAGCTGTTGAGACTAGGGGAAGGTTTGGACAAAGCAATAACACTCTTGTTGTTGTTCTTATGTTTATGAGCCTTGGGCTCATGAACTTCCCATCCCTTTCATACTCAGGCATGGCTTGAGGAAGAGAGTGGAAGCTTTGGATTTCATTTTCAGTTAGCCATAGTCAAGCATTACACTATATTTAATCATTATATGTTTTATCAAAACAGGTCCATCTACATAAAGTATGGCTTGAAACTAGCTTGTTTTAGTAAACTGTAGCCATCCAGACTGGCTGGGGTGGCGGCCAGACGGGTGGGGTATAAATATTATTATTATTATTATTAACCATAGTTTATCCAGGTTTGTGGTAGGATAAAAATGGAAGCAAAAACTTCTTATCGCCTTTTCATGACCACATCAGAGAAGAGTGGCTGGGAAGCATGCAAACCCAAGGCCACACTTTATCCATAGTCACAAGCCAAGGAAGCAATAATGGCTAAACACTTTATAATACTAATACTAAAATACTACTACTACTACTAATAGGAGAACTGCCATTCTAGTTACTTACAGAGGCTAATGTAATCAGGGCTGCACAACTCCTTATGCACTTCATCTCAAGACTTTTAGAAACTGCAGACACTGGGCTTTGATGTAATGTCCTGCGTTTTCTTCCCTCTACAATGGTACCTCGGGTTAAGTACTTAATTTGTTCTGGAGGTCCGTTCTTAACCTGAAACTGTTCTTAACATGAAGCACCACTTTAGCTAATGGGGCCTCCTGCTGCCGCCGCCGCACAATTTCTGTTCCCATCCTGAAGCAAAGTTCTTAACCTGAGGTAATATTTCTGGGTTAGCGGAGTCTGTAACCTGAAGCGTATGTAACCTGAGGCACCACTGTATATATTTTTTTCTAGCATACAATCTGAGGAATGGTTCTGGAGAACTCCAAAGCTTGCTCATGACTGCGACATTTTGCTTGGTCCTATGCAAGGCACTACCATGCTGTGGTTCTTCAATATTAACTGAAATGCTTTTTAAACGCCAGCTTCCAGACAGTGTATTTTGAAATATAATTTATCCATGGAACAAGGCAAAAATGTGTTGTGGAGTTAGGTGGTTGAAGTTCTATAGCTCAAGAATATTTTTTTTCAGCTGTATGCTAATAACTATGGGAGCCAGTATTATTTGAAAAATGTAGGATTGGAATGCAACCTCTATTTGAAGCAGAGAAGGCAGGGATCCTAGTCTACTTATGGATTTTGAATTTTAGAATAAGATTTCTCATAGGTATGCATTTCCAGGTATTATTCAGTAAGAAACGCCTCGGGTCTGGATTAATCCTCTTCCATTATACTAGCTACCATTTCGGCAAAATTTAAGCTCCCTTGTTGAACACTGAGGAAGGGATTGTGTGTGTGTGTGTGGATGGAGTCAAGCATGAGAAGAAAACACCAGACTGGTTAGAAGTTGGATTATCCTCATACATCCAATAATGACCGATTCATTTCAACCTGGCTACATTAATTCCAGTGTAAAATTGCTCCCAGCTGGAAATTGGAATTTGGCATGAGTCAAATGTATGATTAGTGGATGGACTCTTTTGTTTATTTTCAATGAGGCACGAACTTTGTTGTTGTTGTTGCACTCATCACAAGTGCCACATTCCAAAGCCTACACAAACAAAACCACATGCAAGGCTCCTATAATTAAAGTACCTGAATTTATGCATTAAAAGCTAGCCGAGTTCACAGAGATAGTGGCCTTTTACCCCCTCCCCTCCTCAGTACTGGGAAATCTCCTGGTTGCACTTCAAACCCTGTAATCACATCCATGGAGCCTCTTTTGTGAAGCAGCATTGGGGATGTAATTAGTTTGAGGTGACCTCTGGAAGAAAAAAAGTTCAAGTTTAAAAAGAAAATATATCTGGTTAATGCTATGCAAATTGTCAGAGAGGCAATCAGGCTGACTTTTTAAAAGCTAGCCCCCATCACAAGCACTTGCAATATGGGCATATTGTCTTTCTCAATTTGCATCTAATTACCCACAATCCTCTACTCTTTGAATGTAACCTTTTGGGGAGCACACTACAGCAGAGTGGGGGCTTGGACTAATATGGTTACAGGAGCTGACATGAATTTAACATAGTGAAACCCTTGAAAAGGCCTATTTTCAGATCCCCTTGGTCCATGGAGGTGGCTGAGACATGCCTGGAGACTTAACTCTAGAGCACAAACTATGAAGTAGATGTATTTTTTTTCTTTTTTTTTATCCATTGAGTTTTCAAACTGTTTTGGCTCCACTGATGCCAAATGCAAAATCAGACCTACGCCATGTTGGAGCCTATACTGTGATTTCTACAACAGGCCTACAAGTTTCTATGTGCATATCACAGCTGCCAGGGCCTGTGATGCTCCTTCCCAATCATTTGCCATCTAGTCCTGCAGTGGAGTTCTTTATTTTATGGTTTTAAGCTACTGCTGCATGGTAGGTCAATATCCTTGCATTAAAACAACCACCTTCCTGAAGGAGGCTCCAGCCCTAATGACCTGTGATGCTGGCTACAGCCAAGGCTTAGTTTTTCTCTTTAGCCTCACAACTAGGATGCTCTGACTTGGGATAATTGGCATCATAAGACCCAATACAGCTTCCTGAAGGAATAAAATAGGCCATTTCTGTCCAAAGTGTGGCATGCAACAATTCCATGCTAATTTGTATACATAATGCATTTTATTGGCAGTGCACAGGAAAGATTTATCTACTTCTAGGTTGGGAGCATGATATGAAGCATAATGTCACAGATCTGATGTACTGATGTATCAGGCCTGTGGATTTAGGCTAATACGGACTCAGGCTGCATCATAATTGGTCAGCAATCCATGACACCTAGGGAAAAACTCACTGAGCCCAGTTACTTACTTCAGAGTAAGCATTTAGTTATCTAGCTGTTCTGTTTAGGAAGTGTTTAACCTAGCCACACAGAAAGTAGTTGACACACATTATTTTCATAATCCTTCCAATTTATGCTAGTACAGTCGTACCTTGGTTTTTGAACGGAATCTGTTCCGGAAGTCCGTTTGACTTCTGAAAATGTTCAAAAACCAAGGCGCAGCTTCTGATTGGCTTCCTGCACTCAATCAGAAGCCGTAGAAGCTGTGCCAGATGTTTGGCTTCCCAAAAAAGTTCGCAAACTGGAACACTCACTTCTGGGTTTGTTACAGATAGGTAGCCGTGTTGGTCTGCCATAGTCAAAACAAAAATTTTTTTCCCTTCCAGTAGCACCTTAAAGACCAACTAAGTTAGTTCTTGGTATGAGCTTTCATGTGCATGCACACTTCTTCAGATACCATGCATGCACACGAAAGCTCATACCAAGAACTAACTTAGTTGGTCTTTAAGGTGCTACTGGAAGGAAAAAATTTTTTTGTTTTGACTATGGCAGACCAACACAGCTACCTATCTGTAACTGGAACTATGGAAGGCACCACATTGAGCCGCATGAAATGGAAGTCCATCAGCCTCACCAAGAAACTTGCACAGGTACAGACTGATATCTTCTTTCTTACTAAATGCAAGAACCTGGACATTATACCCAAGGGTCTTAGAATTAAGAACCCTCTACAATCCACGTATCCCACTGAATATGCAAGAAAACTATGCAACACTTTCTCTAAGAAGCTGCTCAAACATCTGATCAGCGTTCTCTACTCTAAACAGAAGCTGGTATCTGAAGAAGTGTGCATGCACACGAAAGCTCATACCAAGAACTAACTTAGTTGGTCTTTAAGGTGCTACTGGAAGGAAAAAAATTTTCTGGGTTTGTGGCATTCGGGAGCCAAATGTTCGACTCACAAGGTGTTCTAATATCAAGGTACAACTGTATTAGCACCCCCATATTATAAATATAATAAGACTGAGAGGCATCCCTTATCAAAATAGGATCTGTGTATGCTCTCAGGATGTCGGCTGGATGAGGCATATTTTATTGCATTGCGGACAATATGATCAAGCTAGGGAACTATTGATTAAACCAGTATTAGCAAATCGGCCGGGTCAATCTGAAGCCTACTATACCAGATATCTTCTGGACGACAAGTCCAATGATATCACAGTGGCTGTGGCAAAGTTTCTTTCAGTAGTCATACAAATCAAAGATCAACATACCCATGACTAAATAAATAACGCTTCGGTCTCCCTTCCTTGGGGGGGTTGTCTGTATGAATCTGTATTTTATTCTGAATCCATGTTATGGGTCGTTGGACTGCAATAAAGATTATTATTATTATTATATCAGTAAGCTCAAATTGCCCCTCCAAAATGTATTGTTCAGAGCACCACAAGAGCAGAGGGTGGGGTGCCTCAGGGTTCCGTCCTCTCCCCCATGCTTTTTAATATCTATATGAAGCTGCTGGGAGAGATCATCAGGGGGTTTAGGCTGGATGTTCATCAGTATGCAGATGACACCCAGCTCTACCTCTCTTTTAAATCAGAACCAGTGAAGGCGGTGAAGGTACTGTGTGAGTGCCTGGAGGCTGTTGGAGAATGGATGGCGGCTAACAGATTGAGGTTGAATCCTGACAAGACAGAAGTACTGTTTTCGGGGTACAGGGGGTGGGCGGGGGTGGAGGACTCCCTGGTCCTGAATGGGGTAACTGTACCCCTGAAGAACCAGGTGCACAGCCTGGGAGTCATTTTGGACTCACAGCTGTCCATGGAGGCACAGGTCAATTCTGTGTCCAGGGCAGCTGTCTACCAGCTCCACCTGGTACGCAGGCTGAGACCCTACCTTCCTGCGGACTGTCTTGCCAGAGTGGTGCATGATCTAGTTATCTCCCACTTGGACTACTGCAATGCGCTCTACATGGGGCTACCTTCGAAGGTGACCCGGAATCTGCAATTAATCCAGAATGCGGCAGCTACACTGGTGACTGGGAGTGGTCACCGGGACCATATAACACTGGTCCTCTAACATCTGCATTGGCTCCCAGTACGTTTCCGAGCACAATTCAAAGTGTTGGTGCTGACCTTTAAAGCCCTAAACGGCCTCGGTCCTGTATACCTGAAGGAGCATCTCCACCCCCATCGTTCAGCCCGGACACTGAGATCCTGCGCCGAGAGCCTTCTGGAGGTTCCCTCATTGCGAGAAGTGAGGTTACAGGGAACCAGACAGAGGGCCTTCTCGGTAGTGGCGCCTGCCCTGTGGAATGCCCTCCCTTCAGATGTGAAGGAAATAAGCAGCTATCTTCTCTTTAAAAGACATCTGAAGGCAGCCCTGTTTAGGGAAGTTTTTAATATTTAATGCTGT
This sequence comes from Podarcis raffonei, assembly GCF_027172205.1. Lineage (NCBI taxonomy): Eukaryota > Metazoa > Chordata > Lepidosauria > Squamata > Lacertidae > Podarcis > Podarcis raffonei. Next base: position 73,153,602 of record NC_070603.1, read on the forward strand.
ATTGTTTTTAACACTTGATTGGAAGCCACCCAGAGTGGCTGGGGAAACTCAGCCAGATGGGCAGGGTATAAATAATAAATTTATTATTATTATTATTATTATTATTATTATTATTATTATTATTATTATTACAAATGGCAAGAATGCTAATTGAAAACAATGGGATCTTATCCAGAGGCCCACTGGAGATAATGGAACAGCAAATACCAAATGACACGACAAAGCTCCACTGGAAATGAATGCAAGCTCAAAAGTTAAACATGATGAAAAATCGATGAGCTATTAACTGCCCACTTGAATAAATTTCTATCTTAGAATAGGAAGTGGGCAGAATCAATAAAATTGTCCTACACCCAGTCATTTCTATTGTTCCCAGTACTACAGGAATGGGGGAGTAGGGTATGCCCCTTTCTCCCTCTCCCCATCCCCGGATATACATTATGGAGTGATCCATTATGTAACTTCCTATCCTGTTGCAAACTGATCTCCCCCCCCCCCTTAATAACCAGCCTTTAAGGCTAAGAGGGAGATTTTACTGGAATGCAAAGAACTAACTGGAGTGCAAGCTGGCACCTTTGTGTACCCTATCTCTATGTGAGAGGCAAGGAGGTCCCAGTTTGAGACTGTAAATCTGTAGCAAAGCTGCTTGAGTGAGGTCTGTGCATGATGCCAAATGCTAAAAGAAATGCAAAAAAGAAAACACGAAAACATTGCTGCAAAATGTCTTCAACTGACATTTTATTTTGTCCAGGATTCTTCAGCTGCTACTATTGCCAGCACCATACTGGCAGAGAAAGCTGAATTGAAAGCAGTAAATAATGCAGAGAATACTGGATTTAAAAATTAGGTCAAGCCATTCCTCTCCAGCAGGAATTAGAATCGCAGATTCAGAATAAAGTTATATCTAAAACTGACTAGTTTTTGCACAAAGGAAGCAGCCATTGGAAATAGAATCAGTTGTTGTTATCAACACATAAGGCTTGATTTGAGACAGCCAACAATTTAAATTAGGCTGTTAAGAATGGGTAAAGAACGTGCCTGTTGCCATAAACAATGGCAAGAATACAAAGAAGCAAACAAAAAAAAGTACAGAGAGAAGAGGACTGTTCCAGTAGCTAGGAGTGTAAGTGGGAGGGTGTCAATGAGTTGTGGCACTGCAACTAAACAATGCTCTTGGAGCCCCAGGAGCCGGTTTGGCTCAACTACACAAGAGCCCAATACCTGACACTACCAGCAGTAGTTTCAAAGTCACCTATTGATAGCTGCACAAGAGTTGGATTACTACCAGTAGGAATTTTAATATGTCATTTTAATGTTTTGAACTTTATGGAGAAACGTTATATAAACACTTGCACGCACGCACGCACGCACGCACACACAAATAAGAGATTATAGTATCTAAATGAACTGCCAATTCCTGAAACACTAGATGCCAAAAGACATTCAAGAGTGATCCAAATCCAATTTAGAGCAACCATGGAGGCACCATCCATACAAAGTCTACACTGTGAATCCATTTATTCCAGGAGTTTCATACCTAGCTACTTCTAACCTATTTGGCCAATTTTATTTAAGTTGGGCCTCCATCCTGTTGTTGTTTTTTCTCTGCCCACATTTTCTGTCTACCCCACATCTTTCCCACTTGTTCACTTCTGGTTCCCCCCAGTTACAAAATCCAGGTTAAAAGCAATTGAACAAATTTCCACTCTTTTATAATTTTTAAACTTCCTTTCAGAAGTTCTGGGGAGGTGGCAGGGCCTCTCTCTCCCCCCCCTTTCACCCCCCCATTTTGTTCCTTACAAGATGCCTGTAAAGCATTTTTCTTTAGCATCTTGTTCAAGCAGCGTAGAAGTTGAGCGTTGCTAAGCACCTCCAATGGCCTGGAGCCAATAGGAAGATGCCACATCAGTCATCCAGGCTAGAGGTGCCAAGACTATAAAGAGATTTTTAATAGGCAACAAAACACCACTGTGATGAAGAAAACGTGATCATTTAAAAACCCTTCTGAGTAATGGGGCCACCTCCCTGCTGCTCAAATCAACCGCTGCATTTGGTTATTATGATAACTAAATATGGCTGATTTTAACAGCTGGAAACACAGCGACAATATTTAAAAGAGTTTTTTTTAATATAAAAAAAGTCAAGATTGTATTCAACAACAGTAATGGCCTATTTAAGATACATTGTTCTCTTTTTTGCTGTTATTTTCATGTCATGCTGATCGGGCTGTGAAGCCAGCGCTTGCCTGGAGATGGCAGGCACTTAACGCCAGTGCAAGAGGCCTTTTGGAAACTGCATGCATATATGGACTTGGCAGTGACACACAGACATTATAACTTATTCTTTAGGCTCCCTCCTTTCTCCCTAGTTACATTTCCTTTCAAGAATTTGGCCATAGGCTAGAGGAAATCACAAATTGCTATGAAGTGTGCCAGGAGTTACAAAGAACTGCAACTCCAGAACTTATGACTAAAATAAGACTTGACCCAAATCCTTGGGAAGCTCGTTATCAAGGAAACGTACTGGTTGAAATCAACAAAATCTAGCAGTACAAGCAGCATATTGTCATGATGGAAGATACCTACTGTTTATGATGGGAAAGAAATAAAAACAGATGATAATACCTATTCCTAATGGAGGATGATTTCTAACCTTTGGGTTGCTTTTTCGGATACTTTCTGCACAGATTCATGTTTACGAAACACCTGCACGCCAGTTGTGAATGGATTTGGAGCAGCGGGGGGGTTATGCCAGACTGCTTTTTTAAAATTTCAGCTTGGCATTTAATACCATTCTACCACAACGTCTGATGTCTAAACTGGAAGATCTGGGGCTTCCGTTATCACTTTGTGGGTGGATATTGGACTTTTTGTCAGACCGCCCCCAGAGGGTTCGGTTGGGCCCTTATACCTCTAATATGCTTAAGACTAACACAGGAACACCACAGGGATGCGTACTCAGTCCGCTCCTTTATATTCTCTACACGTACGATTGTGTCGCTACTCACCCTAGTAATAGGGTTGTCAAATTTGCAGATGACACAACCGTGATTGGGCTCATCCCTGAAAGGGAGGGTGAAACGGATTATAGAGATGAGGTGGAGCGGCTGACAGAGTGGTGCAGAGCTAACAACTTGCTCATAAATACAAGGAAGACAAAGGAGCTTGTGGTGGACTTCAGGAGACAGAAGAGCAATGTCCAGCCACTTTTGATTGATGGGGTCTGTGTGGAGAGGGTAACAACGTTCAGATTTTTGGGCATTGAATTACAAGAGGATCTGTCCTGGAGTGTCAACACAAGGGGGCTTGTGAAGAAGGCGCAGCAGAGACTGCACTTTTTGAGAATTCTAAGGAAAAACCATCTTCCACAGAAACTGCTGCTTGCCTTCTATCACTGTACCATTGAGAGCGTGCTCACTTATGGCTTATGTGTGTGGTACGGAAGCTGTACTACTCAGGACAGGATGGGGTTGTGCAGAGTTGTTAAGGCAGCAGAGAGCATTGTTGGCTGCCCACTCTCCACCTTAGAGCAGATTTATGCCACAAGGTGCCATAGGAAGGCACTGGACATAGTAAAAGATCCATTGCATCCTGGTCACTGTCTCTTCGAGCTCCTGCCGTCGGGACGGAGATACAGGATGATGAAGACAAGAACGAGCCGTCTTAAGAACAGCTTCTTCTCCAGAGCGATCTCGGCCCTGAATGGGAAGCCTGGCCTTTGAAAGTCATCTAATCTTCCTTGCTGTACTATACTGTATTGTTTAATTAGTGTTTTTATGGAGCAGTCAAGTAATTTCGTTGTCCCCGAAGGGGGCAATGACAATAAAGATATTATTATTATTATTATTATTATTATTATTATTATTATGATGATGATTTGGCATGTTTCAGCTGATGCTGTTTTCAGAAAAATTTGCATAAGCAGAGGCCAAGTTCTTTCTCGATTGTTGCTCTATGTATTTCATCAAGAAAAGCAGACATTACAAAATGTACATTATTTATAACCAACATGAGACACATATATTTGATATATTTCATGATAGTTGCATGAAAAACTTTTAATAAATGGTCTTAGGCAATGGCCCTAGTTTGCTCGGTACACAAACCAATCCTGAACCTGCAGGCTCTCAAGGAGGAGCTCGCAGCAGCATTGTTCCTCCCCGGGTCCTTCTGGAGCTAAGGTATGTTTTGGCTTAGCATAATCAACCCAGGTCTGTGGCTGAGTTCTCTGCAGACTAACCATGAACTGTGTAACCAAGAACAAACCTTGTGAAGCAGGCCTTTAAGGAAGGTAGTCTATGTATTACAAAAACATAACAACATCTGGACAACAAAAATGTTTAGTTTACTAATTCTCTTTTTTTAAACAGAGATGTAATTTTAATATGTTGCAAAATCAATGATCAACCTGGATCTAGTAGCCATGAGGTTTTATTGCATAGTAATTCAGTTATCTCTAAGCCTAAATGTACTAGGCATAAGCTGCATAAATAGGCATAACATTTTCTTAGCAATTTCTCCCTTAGCACAGTGATAGCTCTAGCTTCCTTTGATAGCTGGATAACCAGAAAAATGTAGCGAAGGAGAGAAAGCTCCTACCATAAGATTCTGTATTTGTGCCTACTGATAGTGAACCATATCATTGTATGTCCCATGTAAGCTCTCAAAGCCACCACAACGCCCTTTCATGATATGATACAACTGGGAGGTTGGCCAGAAATACTGAATTGTCTTGCTAGGAGACATTTCATTCTGAGAATGTTCTCCTTGCTCTGAAGCTACTTAGGAGCAACTCAAGAGGTCATTAATAATGAGCTGACATAAATGCACTAGAGGCGGCACTTAAATGCTACGTTAACCATTTGAAGATTAACATTATGACACTTGCCGAACCTTGTTAGTGGATCTTTAAATAAAAAAAGCAGACTGAGTGATAAGTACTGCTACTGACAAGGAATTCATTTATACCTGTAATCAAAAGGACAAACTAGCAAGCAAGGGAATGACTCCAGAACTCCCATAATTACCTCTTCTTATTGGGACACAGATAGTTGTTGGGACATGTGTTGTTATTCAGCCATGTAGCTAATCTGAAGCTCTTGACAAAGACCAGGTGCTCCTCACTCTGCAAAGGTATGCCCAGGAGTCTTCTTTGCATAGATTCAAGACTGCAGAGCAGTCAATATCCAGTGCGGGGTGCTACATGGAGATGATACCTGTGATGATTTAAATGTTCCTTAAATAAAGGGCTTTAAGATGGCACCATTTCTGAATAATGCCAAGGACAATATGCTGTCAAAAATCTGCTGAACAGATTATCTGAACTTGGGGAAAGGCAGGGCTGTCCCCCCAACAGCACGGTTTTCTAAAGATTTATCCAAAATCCAACTGCTAGTTTGTTCCTCTTTCATCACGAGCTTTTCTGTGGAATGCTATTTCAGTATATGATGTTCTCCGATTAGAAGTCAACAAAGAAATTCACGAAGAAGTGACCTCAGAGAAAGCTAAACTCTTACAACAAATGAAGATGTGACTCATTAGCTACCAGTACTCATATCAAAGAGCAGACCACAAACTTTTCATTATACTAATATGGAGAGGGGAAAGACTGGAGATCAATCTTCTCTACTAATCCAGTCATTTATCAATGAGATTACAAAGGAGAGCATAATTTCCCAAGCAACTTTTCGTTACCTTGATTGGAACTCAGTCAAAGGGGAGGTGCTTTTTGCAAGACTTATGGCAGTGGCAAAAGTTGTTAATGTCATCACAGTAATTTTTCAGATACTGACCCAAAACAGGTTGAATGGATTCACTAGAGTGAGAACAAAGTTGATCCTGGAAGTACTGCCTTCACTCTCAAGCAGCTTTGTAATACTGTCACTTAGGCAAATGCAACTAGCTATATTGTGTCATGGCATCATCATATTGCACATGTGATTTCTAAATTCTGTTCACCTGACCGGCTTGTTTTGGCTTGTTTTGGCTTTCCCAACAACTGCCTGGGAGATGTTCTCCTCTCCTTCTGGCCCCGGGAATTCAAATTTGGCTGCCTGTGATATTGGCCAATCACAGGCAGGTATTAGGAGGCTGATGGGAAGGGCAGAGCCAACAGGAAAACTTGTCTTGGTTTCCACTTGGGCCTGCTCTCCCTGCATAAAAAGGGATCTATCTCCTAGCCTGGCACTACAATCAGCTTTTTGATCTCCCACTCTCCTTCCCTAATTTTCTTGGATTATTGTATGGTTAAGACTTTGCTATGGAACTAGCAGTTGCCATATTCGGGGCCAGAAAGGAATTTTGCATCCAGACTAATAGGGTGGTCTGGAGATTTTTGCCTCCCTCATAGTAACTGTCACAACTTTGGTGGCTTAAGATATTGGGTAGGATCCACAGTAATTTTAGGGAAAGGGGTTTGTCTGGCTTTGCCTTACACTTCCTGGAAAGTGGGGTGCCCTATTAAAGGGATCCTAGGGGAGATGTTTTTGCCATAAGCCCAGATGGGGGCTGAGGGCCATAGCACTCCCCAAGCTGGTGATTCTGATGGGCTGCTCCTTACTGATGTATGTCATAGGGCAATCCTATCCCAGATTTGACCCCCCCCCCCGACAGCAGTCAGCAGGCAGGCAGACTGAGTGAGTGAGAAACCACTCAATGCCTGTGCCAAATTAATTTATATCTGTAATCAATAAAGTTTTGATCCAAGGGCATTGTCCTGTGTTTCTTTATACAGTTATGCAAGACACCAGGCAGTGGGCTCACTGCCCCGAGCATGCAATACTGTATAACTTTTTCGTTTTACTGTGTGTTCCATCTGCTTTTAGTTTTTCTATTGCTCTGCTTTGTTGCCTTTACTGTGTTTTTAAAATGTATTGAATATCCCCCCCCCCAATCTGCTTTAGAAGGTCATTTGGTTCTATGCTTCTTTTCGGACAATCTAAGTAAATAAAGAAAATTGAGATGACTGTTCCCAAAAAGCAGTAGCATTTGTTAAAAAAAAAGGGGGCGGTTTGAAGCAGCAGCATATTGGGAAGGTGGAGAGATTACAGTGAACAGAGACAGCACACAAAGAAAACAAGGAGGATACTTTGGGAAATACTTTGGCACTACAAAAGCTCTGTGTTTGCCTTGAAAAATGAAATGGATAAACATTTGTTGAGGCTCCCTAGGAAGGTTACCTCAATTTAAAAGAATGATTACTCTAGTCTGACTCTTTGTAATGCAAAGAGTTATTGATGTCCTCCTCTCAAAATATGGTGCGCTACAACTTTTCCTTTATTGGATGCTTATTGGTAAAAAGTGCTGAGCCTTAGGTGGGCTAGGTCAGTTTCTAAACTAGTTTATTTCTACTGATGCAAAAATCTATGAGTATAACAGCTCTACAAACTGCAGGAGATAAAATATAGGAGAGCAGAAGGCAAAAAGACAGGGATATAACAATGCAAAATTTAGATGGGGGGGGGGGGAGAGAGCTTATCAGACATACAGGCTAAAAATGGCAAGGACAGAGATGAAGGAGGAGGAGGGGCTTTTGTTCAGGCAGTGACCCAGGAGAAAAGTGTTATTTCAGTGCTTCATTCACGGGCACTGGTGGCCTTCACCTTGATGTCCATTTAATGTTGTCCTATTCAGCAAGTGTTCCTATGATCTGGTAATTATCTTTCACTTACAAAAGAGCATCTCTATGTTACAAACACTCCCCTCTCCAACTCTGCTATAGATCAATATCTCCTTAGAGCCTTGTGCTATTGTTTGGGTGAATGATATTGATTTCTCCAAGGAACAAGGGATGAAGTTAGGGGAGGGAGGAGGCTGATGCTGCAGCTATGTCTGTGCCAGACTCTGGCTGACACATGTGCTATATAGTTGGGAAACAAATTGTGTTCCTTGGCATCTTGACTGCCAGTGTCACATACTGTACTTTTACCCTCAATGCAGAGTGAGAGGGAGGGGGAATTCAATCCTTGCCATTTGCAGGTCACATTATTTTCAAATAGTTCTGTTTGCTTATCCTTCTGCAGAACCAAGCTCACAAAGCACAGGTTTAAAATTCCATCAACTGCTCATGCAAAGTGTTTGGCCAAATTGTAGCTGACATTATATTACAGCAGTAAGTGCCTCAGAAAGGCATTGGGAAGGACATAAATAGTGACAGTAGAACATATGAACAAATGATTGTGAATAAGGTTTTCCCCAAGCACTCTGTCATTTCTGGTAGAGGCTTCTAGTCCTGGCCTCCTAAAAATAGGAAGAGCAACCAATAATAATGCTGGCAGGTGAATGCAGCGGAGGAGGGAGCATTCATCTACCAGGGAACCTGTCTGCTGTGGCCCCGCACTTTTGCTTCATCAGTTGCCGTGTTATCAGAATAACAATGGCCTCAGTATGTGCTGCAAAAGCACACTGTAGCAAGCACTGAAGTGTGATGTTCAATGATATAATGCCTATTGTAGGTGGTCTTTTCTAGGACAACCACTAAATATCACAGCCAATCAATGTGGCACCTTACACCACCTTAAAATGATATATCTATTGCAGCAGTATGGAACCTCTGACAGGTGGACCTAATTTGGCCTGCAAGTAGATTTTGGTCAGTGGCTCCACTGGAGGCGAAACTGCCCTCCCCAGCTCTCTCTCTCTCTCTCTCTCTCCCTTTGTGTGTGGCTTAGACTTGGGACTGGAAGTTGGTGGGTAATGAGGTCACTGCTCTATTTGCTCTGCCTACAGGGGAAGCAACTGTGAGGAACACAGGCATTTAGGTAGCTATGGGTAAATACAACTCAAACCTATTGATCTTTGTCTTGGAGATTTGAGAAGTTAAATTGCAGAAAATACAAACAAAATGTGATCTGTAATCTTGCCTCTGAGAGGCAAGATGTTGCAAACAGGGTTGACCTTTGTTTCACCCTACTGAATAATCTGACCTGTGGCTTAGTACTGAGTCAATTTCAAAAGGCAAGTTCCTATAAATAAAGAACCAAGTCTTTTAAACTTTAAGATCTAAGGGGTTACCTAGCCTCTGGTCCCCAGTTTCCACCTGGATCCTGTCAGTCACTGTTTCTGAAGTCTAAGCTGTTCTTCTGCCAGGAAGATATACAGAGACTTTAAAATTTGACTCATATGTTGGCTCTTCTGCAATGTGTAAGAAAGGAAAGTACCTGTCTGTAATATCAGTTAGAGTATATTCCAATCCTAAATGTACAAGTTTTAGGTATATTATTCTGTTTATTGAATGGGTCACAATGTTAACCCTGTGTTTTACTTAATAAACATGCATTTTCTGGTTTAAATAATCCAATGTGCTCTGTTCAGAATGAGTATGTCTCATTCCACATTACTACCTTGGGCTTCTCAGGAAAACTGCTGAACAGGTAAAGGTTGACCCTTCCGGGTGTGGGGTGGACACATACTGGGAACTGGCAGAGTGGTGTCTCAGTATCCCAGTCAGATTCAATAAGCAAATCTGCTACTAATTTGTTGGGATAGTTAAGTATAGGTTTAGTCCCAGTCATAAAGATCAGGCAACTCAAACTCCCTTTTACATGGGCTTACATAGTAGCCTCCTGGACGTACAGGTTAAATCAGAAAGATAAGGATACTCTGAAAGAACCCAGGATATATTCCAGATTCAAATTCTCACTTCTTCTAAACAGGTGTTGTTGCACATTGAAAGAGAAGTAACCAGAAACAGGGGAAGTGCAAGAAAATAGTCTTGGTAGAGCATAAGTAGACATATCATACATATGGCAGCCAAAATAAAGAGCAGGCCCTCCATATCTAGACAGCATTGGGACATGAGGGAGTGGGAAGAGCCTGTACTCTTCCCAAGAAATGTCACAAACTCAAACAAGGTTACAGAGAGACTGGACACAGAAAGTAACTGTGGATCAGTAAAGAAACAGTATTTAAGGAATTCTGTATAGCATCTGAAAATGCTGAATCTTATATTCAACCTTTTTAATATGGTGAGGGGTGGTGAGGTGAGAAAGTGGAAAGAGCTCAAGAGAACATGTCAAACTACATTAAGAGAGTTTGAAATAACCTGTTCCTAGAAGCTTTCCTGAAAGACAGGAGTTTCTGCTGGAGTGGAGGTCCTTGGCACTTGTAATCTCAGAAACTTCAGCGAAAGGACCCAGATGGTGAATACCAGTGAACATTTTCCAAACAGTAAATAGTTATCATGTTACAGTATGTATGTAGCCCCCTTTTTATCTGTACAGTGGTACCTTGGGTTAAGAACTTAATTCGTTCTGGAAGTCCGTTCTTAACCTGAAACTGTTCTTAACCTAAGGTAATAATAATAATGATAATAATTTATTATTTATACCCTGCCCATCTAGCTGGGTTTCCCCAGCCACTCTGGGCGGCTTCCAACAGAATTTTAAAATACAAAACCTATTAAACATTAGCTAATGGGGCATCCTGCTGCTGCCACTGCACGATTTCTGTTCCCATCCTGAAGCAAAGTTCTTAACCCGAGGTACTATTTCTGGGTTAGTGGAGTCTGTACCCTGAAGTGTCTGTAACCTGGACAAAAGAGAGCCAGAGGCCGGATATCATACTCAAAAAGGGAAACAAAAAATCAAACCAAAGGCCTGACAGGATGACCACAAAGGAAAATAAGTACTGGATGATGAAATTCTGGTTTAAATTGGTGAAGGAGGAATGGAGAGATTCCTTTGTGTGGAGACCAGAAGATTTATGGATTACAAATCTGATTAAAGTGGAAGCTGGAGTCTTGGTGACAATTGGACTTTTGGACCTTGCTTTTAAGTATGGAGGCCTGGCTGGAAGAAAATTGGATCTTGTTGAGACAGAGCTCCTCCGAAATTTGGAGTTTAATATTAAGGACTATCAAAAAAACCGGCAGAGAGGGACTGAGAGAGAATTAAGAGCCTCGGACGTGAGATCTCCAGGCTGATAGAAGATTAAGACTGGACATTTGTTGGGGATCGAAACCGGGAAAGGGGGTGGTGGGGTTTGAGAATCCAAAGGGTGTATAACCATGATCTGTCTTATTTTTGTGTGTGTGTGTTGTTTGGTTAACAATATGAAAATTAGGAAATTCGTGGAATGGAATTAGGGTCAACTTTAGGAAAAAGATTTGTGTATTGAGGTATAAATTTTTGATGTTTATAAGTTAAAATAAGTTAAAGAAAAATGAATTAAATATAAAAAGATTAAAAACTGGGGATAGGAACTTGTTGAACAAACAACTTGAATTGGAATGCAAGAAGGGGAGGTGTGGGGAAGTCTGGGAAATATGGTAATGAAAATATGAAACTAAAAATTTTAAATGTTTCCTTTTTATTTTTATTTTTTGTATTTTTTGTATTTTTTGTTCTTTTTAATTTTTTTGTATTGAATTTGAAAAATCCTAATAAATATTTCATTAAAAAAAATGAAGTGTCTGTAACCTGAAGCATCTGTAACCCGAGGTACCACTGCATTTGTAACTCCCCAGTAGATCTTTTGCAAGAAAGCTACTCCTGTACTGTTTCAAAATGAACATAAGAAGTGAGGCTGGTTATCTGTAAATAGTGAAGAAAACTTTGCTACTTATTGGATGCAGATGTGTGTGGGAAATTCTCTTTACTACATGTGTGTGCATATTGGTCCAGTACAGCCTACTTTGACTGATAGCAGCCCTTTTAAGGGATCAGGAAGGGAGAAGTCAAGGATTATTGAACCTGAAACCTTCAACATGCAAAGTATGTGCTCTAAACTAATGTCCACCTGGCAGATCTTTACAGATGAGCAGTTAACTATAGTCAACCAAAAACTTAACTCTTGTGGCCTTAGAGTAAGGGTAGCTAACATGGTGCCCTCCAGTTATGATTAGACTCTAACTCTTATCAGCCCGCGTCTCTTATTAGGGACGCAGGTGGCGCTGTGGGTAAAACCTCAGTGCCTAGGACTTGCCGATCGCATGGTCGGCGGTTCGAATCCTCGCGGCGGGGTGCACTCCCGTCGTTCGGTCCCAGCGCCTGCCAACCTAGCAGTTCGAAAGCACCTCCGGGTGCAAGTAGATAAATAGGGACCGCTTACCAGCAGGAAGGTAAACGGCGTTCCGTGTGCTGCGCTGGCTCGCCAGATGCAGCTCGTCACGCTGGCCATGTGACCCGGAAGTGTCTGTGGACAGCGCTGGCTCCTGGCCTATAGAGTGAGATGAGCACACAACCCTAGAGTCTGGCAAGACTGGCCCGAACGGGCAGGGGTACCTTTACCTTTACCTTTACCTTATCAGCCCAGCCAGCATGGCCAATGGTCAGGAATGATGGGAGTCCAACAACATCCAGAAGGAACCGCATTAGCTACCGCTGCCTTACAGGTTACTTACAGGGCCATTGTCCTGATCCACTAGGTTCTTCTTATGTTCTAATTGTGTGTCATCCATTTTCTATTTCAAGGAGGAATTACAATGAAAATATCTTCACATCATATATCTCTGACAGTTTAAAACAATTTCTCCATTAATTACTCTACTTCCTGCTTCCTTTGAGCCATATATATTTGTCACTGAGCACAGAGGTAAAATGCTAATTGGACAATATGAGTTTGGCTGAACTTTATGGGAAGAAAAGGGAGACAAAGTGTAATCCAGTGGGTAACTCTGACATATTCACAGGCATATACATGTTCCTACTTTGTTGCCTTCGAAGGGTAAGGGAAATTTCCTTTCAAAACCAATCAGTATAGAACAACACATGGTGAGAGTTCAAACTTATTTCCTTGGCATCTGGCTTTGGGCACTGTTGGAAACTCAGGGTAATTGAATAAACAGGGCATTAGCTTGTTCTGGTATTGACTTCTGAGTCTCTAAAATGAGATTTTGGATATGTGCTAATAGAACCTACTGTGTCTCTTCTCTTTATGAGACTGTAGTGCTGTCATAAATGACTCTGTTTGCCAGTGGCAGACACCCCTTCATCCCTACCAGCTGCCTGACTGCCACCAATAAAATCAGCACAATTCCCTTGCTGGTGTTCTGAAACTCTTCACAATTTTTGTCCATAAGATACTCTGGACATTGGTCTCCAAGTTCAGGAGTGCCAATGAAATATAAGGTTTGGATTTCCCCTACTCCTAGAGGCAAGGTATTTAAAGGTAGAATCCAAATGCTATTGCACGTTTCTCAATAATTTTCATCAGGGTAAAGAAATCCACTACCATTTTCACTCTGCACCATTCGGCACAATTTTAAACAACACTGGATAGGATTTTTGCTATCAAGACAGAGGTCAATATAATAGCAGTTTAAAAATTAGGCAATGAATAAAAATGAATATGCTTGCATTAAAATACATTAACATGATCCATAATTAGGGATAGCCTTCTTTATTATAAAAGTTTCAAAACTGATCATGACCTATGAGACAACAAAGAACCAACCAAGGATCCTATGCCTGCTGTCTGTATACATACAGGAGGATTCTTCACTGTCAAGCAGTGGGTCATGGAAAGGGAACCTCTATTCTCTCGCTGTCAATCTTCACAGTCTGAACCTGCATGGGAAGCTCCTTGAATCTTACTTTGGGGAATAAAGAGATGATTTTCTTAGGCAGCTGGACAACACTACACTCACCATCAGAGCTTTTTTTAAAGGTCATGCCCCTATGGCAAACAACACTGAGAGTAAATTCCTCTCTTTCAAAGTCAGTGTAAGTGTATATTTTTATGAACACTTACAGGCAGCACATGAGGCTGACTTGTGCTTTATTTTCCTTTTTTTAAAAAAAGAGAGGTATTCAACATCAGCATCTAGAGATAACTAAAGATAGAGATGGCAAGAATGTAGAGAGTTGTACTAAACAGCACAATTTCTCCCTTTTTACCTCTGTGGCTTTATATCATGAATTCTCGGGTGTCAGTTGATATAGTGTCAAACCCAAGGAAATAGAATTAAACTGTTGCCTTGGATAGGTCTGGGGATTTTATTTATTTATTTTTGGCCGTGCTTGAAAATGTTCCTCGGATTTAATGCATTGCAGCCTGTAAAACTCCAGTAGAAATACATTACTGGAGAAAAGATAGGTGGGGGTACATGCAGGAGGAAGGTACTTGCATTGTTTTGTTTTATAGCTGAATTCTTATAGGCAGATGTTTCCAACAACTTTCTTCTTTATGGGATGTTTGATCATTGCTGACTTGTTTGCCATATAGAACCAAACACAAGATGCAGAAAGGCAACCTTCCCCCCACCATTTCTCTTCTAACATGCAACAAACACCCCTTCCTTCCTTTAGATGTCTTGAATGTAGACTTTGCTGCACAGATATAGCACTTCTGCTGGATTTCTCTGAAACACACATTGGAACTGAACTAACAAGTACCATGGAGTAGATAATTAGATTATGGGTGTTAGGAATATAAGAGCTGTAGTCCAACAACATCTGGAGGGCACCAGGTTGTGGAAGGCTGGTCTATACAGACTGGCATTAACTCTCCAGGGTACCAGCAAACACAAATTTCTACAGATGCCAGCAGTGGCGTAGCGTGTAGGGTGCAGGGGGGCCGGCCGCACCGGGCGCAACATCTGGGGGTTAGGGTTAGGGGGTGCAAATCCACGGGTTAGGGGGTGCAAATCCATGGGTTAGGGGGCACAAATTACTTGCCTTGCCCCGGGTGCTGACAACCCACGCTACGCCCCTGGATGCCAATGATGGAACCTAGAGCAGTGCAAAGCATGCCTTCTACCACTCAGCCACACCTCTTCATATCAGTTGCTGCCCTAGCCTGCACCAATGAGTCTTTGGGTGGGAATCAACAAAGTTTTAACTCAGACCAAAGCCACTGAATTTAATAAACCTGGTCATTAATTTCAATGAGTCTACTGTGAGTAACACGTAGTTGAATGCCATCCAGTTTTTCTACCATTGAAAACAAACAAACCCTCAAGACAAGAAACAAGAATCACAGAAGTTGGACGGGACCCCGAGGGTCATCTAGTCCAACCCAGCAATGCAGGAATCTCAGCTAAAGCATCCATGACAGATGGCCATCCAACCTCTAATTAAAACACTCCAAGGGAGGAGACTCCACAACCTCCTGAGGGAGACGGTTCCACTGTTGAACAGAACTTACTCTTAGAAAGTTCTTCCTGATGTTTAGTTGGAATCTCATTTCTTGTAATTTAAAGTCATTAGTTTGGCTCCTACCTTCTTCATTTTTATGCACACTTCTCCTTAATATATGCATTTTTTTGTCAACACTAGTTGGAAAACAGCATTAAAATTTTTGGGGAAAGTATCAATTTCAAAAGATAGCTGTATTTCAGTTCACATGTTGCTTTGGAGAGTGCAGATTTGTTATTTTGTCTTTAAAAGCTTACTAAATTGAATTTCTCCTCCTTGCCTACTTATTACAAATCCCAGTTACACATCACATTTCAGCACAGGTCACAACTTCTAAATCAAGAGTTTAACATACCCCCCAATTACATTTTGATCAGCATCTGCCACTGTCAAATAATATAATTCAGATGACTAGAGATCTCTGATCCTGAAACTCTACAAAAAGACGTGAAATGGTATGGAACTGGAAGACTGATAACAAAGGAAAAGAAGCTTCAATAGTTCCAGATATGTGTTCAGTAAGATTATGATTTCTAAAATGTAAATGTATTATAGCAGTTTTCATTATTTGTTCTCATCATTGATTGAGCAAAGCATGGCACCAATGGGGTCATTTCAATGATTATGCACTACATTGAAGTCCCACAGAGGTCCATTTGTTAGGGACACTCCAAATATTAAGATGTGCATCACTGAAACTTAGAAACAATGATATACTTCTTTCAAAAAGTAGTTTCCAACTGTCAAGCACTTTTTTGTTAATTTTTTTTCAGAGGCAGAAATATACCCAAGTTCCATATCTTATTCTGTTATCATACAAATGTCTGAAAAATACATGTAAGGAAGAGTAACATAAGAAGATGTTTCTAGATGTAGTATGACAACATCTGGGATTGCTGGGAGCAGGTCAACATCAAAGTACATCAAAGAAAAGCAGGACAAGATGAGGTACTCTGAGTTCCAACACAACTGTAGGTAGTTCTACAGTTACAAAGTCTGGGTTTGGGTTGATTCAACCCTTCTCTCCCTTAACCACAATTTCCCCTTCTGGCTCTGAGTTATACCTCCCTCAGAATCCCCCTGCTATATATTGCTATGCTTGTTGCCACTGAATGCTCCTTTCTTTTTCGGCAGGCTTCCCAGTCCATATACCCCTGTAGAAATATTTGTTCATCCAGCCTCTGGCTCCTTTGCTGAGCTGAACTAGTAACAGCCTTGGCACTTCAACACCAGTCATACTACTTCCTAGGACATTCACTGTTGGCTGTGCCCAGTACTTTTTTCACAGTAAAAGCAATTATGCCATCTGTTGGAGCAGTATTTGGGGGTGTTGGAGGCAAGGCCTGCCCTGGCACATGGTCCCTTTCATTAGGTGGGCTAGGCTCAGTGACTGACCCAAAACCACCTGGCGAACTTCCAAGGCTGATCAGCGATATGAACCAGATCTCACCATGCAAATTCCAACATACCAACCACTGCACCACCTTTTACCAGTTCCCTCTGGTAAGTGATATTAATAAAATTTCAGTTATGCTATCTACTGTTGCTTCATTGAATATATAAATAAGGATCAACACAGCTGCATGCATTTTGAGGCTTTCCTTGCAGGGCCTGACTATGGACTTTTCGGGATGTGTGCATGGTGGCTGTCATGCTGAGCTCCTGGACTTTAAAAATATTACTTCATCACTGGTCAAATCCCAACTCTTGGCTCTAAGAAGTCCCCACTGTTTCCCCCAAGACTGACAGTAAATACAGTGGTACCTTGGTTTATGAACCTAATCCATCCTGGAAGTCCGTTCTTAAACCAAAGTGTTCTTAAACCAAGGCGTGCTTTCCCATAGCAGCGGGGGACTCAATTTACAAATGGAACACACTCAACAGGAAGCGGAACATGTTCTTATTCCAAGGCAAAGTTCACAAACCAAAACATCTACTTCTGGGTTTGCAACGTTCTTAATCCAAGTTGTTCATAAACTAAACTGTTCTTAAACCAAGGTACCACCGTAAAGCCTTTCCTGACAGGGATAACAACTTGAATAAAATATTGGCGGTGCACACACACCATTTGAATGGCAATGCCCATCAACTTTGGGGGACAGCCCCCTCTAATATTTTATTGGGGGGGCAAAGGGGCCTTGGACCCTAGGAGTTGGCTTATATGCTTACAGATTTCCTGACTTAATATTCATGTTTTCTATAGATATTCTCATTTCAAACTATTACTGTGGCTCAACAAATGAGCAAATACTTGCTAATGAGGACTCCTGTTCTAGCTCTAATTAACTTTTTTTAAAAAAAACCCACGTATGTTTCCCAATTAAATGAAGGTGTATTTCTTGTCAATTAAAATGGTGCTTTGATCAATTAACCTAATAAGTTACTTGAAGTTGCAGTCCTAATAACTGCCTGCTCCTTGGGATGGTATAGAATAAAGATCTAAATATTTTTTATACAACCCCAAGTTTGTGGTATCTCTTATTCCTGTTTATAAGGGCAAAGTTCTTCTAGTAAATGAATTCATCTTATTCTGAAGCCAAAGCATTGAGCTGTTGCAAATAAGCAGTTCTACGCACAAAGAAAGAAATCAGAAGAAGAGGGCATGGGTTACTTCTTACAGAACAGACACTGGATGCCTAGTGAAATGCTTTTGATAGGTATGATTTCTTTCTTGTATGTCCAACCCTAAGGTAAGGTGTAAAATACACCCCCCATGCTCATGAAGACATATCAGGCTCTTTTATTCCATGTTGCCAGGAATAATGTACAGGGCCATATTGTGGCCTGTGGTGTGGAAGTAAGTACTGCCTGCATATTCTAGAGCTTCTGAAAGCCATACCTATATTCAACAAGCTTTGTATAACTCAACTGCCTCCAGCATCATGATACTGCGGTTACATTCTATGAAATTTCTCTCATTCCTTTTACTTCTGATATGGTGCAGAGCTGCATGCCTCAGACTGGATTTAATCTTTCTCTTTAAAAGGCAAGTCTACTGAATTTCTATGCCAGGTCATGAAACCTCTAGCACAGGAACTGTCATGGAGGATTAGTCCTCCAAGAGTACAGGAAAGTCATCTGATATGCAGTCTCTCTCTCTCCCCACCCCCGTCAGCCTGTCACAAGCAGGCAGCTTCAAGGACAGTTCTGAAGACTCACCATGTGCTTCTTCTGTGTGGGCTGTCCTAAAAAAAGGAGAGAAAGGGCTGCAAGGTTGGTGTTAAAGGACTATCATTTGGATACAAACTGACTGGCCTGTGGTCAAGTGCACAGAATAGTGATTTTTAAATTTTAATTTATTAATTAAAACACTTCTACCTTGATGAATCGTTGCAAAGAGCTATTGCGGACAAAAGTTGGGCTGCAACATTCTGCACTAGCTGCAAATTCCAAACCTTTCTCCAGGGGAGTCCCATGTAGAGTGCATTGCAACAGTCTGGTGTAGCGCACCAATGCCTATTCTACTGTGGCTAAGCTATATCTGTAGAGGAGCAACTGTAGTTGGCACAGCAGCCAAAGTTTGAAAAAAGTACTCTTGGCCACCCAAAGCACCTATGCCTTCACTGACACTGATGGATCCAAGAGTAGTTCCAAGATACTTAGCTGCACCTTTAGGGAGAAGACAACCTTGTCAAGAACAGGCAATCTTCCAATTTTCTGAACTTGGGAACTGCTCACCCACAGGGCTTCGTTCTTACTGGGATTCAGCTTCAGTTCACTGGCTATCATCCAGCCCATCACTGGTTCCAGGCACTGATCCACACATTATTATTCACATATTGTAAATAGTTCCTGAGATGGAGCAGCCTGGAAAGAAGTTGGAACTGTGTATTTAGCTATGCCAGCACTAACCCCAGTTTCTTCTACCAGATGCATTAATCCATAATAAAGAAAATGGACTATATGGCTGCTATCAGCCACAGTCTCTGTTTGGGTGCAGTATTGCTGTACACAACTGTGGAATTGCTATTATGCAAATTAGCTTTAATCCAAATTTAGCTAAAGCACATAAAAGGTACAAACATGACCCCAGCTTACTAACTAAAGCATAGGCTATTTACATTTGGGATTTTAAATCAAACTATTATGTGAATCCCAGATGCCATAGCACTAAACACACACCAGGGGCCCATTATGCTAGGCACTGTACAAAGAGAGAAAAATGCATAGTTCTTTTCTCAAATGATTTAGCATCTACCTATAAGACAGGAGACTATTTTCAGCAGTATGTACAATGCCACAGCATGCTGCATTCTAATGCATATCTGAGTGGGACAAAACAGGATTACAGTAAATGAAAACTTGTCAATATACATGGAATGTAGAGTTCTTTCCTGTGAAAGCCTTTCCCCACAAATCTTCCTGAGCTCCCAGAAGGTGTAGGTTCTTGCTCCCAGACAATAAAAGCTAGTGTAGAATCAAAGCAGAGAATGGATGGAGGCAAAAGTCCACAAATGAAGCTGGCAGAGTGCCAAACTGACACCCACTCTTTATCACTCCATTGGACCAAAGCTTTTCTTCTTTTTCCTGCATGACATATAGAGATGGAAATGGGAAGCCGAAAATCCCCCAGCAACCCCTCCCCCTGTAGATGCCACCCTAAGCATCCTTTACTTGTCCACTAACCCGTCCCTGCATGCAGTGTATAGAAGAATAAAGTAAAGGTCATTAGAGGGATGTTCTGAGCCCATAACCCCTATAAGCTCTCCCTATCTTTCCAGTTACCATAAATATATCACAAATTAGTAAGGCATATTTGTGTGCTTCGGACTGTTGTTCTTTCCAGAAACATGGCAAAGAAGGACAGCTGCATACCTCGGTGAAAGGGTTTATGAGAAAATTAATCAGAAATGACACTTTGGACTGTTTCTGGTGCTATGGTTCTTCCCATATTCAAGCTTGCTTGAATTCTAGGCAGGCATCAATCATTAAAATGTGTCCATATTTATTTATTTAAGAAAATGTTACCATTGCTGCAGGGTTTCCCCCAAGAAATCTCTTGAGGATTAACTGCTCTGACAAAAATGGGAATCTATTAAAGGTGTCCATACCAGCATAAAAGGACCTACAGAACACAATGACTGATTTGCAGTCATTAAATTTAAAATAAGTGTGTCTGTACGTTTGTGTAAAAGGGTGAAAAAAAGAAGAGCACTGCAGGATCAAATAGAAAGTCTGTCCACTGCAGCATCCTGTTCCTTAAGGTGGCCAAATAAGTGACTCAGTGAAGCCCTCAAGGAGCACACAAAGGCAACTGTCCTTCCCTACCGCTGGTGTTAAGTGTAATCTTTAGCCTTTAGCCATCATGCTTAAAAGCCACTGATTGACCTATACTCCATGAATTTATCTAATCACTTTTAAAAGACATGCGGTCATCACCACATATCTTGGTAATGAATTCCGTAAGTTAAATATATATTGTACGAAGGGTGGCCACCAATCAAAGCACATTGTTCTGGGACTTGCTATAGAGGCACCCTGGCTACGGAACATCCTCCTTCCACCCCTCACATCCAAGCACAGCTGCTTGATTTTCAGTGCTAGCTGAACGCCTTCCTCCTGGCTTTTGGAGAGAGAGTCACCTAGTGGCTGGCCTGTACTGGAGTGAGAGGGACAGGGGAAACACTTTATGTAGTGAACTGGTTATCTCTTGTTTCAGTTTTTACTGACTTGAGTTTACGCTGCATTTCTACAGCTGTATCCTCCCTGAGATCACTTGACACTGACAGCTGGGATACATATATATATATATATATATATATATATATATATGGAGTGGTAATTTCTTTGGTCTGCTCTGAAATTTGTCTGTTTTAGAACTACTGCCAAACAATTTTGCTGGTTGACTCCAAATACGATAATTTTTTTTGTCCCATTTTCTGTGGATTATTTTTATGTACACAGCTAAGAAATGCAAACAATTAAGTGGTGTATAAATGTCTCAAATTGATAGATAAACAAATGCTGTTGCTTAACCCCTTAATCGTTTCAGCCAGCCCTTCCTACACCTTTTTCCGTTTTTGAGATGAGGCAACCAGCACTGTATGCAGCTGCAGATTTATTACAGTACTGGGAGTTTTATTTTTGTTCCTTTCCCAAATAGTCCCTTGTATGGAGTTTGCCTTTTTCAACGCTGCAACATGCTGTGCTGACGTTTTCATTGCACTATCCACCATGACCCCAAGTTCTCTTTCCTGGTGAGTCACTGCCAGCATGATTCTTGTAGCAATAGTGCACTAAGAAATCAGGAAAAAAGTGGTTGAGAAGAAGGAGCAGCCTTGTCTTCTGCACCCTTTCTCTCCTTTCAGCTTGCTGTCTTCCAGGATCTCTGCCTTACTCAGAAGCCCTTCCTCTCACTTTGCCAGCCCTGGGGCTACAGACACTTGGTGTGGAATTCTATTGATTTAAAGGACTTCTTATTTGAAGAGGATTGTTCATATTACTTAGCATCTACACATATAGTTCGGCTGGTAGAGCATGAGACTCTTAATCTCAGGGTTGTGGGTTTGAGCCCCCACATTGGGCAAAAGATTCCTGCATTGCAGTGCGCTGCCATAGATGACCCTCATGGTCCCTTCCAACTCTGCAATTCTATGATTATGAGATTTCTGTGGCATTGCTTTGTACAATAGCATTCAGGCAGCCCACAGCCACATTTCTTTCCGCACCATACTACCTGTTTCCACCATTAGATGCTTCTGTTGCCTTTACAGGTCTGCGTTCCCCCAAGATCCCACATTGTACCATGATGCATTCCACCTCACATTCCTATTAAAAACCCAGTTTTTCTTGCACCCACAGGTCTGTCATTGCTCCGCTGCAGCCTAGTGCTCCACATCCTTCTATAATTCGTTTTTTAAAAAAACACCCACATGCCTCACACAATCAACCCTCCATTTCTTGTCTATATGTGATGAGAAGGGGCATGGAATGCTAAAAAAATATTTTCTGATTGCTTCACTATCAAACTTCTAGGTTAAAAGACAGCTTTGTAATGAATGTAGAAGAGCAGGCAAAGCTTGTGCTCTTCAGAAGTTTGTGAGATGGGTTGGGCAGCTCAGCATGTTAAGGTTTCCATCTTCAGTCTTCCATATGGACAGAAAGCCAGATTCATTGTGGCCTAATAGGTGAAGGGGAACATGGGTGGCGCTGTGGGTTAAACCACAGAGCCTAGGACTTGCCGATTGGAAGGTTGGTGGTTCGAATCCCCGCGACGGGGTGAGCTCCCGTTGCTCAGTCCCAGCTCCTGCCAACCTAGCAGTTCGAAAGCACGTCAAAGTGCAAGTAGATAAATAGGTACCGCTCCGGTGGGAAGGTAAACGACGTTTCCGTGCACTGCTCTGGTTCGCCAGAAGCGGCTTAGTCATGCTGGCCACATGACCCGGAAGCTGTACGCCGGCTCCCTCGGCCAATAAAGCAAGATGAGCGCCACAACCCCAGAGTCGGCCACGACTGGACCTAATGGTCAGGGGTCCCTTTACCTTTACCTTTAATAGGTGAAGAAATGGGGCAGAATCTGTGTGTGGAATAAAAATCCAAGTGCTACTCAGTGGAGGGGGGGCCTTCAAGAATGCTGATCTACCCAGATCCCCTTCCTAGATCAAGCTTCCTCAGTCCGGCATCCTCTGTGCCTGATGAGAATTATAACCCAAAATATCAAGAGGCACCAGGTTGCATCATTCCTACTACTTATATCTCACATTTTTCTCTGACAGGGACTCAAGGCGGCTTGCAGCTAAAATATACCATCCATACAGACTCCGAGTCATATATTTGACTAAACCTGCACTTCTTGCAGTGTTCAATATGCAATTCTGTTTTTTGTGTACTCTAGTTACCCCTACAGCACTCTAATGAAGAACTGCCTTACGAACTCAGTAACTTAAGTATTAGAGGGACCCTCCTCTGAGCTCCTCAACTGCCGTCACAACCAACGAATCCCTTTCCCCTGTCTGCCCAATGTGCAAAAGGGAAACAAAGCAATTTAAAACAGTTTATGTTGTGATTTTCTCCTCCTCTGCCCAAAAGGGGGCCATCTTGCAAGAAAACCTGTTTATTAAATGATCCTTTTACATGTTTCATGTTTCTTTTTCTAAAAATTTTTTTTATAAAGCTGTCACTGCAAAATGAGAATTTTTTTGTAGCACTCTTTGAAATAAAGATGTGATGTGGGATCAATTTTTTATGGCAGTAAAGTAAAAGGGGGAAATAGTAGCAATTTTCTCTTTTGAACATGCCCTATTTAATGGAATGGATGTCACGGTAAAGCTTTATCCTAGGGAGATGTAAGGAGAACCACAAAATGATTATATGGTCAAAGACTTCTGTATTATGTATTTCCCCATTTCCCCATATCTCTCCTGTAGCCACTTAGGATATCCTACTATCCTAGCATTCTTTACTCTCCCCTCCTTGTCCTTGTTCTGTAGGCCCACCAAAAGGTAAGCTAAACATGCCCAGGGTTGGAAGGAAGAAAGAATGGCATCGAAAGAAGAATGGATACTGAAGCTGATGGATTATGCAGAAATGGCGAAATTGACTGGGAAGATTAGTCACCAAGAAGATAAAAAAATAGAAATGAATAGATTAATTTTATAACATATATGAAGGAGCACTGCAAACATTTTAAAACGTCAGCAGGATTGGATTAGGACTTGTAACATAAATTACAAGCTACAGACACTAGAATGGAATGGAAAGCCTTCTTGCTATTTATTCAAATTTGAACGGAAATTTGCCCACACCAAATCCCACTTCATTAAAATATCAACCAATGTGCGCAGGAACTGGCAGGACTCAAATGCAACTATGTACTCTCCAGGGTTTACACCTGGATACATAAGGAGACCACCATTCTGAATGTTCAACACCCCTGCTGTGCAGGACTTAGAAACTCCAATATTCAAAACATGTTATTTTGTGAAAGAGAAAGACACACACACACACACACACACACACACACACACACAAACAGAGAGAGTACATATAGAATAAGCTGCCTATTCTGGTAGCAATAAGACCATTCTGGTGAAACCAAAATTAGTAAAAAACAAAAATATGCATTTGCCAGTACTGGTAATTCTAGAAGACTGCAGTCTTGTATTCATTATTCATTCATGCCTAATGCTGGAAGATATTTCCAATTGTCAATTTTAATCTGGAACCTTTGGTGTGATATCTGTCAGACATGTGTGGCCGTGCAATTATTGTATCTGCTAAGACAACTAGCATAATAGGCATGCTTTAAAAAATACTGGAGTAACACCTTCTCGCTCCCTACTCTCACACATAGTAACTTGGTGAAATCTGTTCTAAAATTAGAGCTGTGAAGGGAAGTACATGTAGGTGGGAGAGCTAGGAAAGAGGAAGAAAAGGGGCAGAAGAGAATGCAGGGAGAGAAATCAGTGTGAAGTGACATGCCAAAGTGAGTGGAAATGAGATATAGCAGACATTAAGAATGGATGAGAGAGAACATCACAGATTAAGGGAGAAAAGCACACAATGCTGCCACAATGCAAGCCTGCCTTAGAGACACAGTTTTCTGTCATGGAAAACAGTTTGTATGTGTAACAATGTAATGGGAGAATGCCTGACTTGACTTAATTTGGTTTATATCAGTGAGCCACTACATTAGCCTGTTTGCGTTGCATCATGGGAATAGCCTCCATGACGCTTACTCCTGTTTGTGACATAGAATGAATGATCAGGGTTCCCGAGACCAGAAACTGCAATGAGGTGAGCATTGATAATTGCTGACAAATCAGGAATGTGACTGGGAAAGGCTTCAAAACCAGTAATTTATCAGCCTCTCGGGGAACAGATTTCCTCCAAACACAAACAAGTGTCAACCAGTCACAGACATAATTTATGACATATTAGGCAATCCTTGTTTCCTTTAAATGCTGGAATTTACACCAGGTATTTCACATTCATGACAATCTTGAGGAAAGTCACCAACTCCAGCTTCAAAATAATATTTTTATTTTCCTGTTTCACATCACCACTCTGTGATTCCCACTACCATTTTATATGTGCATCTATGATATGGTTTAGCAAACTAAGGCCAGATTGCCTTCTAGATCTGGCCCGCGGACAATCCAGGAATCCAGGCAGCCGGCATAGTGCGTGCCTGTGATGGTTTTTTCGACTCAGCTAGGCTTGGGGGTCAAAAGTGAGGTGGGCAGCTGCTCAAGACAAGCCCCTTCTCCGTCCGTCGCACGCAGCAATATTTTCTTCCGGGGTGGGGAAGAGGGAAAAGGAGCCACAGTTTGGATTTCCACCATGGAGCTGCCAGCGACTGACCTCAGGAAGGGCCGTTGTGGTGAAAGGGGCTTGGAGGCGCCTCGGGAGCAACGCCTGCCGGTGTCTGTGCAGTGGTGCTCCCCACTGGAGGAAGCAGAGAGCTCCTGGGTGGCTGCACTCTGAAGAAGTTCTGAGCTTTGCTGGGGAGGCCGCTCATTAGCTACATGGTGTGAGCCAAGGAAAGGTAAATAGCCGCCGCCTCGTCTTCCCTCACGTGGGGAAAAGAATCTTTTTGCTGGAGTGGTGCCGGCCTGACTTAGCATGGCCAACAGCTTTTCCCTTTACTCACACATGCGCAAATGCTCTCCAGGGCTGACAGGAATGTTGCGCTTACCTCAGCCCCCCACCCTCCACCCCACCTTACGAGAGAAATAATAACTGTCAATGCATAAAATGCAAAGGAAGCAGCGAGGGTGTATGAGAGAAACCCCCCCCAAAAAAATCACATTTGGGCAACGTTGGGGTTGGTCCTAATAAGGGTTTTTGCCAAAAATGCGGGTCATAATCATGGCAACATATAGTCTGGCCCCCCAACAAGGTCTGAGGGGCAGTGGACTGGCCCCCTGCTGAAAAACTGACCCCTGATCTATTAGAACCAAAATCCCTTTTAAGATTGAGGTTTTCCATGGATTAAGCAGCACATCATGGCTCCAACAAATTCCACACCCTTTCACATCTCTCTCAACATTTAGTGCCTCAGACCATGGAAAGGTTGCTGGTTGGTTTTAAAAGATGAGAGATTAACTCTTACCGGAATCCTGAATCCAGACCTTGGTTCCTGATCACCTTTCATTCCTCCAAGCGCAGAATTGCTCTAATGAGAGCTGAGAAAGATGTAATTTTGCTCCTTTCTCTATTTTCAGAGTTCATAACAAATGTTACACTCGCCCACTTTGTTTCCTTGTAGATTAGAGTCTTTCATTTCTTTAGATTAGGAGTGTGAATGTGCTAGGAACTATTGATTTTATATGTATGCTTTATGCTGCCCATGATATTTATGGCACATTTCATAAATGTATCCTATCTTTCTTGTAATAAACAACCTCCTTTTGAGCACTCTTATGTGAGCATATTTTCTTGAGGGTAATAAAGACTAGGTAAACACACATTGGAAGAGTGCTTGATTGTTTCTCTTGCAAAAGTTCCTGCCTCTCATAAGTGTGTGAAGGTCATGTGTGAAGTACATGCACAGGCATATACCAACACATGTAATAAGATCAAGTTTATACCACATACAGGGTGTCCTGTTATAGGAAATTGAACTGAAGTAAATTTTGAGGAGCTATTTTGAGGAAATTGGATAAAATGTCTCTGGACAACCCAACGGTAATGTTAAGTATAAGTTCAAAGATATCTTTAAAAACTTATAAGAACACAGCACTTTCATCTCAGTTTATAACATTGCATTCAAAACTCAGTGAGCAATTTGCAAATAATAACTGCATTGGTTATCCCATCACTAGTAAGGAGTCCAGACCCCACCAGATCTGTTCACATCATTCTGTCCTTTTCAAAATTCTTAGTAACCTCTCTGAGCTTCCATATAGAACTGGTAACAAAATAATACTGCATGTTACAATAGTGATTAAAAGCAGTATTCCCTGGAAGAGAGAAGAATGCAGAATTCATTACTTTGATATTTGCCAACTACTTATTCAAAGAGCCATCTTTGCCCAGAGGTCCAGGCCTGCCTTGGTTTGTATATTGGTAGGGAATAATATATGTTAAAGGGATTTATTTGTTGTTCAGCACTGTGTCAGCTTTTGGACATCACAAACATTTTTTTTAAAAAATCCAGCTTCTGGCTAGAGTGGGGGGAATAAATACAGAATGGATGATGAGAAGCCTGATGAACAAATACTTTATGCTATGGCTTGAAAAACCAAATCAGGAATTTGTGCATAGGTAGCTGCATGCACAATATGTGTGTATGTGTGCCTACACAAATCCTGTTGTGCAGAGAAATATATTAAGAACTAAGGGAAAGAAAAAAGGGGCCATGGCATCTTAAAAGCTAATTTATTTTGCTGTGGACTGGAGTCCACTTCAGAAGCAGACTTCACAAAAGCTTATGCCATGACATTTGTAATTTTAAGGGGCAGGAGGACTCTTAAATTGTTGGTTGGTTTGGTTTGGCTTTCCCCCCTTCTTTTTTCTTTTCTTTTTTGCTGTAGCAGACTTAGCATGGCTATTCACCCAAAAGCAAAAGGAGAGCAAGACATGTATACAGGTGAGCTCAATCACTGCTCCAGGAAAAAAAGGCTAGAAAATTTATGTAGCTTTTACTCTGTTGTAAGATGTTCACAGCACTCACTCTCTTATTGTGCACACAGCATGCTTAATTTTATTCCACAGAAGTAAGTGCATTGGCTCCCATCGTGTCAGGAGTGGTTACAAACTTTGCTTTCAAGCATCAACCACATCCAGGAGTTGGCATATGCAGTCCAGCATTGGAGCCCTGCTGTCATAATTTGAGCACTGTTGTAGCTCCTTGCCTTAGGGGATCATAGAAAAGGTAGAGCATGTAGAAATGCAGAGGCACAGCATTTTCTCTGCTCAAAGGGGAAAACATGACAATTCCTAAATATAGGTTCCTATCATAACCCAGATGCCTAACCTAATGCAGCAGCTCAAAGGTCAAAGAAACTGCCATGTGAAATAGAGCCAACATTTCTCAGAAGGCAAGTTCTATTTTTCTTGAAGAAATTTCTATTTTTCTTTTTCTCACTCCTCTAGAAAAGAGCCAACTTTTCAGAATATTCTCTAAATGTTCTTCTAAATATTATTTGTGTAGAAGCCACCAAAACTCCCCCAACCAGTGGCAGATCTACATTCTTGGGGTCCTGAAGCTTGAATTGTCATACAGTGCCCTTCACAAGATCACCATAAGTTTACAACATCTGTGCTACTGACTCTCAGTCTTCGGGATTGTTGAAATATATGCAACAATCATGTGGCTCAAATTGGGCCTACTAGACCCAACATTTTTAAGCAATGTAGACTAAAGTCACTTCTGGGGCTCCTCCAGGATTAGCAGCTCTGAAACTTAAGCTTCATTAGTTTCAGAGTAGATCCACTCCTACCTCAAACCAGCTGTAGGCTTCTACTACAGCTAATGGTGAACCCCACTTATAAGAAACAGTTGAAGAATTACTCTTGTCTCTGGGGGTTTAACTGGTCCCACCAATTTCTCAGTCCACAAACAGGGTGGATAATTTCGATAGACAATTTGTGCACAGCTTTTTCACTTAATCCTGGATCCAGCAGTAACTTGGAGCAAGGCTTTTTGTGTGGCAGCCTCTGTTCCATGGAATAGCATTCCTGTTGTGATATGACAGGTGCCCACTATCTGCACTTTCCTGAAACCAATTTAAGACATCTTTGTTCAGACAGGCCTTCCCAGTTGGAAAAATGGGTCCTTGCCACAAGTGTCCGTTTTGCATTGTTTTAAATCAGGCATAGGCAAACTCGGCCCTCCAGATGTTTTGGGACTACAATTCCCATAATCTCTGATCACTGGTCCTGTTAGCTAGGGATGATGGGAGTTGTAGTCCCAAAACATCTGGAGGGCCAAGTTTGCCTGTGCCTGTTTTAAATGTATCTGCTTGCTTGTTGTGGTTTTTTTGCCTCTTTTTAATTTTTTTGCTGTTTTTATTGTATATTATATTGAGATGATTGTGTAAAAGGCAACAAGTAAATTAATGATGATTAAGATGTGTAATACACATAGAAGCAAACACGCTAAATCAGCAAAACTTCTGAGACAGGTTTTTTAAATCTGTGGAAGTGGCAGACTTCAGCAATATCAGTGATTGCACTGCCAAGTTCCCTTTCAGTATATACCAGGCATAAGTGATTGGCAAAAAACTAAAAAAAAACCTAACACAGTCATAGCCTGTTATCACACTATAGAGTGGAAATGTTTATTCAGAGGGAAAGTGAGTCATGAATAAGGTTGGAAGAGAATGCTGACGCAGCAGCACCCGTTTCTATTGCTGTGCCAATACTGGGCTTGAGCCGGGTCCCATCACTGGTACAATGGGATTCAGTTGTACTTGCATTTAGACCTTGTGGCTTGGATCCTATGATGCCTCTATACATCACACAATCAAGCAGACAAACCACTACTCTCAAGCCTAAGCTCCACCTGCCTAAGTTCCAGGAATTTTAAGAGGCCTTGCAAAGCTTTAAGGATTAGACTGAGGAAAATTGAAGGGAACTTGTGCTTGTGCACTGTGCCTAGCTATCCATTTTAGATGTAGAGCCACCGAAGTTATGGTAAACTGAAATTAAAAAATAGCTTCAATGCAAAGGTGTGGACCACCCAGCTTACAAATAGCAAGAAAAAACCTTGAGAATTTGTAATTAAATAAATAAAAATTCACCATCAAGACAGTTCCCATCCACAGATCTGGAATCGCCCACCAAGCAGAAGGAAAGAGTGAGCTGAACACTCAAGTATAAATTAGCCAGTGTGTCCCCAATGTACACAAGAAAGCAGAGACTACATGTGCTGCAAGCACCGGAGAAAACAAACAAACAAACAAACAAACAAACAAACAGATGAGACCAGAAACACTATCTGGCAACAGACACATCCCACTCCTCATTCATAGCTGGGCTCTTGAAATAATTAGCAATTCTGAACTACAAAACATTGTCCCAGTGGGATAATAAACTCCAGCATCTGTCAGAAAAGCAAGTGCCTATCAAATTGCCAAGAGAAACATTTTTCTCCTCATTCAATTCGCATCTAAATTGAAAACAACCCCGGAAAGTATCCAGTGGCACCAAATCACTATACGTCTCTGAAAGGATGCAAGCTGTTCACAGACAAAGCTCCCCAGCCATGGAGCGATCACTCACCCAAATTAACAAATCATTTAATTTAGATAGGGGAAGAATTTGTAATTGACTGATGACGTGGCCCCATATGGCACTGTAAACCAGAGAAGCTTTAAAAAAACCTAAATGCAGCCCTTCCTCAGAAGCAACACAGGTTGCCCATAGGAATTAGCATCAGGAGATGTGGAAAAGATCAGCAAAGCAACCATGAATTGCTGGGGTGAGGAATTAGCAGTGACCAGTGCTAATCTACCCCTGTAGAAGATGGTTTAGGGAAGATGAAGAGAAAAAATGCCCTGACATGCTTCCTGAAAATCAACAAGGGAGCAAACACCTTAATGAAGCAAGTTCCAGAGAGAGAGAGAGAGCATCATGACCGAAAAAGGCTTTCAGTGGTCACCAACCTAACTTCTCCTAAAGAAGGCAGTTTGGGTGCAGAGAAAGGCAGAGAGTGGGAGCAAAAGAAATGCCACCGGCTACACATCTCTTTAAACATTCTAGAGATGTGATGGAGGCTTTAAAATGGTGGAGGGGTGCTTTTAAAAAAATGCCCTTTAGAAAATATTGTTGATTTCCCACGTTTTAAATTAGAACTTCTCATCTGGCAGCCATGGAAAGATCTTTTAAATGTCTCCCCTCCACCACCCTGCACCTGTTAGATTAAGAGTGCCAATACTTTATTTTTTTTTTTTTTAAAATGGCTGCCTGGAAAGGGCAGAAAGAAACCCCAAAGCAATGAGTCCTGTTGCACACTAGGAAGAGTGCTAGTGCAACAGGAATTTCCCTGCCTCCCACTACATGTGCCCCATGCAACCCCCAAATCAGATTTGTGAGAGATCAGTCTGCTGCACAAGAAGAAATCCCTGTGCTGATGGAATCATCTGCTCAGTGCTATGTTGAATACAACACATCGTCTCCAATACTACAGTCACCACTGCACAATTTTCCACAGGTAAATCAAATTAAAAATCCACTGATTGATCTCTGATTAATGAGCTGGTTCAGTGATTCATTAAAATGAAAAGATATTAAGACAAGAGAGAGAAGACAGCCATCTGATTTCCAACAAGAGGCGGTGGAATATCTTAGAAGTCCAAAACATTACAGTAGATCATCGTATTTCTGTAGCTTCACAAATTGTGTACAATAAGGGAAAGGGCGAGGAATTGTCTATTCCTCACTGCAGAAATGGTAAATGACTAATCGTCTGATGACAGAAATATTCCAGGCATTTACACTACTTTCCTGAAATCTTAATAATTGCTGGTAAATGTGAACATTTACAAAATTACAAGAGCCCAAGTCTGCTGCACTACTTCAGATCTGTATTAGGATTACAGTTTCTACAAAGCTACAAGAGGGGAGAGAGAATCTCAAAACTTGAGAAACTTGAAAACAAAACAGACAGACAAGTGATACATTGGAAATTTGTCATTTGCAGACAATAAATATGTGCCAGCATTAGAACCAAAGCAAAGTTGTTCCTCTTCCTTTATATTGTCAACTGTATTTTTGCCAACCATGGGCAATGCTGGGCAAAATTTCTCTCCTTGCCCAAAGTGTCAAAATTGTTATGACTGCGTGAGCAGAAGCATTTCATCAGCAAAGGAAAACACCTTCCAGTATCTGTCCATGGAATGAGCCCCAGGACACCTCTGAAGAGTACAGCTTGAACTAACAGTATGTCTATCATTACTTAAGGAGAGGAGTGGAGAAAGGAAGGCATATTTGACTATTTCCTTCTACAATGGGTTTCCTTTTCATTTGTCAAATCAAGTCATTTTAACAAAAATAGAGTAAAACAGAGCAAGGGATATCCTTTTGATCTGAGAGTTAGCTCTGGGCACCATGAATGACACTGCCTTGCAGAGGGAGAGCAGGCATGCCAGATTCCTACAGCCATCCACCTACGGCCTGGTCTCCCCTTTCTCTGATCAATCAGCCAAAATTATCACACAACAGCAGCAGCAGCAGCAGCATTCTAGAGAGAATTATTTGACCTAGTGGCTGCTTGAGGTTCTCTCACAGCCCACTGAAAAAATGTGGCGGGTTTTCTGGTTAACAACTCAATCTCTTGGTCACTGTGTGACACCACTTCTGGGTATATTCTCAAGTTAAGCAGCTAGTACCGGGGAGAAAGACTGGTATGTAAGAAGAGCAGATCAGAGAAAGATATAGTGACAGGTCTCCTCATTACAAATACTGTCAGTTATGACAATATATTTCAAGAAAATCAAACCTTTAATGTTGAAGGCACTATGCCTTTCAATACCAGTTGCTAGGAGTGGCAGGTGAGTAAAGTCTGTTGTACTTGGATCCTGCTTTTGGGCTTGGATGGTGCTGTAATGAGTAGCCAAGGTGGGGGGGGGGCAGAACTGAGTGGAATCAACCACCCAGGTCTCAGATATACAAACCAGGCCAGCTGCCTCATCCTTAATAATCAAATCATAGACAAGGGTGGTCTTATAATGCACAAATCTGTCACTGAACAACAGCACCACCAAGTTAGGGGTATCAGCAGTCTAGTCACCAGCTCCCTGCCAGATAGGATCATTAAAGGAGACAGCCAGAAGCCTTTGTCCCCTTCTTCTTTTCTGATCTGTATTCTTGACCACATCATACTTTCCTGACTTGAAGCAGGATGCTCATACTCCTCCAACCTCTCCTATGCTTACTCAACCACATTCCACCACACTTGGCCTCTACTAACAGCTTATTCAGGCTGTCAACAAAGTGCAGCAGCTGTTCCCCACTGTCACTCCTGTCTTGAACTCAGGAATCACCTATTCTCTCAGAAATCACAGAAGGTTGTGCCCGTGAACTTGTTACTCCCTGAAGGAGTGACTCAGAGTGAAAATTCCCTTTGGTGTCTTCTACTTCAGTGTTGCCCTAGCCAGGGCAGCCAAGCATCAGCAACCCACAACACCTTGGTGCTGTGTCTTTTATAAGGCCATAGGCCAATCGGTCTGATGGGAACCAGCTGCTCCTATCTTTGCCACCACCTCTTCCTTCCCATTTTTTTCCCCCTCAACAGGTGAATGCCAGCAACAGCCAAAACAAACCAAGACAATTTTTGCTGGGTAATGGGGAGGAAGTTATCAAGCGCCGCTTAGCTCTTAACTTCCTTACCTCCTGCAAACACGTCCCAACAGCACCTGGGATGAGGTGGCAGGGATGTCAGTGTAGTGGAAATGCATTAATCCATTCATTTCAATGGGTCTGCTGTGAGTAAAGGTTAGTTGCCTACAGCTCTCAGGTTTTAATCTTCTGGCCAAATGGCTGATTATCTATATCCACCTGCATCTCTATAGGATTCCTTAGCTAGACAATAGGACAATGTGTAGTTCTCAGAACCTACATCAAGAAGTGGGAATAAGAGCAGAATGCGTATCAAACTTGTGGTAATTGATGCAGCAAGTTTGCTTTGCCCTTTCCACATCATTCCACCTAATGCACACTTTGGATTGATACTCAACTGTGAAGGCTGTATCTTTTGAATAGCTGCTACCTTCAATTGTGGAGATTAATGGCCAAAGGAATGTGTCTGTCTCCAAGATGAAAGAGTTTTGTTAAAAGCATGACAGTAATTATGTTCACATTAGTCACAAAACACTGCACACTCCTAGAGATTTCAGATGGGTGTGTTGTTTATTCTATTCCCCCCTTTTATGCCACACAAATTTGTTTAAATTGCTAATGAAGTTGAGATTAGTGCACTTGTTCTTGTATCCCTGACTACCCAAAGTCCCATATTCAATCAAATTCAGCCCTGGCGGTTCTACCAGAACCACTGACCAGAGGACAAAGCTGAAAAGGCCATTAATATTTTCCCTTGGCAAGGATATTTGTAGCTGACAGACACAAAAAGCTGATAAAGCAGGGAAAAAGAAAAACAATTGTGCTCAAAAGCAATGCACAGATTTCAATACCTAGAGCAGAGCCGAAATTTCTCAGCAGGTATTTTTGTAAGGAGGAGATTTTTCTTTTTCTCACCCTCTTAGAACAAGAAGGTGACTTTGCAGAATTTTTCCAACCATTTTCCACCTTTTTTTGGGGGGGGGGTTGGCTGCCATTTCTTTCCTAACAATTCCCTGGAATGACACCAATTCCAGGGCATTGTGGAGAATGCAATACAGAGAACAGGTAGCCAAC
This sequence comes from Podarcis raffonei, assembly GCF_027172205.1. Classification (NCBI taxonomy): domain Eukaryota; kingdom Metazoa; phylum Chordata; class Lepidosauria; order Squamata; family Lacertidae; genus Podarcis; species Podarcis raffonei. The sequence goes on from NC_070603.1 coordinate 73,187,974, forward strand.
ATAGTTGTTGCTGTTGTCACTTGGGAGGCAGGGGACTGTGCTAGCACCACTCCTAATGGTATGCCCCACTCCCAAGAAATTGTTGGAGACATTCTTCTGCCTCTGCAGGAATTCAACAAAACAACCCCATGAATTTCTCTGCCCTCTAGAGTAGATAATTTCAAGCTCATTTTGAACCAAGCAAAAATTCTACTTTACAAGTTAGGTGTTTGGGTTTTTTATTTGGGTTTTCTTGTTGGACAAGCCATCTGAATTTCTTATAGGAAAGATGAGTGCATGTCCATTTCCTTGGCTCAGGAAGGCTAGAGAATATAAGAAGAGATTGCTGGACCAGGCCAGTGACCCATATAGTCTAGCAGGCCACCCTAGATACATGCAAACCGGACCTGAGCACAACATTTCCCCCACTTGTGATTCCCAGCAACTGGCACTCAGAAGCACAGAGGCTGGGAAACAGCAGCTATTTCAGCAATGTGGGACATAGGAACAGCCTGCTGGCTCAGGGCAATGGACCATTGAGTCCAGCATGCTGCTTTCACAGTGGTCAACCAGATCCCTGGTATTCAAGAAGCACTGCTGCCTCTGATCATGGAGGCAGAGCATACCCATCATGGCTAGTAGCCACTGATAGCCTTATCATCCATAAATTTGTCTGGTCCTAAGATGAGTGGTTTTGTCCATGCATTTTCTCCTTCGCACACATATGGTTTTATGGGTAACCAGTGTTTTTTTTTCCTGGGGGGACGCAGGGGTACGCATACCCCTTTTGTGAATATTTGTACTTTTGTCCATTTACTGTATTTATTTTTTCCGATTTGAACTATAAAATGGTGATTTTCTTGAGTCAAAATGAGAGTACCTCTAAACATTTTTAAAGGGGAAAAAAAAGCACTGTGTGTAACTATACACATATAGTTATTTGGGCACTTCAGCAGGGACTCTGAAATTCCTGCCTGGCTCACTATCTCCTCTGCTCCCCTGGCACTGGAGGAGAGGAAGGGGAGTTTGAGACCTGCCCAGGAAACTAGGCAGTTGGTGTGTACTACCTTTAGTTTTGGTACAGGGATGTGAATGACCCATCTGTTGGGGGTAAAGGGACCTGCTCCACTTCCTCCTCAGCTGACTAGACTTCTGGTTTGAGAAGGGCTGAACCCTGAAAAGTTGTACCTGGCCATTGCTCCATCATAGCACAATTCTTGTTAAGAGATCTGCAAAGTCCTTTGGAAGTACCACAATACTCTCCTGTTTAACTATACTAATGCTCCATCTCCATTTCCACCAAACATTCATTTCTGATGTCCTTCCTTCCAAGACACCTTTGCTGTGCAGTTCTTGCACCTAAGAATAATGTGTGTTATCTATTCTAGAATCATACTAGCCATGCTGTTTAGCAGTTACAGTGGTACCTCGGGTTAAGAACTTAATTCGTTCCGGAGGTCTGTTCTTAACCTGAAACTGTTCTTAACCTGAAGCACCACTTTAGTTAATGGGGCCTCCTGCTGCCGCTGCACGATTTCTGTTCTCATCCTGAAGCAAAGTTCTTAACCCGAGTTAATATTTCTAGGTTAGAGGAGTCTGTAACCTGAAGTGTCTGTAACCTGAAGCGTCTGTAACCTGAGGTACCACTGTATAGGCAAATAAAAGCAATTCATCCTGAGTATTAGCGAACACGGAACTTCTCCATCTAGTTTAGAACCTTTTAATGGTGATACTGGAAGAAGCTGCAGGAAAAGGAAAATGGGAAGAATTCTGTTTCTCAGCAACAGATTATACAAAAAGATTGCAAAGCTGCCAAAACGCTCCATTTCTCAGCCCATATGTTCTTTAAAAAGAGATTAAGTATCATTGAGAAACCCCTGCAGGCAATAGGGAATGGGCACAGAAACAGGATACAGAGATCAGTCAAACAGATGTTCTCCCCATATTCATGAGACATCAAATGTGTACACCCTCAACACAGTACCACATTTCCAATGTGAATTTTTCCAGAGTATTCTCTTAGCCATACAGAAACTGAGATTACTGCTAAAGAATCAGCTATATTTACTGTAAATATATAATCCATCTTATTTTTCTCAAATGGGAAACATGGACCTGCATTAATCATTCCCAGCAGTCATCACAGATAACATACTTGCAGATTTCAATACAGCTTTAGAAAAAAACACATTGCATGGCAAAAAAATTTTTGAATACGTTTTAGTGTTTCTTGAAGAAAACTTGTCAAGCCTGAATGGCATATACATGTGTATATATACCCAGGCGCACACACACATGTTTATGCCCTCCATACACTGTATGTCAAGGAGAGAGTAGAAGTCTTGAACTGTTGTCTGGTAGCAGTGGTGTGGGCTAACAACCTGAGGCTCAGTCGTACTGTTGGTCACTACACAAGCTATTCCTGGTTTTGGGGTTCAGCCTGTTCTCTCTCTCTCTCTGAAGGATCAGGTTTGCACCTTTGGGCTGTTTCATGCCTCAACATTGTTCCTGAAAGGTCAGGTAACTGCAGTGGCCAGCAGCATCTTTGTCCAGTTTTTGCTATGATTTGATCCTTAACCACCTCCCATTTTGATTACTGCAATGCACTCTATGATGGGCTGCCCTTGAAGAGTGCTTGGAAGCTGCAGCTAGTGCAAAATGCAGCAGCCAAATTGCTTTCCGGTGTGCCCTTTGTTGACTATATTACACCAGTCTTGTACAAAATGTACTTGATTTCCATTTGTTCCTGGGTGAAATTCAAGGTGCTGTTTCTTATTTATAAAGCCAAAAATGGTTTGAAGCCAGGATATCTGGTGATGGTGGGATAGCTATTTGGCTTCATGAAGAAACATCCATTAGATCTGGAGCTGAAATTCAGCCTATACCGATTTAGCCAAACATTTATTTGTGAATGTGTTAAAACTGGCATAATTTCCTACCAGTGTTTTTGAGTTGACAGACATCTGTAGTGAAGAACACATTTCTGTATTTTTAATGCACATATACAGTGCCTAATTTTAGCTACACAAAATGTATAAAAAAGTATTCAGGAGAACATAAAACCAGATATTCTGGTTTTGCATAATTCATCTTGAATTCCACACATGAAAATTCTTTATATGAAATGCACAGGAAACAGAAGCTAAGTGTCATGTAGGAAACATTTTTAATTTATAAACTGTCACACAAAGATGCTTTAGAATTAAAAGATAAGTGGGAAAATATCCTGGCATGTAACTGACATCTTCCAGAGCCTAAGAATGTTTTGTCTGATTATCATTTCTCACTACAGATGAAATTTTCATATCATGCCAGAACACAGAAGCGGAATGTGTTCAAAGACAAAAGGCACAATCTAGTCAGGAGCAATGAACACATGTAATGGAAAGTAGATCTCTGGTAAGAGTTACAGTTCTTTAAAAGCCAGTTTATTTATTAAAAAATAAAATAAAACCAAGGATCAGCTTAAAATATTTTCAGTTTTGAAGATGGGTTATGCTTAAACTGTATATTTAAGGCAGGGGATTGTGTGTGTGTGTGTGTGTGTGTGTAAACATCTCAAAAGGGTGAATACTTGCAAAAGAGATCCAATCCTCTACTCCAGTAGCAGTCTCTTGATAGAAATTAAAGCATTTTCACATGTTGGCCTCAGGCCAGAAAAGGTTAGTTGGATGTGCCCATCAATAGGATAACATGGCTGCCACAAATTCAAATCTCATTGGTTTGAATGGAGTTTGAAGATACCTAACTTTTTCTAGGTCATGACCATTAACAACAACAACTTCTTCTTCTTCTTCTTCTTCTTCTTCTTCTTCTTCTTCTTCTTCTTCTTCTTCTTCACAGAAGTTGTTGTTTAAACTGTGGCTTGACTGTGTGATTCAAAATTCCTATTTTTTACATAATGCAGAAATAAGCTACTCCCATAATAAGTAGTAAAAAATCAGGAGTGGACTATAGTCAGGTAGTACTTACATTTTAAACCCTAGTCTTTATTCATACTGCACTAATGCAGCCCCACAGATGATGAGAAAATGCCCTTGACCAACATAACCTTAATTCATAGTAGTAAATGGAATATATGATTTTTTTTTAATGCTTCAATTTTATCTCCAGGCGTCTTCTATCTCTGTTGCCACAAGTTGAACAGAAAACAGCGTTTTCTGTTATCTACCTGCAAATAGTTATATTGAAATTTGGGGTTGTTTACAATAGGGTGCTTTAAGATGCCACAAGTAAATGGTCCAGAATGACTGGGAAACAGCTTGAGGCTCCTATAGAAAGTAAGAGTTGTTTTGGCATTTCTCCTGCCCCCAGCTAAGAAGTTTGTAATGAAGGTATCTTGCATGCAAAAAGAACAATAGACTGCAGTTGAAGTAAGACCCAGAGGAAGAGATGGGAGCTCAATTTGAGCTTTGTAAGTATCTTAGGGTGCTGGCTTTCTTCCTGAAGATGATGTGGAAGCAGAGAACTTTCGCTGTCAATTGACTCTTTTCAGCTTGGCCTCTACCAGTGCTCAATCTGGGTATTTGTAAATAAACACCAATATAATGCAATACCAATAACCTCCAGCAACCTCCTTCTGAAGGGAACTAAGCCTGGGTAAGCACTATGCTCCTTAACACCTCTTGGGAAGTGCCGTAAGCATAACTGTATATCACCAACACCAAGATATAATTCAGAATAGCTGTGCATGCCTTCCTGGTGTTCCAACAAATAAGGAAGCACATTCTCTGCTACTATACAGCAAAAAACAACAACAAACCACATTGAGTATTACAAATGATTAAAATGGCATCGTTTTGTTAATAATAATCTGTAATATTTGGAGACCTATACCAAACCACCGAATAACGTACTTTCAGCTAAGAACACCCTTCCCCACCCCCGACATCTTCCTTTTCATTTCAGCACAATGATAACGGGCACAAAAAGCACTGATCCTGAGATGCTGTTCCCGAGGAGATCCTTTTTGTGTCGTTCCCTGCTGAAAACTTGGTGCAGCATAAAGAAATTGGCAATCTACCTGACCCAATTGGCAGTGCTGAAGCATAAATTGATATTGTACGAATTGTTCCTTAAGTGCAATTATTGCTCCTTCTCCCAGCAGTCTCTCTGCTTCCCTTTTTCTTTCTCTCTCTACCGTCCTTTCTAGGGAAAGCAGGGGGGAGGAGGGAAGAGGAGATGACAGATGCAATATTTTGCAAAATGAGATAATTATATAGCAGCCGCATGTGGAGATTAGATTAGTAAGAGATTTCAACACAAGGACATTTAATAAGAACGAGACACAGGTACATGAAAACCCAGACAAAGGAAAGGTCATCATCATCACCATCTTCATGAGATTATGAAACAAAATGCTTATGACCTACAAAGCCTTCAATACTTGCAATAATTCTATTGTTATTGCAAACGCAAATAATAGGATTATTTTGTACAGATGTATCTCTCTCTCTCTGACTCACGCACAACTTTCCACCCACAAATACAACTACGTTAATTCAGATGCAGGACTGCATTCAAAATACATTTGCCATTCCACTCTCAATATTGCCAAAGGACACAAAGAAGGATCTGACCCGCAAATTGGGATTTTTTTTTGCTACTGATGCAAATATGAACCTGTAATGTAAACGCAAGAAGAAGAAGAAGAAGAAGAAGAAGAAGAAGAAGAAGAAGAGAGAAGCTACAAAGAATATTTCTTCTTGTTACCTTTTGACATTCAGTGACTACAACCATCTTAGTCACTCAAAATTAAAAAATTGTCCAGTAGTACCTTAGAGACCAACTAAGTTTGTTCTGGGTATAAGCTTTTGTGCGCCTGCCCTATAGACATCCAATGTGTGCCAGGTTTTTTCCTTGGGAGATGAGGGATCTGGAAAATATGAAGGCAGGCTGACCTCTTGGGACCTATGAAATAGTGAATTGACTTTGGGGACAGACGAGGGAACTAGCTGGAGAACCACTTTGCAAACTCCCTTTTGAATGACTTGGATTATTTCCTCAAACTAAGTTAAGGTCTGTGAAAATGAACCCATCCTCAGTCTGTAATATCTGCACATGTTAAAGGCTGCAGAGGCAAAATCCAAAAGGGGAGGACTCTTATATTAGACATTGAAGGCTGGGACAACAGATTTGGCTGGCACAGTTATCTGGGATATCATAAAGTTAAAGTCCATAGAGGATTCCTCAATCACATAATGACCGCTCCCTACATCAAATGGGGGGCGCCTTTTGCGTGGTTGCACACAGCCCTCCCCAATCCCATGAGGCTCCTGGCAGTACAGCCTGGATTCGCCCCCCCCCCGCAGGCTGGACACCTGAAGGTAGCCGCCTACCTCTGCCAGTTACCCAATCCCAGCTGGGGAGGCGTTGCCAGGAAAGAGTTGGGCAGGTAAGGGGAGGGACTGCCCTGCCGACACAATAGTGGGCAGAACTTACCTGCGAGTTCTCAGTTGGCTTCAGAGCTTCTCCCACCCTGCCCTCCCTCAGTTAAGCCTTCTTTTGCAGGATAAACTCTTCTCCACATCATGGTCACTGTTGAAGGGCAGGAAAGGAATTTTCCTGCATTGGCAGGTTTTGCCTTCCCCGTAGCAAAACGTCACAACTTTGGCAGTTTCAGGTCTTGGGCGGAATCCTTTAGTCTATCTTCCCTAAATTGGGGTGTGTGTGTGTGTGTGTGAAGCGGTGACCCATGCCACCCCTGCGGTGGCGATCCCAGGGTTCCCCCTTAAAGGGCTTGTTTTGAGGGGAAGCATTGGCCATACGCCAATAGTTTGTCATTGCTCTCCACTGCAACGGTGGCAAAATGGGGGGCGGGCTCTCTGCTTGAACAGACATTCTCCAGAGGCAGCCCAATCCCCACACATTCTGGATAACCCTGATGTTCCCCAAATCCCTGGCAGGGGACTGGGGGGGATAAATGTCCAATGCCTAAGCCAAGGTCTCCCTACATCTGAAGCTTTAATAAAGTTGTGGCCAAATTTTAATCCCATTGCATGTTGTCTTGAGTCATTATTCCATTAAGGTGTCGTCTGGGGTTGGGGGGGGTCTCTGCCTGACTGCGCAATTAGGAAATCTTTATTCACAGTATGGGAAAGAAATAAAAAATTACTGGAACCCCAAACCCTTAGTGGTTGTCACTGGTAGAGGCAACAGCAGTGAAAAAGAAAAACATGGACATTAATTGGCCAACTTATAAGGAAATATTAGAAGAAGAAAATAATCAATTGAAAATTTAAAAAATACGAGGAACTCAAGCAGGTAGGCGTGAACTGGCTACAATATCACCAGTTAAATGAAATTTTCAAGTCAGACAAAAAAATAAATGGATTTGACACAAAGATATCAGATTTGGAAAAATAACTTTTATTAAATAATAAAAAGATATTATCAAAAACATATAAATTACTATTGGATTGGAACCTTAAGGACGAGGAGGTGAAGGAAGTGATGGTGAAATGGGCACATGATTTTGGTTATCCAATCGAGATGGAAAAATGAAAAAAACTATGAAAAACAGATTTAAAATTCACCGTGTGCTATCTGATAAAAGAAAACTTTATGAAAATGATCTACAGATGGTACCTGACCCCAAGCAAACTAGCCAAAATAAATAAAAATAACAGTAATAAGTGTTGGAGATGTAGACAAAATGAAGGAACCTTATTCCACATGTGGTGGTCATGTCCCCAAATCAAAAAAAATTGGGACATGATTTATGAATAACTAAAGAAAATGCAAAAATATACATTTTAAAAGAAACCTGAAGCTTTCCTATTAGGCATTTTAACGATAAGCATCCCAAATGAATATAAGGGAGTGTTTCTTTACACAACAACAGCGGCTAGAATATTAATAGCAAAATACTGGAAAAGTGAGCTAATACTAACAAAAGACGAGTAGCAATTGAAGTTGTGTGAGTACCTCGAACTAGCCAAAATGACAGAACTAATAAGAAACCACTCAGGCGACAAGGTAAAAAAGGAATGGGTTTGCTTCAAAAACTATCTGACTAAATATGGTTCCAAAAATAATACTTGGTTGTGCTTAGATTAATTTCACAGATATAATGGAAAAAATTGATTTGAATAAAGGAATACAGATTATTGATAGCTGATGAGAAGTGTTGAAGCCGCAAAGAGATAGAGGGAAGTCAATTAACATATCAAGGATTCAAACAAGTTTAGTGGAACAGAAAGAAAGTGATTGTAAGGAAATAAAGAAAAGAAGAAATATTAATGTAATTTCTTTCTGGGAGCTTTTTGCACAGAATATTCAAATTATGGCTTGTATCCTTTGAACAATTGTGTGTATCTTTTTAATTCTCTCTCTCTCTCTTGTAATTTTTCTTTTATTATTTTTCTCTCTTTTTCTTTTCTTTTTGTAGTTTTGGGTGTAATTTTTAATTTATTTCTCTCTCTCTAAAATTTTCAAAAATGCAATAAAAACAAAAACAAACTAAACAAACAAAAGGGGGGACTCTCTTACACTAAGGGTCCTCTGATGCCAGTGGGCTTTGCTGCCACCTTTGACTATATATCAGGGGATATATAATGATATTCTAGGGGAGAGGACCATCTTACCACTTATTAAGGTGTGAATATTCCATATTAAGGGTGCGCTGTGGTCTAAACCACAGAGCCTAGGGCTTGCCGATCAGAAGGTCGGTGGTTTGAATCCCAGTGACGGGGTGAGCTCCCGTTGCTCGGTCCCAGCTCCTACCAACCTAGCAGTTCGAAAGCATGTCAAAGTGCAAGTAGATAAATAGGTACTGCTCTGGAGGGAAGGTAAATGGCATTTCCGTGCGCTGCTCTGGTTCGCCAGAAGCGGCTTAGTCATGCTGGCCACATGACCCGGAAGCTGTACGCCAGCTCCCTCGGCCAGTAAGCTGTACACCGGCTCCCTCGGCCAGAGTCGTCCGTGATTGGACCTAACAGTCAGGGGTCTCTTTACTTTTATTCCATGTTATGATGCACACAGATGTGCACTCGCTCTACTACCACCAGAATTGCAATTGTGTGCCCTGTTGTTTCTTACACATTCATTATTTGCAAAATAAAAATAAAATAAAATCTAGTGTTTCCCTCCTCCTGGCCTAATAGTATTCAGACTGGGCCTATATAACTCTGGCAAACTGGCAACCCTAACAACCAATATCAGAAGTGAATCTGAACACGTATGAATTCTCTAAAAGGAGCTTGCTACTGGGTTACATGCAGAAAACTATTTCAGATATAATCTTCTTCCAGCAACTTTAAAAAGATCACGATAGGGGATTCTAATTTGCAGTTGTTTGGTGGCCCTGCTTCCCACCTACTAATAGAAGTCTAAGAAGCATCTATCCTTTTGATTTTTTTTTTTAAGCTCCCAAGGGTGCACTGAAATGAGAGACCTCAAGGGGGCAGCACGTGTTTCGCAGGCAACCATGATGTGCACTCAAATAGGAATGAATTTGTTCAGACATATTTGGCACAAGATCCTGCTCTCTGGTCCGCAGTGCAGATTTCATATGCACACAGCAGGTTTTTCAGATGCAGTTCTTCTCCTGCTTCCCTCCAAGGATCCCAGAGTGCTTTACATATATTAATAAATGAAACCTCTATGCACTGAAAAGTACAGGGAATAGCAAACCCATTTCAGCAGAGAGAGTGATTTGTTACTCAGCCCGTAAACAGTTAGTTTACAGTTGAGTAAAAAAATAAAACTCAAGCACCCCACAGTCTGGCTTTCTTCTCTGCAGCAGCATGCACTTCAGTTCTGCGGATGCCTGTAATCCACTGCAATATGATTTTTTTTAACCATTTCAGCACTGTTATCATCTACCCCAGGACAGCCCAACTTTCCATAGCAAGTGGGCTGCAGGAATACTTCAACACAGAACCCGCAAGCAGCTCATTGCCTTGTTGCATGGAGCGGGGGGGGGGGGGATCTGATGCCTTGCCAGCCCTCGTGCTGCCTTCTCAAACCAGTTTTGGGAGGGAGGCACGAGGCTGTGGCAGGGCCCTAGAGGCCTGCAAGCTCCTTCGCAAAGTTAGGAAAGTGCCAACTTAGGCTTTGGGGAGGAGGCAGGAAGAGCCCTCACAGTTTTGGGAAAGCAGTGTGAGGGCTTCAACAGGGGTGCATCAAATGTTTTCTGAGGGCTGCCAAAAAGGGCTTGAGGGCCACACCCCTATCTACCCTGATCTACCCTGTCATAACCAGACAACTTCAACCCCAATGCTGGCAAGAGCTGCCGCCATCCTCAAGATTCATTATTTGCGTACTTCCCCTCAATAGCTTTCCCAGGGCAGTTAGAATTTAGAAGAAAACACAAAAACAATTAAAATGGAAATAATGCCAAGATTGTTGGCATTGGGTTGTTCTAAAGGCTGGGGGAACTTGGACCCCCCCCCAGATGTTGGGGGACTCCAACTCCAATCAACCCCCCACAAGCATGGTGAATGGCAAGAGATTTTGGGAGTTGTAGTCCAACAACATCTGGAGGGTTGAAGGTTCCCCAGGCCTGTTCTAAAGTAAAACACAATGGTGACACACATAGTGTGAGACATTATTAAACACCAGTGGCGTAGCGTGGGGGGTGCAGGGGGGCCCGGCCGCACTGGCCGCAACATCTGGGGGTTAGGGTTAGGGGGCGCAAATCCACAGGTTAGGGGGCACAAATTACTTGCCTTGCCCCGGGTGCTGACAACCCACGCTACGCCACTGTTAAACACCAAGAGCTGTTGACAGAATCTTTAAAACAAGCAGTCTATGCTGAATGCCAGCACCACATTTTGTACTATTAAAAGCCATGGAAAATGGTATACAAGTCTGGGGAAAAAACCTTTCTTGAACACGCTGCCAATCACTTAACTGGATACTTTCCCTCACCAAATTCCCACCCTCACATCTACAAAGCAGTGGTTCCCCAGGTCAAGTTGCAATGTTAATTATGGACCATCCTGTCACTCTCATCCCCCAACGTAAAGTTGAATTTTCTTGGTGGAAAAACATTTGGGTCCACTTTTGTGAACCAAAAATGCAGAAAGCATGGGAGTACATGCCTCTCAACAGGCCCAATTTTAGTGAGACATTCCAAAATCACAGAAGCCATCCAGCCTCTGATTCAATCCTGGATTGTCCCGTTTTTTAGTCCAGCACTCTGGCGTGAGTCAGCAGGCTGGTGCCAGAGAACCAGATGAAAAGACGCTCATTTTTTGAGTGCTGGATCAAAAGACACACTTTTTTTAGTGCTGGACCAAAAGACGCTTGATTTTGATCAACAGGATGTTGGAAGGTATGGGAGAAGTGTAGCCGGTCATACAGAAAATAAAAAAAATTAAAAAATGGTAAATTATCCAACCTGGTTTGTTCTATAAGGGGTTGGAAGTATCACTTTAATGTATTTTTAATCTTTTGTTGGCTGCTGCCCAGAGTGGCTTGGGAAACCCAGCCTGATGGGCGGGGTACAAATAATAAATTATTATTATTATTACTGCAGAGATATGCCATAAGAGATCCATTTTTGCTGAATTTGTGATGTGTTAGCAGAACAGGGTGTTTCTTTGTGAGCAAGGATTCTACTAGGTTAAAAAAAAAAGAAAAAGACTGAAGGGTTGCTATCTACAAGTCTCTTCTAGTTAGCCATGTTTCCCTTTGGGCACCATTAACACTTTGACTTATCTACTCTTTAATGTATCCTTGTGAGAATGCTCAGCAGTCAGAGCCAGGAATTTTCAGTTCTTGGTTTCAAGGCAAATTTTAAAAAACAAAACCTTAAAATTGAAAAACAACGGAAAACTGCATTTTATTTTAACCTCTTGGGAACTGTATAACAGACCATTGAAAGTACACAAATGCTGATAGTTTGGACCTTCAATTTAAAATGCAAAATACGAACAGGGTAAATAGTTGTGATAAAATGTTCCAAATATTTTGCTCATTTTTTTAAAAAAATGCTTTGATAGTGTAACCAGTGAAATGATTAAAAATGCTAAGGCTGGCAAAATATATAAAGCTTTGAAGAGCACATATCAGAATGGATTCTACCGTGCTGGAGACAGCCTCAGGCTTTGCAAATCCATTTCTTCCTACAATTGTGTTCAAGTGCTAGTTTATCTCCCTTGTTAAGTAACCTGTATCAAACGATCTGCAGAATATTTTGAAGTTTCTGCTGACCCAATTCAAAATAACAATGTGAAATTTATTAGTCTCTGCTGGGACACGAATTTTTTTGGGGAAGCGTGTGTCATATCTGGAGAGTGCCTTGTATATACATTTTATGCAAACTCTAGTTAAAAATGCAGAGTCTGCCACCAGTGACAAGATGAGCTGATAATGAGAGCGCCTCTGTTTCATTTCTGTGGCTGCAACCAGGTTGTTTGCCCACCCTTTCCCTGTCATGCGTTACAATAAAACTTAATGTAATTCATATGCATATACACTTCCTGCTCTCAGAAGTATGGGCTTAATTTTGTTGTTCCAAAAGCAATGAACGCAGAAAACAAAAGAGCAAGCATAGATTGCGGAGCAGGTAAAGGTAAAGGGACCCCTGACCATTAGGTCCAGTCATAGCCGACTCTGGGGTTGCGGCCCTTATCTCGCTTTATTGGCCGAGGGAGCTGGCGTACAGCTTCCGGGTCATGTGGCCAGCATGACTGAGCCGCTTCTGGCGAACCAGAGCAGCACACGGAAACGCCGTTTACCTTCCTGCCGGAGCGGTACCTATTTATCTACTTGCACTTTGACATGCTTTCGAACTGCTAGGTTGGCAGGAGCAGGGACCGAGCAACGGGAGCTCACCCCATCGCGGGGTTTCGAACCACCGACCTTCTGATTGGCAAGTCCTAGGCTCCGTGGTTTAACCCACAGCGCCACTCACGGAGCAGGAGGGAGATCTTAATAATCATTTGTCCAGGTAAATGGTGAGAGCCTATGGGTGGCCCTTTTATGAGGGGGCCTCCGTGCCTTTGAACAACCTCACCACGGAGCTATGTCTCATTATGACGCTGGTGTCATTTCACAGGCAGGTGAAGACATACTTCTTTGCTCATCTTTTGGGAGAAGGATGAGATGTACTGGGCATGTGAATTTTTGTTGCTGGTAATAATTTTATTTCTAACTGAATTCTATATTTTTTGACACTGTTAAAATGTTGTTATTTCATTCTTCATTTGGACTGTGTAGTTACCTGCCCTGAGGCCTTCAGGTTAGGGGAAATTATAAATACTTTAAATAATTAAATTAGGTTTAATGTGTGAGGGGAAAGGACAGGAAGTGGAGCAATAACTGACAATCTGTTAGCGGCAGAAAACCACCTTGCCTCATACTATTTTCGGAACAAGAAAAGATATATAATAAAAAGCAATGGGGACATATTTATAATTATTATATAGTAACAATGCTTTTATAAAATGAATATTTCTTACTTGAACACGGTGCTTTGCATATATTGGTCTTTAAGGTGCCCCAAGGCTCTCTTTTGACTTTGCTGTGAAAGACTAATGTGGTTATTCCTCTAGAAACACAAGTAAGAACTTTGCTTGTACAAAGTGTCCCAAAACCAAAGACCCATTGCTCATGGGGAACAAGCAAACAGAAAAGGTGTGTATGAATAATTCTCAAAAATACTTCCTGGTACCTACCTTTTGACTCCAGACACCTACAGATACCAGGAAGCCCATTTACGCTGCTCCAACAAGGTGCCCTACAGCGATATGCAAAGAAGGGGACTCACCAAAATGTGTAATTAGTCAAAACTACACACAAATATGTGTTTGTTAAGAGAAATTTACATGAAAATGCTGAAGAATTTTCACGATGATTTTTTTAAAAAAGAAACACAACTATTGCAAGAATTGTGAAGAACTGAATTTGAGACTGGAAAAATTGGAAAGTGAAACAATCTAAATTGACAGATCCTTCCATGACTAAGTAGGAAGTCGCTCTTCTGGTGTCACTGGGTTGTCACTTTTTGTAGTTTTTGCTGGGCTCCTGTGTCCTTCCAGAGTGTCCCAGCCTGGGGATACAGTGATAAGGAAAGCTGTGTCTGTTGCCTTTCTATCTCACAACTTTCAAAAGTACTGGGGCTCTCTGCAAGATACAGAAAAATGGGAACCCTGGTTTCTCTTTGATGCTCTCAGAACTCAGTCCACCAGATAAATTTCCCCCAAAATATTATTTCAGCTGAAACTCTGTTCCTATTATATTTACCTAAGCACTGAATTAAAATTGTATGTAGTACAAAACTGACTATATTAACATATAGCAGAAAAGTAGGCCTGTCCCAAAGAGGTTAGAGTGTAAATGAATTATGTTATATATGGAACATGGTGCTCTAATTAGCAAGGTGTTACTGGAAATAAAGAAAAGAATGATAATCTTATGATAATCAGGACCACTCTGCCTCAATAGTCCCATTCACACCCACTGCTGGTGTGCCTCTACCCCTTCATGCCATCGTACTGCCCCACTGTTCCCTTTCCTTTTATGTCCAAAGCGTGCCCATAGATAAGGGCAGACCGCTTTCCATGCCAAACTCTGGCTTCTCCGTTCATAACCACCCAGCCAATCCACAGCCACCATTTAAGTAACTGTCAAACAAGTGACCAATCAGAACCCTCTATTTTGACAGCTACTGCAATCCCAGCCAATCGGAAAAAGATGTGCCTGGAGAGTTACAAAACAGAGCCCCCTAACAAGAGCAACACGGGTACTACAGCCATCCAAGTCAGCTTCTGCAAACCCTGCTCAGTTAAGTTTGCAGAGAAGCCCTGCTGGGAATAAGGGAAAGTGTAGTGAAACCCTTTTGTAGAAAATTTCTGTAACTCCTGTAACGGATTTACACCATTCTAATGTTGTTCTACTCAGAGGGAAAATGGCTACCAGGGGAGGGGCTTGAACCCAGAGTAGCCGCAGCCGTAATCCCTGAAGCATGAGACCACACTGCCTGGGTGATAATTCTTGGCATCCTGCCCCTGAGTGCCAGACTGGAAACCATTTCAAAAACAATGCATACCAAACCTCAGTGGATTGGGGTCACAGTCAAGACAAAGTGGTATGCTTAACTTGGCTGGGAGAACAGGAAAATGCAAATGCTTACCTTTGTTTCACCTAAAAGACAGGAATGTAGAGGTTATTTGATTGACAGGGCAGGCCTGGTGCTCAGGTTTCTACCAAAGACCACTCCCAATTTATGACATGTTTATGACAAGTGTGTGATGTTTTTTTCCAGGGTTGTTATGGGTAACTTTGGGAAACTTATAGTTCTGGAATGAAGTCTTGTTGCAACAATACAGATCAGGCCTACTGGCTGCTGTTTTGCTTCTATATCTTGGCTGGAGTCTCTTATTGACAAATCCAATCCGAGCCTGGCAAACTCTCCTCGACAAAGGTAAGATAGGAGTAAACTCATAGCTAGAGTTATATTATCCTTTAAGTAAAAGTAAAAGTAAAAATAAGGGGTGGACTGGTACCTGATATTGCAGGTGCAGGAGATGGCAGGTGCAGGAGATATGGAAATAACCAAGAAATTGTGTAATTTAACAATATATAATAATTTATTTTGCTTTTTCATTACATTTAATCCCAACCCCCTTATGTTGGGTTCTTGTTAATCAGTCAAAGATGATTGCTAGACAGCAGTGAGAGAGCTGAATAGGTTAGATCCAAATATATTTACCACAGTGAGTGACACATGTAGACAGAATTTGCTTGCAATTTTTTGTAACAGCCGTTACCTATGATAAAGAGACAAGCCCTTTTCACTGTTTAGCAGTTTGTCTTTTGGGAACTGGGTTGCTGCGAAGAAAATAGCAAGCACATGGTTCTCGCCTGAGCACACATATCTCCACTTTGGATCTAGGCCAAAATCTACAAAGTACATTATCCTTCCTGGTTTAGCTTTTATTTCAGTGGATGCCCTTGGGCAAGGAACTTGCTCCATATCTATACATCATGAGACAACATTATCCTATGAACTCCTCCTATGAAGTACTATTATGTGTACATTTAGGGGTGTCGTGAGAAACCAAGCACAGCTGCCTGTGTAAAGCAAATATCGCTGCTCTGTTTCTGTGTGCAGAATGAGGGTGAGCAGCCTACCCCCTGAAGTCCTTCGAAGGTGGGGATCACATGAGCTGGCAGAACTGCTAGCCCACACAATCCCTCATTCAAAGGCAGTTCATCCTAGGCTGCAGGTCGGTCCTGTATGGGCGAGACTGGAATAGGCTACCTTTCTTTTGAAGGTACAGGCTGTACCTTCAAAGTCAGCCAGCTGCTCCATTCTGGGCTCAGAGGCTGCCCAATCCAAGCTAGGCTGCAATGAGATGTCTTTGAATGCAAGGACAATGCCAGCTGGCAGGGGGAATCAGTGCCCTTCTGGCATTTTTTTTGAACCCCGAATCAATGCTTGAAGACTGGGGCTCCCTTTGGCTGAGTTCATTTTCAGGCCAAGCAGCCTTCTGCTTACCAACACCTAACATAAATGATCCAAGTTCTACAACTTAGTAAGAACACCATGAAAATAACTTAAATAAGTCAGTCTGTTCAGCTCAAGCCAGGATCTTAGGCCAAGTTAGGGACTTAAACACCACTGAGTTTGGTTAATGGAACAATGAAATAGTGAAGGGGTTGGAATCCAACTATCTCCAGAAGAAGTGAGAGCATCACCTTGTCTGCTACTGATTTTCTTCTTCATGAGTATGACTAGTGAGCATCCACATATCATCATTCTCCAAGTAAAGACGACTCTAGTTTGGAGTGAAAGATGCCTCTTAGGTTTAAAGAGATAAGGTTTATTTTTTAAAAAGTCATAGAAATGGTTCTTATCCCTCACATAACATAGTGTCCTGCCAGACACGAACTGTAGTAACAAGTAATGAAAAATGTACCGCTGCAGTGCCCTTAGGCAAAAGGCAAACCTATCTTTGTCCTATATTCTGCGATGGATGAAAGAACTGTTTACAATTTGCTTCTGCTAATTGCATCCAGCTCTTAGAAGTTTTTCATCTGGCCTTCTCAAAGGTCCTTTGGTAAGAAGAATCAAAAACTTCATAACCAAACAGAGAATGTGAAGTCACCCACCAGAAGAAGCACAGGAAGCAAAAAGCAGAATAAAAACAAGGTCAATCAGGACAAAGTCCTGGTATTTGTGGGGCCCAGAAAACAGACTACTAGTTATTCCCCAATCCCATTATCACCCCTCCTTGCTTCATTACAACAGGCACCTTTCAGGCAATTGGCACTCCAAAAGATGATACTAGAAGATATGACGTGTCTATTACAAGCGATGGGAGTAAACTTCCCATTTATTCCAATTGGTTTTCCCCTTGCAAAAACACACTTCTCAGCTGAGACACATGTTTAGCAGGAGGAAGCTAAGTTTAATACAGAAAGCTCTTCCCAACCCACTCCCCCAAACCACGCCAAATAGATTTTCCTTGCCCATGTGGGATCAAAAATAAGTTCTAAGTAACTCATCTTCACATGGCAGCAAATTCCTAGCATACTTATCTTGGAGGAAATCCACATTGAGTGCTACAGGACCTGGGACTATACTTTAAGCCCATACAGTCTCAGAATCTCTCAGTATATAGGCATTACTTGATATGGAATTTTCAGTTACACCAAACCCTATTAAGCCCATCCTAAATAGTAGCCCTAACTGAAGAAACTGTATAGAACATCTGTATGAGTGAATTCCTAGTATGTAATAGCTTTGTGTCTGGAGGGTGGAGGGTGGGTGATGAAGGGCAAACTCGCTGCGTTTGAGTGGTGTAGACTTTTTCTTTTCTTTTTTTCTGACCTGTGGAAGCAGAAAACAAATAATGACAAGTGACATTCGATAGTTTTCAAGAGATGTATGGAAGGCCACCCAAAAGAGTCAGAAAGGGTACTATACAACCTTGACATTTGCAGGATTGGTAGCTAGGCCTCCGGTGAGCGAAGGGCAGTCACAACATCAATCCTACACTCCTCAGGGACAAACCTCATTGGCTTCAAGGCATCATCGTTACCTGCTTTGACCAAGCCTGACTTAAAAGCAAATCCTGTCTCAAATATATATGTATGAGAAGTCTGGTATCATATAAAGACTTGTCTCTGTGTTTAGAATTACTGTTGTAACTAAAAAGAATTCTTAGTTAAAACTTTTCTGCAACTGATCTCAAAGCATTTTATTGAATTATAATTGCTAGCATGGCTTGAAAGGCCATCAGTGCAACCCCCATTTTTTAAAAAAAGCCTCCACATATTAAATGTCACCATTCTCACTAGAGATTACCCCATACTTTCCAGATGATAACACATCACAGACAGGAGCAGGCAAGATGTCTAACAGGGAGGACACATCAAGAGACAGCTATGCAGAGTGCCTTGCCCAAGATTATCTAGCAAACCTGCAACTGAGCTGCAAATAGAACAGACCTGCCCTTATCACTTCTGTCAAATAAATGCACTAAAGGGTATCAATCTTGAGAGTCCCATGGACTGCAAGAAGATCAAACGTATCCATTCTTAAGGAAATCAGCCCTGAGTGCTCACTGGAAGGACAGATCGTGAAGCTGAGGCTCCAATACTTTGGCCACCTCATGAGAAGAGAAGACTCCCTGGAAAAGACCCTGATGTTGGGAAAGATGGAGGGCACAAGGAGAAGGGGACGACAGAGGATGAGATGGTTGGATGGTGTTCTTGAAGCTACCAGCATGAGTTTGATCAAACTGCGGGAGGACAGAAGTGCCTGGCGTGCTCTGGTCCAGGGGGTCACGAAGAGTCGGACACGACTAAACGACTAAACAACAACAACAAAGGGTATCAATAGTCCTGGACAACAAGAAAGAAAGAAAGAAAGAAAGAAAGAAAGAAAGAAAGAAAGAAAGAAAGAAAGAAAGCCAACATCAACTTCTTCAATTAAAAAATAGGCTCAGTTTTGCATAATTTGTTCTGTATGATTGCAATGCAGTAATCATCTGGGTGACCAGAGGATATGGAGAGCAAAAGGCATATGGTTCCAATATTAATAATTGTCATTTAAAGTTTAACATGCACCTTCCCCTCCTGCTCCATTCCCTGAAGTTCCTCCTGCCCCACCTGGAATTACCTGCCCCACCCCCCAAAAAACCCTCACTTACATTAATATTTAATTATATTCTCTGTTATGAGCATATAAGGTTAAAATATGTCAATCACACAAACCCAAGACATACTACAAATGGCTTCCTTTTCAGTAAACATTTACATACTTAGAAGGAGAATAGATTTCCCTCCACTGAAGCTCTGAATGGTTAACTCTGGGATCCTGGCAATGTGCTGTAACTGCCTCTAGCAGATAAGTGACAGCACATTGCCATATAGAAGTTATTAATTTAAACACAGCCTGGTTTCTGGTCATTTATATCCAGTGTAACACATTGAAGCACCAACAGGCATATTCAGTTTAATTGAGGGCAGACTACATGATGTGTATATTCAAGCTCTAGAGGTTTCGTTTCAAGGGGAACAGAGAAGAGAAGGAACCTGGGGAGGGTTAACCATTACTCTGAAATAATTCATTAGCATGCATATTTTGGACAGTATACTGCTTAACAAAGACCACTGCTCGGCCCACATTACAAAAGCAGCTGAAGCAGTCCAATTCATTTCCTCATGGGAGAAAACTGGATGAATAAAGAAAGAAAACAGGAACACTTGCAAGTGTTCTGCTGCTGCAGCAAGAGCTTGAATGTTTTAATCATAGTGATTGTGCAGGAATTGGACTTAAATTAAGTGCAGAATAATGACTAGGTCTGAAATCAGTGATATCCAGGCCAGGGTGAGTGCAAAAAAAAAGTGAGGAGGAGCTAGACATTAGATAAGAGCCCTCTCTGTAACTATAGCAAACAGGAAGACCTGTTCTGCTAACCAAGGTGGAATCTACACATGTATAAAAACCATTCTGAAAATGCTTTTTTAAAAAGCATTTTTAAAAAATACTTTGAATTTTCCATAAGGCTCACCATTATCATCTAGTGTCACATTGTACATTGCACTTAAAACACACTTACAATGTTTTATTTGCTTATTTGCTTATGTTTTATTTTATTTGCAGCTGTATAGCTGAGTCCCAAGATATACATAAGGCCTAATTATTGTCTGCCTGTCACAGGGGCTAATGTTAGGTGCCCTTATAGCCAGTTCCGAGGCCTGAACACAAACAGTCTCAGGATGATCACAAGGCTTGGTTGGTCTGAATCTCAGAGTTCCCAATGTAAGCCCTCTGACAAAATGAGATCGGCTCACCTGTACTCACTTTCTTAGTAAGATGGCCACCGATCTGTGAGGCAGGGTGAGGCAGCTGCTCTCACCATTTTATACTTTTATTGTCCTTTTATTGTTTTATTTTATTGTTTTACTGCCCTATTTTATCATTTCATGGTTTTACTTCCTTGTTATCTCGGATGCTTTCCCACTAAGCTAGGAGGGCGACACAGCCCAGAAAGGCGCCACTGACGCCGCCGCGGCCTCCAGCGCCACGGCAAAGGAGCTCAGCAAATTGGTCTCAATTACTTGCCTACCTTGGAAGTAGTCTCGCGGAGAACCCTGCTGCAACACCCGACGGAGCTAATGAACCGAGGTGAGACTTTTACCAACTTGACCTTTACAAGATAAATAATGGTGATGACCAGGAGTGGCTGTAGAACATCAGGCTTTTATCGGAGTGATCTAAGACCTCTCTCTAAAAGAGCTACCCTAAAGGGAACACAAACAGAAAGCACTCAGCCCTTTAAGAACAGGGGTAAAGTCAAGCCGAGTGAGAATCAGCAGGAAACTGAAACTTCTCCCTCCTGCACTGAAGGGCCGGCTGTGCAGAGAGAGGATTGTGTAGAAGAATGCCACAACAAAGGGCCAATAAAGCCCAAAGTAAATCCAAACATAATTGGTACAGACACCGAAGTACTCCCAAAACAGAGACTTAAATCCCAAGCTTCTCCTGAACCACCCCAAGTCTGAGAAGTGGAAGAACTAATGTTAAAACAAATTGCAGAGATGTCTTCGGGAAACCCTAAAACATCAAGAGACTCCTGCTTCCAACTTGAGACAAATGAGGATGAGGATTTATCAGTTATCAAATGGCTTGTGCTTTTAACTAAGGATATTGAAAATATAAAATCTCATCTGGCCACCTGTACAAAAATCCTCACTATAATGATGGACACTTGCAAAACTCTCTGTAGGGAACCCAGCGGGGTGACTGTAGAATTGGAAAGTAACAACAACTTCCTTCCTACCACCTGCAAAAACAGATCACCAAGGAAGGCCAAGAGATCTTGTAGGGCTACTGCCTTGAAAAGGAGGCCCATAAGGGTAAAAAAGAGCAGAAATGTTAAAAATTTTAAGGCAGTGCGTTACAAAAAAATGGATTTTAAAAAGCTCTTTAACCTTCTCAAGAGTATCCCAATAACTGAGACCAGTGGGAAAACTGAGAAACTTCTAACCAGGAAATCTTCTAAGCAAGAACGTTCTATAAACCCTTGCCCTGACGCTGCAATGGATTGCTTGGAACCCTTAACACCTACCTCAACACCTAACTCCAAGCAAGACATTTTGATCCAAGATCCATGGTCTTACATTCTATCCAATCCCTCTAAGAAGAGAAATCTGACAAATCTAACAAATAAAAACTGGAATCTGGTGCTGTACCAAAACAAACTCGTTTTATCAAATTATCCTAAACCCCCAGGACTCCTGTCACAAGAAGAGCGTAAAGCCCATCTATTGAACCTTTTAAAGATCTATATGCCAGGTATGCTTAATAACCCTACTGATTTGGCCCAAGTGGAATATCTATACTTCAACGGATTCCTTGCCAGAGCGGTGGTCTCATTCTATGAGGGGAGACTGGCAAAACTAGTGTACAAATGTAGAGAACATCTGGAGACGAGTGGTATAAGAATCTCAAGGTACTTTAAAAATGAAGCACCTCCAATTCCACTTATCCCCCATATTGTAAATTTGCCAAAAACTCAACATGAGATTGACCAACACGTTCTAATTGATATAAACTCTGCGGAGGACATCTCCAAACATCCTACTGGTCTGGTTGCCAAGGACTCTCAAAGGTTGGACTCCCTTGGGCCCAGGTATGCGGAGAATCAGGGAATCGACCTTGATAGCTTTGATAATAACTTACTCCACTCTTATAGCGTTCTCCCGCAAGAAGTTCAGAAAGAAATACTTCATAAAATTGATACCCTTTACTTCTGCCTGACAAAAGTGACGGAGGAACAGCTGAGATTACCTAAACAAAATATGCTTGATAGAGACTGTGGTTCAGATTCTGTCCCACGCTTATACCACCAAGAACTGGACCTGTGGTTTGGGAAGGCACCCTCCCCTGCCAGCCAACTGGTTGTTGTGGAGATGAATCCACTCTTCCATATTCTGGAGGCGGAAACCCCATCACCAGACCCATCTAACATGCATCCCATCTCTGAGGCAAATATGGCTACAACATCTGCCTGGGACAAAATGAGGGAACTTAACGAATCTGAATTAGGCTCTCCATGTAAAGTGCCCCATATGGGTCCACTTACTTGTAACTTTATTAACCCACTCTCTTCTAACGTGTGCAAGTTGAATAAATCCATAGATACCATCGAACCGGTAACAGAACCAGCTGAACCAGACCAACAAATGAGAGACGACTCCATTTTACTTTTAGCCCCAAAGAGTGAGCTGGTTGAAGACCCGACAGGTCGTATTAACAAAACTATCCAAACAATTAATGATCACTCAACTAGTGGCACGATACCTGTTGACTTAATTTCGCTCTCTCTAAGTAATACCCCCCTAATTCTACCATCTGGCTCTGAAAAGTCGACTATCTTAGGCCTAACATCTGCCTTTAGCGAGACGAGTGGCACGACTTTACACCCAAACCACCCCAATAAATCTAAACAGTTGGGATGTATAGCACGATTGCCACCTTCTCAAAGGAAAATTACTGATTTTTTTGAAGCTGAAACTCCCCCAAATGTAGAATCCCATTCCCACATGATCTGACTGCCTAACGACCAACCCAGCCACTCCTCGATGTCATTTTTATGCTGGAATATTGCGGGATGGAGGGGGAAGAAATCTGATCCAGACTTCTTAAAATTTGTTAATTTATTCCAAGTAATTCTCCTACAAGAAACTTGGGAAGAGGAGGTGATTGACATAAATGGATACGATACCATTTTGCTTCCAGCTAGCCCCTCTCTTAAAGGTGGACGCCCTAGGGGAGGTTTGGTAATAGCAATTTCCCTCAAATTGCAAGCAAAACTTACACTTGTTAAATCTTCCTCTCCTTATGCGATTTCAGGATTGATTTCAGGAGGGAAATTTGAATTACTGGTAACAAATGTTTATTTCCCCCCTGGGGGGCAGGTAGTGGACCTCCATTCCAAATGGGAAACACTTGAAGAACACCTAGCTTTCTGTTACACTAAGTTCCCAAACATTTCAGCAGTCATGGGAGGTGATTTTAATGCTCGTACAGCTGCAAACTGGGAAGCGCTAGGCAAGGCCAAATGGTGGGTCATACCTGATCACCAGAACTTGGATTTCTCCCCCCATATACAGAGAAAATCGAAAGATAATAGGGTTAACGAAGCGGGAACCCTTCTTTATCAGCTGATTTTACGTTTGAATTTGATAATTTTAAACGGAAATTGTCCCCCGGATATTCCGGGTGAGTTTACTCATTTGAGCACACTTACAAATAGTGTTCTCGATTATTTTATTGTTTCCGGAGATTTATTCCCAATTTTTTCTTATTTTAAAATAGAAAACGTCCAAATGAGCGACCATCTCCCCTTGAGTGCCAAGCTTTCCCTAGACTGGCAGTCTATCAAGTCTAGACACCCCATATATATGGGAATAAATACTGCAGAACAAGTGAGAGGAATAAAATGGTCAGTAACTCAAGCCCAAAAATACATGGAATTCTTCCAACAAGAGATAATTTAAACTCATGTTGTTTTAGATTTAGATCTGTATGGGCATGAACAAATTATTAATTCATTCTCTCTGCTTACAGAAGATCTTATGTCCTTTTTTACAGTACCAGCCATCCAAGTAAATCGGGCCCCTTTTAAGACCGGTGCCCCTTGGTTTAACTTAAAATGCAAACAAGCTAGACGACATCTCTGTGCCATTTACAATGAATATAAATCTTCTGGTGCTTTAGTATTACCTAGGAATTACCAACAAGCAAAAACAGCATATAAGCAAGCCCAGAGAATGGCTAAGCAAGAGTGGCAACAAAATCGCTGGCAGGCGCTTATAGTCACCTCTAGTTCATGTAGCTCACGGCAATTTTGGCAATTGGTTAATAGAAGATCAAGGAGATACCCCTTAACAATAATTCCTGCCCTGGTCTGGAAATCCTTTTTAAGGAAATATTTTGCGTCACCAGATTCCAATACCAACGCTCTTGATGATGTATTTGATCATCTCCCCATCTGGCCTCCTACTGACCCCGATGAAATCTTGAATTTAATCTCTAAACTTAAAATCAGCAAAGCCCCTGGGCCAGATTTGGTTCCGGTGGAAGCCATAAAACTACATTCCGACTGGTGGGCAAAAATCCTGGCTGTTACTTTCGATGCTATTAATGCAACTGGAAGGGTGCCAAAAATATGGAAGGACGCTATTATAATTCCAATATATAAAAAAGGCTCCCCAGACGATCCGGAGAATTATAGGAATATTAGTTTACTGTCAATAGTTGGAAAGATATACGCACGTTTTCTGCTGAATAGACTTACCCAATGAGCTGAAGAAAAGAAACTGATAGGCCCCGAGCAAGCAGGATTCAGACCGAACCAGTCAACTACGGATCATGTTTTAGTCTTGCTCCATCTAGCCCAGAAATATTCCTCTTCAAACCGAGGCCAACTTTGTGCGGCTTTTATCGACCTTAAGGCTGCATTTGACAGCATCCCCAGAAGGTTACTCTGGGAAAAGTTGGCCCGATGGGGAATTGATAGAAGACTTTTATGGTTAATAATCCAGCTGCAGGAGGGGTCGACTGCTAGGGTGAGAATAACCCAAGCCGGCGATCTCACAGACTCTGTGCCCATCAACAGAGGAGTCCGGCAAGGATGTATCCTAGCTCCTTTTCTTTTCAATTTATTCATTAGTGACATGAGGATACCATTGGCTGAATCTCAGGAAATCATCCATGCCCCCCGTCTTGCAAACTATCGTTGCCCATTATTACTCTATGCTGATGATGCTGTGATTTTATCCTTCTCAAGAATTGGCCTCAGGAGAGCATTAAAATTCTTTGTTTCATATTGTAAAACAAATTCTCTCACTATAAATCAATCTAAATCAAAAGTACTAATTTTCTCAAAAAGTCGGAAATCCTATAAGTGGCAATTAGATGGAAAACCTATTGAACAGGTCTATAAATTTCAATACCTGGGAGTTTTTCTCCAATATAATCTGGGTTGGAAGGCGCATATTGCACATATTTTAAACAAGGCCAAGGCCCTGTCCTTTGCGCTTTTGCGCCTTTTCTTTTCGGACGGGGCTCTTCATGTTCCATCTGCCTTGAAAGTATTCAAAGCTAAAGTAATTGCAACATTGGCATACAGTGGTGCCTCGCAAGACGAACGCCTCGCAAAACGAAAAACTCGCAAGACGAAAGAGTTTTCCGTTTTTGAGTCGTTCCGCAAGACGAATTTCCCTATGGGCTTGCTTCGCTAGAAGAAAGCCCATAGGGAAATCTCCGGGGACCTCTTTTAAATGCTGGCGGTGGGGAGCAAAGCCTTTTGCCCCCCTCCGGCCTTCAGAAGAGGTCCAGGAAGGCCGGCGGGGGCTGAAAGGCTTTGCTCCGCACCGCCAGCATTTTAAAAGCGGTCCGGGATAGCAGGGAAGCGCGCTGCGCTTTCCCGCTATTCCGGACCGCTTTTAAAATGCTGGCCGTCAGGAGCAAAGACTTTTGCCCCCCGCCGGCCTTCAGAAGAGGTCCTGGACAGCATTTTAAAATGCTGACCCCCAGCATTTTAAAAGCCCCCTGGACAGCGGAGGTCTTCTGAAGGCAGGCGGTGGGCGAAAGTCTTTGCTCCCCCCTGCCTGCCTTCCCGGGATAGCGGAGAAGCGCAGCGCATTTCTCCGCTATCCCAGACGGCTTTTGAAGGCAGGCGGGGGGGAGCAAAGACTTTCGCCCACCGCCTGCCTTCAGAAGACCTCCGCTGTCCAGGGGGCTTTTAAAATGCTGGGGGTCGGCAGCGAAAGCTTCGCTGCCGCCCGCCAGCATTTTAAAATCACCCCGGGACAGTGGAGAAGTCTCCGCTGTCCCGGGGGCTTTTAAAATGCTGGCGGTCGGCAGCGAAGGCTTCGCTGCCGCCCGCCAGCATTTTAAAATTGCCCCGGGACAGCGGAGAAGTCTCCGCTGTCCCGGGGGCTTTTAAAATGCTGGCGGTCGGCAGCAAAGCCCTCCTGTCCCTGGAGCTTGCGGGGCGGGAGGTGGGGAGAAGGGCTTTTCTTCCCACCGCCAGCCTTCAGAACAGCCTTCTGAAGGCTGGCGGTGGGAAGAAAAGCCCTTGTCCCCCCCCCAGCCTTCAGAAGAGGTCGGGGGGCAGACTGTCCCCGGACCTGGTCTGAAGGCGGTTTCCATAGGAACGCATTGATTGATTTTCAATGCATCCCTATGGGAAACCGTGCTTCGCAAGATGAAAAACTCGCAAGAAGAAAAATCTTGTGGAACGAATTAATTTCGTCTTGCGAGGCACCACTGTATGCTGTTCCTTTATGGGGGACCGCAGTAAACTTGATGCCCTTGGAGGTAATTCAAAATCAATTTCTAAGACGACTGCTAAAACTTCCTCAGTGCGTTAGTAACGCAGCTATTCGCTTAGAATTAAAAATTACATCTTTAGAAAATACTCTTTGGAGGCGCAGCCTTTGTTACTGGTTGTCCTTAAGGCATAGGCTCTCGAATCTGTATTTGATCCAATGCCTCTGGAGAGATAATTTTCCCATCCTAGGGGCAAAAGAGATCCATTCTAAAGTAGTGACCTATGGATTGTCTCCATCAGAATTATTGGAATTGGACCTAGCCACAGCAAAAATAAACCCTCACTCAAAAACTTGAGGAGATTGACCTACAACAAAACACCATTTTGGGTAGTGGCACTTGCTCACCATTAAATCTTGGCATAGTGCCCTCACAGCAGATACCATCTTATTTGACTTCTTTGTCTGTAGCGGCCCACAGATATGCCTTTATTAAGGCAAGATTTAACGCCTTTCCTTCCAATGTCTTGAATAATAGATTTTCCAATGGTCGGATCTCAGCGGTGTGTGTATGTGATAATAGATCTATAGAATCTTTACAACATATACTATTCTGTTGTTCACTACATTCAGTTTCTCGGATCAGATTTTTGTCCCCTTTATTATTGGAAATCTCAGGTGACTCCTTGGAAACACAGCTAATACATTTATTGCAAGATTCTGATCCGAGTAGATCCCTTTCTGTTGCCAGATTTCTGATAACAGTATTAGCCTATAAAAGGAAAAATGGATTACTCTATGATTATTGATTTTGCCTAAATAATATTGATTTATACTGATAATTTGATATTTTAAGTGCTATATTGTTCTTATTTTAATGGAATTTAGAAACTTACGGTTTGAGATGTATTTGATTTAAACGTAATTTAATTTATTAATTTTATCTTGTTATACCTGTTTTGCTGTATGATGTATTGAATATGGGCCTATGGCCGTAATAAACTATCTATCTATCTTTTCAAAAGCAGCCACACTCAAGTAAACAGTAATACCAGCAGTGATCCTAAGATTGATATTTCTGCAGACTCATACTGCATGACAAGGGGAAAGAGCTGTTAACATTTCTCCTGTCCTTTGAGGCTAGGGACAGGTGGCAACCCTGATGTTCAATAGGTATTTCAGCGCTTTTGAGAGCAGAGACGGACAGGTCTCTGGGCTGCTGTCTGCTGCTATTTGTTGCTTGGCAGCATCACCAAGTTCCATCGTGACCTCAAATTAGTTTTCTCACAACAAGCAAGAAATGCAGGGCAGAGAGCCATATGACCTGCTGTAATACCTGAGGAGAGCTTACACAATAACCAGAGGCTGGAAAATGAGGAGGAGAAACAAAGCCCTCCTTTCCACTTATTTCAGAACAGCTCTGATAAGTGTTGGCCAGAGTTGGTTCAGGGGTATATCAGTAACACCCACCACCAAAACAAAACA
This sequence comes from Podarcis raffonei, assembly GCF_027172205.1. Classification (NCBI taxonomy): domain Eukaryota; kingdom Metazoa; phylum Chordata; class Lepidosauria; order Squamata; family Lacertidae; genus Podarcis; species Podarcis raffonei. Next base: position 73,216,183 of record NC_070603.1, read on the forward strand.
AGATTACTAGCTCTCATATACAGACAGAACAGAATGCCTGCCCATAGCTAGTATTTGTTATATTTACATTTCCACAGTATGTACAAAACATAGCACTGCAAGCTTAAGCATAACAATATTTTGGTCCTGTACCATATGGACATACATTTCTCATAGATATGAGACTGTAGCTTCATCAAGGTCCACCCTGCCTCCTTCGGTCATGTGATGCCAGATATATTTAACATATAAAGATAGTACATAGTAGGCAATATCTTCATATTCCTAATACAGCTGATAAGACATAGAAACCGGGACCCCAGTGATCGACTTCATCCTGAACATTCACTGTGACAAGATTTACTTCCTTTCTGCTTTTCATGTTTGTAGCTGACATTTTGGGGTACTGAAGTGGACATTAAAATATTATTCTAAAGCTTCACCTTTTGGCCTTTGTCATCTACCTGTTTCCACTACTGAGAACTTCACATTCCAAAGTACAAAATCCTGATAGCTGCTGGAAATATTTGCCCTCAATGAAACTGGAACAAAAGGCTACAGCTCTGCCTTAGAGAATTTGTTACATCTATAATTTCTCCTCTCCAGCAAGCAACATGTGATGGATTGAAAACTACAAATTTCAGCCTGACTGCGCTACATTTCTGCCTACAAATAGTAGAGTTACACAACTGACTGTAGCAGTGCACAGGAATTGGGTAAATAGCTTCTAGCACTTACGGTGAAGCTCAGCTGAACTCATGGCTGGAAAGCTGCCACAATGGCTGCCCACAACAGCAACGCAAACATGTTCGGATCTCGCCTATCTATATATTTCAAACAACTGTGTTTATCCACCCTAATAAACTTATGTTGGCAAGTTCACAACAGAAGCATTCCTTGAGGCTGCATGATTCCTGGGAGTCTTTACAAAGGCAGCAATGGGGGTTGCTAAGCAATTGGAGGTTAAAATAAAACAAGCCATCCCCCAATTCAATTGTTTTGTTGCTAAAAGAAAAGCACTTGGTGGTTTAATAAAATATATAGTGATTTATTTTCAGATTAGATATAGATTCTGAGCAAGAATATATATGTTGAGAGCAATGCTCATAAATTCTTGCAGCGAGACTGCAAAAGGGCAAGGAACAGCTCCAGTCAGATCAGCCCATCAGGAAGCAGAATGGATCAGAACATACAGCAGGGTTTTCCCTCCTTCCCCTTCACTTCTCATTTCTAAGAGGATGTTGCTCTGTTTTACGCACACTGCCTCATCCACAGACCATGCATTACACTAAAGAAGTTCATCAATAACATGTGGCACCTGGCCCAAAGCTTAGTGCTGGAGAGAGGATGACAGGAGTCAGATGGGTTCTACAAGTCTGACCTGGAGCTCCCAATGCACTTCCTGAGTTTATACTAGGAAAAATAGAGGAAATGTCCGTGTGGGCTCACTCTTTGTACAGTAATGTAAAGCAAAGCTAGAACACATTATCTTACAATGCAAAAATTAAATCAAATTATGCTCTAAGTGTCACCCACCCGCCCACCCACCTTTTTTTCTTGAGGGTATTGTGTAAACACGTCAGCAGTCTATGCAGAGTGAACTTGATGATCTTGGACCACTGTCTATATTTCTTTTTAACTCATCTAACAGGATAAAATTTATTAAGCCCTTGTATGCTCTCTGCAACAAAAGTTGGGGTTCAATTGTGGTCAGGGCCACCAACAAGTACAGCAAGCACTGATTTACTGGGCCTTAGAACCAGCAGCGCCCCCAGATTCTCATCTTCCTTCCTTCCTTCCTTCCTTCCTTCCTTCCTTCCTTCCTTCCTTCCTTCCTTCCTTCCTTGTAGGTCTATAGCCCTCCTAGGGGGGAAAAAAGCTATGAAAGGAAATGTGCATGTCCCCTTCGAAGTAATTTATGCAAAATGAGCAAACCTGGCTGCTCCCACCATTCAGTGTTTCAAGCCAATGAGTGAAGTTAGAGTTGTGATTGATGAGTGAGTTGTTTGGACACTGTGATGGGAATCTCTAGGGTCCTAAAGAGCTGCTGTTTTCCCCTCTTCTTTAGTGCACTTTTCCAGTTTCTGTCTGTCTTATTTTCTGGCATTCTTCCTGTGGTGGCTTTGGCTGCGATTGTCTGCAAATACTACTGCAATATAACTGTGGGTGGTTGTTAAATAATCCCATCCCCAATTGGGAAGTGCAAAATGGGAAAACTTTGCAAAGAGCTTTAGGTATGGCTCTTGCTGGGCGGGAGCTAAAGACCAGGCACTCATTAGGAACCCACCTATTCAAAAGTAAATCTCTGCGTCTTTTATGGGACCTGCTTACTCTCAGGTAAGTGAGTAAAGGATTATAGGCTAGGCTTTGGTTTAAGGTTGGCACTAAGGTAAAGCAGGGTTATTGTGCCTTTAACAGCTGTGTGGAAGGCAGACATTCAACAAGATTCAGATCTTTCAAGCATGGACATTCAGTTATGGAGAAAGCTTCATGTGTTTGCATTCTGTCTATCAACCATTTTATAATGTTTGTGGCTACTGTTTCATTTTTGGACCCTCCACTCCACCTGCAAAATATGACACAAAACATGCAAATTTGTGCCAATCTGTGTTTTCTTTTGCAAGTGGGCCAGCATCACTCCACCTATCCACATACAGAAAATTCTGTCTGCAGGTTTGATTGTGGTTACCACCAATGCTTTTTTTTCTTTCTTAAAAAATGTTTAGGGGTACTCTCAATGTGACTCAAGAAAATCGCCATTTTATAGTGCAAATCGGGAAAAATAAATACAGTAAATGGACAAAAGTACAAAGATTCACAAAATGTTTAGGGGTATGTGTAACCCTGCGTCCCCATCCTCCCAGAAAGAAAGCACTGGTTACCACTACAACTACTGCTACTACTTGTTATGGAACCACCTCCCTCCCAGCTCGAGTGCTCTGCCTTGATGCTGCCAAATCCTCAATGCAGCAAAACATTTAAGTGTTTGCTTCATAGTATCACTGTATGAGAGCATAGTATAACTCTTTCTAGGCTTTGGGGGATTAGAACATCTGAGTGGAGGTAAGGATTGCCAATTGATTGTCAGTTTATAAGGATTAGCTGCAATGAATGTCTCCAATTCCCAAAACAAGCGAACATATAGATCAAAACCAGTTAATAAAACTGTCCACCTTCTGTCCACCATATGAAAAGAGATCCCCACTTTTTAAAACACGCACACACACGCGCGCGCGCACACACACACACACACACACACGTATTTCATGTATTTGTGGCTGCCAGGTGCTGCTGGAACAGGACTGGGCTCTGAAGGAAGGATGAGGGGAAAGAATAAAATTCTTCCCAATTATTGGCATAGAGTCTGTTCCTAAAATTTCACACACACCCATCACATCTGCCAGAAATGATACGCTCAAAGAGACACATATAAATAAAACAAAATGAATGACTAAATAAATAAAGGACCTTAAAGTATCTTTAAAGAGTGCTTGATGTGAAACAAGACGACCACCCCCCCTTGGGGAAATGTAATTGGGAGCAGCCTGAAGCAGCCTTGAGGGGGGGGCTCATTGCTGTCTCTGGTGCCCTGATGAGATCACATTGGACAGAGATACTGAGCAGGTAGGGGGGGGAGGCACATAGGAGGGATGGACATGTTTCCTTGCTTTCATTCTCTATGTGTAGTGACCTTCCTGTCAATGCTAGTTATCCTTGCAGTTGTGGACTCAGGGAAAAACCCAGAGTAGATAAACTTTCCACAGTATAAACAGCAGAAGCAGAGAGGAGGGGCAAGAGGCAAGAAAACAACCTAATGGACTGATGCTCCACTGCTCACTGGAAATCAAGTCAACACGGGAAGATGAGTGCGGTGGGATGTGTTGGAGAGGGGAGTGGAAATCACACCAACTCGCCAGCCCGGTGGAGAGAAAAGGCAATCGAAAGCAATTACATGGACCCTCATAGTTTCCACAGGGGGTGCCAGATGAATAGTGCGCTGATCAGAAGGGACTGGCTTCATCAGGACAACAAGGAGCCTCAAACAATGGTTGCCCACAAAAAGAGAAAGGAAGAGTGAGATGAAAGAATCTGAGCTGATACAAACAAGGGAGCCCGTGGAGCCCAGCGAAACAAACAACTGACATTGTCTGTTCAGCAGGCTGGAATAACAACATTTGATACCCAAGACACACTCACTGCACTTTAACTATTGTGCCACAAAGAAGCTGCAACAAGAAAAGAGAGAAGGATGCTATTGCAATTCAGGAAGCTCAATGCCATTCAAAGCCAATAAAATCCAGCAAATTGGGGCTATTTTGTAGTTTTCCTAAACAATTGCAAACCATTCCTTTTGCTATCTGAAAACATATAGTGAAAACACATGAAAAGGTCAATCACTCATGTGATTATTTACTATGTGTGGCTCATCACTGTGGGTTAAACCACAGAGCCTAGGACTTGCCAATCAGAAGGTTGGCGGTTCGAATCCCCACGACGGGGTGAGCTCCCGTTGCTTGATCCCTGCTCCTGCCAACCTAGCAGTTCGAAAGCACGTCAAAGTGCAAGTAGATAAATAGGTACCGCTCCAGCGGGAAGGTAAACGGCGTTTCCGTGTGCTGCTCTGCTTTGCCAGAAGCGGCTTAGTCATGCTGGCCACATGACCTGGAAGCTGTACGCCGGCTCCCTCGGCCAATAAAGCGAGATGAGCGCCGCAACCCCAGAGTCGGTCATGACTGGACCTAATGGTCAGGGATCCCTTTACTTTTTAATGTTGTAACCTGCCATGGGACCTTAGGGTGAAGGGTAGGCAATAAATAAATAAACTTAAAGTTGACCTTCAGAATCAGTCACTTTGATGATTAATGTGTTGAGCCCACATTTGGATCCTGCACACAGTTACTTAAATAATCAATCAATTAATCAATCAATCCATTTATTAAACCAATTATAAAGTCTCAAGATTTCAGGAAATAAAACTTTCAGCACTGCAAATTGCATGACAGCCATACCATCAACATTAACTGAGGTGCTGGAACACCAAAGTTATACGAACATTTGCAAAACGGGATTTCACAGGTAATGTTAGAGAATATCATTATGAGGATTCAATGGAGGTGTACACATAGCGTACACTGACCACTGCCAACAAAAATGACACCTGAGGAATACTATCTTGAGAACAAAAACTGAATGAGCCTTTACACACAGTGATTGTGTGTGGGTGTGATACACAAACACACACAGACATACATGGAAGAGAGGTGTACAGAGAGATAGATAGCTCTTGCATATAATCTGTGTCACTAACCATTCTGTCCATTTGACTGTTTTCCTCTGCAAAGCTGACTGCAGTGGAGTGACACAAAGTCTGTTTGACGTGAAGGGAACAAATTATTCACAACCTCCCTGCAAATTGTTAAGCCATGTGGCAGCGCATATAAAATGAGAGAGAAAAGAGGAAAACTCAATCCTCTGCCTGGCAAAGCGATCAGGGGGAAAGCACTAACTGGAAAAGATGAAAGATTAAAAATGTCACCAGGAGAACATCGCTGTGAACACTCATCCATGTTACAATCCAAGGAGCTACCTGACACATGGACTCAAACTTGCAAAATGAAAGTGCCTCAGAAGGGTAAACCTGTCACTTTAGCAAGCATTGGTTTTATACCCAAATTTGTTTACCGATGAAACAGAGTACTCTCCTGTTGTAGACACATGAGCCAACAGCAGCAATATAAACCTAATAAAAGTCTGCAACCTCATGAAGTAGTGAGTATTCCCCCCCATGACTTCTGTAAGCTATTAGAAAAACCAAAAACCTTTTAGTTTTTTAAAAAAATGAATTTGGTGAGTACTTGCAATGGAAAAAGATAGTACTTGTGCCTACAAGGTAGCTTCCACATGGCACAATAAATATGTTGGCTTTGTGACTGATGTAACACAAATGCCTTAAAGTAGTTTGACAAACAAAAATTAATTTTTAGTTTTCCCCACTCCATGCTAGTTTCATACTTGGATAGCAAACGTAACCGAATGCTCCTCCGTACAAAATATTTTCTTCACACAGAGAACTAAACACTGGGAGAAAAAGTTCTAGCCTAGCTATTTCCCTGATATGCTAGTTTTCTCTATGAAGACATTGCTTTTTCTGTGAAGGAACAGCCAGTCATGTGAGTTCCTACCCACAACATGCAGTCCAAAGTGGTACAGACAGGACAAAGGCTTACTTCTTCAATAAAGATTAGGCTATAGTGCCAATGCTTCAATAAACTTAGAGGAGAAATCACTAAAGAATTCCTGTTTATTATTACATCTTGTTACAATTACATCCCATATTTCATGCAAGGAATGAAATACTGTATAGCATACACTGTTCTCCCCTCCATCCATTTTCTCCTTGCAACAACACTGTAAAAGTTAGGCTGAGGGAGGAAGTAACACAAGGTCACCCAGTGAACTTCATGACTGTATAAGGACTTGAACTTGGCTCTACTCTTTCCTAATCTAATACTTTAACCACTATGCTACACTACACCAACAAGTGTATTATGGTTCCTTGAAGATTTTAATAAATATTGTTGCTGGGTCATAGCCAAGGTCCATTTAGCTCACATCCTTTGACTATGGTGATCCAGATTATGTGAGGATGGAGGGGATCAAAAGCAAAACACGATGGTAATATTCATATACTGTTCTTAAATCTTTAATAATTTCTGGAGAATCTGAGCTCCTCAACCAGGACCAAAGGAAACCAAGAGAGCTGAAGCTAAAAGAGTGGTTTAGCCAACGTTTAAAAAAGCAATTTATGCTAGTTGCCATCATAGCATTCTGTAGCAATAAATGTCATAAAATAATCATTTGAGCATTTTGTGGAGTGATTCATCTTTTCATTTTTCATAAGCCTACAGTCTGTCAGTTTCAGGCAAGGAATACGGTTTGGAACTTGAATGTTATATGAACTTTTCCCTTGCACATTTTCTCTATATCAGTCATCTATATTTATAAAAGACAGTTCCTAACATTCTGCCCCACTCTCCTAATTGTCCATTATATTGTAGTATGACCAAAAAAGGGTGAAAAAAGATTTCAGGATGGGGCTATGCCATTCAAGCATCCATGACAGCTAGTGGGAGTAATCAGGGACAGAGGAAGGTGTCTCATTCCAGGTGACACTATTTGTCCAACTAGCCCAGTACTGTCAACTACTCTGACTGTCAGTCACTCTCCAAGGTTTCAGGCAGCTGTGTTTCCTATCACCTACTGTACTACCTGAACTTTTAACTGGAGATTCCGGGGATTGAATCTGGGATGTTATGCATCCAAAATATGTTCTCTACCACTGAGTTATGACGTCTAGCCTAAGCAACAGGCTTAGGCTGTTGGAAGATCATAGAATCAAATAATTGTTGAGTTGGAAGGGACCATGTGAGTCATCTAGTCCAACCCCCTGCAATGCAGGAATCTCTTGCCCAACGTGGGGCTCGAACCCACAACGTGGAGATTAAGAGTCTCAAACTCTACTGACTGAACTACCCAGACTCCCAATATGTATCACAATGTTCCCTGTATAATTCCCCAAGAGGGGAATTTTTGAAATACCGTATTTTTCTGTCTTTAAAACGCCCCCTTGTATAAGACACCCCCTATTTTGGGGGACTCAGATTTAAGAAAATGGGGGAGTCACTATCTGTGTATAGGATGCCCCATAATTTTTGACATTATTTTAAAGGAAAAAAACCCTAGTATTATACATGGAAAAATATGGTACATCCTTCTGTTTCCTTTTTGAACAGTATTGAGAAAGCCTATAAAAAGTATATAATAATAATATGTATATCGTTTCAATTCTATTAATGTTTAATTGTTTTTAATGATTTTTTTGTTTTTGTTTTTAGTGATTCTTGGTTTTATCTGGAAGCTACCTTGAGTGCCATCAAGGGAAAAAGCATGATATAAATAAATAATAAATAAAATAAAATGAATCTGATAGGGTTAACTATGTAATATATACAGTGCCTTTGCTCTAGCAGCTCAAATGATGAGATTAAAATGTATCACACAAAATGAGATTTAGTGTACCAGGGACCAAATGCATCTCTTAACTTGATTGTAGTTTTGTGATGGTTAATGATTTTTAGGAAATAAATTTAACTAACTGAACCCATCTCATTGATTACATCCACTTACTTGCTTCATTTATTCATATAAACAAATAGCTTCATTAACTCCTACCTCCAATTCTAGATGCCTCATTGACAAGGACCTAATCAGATATGTCTAAGTGTGTATGTGCACATGTGCAAAGTTTTCTACACACACAGCATAGTTCAGTGGTTAAGAGTATTGAACTGGGAAATCACTATTTGAATCTGTATGAAGTCCCATGGACCTGGGGCCTGCCACTGTCTCTCAGCCTAACCTACCTCAGAAGGTTTTTGGGAAGACAAAATGGAGGGGAGAGAACTGTGTGCCTTGAGCTCCCTGGAGGAAAGGTAGAGTAGAAATACAACAACAACAACAACAACATTTTATTAAAGTATTTGGAATGACATCTAACTCAAGAGCTGGTCCTAGGATGTTGTTGTTGTTGTTTAGTCGTTTAGTCGTGTCTGACTCTTCGTGACCCCATGGACCAGAGCACACCAGGCACTTCTGTCTTCCACTGCCTCCCGCAGTTTGGTCAAACTCATGCTGGTAGCTTCGAGAACACCATCCAACCATCAGTGGTCCTGGGATAACCACTCTCTATTTTATATACCCAGTAACAAAACAAAACAAGAATTTCAAGCAAACCATACTGCCTCAACAAATTGTATTTTCTTAGCATTAGCTGCTGCTGGGCACCTTAGCTTACTGGGGAAAGGAAACTTAAGTCAGAGAAGAGTGAAGCCCAAGTAGTTTTCCCATCCCGAAAGTCCCAATCATTTTGCTTTTTCCCTTGAGATTTAGATCAAGTGGCCTTCCATATGCTTTAGCATGGATGCTTTATCTGAAATTCCTGCACTGCAGGACTAGAAGACACTTTGGGTTCTTCCCAACTATACAATTCTATGATTCTATGTTGCTGGACTCCCAACCACCATCAGAAGGTGGAGGAACTATGAGAACTGTAGTTGAACAACACCTGAGCCACAGATTTCCTATCTGTGATTTAGCTATCACCCTGCTTATTTTAGTTGTTCTTCTTTTTCTTTCCTTCTTTCCTTCTGTTACGCCTATTTTAATGGCAGGGAGTAAAACTCTCAGGACTGTTCTAAATGAGCATGGTAAGATAGCCTCATGCAGAGCTTCCAAAAGCATTCAGCATATAAACACTGCTTTAAATAGTTAAATGCTACACTTTTAAAGTACTTTTAAAACATAGTGTGAGGTCATTCTAGGATGCCTAGATTCATTTCTGTTTTGCCACAGTCTTAACGTGTGACCTTTCAATTCAATCAGAGGTAGATATTTTGAAACTACAAAGGGCCCTTGGGCATCTGATTTTCATGAAAATTTGCTGGAGCTATGTGACTATACATGCCCTTTTAACCTTTGAAAAATCTTTCTCTTAATCTTGCTGCCCTTTATTTCCCTGGCTATAAAAGGGGGATATGGGATTTACTTCATCTTTCCCACTGGAGAATAAAAGGCAAGCACATTAAGTGTGAGTGTGTGGCTTTCATACACACTAAAATAACAAGATACAGAGAATATAACAGAGAACCGTATTATGGTGATAGAAGGTATCTCAAAGGCCATCTAGTCCAATTCCCAACATTGGGCAGAAAAATCTATTGACCTTTCTTCAAGTTATCTGTTTTACAAGCATGACAGATGCAAAAAAGGATGCAACAGCCTGATTCTTTGAATATTGCCACTTCAAGGCAATCCAAGCACCTCAGGGATGGAACTGCTTTCCTTCATTTTTCCAGTAAGGATGAGGGAGAGGGGCAGGGCTTTAGGAAAAGACTGGGCAACAGCAGGCTGGATGGGTAGGCTTTGTGGTGCCAGTGGTTCCTTGCTCTTAATATGTACCCCTTTCCCACTGAACAAATGGTCAGGCAAAAATACAAATAAAGATTGACCTAGAATGCAAGAATACTCACTAGAAGAAGCTTGAACAACATTAACAATGTTTTGAGTGTTGCAGCAATCGCTGATACAATGGCATTTTTGTGTTCATAACTGAGCATCTCTCCAAGTGTATTTGATGTCTTTTCATAAAAACAGCATAGCATATTTAATGGTTCAGAAGGGTTTCTCTGAAGTTTCATTTCTGAAAGATGAACCGAAGTCTGGATGCCGCAAAACAAGGGAGTCAGTCGTATGCTTGAATTTAAACACATGTGAGGATTTGTAAGACTAGTTTAATTATTAACAATGTGCTGAGATGCTCCACAAAGGGAGTGCATATTCTGCATGTCAGAACAGAGATTAAGATTTTAATTAGCTAATATGTTTTTCAATAAAGACAAATCAAAAGCTGTTCAAAATCTATGCTTTAAACAAAAAGCATATGTTCTTGACAAAGGCGCACACAGCTTTCAGAACAATTTCTGATTTGCATTTCCATTATATCAGTCCACAGCTCCATGCATATACTACTATACTTTGACACACCCTTCCGCATACTTCTCTTCAAACTGATCGGCCCCACTAAATGTCTCTGAAAAGGGAGTGTCATAGATTGAGTCCCAAGACAGATACATTAGCTGCAGCTCCCGTTTCATGCTGCTGGACTCCAGCTCTCATCAGTTCCAGCCACAATAGTCAATAGTCAGGGATGCTAGTCTAGCAAGCTCTGTGGGTCAAATGTCCACCACCCCTGCAAGTAGACCTTTTCACAAGTTAAATGAAGAAAGAGCATTCACACATTTGTCCCTGCTCCTGGACTCCATGCATTCAGCTGAAGGTCTGAATAAAGAGTGTGTTAAGTACCGTATTTTTCGCCCTATAGGACGCACTTTTTCCCCTCCAAAAATGAAGGGGAAATGTGTGTGCGTCCTATGGGGCGAATGCAGGCTTTCGTTGAAGCCTGGAGAGCGAGAGGCGTCAGTGCGCACCGACACCTCTCGCTCTCCAGGCTCCAGGAAGCTATCCGCAAGCCTTGCACGCCCGGGGGGAGTTCCCCCAGGCGTGCAAGGCTTGCAGGCGGGAGCCTGCAGCGCAGAGCATGGGGCGCCCTCCGGAGGACGCCCCGTGCTTCGTGCAGGTGTCGGCAAGCCTTGCACACCCGGGAGATCTCCCCCCTGGCGCGCAAGGCTTGCGGGCGGCAGCCTGCAGCGTGGAGCACGGGGCGCCCTTCGGAGGATGCCCCGTGCTTCATGCAGGTGTCCGCAAGCCTTGCGCGCCCAGGAGATCTCCCCCCGGGCGTGCACGGCTTGTGGGCGGCAGCCGGCAGTGCGGAGCATGGGGCGCCCTCCGTAGGACGCCCCGTGCTTCACGCAGGTGTCCGCAAGCCTTGCGCGCCCAGGAGATCTCCCCCCGGGCGCGCAAGGGTTGCGGGCGGCAACCTGCAGCGCGGAGCACGGGGCGCCCTTCGGAGGACGCCCCGTGCTTTGCGCAGGTGCCAGCAAGCCTTGCGCACCCGGAAGATCTCCCCCCGGGCGCGCAAGGCTTGCGGGCGGCAGACTGCAGCGCGGAGCACGGGGCGCCCTCCGTAGGACGCCCTGTGCTTCGTGCAGGTGTCCGCAAGCCTTGTGCGCCCGGGGGAACTCCCCCCGGGCGTGCACGGCTTGTGGGTGGCAGCCGGCAGCGCGGAGCACGGGGCGCCCTCCGTAGGACGCCCCGTGCTTCACGCAGGTGTCCGCAGCCTGCCGCCCCGGGCGTGGGGCGCCCTGAAGCAGAGCGCCCCTCGTGCCGGGCAGACATCGGCCAGCCCCACAAGCTCGGGGGACAGCGTGGAGGCGCAGCGCCACCATCCCAGTGTTCCCCGACCTGGTTTTTGGGGGGAAATAAAGGAAATTTTTTTCCCTTTATTTCCCCCCCCCCCAAAAAAAATTGGTGCGTCCTATGGGACGGCGCGTCCTATGGGACGAAAAATACGGTATAATTGTTTAATTGCACACTGAAGTAGAAAATGCCTATATGTATATTGCGGAAGGTTTTAACATTGAAAAATTCCACTGCAGTATACTAAGCAAGAAAAAGCTCTCAAAGCTTCTAACTGAGTTGATAATTAACTGTTGATAGTCTCTGCTAGCACTCACATGGTGTTTAGATCATGTGAGGGTATTCAATTGCAAATCTTCATTTTGAAAATGAGTTGCCTTTATCTTTTGTTCCCGGACACAGTGGGAGAAGGGTGTGAAAATGAGCCTCTCTAGGAGCTCCAAACCCTTAAGATGGATGCAGGGTAATGAAAGCTATGGGGGAGACTGAGTTATTATTTTATATATTTAAGAAGAAGAACCTATGCCCAAATGTGCATATGCTTTATACAACTTTCTGGATGTACCATTGATGTTTTTGTACCTGTTTTGAAGAAGCTCTGTTAGTAAAGCTTTGAATAATACCTATGGGTCTGGACTATTTTTATTCAAAAAGGAGTCAGCTTTTATGTAACCAATACTTCATGCTGCACAATATCTGCAATACTGTGTGCTTGTACTGGCAGAGCAACTGAACACGTTCTCATTTCCCCCTCCATGTATTCACTGAACACAGATATATCATGTGACTAGGGCTAGTGAATCAGGCTGCTCAGGGGAAGGTGAGGCAAGGCAGAAAGGTCAATCGGATGAGCCGAAAAGCCGATGATCAGAGAGGTGAGAGGCAAGAAAACAGGTAGGCAAAGAAGTGAATGAAAGCAGTTTGATTATAGCTTGATCTTTATCCCAGAAGACATGTTCCTCAGGCTGAGTCTGATCCTTCTGAGATAGTAATTGCGGCATTGCCTCCTGGCCATCTGCAATAACGGTGGCTAAGCACAGCAGACAGCAAGGCCAACAGCTCCCTCTTCTGACAAGCTAACATCATGGTGCAAAGAGTAATTCATTTGTCTTATTAATTTAAATAGATTTTATATCCTACCTTTCTTCCATCATGGAACTCAAGATACAGTACATGGACCTCCCAGGCAGTCTGCCACAAGCACTGACCAGCACCAGATCTGCTTAGCTTCTGCAAAGCAGCTGTATCATATGCCATCAGATCACATTCTGGGACCTGGCTCTGGCAGCCAGAGTGTACATGTCAAAACTCCTGCAACCTTACAATCAAATAGGGCAACCAGAAGTTTTGTCAAGTCCACAAGGGATTGCTGTTGTAGCCAATCCATTTATATGGAGAGGGATCTGAACTCTTGGAGATAAATTTAAAATATAAATGTAGAAAGCCCCCTCTATGCCTGTTTTCAGTATTTTCTTCCAACATATTCCTCTTACAATGCTTTCCTCTTTTACTAATTGAACTATTAACCTTTTATATGCTTGAAAATTCTAAGGAAAAAAAGAGGGGCAGTGAAATCAAGCACTCCCAAGATTGCTATTATGAAGAGGAAGTATGAAAGAGGTTTGCAAAATGAAAAGGGAGAAAACATACTTGAGACACTTTGACAATTTTCAAATGGTCTGGCCTGTTAGATTTCAGTTGCTTCCTGTGGAAGTGGCGGCATAGTCATTATTTACTCCAAGGTCCTCATTATCCAGAAAAATGCTGATCTAGAAGGTCAGCAGCAACCCAGACAGTTTCCTCCTGTCACCTGTAGCATTCTGATCTCCATCCTTCACTAGGACTAACATCCTTTCCTCATGTTTACAGAGGGTGCTAAAGGGGCAAGTAGGGTCACGATGCTACTGAAACTTTCTGCCTTCTTTATATGTGGAGTCTGTCCCTATGATATAATCACTGTAAATGTGACTGCCTTTAAGATAAACAAAAACAACAATTGTGCAGGTGCTCTCTTTTCTTCTGCTAACGCTTTGAGCCAACTCAAATGCAAGACATTTCCGCACCACCATCACCTTGTATAACAAATGCATCCCACCTTTGATGCATCTAGAGTTATTCCACCAGATATCCTCTGAAGCTTTTCTTCACACTGGGGTGCCTGCTTCATTGTGCAAGTCATCACCATGTGCCACACATGTGCACTGCCGCTCTAACTCCCATACTATAGAACATTTTCTGAGATGCTATTTTCCTTCCACTGTATCAACATTATACAGTTACGTCTTAATTTGTAAAGAATTTGATTATTTGCTTTTCATGGGTTTTGTAGATAGTGTGTAGATATTAACAAAAATAAAATAATTAGAGTTTATACGCACAAGAACCAGGAAATGAACCCTACAGTACACATAATAAAACCTGGGTGTAAATAAAGGAAGATGGACCAATGATTAATAAAGCATGGCCAGGCTAAGAAATTTGACAGTTAAAATAAACCACAAACCTAAGCCAGAGACTGAAATTGCAAGACTTGTGCATGCACACACATATGCCTTGTAATTTCAGACTTTATGCAATATTCTCCTGTACATTTTTGGGTTGTGCTGCTTATTGGCCAAGGTCCCTGACATACTCAATTAATGGACCCAAGTAAACAAAAAAGTCCCCAAGGTTTCGTTCTACTATGCTCACTTTAATTTGGTACATAACCTTTTCAGCAATGAGAAAACTCTTAACACTTTGAAAGACTACATCTGGGAAACCAAACAGCCTCTTACACGGTCATAAAGCCTCACAGCCCATCTACCACATACAATTTGGTGGTGCTTCTAAGGGATGCCAACTCTGAACAATGTTTATATTCCCAAGTCAGTCTGTTATCTCTTAGGGGCCCAGTTCACACATTATGGTAAATCATAGTTAATAGTTTCCCATGAATGTAGAGATTGTTCCTCCTCTTCTCCTCTCCTAACATGAGCAGAAGCAACAGACCACAAATGCATTAGAACCCTAGGGAAACTTAACATTATAGTTTGTTCGGAGCAAAACAATTCACGACCATATAGCCCTAAGCTCAGGTTCATAGTTTGTTGCTTACACTTAGGGGAGAAGCAAACTTGAGCTCATCTTTGCAATCATGGTAACCCTTGATTTATTGTGACATGAGAGCACTGTCAGAGTATTAATGGAACATGTCTGTACTATGAATTAGTCACCAGTGGATATTATGACATCCAGATATTTCCTGAAACTCCCCTGTCCCTGTTTCAAAATAAAAGTGTGGGAGCTTTCATCTGCATCAGCCTTCCACATTAGGGACAATTATGTCTCACAGACACAGCAACTCAAGCTGGCTACCTTATACTCTATCTTATTCCAGTCCAAAGGTTCATGTGTACACAGCACTGCGGGTTTTCCCACTTACTACAATAAAGGATGAAGCTCCTTTTGCATATAAAGAGCTTCCCTGGCCACAGAAATTAAATACAGAAATTTATGTGGGTTGGGAAGCTCCATGTTTGCACAGTGGCGTAGCATGGGGGGTGCAGGGGGGGCCGGCCGCACCGGGTGCAACATCTGGGGGTTAGGGGGTGCAAATCCATGGGTTAGGGGGCGCAAATCCATGGGTTAGGGGGTGCAAATTACTTGCCTTGCCCCGGGTGCTGACAACCCACGCTACGCCACTGTGTTTGCATCAGAGTCCATGCCAATCAGAGTCCCTGCCAATGTACTGAATCAGAGTAAATAAGATTCTTCAGAGGCTTTTAAAAGACATAACAAAAATGAGTAAGTAATATTTCAGTGCCCAGGGAAATGATAGGCAATTTGAATCTTTAAGGCTTTAAGGCATGATCACTGGGGCTAGTAGAAGCTAAAGAGAGAGAAATTTCTTCACAGACAAATGTTGTAGAAAAATTTGAATTGTCATATCAGAATAATCAAATGATTACTGAATAGATGATAGCTATAGCCATTAAGCATTCCCACTGTTTCCAATCTGCAATTATATATTGTGGGCCTAGTCTTTAATTTAAGAAATCTCCACAAACCTTAAAACACAAACAAATTTGCCTATTTATGGCAAGATATAAAATGACTATCTGTAAGAATCCTTTGAGTAAGGGGGGGGGGAGATTGTGTCTTACAATCAGTAGCTGATGCTAAAATTACACATGGATTTCATTTATTCCAAAACAAATGACAATGCACACACCTCCTCAGCAAAGCTTTTAACCTCAGGACACTTACTTTGCAAGATAAATTGCTCGTGGTGAAAACACTGCCATCCTTGTACTATAGAGCTACAGTGGCAGAACGTGGGTTCCCATAATGAACTAAATCAAAACAAACCCACACATGATGGGATTAGTGTTTTATAGGTATTAGGTTTTCTTAGCACTTTCAGTTAGAAATATTCTATAATCCAAAGTTTTGACTCATAGATTCACATAGGCGGTAGTAGTATAAAAACAAAGGCATATCTTAACATGAACCATGGGAGAAATAAAACCTATATATAACACCAGCTAATGTGAAAATCACCCAGGTCAAAGCCAGCAGGATAGTGAAGCAGCACAACCGAATTACCATGCTGAATTGACAGAGATTTCTTTATGGTTTGAAATGGTAATTAAAGTGTTCCAGTGCAGCGTACCCAACTTGCAACCCAGTTAATGAATGTTGATCAATGGCACGGTAAATACAAGTTGATATGCAAGCCAAGGCAATGATCTACTTATGGAACATTAATAATGATGATGATGATGATGATGATGATGATAATAATAATAATAATAATAATAATAATAATATTTTATTTATACCCCGCCCTCCCCGGCCAAAACCGGGCTCAGAGAGGCTAGCATCAAATATATGACACGTTACCATAAAATCAAGCAATCAATTAAAATACATCTTAAAATCAAGTCAGAATCAAAGCGAAATCCAATCAGATGGCAAACCGCAAAGTAGGAATGAGGATCTTAAATGCTCACCAGGCCTAACTGTTTATACCAGGCTTCCTCAGCCTCGGCATTCCAGATGTTTTGAGACTACAATTCCCACCATCCCTGACCACTGGTTCTGCTAGCTAGGGATCATGGGAGTTGTAGGCCAAAAACATCTGGAGGGCCGAGGTTGAGGAAGCCTGGTTTATACTGATCTTATATAAGTCTGTGAGAAAGCTTGGGGGGCCACTTTCATGCAAATTGGAGAGAGGGGAAGTCAAACTGGACCCTGACCAGAGGTCTGGCGGAATAGCTTCATCTTGCAGGCCCTGCGGAAAGATGTCAAATCCCGCAGGGCCCTGGTCTCTTGTGACAGAGCATTCCACCAGGCTGGGGCCACAGCCGAAAAGGCCTTGGCCCTGGTCGAAGCCAGTCTAATTTCCTTGAGGTCCAGGACCTCCAAAATGTTACTATTTGCGGACCATAAGGTCCTCCATGGGGCATACCAGGAGAGGCGGTCCCATAGGTACGAGGGTCCTAGGCCGTATAGGTCTTTAAAGGTTAAAACCAGTACCTTAAACCTGATCCTGTACTCTACCGGGAGCCAATGCAACTGGTATAGCACTGGACAAATTGCTATACCAGCTGCTAAGTATGAGAAGACAGCATAATTTGTGTTAGCTTAAGTTATGCCAGTGTAAAGTATGTCAGATACAAACTCTGTTGAGAAGTGGGGACACTGCTGACTGAGCCAACTGAAGTCTGGAAAAGGAAAAACAAACATTTAAAATAGAGTTTGACTGACACCACCCTTTTCACCAGCATAATTTCCAACCCACTGCAGGTCACATGACTGAGCTAAGCATAGGATCTAGCCTAAGTGTTCTCCTGCCCAGTCCTGCCCCAACCACTCCCCTGGAACACCTATTTTTTTAGGGCTTATGCTGGTGTAAATTCTGCCAGCCCCAGCTCAGCTGGCTTAATCCCATCTAAGACAGGTTGAGGGAGTTATGGCAGTATATATCTGGCTCAGCCAGGATCAAGGAGTTGACATAGCCTAGCTACGTCAGAGACCCACTGGATCATAAGTCACTCATCATTGAAGATCTTGGGTTTAGATTGCTATCTAAATCTACATTTTCAACATGGCAGTTATCATCATGAATTGGCCTTCTTTAACACGAAGGGGAAAGGCATTCTGGAAACTGCAGTAGTGATGTCACAGGGGAAATGGGCAGCAGAAAGGAGCTAGACCCTTCTCCGTCATTGTGTGCATTGTGTGCGTGTGCATTTGTGTGTGTGTTCTTCCAACATGTTATATGTTGTGCTATATTTAAAAACATATGTCAACCACCAACAGTAACAGAGTTTCTACCATTAGTAAACATTTCCAATTTTTTGCCAATTTATTAGTAAATACTACTAGAACTGAACCATGACAAGGCCTTTTCAGTGGTGGTAACCCATTTCCACCACATTAGGGTATGCAATCACTTTTAAATGTTTTAAAGATTATCTAAATGTTTTTAGTTGGTTTTTAGTTGTTTTAAAATACATTTTGTATGCTTTGTTTTAAACTGTATTAACGTTTTGATGTGTGCCACCCTGGGCTCCTTTGGGAGGAAAATGAGTCAGTAAATGAAGTCATTCAAGCCAGAGAATGTTACCAGTAAGCAGTGCTATTTTTCTGGAAAAAGAGGTTCTGGAACTCACCATGAACGCCTCCCTTGTTCTCTTAGAATGGCAATGGTGCCCACCTGAGAGGTGCCAGAACTGAGTTCCAGTGAGTTCCGGCTGGGGGAAAAGCCCTGCCAGTAAGGGTGATTAGTTCTCGATAGCATCCAAGTGTTTTGCTAATTAAAAATGAACTACCTATGGCAGGGTTAATGCATTGGCAATATACTTACTCCACTTTCTGGCAGCACAGGGAATGGTCTGTTACAATGGTACAATTTCTTTCCCCAACATGGCGCCCTCCAGATGTTTTGGACTACAGTTCCCAGCCCTAAGCAGTGTGGCCAATGAGCACAGAACTGAAATCCAAAAACCAGGACTTGGAGAAGGCCACCAGAGGGCATTTGTCACTGAGTGCTGTGTTGCCTTCCATCATTAAAGGAACAGGAAAGCAATGCTCAGTGGGAGTTGTAAAAGTGTTGTTTATACAACTGTAGCCCGCTGTTGACTCCAGGATACATTTTGCTTTTTGAACACACACAAGGAATCTTGCTTAGTTGAAGAATGATGGCAATACTCCTTTCTTTCAAGGGGTTGAAAGGCCTATAACTCAAACTCACACAGGAGGTATCAAAGGGCTGTTAGGCCTTTTCACAAGGAAAACAATAAGGCGGTGATTTTCACAGCTTATCACTGTATTTCATAGTGTGATATTTTCCCTCCCCCTCCTTTAAAAATATCATATTTTGGGGGGACAGATTAATGAATGAATGCATCAAGCTGACAGTTTTAAATCACCGCCAGCAACATAGAGAGGAAGAAAATTTGAAGCTGTGGTTGCCACTTCAGCCTCTTCTTTTCCCTTGAGGCTTAGAAACTCTTTGGGATCTCGAAATCAGTGTGCAATTGTACATGTTTGGCTAGAAATAATCCCAGCACCATGGGAGGGAGATGGCAAACATAGACAAGTTAATCACTTCCTTGCTTTCTTGGATATAAATGGGTGGGTGAAATATGAGTTTGTGCGTGTGTGTATAGTTGCAAAATACCATCTTCCTTTTAAAGTGCTAAATTCTGTCTTGGAACATATGATAGTAATGCAAACATTCACAACTAATTGTCTCATCTTTCACTCAGCCTCCAAAGGAAGCTGATCTGAACGAAGAAGCCATTTGTTAAGTAGGCAACTGCCTCCTGGAGTATCTGCTAAGAAAGCAGCAGTCTAGCAATACTGCTTTGTGCCTACTATAGTATCTGAGAATCTCACAGGTCAAATGAAGTTATGGCTCATGGTAAGGACTTTAATCAAGTATAAATGATGAAGACCATGGAACCTGAATTCCAGACTTGTAGTCAAGTGTGTCTTCTGAGTTTTCTGCCTTCTGTGCTCTGTGAGCTCTAGACATTTTATCATCTCAGCTCTGGAAAATACCATGAAGCAGTGATAACTCTTCAGTTGGGAGGACATTTAGGAGTGATGGTGCTACAGCCACTATAGTGTCTATCTGGCTCCAGCTCTTTGTTCTATCTGAATAAGGAGAGAGAGTTCAGGTGCCTGACAGTTACACTCAGCCATTCATGGGCGGGATGTGGACTCCATGTTGTACATACTTCCAGCCATTTTGGCTCTTTGTGTAGCACAGGAACACTCCTTTACCATTTGTAAGAGCATTTTCACCCTACATGGCAGAGGTACCACAGTTTAAAGCTTCTCCAAGCACCTTTACGCTGTTAAATGTGCACAAAAGAAGTACAGAACAGCCCACAGAAGGCCCATGAAGGCCACTCAGTGCTTACTAGTTGCAAGGAGTAATGTATTCTCTTCACATTGGTGCACTGTCTTCACTAGCCTAAGAATTTTTGTTTCCTGTTCTGCTAGAGTGCCAGCAGAGAGAGGCATTTCTGCCCTTAAAAGACACTGAACTAGAGTTGAGCAGATCTGTCACTTTCAGTTTTTCTCTGTTTCTCATTGTTTCAGTCTTAAGTTCAGTTATCCACATTTAAACATTGATTTGCAACTTTTTAAAAAGTCCTCATGAAAATTCATCTGTATTTTAGTGCACATTTCTCCTAATTTACACATTAGTCTATGCAATTTTGCCTAAAGCACCCATTTTTGCAAACCAATTCCCCCTAATACGATGCATTTTCATTATTTTTTACCAATATATGCATTTTATGTACACTTTGCCTTGCTACTTTGCAAACTTTTCTTGGCTGGATAATTGCAGTGCAAAATTCAGAGAAGCGTGAATTTCAAAGGATGGCTGTGTTCTGGTCTGCATGTTGTTTTGGAAAGTGTGAAATAAGTGGGTTCGCCTTTAAATGCAAATTGAGTCAAGGTGGTTTACATGGTTCTCCCCCTCCTCATTTAAATACCAGAACAACCCTGTGAAGTAGGTTAGATTGAAAGATTCTGATTGGCCCAGTGAGCTTCATGGCCAAGTTGGGATTTGAACCCTGGTCTCCCAGGTCTTTGTCTGACAATCTAACCATTATATAATGTTTTATATAACCCAGTAATATATAGGTTCTGCATTTTCCTGAGTTTATTACACTAGTACATAACAATATTTTACTAGCTGAAGTGACTTGATAATGTGCAGTGTTTCTCAAACGTGGGTCCACAGCTGTTGTTGGGCTACAACTCCCATCATCCCTAGCTAGCAGGACCAGTGGCCAGGGATGATGGGAGTTGTAGTCCAACAGCAGCTGGAGACCCAAGTTTGAGAAACACTGGTATGGCATCATTAAGATTGTTTTAACTCTAACATTTCCAGTTTAGAATCATTTTTTAATTTGTATTCTTTAATTTTAATAACTTTTAAGTGTATTGGAAGTCTTGATTTATTTCCCATTGATGAATAAGCGCTGAGCGATTAAGCATCTAATAGATCCCCCTTCAGGTGTTAGATTGCACAAGAGAATGTGCAACATACCTCAACCTCTACATACAACAACAAATGCTTTCAGGTTTTCTTATCAAACTTGGAAGGTGCCCCTTCCTGTCAGTGCCTGCTGCAGACAAGAAATTACTAAACTATGCATAGTACTCTGTGGTGTTTGGCTGATTTAAGCATAATCAGACTTAAATGCAAGCAATCAGAGAGAAAATGTCTTCACAGACACCTAATTTCCTATACTAATTGGCACAATGTATTACTTTTTCTTCCAGGGAAAGGGAACGGCTAGGTCAAGATCTTTAAATGCAGAAAATGGATAAAATGCACACTCACAAAACTATCTTTAATTTCAGAGCGAAAAGATGGAAAATAAAAGTGAGCCACGGAGGGAAAGCCTAAAAACCAATTAGAGCAACTTTAAAAAAATGTATTGCCCTCAATTCATTCCATTTTGGCACTATTCTTCAGAAACCCACATGACACTGCAAGTAAAAAAGAGGGTGGAGAAGGGGAGAGATAGAGGTACAAACTTAGGATATGGTCTGAAGGTAAATCATGCATTCACCTTGCTGAGCAGGTTTGAGTCTGGTGAGTGGCTAGATTGAAGGCTGCCTGGAGACTACATTGTGGCATAATATAAAATATTATAATAAGCAGCATATCAATGTGATGATGCTGATGATGCCATGGCTGGCAAGATAACAATTTGTCATGCATTTGTGAATCTATTCTTGACCAATGCTGACATGAGACTGAATCTTACAGTCTCAAATTTCAGCGGCACCTGTGCAACGCCAAAATTCAGTACCCCCCACCTTTCGTGCTCCATTTTAAATCATAGTTGTGGTGCCTCCTGCAGCACCTCTGAGGCTCTGTGCCCACTGCAACTGAACCCACCGCTGTTTTAGCCTATAAAGACTCTAACCTTATCCAGAATGCAACAAAATCCCATCATTTAATTGAATGCAGTTTCTGAGAAAGCTTAAACAAGGCAGCTGTCAAGATCAGCTTCCTTAGCAACTCTGCTATCTAGTGGATCTGACCTGTCAATACTTAAAAGATATGTAGTACTTATATGGTATGTACCTCTCTTAAGCAGGCAGAGGGTGGTGAATGCTGGGTACACTTGCCCCAGACCTCAAAGGACTAAGCTGGCCAGGGGGTGGGGGTGGGGCTGCAGGGACCAACTGCTTCTTTTGTCTGAGTTTGTAACTAAATTCTAATAAGACTCCTGCCCTGGATGCTCCGACAAGTTCAGCACAGGCCTGCTCTTATGTATTGAATTCATTTAGCCATTTTCTCACCTTGACCTGGTCAGCACAACCACTGTCTTCACAGTGCTACAAAAGAAAATAATTGCTGTATACCCAGTCATTTTGCTTGTGGTAGAAGGGCATCACCGAAGTTCCTTTTGTCCTACTAGGAAACATTTCAAGGTCACTGCCTCCCCAGTCAATATTCTCCACAGGTTGTTGCAATCCCATCAGCACTCCCCATGATGGATTCTGCCACCCTTTTCAGAAATACTGTGTTTGTAAGAGTGCTCTGAATGCATTGCTGATGACTGTTTGGCATTACCTGCGGCCCCATTTAGTTCCACTGCATTCTACCTAATGCCCAATTGTTCCACTGAGGGCTCAGTCCAGCAAATAATAGCTATACCAGGCTTTCCACTAGATCTCCCCATTCTCATGCACTGAGAGATGCCTCAGACTAACTTAATTAAGCTGGCACAGGTTGCTAGGTGTTCTGTCCAAGAAGATAAAAGAAAAATAACACATTTAAAGACTGTGTGCAAGAAACATGAACTCCACACCAATTAATGCATAAGGGAAAGGAATGTGCAAAGTAGGTATTGTTGACACCTACTTAAGAACCTTTTAGTGCTGAACTTAACTACTGCAATCTATCTTTCCCCTAAATAATTCAGTTCATAGTATAGAAATGATAATTCTGTTCTCACCATCAGTTTGTGCTGACTGAAATTTATGGAACACTCTCAGGCACTAAGCAGTGATGTGGGTTTAATGGAGGTGTTGAATTGGGAAATTTTCCTATGTAAATGTCTGTCATTTGCATAGATAAACTTTTCTTATGTCCCAGAGAGTGATCTGATTTAGCATGTTTATTTTACATGTAAGCAACACTAAAAACTTTGAAACTGCCAAGCTTGTCTAATATCTGTATCTATTGATTGCTATTAATAAACTTATGGAACAGAGACATTTCCACAGAAAAATAAAGCACCAGATTCTTTTCCCATGGGGAATTTTCTGTCCAAATCATGGGCATCAACACTCTTGGATCATGTATAAAGGAACGGGTGCATGCAGGCAGACGAAGGAGAGTGCAACAGGGTCAATGAAAAAGGTAGAGGAAGCAAACCAATGGTTTGCGGTGTCAGGTGAAAGGTGGGCCTGTTTTTATCCCTAGGGAGTGAACCTATCTGAAGTCCTCAAGGGGACTTGGTCAGGTTTGTCCTACAGAGTGAGCCCGCCCCTTAGCCCACCTGCCATAGGTCAATCTTGCAGGTGGACCAGATTCAAACTTTTCTAGTTGGAGGGAGACGGCTGATACATCTCCCTCCAACGGGGAGACTCGGTGATACAGATGCCATGGCAGTGGGCCAGTCCCGTTCCGCAACACTGTGCTATTAAAGTAAGCATTATTACTCAATAATGTAGAGAAAGCCAGCTTACATGGAACTGCACAGGATATTCCAGCTGGAAATAACTGCATGCCATATTTCCATGCATCAAACATTTAAATTGCGGATCTTCAGTCTGCACAGTAAGACTCTGCAAGAAGAACGAATAACTTCAGCTCTTCAACAACAACAAAAAGTGTTGTTTTCAATTCATTTCTTGCAAATATCTTGGGGCCCTTTTAAAGTGCAGGTTTTAATTCTGCTAATCCTGTTAAGAATACCAAAAGAAGGAGAGCAGATATTGCAGCTTTTCATTATGGAGATTTTCCCTTGAAGTAAAATGTTACCTAGTAATAGGAGGAGCCATTTTTTATTATTATTCCTTGTAGTTTTCCTGTTGTGACAAATAAACCTGCAGCGCACATACTGTCTCATTTGCGGTGGGAAGAACAGAATCACATGCAAGAAGAAAACATTTTAAAGCATAAACCCAAAGGGAGAGAACGTGAGTTTTGGAGGGGCGGGATGTGTGGCGAATCAAGCTGCACAAAAATCAAGTCTGCCTCTTCCTCTCGTGTGCACTCACCCACTTTCTCTTCCAATATAAATTGCAGCTGCAGTATGATGAGAGAAGGCACTTTAGTTTCCTCAGTGCTGAGGATTAAGTAAATTAGCTAGCAGCCTTCTGCAATAATGCATTCAATCAGTCCTTTTGCTTTTCCTCTCATTTTCAGCATCCATCAAGAAGTTACATGGCAGAAGTGGGGTCAAAATAAAAGTCTTCGGATGCCATCATGCCTGTCCTAAAAAATGGAATATTAGAAACCCAGACCATTAAAGGGCCAATTTGCACACTTTACATGAAATAATGACTGAATGGAATGATGAGAATCTGCCCATATATCACAAGTTCAAGTTGTAATCACACTATAGCTTGCATACGACAGTCTCTGCTGCCACAATGCAGCACAAGCCTTATCCACAATAAGCTGCTGTGTGTTTCTCTCAATTGTTTTTGTTGGTTTTTTGCTTTATGCTTCGTATTCTGAAAATTTCATATTTCTTTCAAATAACTGACAGACACAATAAATAGCCATGGGACTGCACAATGTGAAATCAATAGCATCAGAGATGTTCATGCCTTGAAACAATGTCAGCAGCCATGTTTATATTTGCAACCATTTGTCACAATGCAAAAAACAGAAAACACAGCATCACTTCTGCACAGAGTCATCTGGACTAAAGGTTTGTTTTTGGTTTACAAGACCACGATCACTAAACGTTTGTGCATGATGCATAATATGGAAGGGCAGCTGTGATCTTTTGTCTCCACCACCCTCTCCTACCCAGTGACAGGAATCATCTGTCAGGGCAGGACTATGACAAACTATGCAGGGCCATCCATATGTAGCAGGCATATGGCATACAACAATATTGCACAATGTGGGGAAAACTCTGTGATGGCATGGACTGTAGTTTGCTCCTTGAGAAGGAAAGGAGGCAGTCCCTACGCTAGGTAGAATGCAATGGTGTGGAGCAAATAGCACTTAAGTGTGGGGTAAATAAAGTCCCAGACTGTTTTCAAAACAAACACTCTTTTACTTATACACTGGTACCTCAGGTTACAGATGCTTCAAGTTACATACGCTTCAGGTTACAGACTCCACTAACCCAGAAATAGTACCTCGGGTTAAGAACTTTGCTTCAGGATGAGAACAGAAATTGCGCTGCTGTGGCAGCGGGAGGCCCCATTAGCTAAAGTGGCACCTCAGGTTAAGAACAGTTTCAGGTTAAGAACGGACCTCCAGAACGAATTAAGTTCTTAACCTGAGGTAGCACTGTAGTTTTAGTAAGGCAGCAAGGTAGATTTTTTTTTGAGAAAAAGATTGAGGGGTGGAACTTAACTTTGTAGTTTGAGCAATTACCCATAAAATCAAATAAAAATGAACAGGGGTAAACACGCATAGTTAGGCATATTTTATATAGTTATCCAATCAGGAGAGCAGAGTCCTAGGTAAGTTTTATTTTTCCCTCAATCACCAGATTCTTATGGCTGAACCTTTGACCCTCCTGTGCAAAACTTTCCGCTATATACCTTAATCCTTCCTGATGTCAGGGACTGGGCAGAGGAGGAATGGTAAAGGCCCCTCCCCAGCCTGACCCTTTCAGGGAGGAAGAAGAGGAAGACAATTTAGATTTACAACAGGGGTTTGAGGGAGGTCACAGCTCAGGGGCAGATGAGGGGGAAAGTTGGGAAATAATGGGAGAGGAGGAGGAAGCAGGGGGCAGGGGGGACAGACACAGTGTCTTTAGAAAGCATTCCAGACTCCCCCTCCCAGAACCCAGCGACCCTTGAAAGCAGGAGCAAAGAGCTCAAAGACAGAGGGCATGTAGCAGCACCCATAGAAGTCACAAATGAGGAAGTGGGGGAGATGGGTGTGGAGATTCACTTGGGACAATGCCATTATCCAAGAGGCTGGATTCTATAGCCTCTCTGTAATATTGAAATAAAAAAGGATGGTAAGAAACTTTTCCTTGTCTTTATACTTTCCTGGGAGCTGCTGACAGCACCCTGACACCTGCGAACTTTTGTCCCTCCTGTGCAGAAATACCTCCAAAACTCCATTTCCCTCCTGCTTCCTCAGTCACCCACTTCCTTTCATGCATATTCTGTCTGTCTGTCTGTTTGTCTCTCTCTCTCTCTCTCTCTCTCTCTCTCTCTCTCTCTCTCTCGTACAAATCAATGCATACAAATGTTCACATGAATTCAGGCAAATTAACACATACACACAAAAGAGACATGGCAGCCAGATGGAGTTGGGAGAATTTGCCCTTTTTGAAAACAACCCCTCTCTCACACACACACATGCTCAAACACATGTATTCACGTGTATAAGCATGCTACATTTATACACCTATTCACACATATTTGGGATGAGTGCCAGTGATGTTGGTGGGGCAAAGTGGGCTTTTTTATAGTGATAGGGAAGTAGATGGAAGTAGAAGCATAGTACTGTAGTGGAAAGTATATTAAATGAGTTAGCCAATTCATTACGGCAAGCTTATGGCAAAAAATGAAGCAGTTGTGCAAGACTACAGAAGCAGTATTAAACTGGTTGATCAGAGATACAGAGATCGTGTCTTCAGCACTGCTTAGGATGACCCCTTAGTCAAGAAGAGTCGCTCCAGGTTCTTTTTTGGGGAGTGGGGAAAGGGGTGGGGAGGCTGGCAAAATATCCTCTTTTGAGTCCCTCTGTGTTCCATCCCTTCTGTGTACTACAACTACCTATGGCAGCACCTCCTCTTTCTAATTGTTCGATCTGCCATCCAGAGGGACAAGGTAGTGTCACCTCCTTGACTAAATACCCCCTTTCCCAATCATGCAGAGACAAGAGGGAAGGCAAATGAGCACGCAGTGATGCCTAACCCTCCTTCTTAGCAGTAGCAGGTGAGAGACCATCCTTGCCCCTCCCTGGCAATGTTGAGGCCTTTACCACTGCCCAACCTGGCATTGTCAGGAGGAGAGTGAATAGAGATAAAAGGAGGTAACTATAGCCTGAAACCTCCAAGAGAATGGGGGAAAGGTGAATCAGCCCTTCTGATCTGACCTGAGCACCCTTGTTGAAGCATCTTTTGTTGAAAACTGTAATAAAGTTAATTGGTGTTCTAAATATTACTAAAGCACTGCCTGGCATGTTTAACAAACCTTTCCATTTGAGAAAATTACCACTCATCTGGACAAGTACTGAAATGCTGCTACTTGGGGGAGGGGGAGAGAATTCAAGGATCTCAGTCTAATTTAAATAATTATCAGCATATTTCTGCTCTTGGTATGTTGCTGAAATCACAAGGAGATTCAACACTGCCTAAGCATAAGTACCTTTTCGTCTGCATATAATTTATTGATCCCATTTCAATCAGTCAAGCTTCTTGGCATGTCCATCCCACTGTCTGTGTTGGTTTTTTTTACACAGTCATACGAGAGGGGTTTAAAAAAATAAATAAATAGCCAGAGATAGTAAAATCAAAAGCAACTCAGCTATTTTTATGGATTCTGGCAGGAACTATTGAGCGATAGGTCAGTTCCCAATTCTCTCTATATCTTGGTGAAAATGTTAGACCCTTTTGTCACTAGACTTAGCTAAATATTTTATAATGTGTCAGTCCCAAGTGATGACTAGAAGCAATTGAGGCTTCTCAGTGGCTGCACCAATACTGTGGTATACCTTGTGCTGTGAAGTGCAGATGCCCGCCTTTTCCGAATTTTTTTTTCACTGGCTAGTAAAAGCATTTTCATTCCAGCAGGGTTTTGACTACTAAAACAAATAGCAGGTGGGTTTTTAAAAAAACACACCTGTGATTGCTGCCATTGTGGCTTTTAAATAATTTTTAAATGAAGAGTGTTTTATGTGTTGTTCTATTCTTTGTATATTAATATCTTTTTATTGCATTGAGATTTTAAATTTTGTAAGCCGTCCTGAGTAGTGCACGTGGGCACTAAAAAGGTGGGGCAGATATTTTTTTATATAAATAAATATAATGAACACATCCCGGTAGATTATGTTTATTAAACTACATGTCTTGCTTTGCTAATGGACGAATGGGCATTTATAATCTATTTTTTGTGATCCATAACATGATGTTTGCCGGTAGCAAATCGTACCTGCGCTCAGAGGAGGAACAGGGAACAAGATGGATTAGGGTTGCCATATTTGAAAAAATCCAGACACAAAATAAGTTGTTGAGCTTTTCGTTGGGCAAAGTTGTTAAGCTTTGTTTTAGTTGTGCCCAAAGTTGTTGCAAAATCTCAAAAAAGAAGTTTTTGAGCTATTTTTAAGGAAGTTTGACATGGGTTGCCATACGTCTGGATTTTCCCAGATATTTCAGTGGTTTTCACCCAGACACTGTTTCCGATGGCCAAATCCTGTATCTAGTCCGGAAAATGCCAACCCTAAGATAGATCAGTTGGGAAGGTCCCACAGAATCAATAAGCACCTGATCACCAGCACCTTCATACTTCTATACTAAAAAATGGATAAAACCAATGAGAACCAGTCATGCAGCATCTGAAGGACCCCCAAAGGGCATTAGAGTCCCTATATACCTCCAGGTCATAGTCACTTGTGATAACAACAAATGATGATTTAGTACTATACTGAATTTGAAACCAGATTAACTTTAGTGTTTTGCACGCTGGGTGTGTGTGGGTGTGTCTGACATTATCTAGATGCAGGGGTGCCAACTTGAAGAAAATATTGGGGGGAGCAGGTAGACACTGATATGGGAGGGAGGGTGGGGCACAGGGAGGAAGAAGGGGCAGCAGAAAAGAAACTTGATAATAAATGGTGAAGCTCTGGACAATGTCCCTCCCTCCTCTCTTGACTCTTACAGTGTGTCTTAAGTAGTTTAAATTGCAAGTTTGGGGGATTTAAATGAGAGGACCCTGCAGCTGCAACTGTCAATGGGAGCTTATCTTGCTGCTGGAAGTACATGTGGCAGAGACTGTGATCTCCCCCCCTCCCACACTGCACAAACACTCTTCATAGGCTTTTCCTCTCTCCCCATTGCTCCCTCTGCCTTCTCCCTCTTTCCTCTGTGGTGTGGGTGGGGGGATATGTGTTGAAGAGAGAGATAGTGGAATGTAGCGTGGAATGTAGCTGGCTCCAAATGTATAATAGCGTGGAATGTAGCTGGCTCCAAAAGCAGAACAAAGAAAACTTCCCATTTCACACGTGAATATTTTCTTTAGTTTACTCCCTCCCCCCAAAAAAATAAAGTGTGGTACAGCTGCGGAGCCATTGAGTGTGTTCTGCACTTTTTTTAGTCATTTATTATTACCAGATTCATTGGGATGCCCCCCAAATATTGGGGGGGGCTGAAGGGACCTGGGGCCCTTAGAGTTGGCGCCCTAGTCTAAATGTGCCTGATTACTAACAAGTAAGAAGAGACAGTAGGGGAATTGCTATTCTTAATTCTGGGGGAGGGGGGGCAATGGTGTCTTTTCCTTCCTTCCTTCCTTCCTTCCTTCCTTCCTTCCTTCCTTCCTTCCTACCTTCCTTCCTTCCTTCCTTCCTTCCTTCCTTCCTTCCAGCAGCCTATAAGCTGCCAGGTACAATGCACTCTTCAAGGGGGATGAAGACAACAGAGATAATCACTATTGTAGCTTCTCTTTGTTGGACACCAACTGCCAAGGCAGGAATGGATCAAACGAACAAAAGGTTGTTCATTACACATGCACACAACTTGCCATTCTGCTTCAGTCCAGTTCAACCTGAAATGATCCCTACACTGAATATATATTGAGTTCAGGCTCAATAGTTAAGTTAGCAGCTTCCACAGCCTGTCAATACTAATGATATTCCTGCAAAGTGGCAAACTCGTCACAGTAGAAACATCATCTCTGGCTTTGAGCTAAAGCAGTTCCATTTATCAGCTCCCAAGACTTCCAGCTAGACTACTTACTTTGCAACATCTGACATGTGCACAAGTGAGTGAAGCGCACAACTGGATTTGCAGAAGGAAAATGCGAAAGGAGAGGCCAGGAACTGACCAAACAAGTTAAAAGGACAGAAACGCAAGAAGAATCTCTTCCCCTCCACTCACAAATCCAGACACATTCAGCTAATGATCCTTCCATCTGTACATAGCTTTATCGAAACAAGAATCCCTGAAGGGAGTATTCTGCAAGCCACAAAGGCTCATCAGTCTTGGCTCTCATCAAAACAGGACCAGACGCTTAGCTCAGGTTTAATGGAAACAGCGAAGGAGTTATACTCATTCCGTGTTTCCTGATGATTGTGGTGGTGCCTGAGGCTAGTGATAATGTTGCCAAGAAATAAATCTGAAGTGATACAATTAGCAGGAATAGTGTTATGGTTCAGGTTTTACAATTGCTGGGTATATACGGAATAAAGCACACTTAGAAAGGGTTTATTATGGTTGAATTTAGATGTTCAGGGCAGAGGGAAGGTATTGTTTGTTTGTTTGTTTGTGGGGGGTACAATTAAATGGAGAATTCAAGGTACAGATGACCTTGAGTGGTCTTACTAATTTTCACATGTTCCATTGTTCTTGAATTAAACACATACACATCCAGACCCCTGTAAGTTTACAAAGCAACGAGAGAATAAAGTTCATCCCTTCTATCAACATTTTACTGAATTATATTGTGGTTTTTTCCAGGCAAAAGTTGGATAAACAGTGCCCACACAATTTCTAAAGGTCCAATTCACACATGCATGGGGATCATTCATTATGTGAATCAACTTTTACACAGTTTAATCCCCACAGGCAAAAAAATCAGTGTAATTCAGTGCCAACACAAGCATAATACCTTTCAACAGAGATAGAGCACACATTTAGTTAGGAGTAATCACCATGGATTAAGTGATACACAACCTCTGCCCATGCCCAAAATATACCTTTCCCCATTCTTTGTCACTGGCAATATAAAGCAGCTGTGGAAGCAGCAGGAGTAAAAGGGAATTTCCCCCCAACTTCCCTCCATTACCCCCTCTGAAAAAGACTGTTATAGCTTTAGTTCCTCCTAAATCAAGGAGTCTATCATAACCCACTGTGCCTCATCAGTCTGGCCAATGAAGGAGAAGAAGGACAGGATCACTGAAGTAAATCCTCTGTGATTCAGATTTCGATCCCAATAGGAGTGAAAGGTTGGGGCTTGTAAAACTTAAGTCTCATTTTGAGGCAGGTCTGGGGAGAAATTCATTGGCATTTGTAGTTCAGTAGCCCCCCAAATCATGAAAAACAAGAGATTCGGAATTCATATTTCTAGCAGACAGCACAGTGAGATAAGGACAAGAGAGCAATGTGATCATCACCTTCATTTGGTTGAAAAGGTGCAGTCATTGGCAGAAGGAGGAGGGCTGGAAATAAGAGCCAGGAACAGGTAGAGGAGAGCTGGGAACAGAAGGGAGATTAGGTAGAAGGTATGGTTTGGGAGGCTGCGGCTGATTGATCTGGTCCAACGTAGGAATGATGAACTCTGCTGCAGAGACAATTGGCTTCTGAGGAACACCCATGTTTATATTGCAAAGGACCAATAAGTGCAAAACACACAACATGGCGGGGAGGGTTAGCCCCCTCCAACATCACTGCTCCTTCAGTCCATTTTACATTTACCTCACACAGTGACTTCCTATTAAAAACACAAGTTTCGACATACAACCACAGATCTCCTGCAGCACATATTGATCAACTTTAAAATGGCATCTTATTGCTGATGCTACAGAGAGTCTGACCTTCTTGATCCACAGTGATTTAAAATGATTCACCAGAATCAGCACCCCAAAGCTTGAGATCCAAAGACACTGGCACCCCTGTTTAGATTTTGTTGGATTAAAAGTTTTGTTACATAAATACTGTATAATATGCATGTTCACCTAAGAGCCTTTCTCACATCAGTTTAATCTACTTTATAGGCAGTATCTTCAATACAGGTTGGCAGATACACTCTTAGTAATTTTGCTCATGCATTTTGGAATTTACTAGGCTGTGCTGCCTCTCTGTTAAAATTATGCTTTTAATTACTGTATTTTTCCATGTGTAAGATGACATTTTCCTCTGAAAAATGTTAGTGATAAATTGGGGGTCATCGTCTTATACATGGGTTAATACAGTAAGTAAGTGAGGGCTGGAGCTGCGGTGGTAGCAGGGAATGTTGGTGAGGAGGTTGCTTACTTGCTCTTCCTGGCTTAGGAAGAGTATGCTGTGAGTGCCAGTATGCGGTGAGTTACGGCACCAGTTCCGTCAGCCAGAGCAGGGGGATCGTCGAAAAACTGCCCAACAGCTCAGCGAACTTACAAGCTCAACAACTTTCTTAATTTTTAAATTTCTTAATTCTGGGCTCCCAAAATTATGCATGGGGTCGTGTTATACACAGAAAATTATGGTATGTTTTTTTGTTAGGCACTCAAAGGTCTACAGACACAGGCAACCAGTAAATAAATAGAAAAAGTAGGTTATTATTGTGATATATGACAGTCAGACAGGTTTTTCACTAATCCCTAGGAAGCAAAGAGTGTTTTGAACTAAGGGCTGTGGATTTACAGATGGTTTGTAGAGCAAGCTTAGGCAATTTAAATACTTTCTGCCGGCTAACAAGGATTGCTCTTTAAAGAACGGATCACAGAGTTTGGCACTAAACTTGCATTAAACTGATACAATCTCTTTAATGTTATCTGCAGCTTTTTATCACAATTGTATGTGCAATTTACATTCTTGTCGGCTCTGGGCTTTTTATTATTATTAAGATTTAAGAGATACTAAACTGAGATATTCCATACATTGTTCCAGCATCACTCAAAAGATTTAATGGACATCAACTGCTAAAGGAAGAAAGAAAAGCTCTTCTGTGGGAATAGGGTAAATGCAATCATGTTTCAGGCTCATGTATTTTAGATTGCATCATATGCAAGAAAAAGTATGCTTACTGGTCATTAAATAGTATCTTTATTAAGATAAATGCATACTCAAATTGGTCTTCTTTGTCTGCCTAGCATAAGGCCCAGTGGCAGATAATGGGGATAGCAGATATGATGGGAAGTAGGCAATAATAAGTCGTCTTTTCCCCCAAGAATAATAGGACTTTTCTTGCTATTTCTCATTTTGTTGTATCTGCTGAGGTGCCAGAGGTTACGGTAAATATACAGGGCAGTATTCTACTAATGTGATTCGTTTGTGCAGATACTTCCGCTTGCCTGATGGTACCTCACCCCCTTCTTGCCCCACCCCCTCCCCAAATCTGCTCCTGCTTAGGTGTGAGGATCCTTACAATTTCTCCTCCCTCAGAGATGTTCTACCTGATTTGAGCTCCCAGAGTTGAGAGCTCATGAATGTTGGTGATGACATTACATGCTGAGAACAGGGAGATAACTTGATCATCATTGTTTTTTAAACAGCTACAACTTAGCAACTCCATATCTTACAAAGGGCTCTTCATGCAACTGCATCAAGGAAGAACAGCAATTTCAATAAAGTGTATGAGCTTTTATAGTTAGAGCAATTAAAAAGATTTACCATAAATGAAAACAAGTTCCCTAGTTTAAACAAAAAACGGCTCTAATGTACCTTTCAACTAATTGAGACCTGTGGAACACAAAACTTCTATATGCAATTAAGCAACAATGGGTGATTGCAAATGTACTGCTTTTGCAATGGCTGTCAATGTGTATCAAAAGCAAGATTCAAGATCCGTTAGGAGCACAGGAATGTGCTGAACCACAGAGGTCACCTTGCAACAAATAAGGAAGCATGGGATGGATGGACAAATAGAGCAGAATAACTAAACTGGAACTCTGAGAGGAGGAAACCACAAAAGAAACATGGAAATAGCAAGAGCAGGTCAGAACCACTGTCTCCTCATTCATGAACTCTTCCTAACAGGGCAGCCAACATATTATACTGGAGAAAACATTTTAAAAAAAAACCATAATAGGAAAGTACAGTGGTACCTCGGGTTACAGACGCTTCAGGTTACAGACGCTTCAGGTTGCAGACTCTGCTAACCCAGAAATAGTACCTTGGGTTAAGAACTTTGCTTCAGGTTAGGAACAGAAATTGAGTGGTGGCGATGCGTGGGAGGCCCCATTAGCTAAAGTGGTACTTCAGGTTAAGAACAGTTTCAGATTAAGAATGGACCTCCAGAACGAATTAAGTTCTTAACCTGAGGTATCACTGTACGTGTGTGACTGCCACTCGAGTAGTGAGAAGGTTTTCTGTTGTTAGTTGCTGGCATTAGCAATAGCTAGCTTGTTCATTTAGGGAAATTCAAGACAAAACAGAAGAGCAACTATGGTCACAGTAATGTGTCATGCTAAACATTAGTTTGTGCTACATGCATGAGTCTGATAGAGGCACACACTCCACCTTTCCCTCTCTTCCCACTGTAAAACTGACATTTGCTTTCAGCTTCCTTGAATGTCAGCTTGTTATGTGGGACTGTGAGAAGAGTTTGGATTTGATATCCCGCTTTATCACTACCCTAAGGAGTCTCAAAGCGGCTAACATTCTCCTTTCCCTTCCTCCCCCACAACAAACACTCTGTGAGGTGAGTGGGGATGAGAGACTTCAGAGAAGTGTGACTAGCCCAAGGTCACCCAGCAGCTGCATGTGGAGGAGCAGGGAATCGAACCCGGTTCACCAGATTACAAGTCCACTGCTCTTAACCACTACACCACACTGACTGTGGTTTTAACAAATTGTCAATTTCAAAACAAGCAAACCTTAAGCTATGGATTTTGAAGTTGCTTTCTTAAACAAATCAGAGTTTGTTATAAATTGTTGTTGTTTAGTCGTTTAGTAGTGTCCGACTCTTCGTGACCCCATGGACCAGAGCATGCCAGGCACTCCTGTCTTCTTGTTATAAATACCTGTCCTTGATTCAAATGACATGACAACCTGTCATAAACACTGACAAAGTCATTTTCCCAGCTGTTGGGGAAGAGGGGAAGGGAGAAAACAGGGCCGAATATCTCTTGGGCTCAGTCCAGCTCATGAACATTAGCATTGTCATGGTTTGGCACAAGAATGTGGAATCCCTGGTTTAGTATTATGTGTGAAGTGACTCAATATGTGCCTAGAATTACAGAATCACATAATCTTAGAGTTGGAAGGGACCCATCTAGTCTGACCCCCTGCAATGCAGGAATCTCGGCTAACAGATGGCCATCCAAACTCTGCTTAAAAACCTCCAAGGAAGAAGAGTCCACCACCTCCAGAGGGAGTCTGTTCCTTTGCCAAATAGCTCTTACTGTCAGAAAGTTTTTCCAAATGTTTAGTTGAAATCTCCTTTCTTGTAGCTTGCAGCCATTGGTTTGAGTTCTACCTTCCTGAGCAGGAGAAAACAAGCTTGCTCCATCTTCCATGTGACAGTCCTTTAGATATTTGAAGATGGCTATCATATCTCCTCTCAGTCTCCTCTTTTCCAGGCTAAACATACCCAGCTCCCGCAACCATTCTTCATAAGGCTTGGTTTCTAGACCCTTGATCATCTTGGTTGCCCTCCTCTGCACACGTTCCAGCTTGTCAACATTCTTCTTAAATTGTGACACCCAAAACTGGGCACAGTATTCCAGGTGTGGTCTGACCAAGGCAGAATAGAGCTGTACTATTGCTTCCCTTGATCTGGGCACTATTCTTCTGTTGATGCAGCCTAGAAGAGCATTCCCTTTTTTGCTACTGCATCACACTGTTGACTCATGTTAAGCCTGGTGGCCAACCAAGACCCCTAAATCCTTTTCACATGTACTGCTGGTAAGCCAGGTGCATCTGGTTCTTCTTGCCTAAGTGCAGGACTTTACATTTGTCCCTATTGAAATTCATTTTGTTAGATTGGGTCCAGTTCTCCAATCTGTTAAGACATTTTGAATTTTGATTCTGTCTTCTGCAACATCAGCTACCCCTCCCAGTTTCATGTCATCTGCAAATTTGATGCACATCCCTTCAATTCCTTCATTCAAGTTGTTTATAAAGACGTTGAACAACAATGGGCCCAGGACAGAACCCTCTGGGTTTAGTCAGTCAACCAGCTACAAATTATTTAACAGTTACCTTGTTCAACTCACATTTTACCAGCTTCCTCTTGAGAATATTGTGGGGGACTTTATCAAAAGCCTTACTTAAATCAAGATACACTATGTCCACAGCATTTCCCTGATCCACCAGGTTTGTAATTCCATCAAAAGAAGAACTCAGATTGGTCTGGCAAGACTTATTTCTGAGAAACTCATGCTGGGCTTTAGTAATGACAGCATCCTTTTCTAAATGCTCACAGACCAACTGTTGAATTATCTGTTATAGGACCTTCTCTGGTATTGATGTCAAGTTCATCAGTTGGTTGTTACCTGGGTCCTCCTTTCCCCTCTTTTTGAAGATGTGAATAATATTTGCCCACCTCCAGTCTGTCACCTACATTTAATTTGCTAAATTAGGCCTTTAATCCATATAGGGAAGCAGGATTTTGTTGATGAACACACACTCGATTCTACTCACTAGGAAAAGCAGTGAGCAGAGTATTTCCTTAATAGATAGTCCAGCTCCTAAACAGACTCCTAGGTCTAGAAAGAGACTGTTGAAAGATATATAGATACGGTGCACCGAGTTTAATGTTGCCCATAGCAAAACAGAACACACACACTCTAGATACTATATATTTACTTATTTATTCCCCAGCAACATCTTTCCTTACTGCATAGTATCTTAGGGCTCATAGTAAAATATATCTTTCAAATATTTATCAGGTGTCTCCTTCGGAGGGTAATGGCTTCAACTCTTCTCTCCAGGGCTGAAACTGAAATGCATCCTTAGTGACCTAGAAAACAGTAATCTAAGACTGTACAGAGAGGTAGAATTGCAGAAGTCCAGGCTCAGCAAGCATGTAAACCTCTTAAATACATGTTTACATGCATGTTTGGGGCCCATTAATAGTCTAAGAATCTTGCAGAGTCAGACATAAAAATCAGATATCCCAGACATGCTTTCTCAACCTTGGCTTCCAGGATGTTGTTGGACTACAACTCCCCTCATCCCAGGCCACTGCTCCCGCTAGCTAGGGATGATGGGAGCTGTAGTCCAACAACATTAGGGGACCCAAGGTTGAGAAAGGCTGCTCTAGACTTTATATGCTTCTGCTTGGCACCAGAAGTTTCCTTCAAGTAGGAACAGTAGCAGCAAGGAGTCTAGTCCTGGTTGTTGCCTGCACCCAAAAGAAGCGCCAGCCTAGTTGAACTGCTTGCTGCTGGAACCTCCTTTTCCCAATGGAGACAGGGACAGCAATAGGAGCACATTGTGTGCACAGACTGGGAGAAGGACCAAACCAGCTGCTTAGCCCTGGCTTCCTCAACCTCGGCCCTCCAGATGTTTTGAGACTACAATTCTCATCATCCCTGACCACTGGTCCTGCTAGCTAGGGATCATGGGAGTTGTAGGCCAAAAACATCTGGAGGGCCGAGGTTGAGGAAGCCTGGCTTAGCCTGATAGTTCTGCAAGATTCCCTGATACCTGTGCATTTGCTCTCCATCCTGAAGCAATGGAGGATCCTGTTGCATAGGAAGTGGGGCACAGAAGAGAGCCTGGGAACTGTGCGGGCTGGTCCATTTGGGCAAATGGGGCACTGACCCAGAAAAAAGGGCCCTAACAGTGTAAGAAGAAGAACTGAGATCCAAGGGACGGATAGTATAGAACTTTTTTAGCAGTTTACCTTTCTGGATTACTGTGCAAAAATGTGCAATTACTATGAAACTGTTGTGGAGGATCTGAACTCCTATCTCCCTCTTTGCCCAGACATCCAGAGCAGCAGTTGCAAGGCACCTATATTTATGACTGCTGGAGAAATGAAATTTCCCATCCACCTAGCATTTTGAATCACCAAGGAAGGAAGGAAGGAGTGTGGCTGGGAAGCAGTTGCTGAAAAGTAATCTATTTTCCGAGGTCTTTCCAAGGCACTAAACAACAAGATGTTTTCTTTTAAGCTTATTTTGCCATTGACCTAATGGATGCCATTCTATTCTAAATTGTAATTTTATTTTACTTCTCTTTTGTTGTACACCGTCTTCTTTTTGTGTATGAAGGAATAAATTTAAATGTAATGGGCTGGATTTGACTAACTCATTCTGCTGATAGAAGCCAGTGCAAGGACTTCTGCTAGTGCAGCAAACTTTCGTCCTTCCCTCCCTCTTGTGTGACCCCCACACCTTCCCCCAATCCACTCTGAATGATTGGGAGAACCCCCTGAATATCATACAGGGTAGGAGGGTGAGTATCATTCCATGGGAAAAGCCGAAGAATTTGTTCTGACAGAACACTCTCCGTAGCACTATGTTGAATTCCACACAATAATTTAATTACTAATTGTTAACAAAATAAATAAATATAACACACATATACAGATGGGTAGGTAGCCATGTTGGTCTGCCATAGTCGAAACAAAATAATTTTTTTTCTTCCAGTAGCACCTTAGAGACCAACTAAGTTTGTTATTGGTATGAGCTTTCGTGTGCATGCATACTTCTTCAGATATGAAAGCTCATACCAATAACAAACTTAGTTGGTCTCTAAGGTGCTACTGGAAGAAATTTTTTTTTATTTTGTTACACATATACACACACACTGCAGGAATCATGCCCAAACCCCAAGCATGTTGATAAACCCTCACAGAGCATGAAGCCGCTTATGACATTCCAAGAGCATAGTGGGCTGGGCTTTTGCCAAGCCTGCCCTGAAAAAGAAAGGAAAATACACATGCTAATCTGTATGAAAGTGCATGAAACCCTAAATCACTTTAGTATTATTAAAGGACTGGTTACACTGTTCAGTGAAAGGGCCCAATGCAGTTTTGATAGACTTTAACTTTAACTTTAATTTATTTACGGCTATTAGCCCATAAAATATGTACAAACATAAAAACACAGAGACATAAAAACCGATATATCCGACAACAGAAGGTGAACACCACGATGCAAGGGTGGGTCATTGAGCAGAGCCAAATGACAGCTTGGGGCCAGGAGAGCTCCAAGGGACGGATCACAGAAAAAGGAAAACTGAAGACGAAATCCGACATGCACTCTCATCATAACAGTCCGATTAGTTTTGATGTTGTTGTTTTCTGGTGGTTTTTGAGTGTGAGATAACCGCATTCAGGAATCTCGCCACCTGCAGAGTTACAGAAGGATCTGTATCCTGCAAAAGCAGTGCGGCGTGTGACTCAACAGGCCTGCCAACCAAGCGCAGTAAAGCAGGACCCAGGAATTTAGTCCTGGCTATGCTATGTAGGGGACAGTTGAACATTATATGTGAAAGAGATTCAACAGTTTCCCCGTCACACACGCATAGCGGAGACACCAAACCCTTGGAAAATCTGTGGCTCAGCTGGTTCGATGGAAGGACATTGAACCTTGCCCGAATAAATGCAAGTCGGTGTGGTACTGATGAAAGAAGAGCATGAAGCCGCTTATGACATTCCAAGAGCATAGTGGGCTGGGCTTTTGCCAAGCCTGCCCTGAAAAAGAAAGGAAAATACACATGCTAATCTGTATGAAAGTGCATGAAACCCTAAATCACTTTAGTATTATTAAAGGACTGGTTACACTGTTCAGTGAAAGGGCCCAATGCAGTTTTGATAGACTTGTTACAAACATCTGATTGCCCCTGATTAGATTAGACAATAAACTCCTGTCTTGGTGTTTGCATTGTTCAACTCCCACTCTGCAATCTGTAAATTAGAATTCCAGACCTCAGAGATTGGATTCAAATTGGATTACTGGATCTGGTCCAGGTTGGGAAGGGTGGGGGAAAAACAATTTGGAGAAAACAGAGGGAAGTATGCAGCCACACACACTTGAACACATACGCTAACAAAATAAACACAGAGACAGAGACAACAAGCCAGGATTTGATTAGGAGTAAATTAAAAATATAATTAAAACAAAAAACCCCAACCAACCAGCAATTAAAGAAGAAGTGGGAAAAGGGATGAATTGTCACTATTAATTAACAAAACAAGGAGATTATACCTTTAAATGTTGTTTTTCTCCAATTTAGGCTGTGTGGGTTTTTAAGACAAGTGCTCAGCAGAAGAGACTAATTTCCATTTCTATTGTTGGGTAGGCTTATGTGCTTCCAGAGACTGCATCTGTGTATTGTGTCAATAGAACCTCTGCCTCCTAAGTTTCAGGAGAAATGTGATGAGAAGACAAACTTTTTTTGCTACTCCATCTGAATCTTATACATGGTCTAAATTCTATGGCGTAATTCTGAAAGCTAGAGTTTTCGCCTAAGCCTGCCACTGGCCTCCTATGTAATTTTGAAAAAAGTCACTTCCAGTGCTTCCAGTTATCTGTACTGTATTTGTGTTTGACCTATTTGGCTGTACTTTGCTGCCTCTCACATTCTATATGATGTGCAAAACCAGTTGGCCCTCAAGTGTGGAGCAACTGAAAAAGAAAACATATTTGTTTTATCCATAACCTGAATTTTAGTTCAAGGCAGTGAACGTGGTTCACACCTTTAATTTGCAAAACAGTTCTGTGAGGCAGAGCTCAGAATGACTGGCCCAAAGTCACCTAATCAACTTCATGGATGAGTGAGGATTTGAATCTGGGTCTTCCCCGTCCTAGCTGGACACGCTAACCACTGCACAGGCTCTTGTAGATTATTTCTTCTTCTTGTACAGCTTCTCTATGTAGCTTAAAAGGTGCAAAGGCACAGTGCAAAGAACCTAGGTTGGGTTCATTTTGAGCTTTTGGGTGAGTAGCTTAGAGCCCCTCTACTGCACAGCCTCTCTATCTTACTCCTCCAGAATATAAGCAAAACAAAACCTCAGCAAATTACATTTGAAAAGTACAACACCAAGCTACCCACACCAGCTTGGAGCAGGCTTTCACCCCCAATTCAGCAGCACAACGATCTCTGTAATGAGCCAGCCTATTCTTAGCTGCTAACCATGATAGGGCGACAAGGCACTCTTAAGAGCGAGACAAGTCCTATTCTGTGACACGTCAGTTTTTTCATGGCATTAAAAACAATTTCCTGTCAGAGAGTTGAAGGACTGAGAAAGACGTCACTTAATACATGTAAGGAAAATAATAGAATTATAAGTGCTGTTAAAAGGATGCACCTGCCCACACTAAATGCACAAGAGAAGCAACAGTTGAGCTTGAGATTGAAAACTTCCAACTGAACTAAAACAGACTGAAGAGACAGCAGATTTCTGCTGGTTGAGAAATTCGGTTTGGGGAAAAAATAAGAAACTGAAATAAAGCAAAACTAACAGATCCATCCCTAACTACATCAGGTAGGAAGGTTGGATGCGGCAGTGATTCCAGGGTCCCCCTCTTAAAAGGTTTATATATATGGGTGTCACTGGCCACACACTGAAAGGTTATCCATGAACTACCCCGTGTGTGGGGATATGGGCTTGGCTGCCTGCTACACTTACATCTTGCAGAGCACCCCCATATCCCATTTACCCTGATAAGCCCCAGTCCTCCCCAGCTGGGGGGCTGGGAGGGATACACGCCCAAGGCCTGAGCCAAGGTCTTCCTACATTCAGAAGTTTAATAAAGTTGTGGCCTAATTTTAATTCCATATAACATTGTCAGAGTCTTTATTCCTTCCTTATGATCCCTGGTGGCTGGGGCTGTCACCACTTGGCCACGCAAAACAAAACTAACAGATCCATTCCTAACTACACCAGGTAGGAAGGTTGGATATCTATCATTTTTCTATGCGAAGGGTTCTTTGAGGGAGAGCATCCATACATGCAGTTCTCTGCACCCAGTCTGTGTATAGTCCAAAAACAAAAATAAAAAACTGCACTACTTGATACTAATGACTGCATAAACTGGCCAAGCTTTGAGCATTTGGTGTTGGCAGACTAGAAACACAGAAATAAGCACAGGTTCAAGACATATCACCCTCCCTTCTCCACCTTACGAACACACATACTCATAAACTCCAATCCTCCCCCCAACAGAAGGTAAAGGTATAGATGCTTTTTATTGTTCGCACTCATCCTTCTCCATACCATAATCTAGATAACTACTGCCAACACAATGCTGAGGCACAGCATGATTAAGTAAGCTATTCAGAGTCACAGTCAATGTAAATATGAGGTAAAAACAAGTTTCCTCCTAAAACTGCACTCCAAATATAACATCACACATTTTCTGCATTT
This sequence comes from Podarcis raffonei, assembly GCF_027172205.1. NCBI lineage: Eukaryota > Metazoa > Chordata > Lepidosauria > Squamata > Lacertidae > Podarcis > Podarcis raffonei. The sequence goes on from NC_070603.1 coordinate 73,258,894, forward strand.
TAAAAACAAAGCAAGGATGCTTTTAGACAATACATTTACCTCTTGCTGAAGTGTGAAATTGCATCTCAGAGTGCTCCAGTTACAACATCCATTTTGATGGGGTAACAATTCATGCACTTTAATTTGGTTGTTTTTGCCACAAAGAGAATCCTGAGCTGACCACATAAGAACTCCTGGACTGAACAATGTCCCAAACATTCTTCAACTGCACCCAAAGCATACAGGAAGCAGAAACAGACTACCAATTTTGATGATTTCAGAACTTTCCCGTGATTGGTCAGTACAGGCACAAGGATTACTAACTGGTTGCTTAAGATTCTTCTCCCATTTCTTTCTGGGATATCACATTTTCCTAGATATTTTGTTATTGGGAAAATGTGAGAATCAGACTTCACCTTCTCTTGAACCACAGTGCAAGAGGGAAAGAGAATCCAAATTCAGAGCTGAGCTCCAACTATAGAGGGACTTGTATCAGAGGTTCTGCTATCAAAGAGATAAAGCCAGAGTGACTCTGCTCAGCTGCCAAACTGGATTAAGGACAGAGCGGGAATCTTGAAGAGAGCACAAAACACCTTGGGGCCTTTTTGTTATTGCCCCTCTCTGCAGTCCCAAATTCCTCTGTCTCATATTACTGGACAAGATGAAGCCGGTGATAAAAACATCAACTTAGACAGCAGTCTTTATTCAGGTCACAGAACAGAAATTGTACACTTCAAGGCATAACCTCCAGTAAACTATGGAATATGCAGAATTCATAAGGCAAAGTAAATTGTCTGCGGCCCAACACATTACGTGAAAAATTAATAAGCATCAGCTGTCAAACAAGACATGGGGGAAGGGGGAGAGAATTATATTCAAATCAGCACATATTTAATTCAGAACTTCAAATGCCCATCCCACATTCTTCTGCACAACTTTTACGCAACACATTGAATGCACTGGAGTAAGTCCTATAGGAATCAGGGGCTTACTTGTAAGTAGACATTGCACTGTTACACCAGCATTTTCAGGTGTAACTAGAAGCAATCTACACTTTGGAGAGGGAAAGATAGCAAATATTAATAAAATTATAAGAATGCAGCTTATCTATACTATGCTATGCTATGCTATGCTATGCTATGCTATGCTATGCTATGGTATGGTATGCTAATTTTACCGTACTACTATTAATTTATTTATACCCTTCCTTTTTCCTTGACTAGGCTCAAGGTGGCTTGCAGAAGTACTGCTAAAACATAGAAAAACCAGTCATTAAAATACTTTTAATCCGGATGCACTCTGGACTTGAATGCACTGAATCTTCAATAAATTTGGAGTATAGCTCCTGTTTTGGCTGCTACTGCTTATCAGAAGCACACCCCACAGTAATATAGCCCTCCAGTTCCTACACCAGAACAATGGAAAAGAGCGAAGAATGCTTGCATTGGATGAGGTGAAACAGACGGATGTCCCAAGACCTTTGCCAAAACTACTTGCCCTGCATTCACTCCTGCTCATCATCCCAACTTGACTCAATGAATATAACTTTATGTTTTTAATTACCACTTTCATGAGTCATGGATATAATAAGCAGAATGAGTGAGGTCAAGATATATTCTCGCTTGGGAGGGAGACAGTGCCATAGAAACAAGACCCTGATCCTTGCTATTTATAAATCTAAGAAAAACCCAATCAGTTGCATTCCTTAGCAACTTGCTGTGCTGCTGTGTTGGAAGTAAAGTATGGCTATAACAACTAGGGGTGTGCATTTAGTTCAAATGAATTCTGAGCCAAGTTGGGCAGATTCAAAGAGTCTTGGGACTCTCCCAAGGTGAAGCAGGTTTTTGTCTTGACGTATTCCTAACTGAACTGGGATGTTCTCAAAGCCTTGGGGCCATTTTGGAAGATAAGCTTTGCAAACTACATACTGTATTTTTTGCTCTATAAGACTCACTTTTCCCCTCCTAAAAAGTAAGGGGAAATGTGTGTGCGTCTTATGGAGCGAATGCAGGCTGTGCAGCTATCCCAGAAGCCAGAACAGCAAGAGGGATTGTTGCTTTCATAGAATCATAGAATCATAGAATCATAGAGTTGGAAGAGACCACAAGGGCCATCGAGTCCAACCCCCTGCCAAGCAGGAAACACCATCAGAGCACTCCTGACATATGGTTGTCAAGCCTCTGCTTAAAGACCTCCAAAGAAGGAGACTCCACCACACTCCTTGGCAGCAAATTCCACTGTCGAACAGCTCTTACTGTCAGGAAGTTCTTCCTAATGTTTAGGTGGAATCTTCTTTCTTGTAGTTTGTATCCATTGCTCCGTGTCCGCTTCTCTGGAGCAGCAGAAAACAACCTTTCTCCCTCGTCTATGTGACATCCTTTTATATATTTGAACATGGCTATCATATCACCCCTTAACCTCCTCTTCTCCAGGCTAAACATGCCCAGCTCCCTTAGCCGTTCCTCATAAGGCATCGTTTCCAGGCCTTTGACCATTTTGGTTGCCCTCCTCTGGACACGTTCCAGTTTGTCAATGTCCTTCTTGAACTGTGGTGCCCAGAACTGGACACAGTACTCCAGGTGAGGTCTGACCAGAGCAGAATACAGTGGCACTATTACTTCCCTTGATCTAGATGCTATACTCCTATTGATGCAGCCCAGAATTGCATTGGCTTTTTTAGCTGCCGCGTCACACTGTTGGCTCATGTCAAGTTTGTGGTCAACCAAGACTCCTAGATCCTTTTCACATGTAGTGCTCTCAAGCCAGGTGTCACCCATCTTGTATTTGTGCCTCTCATTTTTTTTGCCCAAGTGCAATACTTTACATTTCTCCCTGTTAAAATTCATCTTGTTTGTTTTGGCCCAGTTCTCTAATCTGTCAAGGTCGTTTTGAAGTGTGTTCCTGTCCTCTGGGGTGTTAGCCACCCCTCCCAAGAGGGATCGCTGCTTTCACTGTGCAGCGATCCCTCTTGCTGTTCTGGTTTCTGAGATTCAGAATATTTTCCCCCCTTGTTTTCCTCCTCCAAAAACTAGGTGTGTCTTGTGGTCTGGTGCGTCTTATAGAGTGAAAAATACGGTAGTTCACTCACATATATACAGTGGTACCTCGAGTTACAGACGCTTCAGGTTACACTTTGCTTCAGGATGAGAACAGAAATCGTGCTTCGGTGGCGCGGCAGCAGCGGGAGGCCCCATTAGCTAAAGTGGTGCTTCAGGTTAAGAACAGTTTCAGGTTAAGAACGGACCTCCGGAACGAATTAAGTACTTAACCCAAGGTAACCCTGTAGTGCCCAATTCTAAAGGAGGACAGGATTTCTGTACTGTTAATAGTTGTGTAGAAGAGAGAATTTTGGCTGGTACAGCTTTCTCCACATGCTGCATGACAAGCTACCTTCACTAAAATTTCCGCTTCTATAGTGGTTAAAGATGCACAAGCCTGTTTGCTCTTCACACGTGGTAAGCCTGGCCTAGAAATCAGAAGCTAGAGTAAATTCCAGCTTCCCCAAAGTATCTCCTGACCCCCCTAAGTTCTAGGGGCAAGAGAATCATTGTAGAAATAATGGTGATCCGTCATGGATGCTTTAGTTGAGATCCCTGCATTGCAGGGCACTTGGGGTCCCTTCCAATTCTACAGTTCTGTGATTCTATGAATGGTAGCTTTTGCATCAGAAGTTCCTAGCAGTCTTTGGGTGGATCTGAAGGTGGGAGGAGGAGAGATATTTGACCATTCTTTGTCTTCTCCTCACACTAGTTGCTGGCAAAGGCTTTTCTAGCGCCATGCTTGGTAACTGGAAATTTAATATTTTTCTTTCTCTGCAGTGGGACAGTGTTGCATGGAAACTTACCAGGGCAAAATCCATTTGACACATGTCATTGTTGTAACATGGGCCATTTTGGCTTGGAGAATGGTGTCACTACTGTGTCTTGCATGGTGCCAGGCATACCGTTGACACTAAATGTTAGTAGCAGCTGTAGTAATTATTAGGAACACATGATGTATTTGTCTCCTTTCAAACATCCATGTGAACTAAAAACTAGGTATAAAGAACAGAAGAGGTGACAGGAATACAAGGCTTAAGTCTACTGGTATCAATATCAGTAGTCACCATCATTAATCCTTACACTGTCTGGTCAGTTAAGCTTTGCCTACCTTGGCTAACTCATACTAATCAACTCAGCTGCTGTGCACAGAATACAGGCTGTGATTAAGAATGTTAGGTGTGAAAGAGGGAATGGTGTGAAAAGATTACACCAACTGAAATATATATATATATATTGCCTGGATATATATACTCTTTCTCTATATATATTTATATGTATAATATATATATATATATATGTGTGTGTGTGTGTGTGTGTGTGTGAGAGAGAGAGAGAGAGAGAGAGAGAGAGAGAGAGAGAGAGAGAGAGAGAGAAGGAAGCAGCATGTGCTATTGCTGGGCTTTGAAAACTTCCATTGCTGAGATTATTGGTGCTGACCACACTTTTGCATAATTGCACCTTAATATGTAGGTACTTTATCTTACTGCTGCTGCTTTTGAGGATCTGGCTGATCTGTTTTGGCAGTACTGATTGTTTTTTTCCCACCTACAAACTTTTGCTGCTGAGGCTTCACAGTTTTTTATTTCATGGCCTATTGAAATTTGCTGTTTTGCTATCACCATTGAAACATTTATTTAAAAAGTAAACTGATATGTACTGTTTTATGCTTGCTGTTCTATTTTCTGAATTGCTTTGAATTTTGTGGGAAAGCAGCATGGAAGTTGTAATAATAATGATGATGATAACAAACCACCTTTATGATACTTATAAGTTGAAAACTATATATGCAGAAGCTTCAGTTAGAGGAAATGAAACAGATAATGCATAGGACCACATAAATATAAAAGCCCTTTGCTAAACCCAAAAGTCCTCGATGTGATGATTTCTAATCAGAAAAAGTTAAGTAGAAATGCCAGATACCTGCCCATCATCACATAAAGGGTCAGCTTCACCTATCATTATAGCTTAATCTTGCTTGCTTGCTTCAGCAGTAATATAACATTTATTCCTTCATTTAGGAAGGAAGTGATACAGTGGAAAGTTAGACTGAAAATGTACCCCAAACCCCAAGATGAGAATGAACTGTACATCTTATCAAAGGACTCAGAATACTTTCTGCCCCTCACCCCCATGAGTTGTTTGCATGTGAGCACAATGGATTACAGCTCCCAAAGGAGAATAAAAGGTCACTTCTCTGAAGAACTCAGGGTAGGCAGGAAACTGAGATTCAGACATGTCAGGGAAGAATGTTTCATTAGTCATGTTAAAAATGATCTCTAATTGCAACCCCTTGCATGACAGAGATACCAAGAACAAAAAAGGCACTTGGGCTGAATAGCAGTTATCCTTGGAATTTCATAAAATTCCCCAACTCTATGGCTCACAAACATTGTTTGAATCATTCTGAATAAAGGATTCATCAGCTGGAGACTATGCAAATATTGGAATGTTGTCATACATACCAGTTCCATATTGCTCACTCCCTCTTCCACCAGACACACCAATCAAGGCTAATGCTCCAAGAAGCCACCTTACCTTCAATGCCTGGACTTTCTTGGCCAACAGACTCTCAATGTCCTCTGCCACCTTTTCCACTATTTTCTCTGGGACATTTTCTCTTACATCAAACAGGCTCTTTTTTTCATCGTAGATCTGTTTAAAGATATTAAGATGGGGAGGGGGGGAAGAGAAGAGAAATGGATATTTTGAGAAACAGCATATACACACATACGCACCAGCTTTAAGAAAATGTATTTTAGGAACTATAGACTATGAAGTGTTCATACAAATAGCAATCATATGCCCAAGACCTGCAAATACTGTTAGAAATATCATGCCTTTCCATGGATTAAGAGAGAGAGAAAGACAGACAGACAGACAGACAGACAGACAGAGAGACAGACAGACAAAAATCCACCATATCCCTGTCCCAGAAACAAGGCAAAAAAAGTAAAGAAATGAATGGCTGTCAGATGTTCAGACCACTACAGTGGGAGCCATCATGAATTACTGTGGGAGAGAAGACAAATGAAATGATATTTGGCATCCCAATGCTAAGGCAGCCTTAAATAACCAACCAACCAGCAGGGGGTGGGGTGGGTAGCACTGAAGGTGCAAAGGAGACTAGTAATAATTCTCTGAAACAGGAGGTTGTGCCTGAATGCCCAGTTCAGCTTGCTAACCTCCGTGAGATTTCCCACTTTCCCCCCTCTTTTCTGAATATTCTTTCACTGTCACAGACTGAGCATGCCACACAGCCAGAAGCCTTTGAAACAGAGTTTCTCATTTTCTTGGGATAGTCAGATTGCCCCCAAGCCTCAATCAGAAAAGCACTTCATGAAATGCCACGTATGCCCAACCCACTTTGTAAAAACTAGCATACTGCCCTCATCCCTCCCACTGTGCATATAATTTAGTGGGGATGGAGACTAGCAGCAGATGGTACATGGCTGAAGGTGGTAGGAAGAGTAAGCAGAGCTTAAAACAGACGGAAACAGGTTGGTATGATAAAAGGCCTGCAAGAAGGGAAGGAAATATTCAGGTAAATAAATACAAAACAGTGCAACATTAGTCTGTATGGATAGATGATAGATAGATAGATAGATAGATAGATAGATAGATAGATAGATAGATTACATAGAACACAAGAACTGTCATACCCCTTGGGTTATAATTTAATGGTGACGTGAAATATGTTTGGATCAAATTCAGCAATGGGGATAGATTGGCATTTTGCACCAGAGCAACCAACTAATTCATCAACCTAACGGACTCCTCTCACAGTGTTATTACTAAGCTTCAGAATTAAAGCTTCTCTTCACCAACATCCACACTACATACCACTTATACAAATGGTGTAAATAGTGGCCAACAGAAAGGTTGGGAAATAATAGAATCAATACATGGTGTGGCAGCAGGATTGTCCTCACTTTTAGACCCAGTTCACTGCGATGCCTTGGCCATAGCAAGTGAAACAAATGTGTGCAGGAGTTCAGTGTGAATAAAGTAAACCTGATAACTTACAATCTTTACTTGGCAAAATGTGTGTGTGTGTGTGTGTGTGTTTAGGATAAAATGTGTAGCCAATACACATTGCACTCTACACACACATGCGTCACTGATACATTACATTCAATCTGTAGAGGTCAGCTTGCCTAGGGGCAATCAGGCAGAGACAAACCAGGTGAGCGCAATCCCATTTCACAACTGTGCATCTATTTTACAAAGTGTGCTCAGCATGTGAATAGGGCTACTGCTATCAAAATAAAGGAAAGCTTTGAGAATCAATTACAGAAATAGATTTTTGAAGTTTGCAATCCAAGCTGCTTATGAAGGGCTACGAACACCCAACATGGCAATGTTTTGTTTTTTCAGATGTTGTTTATCGCTAGTTGCCCCTTCCATACAGTTCTTGAAACTGCCTTTGACCTGCTGTGTGAAATGGCTGCTCAGCAAACAGCAAGCTCCATCCTGATAATGTAAAGGCAGCTGGAAGTGAATTGATGTGTCTGAATAACAAACCTTAGTCCTTCTGCATGCCAGACGTGTGTGTGTATGCGTGCATGCATGCAAGGTGGGGGAATACTTTGCAGAAGCTGTTAAACAACAGAAGTGAACATAACTGATTCTCATAGTCTCTCTTACTTCCTTTCTCTTCCAATGCCCTATTATTCCTTGGGTAAACAACAGCATAACAAAATAATGTGTTTTGAAGGCACACTGGCTCCAGCTGAGCAGTAGCAATTAGGGAAGCAAAAGAAATGGAGCAATCTTCAAGGAGAAAGCTTCAGATGCAGAGGGCATCCTGACATCAGTATTTTCCTATTATGAAATGGCAAATCTGCTCCCATTGGTTGTAGCTAGCCTTGCCCATGAAAAATGATGAGGGTGTGTTGTGCTTTTATGACATTGTGCCCTAATGCTGTCTGTCTTAAATGGTCAGGTAAGTCTATTAATTCAGTAGGGTTTACTGGAACATTTCAGTAAGGTGACAGTAACCAAATATTGTATGCATTTTTTATAGAGGGCACGTTGAACTATTATAATAACATAGTGGAGTGTGCTCATTATTGCAGAACAGATTGCTCTTGTTAAACAGCCAGCAGTATGGATGCTCATACAGAGAAAATGATGCTTATGTTGCCAGTGACTATTATCACTGAGCTTATCCCTAATCCTTGTCCTTAGTATTACATGCCCCTCTAACTACTGAAAAGTGGAACTGGTAGATACTGTATACTTGGGACTTCCAATAAGCTTTTGACAAAGTCCCTCACCAATGACTCCTAAGTAAACTTAGCAGCCAAGGGATAAGACCAAGGGTCTTGTAATGGACAGACAACTGGTTAAAGAGCATGAAGCAGAAAGTAGGAATAAATGGACAGTTCTCTCAATGGAGGAGTATTAGAGGTACCAAGAAGGCCAGTTCAACTGGAACTCTCCAAGACCATGTGTTTATTTTTGTTTCACTCTAAGCAAGGAGCGTGGTGTTAGAGAAAGTAATTGGAGGAAGCCAAAGCCAAGTATAAGTGATGCTTAAGCCCAGTATCATTTATTTAGAAGTTCCTGCTGTAGTTAGGAATTTTCCGACTTCCGGGTTGGCGCCATTGTTTAATGGCGGATTCCCTCCGAGCTCCGGAGGGAATCGGCTCCGTAGCGTCTGGGTCTGGCCGCTGCGGCGAAGCGGGGACCCTTAAAATCACAGGCGCGGATGCCTGTGAACACAGAGACTCGGCGGGCACCATTTGCGCCCCCCCAATCCGCGACGGAGCCTTTTTAAAGGCTCCGGAACGGAGGCAGGGTGAGGCGTGGTGCTGAGAGTACTCCCTCGCCTACGGAGTGAAGCCGCAAGCCATTGACAGAGAGCGCCAACTTCTTTCAAGACCGACTGGACTCTAAAATATAAACCCGTGAGTAATACGGAGATTGGAACGTTAAAAAATTTTAATTTTGGATCTGGAACGAGCGGGAAGGGGCTAAAAAGGAAGTCACCCCCCCCTCTTTGTAAACAATTTAAAGCAAAGGACTGGGCAACTAAGGTTGAGAGAACCTGTTTTTTAGTGAAAAGATCTTGATTTCACGGTTTTGACACTATAAGGATTTACTGGAGGATAAAAAGAATTTGGGAACTGGAATTTCACCCCCCCGAGACCCGGGAACGCCCCAAGAGAAAGTCTGTTGCATGGAAGATTTTGACAGCTGTCAAGAGAGCTGCTAGTCAGCTAGTTGCCAGCTGGAAAAAGAGAACATTGTTTCTGCTGTTTTTGCTGGTTCAATTGGTACAACTTTGTTGAAAACAACGAGGGCTGATACAAAATAATTGGACTTTTGGTTTTGAGCTGAAAGGAACATTAAGGAACTAAAATCCCCCTAGAGGGGTAATAGGGATACTACATTACAAAAATGACTGAAGTACGTAAATTCCAAGCAGAATTGGACAGAACACTCGCTCTCTTGGGAAACTTGAAAGATGAATACAATGTTATGTCTACAAAGGTATCACTACTACACTGGTCAGTAAACAACAGTTTTGAGCCTGATAAGGACTTGAAACAGGAAGCCTACTTAACTGAACAAATAAATGAAACTGAAAGTGCAGAAATGATGGAGCAAGGTGCTGTTTTTGAAGAAAATGAAGGAGAAGCAGGAGATGTGCAGGAGTTAAAGGAAAGTTACAATATGAGGCCTGACATGATGATAAAAAAGGACAATAAAAATTGGATGTGGAAAGCCTGGTCTGAATGGGAGCCTGGAAAATGGAGAGATCTCCCTTGGAGGAGATCTGAAGACCTGAGGATTACAAATCTGCGGAAGGTGAAAGCTGGAGCCTTGGGGACATCTGGATCTGTAAGAAATTTGAAACAAGAGTTGGAGCCCCCCATAGGCTTTGCTTTTAAGTATGGAAGATTGGCTGGAAGCAACAAGGATTCTGCTGGGCCGGAGCCCCTCCGAGACTTGGGGTTTAACATTAAGGACCATCAAAGAGACCGGCAGAAAGGAACTGAGAGAGATAAAAGGGCCTCAGATGTGAGGTCTCCAGGCTAAATAAATAACATAAAGACTGATGGACATTGGTCGGGGACTGGAACCGGGAAAAGGGTGGGTGGAGGTTGGGAATCCAAAGGGCACATAAGGATAATTTGTTTTCCTTTTTTTTATTTTTAATTAGTGGTAAGGAAATTGGGTAAATCGTGGAAGGGAAATTTTGGTCGACTTTAGGAAAAAGGTTTAAGAACAACTAATGAGGTATAAGTATTGATGTGTGTTTTTTAATAAGGTAAAATTGGTTTCTTCTTTTTTAAATTAATTGAAAATAAGATTGTTAAAAATAAATGGAGGAAATGGAAAAAAGAAGCAAAGTTAAAAAAATGGTATGTTAGAATAAATGTATAAGTTAAGGTAAAGAAATAAGTTAAGGACTTGCTGAACTGACAATTTAAATTGGAATACAAGAAGGGGAGGTGTGAGGAGGTCTGAGAAATAAGGTTAGGAACAATAAGTATTAGTAACTTTATGTGTTTTTTCTATTTTTCTTTTGTTGTTTAATTTTGTTATGTATTTTTGTATTTTTCTTTTGTTCTGTTTATTTTTTGTCCTTGTTTGTTTCTTGAAAATGCTAATAAATATTTAATTAAAAAAAAAAAGGAATTTTCCTACAGTAACCGATATGCATAATGAATCATGTATACGCATGCCTAATTAAACCCCCCCCAAACCAGTGACATATCTAATGCAGGTGAGGTCTCTAACCTGGCTATTAATTATGCCTTGTGATCAATGGATTTCCTCCAGAAAGCACAACTCACTCTAATTAAAATATGTACCCTTGTTTGCATGTCTTGAGAATTTCAAGCTTGACCCCTGCAGCGAACACAATATCCCTTAAAGCAGTATTCTTTGACCTTGTGCCCCCAAATGTTGTTGAACTACAACTCCTACTACCCTCATCCAGGCTGGCTCAGGGATGATGGGAGTTGTAGTCCAACAACGTCATCTTGGAAGCATGGTTTTAAATAAGCCATTTTGGCATTAGGTTTTACTGTAACAATGCTTGCACCATAATGGTTGCTAACATGCATAGTAGTATAGAAATACTATATCTTCTGAAAGCCTGGGTGAGATTTTTTAAAAAAATTAAATATCACATCATGAAACAATGGGCTTTGTCAAGATTGCCTCAGTATGTAATCTTAGCCCATTGTAGCCTCAGTTACAACATAACAAAACTATGCTGCCAACGTTGTATGCTTCCAACTGTTCTAAAAAAAAATAAATCTCTGCATGACAGAAATTATCTTCCTTACAGACACTGGAGACCTCTGCCACAACAGGCAGTGATGCCCATTAGCCTACATGTCTTTAGAATAATCAGACAAGTTAATAAATGATCGGTCTATCAACAGCTATTAGCCAAATGGATAGCTAAATGGATCCTCCATATTCAGAAGTACTGTATCTGGTTACCAGATGCTGAGAGCCAACTATCAGGGAAGGCCATCAACCCCTTGCCCTGGTATATCAGCTGCTAGACACACTATTAAAAATAGATCACTATTGGAAACTGATCACTGCTGGAAACAGAATGCTGGACTGGATGGATCTGGGTGGTCCAGTTTGGAGATTCTTCTATCCTACTATTTCACTACCAGTGAATCAACTTAGCAATGGGTGAATGAGGTCACACACCAGACTATTCCCAGATGCAAGCAGTGTTCAGTACTTGAGACAATGTCAGAAATAACATGATTCCCATCTCATGGTTGCCCCATAACCATAGTGTTCTTAAATTTCATCAGCTGATACTTGTATCTCAAGGTGTGATCACAAGCATAGTGCCATCTATATTATGCTAACAGGATGTCAGGTTCTGTGTAACATCAGAGATAATGAAGCAGGAAGTGGCAAGAGTGACAGCAGGCTTCATTGCCAGCATACCGGAACAGTTTCTGCTGCTGGTAGCCTGTTATGTGGAAATCGCCACATACCACTGTAGTGGCAAATTGGGGAGTGGTGCAGCTAGGGCTGGGCCACAGCCAGCATCTCCCCCATGAGCAAATAGCAGCAAATGAAGGGGACAGTGGCAAAAAGGTCAGCAAGGATATGCCAGTGTCTATTGGGGCTGATAGTGGTCACTGCAGAAACCTTATTTTTAAATGTATTATATATATTTTTGGCAGGGGGTGGGGAGACAACTGGCCAGACATATAAATGATCACAGATGCTCACTGTTTTATTTTTAATATAAAAATGCACTATATTTTTAATACAGCAAATGGTGCTTATTCCCAAGTAAATATGTTCACCACCAGGGCAGCAGAAGCAAACCACGTTGATTCCTGCAGCCATGATAGTGCTATAAATTAAGTGAGTTTAAAATGCAAAATGTCACATGCTCAGAGAGTTGTTGTTTTTTTAACACAGAACTGACAAACTATATGGGTTTTTTTTGTTTTTTACTCTGACATATTAGGGATGCAAAAGCAGTTAGTTGTAAAGCATGGAATGGTGGTGGAAAAGAAGTAATGCACAAGGCTGCCCAAAGGGGGTACCCAAGAGACTAGGAAGTTGAAGGTGTAAAACAGGCACCCCCAAACTCAGCCCTCCAGATGTTTTGGACTACAATTCCCATCATCCCTGACCACTGGTCCTGTTAGCTAGGGATGATGGGAGTTGTAGTCCCAAAACAGCTGGAGGGCCAACTCTGGGGGCGCTTGGTGTAAAACTACCTTGAATTCAGCACAGCTGAGATGGAGACTGAGACATATGCAGGTGGGGAGGAATTAGGAAAGAAGTAGCTATTTGGAAGGGGGCAACAACAACAGGAATGGGAAATAAGCAAACACATGCATTCTGGAGAACAAATGCTGAAGAAGAGACAAAACGGTGGCAGATTTAGGCTGCTGCAGTCTGTGTTGCTCGGAAAATGCATATCCCCCCCTTCTTGCATCACGTGACATCAGTCCAAGCTGCAGCAGCACTCCAAGTCTTCCCGCAGCCTCAGTCATGCCACTCCAAGATGCTGGTTGCTCTCCACTCTCAGAGGGGAGTATAAGCCCATTTTAGACAGGATGCACATGATTCAGGGACCAAACTACTGCCACGTAAACAGGCCTGGAGAATGAACCTACTGCCACTGCATCCTGCAGTGGTACATCCTTTAAATAAGAAACCTGATCCTGGAGAGCTAGAATGCTCGTGAGAGATTAAAAGAAAAGATGGGGGGAGGCTGACATTAAAGAAAATGCTTTCTTTTCACTCACCTTGCAAGCAGTTTTCCTCCTACCTACTGAACAATAAAAAGACTGTTCTAGCAGTTCTTTGCAAAATAAATAAATGAGAGAGAAACAGGGAGAGTGTTGTGGAAAGAAGTGTATAGTTAAACTGATCCTCAGGGACAAGAAACCCAATGAACAAAAAATCATGCAACACTGTATAAAGCAGTAACAGGAGAAAGAGAAGATGCTAGGAGTTTAGCTTACCTAAAGCAATTGTGCTTTTTCCTATACAAATCCATGTTCTTACCTTTTACTAGCTCCCCATATTCCTGCCCAAAGAACTGCCTGAAGCAAGTTAATAAGAGTTGTCATTTCTATCCTGAGGGATGAGAGGAAAGGACCACCGCTCATTTACATATGTATCTGAATATATACAAATGAGCATTTCCTCACTTCTTACCATAGGGCTGACCTGAAAGCACCAGCCAGATTACAAAAGATGCAGCTAGGCCAATTTAAAATGTCACCAGATGACAATCCTATGACAAGCAAGCACTGCCTGTGCATATCAAAACGACAGCTACCAATACCTGAACTAATTAGTTTGAATAATTATTAAACATTTTGTTCAGCCCTAACAGTGGGCTAGGTGCCAGAGCCAGAAGAGAGGCAGTGATGTTCCAGCCACATGGCCTTGCAATCTAAATAACTTTTTAAAAAGAGAGAAAAGAGGACAGGATTTGAGAAACGAACAATAGGGAGTAGCAGATGAAGGGTTAATTGTAAGCTGGCAGCACAGAACAATGCTGTTGGCAAGGAAGAGAGATTCTGTGAAAAATGATGTTTAGAATCAAACAACAAGAAGGTAGTTTGGTTACTGAGGCTCTGTGTAAAGAAACAATGATACTGGGAGTGGAAGAAATGAGGGGAAAGAGTCAATTATCACGTCAAGAGGAGGAATCTGGAGGATGAGAATTAAGGACACAATGTTGAGATGTAAAGATTTGGATCCTGTAACTGATTCATTCATAATGAACCTGACACGCCTCGCGCATTCATGAATCTGGATGGTTGCTTACAAAGGTAGAGATAAACATGAACTATCTTCCAACCATACCATTACCAATATACACACTTGTGTGGTTTTTTATAGAGAACAAAATATATTCTAATTCTTCAAGTGCTACTCCTTAGCCAAAATGGTACCATCCATGCATAAGACGGAAATTATTGGAATGCTTGGGCAACTCCAATGTTTGCAGAAATAATAATAATAAAACCTTCTTACTGTTTTCTCCCCCTCCATACACTTGCCCAGAAAACTGCCTGATGCAAGTTAATAAGACTTGTCATTTCTTCTGGGGGACAGGGACTCAAAACCAGCCAAAGGAGGACTAAGAGTGCTCAGTGGCCACACAATGCCAACTGATAGTTGGAAGAGGAAAAATGGAAAACCACATGGGAGGGGAATGGAATGGAGTATCTTTAAAGGCAGCATGAGTGGTTGGCTGAAATCCTGAACTCTAAAGTGGAAGGTTTTGCTGCAGATCCCATTGTATATATGTTGGCTTTAGTGATAAAAAAGAAGTTGCTTAAGTTTCTTCGCCTTTCACAGAATTAGATCATTTTGTTTCATATCTATTTCTTTGAAGACTTTATTCTTCTGGGCTGAGAAATCATATATCTATATAGTAAACAAAGCATCCTCATGGGAGACTTTGCTATGTTTTTGGCCTCCAACCAACATGTGCATTCCTCTGATGCTCTGAGATATTCATAAACACATGCATCACTTCATTTCAGCATCAGCAAGAGGACATAAATTAACAATGAGTATCCACCTGCCTTCATTGTCCTTCACTGGCAACCACTAAGCTCTATCCAGCTGCCACAATCTCCTAAACTTTAAGAATATCTTTAGGTGGAATACAGCCACATCCAGAATGGGTTGAACATCACCACCTTGACAATATGAACCACCTATCAACAGCACTTCCATCTTGTCAGAACTGAGCTTCAGTTTGTTAGCAATTCTGCAGTCTCTTCATATAAAAGAGAGGTGCCGAGTGCTATCTATATATCAGTGACACCCAGATCCTGACCTTGCTCATTAATTTCATGTAGATGTTATAAAGCAGTGCCCACCCATGCGATGTTAATTCCATGGGGTCCAAATACCATGATGCCAAACTATAGCCCTCTGCCCCTGCTCCCAACAACACCATCTAGAATCAGTCTTTTTGGAGAAGAATTGTCAAAACCAGAAGAACCTTATGATTGATGACATCAAAAGCTGCTGATTCAGAATAGGGATTATAGCAGGCATAGGCAAACTCAGCCCTCCAGATGTTTTGGTACTACAACTCCCATCATCCCTAGCTAACAGGACCAGTGGTCAGGGATGATGGGAATTGTAGTCCCAAAAC
The DNA here is from genome assembly GCF_027172205.1 of Podarcis raffonei. Taxonomy (NCBI): domain Eukaryota; kingdom Metazoa; phylum Chordata; class Lepidosauria; order Squamata; family Lacertidae; genus Podarcis; species Podarcis raffonei. The sequence continues at coordinate 73,274,554 of NC_070603.1, forward strand.
ATCTGGAGGGCCAAGTTTGGCTATGCCTGGGTTAATTTGTTGATTTTATGATACCTTATTTCATTTGCCTTCCCTTTTAATGAGTAAGTAAACGAAGTAATTTAATTAGTGCAATAAATATTAGCATTGTGTCACTGATGATACTGCTAGTGTTGTTCATCCCTTTAGCGTGGATTTTCAACTGTTGGTCAGTGACAAATTGAACACACAATGTGTGCATCTCATCCCGCATTGCTTGCACTATTCATTATGTGTCTGTGTGTGCGTATATATATATATATATATATATATATATATATATATATATATCTGTGCAGACATAGATTCAACGTGCCGTAAATTGTAGCAGTCTGAAAGGCAATTCATCGTGCTTCATAAAAAGTGTGTGGATGGAAATTCCACAAATGGTACACTTAGTAATATTATTATTGCACCTAAAAGTATATCAGGCACATCACAACTGTCATTGGTGAGCAGCTCTCGTCATTTCCTCATTATCTCCAAGCAGTCCTTGCTTTTTTGTCTATACTCTTTGGTTCAAATTGCGAGATTTACTAGTTTCCTCAGTGTGAAATAACATCAGAATGACAAACACATTTTTTTAAAATGTCATATTGATGAGTAGATGTATACTCTTTGAGAGCTTTGTGAAAGCATTTATATATTTAAATTTGTATACCACCTGTCATCTGAAGATCTCAGGGTGTTCTACAGCATAAAAATACATTAGATCAAAACACAAAATACATAATACAAACAATAAGAAAACAAACCAATAACCCTCCTACAAACACCTAAAGGTGTACAATGAAGGTGCCAGGGAGAGCATTCCACAAACAGGGAGCCACTGCAGAAAAAGCCCATTCTTATGTTGCCACCTGCCGGATCTTACATGGAGGGGGCACACAAAGAAGGGCTCTGATGATGATCACAGGATCCAGGTAGGCTCATATGGGGAGAGGCAATCCTTGAGGTATTGTAGTCCTGAGCCATTTAAGGCTTTAAAGGTCAAAACCAGCACTGTGTATTGGGCCTGTAAACTAACTGGCAGCCAGTGAAGTCTAGCCAGGATCAGTGTTGTATGCTTAAACTGTCTTGCCCTGGTGATCAACCTGGCCGCTGAATTCAGCACTAGCTGAAGTTTCTGAACCATCTTCAGAGACAGCCCTACATATAACATGTTGCAGCAATCTAGCCTAGAGGTTACCATAGCAACTGACCCCAGCTCAAGGAGAGGAGCCACCCACTGAAATTATGATATGCATTCCACAAGTCTGGGGGGAAATGAGAGAACACACTCCCTCCAGCAAGGAAGCATTGCTTTAGGTTCTACTTAATCAAGGCCACAAGTAGTAAATTGAGTGGGTGTATTCCTTTCTAGATCTTGTTTGGAAGCACTTCCAAATTAGCCAGTGCAAGACTAAGTTTTGATCGGAGCTTTAATTAAAAACCCAAAGCCACCACTAAATTCCACACATTTAACAGTGTTCCAGAATAATGCATTTCAAAACCATTGTAAAAAGGAGGGTTATGAAACTGAAAAAACAAATGAGCTTTGGAGACTACTATACATTTATTAGTTAAGTACCATTTTCCTAATCCACTCATTTTATTCTGGAGGTTGGTGGCTGACTACAAAGGGTTATCTGATAAAGTGACAAAAAGCACTAATGTAACCCAAGCTGCAAAGTAAAAATTACCTGAAAGCAAATAAAAATCTATGAAGGAAATGAACTTTGTGCACTTGGCACAGGGTGGAAAGCAAGTACATGAATTTACAAATGCAATTTCATTTCCTGTGTGCTGTAGATCATGAAATAGCCAGAAAGAGTACAGGTCTACTTAGATTGCAAAAATTATGTGTAATGTGTGTACAGCAGCACGGCTATAAGAGGTATTTGTGACAGATTTGGCATTAAAATGAAGGAATAGATCACATGCAACGGGGATGTGAGATTCCAAAGCTGGAATGGTAAGGACTAGGAAGGGTTCCCTCCCCCCCCAAAAAGATTTAGTTGACTACAAGTTGAGAGGTTATGACAACATACTACATGGCAGCAATGAGCTCAGAAGTCTCAGGTGCTGCAGTTATTACGGTCCCTAAACATGAAGTTGCCTTAATGAGTCACCCCACAGGTGTCTTTAGCCCAACATTGACCATTCTTACTCTGCAGCTCACCATGGTCTCAGAGCTGCTGAGAGGCAGGTACAGGAGGGACTGTAACTTTCCCATGATAGTTTTGTCTGAGATTAGGTACTCCCTCAAAGTTTCACCCTGCAAATACTACTACACAATAAGTGCAGGTGGCTATGCAAAATGTGAAAACTATGCAAAAAGGCTTGGGTATGTATCCTGGTGTGCAGGAGCTAAGGATAAGGCAGTCATTAAGGCAGACAGTACAGTAGCAGCAAGTCTATTTGTGTTTCACAGGCTAAATGAGTACACAGTTGCTACCAAGGCTTTGGTTTATGGTTGGCATTGGGGGAAAGCAGGGTTCTTGCACCTTTAACAGCTGTGTGTCAGGCAGAAATGCGACTGGTTAAGTCTTTTCTAGTAAGGAAATAAAATTATGGGTAAGTTTACCTCTTCACATTCTGTCTGTCCGATATTTTATTACATGTGTGACCACTGATTTATTTCTTGGAATCTCTACTCCACCTGCAAAATATGACACAAATTTGCATATGACACAGAGCTTATGCTGGTTTTTTAAAATGCAAATCTGTGTCATCTTTTTGCAAGTGGGGTCAAAACCACATATATTGAACTGGGCCCAGAAAACACTATTGGCACCCATGCTCCCTCCCAGCCTAGTAAGATCCTTTAACTGGAGAGAGCCAGGAATGAACCTTGGACCTCATGCATACAAAGCATGTATGCTACCACTGAGATATGACCTCTCCAGGAATGTGATATGTTTTAATTCTGAGAAGGCTCAATACATATAAATTTGGTGCTGGCTTCAAAACACCTGATGCTGACATTTAGAAATTCCAAACAGTTTCCCACCTCTGATTATATGAACTAGAACTTGTCTTTTTGCTCTTACTGCCCCCATATAAAAGTGCCTAACTTCTCATATCCACAAGCACTGAGCACATATTAATGCAACAAAAGATGTAACTTTACATCAGAGGCAAATTGCAAGCAGGCTCCCCAGAATATTCAGTGAAAGGGTCTCTTTGCTGCTTCAGTGATGTGCTATTTAAATGTACATGCTGCTTAAAGCACAGCCTCCCAGTGCAGTGCCACATTCCAGCTCCTACAGCATACTAAGAGAGAGACCCTTCAAACTAAAGAAAAAAGAATATACAGTGGAACATGAAAATCACATTTCCCATCAGCATGTTCATACCTCAATCAGGCTTTCATTGCACAAAAGGCTATTATGCAGGAAAAGTCTGTTTTCCTTTCCACAGAGTACTGGAACATGGGATTACGATGGGTCTGGAGAGAGATCATCCTAGCTAGTTTAAAAAACATAAAAGTGGGCCTATGTGGCATAAACAGAATCCTTCTCCTGAAACTCCCTCCCATTATGTATCAAGACATGTGCTGTCACTATTATTTTTCAAGCTTCTACTGAAGTCAATTCAGCAAACTTGTTTAGCAGAGATTTTTATCCCAGTCTTTACTGAGCTTAAAATGGTAGATAGATAGATAGATAGATGGATAGATAGATAGATAGATCACTTTGGGATGTTTTATGGGAAGTGATTTATAAACATGTTAAAAAATAAAAAATAGGTATAAAATAAAAGAACCCCCTGAATCTATTTTATTTGTTTGTATATTATTTATTTTAGGCTGTATTTTTGTTTTAATGGATATTGTCTTTATATTGTACATACTACACACCTCTTAAGACATTTAAATATATATATATATTAAATGGTTTAGACATGCTTTTGAATGAATGAATGAGCATAGATAGCTTGGAAGCCATAGAACTGCCATATCTTTCTCACACTGTTGATATTCCAAGTGTCTTGATCTCCACAGTTTGCAAAACTTAGGATAGCCAGAGGACACCTCTTCCCAACTACATCTTTTCTCTCAGCCTCCACAGCTCAACACAGACCCAGTGCTCTGGAAAGAAGTGGGAAGGTTTTCCTCATTCCCCATTCCCAGGACAAGGGCTTCCCGATCGTTTCAGGATGTTGAGTCAAGAAGGTTCCAGGCCTCAAAAGAATAGAATTGTACTGTAGAGTTGGAAGGGTCCCCAAGGGTAATCTAGTCCAATCTCAACATGCAGCCCCCATCTACTTTGAAAGCATACTGGACCCTGCTTAGCTTTGCAAATGTGTTGAGCTTAGCAAATGTTCTAGCAAACAGTTTTATTGCTATACCACATATGAAGAAACGAGACTTTGAAGAGCCTGAGAAAGTTCTCTTGCATATGGATTATTAATGAAGACATTTTAGTAATTCTCACAGTTGTTCCCCACCCACCCCCCGAAAATAATGAGCAAGATCTGCAGAAAAAGGTAAAATGTTATAAGTTCTTTCATATAGAAATATGGACACATATTACTGGTTGATGCTCTGATGATCTGCATGAATCGTGCCGAGGGGAAAAAAGGGAATGATGGGTGTGGTAATGGAATGGGTACCAAATTCACCTAGGCTCTAAATGCATCCACCATGAACACCATCAACTTTTTAAACAGTTCAAAGGGGAGAAAATTAATTATCTTCGTTTTTAATTGCAGCATAGACTTCTTTCTTAGGGTTTCCCACAACTCTGACGATATGCATAAACCCTGACCTGCAGTTCTTCCTGCTACTGTAGTAAATAATGGGCTTCCCTGTTCCTCAAAACTCTGCCAAAGGTTTTTTTAACACTGACATATGACAAATTCTATTTCGGTTCTGCACCTGTGTCTTCCAGTGAATTACCACTACAAGATGCTGAAATTGCTACACTTATTTCACTTATGCTTTGCCAGACTCCAAAAGCAGCCCAGGGTCACATGTATCAGAAAGCCAGGATTTGTGGATTATTATTTCTGAGCTTGACACTGTTCTTTGCCAGCTCATGACCTCTATATAGGTCAACTTCCTCATTTTGGAAATGAGCATAAAGTGATTATCCTTCCTAAAGTGTCATTATCATTAGAGTCCCATCCCCCTCACCCCACAAAAAAGAAGTCAAAAGACAATGCAGCCCCATGCAGACATCCCTGGGAGTAAGCTTCCTTGTATGTAGCAGGACTTGCCTCTGAGCAAACATGCCCATAATTTCTCTGTAAATGTGCTGTTAATATTCTGGTGTAAATCTCTAGAGCTATAAGGATGAAGCCTAAGCACTTAAGTTACAATAAGCATTATAAAATACCCTCATGTGTTCTAAGCAGGACCAGATTTCTTTAATGACCTAATCCAATTAAACATGTATCTAGCGCTTCTTGCTCCAGTACTGTATAGAACAGAATCTAAAGCAATTGAGAGTAATGTTGCTTAAGGTTGCAGATGTGGAAAAAACCCATACCCATGTTTTGGCATTACTCTCCCACAGTTCTAGAACGAAGTTAATCAGTGGTAGAAATTAATCCTTTCTGACAGCATGTTGCTTGTCTCCAATTTCATCCTTTCTTGCCTTTATCTTTTTTGCCAAGGGAATGAGAAATGTGTGACATGGACCCTCTTAGCTTAATACTTTATCAAAAAGAAAAGGAAAGAAAAAGTACAGAGAACAATAGATCCCTATGTCAGCTCACCCCACACAATGGCTGAAGGATGCAAATACATGTATACATATACAGTCACAGACATACATATGTTGTCGTCCAAACATATGGAGGGCAATGGATTTGGTAAAGGCTGGCAATTTTAAATGAATCTATGGTTCTTTGTTCTTTATAGAGGATAATTTTTTGTTTTTATTTTTGTTTTTAAAAAACCAACGTGCAAATAGGGTTTTAAAAACCACATTTCCTTAAAATCAATGTTAAAAACTGAGGAAATGTGAAAGCAGTAAAAGATCAGACTACAGGTGAATGCAATTGAGAAAGAGAATAATTACATTGTCTCCATCTTCAAAAAGAGGAAAAAGAAGACCCTGGTAACTACTGACCGGTGAGCTTGACATTGATACCAGGAAAGGTCCTAGAACAGATAATTCAACAATTGGTCTGTAAACACTGAGAAAGGGATACTGTGATTACTAAGACCCAGCTTGGGTTTCTCAAAAACAAGTCATATCTGATTAATCTCATTTCTTTTTTTGATATAGTTACAAGCTTGGTGGATCAGGGGAATGCTGTGGACGTAGTATATCTTTATTTCAGTAAGGCTTTTGACAAAGTCCCCCATGATATTCTTGAGGAGAAGCTGATAAAATGTGAGCTGCACAAGGTAACTATCAGGTGGATTTGTAGCTGGTTTACTGACTGAACCCGAAGGGTGCTCACTAATTGTTCCTCATCATCCTGGAAAAAACTGACAAGTGGGGTGCTGCAGGGTTCTTTCTTGAGCCTGTTGTGGTTCAATGTCTTTATAAACAACTTGTATGAAGGTATTAAGGGGATGCTCATCAAATTTGCAGATGACATCAAACTGGGCAGAGTGGCCAATGCCACTGAAGACAGAATCAGGATTCAAGATGATTGGATTACTGGGCCCATACAAATAAAATGAATTTCAGTAGGGACAAATGTTAGGTTCTACACTTAGATAGGAAGAAACAGCTGCACAAAAATAAGATGGAGGAAACCTGGCTTACTAGCAGTACATGTGAAAAGGACCTGGGGGTCTTAGTAGACCACAAGCTTAACATGAGTCTACAATGTGGTGTAGTAGCAAAAAATAGCTAATGCTTTTCTAGGCTCCATCAACAGTAGTATAGTATTCAGATCAAGGGAAATAATAGTACCACTCTATTTTGCCTTAGTTGGACCGCATCTGGAACACTGTGCCCAGTTCTGGGTGCCACAATTTAAGAAGGATATTGACAAGCTGGAACATGTGCAGAGGAGGGCAACCAAGAGGATCAAGGGTATGGGAGTCAAGCCTTATGATGAGTGGTTGAGGGAGTTGAGTATGTTTAGCCTGGAAAAGAGGGAACGGAGAGGAAATTGATAGCCATCTTCAAATATCTCTTTTTTTTATAAGATATTTATTAGGGTTTTACAAAAAGCAGAAATTTACAGAATAAAAAAAACAAGAAAAAATACAAAAAATACAAAAAATACAGAAATACATAAAAAAAGAAAATACAAAATACAAAAAAGAAATAAGTAGAAAAAGTTAAAAGTTAAAAAAAATCCATTTTTTTCATATCTTTAAGCTCGTTTGCTTGTTTCCTTGACCTCTTCACACCTCCCTTTTTTGTATTCCCGTTCACATAGTCAGTTCAGCAAATCCTTACCCTCTTTCATTTATCTTAACTCTATATCTTAACATATTATAACTATATATTTTCATCCATTATCAGTCCATTTTTACATATTCTTATTGGCCTTGTTGCTAATGCCACTTAATTTCAATCCAACATCATTTTAACATTCATTAATTTTACAATATTTCTGCAGATAGTCTTTAAATTTCTTCCAATCTTCTTCCACCGACTCTTCTCCCTGGTCTCGGATTCTGCCAGTCTTCAAATATCTCAAGGGCTGTCATTGTGGAGGGTAAGACTTGAACCAGTATTGATTCAAATGAGATTCCAACTAAACATCAGGAAAAACTTTCTGACAGTAAGAGCTGTTCAGTTGTGGAACGGACTCCCTCAAAAGGTTGTGGACTCTGCTTCATTGGAGGTTTTAAAGCAGAGGTTGAATGGCCATCCATCATGAATGCTTTAGTTGAGAATCCTGAATTGCAGGGGGTAGACTAGATTACATAGAATCATAAAATCATAGAATCATAGAATCATAGAGTTGGAAGAGACCACAAGGGCCATCGAGTCCAACCCCCTGCCAAGCAGGAAACACCATCAGAGCACTCCTGACATATGGTTGTCAAGCCTCTGCTTAAAGACCTCCAAAGAAGGAGACTCCACCACACTCCTTGGCAGCAAATTCCACTGTCGAACAGCTCTTACTGTCAGGAAGTTCTTCCTAATGTTTAGGTGGAATCTTCTTTCCTGCACTTTGGATCCATTGCTCCGTGTCCGCTTCTCTGGAGCAGCAGAAAACAACCTTTCTCCCTCCTCTATGTGACATCCTTTTATATATTTGAACATGGCTATCATATCACCCCTTAACCTCCTCTTCTCCAGGCTAAACATGCCCAGCTCCCTTAGCCGTTCCTCATAAGGCATCGTTTCCAGGCCTTTGACCATTTTGGTTGCCCTCCTCTGGACACGTTCCAGTTTGTCAGTGTCCTTCTTGAACTGTGGTGCCCAGAACTGGACACAGTACTCCAGGTGAGGTCTGACCAGAGCAGAATACAGTGGCACTATTACTTCCCTTGATCTAGATGCTATACTCCTATTGATGCAGCCCAGAATTGCATTGGCTTTTTTAGCTGCCGCATCACACTGTTGGCTCATGTCAAGTTTGTGGTCAACCAAGACTCCTAGATCCTTTTCACATGTACTGCTCTCAAGCCAGGTGTCACCCATCTTGTATTTGTGCCTCTCATTTTTTTTGCCCAAGTGCAATACTTTACGTTTTTCCCTGTTAAAATTCATCTTGTTTGTTTTGGCCCAGTTCTCCAATCTGTCAAGGTCGTTTTGAAGTGTGATCCTGTCCTCTGGGGTGTTAGCCACCCCTCCCAGTTTGGTGTCATCTGCAAATTTGATCAGGATGCCCTTGAGTCCATCATCCAAGTCGTTGATAAAGATGTTGAATAAGACCGGGCCCAAGACAGAACCCTGTGGCACCCCACTAGTCACTCTTCTCCAGGATGAAGAGGAACCATTGATGAGCACCCTTTGGGTTCGGTCAGTCAGCCAGTTACAAATCCTCTTACCCTTGGGGTCCCTCCAACTCTACAGTTCTGTGGTTCTGTGATTAACAGATAATCCCTCCCTCAGTTTCACTGCACACCACAAACTCTGATCCTTTAAATTTAACAGGACATTTACATGCCACAGGGCAACATGGATAACCTGGACTACTTTAGAGAAAGGTAAGGTGGCCAGGAGCTATGGTGATGAAACCTACAAAAATAAAATTGGCGGTGGTGGGGTGACAGATGGACTAAAAATGTGCTTCAGTGTTTTGTGCTGTCCAGAAATGCAGTTTAACAAAGCAGAGATAATGCAGCCAAATTCCTGTGTTATACTCCTATCTCCTCGAAAGCATGATATGCATAGATTAGCTGCATTCCAAGCAAGAGTACATACTGTGAGCTTTTTGCTGTTATCGTTAATGCTGAAAGGAAATAATGTAGAGAGGAGCGTCAGAGGGAGCATTATTTGAAAAGAAATAATGTAGAGAGGAGCGTCAGAAATTCAAATGCTTAAGAAGCACTAGAGGAGATGAAATCTGCTTCCTTCTAGTTTGTAGCTGTAAAGAAAGAAATAGCACCATGCTTTGCATTAAATTTATTATTATTTTTTACCTGTTTTCCTCCCCATCACTGGGTTACCGCTGGATACTAGCAATATATTACAGCTTTAGGACAATTTGGCTGAGGTCTTTGGACAGTTACCATTCCTCCAAGTTTTTCCCTTCAGCGTGGCCTTTGCTGACATAAACTGGACAATTATTTTATTGCATCTCAGTCCTTGACCCTGACCCAAAGTTACATGATTTCCAGTGAGAGATTCAAAGCAAAATTAGTCTACAGGCTTCTTCTCCCAGTGCTTGCTATTATAAAAGTGACTTTAGCTTCCACAATTAAAAAAGCTATTGACAGAGATGTCCATTTTTTTCCTCCTCCAGTCTTTATAGCCTTACTAATGAACTAAGCCAACATAATGCCAGATAATTCCCAGCAGAGACTGATCATAAAGCTGATGAGAATTTTATAGTTGCGTCAGAAAAAAGAGAATCTCTTTCCCCGCAGCACACCACACATACTTCCCCCCTTTTCTTTAGAATCCTTATTGCAAAGATGCACAAAACCATCTAACATGAATTCACCACTCCCCCTCCCCCTTTAAAAACAGAATAATCTCTCCAGGCAGGAGATGCCTTTCCTAGCTATGTTTGCTATTATTGCCTCTGCATGGTTTCTAGTTATGTGAGCATTGGAAGAGAAGGGAAACAGAAAAATGCCCAAACTCATGCCATGCTTGTATCTAGGCCCTGAGATGCCTCTGAACATTTTGAATTAAATGACCCAGAAACCTTTTAAGTGATTAAGTGTTTATTAACTCAAAGAGCAAGCTGCATTGAAGAAATAAAATTAAAATGGAATAGTGGAGGAAAGCAGTTCTCTCCAAGAGCCAGGGAGTTTGACTTGATTGGAATGGAATCCACCTGACTCTTCCCAATCTTTGTTTTTCTTCCATTTCCCCCCAGCAAAAGTTCCTGCCTCATAGCAGAAATGTAATAGTATATATGTTAGGGGCGATGTAAGCTGGGCAGCTAACTATTGTGCGTAACAACTGCCACTGTGAACATTCCTAATGGAAAATGTGCACATAATCTGCCAATGAAGCACAAATTATGCACATTTCCCAGTCAAGATGCAAACTCTCCAACAGGCCTTGCCTAGCAGGAATGTGCATATCTTGACATTTTGCACATTCTCCAGCCAATGTGCACATTATCTGGGAAATAGGCAAACATATTCTTTGTTTCTCTCATTCAGAGTTGGGCAGCCTGTTGCCTCAAGCTGCATGCAATCCACTGCCTACTTTTAAACAATTTATGTCCCCTCCCATTGACCTGCAAGGAAAAGAGGGTGTGGCTGCAATCTCCTCTTCTCAGAATAGCTAAATAGGTTCAGAAACAGTGATGGAGCAAACTAAGTCCTGCTCCAGAGGGCACAACTAGAGCCAATGAGTGCAAACTGTAAGGAAGCAGAGTCTGGATAAACATTAGGAGAATTTTTCTAACAGTGGGAGCTGTTTTGGATTGCCTCAGGCGTAGAGCTGCTATATTTCAAAAAGTGAAAATCTGGACACAAAAGTTGTTAACTTCTGACATGGGTTGCCATATGTCTGTGATTTCCACCCAGATACTGTTTCCGACTGCTGTATTTTGGCTCTGTCCTGACGTATGGCAGCCCTACTCAGGAAGTGGCAGGCTCTTCTTTGGTGGAGTTCATAAAGTGGGGCCACTGGCCACTGAGCCATCTGTCAGGGATGCTGTTGATGCATCATTTTTTTGCAGATCCTGCATTGGGCAGGGGGTTGGACTAGATTGCCTCCAGATTCCAAATCTACAATTCCATAAATATCCAAGAAGTAGATACCTGTGGAAAAATCAGTGGGGATGACTACCTTTATGGCCTGCCTGTAAGTTTCTAGAGGCATCTTCCAGAGCACTGCTATAGAGAAAATATTGGACTATATGGGCCTTGGGTTTGATACGGCAAAGTTCTTATTGCCCATGTGTTGGCATTTCCTCTGAGTGAGGCAGAAAGAGAGAGAGAGCTTGAGTCATGGCAACAGTTCCCCAGAAGAAAAACATGGTGCTGCAAGATCACTGGAGGTAAAAAGGAGAAGTTAGTTTTGACCCCAAACCCATCTTTCTTCCCATAAAGCTTTTTAAAATTAAACAGACACACACATACCACAAAACACACACACCCTAAAAACAGTCAGGAGTGCTACTAGCAGAGCAGCTCTTAGAAATGGAAAAAGGCAGGTTGGAATTATAATGACAAAAAAGGTAGAAATGCAAAATACTTTCCTTGAAATGTTGAAATGCCAAACACATGCCTTCTATTCCCTCCAGAGTCTCCAACAACAAAACGGCTAAGATATTTTTTAATAACTGTGACACTAAATGATGTAATGCATATAGTATAATTATGCTTAAGTGCTTTCCATGTTAAATGTCATTTCAGTTATCACTTTTTAAATGCATTTTTATTGAGTGCACAATAATAATTGCGCTAGTGTATGAGCAACTCACAAAAAAAGGGAGCAGAGCTAGGTTGGGGAGACCCGAGACGCTATGGTGAAATGCACTGAATACACAAAGATGCTGTCTCTGAAAGCTTTAAATAATAAAAAAGAGAGCCCAAAATTACAAGGCTGCCAATTGTAATAAATTACAGCCTCTACCAAACCAGATAATGGAAACTGAAAGGGTGAGGGAGGGGAGGGAGGAGAGAAATCTGCATAATTTGCCACTGCTGGCCCAAGATGGGTGTGTAGCATGGCAAATACAGACTACTGTTTATAGGGCAGCAAAATCATAATCCCAAAAGGATGAGAAGGAAGTTATGAGGATCAGCACAGTTCTTTTGATGGATTCTGTAGCAGGAAAATATTGCCAAGAGGTTTAAATGAAAAAGTTGGTGGGTTCAAAGGTTTGCAAGTTTCATTTATCACACATTGCATTATGCTGTTGCCTTTCCTCCAACCACTCAGGACAGCATACATGGGGCCATCCCAGATTAACCTCACCAACAGCCCTGCAATGCAGATTGGGATGAGAAAGAATAGGTATATGGCTAAACTGGTTTTGACACTGATATCCCAGCCTCCCAATAATCTATCTGCCATAGCATACTGGCTTCATGGGTGGGGTAAGGAAAATCAAAAGTTGCATGGAAAAGGCAGAAACATTTGAAAATTGGGCTCAAATTTGTAATTTGGTGAACCTGAGTAAGCAGGGAAGTTGTGTATGGCAGACGTATAAGTACCCTTGGGATCTTAATATTGGCATTTAAAGTATTACCCTCATACAACAGCAATAGCTGCCTCGCCCAGAGTAGATTAAGTCATCAAGAAGCAAGAAAGACCCTGTGGTTGATTCTAGAACTGTCCTAATCTAGAACTAGCATTACAAGGAGCAAAACAACCCCTTCTCCGCCAAAACAACCTCATCCCTCACAAGTTAAAGGGGGAAAGATCAAAGGTGGAGCATATGCCCGTGCTGCCCAGGGCAGGTGTGCTCCTGAGGGGTATGTGGCGCGGGATAGCCACTCGGGTGGCTGGAGCGGCACACGCACCCTGCAGCTGGGGGCGGAGCCACCCATGGTGAACATTCAGCGCGCCACCCGCCCGCAACTCCCAAGCCTTCCCCAAGCTGTCAAAACGAAGGTGGAAGGGGGGAATGTCATCAGCAAAGCACCCACCACTTACCCTGATAGCTTGGGGTAGGTTTGGGAGTCATGGGTGGGCGGCACACCGAATGTCACCCCCCTTAGTGAGGGCACCCGGGGCAGTCCTCCCCCATAGCCCCCCTTCCTACGCCCCTGGGAAAGATTTCTCAAAGATGGTAGTGTCATCTGCTCAGACTATATAAAGGTAGAAGGAAACACCTACTTCTTATCCAACAGAATGTCATCCATGCTTTCAGTTAACAACTATAAGCAGACCGGGGGAGAAGGTTCAAGGCTCTAGAGGGTAAGTCTCTATAGGGTACTTCCACTCAAGATATATTCTTCCCAGTGAAAAGGGAGAAGGAGAGACGATTTTCACTGGCCCTGCTGCATACTCCTGGCAGCATAATGAGTTGTGTGGTAGGGCCCACAGGACCTTGACACAGCCACCATGCATGCTAGCATGAACAGGACTTCCCCTGCATTTCCTGCTTTATGCTACTTACTGGATAAGTGAGAGCCATGGAAAGGGTCTCATCCATCTCAAGTGGGACAGTGAGTGTGCACTGCTGAGCAATCACACATGTATGGTGCATACAGAGTAGTTGGGCATTATGAGAACTACACCTCCTATATGATGCCCCATCTGTAGCCAATAGGGAAGGAGAGCTATGTTGGAAATAAGTTTTTATTAGAGATGGACACAGCTGCACAATTACAATGTACATGGGGAAGACATTCCCTTGAAAGGCTCTGAAACTAATTCTGTGTTAAAACCTGCCTTTGAACTTGCCTCGACAGATTCTTCAATATTTTGTTACCCACCAAAATTAAGTAGGTCCTGCATGGGCCCATAACCCACTCCTAAATATTCTACAAACCCACAGGCTTCTCTTAAGAATATATACCTAAACCACCTGTGCCTTAGAATTAATGACACACAGAGGAGACATTAGCAGTCAGAAGCAACCCACTAAACCTGGCCAATTTGCCACGAGGGCAAACCGAGTTCCAAGCAAGACTTGGGGCTGTCGCTACGAAGAGATGACACAAAGAGGCGCTGCAGGCCAAATGCTGTGCTAGCTTTTGTAAAAGAGGCTAGTAGTGTCTTGAAGGTGAGGGCTTTGTGATAGGAGCGCTTGCTTTCCCTACTCCCTGAGGGTCCTCACCTCATGTGATGCAGCACAAGTCACTAATCAGGGCACAGAAAGATCAGGAGCTGGCAGAAGCTGGTCTCCAGCATTTTCTTCCCAGCAGGAGCTGAATGCCAGCACTTCCCCCTGAATTAGAAAGAAACAGCTTTACTGCTTCACATGAGTGAAGAAAAGAGGCTTCAAAGGTTTCCAGGAAGAGGGAGGGGGGAAGAGAAGGAATGAAATAGGAAGTTAAAGAGAATGCAATTTCCAAGTGAAGGACAGTAATTCAAGTGTCAGATCAGACCTGTTCTGCAGGGCTTAGTCTTGTGTTCTGAATGCTCCTCACTCCCTGGGCTCAGAACTGCACTGCAGCATTGCAACAGCTCCCTCGGTTTCCTTCTTCCCCCTCATCCATGCTCTGCTGCCTGCACAACTGTAGCCTGCATTGCAACCAGGACACCCCTGAATCTACTTCCATTTTCTCCTTATAAACACACAAGAGGAATCTCCTATCACCAATACACACTTGCCACAAGTCTGCAGCCCATATCTACTTTGCAGTGCTATGAGTACTCTCCCATTTCCAATGTAGTCCAGACTTTCACTTAGCATTATGGGATCATCACCATTCTTCCCTCTCTCTTCATAAACTGAACTTCCAGACTCTGCCAGTTCCCACCTCCCCTTTTGTCATGCTCCCAGATGGTGCCTGCTAACAAGAGCAGAGAGGGTTTTATTGCCCCTTGAGCTTGTTAAGTTCATTAGCTATGTTATGCCAAGTGGAACATGGAATCAGTGAACTTTATTAGCAGTGCCTAGAGGTGCTGCTGGCATGGCCATGTCACCCCAGTAGACAGCCCCCTCTGCCTGCATATGCCAGCAGCCATCAGGCCAACTGGCTTATCCTGCTCAGATAAACCACCAGCAGCCTGCATGGAGGTGGCAAGGGGGTTGATTGACAAATTCCCCATGGCAAACAAGGCACAGAAGCAAAGAGAAGATGGTTATTTATGACAACACTGAACAAAATGCTGTTCACCACTGCTTCTCTCTCCACCCTTGCCCTCAAGCTCAAGATCTCTTCTTACTCTGGTTCTAACCCCAGATGTTTTGAAGCTCCGAAACACTCTCTCAACACTTTTTGCTGGAGTTTGCCTTTCCAACACTCTTAGTTTTTTTAAAAAAAACCAAAGGCATGTTTCTTGCCCTTGCCCTGAGCAGCCCAAAATGAGCAGAATTAACTCAGGGCAGTTAATTCTGGTCCAACAAATGACATTATAGCCACATAGCACCTTGAGAGCATGTTAAAATCAACAGTATTATATGGGCACCAGTGATAGATTGATGGTTTTTGTGCAATTTCTTATTCTAAATATAACCCACAACAATTTCCAGTGATAGAATCCTTACATTTAGACTCTCCCTCCTGGAGCTGTTATAGTTTATACCCAGTGCTATTTTTTATAGAAAAAGAGGTGCTGGAAGTCACCATGAACACCTCCCTCATTCTCTTAGAATGGCAATGGTGCCCACCTGAGAGCTGCCAGAACTGAGTTTCTGCACAAAACAAATGAAATACCGTGAAAATCCCTGAAACGAGAAGTAATCGACTAGAAATGTTATCTTGTGAACTGAGTTTTGGCTGAAGAAACCCCTGTTTACATGCTGAATTCTCTATCTACCACAGCTTGGGTTTGAGAGAATGTTACCTTGCAGGAACAAGTATTTTAAATGATGGAGGGAAATGTATTTAGAGAGTTTGGGGAGGGGCAGTTGAAAATCTGAATGGAGCCATTAAACAATGTATATAAATGGACCACTCCATTCATGCTACCTGCGCCCACAGCACAGGATGTATGCCTCCTATCATTAGCACGATGACGGTATTGACCTGGACTTTCAAACATCCTGAAGAAAGCTAGCTGCCATAAATGATGCACCATTGGACCCCTGAGACAATAACATCTAATCAACTAGGCCGGGAGGTGGAGGGACAGGATCTTACGGGCCACAGTCAGTCTTACTTCCCTCATAAATAGTAAGCTGCTCCTGCTGTAGCAGCCTTTAGCTCTTACTGCATCTCCTTTTCTCCTTCCACTTGTAGTCCTTCCACTTGAATGCTTCAATGCTGACAGCTACTAATGACTCAGAGTCAGTTATAACCTCTGACTGTCTAATCAGGGTTATGCTAAACAAGAAGCTATCAAGTCCGATTTGACCCTGGGTCTCTTCTTCAAGAGGGGAATTGATGACACTACACTACAGGCACGCAAACAAAAACTGTAGCTTTCCCCACATTGCAACAAAGAAAGTCGTGTTAAGGGGGGGGAGAGAAAACAATCATAGATGTGTGTGGGTTAATAAACATGGAAGAAGCAAAAATGAGGAGCAGTTGAATGTGGAAAAATATACTTTCTATCCTTAAAGTTATCCAATAGGAATATAACAAAGAATGAAATATTTGTACCCACAATATTTTCTCACTTATGAACAATTTTCAAACATTCAACAGCTGAAAAACGATCAGTATTTGAAAACTGTGAAGTATGCAGATTTCAAGATGTTGAAAGATTTCATTGAGGGGGGAAATACTGTTTTCATTCCTAAAGTTCCAAGTTCGTCACTTGCAAGTGTTTCGAGTGCTTTCTGATTATTTAACAGCTGTGAAGAATGCAATTAAAGAAAGAAAAACACACCTTAACACAGACATTACTTTCAGAAGTCAAAACATTTTTTTGGTCCATTTTTGACTCATCTAATCCCAACAAGATAACTCACAAAATGGAAATTAGCACACACACACTCTCCTGCGCTCATTTTCTCAGCATACTGCCCTCAGTACTGGAGGTAATACAGCCTTTGTGACTAGTAACTATCAATATAGCCTTATTGTCCAAGAATGTGTCTAATCTCCTTTTGAAGATGTCCAGGTTGGTAAACATAACTACATCCTGAAACTGCGAATTCCATCGTTTAATGACTCATTGTGTGAGGTACTCCTTTTGTCTGTCCTCAATTCAGATTCATTGGATAGCTCTAAGTTCTTGTATTATAAGGGAGAAAAACTTTATCCATAGAGTGTCATACTTTTATACACTTCTACAATGTCCCTCCTTGCTTGCTTTTTTTCTAAACTGAAAGCCTCCAATGTTGTAATCTTTCCTCAAAGGAGTGTTGCCCCATAACCTTGATAATTCTGGTTGTGTGTGTGTGTGTGTTTTTCCAAAAACCTATAGGGACCAGAACTAAACATAGTATTCCAAATATGGTCTCACCACAGATATGTATAACAGGATCGTGATATTGGCAGGTTTATTTTGAATCACTTTTCCTGTTATGTACTGAAGTTCTCACCCTGGGCCAGCAGGGGGATACTGTAGATAGCTATGCAAATGAAGGTTCTAAAGTGATGTTCAGTGATTGGATAGTTTTAGAAAGTTGCTACAGTAATGTTGTACTGGAGCTCTATATAAGCAGGCTGACTGGGCCCTTCAGTTCAGTTCTGTTCTGGCCTCTGAATAAACAAGAGCTGTTTGAAGAATCGCTGTGTCGTTTTATATGTTCACCCACAACTTAACATTTCCTAACAATCCCTAACATGGAATTTGCCTTTTTCACAGGTACCGGGGCAATATCATCATCAGGCCACCCACTAGAACATCAAAGTCTCATTCCTGGATAACTCATTCTCCAAACCCTGGAAAAGGGATACAAATATCTTGCCCCCAACATCCTCTTCCACCAACCTCTCTGCCTCTCTCAACTTTTCCTGGTCAGCCATCTTGGCCTAAAGGGAACTAACCCATTCCCTGAGGGTCAGGAGTTCATTGTACCAAGAATACACCCATGATTTCTGTCCATCATGCATAAGAAAGGCTTCATGACTGGGGAAGAAGAGTGAAAAGGCAAACTGGAAAGCAAAGTAAGAAAGCATGGCATAAATTTGCACATTCTGCCAGTTGGCAGAGAACAATTTTAATCATTTAACAGCTTTAATCTTTTATCAGAAAGATGTTCACCTAAGAGGATTTTGTTGTGCATACAAGATTTGAAACAGATTTGTTTGCAATAAATATATTCACTTAACTTTTATTGGCAGGCAGATCCTGTGGATTGTGGCTGATTATATTTCCGTTTAAAAATATCTACTTATCTTAAAAGTCTTGATATTGCTGGGTCAGAGATCTGAGCGGGTGCTAAGCAGGCTTGTATGTCCTAGTTGTTGATTTGTTGGGTGAATTGTAATGTTGAGCAGTGAAGTTGTTAGGTGAGCGAATGATACGTTTGAGTTGATAGGAACATGTTCCAATGATGCTATCACCATCACAGTAGATACAGGCAGAAAAACATACTGTGAGATGTGGTACACACAGGTGTTTGCTCACCATTCCCCTCTCTGGTTTTTCTCACCATGTGGCAGCACCTCATTGCCTTTCCATTAGTTTCCATGGCCTGCCTGGTAGCACTGTTGTTAAATGCCAGGTTGGTTTGAAATAAACACTTTACTTATGTTCACAATCACTAAGTAAACAGGATCAATTTAGAAATAATATTTCCCCACCTGAAAGCAGTAGCATGGACTGTACCGGCCACAGGAAGATCCTTCTAAATGTGGCTCATCTAGGTTTGGTATTATAGCCCATGGACCAACCAGTGCTAGATTAGACCTCCTGCTATTTGACCACAGTCAAATATTGTCATTATGCTGGTGATGCATTGGCCTCCTTCCTATTCAGCACAATTGTGCTGAATGAACTAGTGTTTTAAAATTGTGTTATGTTGTTTAATGTATACTGACTAATTTTTATATTAAGTGGTTTACAGATTTTTCTAAATAAATAAAATATTTTGTTATTTCTGTAATTATATTTTAATTAATTTTAAAAGCTACACTTAATTTATAAAAATGTTAACTGTTTGGCTTTCATCCAGGAACACCAGGTTCAGCCTAAGAGAAGAGATTTTCATTGAACAGACCACCTAACATTGCTAAAATCTATAATAAATTCATTTCATCTTTTTAAAGCTGATTTATTTATTTTCAGTAACAGTTAACTAATTTGTTTTTGTAATTATCAACCCAGTTGATAACCATAATATTTTAAATGTTGTTCTAATGCAGTGCTTTAAAAATACTTTCCCATTTGACAATATCTGATCAGTCAACTGAACAAATCTTCACTCAAATGCACAAGCTTGTACGTGTAAGCTGTATATTCCCTGCTTCTGCTTTAGAGGAAACATAATTTGCTATATAAAAATTGTTTGCTACACCAGGAAGCTTCTTCCCCATTCCTGATAGACAGAATATGTACTTCAGTACTGTTCACCATCAGGGTTTTGCTGGACACTGAAGATTGGTGGCTGGATTCTTATGAGTGGGCACTGAGAGAAAGGAAGCCGGAGGCTAACTTGGAAGAAAGGATCAGTGAACTGGGAGAAACTGTAATAGCCAGAAGGTGAGAGGCAGGGGAAGGAGAAGCTGCGGGAGGACAGAGAGATAGGTCAGGCTGGTATAGAGTCAAGGGCTTCCACACCTTTCCTGCTCAGCTGTCTCCCAGGACCAGAAGAGGATTGAAGTAGGAGGAGTAGAAGGTTACACATAGGCAGAGTCCTCACCTGCTTGCACGTAGCTTGGATAGGAGAGATAACATAAGCTGAGGTTGGGGGTGGGGCCTCTCTGTTGTGGCAACTAGGTGCACACCTAGGAGTAGCTGAGAGATGTTGAACTGACGGGACCTGCCTTTCATTAACTTTAGGAATAACCCCCAAAACATAACCCCCAAGTAAATTGCAGGTTTACTGTACAAATTTATGTGGATTCATAAAGCATGGGCATATATCCCCACACTGGTATTTTTCATCCTAGAGTCTTTGCTTTCAAAATATCTTTAGCAGCATGTATCATGAAAAAACGCCATGTAAATAAACATTAAAAATACTAGCTCATGTGAGCAACAGCATAGATTCATAAAGTGTTCATACAAATTGTGACTCTGTAAAAAAAGGTATTCCAACACAGCATGGAAAAACATTTCAACAGAACAGAGAAAGCCCATTTCCCAACTAGCAGTAGCAACAACTTTTTCACCTTAATCTCTTTGCCAGCACTCTCTATCTAGTAACAAACATGTGGCAGCTAAGAGGAAGAGAAAAGCTGAGCACTTCACTGGTTTGTGACCTGAATCTTATGAGGTAGACTTACATCCACTTTGCTCATTCATATGATTAGAAAAACATGCCAGTTTCCTACTCAAAATGTCATACTACATTGAAGGCTTTGCTTATAATGCTTGTGGAAATGGTCCACTACACTCCTTTTTTATTTTTGTTTTTTGCTTTTAAGGCTGCATTCCCTTGAAGTCTTCTTGCAGTAAAAGCATAAACAGAAATAAAGTTACACATTGTAATGCAGGCTTACGTGAAATTAGGCCCACATCTGGATCATATGAAAAATGGGCCTCACTTTCTTTTTCCAGGTTTCCACATTCTTTTATAAAAACAATGCAACCTTTTCTAATAAATCTGGATTCTGGAAATCTGAGAGACATCATCATAAGATGTCAAAGTTATCATGATTCTTATTTCCATGATATTGCCAGTTAGTCAGAACCCTTCTATAAAACCATAGGATTTTATACACCCTATAATATTAGATATTACAAAAAAGAAAAGAATTTTTTTTTGTGACTGGTAGGGTTAATTTCACCTCTGCATTCACTGTTCTTAGGGTATTGACTGTGAGCCTGGTCAGAAATGTAAGATCTACTCAGACTACTCAGGGGAGGAACATGAATCTTGGCTATCATATTCACTCTGGAGGTAAGAGTGAACTTTTTGAACCCAGAAAGATTTAAATGGTTAAGGGAGTTCTGAATGCTATGTGTTTTTATTTCCTTTCTTTTTTATTCTTTGTTTTCCTAGCAAAATGCTGCCTTGAAAATTGAAAGTAATTTTGCTACTTCATATTGCCTTTGTGGGAAAGAAATGTGTTCTGATAAGACATAACACTGTAAAGATCTTAAAGTGGAGACGGGAGATTGAAGATCTTAAGGTGGATACTGAATTGTTTAAAAGATCAAGAGCATTCAATATGGAAAATACATCGTTGGACATTCCATTGACTGTTGCCATCCTTCAGCAATTTTTCAATGAACAATTAAAAGTGATTAGAGCGGATATTGATGAAATGATGAATGAGGGCAGACCAGAGACAGATGAAATAGAAAGTTGAATTAAAGAGGAAGCAGAGACGTCAGAGAACGAGAGGGTGAAATGGTAGACTTGGAGGCAACAGATGCTGAAATGGAGAAGTCCTTCACACAGGTGGCTTAATGCACCCTGTGCAACACCAAAATTCAGCACCCTCCCCACCCCTTGCATTCCATTGTAGATTATAGTTGTGAAGCTCCCAAGGCTCCATGCCCAGTGTGACCAAAGAAGTCCTGCTCCCCAAAATCCACCTCTGATGGAATCCACATAGGTATTAGACCCAGCCACAGGGCCCCAAACCAGGCCAGAGCCTGACTGACAGTAGCTCTTCAGTGTTTCAGGCAGGGCTCATTGTAAGCCCCACCTGGAGATTGAACCTGGGGATTTCTGAGTATAATGTATTTTGAGTATAATACCATTGAACTAGACCCTTTTCCCTTCAGCTACAGCCCCTCACCTAATATAATATGGAAAGTACACCTCACATATACAAGACAAAGAGCTTTGATGTTAGATTGCAGTTTATTCAAATCAGTTCTCCTAATCCTTCATGGTTTGGCAGGCATTATACATGTGAACTTAAATTGTGTGGTACATATCAAGTGAACAGAAACAGCAGTAGAAAACAAACCTTACAACCTCCAGCAGCAAAGACATCTAAAGGGAACCATTTCAAAGTATTAAGGTTTGCAGGTAAAATAATCTTCAAGATGGATGACAAGAAGCAATCATATTGGTGAAAAACTCGGAAAAAGCCACGCTTCTAAGGACATTGAAATGAGGTGTTAATTCAAGACTTATTAAATCAGTCAATAACATCCTACCTGTTTTGACAAGAAGCTGCTACACACAGGGGGCTAACCTAAGATTGAAATGTATTGTTCTAATTGATTAAATTGTTATGGAAAATTTTACTAATAACGTCGCATAAACCAAACACAAAATTACAGGCCAATTGAATTCTCTGAAAAATTTTGAGTTAGGCTTTTTGAACTGAAGTTCTTAAATAAAAATATATCTACTTAAAGAAAACACTACAGACCAATGTATTTATGTTCTGACTCCCAGGCAAGAACATGAAAGCTAGAGTCACAAAAACCTTTGATATCTTATGATGCTGTCTCTCAGAATTCCAGAAACCAGATTGTTAGAATAGGTGGGCTTCATAATATGTTAGTAGTATTGGTATGAATTGTAAAAACAGAGATAATGTTTCTCTGCCTTACACCATTTGACTTACATGAAGGTGACATACACATTCACACAATTTTTTTGCCTTTGCTAAAAAACCACTGGCCAGTTTAGCAAATGCACACCCAACACGTCCTCAGCAGTGAACGTCAGCTGCACATCATTGTGCCTCAAAAGGATCCCAACTGCAGCCTACTTTAATCACTGTCATTAAATCTGCACAGCGTCACCACATGGTCTCTGATTTGTGAGGCAAAAGTGACCTCATATTGCTTCCTCCCTTGTCCTTTCCTGTCGTGTTGAAGGGGTGGTAGGAGGCAGCAACACAGCAGCTGTATTAATAGCCTCCATGTCTGGAGAAGGAGAAGAGGGGTTTTAAGTTAGACAGATGCTTTTTCTTAGAACTGCCAGTATGAAAACAAATCTCTGGTTCCAAAGCAACTGAAGATGAATGAGCATTTAGCACCTGAAATTTATTTATTACATTTACATCATCTAAGCAATTCAGGAAGGTTACATGCAGTTATCCCAACTCATCTTCACACTACCACCATCAGGTCAAATAGATGAGAGAGAGATTTGCTCACAGTCATTGAATGAGTGAGCTTTATAGCTGAGCGTGACTTGAACCCTATTTTCTCTCATCAGACAATATTGACTACTCCAAATGAATTAATAAACCACCTTTCAGAAAAGTTACCATTGACTGACAACACAGCCACTCTATTTTCTATGGAAATATGCCTAGTAAATGCAGATGCATTGCCCTTGGATACATGTATACATAGTAATTGGTATCCCCCCCCTCACCTACCCAATGTGCAAGATCACTTCTGTATGTTGAATGGCAGGGAGGAGAACACTGGGTGATTTATTTATTTTCACTTTGTAATTTACTAGGCTCTAAGTCTTTTATCCATTTCAGTGTGTAACATTCAGCTCTTTCCTTAATTAGAACAACTTTAGTCTGCTCTGAAAAATGTATAAGTGAGTGTTGCTTATGTGCAAAAGCAGAATTATACCAGCATAGATTTTGTAAATATCCTGCAAAAGGAATGTTTTTTTTTAATTAAAAAACTCCTCTTCAGATAACATATACATGTTGCCCCATTGCATCCACGCACAATAATGAAACAGCATCACTCGAAAGAATCCCCTTATTGGATGTGTGCCATACAGACTCTTCCTCCTAACATCTACTCTGGGGAATTGTGTTTAGACCCTTCCAAAGCCCTCTCTTAATGATGAGTGAACTATGTAGAAAGGACAAGAAGGAAAGAGCCAAACTGCCCATACACCTAGCAGCTCCCATGTGCCATTGCTCTCATCAGCCATTGTTGCCGTCACATGATTTAGTCAGCCTCTCTATGTAAAAAGAAGAAAGTCTGTGTGGCATGCGTTCTAACTGAATGTGCAGGCCCCTTGCCTGTGGACACCAGCCGCCTTCTTAAACATGAAAAATAAAAAACCAAAAACCAGAGAAAAGGGGAGGGAGCATGTGACGCCACTAGATGCTTGAGAGTCTGCTGGAGTAGGATGGCTCCAACCTTGAGAAAGATATAGCTCCCTAGTCTTCCTTGAATCCCATTAATGGAAGCAGAAATTCAAGGGTTGATACTGCAATGAGCAGTACCAACATAGCAGGTAGGATAACATTCTTTTGGGCAACCATTGGCTACATTCAACTAACGAGTCCTTCTAGTGGAAGCCTGTGCAAGGACTTCTGCTAGCACAACAGGGCTCTTCCCCTCTCCTTGCCCTGTGCCCCCAAATTGGGTCTGGGTTGTTGTTTTAAGAACTCCTGGAACAGCACACAAGGGAAGGAGAGGGGATATTGTTCCACCAGGTAAGCAAATATGCTTGTATGGATGGGGTGACCTCCTTAGCACTATGTTGAATTCCTCCCTCTACCATTATATTTCATTGCTGTAGTGTAGTTATTTATTTGAATTACATATTTAGTCAGCATAGTCAGGTAATTTAGAATATATTTTTGTGTAATTACACACAGTTTTAGCATCTTATTACTGTGAGGCTGAACAGGGTTTTTGTTAATAATCGTATGTTTCATTGACATTTTGTTGTAATATACAATGTTCATTTAGCACCCTGACCTTATTTTTCGGCATCTACTACTTGGTCAGGGAATATATTCCTTAGGTTGGGTTATTCCCTATGAGAAAACCTATGCATAGCACAGCAGAGCCAAGTACATTTTGAAACTAAGGGGCAGTGAATAAATCTAATACTGTTTAAATTTGGAAAGTGGGGAAGTAAGCTGAAGCAGCTGCTAGTCAGTACCTCCCTATGCTTGCTTGGGGAAAGAGATAAATCTGGCCACCCTGAAGGTCAGTTGCTGGTTGTCCCAGACAGAACAGTGTCCAGACAAGATGATTCATTGTCACCTTCTGCAGAAGGAATCACATTAAGCAGGTAGTAAGATAAGATCACAGTGTATTAGGAACAATGTTACATGGTCTGTAGTTCAAAGCATCACAAAAAGAAATCTGACAGAGCTTGGTGCACGGGGAAGAAAAATGAGAGTTGACTCTGGCTTTCTTTGTACATTTAAAATATGGAGCAGAAAAAGAGTAGAAAAATAGACAGGAGAGCTGCAAACTCCTCTGGTTCAATGGTATCCATTAACAGTGGTTTAGTATGTTGTCCTATTAATGAAGGGATATGTGGAATCAAGTCTTCCGCTAACTACAGTATTTCTCTGAAAGCTCAGCTCTCTCAAATTCTTTCTCCATAGAGGCCCACAATTACTATATACATATGCTTCAGTTAACCTGTACCTCAAAATTGATTTTAAACTTTATTTGTAGTTAATTACAAATTTAATTTGCTGTAATTGATTAAATTCATTTTGTGTTTTTAATTATAATTGTCCACTTTTAAACATATTAGTGTTTACATCTGTGTTGGATTTTGCTTGTTGTGGCATGAAGATGAGTGTGGAAAGCAGCTACTCAGTGATCTGCATGCTGAAGGGGGGGGAGCACGAAGATTCTTCTCTGTGAGGAGCAGAAAGCACAAATAAACAGACAAAGCCAGAGGC
This sequence comes from Podarcis raffonei, assembly GCF_027172205.1. Lineage (NCBI taxonomy): Eukaryota > Metazoa > Chordata > Lepidosauria > Squamata > Lacertidae > Podarcis > Podarcis raffonei. Next base: position 73,300,271 of record NC_070603.1, read on the forward strand.
CACAACATGAGTGCTCAGGGGGGAAGTTACTGGGGAAAAGGTTTGTGTCCCTGTTTAACTTTTCAAGGACGGCCACATCTTACACTCACAGCTACTGATGGACAGAGGTGAGCAGTGGTAGGGCTCCTTTATACATTTAAAAAACACAATTCCTAAATTGGACTGTTTGCAATCTGCTGTATATGTAGGCCTGCCCTGTAAGATGGTTCAGAAGTTGAAACCAGAGCAGAATTCAGCAGCGAGGCTCAGAAACTCCCTCATACAAATCATACATACATGCATATTGCACACCAGAGTAGCCATGTGTGGCTGATGGACAAATGATACCTCAAATAAAGCAGTCTTGATTAATATATGCACATCGGTGCCAAAGCCCCAGTCTAGTGAGAAAATCCTACACCAGTAATTGCAACTAGCACTGCTTTTATGGGGGGGGGGAACCTACTAGGAAATAAGACAATGGCTTTTATTAGACTGCAAATCCATAATGGGCTATAAAGAACCTATAGCAATACTTGTGGAAAATATTATGACGGCTAAAAGGTATAACAAGATCTAATACAGTCTGAGTAGCTAAAGATTTCTATTGATTCCCCCCCCCCTTCTTGAAGGAGACCGAGACTGCCTTGCACACAGCTGCCATCATAAACCTTCTTAGCCAAACTGCCCTGCTTCATTATAGCTTGTCATCTGATCAGGGAAATCACTTGTCATGGAAATTTTCTTTTCCACTTAACAACTTCAAACTCAATTTGAATGTTTCACTCAGCAGGTTAATTCACTGGCCTTTTGTCTCTGAAGGTCTGGCATACAAGGTACAAATGAGGAGAGTTCAACAAGCTCTGTCTTTAGCCACACCACAAAACCTACACTATTTGCCTGCTACAGTAACTGTTATTGGATTCAGCAAAATGCTTGAATGTGCTTAAAATCCGCTCACTATCATGTGACCCCAACCTGTGCTTGAATTAGTTTGGCAATTTACTCTGATGCTTTGCTAAATTAAACACCTACAAACTAGATGAGAAGACTATTAAATAAATCAGTAGTGAAAATTGGTGAAGATGGAAAACAGGAAATATTTGAACTTTGTATGAAACACAACACACTCTTGTATCAATTCCATGTGAGGGAGAAAGGCTCATACTTCATATTTCTGAGTAGCTTTATGGTTTGGTGGAAGCCCTGCTGTGCTGGCAGAACATGAGATACGCAACTAGCACAACAGATATGCTAGTGGGATTCCTCAGATCTCCTGGCAGAAAGCCCAACACTGAAGCCATTTCACTGGTGAAGATCCATTGACCAAGCAGCTGAAAGAGGGCAGAGTCCTACACATTCCACAGAGCAGCACACTTGTGTCATACACTATACCCTTTTCCATCCATGGCCATACCTGTGGTTTCAACAGTGAATCTTTGCACCAGCCTCAGGCCTACCGCATGAATTTTTTTTAAAAGCCACTCCTAGGTCAACCAACATGCCATCAACATAGTAAACTCAGCACCTAATCACAAAACACCCCAACTCAGAGCTCGTCCACACTGCTGTTTGTACTGTACCTAGAAAACAAGGGTCTGATAGATTTCCCCCAAGGCCTGCTTCTTTCCCAGGGAAAACCTGCTCTTTAGTGCTAAACTGGAGAAAACCCAAATTGCCATTTGCTCTGACTGAGCACTAAAGAGTGGTTTTCCCTGGGGGAAAGCTGTGGAACAAAAAGAAGTGTGCATAAGCCCTCAGATGAGTTGAACTATTTCTATCTGGTCTCAAGTATTCCAAAGGGTGATCTTGCTGATAGGATACTATGAAAAATGTAACTTTGTGCACATTGTTAACATTTCTATGCCCAGAATACTAACAAGTATCCCTGCCTCCAGCACCAACACTCAGCACTCCACTCCAACTGGAGGTGCTAGGAGCTCCAAAATGATATCTCTGGATTGGATGAATAAGCTTTGAAATAGTAAATGTGATTCAGTGCAGTCATGCACATTGGGACAAAAAATCCTGGTAGCAGAGCAAAACCAACACTCCTATTCTATTGGCAGTGTGGTTAGAGTGTTAAGACTATGACCTGGGAGACATGGGTTCAAATCCCCACTCAGCCATGAAGCTCACTGGCTGACCCTGGGCCATTCACTCACTCTCAGTCTAACTTACCTCACCTGGTTGTTGTAAGGATAAAATGGAGAGCTCCTTGAGGAGAGCAGGGGTGAAAATCTAACAGATAACTAACTAACTACATGGAACTCATTACTTTGCCTCTGTCTCCCAACTTGACTAGACATGAATCCTCAATGACAAAGGACTATATAATGGTAATGGTATTCCTAACAGGAATTTGGGCCCATTCTGGATGCTGATCAATAAAGCTTTGACTGTTTCCTATACACTGCTTCTCTACTGATAGGAATTGATAGGTATCCCTCCCCCATACATCCTTGTTTCAGCTGAGCTCCAGGTAGAACTGTACATGGGGTACAGCTGTACTGGAAAGCAAAGGCCTTTTTATTATTTGGTCTTAGCTGAACGGTAAAGGGGCAGGCCTTTCATGGTAAATGGATGTGACTGCCACTTGACGGGTTGGCGGATAGGTACAATGAGAGAACTGCTAGGATTGAGGGGGCTTTTCTTAGGAGACAACATGTTTCATCAACACACACACACACACACTCACCTCAGATTAACATTTCAGCTTAAGCACTTTAAAGTGCCCTCCGCATAGCACACAATGTTACGTTTACACAATAAGCCTGCAGTGCTATACCCACTGAAATCAATGGGTGGCATTCAACTAATTATAACTCCGAGTGCACCCATTTAAATTATTGGACCCATCTTAGTTTTGTTCATTAATTTCAGTGGGTCTACTCCAAGTTAAGCTTAGTTGAATACCACCAGATGATACTTATTTCTGAGTAGACACATATCAGGTTTTGCTATAAATGTTATTAGTATGTCAGCCATCAACACATTATTCAGAAAAAAGTTTCACCCAACTTCAGTGGAACATGTTTATCATCAGGTAAGATTTAAAGGCTTCGGGGGGGGGGGAACCACTTGGAGTCCAATGTATCCAACTCCTCATGTTCACATACACTGACTCAAGGATCACAAGATAAACTTGATTCAACTCCTTCAGAAAGCACCTGGCACATTGACATCTGCTGCACCTGAACAGACACAGATTATCTTCTTGCTCCCAAACACCATCTACGGAAGAAAAAAATTGAAAAACATTGTGGAAGCCTTATCTCGTATTTCCCCCTGACCCTAAACACATTAAGTTCTATTGATTTCAACTCCCAATGTGTTTAGGATCGAGGTGTCCATCAGTCTGACATAGAACTGGATTATGTCTCCAGATCTGACATCCAACAATGTCAAGGCAAGCCAGCTAAAATGTGGACTTCTGGTGAACTAGTGAGTGCATACTGACGGGGGGGGGGGTGTCAAATCACAGTCTCCTCAGGTCCTGCTGCTGTTACTACACAATGCCTGAACATAGGGTCATAATTTGTCTCCAGAACAATCCACAAGCTATAGCCAAGGTTTCTTCTTTGTGAGTGGGTACCCAGACACTCCCTTTGCAATGGTCTGGCTTAGCATTATGTGCAAATCTCACTATAGAACATTCATCTACAAAGTAGGACTTCTTGCTAATGATGTTCCTCATGCTCCAGTAGGTCCAATACATTCTTTTAAATCCTTGTAATATAGACATATTCCTGCGGCGACTAGCTGCTCCCTCTGTAACGGATCTTTAACTTCCTAGCAACCCCACTAAATTAGTTACACCAGAAACCAGCTCCCCTCTAATTGGTTTATAAGCCAGCACGTCCTTTTGTTTCTAAATGGCTGATTAATTACCAACCTGCAGAATACAAAACTGCAATTCGCCTCTCTTTCTCCCTCTTGTAATTTTAAAAGAGTGGGCTAATGGTTCCAAGTGCAAAAGACAAGTCAAAATGACTACACCTCTGTCAGTCTTTTCTAGTTCAAATTAACTAAGTTAGTGGTTTTTCAATAATCTTCCCCAAGAGATGGAACAGACTAACTTTATAAGAGCCTTAACATGTGTGCATGTGCACACAGACACACTCACAACAATATTGGATATAGTTCTATCCAAGCAAAGACCTCAACATTAAAACGAATGACTTCCCTTACCACCATTCTTTTTCCTAATCAACTGAAGAGAGAAGTGTGTGTGTGTATGTGTGTGTGTGTGAGAGAGAGAGAGAGAGAGAGATTCATATCAAGTAGACAGAGAAATCACCACAAAGTTGGACTCACGGTGCAGATTTTTGTGCAAAAAACCCCAACACACCATGAGTCCAGCTTTGTGCTACTTTCCGTTCTCTGTAGTGCTTTTTAGGCAGCTGAGCCTTGAGCTACCGTAATCCTGTTTTTGTTCTGTTTTACTCTATTGCTGGCAATTGATTTCAATTAACATTTTCATTCCTCTCCCAACTGAAAAAAATAACCACTTGGCAATTGAGTTACTCAAGTATTACCAGCAGTGGCTGTTTGGCTTACTCCTCTCCTGGCAGCTGGGAAAACCCAGGAAACATTAAAGCAAGAGGTTTCAAATCATTCCAAAAGTGAATGGGGAACTACAGCGATAACTGCAAAAAACAGAAAGCAACCTGAGTTACAGCCGAAAGAATCAAGATGGAATCTACACACATATAAAAAAACGTTCTGAAAATGCTTTTTTTAAAAAGTGTTTTTAAAAATACATTGAATTTTCCATAAGGCTTGCCATTGCCAACATTGTATACTGCACTTAAAACACATTTAAAGCAGTTTATTTGCAGCTGTATAAGTTTATTATAACTGCTGGAGTTATTTGTGTGTGACTGAAAGGCTGAGCACGGATGAGAAGCTAAAGTGCTGTGTGCTTTGCCTTTGCTGCCTAAGGGAACATCTTGATACTGTGATTGTGGATTCTCTTTTAATTAAAAAAATACATGCAGTAAATGCCCTAGTATTATAGAGGCTGTATTCACACTATAACTTTAAGGAAAATTCAGACCACACACACACACACACACCATCAAAATTCTGGGCACAGTAGGGTTAAGTGTTGCTGGAAACGGTACCACTGTTAGGGGTAATCTACATTCTTTCCCACTATGGGGAGGTGAATTGTGTGTCTTTTTAAATTCTGGTGATTATTTTTATATTTGTATAAATAGATGGAAATTAGCATATGCAAATGCTGTGCTAGTAAGTACCATCTTTTTTTGGTGATGCACTGTCATGGACTGGCTGGTTGCAGAAGAGTGGTTGGAGGAACCAGCTGGGGAATCTTCTTCAAGGGAAGAAGGCTCAGAGCCAGGAGAGGGGTGGTGAGATGGTGATGGGTGGTAAGAGGGAGAAGACTGGGAGGAGGAGGAGGAGGAGGAGGAGGTATTGGAAGCTGATGAGGTAACAGGATTTACTGAACACAAAGAGTTTGCAGCAGAGAGCAGTCCAGAGTCAAAGGCTGGAGAGGAGGGAGGTCAAGAGGCTGGTGAAGAAGCCAGGGTGTCTCCCCCTCCTGCTGAGACCAGATCCCATCCCCACTGGTCTCCCAGAACCAGAAGAAGAAGAAGAAGAGGAGGAGTTTGGATTTGATATCCCGCTTTATGACTACCCTAAGGAATCTCAAAGCAGCTAACATTCTCCTTTCCCTTCCTCCCCCACAACAAACACTCTGTGAGGTGAGTGGGGCTGAGAGACTTCAAAGAAGTGTGACTAGCCCAAGGTCACCCAGCAGCTGCATGTGGAGGAGCGGAGATGCGAACCCGGTTCACCAGATTACGAGTCCACTGCTCTTAACCACTACACCAAAAACCAGAGACAGACACTGTGATGGGATCTCAGATTGCTTGGGAAGGACCTGGATGAAGAGGAGACTTTATGGTGAGAAAGCAGGGAACTTCAGTCCCCACAACTGCCTCATAGAGGCAAGATAGATCAGAACGAATTGCTATGCTCACCAGGCCTGGCCTCCTGAGCAGACCTTGCTTCCTTGAATAAAGAGTTAAATTCACTGACACCATTTACTGCTGATACCCTGCTCCTGATACCCGCTCCCAACATGCATTTCCACTTTTTGTCTCCTCAGCCACCAACAATCCTCCAAACTCTGTCCTCCACCTATTTACTCAGAGGGGGGCAAGCAAAAGGATAGTGAATAAAGCCTCTTCCCCATTGGATGCCTCACACGCCAGGAACAAAATGCCTCTGGGAAATGTGCTTTTCATTTTGAGCCTAGGAGAGCTTAGCCATCATGAATTATCCTTAACAAAGGTGCCAAAACCACATCCTATATAAAAATTAAGAATATTTTCCATGTACCTTGATTGTGTCACTTTGTCTCCCTACTTTTTAACCTAAGCAGCTGAATCTAGGGAAAGAAGATTGGATGCTGGCATGGGCATAGCAGGATTTATGTTAGGGGACAGGCTTTATGCTGGGGGGGGGGAGAGAATCTGAGTTAGTTAAGAATTTTGTATTGATTTACTTGATTTAGGGGGGTGCAGCTGCCCCTCCCTGCTCCCCACCCCAGTTACGCCTATGGATGCTGAATCACAATCCTCTTTATCAGTGTTTCTGGAGAATTGGACAATAACAATGATGCCAAATTCAAAGGAGGGGAGGGATAAATAAATGATTGTGGGGAAAAGGCTGGAGCCATGAAAGACCACTCTTAGAGGTTTTATTACTGGAGTTTGGAACTGAAATTCAGGTGTTGTGTGTTAGTTTAAACACAGTAGTCCAGATTTCCAGACTTCTCGCATTTGAATTTTAGAATTTAAAGTTTTAGACCAGAGTAAACATTGTGATTCAGCAAGTTGTGAGAGTCTTGTCCATTGTCCTCACCCATGCTAGTTAATTTTCATCTGATAATTGCACTAACATGTGCAAAGGGAAATGCAACTAAATTAAATAACCAGGCAGGTTTTTGCAACACCATTTACTTTGCAGTAGAGTGTAGGAGCTATTAATTTCATGCTTCTTAATTTCTCAATCCCATTTCCTCATGTATAATGTGTGTAAACTTTTCATTCAGCAGCTCTTCTCAGCTTACACGTTTTGGGAGGTGTGTGTTGTGAGCATTCTGAAAATCACAAAGAAGGAAGACTTCTGGCACAGCCTCTGAAACACATGGAGAGGTCACCACTTTACTTACCAGGAACAACCCAGTATACAAACTCACTTTCAAAATGCAGGGAATGCTCCTTCAATTGTCACTAAAAAAAGTAAATATTAGATGCCCAACCATTCTACAAACAGCAGAGACAAAATGTTTTATTAAATGTAACTAGATGTTTCTAAGATTTGTGCTCCATTTTGCCAGTGTGTGTGTGTGTGAAAGAAAGAAAGAGAAAGAAAGAAAGAATCTGGTAGAACTGAATATTTCAGCACTTCGTAAAAGATGCTTCTGCATTCTTTACCAAAAGTGGGATTGGTTTCAGAATACTTAGTCAACATAGTTCATTAGCAAGTATTGTCTTCTTAGGCTCAGTAATCTAAGCACCTTCTGGACAAAAGGTGCTGGTAATGCATACCTTGAATACCCCCAGAAAAAAGCACTGCACATATGAATAATTCCAGCATTATAGGTAACACCGAATGATTCCAACCTATATTACTGATGTTCCCTCTGGGCCTCTGAGCTCATCTTCAAAGTACCTACTTAAAGTCCTCTTAAGTATGTGCAAGAGTAGCCAGAGCTCAATAAATTCTCCTTACCTGTGGAACGCCCTTCCTGTGGAGGTATATCTTCAGGGTCTCTCATGTATTTTGTAAGGCTTTCTATTATCAGGAAAGCATTTGGTTTGCTGTAGGATATGACTACTTGTGCTATTATTGTTTTTAATCTGTCAGTTTTTAATTTTTTGCATGGTAGTTATATTTTTTGTTTTGTTTCTAATAGTTTTTAACTTATGTTGGACGCTATGATAGCCCTTGTGTTGAGCACCTACATACATACAGAAACACACTAATAGAATTTTTTTAAAAAGCAAACTTAAACAAGTGATGACAGTATTCACAGCCCCCAGCTCTGACCTACACACTGGGTGCTCCTCAGCCAGGAGCATTTTACCCTTCTCTCTCCTTCCAGGCTTCCCTTTGCCCACTGTTACCTTTGCATTCCATGACAGCATCTACAGTAAATGTCTCTGAATATACCCTTTGCTGAACTCTGGCTTAGGGGCGCAGAAAACAGCAGGGATGACAAAATTGGAGCTGGCAGCTCTGCAGCATGAAGTCCAACAGAACATCCCCCTCTTGATTCTCTCTACCCTTCTCCGTTCCTTGCAAACAACACAGTGCCAGAGTGTAGCAAAAGAGAGGGCACAGCTAAATAAATGCCAGTGAAGCGTGGAACAGAAAGGAGGCAAGGGCACATGCAGAAGGAAAGCCAAGTCAACAATATGTCCCTTATCGGCAAATGTGATTACTTTTAATTTATTCCAAATGTGCCTAATAAAACAACAACAAGAACAACCATCAATCTTACCTATCCGAACCCGCCCCCCCAACTTTCCCCAATAGCTAACAAAAAAAGTTATAGCAAAGAAAGGGACAGAAATAAAGTAACAGTAAGCAGAATGAAGGTAGAGGAAGGGGAGGAGAAGAAAGAAAGAAAGAAAGAAAGAAAGAAAGAAAGAAAGAAAGAAAGAAAGAAAGGCTGGCAAACAAAAATTAATGGAAGGTCATCAACTTGAGTATGTAAACCAGCCTTCCCCAATCTGATGCTCTCAGCATTTAACATGGAGCCAACTCCTAGGGGCTGAGGGGTCTTTGAACTCCTCCCAAGTTGTTAGGCACTGTCATTCAAGTGGTGTGCATGCACCACATCATGTGATCAATTATGTGGGGCAGGGCTTACCTGCCCCCCCCAATAGTTTAATCATGTTGGCACCTCTGGCATCTAATATTGCATTCTAAAGAAGAGCAGAGGCAGATCTGGTAAGCAAGGTGCTTGGAAGGAGGCATGAGGCTCTGAGGGTCCTAGAATCCTCCGTCTCAAAGCCAGGTTTGCACTTTCCCACTTTGGGGGAGGAGGTGGGAGGGCTCTAGGACCCTGCCAGAGCCCTTGCTCCTCCTTAACAAAGACGAGCACCTCCTTACCTGCCTGTGAGGACCTGGCAGTGGGGGCTCCAAATTTTGGCTTCGCACAGGGTGCCATAGTACCCAGGTCTGCCAATGAGAAGACAAATAAGACTTCAGGAATTTGTTTTTAGTACCAGGAGTCACAGTCCTTTCACCCAAAAGTCCATTAGTAGTTGGCTTTCTTCAGTTCAGCAGCTTAGATGAATAGTGTCATTTTGTTGTTGCTGTTCTTAGACAATTCAGAGTTGAAACCTGCTGCAATCACCTAGAGATCTATTAGCAGACTCCACTGTACTCTACTCACCCCTGCATTTATAGTACTGATGCAACTAGAGAGAATACAAATGCTACAGTTCAAATCTTGCCATTCCTCCTATTACTGGAGTCTCTCTCACATCTAGAAAATTATAATGATTAGCAGCTGCCTTAATAGAGCCATATAGTGGTTCTTGGGCATTGACTGGGAGCTGAAGGGGTTAACAAAGAGTGGGGTTGTTGTTTTAAAGGTATTCTGGCAGTAGAGGCAGGTACAAGCCAAAAGCTTTGGAAAAGTAACCAATAAAGGCAACCAAAATCCCTCCACAACTTACATTCATGCTATTGTATTATGGCAGAGGTGTTTACATGTTTACATCTTTGCATTTCTGAAACTGCTCCCACTCCTAACCCAGTGGCACCAGCGCTACTTACCTTATTGTTCAGAAATGGTTTAGAATGTGCTCACAAAGCTGAATGCCATTGCCTAAAACAATTTCAGCTGGGGTAGGGGGCGGAGAGACAGATTCCATTTAGTCACCAAAATAAGAAGCAGGCTCTGAAAACTGGTCACAGGCAGATGCATTCTAGAAACCTCTCTGGCCCAGTTTGAACACCCCCTCAGTGCCATTTCACTCCTCTGCCAAGAACCCAGCCAGCCCTCACCACAACTTCCCCTAGGTTCAACACATCCCGGTCTCCTACAACACTTCAATTGCCAACAGACAGCGAGCTACATCCTTACTCTTCCCTTTCATTGATCCACAATGGAAAAAAAGTCCAAGCCTTTACGGCTTACAGACCTCTTGTCAGGTAAGGAGGTTTTCATGTTCCCTGCTTTCTTCCCACACACCCCTTGAGTTTCCCACTTGATTAGAGGCCCCTGTTCTATAGAACCGTGTCCACTAGCAAGAAAAGAAATGCTCTTTTTAAAAAATGCACTAGACCACCAACTGCCTTACTCTCTTCCTACATCACCATATCAAGGCTGCCTGGAAACAAGGTTAAATTCTGGATGCTCCTGTGTTCCTCTGTAAAAATACTTAATGAAAATACTACCCATTAAGCTATACAGTCCCAAGAGCCTGTAACTAGGGCTTGATTTCTGACTGCTTTCTTTTATACAGCTGATGTGAGAAATATTACTTTCAGCAGTATTCCCTATCTTTTTTTCTCCTCTTTACTCATGTGAATAACCATCAAAACACCTTTAATCCCTTCAAGCTCCAACATAACTTCATCGTATATACTGCACAGTCATGTGTGCTACCTTGCAACTCCCAGTTCCTTTTCCATCTAGTCCTCACCTGCCATGTGAGAACTTTGCTCATAAAGTGCCAGGCCTGCTCTCTAAAACATGTCTCTACTCAGGGCACTATACCCCCCTATTGCTGCAGTGTGAAACTAGAGGCTGCAATGAAAATTCTCCTTGCTGGTTTCTATATTTATATGTGCATCCCTTGCATTTTCAAATTAGCTTTTCAAATTAAGCCTGCTGTAAGAGGTCTGATATGCAGTATGCTGAGCACACACACACCCCTTTAGAGTTCGTGATTTTAAAACAAAATAGAGCATACAAGCAACTGCCTTGCTGCTGATTGTGGCATATTGTTTTCTGAGCTCCATAAAAGTGAATGGATAAGTAAGCTGTTTCATGGAAATTTAACTGGGAAATGAGAGACAAGCACAGTAAATAGCATTTTCCATCTATTTATCCCTTCCCTATACTTTATGTGCATGCAGAAACAATTGGTGATGTTTCCCCGGGAGCTGGCGTGTAATGTTTGACATATTCTATCTATATTCTAGAATCGAAAGCCTTCAGTTTAAGAGAAGAGTTAATGAGCTTACAAATTCACTCATGACCAGAGCATGGAAATTGTCCATTTAGATGCCCATCTTATCTTCTGTAAGCAATAAATACTTTATATATTCCCACTTAACTGTGCTCACTTAAAACTTAGCCCCCATACAATAATGCTTCCCCACTTGTTCTGAAAAATCACCAAACTTAAACCAAGAGCCTCTCTCTCTCTCTCTCTCTCTCTCTCTCTCACACACACACACACACACACACACACACACACACAGGCAAACAGCTATCTCATGCAGCTGTATGTGAGAAAGAGAGGCAGAGAGAGATAATATCACAGGCGCATGGCCAGGGCTGCTTAGATGAACCACTGGGAAGATGCATGATGACTAGATTGGAAAGATCCATGCAGTCAGTTCTGTGTATGTGGTCAAGCTATTCTCTCTCTCTCACACACACATACTGCAGCTGCTCCCATATGGCTTTCTGTGAGCATGGAGGCCTTCGAATGCACATAAAATGAGCATGACTCCTCAACAATTGAAAGGAGAGTCACTGCTGATTCCAGGTATAAAACTTAAAGATGGAAATACATATTTGTCACTCTCCTGCTGCTGCCCCTCCATCCAAGAGGCTGTTTACTGGGATTCTTACCAAAAAATAGTTTAGTGTAGTGTATTTGTGCCAAGTTTCATACTGTACTTTTAACCCAAAGTGTATGATTTTAGAAATAACTATTCCACTACCAATGCTGTCTTTAGCAGCCCCTATATCTTCCTTGGCATCCCATGGGAGGCTAAACATTTTCAAGAAAACTCAGCCTGCTCCCGGAGCTCATGTTGCCTCCATCGTATTTCTTGAAACATTTCAAGAGACTTTTGTATTGGTGCATCCAATGCAGTGCTAAGCCTCTTGTCAGTGCTAGGATTTCCACTTGCACAACAGTACTCCTCCTCTCCTTGCCCAGAGCAACTTCTTAAATCTGTTTTGGGGTTTCCCACAACCTGCCAGAGCAGATTGTGGTAGATCATGAGGAACATGCAGGGGGAAGGAGAGGGAAGTCCTCTTGCGCAAGGAGAAATTATTGTGCTGTCGGGATATGTTAGGAGGGGACTACCCTCAGTTCTCAGGACAGCTAAGTGACATTTCCATGTCACTTTAATGACCTATTGTGTGACCACGGCCCTGTCTTTCTCTTTCTCTGCATCTACTCCCATCCTCTGCTAGGTTTATCTGTTTGCATGCTTCATTATTATTTCCTTTTCATTTATTGTTCCCTGGAACAATGGGGTCTTCAGTCTCTGCGAATTCTAGTGATGTGAATTATGTTTAAAGAAGGAGGGGGGGACATATCTTATAAAATGCCTGCACAGGCCTTTTATGTGTTTCTCATTAAATTTGTTTCTCACAGTTAGCTTTTGCATCCAGACTACAATGGGAAAAAAGCAATGCGGAAGGGCAATAGTGTACGCAGGGGGCAGGGTAGGCACAGCTTGATATTACAGTATATTAAGACTGCTACTGTGGTCAAATGATGTGTTTCTATACCAATTTTCTTTTTTAGAAAAGATTGGCACATTAAATAGCAGGTTTCATCTCCAAGGTGGTTCATAAATACTTAAAGAGAAAAGGGGGATGAGGGGAGGGAAGCCATCATCAATTTGGGTTTAATGAGGTACTGGGCATGAGACTTGGATCAGGGAGAGATCTCTGCCAGTCTGCTATACCTACAGCCAACAGAGAAGATTAAACCTCTCTCCAGCCAGGTCGAAAAAACAATTTCAACAAAATGGTAGATGCAATGGCTTGCAACTAGCAGCTTTAATAAAACAAAAAAATAAATAATCTATCCCTCAATGCAACAATAGCCAGTTCCCCCAGTTCTTAATCACTGCTTTTGAGCCTTTCCACTTCCATTAAGTAGTTGTATTTCTCTTTTAGTAAAGGTTTACTAGTTTCACCTCTGCAATTTGTTCATATAGTAGCTGGGGGCCCCCATCCTTGTCAAAATTGCAAATGAAGTGGTTGTTACCAACCTTCTGGGACCCCTTCAGCTCATAGTTTCCTCCACCAACTTCTCTTTACACCCTCCCCCTTGCCCCATCTTCAACAGCCTTTCATCTCCTTTTGAGGGTACCATGCGCTGAAAGCCTCAGCTAAGGTTGACAAATTGTGTCCTCCCTAAAAGAGGGCACGTGTTGCGGTGAGACCTGGAGACTGATCCCCTGTGTTGTGGGTGGGTAAGATTGGTCAGCCACAACACCCGATTGGTAGGTCCCTCGATGTTTGGTTCAATCTGACCAATGGGGCGCAGTCCAAACAGATCGAGGGACCTATATATACTCATACACATGACCCAGTGCTTTCTCTTTTGGAGCATGCATTCGAAACAGGAACAGCGTGTCCTCTGTGCAGCCGAGAGAGAGCGATTTACCTTCGATGGATCATCCTGGTGATTTATTTCCATTATTCCTTCCTTTCCCAAATCCATTTTTAAAATTAATTTCCTTTCCCCTCCTTTGTTGATTTTTAGTCCTTTCCCTTCCTTTCTCTTCCCTTTCCTTTAAGGGGGCTTTCACCCCATGGGGCCTTCGGTCCCTGAGTGCTCCTGCTCCCCGCTGCTCATTTAAAGGGCCTTTGCCCACGGGGCTTTTGCCCCAGAGCGCTCCCTGTTGCGGAGCTTGCCGCTGCCTGAAATTCCAAAATGGACCAGTTGGGCAGAGGCCCCTTGATGAGGCTGTCCACTGGGCCAGTATGAGGGTGGCAAAGTCTGGATTCAGATGCAGGCTCAGACTCCCCAACCACATGTGCGTATCTTGGATATCTAGATGAGGAATGCGTTGGGAGGAGCTTCTCCCAACAGTGCAGGCAAAGGTGTCTGCGGAAGGCACGCCTGCGGTGATGGTGGTGCAGCTGGGTGAGAATGATTTGCCGGAAGCTCCCAGCTTGAGCCTGCGGACCTGCATGCAGGAGGACTTGGATGAGTTGAAGGCAACTCTTCCCTCTTTACTCCTTCACACCCTTGACTGCAACAGGAAGTTTGTTTTGCATTCTTTCCTTTCAAGGAAAACCAATGGCCAGCTTGGGTGGAAAGAGTCTAGTGCATGATGGTTCTTTACAGAGAAGGCTGCCACCTGCAGCTCTGCAATTCTGCACACTTGGCTATGACATACAAATCCAGTATTTCCTGGTATTTCCTACAGCCTGTTTGTTTTTATTAACTTCCACTCTACTTCTGAGTATTCAAAACAGCTTTACAAAATCAACTGACACACAACAAATGTATAAAGCACTAAAATAGATTTCTATCAAAACTGGAGTTTCAATGTTGTTTAGTTCCCAGCTAGCGCATCTGAAATTCCAGGGGCATTTGGTGGAACTGTGTTGGACAAATACATTTTTCAATTAGGATATTAACTTAAAAGAGGACAAACAACAAGTGATAGTTCTGTATTTCACTGTAACCTATTTTTTCACATTACACATTAGTCAAAATCTCAGTATCTGAAGATTTGCTCAACAACAAAGTGCTTTTTAAAAAGTGACACCTTATTTGTGTTTCCATGTTAAAAGTTGTTAAAAACTTAATAATTTAAAGGGAAGATAAAACAAACTGGAATTAAAAAAACAACAGGAGTTTTTAACTCAAAATAAAAACACTTTCTATAGGAATAAGCCTTTCACTTTATATAGGAATAAGTCTCTCAATATTTCGCTATGTGGGTTACAAAGAGGAAACATTTCAAGATATAGTACACCATATTGGTCTGGGCAGACCAGACTCTCAGCCTAAACATTCTTCAGATTTACAACCCAAACTATCACGAATCATAAGAGGATAAACTATTTTATTGAGGGGGGGAATGGACAAGCTTGCAGATCCTGGAAATTCCACAATAAGGTTGCCGAGGGGCACAGCTGAGCTAACTAAAAATGGATAATGTGTTCCAAATAATCTTTAGTAACTTGTTTCTCTCTGCATAAACCTTGTCTATCAAGCTTCTTCTCTGTGCAATAGTTCAGCTATGAAGGAGAAAAGAATTCATTTTCAGTCTGCTTTGGTATTGGTATGATTGCCACCATGCTGTGGAATGGAAAAAGAAGAGCTAGGCAGAAAGAGGTACTAATCTTGCATGGGTTACCAAGCACCTGTTAGTCAGTTACGACCATCTCACAATTAACTACAGCATAAATGAACTGGAGCTGAGAATAACGTATTTGCTATCTGGTGCCTCATTTTTATTCTGTTTGTAAGAAGTAGAGCTGTCACCTGTTTAAAAGAAAGCTTACTTCATCACACGTTTCAATCAACAGACTAATTAATTAATTATATCTGCATTTCCTGCACACCCACATCATAGCATTCTCTGTGCAGTCATACTAAAATACTTTCCTTTTAAAAACAAAACAAAAGTCTGTCACCTAATTAATCAGGAAGAAGTTTTCAGTCAATCAAATGGTTTTTAATCAATCTATTTAGATAAACATTGCATCCCTAGTAGGAAGTGCCTCCTGAAATTAGTTGTCTTAATGTCACGCATCTCCAACACAGCTTGGAGACTTTTGCGGAAGACAATTCATGGACAAGACATTGGTAGTCGAAGTCAAAGCCAAGAGTGATCTGGGACTAAAAAGCCGGTTTGTGGTTTGCAATGGCAGAGCACACAGGCAAGAAGAAGCCCAGTTAAAGGAGAAATGCAGTTTTAAATCAGCACATTTATTGCCATAGGCAATAACAGCACTGAGCTGGAGGTGGCAGCACCAGAGACAAGAAAAAAGCAGCACCATCAACAGAAAGAACTGACCAGAGCACAGAAAAGGCCAAGTGACTTATGTTGGGTACCCACTAGGTTGAACAAATGCTGGCTTCTTTCTGCCAGACTTGGCAGAAGTCAATGGCAAAACTCCCTAACCGTCCATGTGCCACAATGATGCAAAACAGGAGAAGGTGAAATTTCTGAGGATCAATATTCATATCTTTTGTTGAGTCTATTTCAACTAGCAATCAGTGCCTGGCAGACCAAAGTTTAAACCCATCTCTTGGGTATGATGTTGTCACAAAAGCAGTATGAGTATGGTCAATTTCTTCGAGACTCAACATTTCAATTTGGATCAGGTATTACAGGGCCTCTTGAAGGCCACGCTTCTTTTGCCAAAGAGTAATTCTATTGAAAGAGCAGCTGTAGAAGGCAGCTCAGAACAAAGAGAAGCTGTAAATGCCACAGAGGGCAAAGTCAAACTGAAACTGCATGTCTCATTTGCAAAAACAAAAAACGAAAACAAACCATTAACAATGAAAAATTGAACACATGACACAGAAAATACCAGGTCTAGGTGCTGGGATGGTTCTATCCTAGCTCTCTCCATGTCACCTATATTACAATGCCATCTCCAATCAAATAATTTTCAGTCCCCATCCCATAAGTAATCAGTGTAACAAATTTAGAACAAAATATCGAAACTTGCGTAAGCTTTTTCTGACCCGGCCTAGAAACCTGAAGCACCAGCATCTTGAGACTCCTGTCGATAAATCTCCCTCAGATAATTGTGGAAGATTCAGAAAAGAACTGAACATTGCTAGTATTGATGGCAGAGACCTTCATTCATTTTTTCTTATAGGATAGTACTCTACTTCCAGTCGGAGGCAATACCAGTTGCTGGGTATCACAGATGGGGAGAGTGCTGTTCTGCTCAGGATCTGATTTTGGGTTGGACATTATGAGATCAGGATGCTGAATTAGATGGACCTTTGGACTGATCCAGGATGGTTCTTCTTATGTTATTAAGATAATCTTCATATAGCAAAAGAAGCACATATGGTGATGAACACAGTACAGTAGTTAGATGTGTGTTTCTTGCCACAATTAGGATACCACTGCATGTATTGACAGTGGTGATCCACTCACTCATGGAACGAATCTTGTTCCACAATGTATTAATAAGTGTATTAATACTATTAAAATTATTTTTAACTTGTTTACAAAGGCTAGGTACTTTACATAAAAGAAAAATAAGGCACAGGTTACGACCTCAGGCTTACAAGCGAAATAAAACAAGACAAGAAAGAGGACGAGAATGCGGGGCAAAGGTAAGAAGTGTAAGGTAAGAACAAGACAGTATGAAGCAGCAAGTATTTATCAGGCATAAAAATGCACCAATGGAAGGGTGTAAAGAGTCCAAGTGGCAGGTATGAGTGTTTTTATTTTCCCTGGTGCTGGAAAATGAGGAAAAGACATCACTCCCTGTAGTTTTTGCAGAAGGTTTTATTTGACATCTAATTTCTATCAAGAACTCAGGAGACAACTATTTCACTTTCATAAAATCAAACAGAATAATACATAATATGAGAAGCATTACACACTACCCAAGGAAGTAATTTCAAGGAGTTTAGCAAAGAAAAAGATGCATTTAAGGAGCTAGTCTTAATTTCAGAATATTATGACAGTTTCTAGAAACTGCAGGTGAGGTACTGAAAGCATCCGATCCCTTACTGGACTCACAAATTATTTATATTAAACTTAAGTAGAAATGATAAAACTAAAGAGAATCCTACATAGAATTTTCAGCAACATTACTTGTTGCTGAAAATAAAACAAGTCATAACTTAGGGGTAATGTTTGAGTTTCGGATGTGCACAGACTATAACATTTGGTTCAGAACCTGAACTGGTACTTTAAAAAGAACTTCAGAAGATAGCCCTATTTTATCTGAAGCACTTCAGAGGCTGCCTGATTCGGCTTAGATTTTCATCCATTGTGGGGAATCAAAAACAGCTTTAACTTTGTTTCCTTTTGAAAGAAGTTGACAAAATTTGTAAGCATTCACAAACAGAAGTCCCAGACTTAGAACTAGAGAAAGGGGGATAATGCTGTATACTGCTAAAACAAACTCAGACTGAAACAGTGTCAGTGACTGCTAATGATAACGAATGACTCAAAATAAAATAAATGGGGAGAAAATGGTATGAAAAGAAGTTGGTAACACAATCGGAAAGGATGTATTGGACGGATGCCTCCAAGTGCACCAGTTCAGAACTCTTAACACATGTCAGCCTTGCAAAACAGCAAGGGACACATTTATTACAAGACTTTTTATTGTCATAAGCATTCCTCCCTCAAAGCACTGAGATTGGATAGCCCTGGTGAAATCAATCCCTCTTATGACAAGCTACACCTGCCAGTCAAAATAGTCAGACCCTCTTCCCATTCTGGCATTTTCTTTATATGGTACTAAGCTTGGAGAGATTAGTTTTGCTTTTCACAAACGTGTCCTCAGTGTGTTGTTTTGTTTTGTTGCATTTGAGTCAATGAGGAACAACAAAGAAATCCCTCTTTAACTTGGGATGCTTCGCACAGATTCCACTTTAGCTCAAGCAAACAAAGTATCCATCCAAGACACTCTACCTTAGCTTAGGATTTGTCCAAACCCAATGCACACCCCTAATTTGCACCCTCCACTTTGATGTGTGGTATTTATAAAACAGATTTATGACTATTTTTTCCCCATCTTGAAATGAATTTTTCTTCTTAACTAGCATCCTCTACTGAATTCCATCTCATCTAAAACTCTTTCCTTCCTTTTGATCCCACTGTATGTCAACAGTGTGAAATAGGTAAGCAGGTTGCTAGGGCAATAGGTTGCTAGGAGAGCAAGGGTGTATGTGGCCATAGTTAACTAGTAGAAAGGTGTATCAGGCAAGAGTGAAAAGGTGAATTAAACCTATATTTTCAATTAATATCCATGACACTATGGTGTCTGAAGCAAAAGACAGATAGGAGAAAAGAAACAAATGAGATTTAGCACAGAGAAGATCTTTTGAGATCTGGATTAGAGAAGTTTCAGTCGTATGAGCAGATAAAAAACCAGATAGGGATACAAAAAACAGACTGATAGGGATCAAGGAGAAAATTATCAGAGAACATATTTTAGAGCTTGATAATGAATCTTAGAGGAAAAAGAACCAAAGAGATGGGATGATGGTTAACAAGAGAAAAAGAGGGCTGTGGGAATGGTTTTTTTGTTTTGTTTTTAAAGAATTGGCAAGACAAGACCAAAATTAAAACAGGGGAGAATAAAATCAGATGATACAAATAGATTAAAGATGTGAAACAGAGAAAGTTAGCAGGGGGTATTTGTTTGAGAAAAGAGGAAAGGAACAGGGTCAATACAGCAGCAAGTAGAATGAGAAGAAATCAGGGAGGGAATTCAAGGAAGTGGCTGAGGAGTGCAAGCAGCTTAGCATCCTGTTCTCCAGCTTCATTAAAGACCTGCTGTTCCACTCTGGGACAAAGCAAAGCATCAGTGAGGTGGTGGCAGGCTTCACCCCCTTCACATTCCCAGGCAAAGGGTGCAAGATGTCTGGGAGAGGCTACCACCTGGTGAAACCTTTGTCCAGGCTGATGCTCACAATATGGTTCCCTGCTGGGTTGTCTCAGTTAAATGGGAGTACAGGGTGGGGACTACAATGCAGGGGGTTGCCCAACATGGAGCTCGAATCCACAACCCTGAGATTAAGAGTCTCACTTTCTACCAACTGAGCTACCTTTGTCAGGCTGCCTTTGTCAATGGTCCAGAAATGTCAGCTGGCCAGGCTGGGGACTGGTAAACATGATCATATTATGGTGAGCTAGCTTCCAGTCCATTCCTGGCCCAATTCAAAATGTTGGTTTTAACCTTTAAAACTCTAAATTATTGTGACCAAGATACTGGAAGGATCACTTTCTCCCATACATACATTTATGTTTTGCCTTGGATCATCATCTTGAGGTTCCTCACCATGTTCCCCCACCTTACCATGGTGCCCCACCTAATGAAGTGGGCACTGTTTCAGTTGTGGCATCCCGTTTATGGAATATGCTTCCCAGAGCATATTGAAGCTCACACTATGGTCTTTTAATTGAAATGCATACATCAGTCTGGTGCATTAGATTCTTGCACCAAGCTATCTCCTTGCAGGTTTTATACTGGTTTCAAATTGTTTCCAGCTGCTGTTTACAATGCTTATTTTAGGTGGATTTTGTTTCTGTGGCTTCTATAACTGGTATTAGTGTTTCTATTATGCAAATCTTCGTAGCTTTTAATTTCTCTGTGAAGCACTGAGAGAAGCTATTTATAAGGGAGGTATACAAATATAATGAATAAATAATTATAGCCATCCAAGTCCCCTTACTAGCAACTCCAAAAGAAGACAAAATCTGGAAGAAATTGCAGAGCTTATGCTTCATTCTTTGGCAGGTGACTTGTTAAACTTACTGTCTTATCTTATACAAAGAAGAGGAAACTCCTTGTCTACAACTCTTTGACTACTGGGGAGGGCAGATAGCCATAGACAGGACAAAATAAATAAAATAATCTTTATTGTATATTTGTGTTCATTGATGACCGAGATTGTGCTTATTTACAACTTAGATCTCTTTTGATCTGCAAATACATCAGTGAACCTAAGTAAGGGCAAGAGAAAAGGGTTACAGTATTTATCTGAGTAGGGTTCAAATCCCCAGTTACCCATGAAGCTCCTTGAGTGACCTTGGGCCAGTCATTCACTCTCTGCCTAACCTATCTCACAGGGTTGCTGTGAGGATAAAAGGTGAGGAGGAGAACTATGTAAACCGCCTTGATCTCCTTAGAGGAAAGATGGGATATAAATATAATAAAATAATACTAATAATTGCAAAAAAAATTCCAAGCACAAACATTTATCTGAGTCCCAGTTTGCAGCACTTGCTGCAAACTGCAGAGTCCCTTTGCACTTATACACTCATTGTGGCTTACATGAAAGAACTCAATACATAAGATGATTCACAAATATGAATTTTCTACACAAGTGAAAGCACTTAAATAGCTGGCATCCAAATGCAATATGGAGAATGTTAGCAATTCTGATAAAACTGCACTACATCAGAAGCACTGATGAAATCACTTCACTTGCAAATGATAACAAACATTTCTGTCTGCATCCTTCTAGTGTAGCCAAGCTGGCTGCAGCAGGCAGGGAGGTGCCCACCACATGCATCTCCTGCCCAAAAGAAAGGTGTACTGCCAGTCAATGCAGTAAAATGCTAGTCATCAATCTATAAGTGAGCAAACACTAATACAGCAAAAGCTAATTTTATGACGTTCCACTCTGAGGACTCCTCTTTGTCCCAGCATCCTTCAGCTCAGGAGATTAGCAGTTCAAAGATGAAGAAAAGAGAAGTTATTTTAAAACTCTCAGACTCAATGAGCTTAAAAAGAAAGATTGAGAAGGCATCAGTTTGTAAGGGCCCAAATAAAAGGAGAAAGTATGGGTGGAAAGAGAAAGATCATTGAATCTGCCAGTTTAGAAAAATTGAAAACACTTATTAAACATTTTTATCCTCCTTTTCATATTCCTCTAGAGTGGAATTGTTATCTTCCAAACATCTGCGAAGTTCCCAAATTGGAACATCTCCAATTGTCCTTGGTCTAAACAATGTTGTGCCAAACATGATAATTTTATACTGATTCAGCACATCAAGGTCCTTAAAGAGATATTCATGCAGAAGGACATGGAAGACCATATAGCAGCTTTCCTGCAGCCTCTTCATATTGCAGAACGTTCTTCCGGTAATGCCAATCTACCCAATGCCTGACTTGTCAAAGCTGGCCTTAGATCTTCTGAAACCTGAAGTCAAAATGACACCCCTCTTCTTTATTTTTCAGAATGACATTTCTTGGAGGACAGACAGAGGGAAACAGTACCGTCCCTCTAGGCTGCTTCCCATGACCACGTCACCTTGTTTTATGGAAAGGGCAGCCCTTCTGCAACTGGAAAACAAGGGAAGTGTTGAGAGCATGATAAGAAGGAAAACTAGTTTCCAATTCAAGGTCACCATGCTGTCTTTAACAAGCCACTCTCCCAGGCTATGTAACTGAGGATAACACAGAGGGTGAGTGCTGCGAGGTTAACTTCATTAATGTTTGTAAAGGGCATCAAGATCTTCCAGCAGAAGAGAGCTGAACTGGAATCACAAATAACACATGTGCTGATGGCAGTCCAAACAGAATGAAACTGCACAGAAGAGAGAGGTGGAGCACACAGAGAAACACTTACATTTGATAAGTAGGAAAAGCAGAGGAATGGCTTCTGCAAGAGTTCATTACACTTGTTTATCTTCCTTCATTCTGTGTGTAATGTATAAATAGCATAATGGTTCTGGCTTTCCCACAAACCCCAAAACATCCTAACGAAAAATAAATGTATTTACAGGGAGACGTCAAAACAGCCCAAGACAAGTCAAAGTAATGTGCCTGCATTGGGAATGAGTGCTTTTATTTCATTGCTCTGCTATGGCCTTCAAGCAGATCACACAGCGCAGAGAGATAAATATTTTAAATAGCGACACTTCAGCAATGCACGGGTGTACTAGACAAGGAATAATTAGAAAATAAATTACTTTTTTAAGGGGAAAAAAGCACAGCATTACCACCAAACGTCAAATGAATTAGATTACTGACAAACTCCCATCCCTACCAGGGTTTCTATCAGTGCTGAGGGGTTCCTATGCAAATTGGTGCTCAGATAAAAATAAATTAAAGAAAGATTGGGGAAACACAAATAAATGCAGCTCCATGAAAGTGTTAGAGATCTGCCCAGCAACTTTCATAAATCTAAAAGATGTAACGTTTCTGCTGGCTTCACACCAATAGTTGGGTCTAAAAATAGCTTAATCTCCTTGAGAGCAAAAGGAGCAATCAACAAAACAGTCACACACTCTCAGCACACACATCTGCTGGCAGTCTCTCTCACTCACTCATGCACACAACCTGGCAGCGTTTAATAAGGTTCATGGGTGGCTTCAAATATATGGCTATAGAGGTCTACAAATTTTGATTCGGCTTGGTAACCAGCCAAAATGTTTACATTCCGGTGAGCAGGGGTGTTTGGGGGTCTTAACTAATGTATCATGCTGATTGAGTGACTGTAAGGTACTCCTAGATGGTTAAGTCCAGTCAAAGGCAACTATGGGGTGTGGCGCTGATCTCGTTTCAGGTCGAGGAGCTGGGAGCCAGTGTTTGTCCACAGACAGCTTTCTGGGTCATGTGGCCAGCATGACTAAATCACCTCTGGTGCAATGGAACACTGTTACAGAAGCCAGAGTATGGTAGAGGGGGCAGTTGTCCCTGTCATGCTATGCCTCAGAGAGGTTCGAAAAGCAGTGACATGTCCTATTCCTTTTTTAGTCTCTCCAAGGCTTCGCATGAGCACATTTGTGAACCTCTGCATGGCAGCCACTTCCTTATAATCACACTATTCTATTAACATATAAGATACCCAAAGCACAAGGGGGGTTCTGATGTCAGCAATGCCAACCCAGAGGAAAGCTCTACACTGGTACCGATATGTCTGATATCAGCGGTGACTAGCCTTTGTTTGATTCTAGGGCCATGTTCACTCTAGGCCAAGCCTTCAGGGGTCACATTCCAACAGTGAGTGTGGCTACCCCAATCTCACATGCACACACACACACACACACACACACACACACACAAGGACCTGGCCCCTTCCTCGGTCAATATATGCAGATCAACTGAGAAGGGGATTTTTGCCCCCTCTCTGGTCATCAGACGACTAGCCCAGTGATTGGGGAGGGAGACAATTTGCATTTCCATGAAGGTGCTGGGTTTCAAACCTCCTAACACTGTGTCTAGTTTAATTTTTGTTTTGCTGCCACCGCAAAAAAATGGTGGAGTCCAGGGGACTTGTGAAAATATGCCTTGGGGGGCTGAATCTTTCATGTGAGTTTGCATTTGATACATGACTGAGTGGTGCCCAGAAATGGGCACAGTATTCCAGGTGTAGTCTGACCAAGGCAGAATAGAGCAATACTGTTACTTCCCTTGATCTGGACACTCTAGGACTAGGTTGATGCAGCCTAGAATAGCATTAGTTTTTTTCTGCTGCTGCATCACACTGTTGAGGAATGGTTGAGGGACTTGGGTATGTTTATCCTGAAGAAGAGAAAACTGAGAGGTGATATGCTAGCTGTGTTCAAATATCTAAAAGCCTACCACATGGAAGAAGGAACAAGAAACAAGACTCTGACTAAACATTAGGAAGAACTTTCTGACAGTGTGCTGTTTAACAGTGGAATGGAGTCAGAGCTGTACCTAGGCTCCCTTGAGCCCTTGGCAAGAAGCTGTACCAGCACCTCCACATCCCTTGTGCCCTTGGCAAGGAGAGTGCATGGGCAGGCAGGGTCCTAGCCACTCTGAACCAGAGTGGCGAGGCACAATTTTGTGCCCCCCTCCCGGGCCTGCACCCTTGGAGGGGGCCAACCTGGCCAAGCCCTAGGTACACCCTTGAATGGATTACATTGGAAGGTGATGGAATCTCCTTCACTGGCAGTTTTTAAACAAGAGTTGGATGACTCTTTAGCTGTGATTCCTGCCTTGAAGGGGGCTGGGCTAGATTACCCTTGGGATCCTTTCCAATTCTGTTATATTAAGAACACCAATTATACAGAAGTTCTGCAGCGGAAAGAATGAGCAGGAGAAGAAATACTGTGCCATAAATTACTCTGAGATAAACAGAAATGCACTTGATAACAAGGAGTGCAGGCACAGTAACTGTAGGAGACACAATAGAAGCGAAGTGTAAGCAAGTTAGCAATAAAAGGATGGCATCTGTTACAGGACCCCAGAGAGGTCGCCTAAAACTCCAGGAGAGCTTTGCCAAGATGACAAAAATAAGACAAACAGATCCAACTGTGACTTCTTCTGAAATGTCATGTAATTAAGTCTACACTGTTGTATAACTACAATGTTGTGTAATTAAGTCTGCATCTGTATTGGGGTTGTTTTTAGATGTTTTAACGCTCGTGTTTTTGCAGCTCTGGGCTCCTTTGGAAGAAAGGATAGGATATGAATATCAATAAATAAATAAAAACACAACGTGTCCTCATCCACATTTTTTTTAAAAAAACAAAAACCAAAAACCTCTCATAATGGATAGCTTTCTGTTGTTGCATTGGCTTCTGTGTTGCCAGCTGTTCAATAATAAAGTAGCACACAGGCAGTGAAAATCAAATCCCCCTACTGTGTATGCATGTGCATTCCAGTACTGTATATAGTAAATGGTGGGCAGAAGAGTCTTTCTGACTCAGTATTGCAACAACTACTTTTGCTCTTTCCACATTTTTGAACTCACATTGTGCCAACACTTTTCACCTTCACAAAGTACTCATGCACTGTCACCATTATTTTACCTCATGAGGCAACTGTGTCCTCCCAATCGAATTGGGGTGAGTGGGTTTGCAGATAGGTAAGTGGATGGGTAGGAGTGTATGTATGTGAGAAAGAATATGAGCTTCTCAGCATTCAGGTCAGTTTTTTGTTTTTACATGATATACAAGGAATCATATTAACAACTGAGTATAGTTGATAGTGCCTCTATCTGGAGATGTTGAGCCTGCAAACAAGCCATAGCATGCACACATCACAGTTTATCATACTTCTCTCCCTTTTTTGAACCGCCAATCCTCTAATCCAGTGGTTCTCAAACTTTTTTCTCTGGGCCACTCTTTCACAATAAAAATTTGCTTGCACCACGCCAATTTATTATATTATTGATAAGAAATACATTGGAAAACAAACAAACAAAAACTAGCAGTTCTTGATTTCTAACATCGACCACAACTACTTTATAATAAGATCACAGGACAGTCAGAAAGTATAAAACAATGCAGCTACATAAGAACATGAATCATTCCCCAAATATAATTATAAATGAGCCTCTTACGTATGTACCTTAAGTACGTATAAAAACTCAATGAGAGGTGTGTGCTCGCTTTTGCTGGGTAATCCCATTTATATTAGAGGTCTGATTTGATACACTCATCTCATCAACAGAAAGAAGCCTTTCTCTTCTCTGAGCTTTTATATTTGTCAGGGTTGAAAATCCCTGTTCACAACAATATGTTGTGGAGAACTATAGAAGAAGGGAAGTGTGGATACTGTTTCTGGTTGTATATATAATTATTTTGATACTTTGTCCTTGAATCTTCCCACCCCAGGTGCCATCCTCTCCTGCCACACCAATGTGGCACACCACACCCTTGGAGAACCACCAATCTAATCCAATTTTAAACTGAGAGAGTGTTGAGGGTAGCATTGGGATCTACCAGAGAACAGTCCACTGTAGCCAATAAATGTCCACATCAAAAGGATTAGAGTCAGCCAATCTACCTGAATGTACTTCACGATCCATTTTAAAAAGTTAGTTGCATGGTTGACATCACAAATTCAAACTTGCAGCTTGTAAGCAGTGCAGCAGCAAGTTGGATAAAGCTCATATTGAAATACAAACAGAATGTATCTACAGTAGCAGGTATGAGAATATATATAAAAAATTACTGACAAAGTAATTGCTTTTTGTATAAACGTTCCTTTTTTATTAAATAGTTCTACCCAGGGTGGAAGTCTCTCTTTCAAAAGGAATAAATTTACCGCATGCCAATTTATTCACAGCTTGTAGATTCAGCATAATGAAATCCTCCTAAGTAAATATCTGATAAAAAAAGAACAAATAGGTAGCACTTGAACTCAGGAGTTGGGTTTTCTTGACACGGTGCTCTAATGCAAAATAGCAGGAACCTCAACAATGCTGGCACATAGGGCTATAGGAAGGGCTCTGCTCCTAGCAAGACCTAGTGGCAAGAGTTACAATACATAGTAGCAGCCCAAGAAACAGAAAGAAGGAGACAGCTTCTAATCTATACTTCAAGTTGCTCCTTTTAGCTAGAGTTTTATATCTTTCACTGAGCCAAAAAGGTGGTTTGCTGCAGGACACAGAAACTTAAGAATATTTCTTTGGAGGAGAGAGATCACCACTCCCCAGTGGTTTAGAACATGTACATCTTCCACCTCCCCCACCTGCTTTTTAGCTGAATTGCCATAACTATACTATCACTGGAGAATAAGAATGCATTAGTTCTTGGCTACAGCTATCATCCAAAGCCACACCTTTAAAATTGGAGGGGGGAAAGAAAAAAAGAGAGAAAAATACCCGAATATAAGCCACTCCATTCCTCACTGCTCCTGGCTGCATACTGAGGGAGGGGGAACTGTGTTTGCCAGCAGCCTTTCCCTTTCCTCAATCTCTCACTTTGGCCTTGGGGGAGAGGATAGGGGACTACAAGCAGGGCGGGCGCCACTTTGCCACGCTCCTGGTGCTGTTTACCCTGCGCTCCTGGCTGCATACCGTAAGGTGGCGAATATAAGCCGCACATTAACTTTTCATGGTCGGAATTTGGGGGGAAAGTGAGGCTTATATTCAGGCCAATACAGTACAACACATCCTAATATTTACATGTAAATGTTGGCACCGTTATTCCATCTGTATTAAATGATGTCAAACTGAGGACACCATGCACAAACTACCTGATCTTTCATCTAGCTTACCAACTGTGATGCTGCAGAATGAAAGCTCTTTTAAATACATGAGATGCTTCTGCAGTGCCTAGAGTTATGCCTTTGCTACATTACGAGACATAATTCCGCCCACACTGCCCATCTAACTGACTGGGCTCTAAATGCAACTCCAGGTGCTCATAAGCCTTATAATCAGCTTGCATTCTGCAAGCATAGACCATTTCTTGCTGCCATGAAAACCCCTTCTCTCCCATTTAGAAGATTGGTAAACTGAAGGGGAAAGCCCCAGATATGCATAACTTTCCCCATATTTATTTAC
Organism: Podarcis raffonei; assembly: GCF_027172205.1. Taxonomy (NCBI): domain Eukaryota; kingdom Metazoa; phylum Chordata; class Lepidosauria; order Squamata; family Lacertidae; genus Podarcis; species Podarcis raffonei. The sequence continues at coordinate 73,328,161 of NC_070603.1, forward strand.
ATTTACATTTTAGACTGAACCTTCGAAGTCCTCTTACTCCAACCCCAAGCTTGAAACTCCTACAACCTAATATCCTGCCATCTGTTCCTTGGTTGCCTTGAGCCAGTCAGGCCTTGTATCGTTTTCAGATTTTCTAGAAATGTATTAAAGTACTGCCACAACCTATAAGAAACATGAGTGTAGAGGTTGGGAATCTTGCACCCAAAGCAGTTCACTGACATTGAAATCATCAGCTACATCTACTTTCCGTAGAACATCCTGCTCAGACTTGGGGAGAGGATATACCTGCTGTCAATGAGCCTACTGGGGCGATCCCAATATCCATCATGTCAAGTTTGGAAGGAGACCTAAGACTCTTGTTTGTGCCTTTAAATGATGTGCAAACACACTTTACTGAGGGCATGTCTGCCTTACAGTTGTCTAGACTGCCCAGTTGGATGCATCAAAGGACATGCTCCAACCGGGGTGGGGGTCATTTGCAGTGACTGTTGCCACAGAGATCAAGACTTCATAGCGCCTCTAATTAATTACTTAAGTAATCCCCCCCCAATATCTGTGACACAGAGCTATCAGCATCTATTGCTCCCCTTCACTTAGTGCCTCTAACGTTCCTTGCTCTACCTGAATAACCTAACAAGGCCAGAATCTTTCAAAGTATTTCCCTCCACACACACACATTCACAGATGTTGCTGTTAAGAACTAATTTGCATGGCTAATACCATCAAAACCAAGACAAATAACATTCATCGACCATTTTCCCCATATCAAGATTAGCAATAACATTCATCTGCTTCCAAATGAAAAGCATGCAACATGTGAGGAATGGAGGGGAGAATTTGCTTCCTCAAAGTCCATTATGTGTCTCCACTTTGACATTCATAGTTTTCTGAGTTTCCCTAATTACAGTTTCCCTAATTACAGTTTGCAAACCATCTTTTCAAGAATTCAGTAACACACCTCACCCCCACCCCTGCTATCAAAGATTGCCTACATATAGGTTTATATTCTATTTGCCTTGTAACTGTGTTCTGATTTTTTTAAAAAAATAGCCTGCATTAAGCTGATAAGAGATCACAAAATAATTAAGGTTGCAATCCTACAAACACTTCTTTAGGAAGTAAATCCTATTGAAATCAATAGAATGAACTTCTGAGTAAACATAATCAGGATGAAGCTTTTAACCTGGTATGGAAGGGAACAAAATTAAACTAACTTTAGTGATGATGGTATTAGAGGTAGAGGTTACATGTCTCCACACGCAGAGAATATATCAATAGCCTCGTGCATTGATTCAAATTGCCATGTAGGTTATATACACATTTTTAGAAGACTGCCTTTAGAAGAGTGCTGGGCTGTTGCATAGCAAGCAGAAGCCACATTTTCTTCCCTCTGTGTGGCCTTGCAGAAATCATAAAAATAAAATAAAAATCACAATGCAACTCTTTCACATTCAAATGTCATATTTTGTAATGGTATTTCTTTTTGGCTGTTAGTTACCAAGAGGTATGCTTTCACAAGTTCACATTAACTTGCTTGTGGTTAAGTAGCTGCCTAAAAGACATGCTTGCCTAATGTCTAGGCTTCACTCCACCTATAAAGAGGGGGGAAATAACTTTCTTTCAACTTGCAACTGTACCAAATACAGCACAAGCAACTCAAATTTAGCACTTCAATGGCTTCCAGATTTGCCAAGGAACTGATAACAAACAACATGATACAATGTGCATAAGTGTGGACATAGAAGCCTTTGCTTAAATCCCAGCACAGCAATGGACACACACTCGACAGAGTTGGGCATGTTACCATATCTTAGTCTCAACAAGATTCACAGCTTATCTAGAAATCTAACGGGCCCTTTGGTGGTACTGCTCTCCCTCCTTGTAGCACTATGTAGTCTGGATTGCACTGCAGGCCTGTCCACTCATGAGGTTCATGTAAAGCAGCTACCTCAGGCAGTCAATGAGGTCGTTTCCCTGTGGGCGCCCTGCTGCCTTCAGTGCCAATTTCTAGCAAGATCTCATGAGATCTTGTCAAAATCTCATGAGGTTAATCAGCACACAGCAGTGCCAGTGGAGGCGGGAGTGACAGGGTGGGTTGCATGGCAGAGCAAGGTGGCACTTCTGACTTTGCATCAAGCAGTGGAACGGGATGCACCGCTCCTACTGGATTGCATAAATTAATATTGGCAAATGAGTCTTGGGAACCGATAGATAGCTGAATGTTCTTGGCTGTTATGCCTCTTATGTTTCTACCACAACAGTCCCCAATCAAGATATACCGTAGTTGAGTGCTATGCAACATGTGCCACCCAAGACTGTGACTGGGGATGTATACACTCATTTGTATTGCACCATGGATGGAGAGGAGCACATTCAGCCACACCACGTTATCCCAACATTAGATGCCTCGTATATGAATGTACAGCACAACAAAAATGGTTATCTGGGTGTACAATTGTATCCATTCTGCACATGTGATTTTGGATCCAATAAGGGAATCCCCACTTGGAAGTTGCCTTCCCATGTCTCCCCCTCCCTCCCAAATCAGAAGGATACAGTTCTATCTTACTGGAATTTGGGGAGAAGAACAAGGTACGAAACTGTGAAGCACACTGCAAATTACAAACGCTGTACAAATGATTTATAATGGTAATAAGGTTATTTGCTGCCTTGTTTGAAGCCACATTTCAAAATGGATATGAAATTGAAACACAGCTTGAGCTCTGATAAGTGCGCTTACCAAAAAAATGTTAGTATGACATTAAGAAAATCAGGAAGCTAGAGGACCCTTTTGCCTTCTGCCACACATCCACAGAGTCTTTTCTCTATATATGGACCCACACTCTGACCTGGCTAAAATTTGAGTGGCCAAATGTAAATGAGATCTTGCACATTTGCAAGACTGTCTCTTTTACACAACAATTAAAAGTGCAGGATTCCTGTTTTCTTTGGCATAGGCTGCCCTAGTATCTATAATGACCTTACTAGACCTACCTAGCAGAAAGTCTGTAAGAACTGATGATGACAAGAGATCAAGCTCCTCTTTCTCCTCCAGTCGATGCCTCCATGTTATCCCTAGCACTGTAGCTGCTGTCTGGCAGAGCAGAGGACTTTGTTCCCTGGGCCCATTATTTCTTAATCTGCCATGGCCACCTAATTTACTTTTCAAATGAAAAGGAGGTCCTCTTAAAAAATCACTGTCTAAAAAGTCAATGTCCATGGCTACTCAGAAGTAATCTCCATTCAGCCCAATTGGAGTTAGGGCTTTTCCACACTTACCTTCCCTCTGCGCTTTCCAGGCACAGTTTGCACTTTAAATGTATTTGTGGAATGGGGGGTTATTGGTTTGTTTTTGTTCTTGTTTTTATTATGTATTTTGTGCTTTTAGTCCTGTATTTTTATATTGTGAAGTGACCTGAGATCTACAGATGATGAGCGGTATACTAATAAATAAACAAATAAGCATATAATAAATATAACTCTGTGTCTAAGTGTCCTTTTCTTTTTTTGCTCCAGAGCTATGCCCGCAAAGCCCACTCTTTAAAGCTCAATTGGAACAAAAGGCAATCTGTAGAAAGCCCAAATTGCCCTTTGTTGTGTTTCAGCTTGAAAAAGTGGGTTTTAAAGGAGAAAGCTCCAGGGCAAAAAAAAAAAGAGTGCTCAGACATGGAGCTTTAAAGTGTGGAGCTTCGTCTGGAAAGAGAGGAGCAAAAGGTAATTGTGGGTAAGCCCGTACTCAATGTTAAGCAAGTGCAAGACTGCAGTCTTAAGACAGTTAGTGATCAGTGCAGGTGGAGAATGGCCAGTTGCCCTAATAAACCTTTGCACTTTCTGTCAAAGTGGCAGCATTTCCTCTCTATACCATTAGAAATCAATTGCTACATATTTCAGCTCAAGTCAACTAACAGCTAGCCAGTTTTATTTTTGTAGAAAAGTAGGTGCCGGAACTTACAATGAACGCCTCCCTTGTTCTCTAATAATGGCAATGGCATCCACCTGAGAGGTGTCAGAACTGGGCTCTGGCAAGTTTCTGCTGGGGGGAAAAAGCTCTGCAGCTAGCCTATATTTTCTGAGAGAACAGAAGAGTAAGTATCTCCCATTTTGAGAACAGGTTCCTTACACCTGGAAAAGAGGAAACCTACCAAGGGGAATAAAGACAAATTTCCTACCAAGTATAATTTTGGCATTGGGGAGGAAAATACAGATACTGTAGCCGTGCTAGAATTTTAAAATTCTTATTCATTCTGATTCTTGCCAGTGATAAAGCTACATTTTTAGTTATCAATATTGCTCATAGGAATTTGCATCCCAAGCTACATCAGCTCCCATGCTGTGCTCAAAGGAAAAGAACCATATGGAGAGAATAATAAGACAATTAAATATCCATTAAATAATAATATATCTGTGTTTTTAAGGAGGCAAGCTTTGCTAATGATACAGTATGCATCCATTGGGTCTTCATGGAATTGGAGTACAAGTGGGAGTTATGCTTTGTTTTTAAGAGTTAAAACAAAATTCAGGAAAAATGCATCTCTCAATATGAATCTTGCCACAAGAAGAGCCATCATGTTTGCGGAGTTGCCTTCACCATGAAGTGATGTGGACTAGCTGCTTCAGAAGTACCACTTTTCATTTCTGGCTGGTTTAAAATGAGCTTCAGTAAATAGCAAAGTGTGGGGGAGGTGTACGTGAGAGTGCAAGTGGGATAAACCTTTTGCTTCTGGTGAAAAGCTGGATTGGAAATGAATGAGGCAAGGTCACAAATTTATCTTGAACTGGATTTTTTAAAAAATAATGCTTTTTATTATTGCTGTTTATTGTCACCACCATTACCACCTGCCCTTACCCCTAAGTCCCAGGGGCAGGATGTTGACTATGGGAGCTGGGTTAAAAACCCCACTCAGCCATGAAGTTCAGTGCGTCATAATGAGTTAGTTACTGATCTCTAAAAGCCTAGCCAAGATCCTAGAGTGTAAAGATATTTTTTTTAAAAATGTGATAACCCACATATGTCATACTGAGCACATTGGAAGAATGTCTGGATACAGATGTATCTGTTAATACTGCTAGTGCTACTAACAATAACCAATGCTATACCATATCCAGATATGTTTGCTGCTAAACCGCTGTTGTTCCTTTCTGTTGGCAAATATCATATGCAATATCTCAGGATGTGCATTCCTGACTGGAAAGAATTTAATAAGGGACACAAACACCACACAGCAAACCTCTCCATGCAGATATTCTTTATATATTATGCATACACATTAGCCTCATTATGCAAACGACCTAAACTCTGGAGCATATGCTCTCCTGACATTTCCTAGGATGGATGGCAAGTGGAAGGAAAGGACAAAGAGGAAAAGGTGAGAGTACTCCACAGCTTCTTTTGTAGAGTGGGACAACAAGAGCCCCCCATGTTTCTAATCAAGCCACTGAAAGAAAGGGAACAATTAGGATCTTCCACTCAGAAACAGACTGGACACAAAAATTCAGGGGGGGAAATGGGCTGGATCACATATACGGGCATCAAAACCACCCTCCTATCAAAACAGATTATGTCAAGCCTACAGAAGCAACAACAGATTACCCACCGTTGGTTAGGAGGACTTGCCTGATATAGGAGAAGAAAATCTAAGATTAAGTTCCAACTCCAGGGCTGGGATGGGGAAGGGAGAGTTTCACGACAGTGATCTGGATTTGCTGTTCACCTTTTTGGGACCATGTCACCTTTATGTTGAGGTGACATCAACCTATATCTTCTTCTTGTATCGCGTGGTAACACTTAAGTTAAAGCAGGTGTGTGACATGTTGTAACTGTGCCATTAAAATGGACCAGGAAAATTCTGAACAGAAGACTCAGATCAACACTATAAAAGAATCAATGAAAACATATGGAAAAGCCTATTTTCCTATACTATACCACTTTCTGCTACAGGTAGGAACTTGACTGTAGGTCTGAATGTTTCTACAGGGGGGGGGGCAAATCTGCACACAGAAAACTAATATATTATGGAAGTGGGTCTGACCTAGTGCCCCCCGACATGTTAGTTTTCCATGTTCAGTTTTCCATGAGGTCAAATTCAAGCAAACCCACCCAACCCCGCTGTACACTTGTGGACAATAGTTGCTCTGCAATTCTGTCGCCTATATTAATTGGTCAACAGAGGTGACTCAGGAAGAGTTCACATGACAACATTGCAGTGTTTCTTTCAAATCTATGAAGACTTGGGAGCTATTTTTGCAGGTAGCTCAGTCAGTCAGGTGGCTGGGAGTGAGTGTGATCAGTGTTTGGTGCAGCACTGATTGTATAAGAGCACACAAGAGAAAGGACGAGGGCAAAGACTGTCACTCAATCTGCATAAATCAAACGCCCAGCACCCCCTCCACTAGCGTATTCAAAGCTCCACTGTATACATAGCAAGAGCAAAATTTTCACCAGCTCTTAATACCCCTTAGAATCTCTTGCTCCAAGATTCAGGGTCACAAGTAAAGCAATGCCTGGCTCCAGATAAAGTCTCCTGCTACACAAATCTCACAGTTATTACCCTGAATTATCATCCCTGAAAAACTGGGTGTCTGTCTTCAGCTTCAAAAGCAGCTTTATCATGTGAAAAAATATGTTCCTTCTTTTTTTATCAATATCCTTACAGGAGCTCTAGTGACATTGGGCTGATGCACTTGACTTTCAGCTCTGCCGAGCCAAGTTTTAATCTTCATGCAGTGACAAAATGTAAACTGTCCAGAATCCATCACCCATTTTACCACAGGTTTCACCTCCCTAATTTAAAGTTACACTTCGAGAAATGTTCAGAAAGATGAGAATGCAAAGAATGTAGGGGAGGGTGGTTAGACAAACCGAGGTGGATTTAAATGGCAGATTACCGTGTTTTGCCAGGGCTTGAGCCCACATTAGTCTGTGTACTTAGAACACCAAGTATGTGGGCAAGGGAGATTCAGCATGTGTACCGCATGCAGCTCTGGCAAAGGGAGGAAACTGCTGGGATGATCACACCAGGAAAGAAGCTGCTCAACCGCAATAGGCCAGATCAGATCAGAGAATATTGCCTGACCCCTATAAAACCAGCAAGGGGATTCTGCTTCTAGCTAGCTTCTGTCTATGGTTACCTTCCCCCACTCCCTTCTGACAGGAACAGATTCTGACAGAATCAGGTCAGTACTGTAGCCCCAAACTGAAAAGCCAAGAATCACCCTAAACTTCAGGTTCTGTATGACTCCATAGAACACAGGGCTGACATTGCTAAGTGGCTTGTGCAGAAAATATCACTTTGGCCAGCCCGGCTTGTAATTCTCTTCCATCTTCCAAACAGGCGGTGTGGTTGATCACTGGCCAAGTTCAGATCCATGTACCCTGCAGGAATCCAATGTGGTTTCTGACCACATCCTGTTCATCCATCCAAATGTGCATTGTGCAGATGTGCCCTTAAACAAAGGGAAAGTAGGCAAGACTGTAGCACATTGGCAAGATATCTGAGATTAAAACAGCAGATGGAGCTGTAGGTCAAGACAGTGGCAGGGAAGCATACACATGATTGCTGAACCCCTGGCCAATGCTTTTAGTCCTTCTTCACTTTCATAGGCAACAAAATTAATAAAGAGCAGAACTACATGGCAAGTAGACATGCCAGACTGTCAGCATGAGGTAATTAGCCAAGGAACAGAAACCACAATAGAGAATAAAAGTACTGATGCAGTGAATGCTTGTGAAAAGCCACTTAAGAAAAATGAAATGTCAAGTCAGTTAGAGAGGCACTCCAAACCAGCTCTGTCCAATCTCTTGCGTTTGCCACAGAAGCCTCCTGGAAAAGGGTAGAAGTGCATGGCTCTACAGCATAAAAACCTTGTTTTTAAAAGAAGAGAAGGGAGCCTCTCTTTGGAAGAGCTTGAGCAGTCCTGGCTAGCGACTGCTTTTTCCTGCCCTCTCCATGCAATTTTCTTTGAGTCGCAGTGACACCTGTTGAGGAGGATCAAATGCTGCTCAGCTGCAGGCTAGTCGGCTGTTGAGCACTGCCAACAAGCTGTGCACCACTCCCAACCAATGGCACAAGCTTTCAGGCCATCTGGACCTTTTAATGGACTGGGTGTTTTCCTCTTGAAAATGTATGAGAATGTGCCAATACTGTCCATTACTCAGCATACCATCATTGGATGATAAGGACATGGGGCCAAGCCAAATAGCAGCATTGTTTATGCCCCTAGTATTGAAAATGACAGGGAGGGGGGTGGAGGAAATAAAGACAAGAGATCAGGTCAGTTAAATTCAGCAGAGGACTGTCAGATACACACATTACACTGAACAGTTGGCATGGACAAAGAGGAAACTCTTTGCAGTTGCTACTCCTTTTTTTCTTAATGTCTCCCTGTAAACCACCTTCTGGCAGACTCTTACTTACATAGAATGGTCATTATTACATAGAGATCTTACATAGTGATCAGTGGATACACACAACCAAGCCCACTATGGAGATAATTAGGAAAAGCTGGATAATTTTTCCAAATCTCTAGAGCTCACTTGGAAAAATAAATCTGTCTATCTAATTGGGTCCAGAGTTGATTGGACCTACAGTGTTTGGCATCCCTCCCTACTTCCAGCTGAGGAAACTAGGGTAAAATGGGTGGCATTAAAGGCACATACTTGTGGTGTGGCTGGTGTGTGTGTGTGTGTGTGTGTGTGTGTGTAATACGACAATAATCCAGTTGGATCATAGGACTTCAGAGGAATCTAGATCCAATCCCAGTTGTCTCCAGGAGCAGGAAGGCAAACATCAGAAATCTAGTATTCCCAAACCTCTTTTTAAGGATTCAATCCCATCCCTAGTCTGATATTAAACCCTTGAGCATATCCTTTGGCTGACTGTGAAAAGCAAGGTAAGATGCAATAAAGAATAAAAGAGCCATTTTCCATCCCATTTTGATTACTCCATTTTCAATTACTGTTTCAATGGCTGCTAAGAAACACTCCAATTGATTTGAAAAGGCAGGTAAAGAATGGCCCCTGGGGCTGCCGTATAGGAATTTGAGTTTAGTAGGATGGGTTAAATTTCTTGTTCCTTCACTGATCAGCTCCCTACTTGATCAGTCCTTTTATGCCTCAATTCTCTGTTTGTACATAATTGGAATTAATGACTGTGAGCTGTTCTACAGTACTAATTAAAGACACACAGAATCTTCTTTTTTATATAAAAAAAGGTCCAAACGGGGTAAGGTTTATACATAACATATAATTTTTGTTTGTAACTAGTAAGACATGTTTAGTTTTCCATCAACACATTTGTTAGCATCAGAGGCATGCTGAAGTCCACAACAGCAGATGGTTGGTTGCAACAACTACTGATTATTGTTGCCACAATTGGAGAGGGTTAACATGACATGATATAATGTGCCTCTTGTGTTATCAAGTTCAAGAGGCAGTATTATAAGATTTAGTTGCATCAAGATGTAGGAGCTTAGGAAATACTAGCAATATATCCGTAATGTGAATTGATGGTGCTTTTTTGTTGCTATTAGTATTAGTCCTATTTTTAATTTGATAAATTCCCCCCTTTCTTTTGTTAAAATTTGCATATAAAATTTAGATATACATGCACACACCCACCAGCAAAACACTATATTGAACCTTATTGTCGTGCCATATTACAAATATTTATGATATATTATCAGAAGTACTTTGCAAAAAGATTCTTCATCTAAGTCAGCCTCTAGATTCTTAACTCATTATACAAATCTGGAATCTTCTCAAATGCCTCCAGGTGTTCTACAACTTTCATGAGGAACATGTTTCTTGAAATTGTTTCAATAACTAGCTATATAGAACTGACTAACAAAGATACCATAGGACAATATCAGAACATCTTTCAATGGTAGTAAACCAAAATGCTCATTCAATCCAGAAAATGGCTTATAGTAATCAGGAATGGTTTAAGAGCACAAGAAGAAACCTGCTGGATAAGCCCAGCATCCTATTCTCACAGTAGCCAACCAGATGCCTTTGAGAAACCTGCAAACAAGACTTGAGTGCAGCAGCTCTCTCCCACATTGAACTCAGGAGACTTGTTCCTGAATAAGCATGCATAACTTTGAAGTGTTAAGGCCCCTCCAAAAATTCAGGTTCACAAAAAAACTGAATTGAGCTCACAAATACATGGAACCCTTCTTATCTCTCTCTTTATCACTAACTCACTTTCCTTTCGCTCCAGGCAGTGTGCCTTCACTACTTCAACAAGATCTTCCTTCACATCTCCGATTCCTCATTGTTTTTTTAGTTGGTCAGCTGATTCTGTAAATATCCCCACCAGTGTGGTGTAGTAGAGCCAGTGTGGTGTAGTGGTTAAGAGCAGTAGTCTTGTTATCTGGGGAACCGGGTTCGCGTCTCCGCTCCTCCACATGCAGCTGCTGGGTGACCTTGGGCCAGTCACACTTCTTTGAAGTCTCTCAGCCCCACTCACCTCACAGAGTGTTTGTTGTGGGGGAGTAAGGGAAAGGAGAATGTTAGCCGCTTTGAGACTCCTGAAGGGGAGTGAAAGGCGGGATATCAAATCCAAACTCTTCTCTTCTTCTTCTTCAATGTCCAACACATGTCCTACCTCCTTTTCATTCTGGTTGGTCAGAAGCATGCAGGAGCAGACTTCCTATTGGACTATGGCATTAGTGGGAACAGAATAGAGAGCCACATCCAGATTCATTTATTTATTTACTCAATCTGAGTGGCTATTCTACTACAACTGCTATTCAGTGGTAGCACCAACAACACGTTGACAAATTCCAAATTTTGTCCATGGGCCCCGAAAGATTTTGGATACCTGTCATGGTTTATTATTTTTTTAAAAAAAGCCTTTAGCTTTAAAGGCTCCTTGCACAAATTCCTCTGTATTTTATTTGTCTGGAATTCAACTGTTCCATCCTCTGACAATAGGCTTTTATGCCTGCAAATTTTAGCTAATTCTGCCAACAAATAGAAAAGTTATACCCATTATTTATTTCCCCAGTATAATCAATGGGGAGTCCTTCAGAAATCTGAAGCAAAACCAAAGCAAACGAGGTGTTGTCTGAATTAATCCAAAGTGAAATGGCCCCCTACATGAAACAGGCTCCAAAGCCATTTCTTTTTCTGTGCACACCCCTAAGTTATATGGACAATTTGATGAGTAAACAATCCCTCATGTCAATTCAGCTTGGTCCCTTCTTCGTTACGTTGGAGTTCATGGGATCTGGTGGTTTCCTTTAAGCCATTTTAACAAGGCAAACAGTAGCAATACCCTTAGAGTATGAGGTTGTTCTGCCATTTGACAGTTTTGTGTGAAACTGAAAGTCTGAGAGCAACTCTTCCCCATGGAAGTGTATGCTGCTACTACATGAGGGGAGGGGAGGGGTGGGTTGATACCCATCTAAGTCACACTCACAGTAGACCTATTGAAATTGATTTTAATGGATCACCTCTGTGTAAAACTAACACTGGCTGTCTCCCAAGCAGACATGATTTGAAGCATCCTTTGTTACTGAATATAGTGTATGCATATCCAAACTACCTCACCTTATTACACAAAGAAGGAATGTTAGAATTATCATAATCTTATTAGTAAGAATCCTATGTACATCTTCACTGATGCTCTAGTTTGCCAATATCTGTTGAGTTTTGCTTCATTTATCTTGATATTTCAAAATCTATTGGTCAAGGATCACTGGCATTTGTCAGTGAATTGCAGCCTTCACAGTATAGATACTTCACAGGCCTTTAACAGATATGTTCCCTATGAAATTGGATATACCTTTCTCAGAACCAGTTACATCTGGTCCATATTTCTTGACATAATCAGAATCTCACTTGCTTTGTTGAAAGTGAAAATAAATAGATGGTCAATAAGACTGACAGAAAAAATGCCTTTTTATGATTCCTGAAAACAGGAATAGCTCTGTTGTAGTAAGCAACAGCCCATGTTTCTGGAAACAAAGAAAGTGTTAAAAATAATGTTTTTAATATGCCAGCTGTCAGAGAAAATATCAGCACCATTACATTTTCTGACACTATATTCTTGACAATAAATTTCATGGCTCGTGTGGCAAAGCATTTATGAGATTTCAGTCAATAACCAATGCGCAGGTCCATATCCTCACCCAGAAAAGAGGGAGAAATTAAGAAACAAAATCTAAAAAATAATAATGAAGGAGGTATTATAATTTTTATTTACTAACATGTCACTGCTTATAGTTAGATCTGAATTAAAAGGGAAAAGAAGCAGCTCTGCCTCTCAGACTGTACATCTCCCTCCCTCCCTCCCTCCCTCCCTCCCTCTCTCTCTCTCTCTCTCTCTCGTGTGTGTGTGTGTGTGTGTGTGTGTGTGTGTGTCACATACAAAAGCTATGAGAAACAAAAACTGAATTTAGAACTTGCAGATGATGGTGTGTGACAGATCTGTAGGTCTGAGACTTTTATCTCCTCTGACATGCTTAGTTCTATTTTTAATCACCAAGACACAGAAGACTGAGTCACAAAATTAAGGAAGGACAGAGCCCCAGAGAACCCAAGCAGGTATCATGGCTCTGACTGTGCTAAGCGTCATTCAGATGCACAAGGAAAGAGATTCCTATTAGGGCTTTGCTTAGGAGCTATTATTAGTATTCAGATTTCTGTTTGTCTCAACTTCTATTTGTATTAGCAATTCTCTAAGCGGAGCATCAGGACCAAGAACAGGAAAACAACACTGCCGCTCACCCTGTCAGATTTGCTAAACGCGGCCCTCATCTTGGCTGAATGTCAGTATATCAAGTTCAACATTTAGCTGAGGCAATCATGGTTTCAGATTCTGGCTTGTTTTCACAAACCATAGTATAATTCTCCAAGTTCAGACATCATGAGGGATGGCAGTTAAGTTTAAAATACTGCAATTACCCCAAGAGCTGCCTCTGCCTATGAATGACCCAGACCCTATGATCATGAGAGGTTCAGAGGGTGATAACAGGAGAATAGACTTCTTTTTTGCAGTGGCTCCTCATTTGTGGAATGCTCTCCCCAGGGAGGCTCACCTGACACCTTCGTTACATACCTTTAGGTGGCAGGCAAAAACATTCTTCTTCTACCAGGCCTTTTAAATGGGGGGTGGGGGAGAGAGAGATTATTGTTTTAGTTTATGACTATGTTATGTCCTTTGTGTTTATATATGTTAGGTACTGTCAGGCATTCGTATGGTTGCTCACAAGTAAACAGCCAGGACTCCGACCTGCCTTTTTACTGGTTTTATTGGGTGCAAACTATGTATACAGTGCAGAAGTCCAAAGTTCATGCGTTTCTGCCTCCCTCCCCCCTTTCAATGGCACTCCCCTGACAGGTACTTTGTGTTTTTATATTGTAACCCTTCCTGTGATCCTCAGGTGATAAATAAAAATAAATTAGAAATAATAATAACAAATTCATAAGCTTTTACTTTCACTCTCCTTGCAAGTGTAAAAGAGGAGAGGAGAAGGAGCCAAAGGTTCAATAATGTAACAGGATACCATGTTCCCCCATTACATCTGAAGTGAATCACTGGGTGAGGTTGGAGTGGGCAAGAGGCTGCTGTCAGTGACTATATATATTAGAACAGTGATGATGGTGTCAGGCATATGTGATTGAAGTCTCTTAATAGCTTACAGATTGAAAGCAAGCACTGTGAGGTGTGCCCTGGTTGCAAGAGTGAGTCAAACACAGCATCACCCCAAGACTGTGGTGCTATATGAACATGAGAACCCAGACACAATGAATGTCCATTATTTCTCTGGATGTAACCAGCTTTATCCAGAAATATTGTCACAAAGAAAGGAAAGAGTAGGCAGGAACGAGGCAAAACTTACCCGTTTCAGCTGGTCAACACCACCAAATATCCTCATCACGCCATCAATCTCTTGCTCCAGTCTTCTGGCCCAATACTGCATTCTACAAGACAGGGGGAAAGAGGGCACACTGAGTCATTTAAAGAGGTACAAAAAGGGAGATGGTTACAAATCAGTGCCCAGGGCTTAGCTTGTACACTCGCCTCCTGACATTCCAGCTGTGGGCAGAATACCAAGCATGCCTGACCTCCAAGATAAGGATGATAAGCTTAGAATGATAAAGCTTATCAGATGACCAGCTTCCAAAATTGTAAATGTACACACACAGAACAAAAAATAAAGTCAACATAAAAGCTGCAAGCTGCCTTTCTTCTCTGGTAACAAAAACTTAACATAGATTAGGAGGGGGAAGCTGGTCCAGCTCCTCACAATAATACCTTGTCTTCTATGCCCAACACTCCCAATATCCTTCCTTCAAATAGCAAACTAAGTTGGCTGATGGCCTATCAGTTCGGAAGCAAGCAGAGCCACAAAAAAAATTAAGATGCCCATGTGTGCAACAATACATATGCCAGACCCTCCAAGTGTCCCTATTTTCCAGGGATGTCCCTGGTTTAGAGAAGCCATCCCAGTTTCTGATTTCATCCCGGAATGTCCTGCTTTTCATTAGGATGTCCCTATTTTCATTAGAGAAAGGTTGTAGAGTATGGAGTTACGCAATCCCCGAGCTGTCTAAAGGCAATCCTATATAGAGAAGTTTTTTATATATATATTTAATGTTTAATGATATTTTTTATATATGTTGGAAGCTACCCAGAGTGCTGGGGCAACCCAATAAGATGTGTGGGGTATAAATAGTAAAATTATCATTATGGAATAGGACGTCCCTATTTTCATCAGAGAAATGTTGGAGGGTATGATATGCTTCTGAATTATAAGAAAGAAATTTTAAACCCTCAAACTGTCTGACAGGAACTTGTGAGCTTGCAGAGTGATGATGGCGGCTGAGCCATTGGCAGGGGGAGGGAGGTTGGACATAAGAACCCAAAAGTTAGGCCAACTGTGCGAGTCTATCAAGTCTATGATTGAGAGCAGCCTAATCACTAAATGTTTGTGTGTCAGTGGTGGGGCAGGGGAGAAGGAAAACAGAGGGCAGGAATAGAAAAGTTGCTGGTTGGCCTTGACCTATTAAAGAATCTTTGGGTCTGAACCACTGAGCCTCTTGGGCTTGCTGATGGGAAGGTTGGAGGTTTGAATCCCCACAACGGAGTGAGCACCCATTGCTCTGTCCCAGCTTCTCCCAATCTAGCAATTTGAAAGCACACCAGTGCATGTAGATAAATAGTACCACTGTGGCAGGACTGTAAACAGTGTTTCCGTGCGCTCTGGCTTCTGTAACGATGTTCCGTTGTGCCAGAAGCAGTTTAGTCATGCTGGCCACATGACCCGGAAAGCTGTCTGTGGACAAACACCGGCTCCCTCGGCCTGAAGTGAGATGAGCGCCACACCCCATTGTTACCTTTCACTGGACGCAACCATCCAGGGGTCCTTTACCTTTACCTTTCACCTTTTATAAAAGAATCTTTATTAAATGTCTTCCCCTTTCCCATTCTGCAGACCTGAGTATTCTGTGTTCAGTCCTTTTATTGCTATAAAAATGGTCCAGTTTGGCTAGCAGTGATCTAGAACTATACCACACAGGAAGAAAGTCTTGAAGGGCAAGGAGAAGTGTTTGATATCTCTTCTACATCCCTCTAGAGAAGTCTGAGCCGTTAAGAAGAGTACTGTTCTTAGTGAATGTGGATACCACAACATGCCATATATAGTTGCACATAATTAATTCAGACTTAGGTTTAGTCCACTGGGACTTCCCATAAAAGGTTGCAATTTATCTTAGATTTGTCAAGGGTGACAGCGACCATGTTTCTTGAGAGTGATTTTTGTTTTCTTTAATCATTTGTAACAATGTTGGGAGGGGTGGCTATTTTAAAAAGCTGATCTGGTGTTTATGTTTGTGTGTGGCATACAATTAAAATATACAGAGTAGAAGCATGTTGTTTTTAATATGCTGATTTGGGGGCGTTAAAATGCACCCGTGTACAGTTTCCTTGAGATGCAGGAAAACAAGGCTTCACAATCCATTGCACTGCAGTAGACAGCAACAGATTTTGGGCTGCCTGTAGCAGGATTGAACATCTGGTATTTCCACTGAGATTTATCTACCTGTAGAATCTATGTACATATCAACATATGTCTACCTCTTGCCTTTCTAAGAACACAGATTGTGATGTCCGATCAGGTCGTTGGTTCACCTTTCCTAGTATCCCTTTGTCCTTGAAAATGACTTCTAGACTACCCAATGCATGATAGTTTATTGTATCTAATTATATGGAAGACCACAAAAGAGGCAGCTTTTTCAGAGGATTAGGCTGACTCAGTTTTTTTGGTTTGTTTTTTTTAATGATACCTATATTACTAGGTCCACTCCTTGCTAATTTTAAATTCCAGGCCCCACAGAGTTTAGGACAGCCAGTCCTTGCTTTATTTAGGGGGGGAAACTATACTCACTTCTCTGTTTCCAGAACACACCTGAGAGGTATTCCTAATGATGGTGGGGTGGAATTAGTTAGGCAGGATTATCACTCCTCACCTGCTTTCTCCTCCAGCAAGATGTAGATGCAGCCACAGCCTTCTCCCTCTTTTCTATTACTCACGCTGAGGCTTGTAATCCATCAAGAGGAGTCTTGAGGCTTGCAGCCTCTTATAAACCTCACCCTTACTCACATGTAGCCCATCCTGGCTGATCATTGGTTGGGCTATTCATGAGTAAGCAGCAGATCTAGCAGTTTCTTCGCCATAACTTAAGCAATAGGTGGGTCCCTAAAAATCCATCCTGATGTGTTCTGTGACAGCTTCATGGAACAAGACAAATGCCCATCAAAATTATATTTCAAAGAGAAATCATGTCCTCCCAAAAAGAGGGCATGTGTTGCGGTGAGACCTGGAGACCGACCTCCTGTGTTGTGGGTGGGTTGGATTGGTTAGCCAGAACACCCAATTGGTAGGTCCCTTGATGTTGGGTTCAATCTGACCAATGGGGCTCAGTCTAAACGGATTGAGAGACCTATATATACCCAGAGCTTCCTCTTTCGGCTCGTGCATTCAGAACAAGCTAACAGCGTGTCCTCTGTGCAGCCGTGAGACTTACCTTCGACGGATTGTCTTGGTAATTTCTTTCCGTTATTCTTTCCCTTTTGTTAATCCTTTCGTTAATTTCCCCCTTTTCAGTTGTCTTCTCCCCCCCTTCCTTCTCCTTCCCTTTTCTAGCGGGGCTTTGCCCCACTGGGGCTTCAGCCCCTGAGCGCTCCCGGTTGCGGAGCTTGTTGCTTCCTGTTGATCTCTGCCCACTCGGCTCCCCTTGCAGCAGCTGGTGTCCCTGTAATTTGGCGGCGTTTGCAGATTTGGGGTTTCTTAGCTAACGCAACTTGGGCAATTTGCAATTGTCACTCTCTGGGCACTTTCGTTCAGTGCTTTGAGTAGTTTCGCTGTATTGAGAGTTCCCTCTCCATTGCAAAATTCATTTCTGTATGCCCCTTTTGAGGAAAGGCTGATTGAGTATTGCCTAAGGGCAGAAAACCCCCTACTTTTCATTCTGGCCGCCAATTTGGGTTCCTTTTGCAAGGAGAAGTTCAACCCTGCCTAGTTTTGGTGGGAGCGCCATCTTAGTCAGCCTGGGTCCCATTGGTTTTGTGAGAACGTTGATTTTGTGCCCCCCATCCAGTAAGGAAGGGATTGAGATGCCTATTAAAAGGAATCCCAGTCATGCTCTCCTTTCTAAGAGGGTGATTAGAGGTCCATCTCAGTCACTGCATTCAGCTCCGGCCCCTGCGGTCCCTCAGCTTACGCTGTATCGCTTGAGTGCAATTATGGTCCAGACCCTGCTGCCATGGCTAGGTTCAATTCAGAACTTGAGTCGCTGGCCCAGCAATTTGGGAGGCAGCCTGATTCTCAGCCTGGCCCCTCCATGTCTTCCACTGTTTATGAGCCTCATGGTCCCTCAGATGCCCTGCAGGATCTGATTTCTTTCCCCAGGGTCTGTAAGACAGAGCTGTTCTGCCTGGCCTTGGCTTGGAATCAACTTGATCCCCTTCCCCTCTTTCCTTTTTCCTTTCTCCTTCTGTGATGGAACTCCTACTTGGGGACTTCCCTGGCTTTTTTCTGGCCCATGTAGGACCAGTCTGGATAGTTGGCCTTGGTGAAGACATGATGTTTTCATCCCCAAAAAGTTTTTGATTTGAGTTTCTACTGAAATGAGGCTGCATTTTAATGTTGTATTTTAACCTTGTTTTTAAGTTGTATTTTAATCAATTGTTTTTATACCTGGTGTTTAGCCGCCCTGAGCCCGGTCTTGGCTGGGGAGGGCAGGATATAAATAAATTTATTATTATTATTGTTGTTGTTGTTGTTGTTGTTGTTGTTGTTGTTGTTGTTAATAATAATAATAATATGCCAGGAAAAAGATCAGGAAGGAATTAGTGTTGGGAAGGATGGCTGGACAATTTGAGTGCCCTCCTTACCCGGATTTGCACCTTTCCCCTTTGGGTGTGGTGCCCAAGAAGGCCCCTGGGGAGACTGACTTCCGGTCAGCGCCAGCGACTAATGGCGGATTCCCTCTGCGCTCCGGAGGGAATCTGCTCCGCGGGGACTGGGTCTGGCCGCTGCGGCGAAGCGGGGACCCAAAGAAATCACAGGCGGTGAAGCCTGTGAACTTGGAGACTCGGCGGGCTCCATTTGCGCCCCCCCTGCTGCGAAGGAGCCTTTTTAAAGGCTACGGAATGGAACGGGGGTGAGCGGCGCGGGGTTGAGAGTCGTCTACCTTCTTCGCGGAGTGAAGCAGCATAGCCATGGTCGGAGAGCGCTGATTTCTTTCTGGACAATTGGAATCTAAAGCAACTACCCGTGAGTAGGATCAAGCAAATTAATTGGAGAAAAATTTCAGTAATTTTGGCACCGAAACGGGAAAGGTACAAACAGGAAGTCTGCCTTTCCGGCTTGTAAATAGATCAAAGCAAAGAGACTTTAAAGCTGTAACTTTGAAAGACGTTTTCTAAAGGCTTAAAATCCAACACCAAAAAAGCGATTCCCCTCCTGTTTGCAGGAGTGGAGTGGAGAAATTTGAGCATTATTTACCTGCAAGAAAAGAGGGAAGTAAAGATATATCTGCTGCCTCTAAAATCTGGGAACGGACTGCCTATGACAGGGAAAGCCAATCAGTGGGAAGAACTGTCAGCACGTTACGGGTAAAGAATCCTGATATAACTCTGTGAAAGATACACTGTTTTTAGAACTGTTTTTGACTATAAAGTAACTTTTAAGGACACTGAAATTGTGGCTTTTAAGGGATACCGGGGACCTATAAGGACCATATTTGTTTTAAAAGTTGCAAAGTGAAGTTGGAAGTGTGTCCCCCTAGAGGAGACTATGTTGCAACAACAACTAAGCCACTAAGTAACCAAGCTTGGAAAATTCCTCTTCAAAACAAATCTACCAGGCGTGAGACTGACCTTGGGTTTTGCATGAGAGTGTTATGGCAAATGAGAAAGGGAAGATAGAGCTGGCACAGGAAAAAACTACCAGGTCCGGTAGACAATACAAGACTGATATTAAACAAATGAGACAGAAGACATTTGAATCAGCGAATAAATGTGGGAAACTACTGGCTTGGCAATTGAAAAAAAGGCAAAAACTAAATACCATCACAAAGAAAATGAAGGTACATTCTTTCACCTTTGGTGGACGTGCCCTAAGATTAAGGCTTTCTGGGAAATGATCTATAACGAATTGAAAAAGGTATTTAAATATACCTTCTTGAAGAAACCAGAGGCCTTTCTCTTGGGCATGGTCGGCCAGTTGGTGTCAAAAAAGGATAGAACTTTCTGTTCACCCTAGGTTGACCTATGCTGGTGTCCTGGGTCAGCGCTCCCTGCAATGGTTCAGGGAGCTAGTCGAACCAGAGCACCTTCTGTAATCAATAAAGCTGTGGCCTAAATTCTGCCAAAAACCAAACTAAAATTTGAGTCAAGTGTGAATTTATTTAGGGGGGAGGTCTCTGGGTCTGAACACGCAAATGAGAAAAGAAAGGCTTATAAAAAAGTGAAATGGGAACATGTTTTGAATATGTGGATGGGAGGGGGGAATCTGTAATCAATTTGAGTAGTTTATTAACTACTGCACCATGAGGCATTTCTGCAAATATTGAATGACATATGATGTAGAGAACAGTGAATCTCATGACCCGTATTCAGATATTATCACTTTACATAGCAGTAGCAACACACTGACAAGATTACTATTATTTTAGTTATTATTTCTGTTCAGTCTTATCTGACCTGTCACCTAACTCTATACCTATTTAATGTACTTTACATTTTATGGAAAGTGAATAGTCAAGAGGAAAAGGACAGAAGCAGCAGATATGTCATTATGTACGTGTGGTTTTCACTCTATGACAAATCTGTACAGAGAATATAATACATGGCAATCACGGCATTTTAGGAGTATGCCTCAGGTGGTTTTACAGGGCTGAAGAAACCACCATTCCTTGAAATTTCTTACCATTTTTGCAAAGTATCAAATATATGAAGAAAATTATCCAGAGTGGGGCACTTTCCACAGCAGGCCATTGACACAGATGCAGGTCTTGTGGTTTTAAGGTTTTTTAAAAATTTTCTTGGGATTCCATGCAATGCTGTGCATGCAGAGTTCCAACCATGCAGATGGTCCTCCCGCTCTCTGGAGCAGATTCTGAAGGTATATGGGGGAGGGGGGAGGGGGAGGGATAGTTATGTTGTGCAAGTGGAAGTCATCTGAGCTCGTGGAACAGCAGCAATGGGTACAACCTTTGATAGTGTATTTAGTGCCAAGGTTTGCTGGCAACTTTTAGACAAATACCATAAAGACCAGTTAGAAAGCTTCAGCTGTGTCTAGATTATAGAAGCATTTCCCCAAATTTAAATAGATCTGCAACCTTTTGGGGGAAATTTACCACCAAATTTGTCTTGAAAGCCCACCGAACAAGCTTGTAAAGTCAAATATAATGTGAGGCCCACGTAGGACTCATAACCCTGTACATTACCATAATGTCCATCTAGCCCAGCATCCTGCTTCCCACAATTATCAATCAAATGCTTCTAGGAAACACACAACAATGGTATGAAACTATGGCCCTCCTCCACCACCGTTTGGTACTTCTTCACCTTCACCACCACAGAGTCAGCTCAGTAATGAACTCTTACTTGTGTTGAGCTGGATTTGTCGGCTTCATTCCCTATCATCTTTCAACTTGCCTCATCCTCAGCTCAGATGTACCCCATGGAAATGCTAAAGCTCTACTAAACAGAAGCTAATGCTCAAGAGTAACCATGCCAACCACCAGGGCCATCTCCATATTCTACCAATTGACCAGGACTTTGGTAGGAGCACCAGCCATGCCGGTTGGTAAACCCCCCCCCCAAAACAACATCAAAGCTCTCTGGAATCCATCAGACTCCATTCGTCTCTGGGGTGAACATTTACCTCCATGAATCTTTACCTTCTTTCAGTTGAAGATTTCCATTAATGCATTTTCCTCTTAATACTCCTTCCCATTCCCACAGAAAGGAAGAATGTGAACAAGTATCTTCTAGGGCTTCTTCTTCTTTTTAATCTGTCCAGTGGCATTTCTATTTTAATACAGTCTTATGCCATTTGATTTGATTTTGATACTCCTTGATTTCCTAAACTAATACTCAAATGGCTTACTCATAGGTAAGTGGAATGAAGACTGCAGCCTAAATTACCATGCAGTCTGAAAGTGAAGGAGGGAAATAAAGAGCCACTAGTTGGGATAAATTTTAATAATCTAATGGCTCTGCTTGAACTGAACATGTGCAGGAATAGAATACAAAGCCCAATATTATAGGCGAGCCATTCTGCTTGCTGAAGATGTCTCACCTTTCCCATGCCACACCTCTTCAGGTGAGGAAAACTTCTTAATTATTATATCCTTGGTGACCCATCACACTGAGCGAGTGTTAAAAGCCACAACAGTGGTCCGTACCCTGTCCATGAGTCACCAAGGCTCCTGTGCAAGTCTTGATAATCACCATTCACCTGGAAAAGTGCCACAGGATGCTCACGTATTCCTCTTTCCTATTCCCATTCCCTTTCCCCACAGATTCCTGCCAAGTGACCAAATAACCAACCAGCTGTTTTAAACACCAACACCTACTGCCTATAACCTCCCTGTTCTTCACTCTATGGTATCCAGCAAATTTCAGTCAAAAATTACTACTTATCCGTGTAAAGGCAACCAGCAAATCCTGTACTTATATCAAAAGGAGGGCAGGTTGGGTGACAACTGGAGACTAAAGAGGATGTCCCCAAGCAGTGATGCCAGTATGCAGCCCCATGCTTGCACCCTCCCCATCCTTCTCCCTGCCCCACTCATAATCACAATTTCACCTGGACCTCTCAATGGGAAAGCATCTCAATGGACCTCTCAATGGGAAAGCTTCCCCTCTCAATGGGGAAGCAAAATAGCACTGGTACTGGCTGTGAACTTCTGTTGTCTCTCTAAGAACAATGAGATGACGGTAGGCAAAACAACATTAAGTCCAGCCTCCCAAAGCTGGGTGAATACACTTTCACATTCTGTAGCTAACTTTAGCCATGTACGATTTCATTTACATTTGTTTACCATGAATATGCAATGCACTCTGATAGAGAGCCAATTTTAGGGAAGCAAGCGAGAGGGTTCATGGAAAACAAATTTCAAGCCGGAAAACTGATGATTTTGCTAAGAAGGACCAAAAATACCATATAATAGGTACATATTAAAAAAAATGTCCAGTATTATTATTATTTTGACTTTATTATGTGTATTGATACAATTTGGACTAATTAGTATGATATGCTTAATTTGGTAAATGGAAACTTAATAAAAAATATTTTTTTAAAAAATGTCCAGTATTACCATACAGTGGATATTTAAGAATACAAGAATAGCCCCCTGGACCAAGCCAAAGTCTTGTCTAGTCCAGCATCCCATTTCCAACTATGGTCAACCAGATGCCTCTAGAAAGCCCGCAGGCAGGACATGAGGGCAACAGCACTCTCCCACAGTTGTTACTCCACAATGGTAGAGGCACACTGCCTCCCAGTCCAGAGGAAGAATATAGGTATCCATATTCCAGTTTGGATTTTCCATTTTTTTAGTTAGTCAAGTTAATGTATATGCCACCTTTTCAGAATGAGCTTAATAATAAATTCAACATTACAAATACACAAGCATTGGACAGAATGAAAATTTGCAGGCCATAAATGAATAAAACTGGAGGGAGAGAGGTCTTCTCAGCAGGCTAGATGATTTTCAACTGGCTTCCTCACCTCTACCCCAGAGAAGGCAGACATCAAGAAAAGGAAAGTGTTGTGAGAATGAATCCTCTTCTCCAGTGTCCAGGAAGTTCCAGCTGCTGGTGCTGGCCTCACTAAAATGCTGATGAATTTTTCATTAGGGGTTTCTTTGTGTCAAAAAATAAATAAATTACAAACTGATGTGAAAAGATGGAGAACAAAAGTTAAGATTGGGGAAAGTGAGAAAACGAGAGAAAATGAAACTGATAGATTCACCCATCCCTAGTCATCACTTGATGACTCTTTTTCACTACCAATTTCTCTCTCTCTCTCTCTCTTGGCAGGAAGTCCACATGACTGGCGGACTTTGAAGGGAAAGAAGAGACAGCATTTCTGGAACAACGATTACAAATTCTATTAAAAATTTAGAAATGCCGTTTGCAATCTGGCAAAGGATAAAGAATTACTGTTTGAAAGGTCCAATTTTGAAGACTCAGAATGCTGCTGGAACTGTGAAACACAGATGTAAAAGCAGAGGAATGTGGAATATTTTTTTTAAAAAAGTGAAATGGCAGAGAGAGCACATAATAGTCTGAAAACCTTATGCAATGCTTTCTAGTGGTTTGCTGCTGTGCTCTGGGCCCTCCCGGGTAGTTCCAAGATCAAGGGAAATAGGGGCAACTGTGTGGTGGTGCAGTACTCTCAGAGAACATTAAAATGATGCTCCATGAATTCAAAAGGAGTGGGAATAATGGTTAGTAGATGAAAGCAAGCAGAAAACAGTCCAAAATTGAACCAGACTTTGCTCCTGGTCTAGAGAGCTGTGGCTGGCACTTCAGAAGGTTGAGTGATTCATGGTACACAGTGAGGCAAATAAAAGGTTGGGTCACCCAGCTGATGACACTAATCTGACTCCATGAGGCAGTGGCAAACATCTCAGAAGTTGGCAGGTAGTTTACAGCAGGGAAGAGAACTTCTTGATGCTGCAGTTAACCTGAGAAACGAAGTGAAGGGGGCATAAAGAACGGATGTACACTACTATTCTCAGGTTAGGAGAGACATTTGTGTCTGTGATATTTATGCTGCCACCTTAAGTTAAATGTATATTATGCTCTTCTTGTTCTGTGTTTCTTCCATTGTCTGCTGAGACAGATGGATGCCAACCATTGCTCTACATATGTCATTCATAAGTCAAATTGAGAGGACTTTTGTCTTTAAAGGCAGTATAACAATATTTTAAACAAACAGTCCTGCCCAAAATCTGGGTTAACCCTTCCCCACGTCACATGCAACTCAACTTCTTCTATTATGCACATACTGTACTGTTTTGTAAAATGCAGCCAAAAGAAAGTGTATTCCGATGCAGGCTTAATGTCGGGGAACACTCTTATTCCTAATGTGCAAGCCAGCAACAGCTTATTCAGCATTTGAAGAAGTTCCACGTGGTATTCTTCATTATTGCCTCTCTCTTTTTGCTCAGCAGCTTCTGTGGTTCCTGGAATCTAAGCAAAAAGGGGGAGAACTGAAGAAGGTGCACTTCTTCCACCCAATCATAATAGTGGGAACAGGGAGAGAGAGAAGTGGTGTGTGTGTGTGTGTGTGTGTGTGTGTGTGTGTGTGTGCCAAGGAGGGCATCTCATTAATCGCTTGAATCATCTATGGAATTATAGCTGGATGAAAACAAGGAAATTGGGGTCAGACATATTTAGAAGTCTGCCATCCTCAGCTTCTTCTGTTAATAGTGACATATCCAGGCAAAGAAAGAGAAACCCAATAGCCAGGGCTCCCAGGTACCTTGAAAGACAACAAGCTAACAATCACACCTGCACTGAATGACCAATAGCATTGGCTGTGACATAGGATTCTATTTCATTCAATGGCCAAAACCAAGCTAAACAACCTTCTGCACGCTAGCATACTGTACTTCACATTAACTGTTCATGTGTATGCTGAGCACATGCAGGCGCATCATATCACACATCTGAGTTTGTGGTTTTTTATTAGATCACAACTATTGCCATCCTAATGCAAAGTGTACACTCACACCCTCAAAGGAGTAACAAATTCACAGTGTAATCACAGTGAACATGTGCAATTAAACCGGTTGCAAAGATGCAAAGCAATAATGGGATGCAACTAGGAGGGGGGGGTGAATTGGTGTCCATGCTACTTTCTAAGGTGTGCATTGATAACTTTGTTCTGTCCCATTTCCACGTTAATTCATGAAAATACTTGTTTAAATATGGGGAAAAAAGATTTATAGGCATGTGTTTTCTCAAAATATTCATTTTTAAACATATTTTATCTCAGCTTTTCTGTCAGGAACTGCTTCAGAACATTCCAGAAGTGTATAAGCTGGCAGGTAACTACATTCTGATCTGCATATTAGTCTGTGAGGTGAGAATAAGGTCAGTTCATATCAGTTTTTTCAAAGACTGAATTCTTCAAGCATCCCTACATGCACCATGGGAGATTTGCCATGACATTCCATTTTACTCAGTGTTGCAGAATAAGATGCAAAAGGCATTCTAATTCATTTCTGTTTCCAGTGCCTCCTCCCTGACTCATGCTGTGTATGATTGGGGCAAAGATGCATGCAGACAGTAATTCACTAAGCTGATATGTGTTGGCCAATCCTATAGGGAAAGTCCCACTGTGTTCAATGGGGCTTATTCCCCAGCAGGTTTGCATAGTGTTGCAGCCTTGCTTTTTATTTAACCCATTTCTATGAAGGAAAACTTTTTTCAATATTCACACAATTCACTACTATTGCATTATAATTCAGCAAATGGGATATCCACTTCAATGTTCCTTCCCAGCATCATCATGCTGTTTAGGCAACAAGGTCAAAGCTGAAGTTGGTTTGGCCTTTTTTAATTGCTTAAATTTTGTCCCATATAACACAGACCCGGAACCAGTCACAAGGTGTAGTGTGAGGCAAGTCTATCATTGTATACCACGCTATAAATTCAATGCATCAGTTCTATAAATCCACAAAAGCAATGAGATTGTGAGCATGGGTGAAGCACTATCAGTGTGTATGTACCAACATAATGAACCATGAAGCTTTCCCAAGTTTCCTGGGAAATGAACTCAGTAAGCATAGACCACAAATAAGTAGGACCAGGTGAGTCTGCCCATCTGAACTAATAAGTGAGGAGGGCACAACTGTATAGTACTTACTATCTGAACAGAATTCTCTATCCATTTCAGTGGCAACTCACTCAGAACCTTTGCATGCCTCAATGTGAGTCAGTGGCAGAAGTTTATTTCAAAGCTTCCACCTATGCATTATTTTGTATTCTTATGAGGACAGAGTGGTTGAAAAGATGCCATCTCCTCTGAACTCTCAGGATAAGAAAGACTGGGGGCTCTAGGATAGCACATCTAATGGAAGCTCAGCAAGATGTTTGAATTATTAAGGCACTAGACTGTTTGTTTGTTCTGTGTATAATCTGTAATTCTCTCGGGAGGTGGAAGAGGAACAGAAGGGTCATCACAGAAAGGAACAGCATGAGAAAGCTAAGTAATCCGGAAGAACAGCCCAGTTACTACTAAGATAGGGCCTGGGAATTTATTGTCTCAGACAAGATAGGAACACAGAAGCCGCTTCTTGCAGAGCTAGCCAAGAGACAGAGCTGGCACTGAAAGAGCTGGCAAAAGCTCAGAAGTCATGGCAATGCCTGGCAGATGATACTACTTTCTTAATCATTCTGCTGGTCAGCTCTTTTGCACATCTATAATGATGTCTGTAACTGTGGCAACAAAAAGTTACATGGTGATGCAATTGTTATAAAAGACAACCTGGCTGCTTGCATGATGCAGTCAACAGAGAGAAAAACTGGGAATGCAGCACATAAACTGGAGGTGATACCAAGAAGAAGAAGAAGAAGAAGAAGAAGAAGAAGAAGAAGAGAGTCTATGTTTCTTCTTGAGGAGCAAAAGAGGGAAAGGATAGTTGCAAGATGGAAATGGAATATCACAGCACAGAACTTACCAAAGCATGAGATGGTTTTCATTAAAACAAACAAACAAACAAACAAACAAACAAACAAACAAACAGAGTCAAGTTTAATGTTTAATTAATTAATTAATTCTTACATTTTAAAGTGCAGTGAAACCTATACAAATGTTTAGGTGTCAGTTTGATAAAGATACAAAATAGATCTTGGGCACAGAAGGAGTTTCTGGTGTACAGAATGGGACTTCTGCAATACTGATAGCCCCTGTCCAGCAGTCCCTTGCTGTTCTGAACACACCCAGCCAAGGAAGGC
This sequence comes from Podarcis raffonei, assembly GCF_027172205.1. Lineage (NCBI taxonomy): Eukaryota > Metazoa > Chordata > Lepidosauria > Squamata > Lacertidae > Podarcis > Podarcis raffonei. The sequence continues at coordinate 73,355,652 of NC_070603.1, forward strand.
AAATGACTGAAAATTAATTATTTATTGAAAAAAGCACACCCTTACAGCAACTCCTAAAGTATACCAGATACAAACACACAAGCACACTTCCAGCATCTACATAGCTGGCTTTAACTTTTTCTGGTTTGTGCATGGCAGAGTTGATGCAGCAGCAGGACCATGCCCACCCCCAGGGCTTTTGTACCCCTGTCTGATGGAGTACATGCATGCAACCTGACACTTCTCCTGTACCTACCCTGTGCTTCCCTCTTCAAGCCCCTGCTGGTTCTAGGAGACAGCTGAGTAGGATACAGTGGGGATTTGACTGACCTGCTCCTCACCCGAACAGCCTCTTCCTCCACTTCAGACACATCCTGTCTGACTGCTCCCCACCTTCATCTCTGACTGCTCGGATCTTTCCTGCTCCCTCCACCCTGGCTCCTGCCTTGTGGGTAGCACCAAACCCACATAAGTACCTGGCCCTCTTTCCTGTGTCAGCCTCCAGCTCCCCTGCCTCTGTCACACACCTGTCAGAGCCCTGCCAGTCCCAGGCACTGGTGCTCTAAAAACATCTCTTCCTCCTTTGCCTTTATTACTGCAGATCCAGCTTTTGTAAAGTTAGGAAAATATTTCAAGGATCTGGAATAACATGGGCAAAAGAGTAAGAAGGATATTTCATTGATATGATATTATGCAGCTTTTGAAAAATTAGCATAACTGATGCTGATTGCAGAACTAGGGAATTCTACTACAGAATTCTAAACTTGGTGACTACACAAGAAACAAGCTTCACACACAAACACATAAGAAACAACTCAGTAGCACTTCCAGCCAGTGAGACTACCTGAGCCTCCAGCGACAAAGCTGGATCCAGAAGCACACCCAAACTGTGAGCCTGCTCCTTCAGGGAAAGTACAATTCCACCTAGGGTTGGCAGCTGAGCAGTTTACTCGACATGGGAACGACTCACCCACAGTGCCTCCATCTTGCCAGGACCCAAGTGGTTTTCAGGCTAGCATCACTCTATGGTGGCAGTCTTTCAAACACTTTTTATACGGAGGGGGAAATATATCTCCTGCCAACTTCCGCTTTTTAGGCACAAAATTGGCCATGTGCAAGGACACATGGAGGTAGACATACTTCAGCTAACTTGGCATGGAGTATCTCAAGTAGTTACTTAGACTTCAAAATGCAAATCTCCTCCAAAGGCTGAAAGATATTCTGTGCGTAAAAAGGCTAGCAGCGAGAGAGAACTAAAGAAGACATTTAAGTACAAATTTCAAAGCAGTGGCTTCTTGCATGGGTTCAGTATATGGTTTTAGCAGTCTTCTGGCCATTTTAAGTGACTGGGTTGTATAAGCTTCCAGTTACATTAATCCACTGGCTGTGTTGTGCTAGTTTGCTTCTCCCCCTTCCCCGCTTACATATCATATATTGCTGGGATACTGAGTGCCAACCTGCTTGATGTGTCCTTTGTTAATCTACCAACTGCTCTCCCCACTACTGCTTCCCTGAAAAAAGTTTCTGGCTCCTAAGAACAGCATCATTAAGAGAGGGTGGTATAATCATAGTTATTATAAAGCACTTAGCAATGTTCACTCAGTTCTCTCGATAGCCAAGCATGCAGAACCCTGTCATTTTACATACAGGGTACTTTGTTCCAAGGAGAAGACTGTAGGATTGCTACTTTCCAGAAAGTGACTGTGGAGAGAGAGAATGGGGGGGAGAAAAACAACTTGCTGAATATTTTGCTATTAGATCATTGCCATTTATGTCAAGACTATGGAATGTCTGCATTATGTAAGATAGCATTTAGAGAAATGAGTGTTTATCACCTCATCATCCTCCAGCATGGTAAAAGGTGGTGGGGGTGGGTTGTTAAAATTTTCAGTTTACTTTGCCCTCAACTTGTGCAAGTTTCTCACCTTCAAAGTAAATGCAAACAAACAAACAAAAATGGCCTGTCCCCAAGTAGGACTGTGAGCACAACAGAAACCAAGCTTAGCCCATCATACCTGGCAAATAACTGGACAAAACCAAATACACAGAAGCCCAGAATGCTGATTTTTAAAGGGCTTACAAGGATCAGGCAGCTTAGAGAACAGCCTGTCCTCCATATGGGTGGATTTTAGCCAAAGCGGGCCCACATAATTTGGTGCCTATTTCCAAATGGAGCATGCCAAACAAGAATAGCACACTCTTCCATCTAAACCATTTTCTTGCTTCCCACAATAGCCAACAATGGAGAGACATGATTCTTCTCCTTTTGTGACAGAGGAATGCTGATGTTGTACATAGATAACAGGATGAGGATCTCGTGGATACAGATGGCTCTTTTCCAGAATCCATTCACTATGGAAATATAAGTGCTTGCTATGTGTGGTGATCAACAATCTCAACGTTAGAATGGTCACTCCCATTTTTGGGAAGACCAAACACTAAAATAAAGAGTGCTATGGCACCTTGGAAACTATCTGATTTAAGCTAATTTGAGGAGAAATTCCCATTGAACCCAGTGGGACTAACTTTTGCTTAGGATTGCACTGTTACAGTGGCATAAAGAACTGAGGTGTATTGCATCAGATACATTAATCAGGTTGAGTTTGTGGTAGGTGTGCACCGTACTGACCTGAATATAGGTCTCACTATTTTTCCAAATTCTGACTGTGAAAACTTTAAGTGTGGCTTAAATTCGCAACCTTACAAAAACTGACTTTTACGATATCGCTGCTGAAACAGACATACAATAAAACGGAATGGGTGTGAGTGCCTGTGGAATTTTATTTTATTTTATTAAATTTTTATTAGGAATTTAAACAAAACATATTATCTTAAACACATATCATCCTTAATTCCCCCCCAATTTCCCCCGTCCCCTCCCTCCCATACAACAACCCACCCTCCCCACCCCACCCCTGACTTCCCTCAGTTCCAATCTCTGGTTTCTCTATAAAAGCTATTCTCTGCATGTTACAAAGTTGTATGAATCCTTAACTTGTCTAACTGGTTGTTATCAATAAAAAGTTTGTGAGTGTTTATTCAAAATAGTGCCTGTGGAATTTTAAGGGAGTGGCTTATATTGGGGCATTGTCTTTTTTCCCTTTTCCCCCTTTGAATTTTAAAGGTGCGGCTTATATTTGGGTGTGGCTTATATTCGGGCCAACGGTATATGTACAGAATAACATGAAGGAAAGCCATCAAAATGGGAATAAGATAGAACGAGAATGCATAAAAGAGAAGCCAGTGCTCTAAATATGAAACTATAAAGTTTCTCAGGCGCAAAACCATGAATATTGCACAGTTGCCATAGATGTGAGGGGAAACATACTTTGTAGTAAAAGCCACCTATAAGACTGATTCAAACTCTATGAGAAACAGTACCTCTAAAGACAGCTTAAGCCAAATGTTGTGTGGATTGCCAGGATGCACCTGCTCACTACTCATTCTTGACATCAGGCCAACATGGGTAAATTGATTTGAAGCTGGCAAGAACAGGCTAAAGGATCATTCCAGCTGCATCTCTTGTTGGTCTTCTAGCAAAATTGCTTACATTAAAACAGTCTCTAAAAATGAGACCAACAGACAGTTGCATAAATGATGTGAGGTTACAAAACATGCTTAAGGAAAACTTACAGATGAACCAAGTTGCTTCCTGTTGTACCTCCAACAATGCTTGTATGGTTTTGGTTTTTGTAGGTCCAAATGATCTGAGAATGTGCACCCTTTCATATATATTTTTATCTTTGAGAATCCCCACTTCTTGGAAGGAAAGGGGACCTTGCTCTTTTTCATAATGAAAAAAACAAAAAGAAAACCCTGCTGATCACTACCTTGCAATCATGACATGTCTTCCTTGGATCCAATCAATGCCAACAGACACTTCAGAAGACAAAAAGCAGACTTTCTGCATAAGTTAGATATAAGTTGTTAACTCAACACTACATGTAAGCGAGACACGCACTTCTGTTGTGCAAATAGAGGGGGGGAGAATAATCTATTGAAAAGTGGTGCCCCTCCAGATGTTGGGTAACACCCATCAGCCCCAGCCAGCATGACCAAAAAAGTAGAGTACGATTTGCAAATCTGTACTGTTTGATATAATTATTTCAAAATTCTCTCTCTCTCTCTCTCTCTCTCTCTCTCTCTCTCTCTCTCTCACACACACACACACACACACACACACACACACACAATCTCAGTATTGCTTAAGATGAAGGTACTAAATGGCCACAGTGACAAATGCTTACCACAATCTAACCATCCCTCGGACTTATGAAGCTGTGGAGTCTCCAAGCAGCCCTACCAGCTGGGGAAAGAAAACTGGAAAGGAAAAGAACTTCTAGAAAAGGAAATTTCTTCCTTTTATTGGCCACTGGTCCACCCCACTATCACTCACCCTCATACAGACCCGCCTCCCCCCCCCATGCATATATGCATATGCGCGCGCACACACACACACACACACACACACACACACACCAAATGCTCCACAGGCATGAACTCAATCTAGGAGAAAAGGGGATTGGCAAGTGCAGGAAAATCCTTCCTTTTCCCAGAGTTTTGCTCCAACTCCAGCCACATTTCCACTCCTAGCTTCCTGTCTGCTGCATCCTCCCCCTCTTTGTGAGTGGTGGAGATAGTAGAATTTGGATAATGGCCATAGCTATTTGTTTTCAAAAACCTGACTGCTTCAATCTGCTCTAGTCACACTTTTTGAAAAACTATTTATAAGTGACTTATTGTGCCAGAAAGTGGATTCAAGCAATGCAATGTGGATATACAATATCAATACCCCAACATGCATGTGTGGATGCACATCTGATGTACACAAGTATTTCCTGATTCAGTAAGCGATACATGTATACTTATTTGGATGTTACCAGCTGTTTTGGGACAGATATCTGGGAAAGTATATGGAATTCATTTGCACATGAGGTAGTGATGGCCACAAACAGGGCACTAGGTTCCCATGGAAAGGAATGAGAGGCTGAACAGAAGACCCATGGATTCCTCTTGAGGTACTGAGGATATGTCATTCAGCAGTACTAGCTGCTGCCAGTGTCACATCCCCTCCCCATTGCCAACTTACTCTGCAGCTCAAGAAGTAGTGAGATGTCAAGAAAGGAAAGGAAAGGAAGATCTGCAGTCTCTCTTCTATTATGCAGAATGCATAAATTTGCTTCACTGAACAACTGCCCCTTCTACCTAGTCTCCACATGACTGCTGGTGTCTTTCAAAATTGACAGCTACTAGTTTTTAATCATAGTAGTCCTCATAGGCATAACTCCTAGGGGCTGAGGCAGTTCCCCCCCAATGTATTTTTGGAGGGGCCCAGGCCCCTTCAATTTTCAGAGGATGTTCAGCTCTGCCCCCTGGCTCCTTGCACAGTTGTGCATGCAACGTCACATTGGGCCCCTTCAATCCTCTGGAGAAGCTGGTAGTCCTCATACCACATTCATGTTTTCCAAAAGATCCAAGAGCTTTTTGTTGTTCTTCATCACACCACTGCTTTGCTTCTCCCTTTCTCTCTCTTATAGCTCTTTTCTAGTTGTACTTCCCCAGTACATTTATTAATGCTACAAGCACAGGGAAGTCAATGGGGAAATGGCTGCAGACAGAAAAAAGGCCTGGTTTGTACAGTCACATAAGAGCATTATAAAGAAAAGAAAAGAAGTCTGGTCAATGTGCTACGTGTACAGAACTGCTGTTTTCTTGACTCATAAATCACTCCCATGGGGGGGAAAGCTCTTAATGCCACAGAATTTAGAACCGTAAGCATACGTGATTTGACTTAAATTACGGAACTTCACTCCCTTTCAGATCATCACATTTTTCTAAAAATAAAATAAAAGCTTTACCAGATTCTGAATAATATCATGACTTCTTAAAACTGGGAAGTTAACACGAACCCACTTTTATAAAGACCATTTCAGTCTGAAAACATTAGCTTATATTGGCACTATCTGTTCTGGAATTGATTGTGCCAGAAGCTGAATGATCAATGCTGCCATTTAAGTAAAATGAGAATGGGGTTTTGGAGGAAGGAGAGAGCGTGTTCTGCTCCCCCTGCTCTCCTCCCTTGCAGCCAACAGTGACTCAGACTCCTCCCCCTCCAGGCCAGTGATTCAGACTCCTCCTTCCATCAGCTAGGGTGAGTAATTGGCTGCAATCAAGGACCAGAAAAGGGAGAGGAGAAAGGGAAAAGTGACTATGTTGTACCTATCAGATGTATATATGATTATGAAAGTAACTGGATGTTAAATGTGAAAGACTACAGGATCAGGAGCAAAGTGAGATGATCCAAAACCAGAACCATGATTCAGGCAGTGGAATCCAGACAGAGAGTTGAGAAAAGGCAAGAAATTCTGCAGAGGGGCCCATGCACAGGGGGCCATGGCTGTTCCACCCCCCACAACATTCCCCATGACAGGGCTGGGCACCCACAAAGGTTTGTGTCGGGGTCACGCACTCTAGGGCAGGGGGTGGCCATGAGAATGCTGCCTCAGCAGAAGCTTTGGGTGGCGCTGCCCAGCCGAGGAGAGAGGTGGCAATGCTGCACTGTGATGAACAATAACCATTAGCCACACTCATGTAGCTTGTGTCATTTGTGCTATGGGAAGCTTTGAATTTGGGACTGGAGGGTGGGTGGTATATTTTGGCCTCTGCTGGTTGAGGGAGTGGGGATAACCTTTCCTAGTGGGTCTCAGTTGATGATACAATCACACTGTGAGCCAGGTAATGCAGAGTTAAAGCTACATAATTTGGAAAACTGTGAGGGAAAGGTATCAGCTAATTCGTGTGATAATCTGAGAAAAAAAACTCAGAACCCCCATATGTTCTGCAAATTTATTAAAGACTCTAAGTTCAATGTATCTATTAGGAGCAAACTGATTTTCTTTGAAGACAGATTCTTAAAATATAGCTCTTTGCTATCTGCTATCCTAGTAGATTAAACACGCATACACAGACAAAACAAGGATAATTTGTTTCTATTTTTAGCGCTAACACTTTCTTAAACTAATAAAACCAAACAAACCTTTCTTTTTAGAGAGCCCAAACACCTTGTTCAGATAATATTCTGAGGTTTCTCTTTGTTTTCGAGAAGACAAAACAGATTATGGTCCTTTCATGATGGTTCGTATGACATCATCAACCCTTTCTATTTAGAATAATGACTTCTTCCACATGCCAAGAGATTTGAAATTACCTGTGAAATATATTTCCCTAGGCACAGGCTCAAGAAGCATGTAAATTACCCAGCTTAATGGCCTCTGGAATTTCTGCCTCTCTCTCTTCCTCTCTCAGTCACACATTCTCACACAAATCAGATATGTTCAGAAAATATCATAGGATCCATGCTAAGAACCAGGTGAGTATTTGATGGGGGATAACAGTTGTGAGACTCAAGTTTCCCCAGGAAAACTCTGGCTCCCTTCGAGGCTAAGATAAACACATCTAGCCTCTTAAAAAGAGAAGGATAACCAGATAGGAAATAGAAAGCCATTTCCTCCTGGGAGGAGAGGGGGTTGCGGGCTAAACCCTCCACCCACACACGCGGGGGCGGGATCTTGCCCCCACGTGGACAGGGAATCCCCGGGCGTGCCTTTCACCCCGTCCGCCAATCAGCGGGCCGGGGAGGCGGGGCCTAGCCCATTTAAGGCCAGGCACGCCCGGGGACCGCCCTCTTTTCCCTTTCCCAGCCGAACGGTTCTCCCATCCCACCCACCCTTTAGGATTAGCTAGCTATGACCTTGCTATGGACTTCGGTTGGTCGCCGCAAGGGGCCTGGTAGGAATTTTTCCAAGTTGGCACACTTCAAGCCTTTTGGTTTTTTCGCCTACCTCGTAGCAAACGTCACAACTTCCACAGTATTGGCGGTTAGGCATTGGCAGGGGTTAATTGTTATGCAAATGAATGGGGGGAAGGAAGCGCCATCACCTTCCCCAATGGAAAGGGTAGTCCGGTAGAGGACTCCGGGGGGCGTTGCCTTGTCCGAAATCTAGGGAGGTAAGGGCCCCCGGCACGCCCCCGAGCGGTGACACCCGTGGGATCCTAGTTGGCGTACTTCAACAGGACTCCCACGGCTTGTGGACAACCCTTCCCGGTCTCCATGCCGGATAGACGATAGGAGCCAATGCCTAAGGCCAATACATTTCCATTCTGTAATCAATAAAGTTGTGGCCTTTTTATGCCCATTAACCTTAAATAATGTGTCCAGTGTCTTCATTTCTCATGGGGGGAGGGGACTTGCCATGCAACCATCATTGGCATAAACTGTGTTTCTTTAAAAACACTTCCTGAGGGGTGTGTAGGGCTAGCCATATTTTACACAATGTACAAACAGCCAAATGTAAATAGCTTATGTTGCACAATTCATTTAATTTACATGATCCTAATATTACAGAATGTTAAATAACACAATATGTAGCCTCGATCTTCTTAGCTACATAATGAAAGAGATTGTGCTGAACTCCATGGGCCATTTTAATTTGGTGATTAGTAGAGACTCTCTGTGTGTACCCCAATAATATGGTGAATTGGGGTGATTTGAATCATGATCTCATGTTCCAGAGTTGATTGCACCTAACAAGGCATCTTGAGGCACACTGGGAACCTCCCAAGCTTTCACATTGCTCTGTGATCTCAGTTTTTCCAAAAAGTTGGCTCCTTTCTTTTCTAAGAAACAAAACCAAACTGACTGGGAAAAGGCCCATAGGTTGAGTGTTGAGGGGAGGGGGGATTTTGATGGCTATGTCCAGTTTTTAATCACAGTGAATCATTTTCTGAAGTCACTCCACTCATGGCGATTTGGGGGAGAGATACTCAAGTAAAAAAAAAAAAGAATTATTTTTTCTTCTTCACATAGGTCATAATTCTTCCCCACATTTGACTGTGAGAGCAGGGTGCAGGTGGCTGACTTAGACTACTGGGGTGGCCTTTTTCTTCTCCAATTGTTTCCCCCCCAACAGTTAAAAATCAGCTCACTGAAATTTGGCAGCCTTCATCCATTTAAAGGGGGCAGCCATGCCTGCAAGTTGCATCTAATTTGGGCAGAATTTTCTTTAAGGTAGATTTTTTTCTCTCTAAAAAATAAATAAACTGCATGTATACTCCAGATGGATCTGCCTGAAATTTGGTAGGCTTAATCCACTGGGGGGAGGGGGTTCAATTGTCTGCAAATTTCATCCACTTACATGAAAAGAGAAGAAAAGGTTGGTTTTAGATTCCCGGTGATAGTCAATGAAGATGAAACAGAGGTTCATATTTAGCAGACTGGGTTTTGACCCAAATAAGAAATCAAATTGGAATGATATGGAGTCAATCCAGAAAATGTCTAAACTTTCTCAGTTTAGAATTCCATTAACTAGATTGTGACAGTGTTCGAACTCCCATTGTTCTAGGCACATTTTATGAAAAGGAATTTCATTAGTGTGAGGAGTTTTTGAGCTCTGGGCGCAGTACTGCGCCTAAGATTTCAGATTATAACTGCAGAGTGGAAGGAAAGGAGGACCTTTTTCTGCCTCCCCACTTCCAGCTATTCTCTGAAGACTGGAGAAGAGACCCTCTTAAGAATATTAGGGGGGTGGGCAGGGGAAGCATTAGACCATATGAAAAATGAACATAATATTGTAGCTGCAGTTTATTCATTTTCAGCATTGTATCCTTCTTATAAAAAAGTGTGCCTAGACATTCCATTGCTGCACCCATAACCTAGGTTTAAGGTGCCACTTAGATCCTAGCTTTCATATCTGAGTTTCTAACACTGGATTATAATTATGGTAACAACGGCAACATAAACTAAAGCTTTGCATTTCATGTTCAGATTAAAACACTACATACAATCTCACTTTTAGAATATGTACAGGTTCAAGGTAACAGCAGATGCTGAAATGGTTGTCATTATGGAAATTTGTTGTTTTAAGTGCAATTTTTCAAGCAGTTAAGAATTGCAGTGGAAGGAACTACAAATAAAGAAACTATATGCAAGGTATATTGGCTTTATTCCAAATACTAAACATGTAAATTGTGCACTTTCTATATTTGGATTACTAACTCTTGCAACCTTCAGAGTGCGGCAACCAAAGCACCTTAAAAATTAGAGCTGTACAGGCTAAAATATATAAACTGTTCAGTCAGTTGTTTTGCTCACAAGCAAAAATTCTTCAGGACTTCTGAATTTCCAAACATCCACTTTTGGTGATCTTTTCCTACTCCCCTTAGTCAAATTTAGTAGTTACAGTGCAGTGTGAAATTCACGGCTTTTCCTCCATCATCAAAAGCCATCATTATCCTGGGCACCCTTACTTGGAAGCATAGGATCACTATCACTTTGAGTGATGAACTCAGTGGGACATTCAACCCTGAGTAAACATGCATAGGAGTTTACACCACAAAGGTGCCAAAGTTCAGTTCAGTTCAAGTCAATATCAACAATGCGTGTTTTAAGCCTGGGCCTTCCGTAATATTGATGGGTATCTTGGCTCTGGTGTTCTGACTATAATCAGGAATATTCCATTCCTGCATAGGCATTTTTCCTGAAAAAGTATTTAATCAGTTGACAACTATATAAAATCACTAACACAATGCAGGTAGCTTTCATGGGTCATGACACCAAGCAACAATATACCTCTAAACCAAAGTACTGACAAAAATCCTTTATAACATAAGGGAAAAATAAGGCATGGACAGAAGCTCTAAAACTAAGCAGTCAAGATCAGGGTTTATACTCCATCTAAAAAAGAACAATGTCCGGGGTTGACATCATACAGCACCTTCCAAGGCCCACGTTTCAACAGGTTCCCCACTGCTTAAACCCCCTGACCCGCCTCCTAACTTTTGCTGCTTTTTCACCTGCCTTCTAAGTGTACAGGTCTGCAGGGAGAAGGCAATGTAGAGCTGACAGTGCCAAGGAGATTGCCCACTCCATGAGACAACCCTACTGAGATACCCCTGCCCAAGAGCCCCTCAAAACCTGGAGATAAGACAAAAAAAGTCAATGCTACAACATAAGGTAGGGCTGCTGGTGAAAAGATGGATATAATTATAGATGGAAGTAAGTAGATTAAATTGTTCACATGCTCATCTTGGCTGCAGGCACATCCTCCACTCATCTGTGATTCCCATATGACATGGCAGACCCACTTTCCAGTGAGAAGGCCATATGCTTACTTTCCCAAAAGCTGCTAAAGAGCAGATTTGTTAACTGGCTTTTTATTTTATTTTTTAAAGATGAATTCAATGCAAATAATCAGGTTCATGCACTGCCAGAAACTGGTAGAGAGTATTAAGTCAAAGATTCCGCTCCAAAACATGTACGTATGGATGCTATACACATACTTAGGGTGTGCATGCCCCACACCATCCCCCAAATTCATCTTGCATCTGTGTGCTTTTAAAACTTCTGATGTTTCTAAGTTGTCCTGTGCTTCAGTCTATAATTTGGCTCCTAACCCACCCTGTCACTATAGCGGAAAATATAAAAAGTGTTACCGCATTTCCCACTTTGGGCCAAAGTGGATGGAATTTAGAGACATGGAAACTACTCTGGAGTTGATTAAGCATGTGAAATTGCAGATAAATAGGTCCAGGACCTTTTGGTGGAGGAGTAAAGAGAATGAACTTTTCTTTATAACTTTATTAAAGAAGAGCAATATAGGATATATATTTTTAATGAAGCTTTTAACTTTTTACATATCATATACTACTGTGCTTAATATCTAGAGCTCTTCACTGCTTTGCAGGCAACGTTCTGAACAGTCTCACTTCTTCCAGAACCTATGTATTTCAAGAAACATAGGAATAGAAGAAAACACAGCAATTCTGTAATTAAAAACAGAGCATCAGTGACCCGAGTTATCTGTGGCTTTGGGGCTAAACTGACTCAGAGGGTGTTTTTGACATTGACATTTAATGCAACAGGGGAGAACACCCCCAAATGGCTCTGGGTGGCCTTGCTATTGGCTCCCACACGAAGCTGATACACACCCTTAGAGCATACCCCTCACCCACAGGTGCATTCTAATTCAAAGTAGATAGTATCTCACCTTCCACAGGAAATGAAACACATAAAGATGGCACTGTATACAAGATATCACAGAGCAAAGAGAAGAATAAATCCTTTTAGCCAAGTAAAAGAGTAGTGGTGAAATCTAGACACTTCGTTCTGTCCCTTTTATAAATGATTTACAGTTCTACTTTACCTCAACAATGCAACATGAGAAAAGCAAGCAGGAGGACCACAGATGAACTCCATGTGGGTTATATGCACCCTCACAAAAGAAGATTCAACTTCTGTTCCAAAAAGCATAGAACACAGCCATATGAATATGTCATGCAAATAAGCGAAATATGACTACATTTACCGCTTTTTCATAATTATAGTTCTTTTACTCAATGAAAGAGGCACAAAAAACTATTGAGAGCACTGAAGCCCAATCTCTGCATATTCTGATCTATCCTCTCCCTGATTTGGCACTGCTCACATTCAGCAATCCCACTTTTCTTACAACTATAAATCCTAAATCTGCATTGGAGTAGTGAAACTTCAGAAGTACTCAGTATATAGAGGAGTATATTTGAATACCTGTGAGATGTCATCCCTCCAAGATAAAGGCTACCCACTCACCCATCTACTATCCCATGCACATACACACCAAAGTTAAGACCTCCATACAGAAAGTGGATTATATTTCCCCTTATAGAAGGAAATTAACACAAGCCCAACACGAAAATCCTCCTGGGAACACTGTGAAATTTAAGACAGTCACAGAGCATTCATAGATGGAGATGTGTGATGGCTGTTGAAGCTTAAATAATGTGTCTGTGGGTTGATTTATGAGGATTGTAAGTGTAAGTCATAGGTACAGACTAAAGGTGTGCCTTGCAAAAGACCCTGGGATTTCTGTGGTCTTTGGCTATAAAGAGAGACAATGCTTTACTCATCTTAAGTACAAATTGATCAAGACAAACAAGAGTCACATTCAACATCAGCTTTCTAAAACATCCTGATGATTACTTACCAAACACTGAACTTTTTCATTTAAGAACATGAGAGACTGGAGAAAAATTATTTTCTACAGCAATACCTCACAGACTGCACACTCATTCATGTGTAGGCAGATACACACTTCTTTCTGTTGAGTTCATGTTGACTCTCCTGAGGCTTCACATTCACATTCATTGGTAAGAAAGATAATACTGCTACACACCAGCCCAATCTTTGAGCGGTGAGAGATTCCAGGGGTTCCAGGCACTTACCGAGGGTTCAGGTTCCTTGGAATGAGGGTCAGCACAGAGTGTGATTTATTTACACTGAGCCTAAGATGGAAGGGCTCACAGTAGTAACAGGTCTTGCTTCTCCATTAGTCACAGCTTGGATTCCACACAAATCAAAACTATCTCACCAACTTCTCGTCTGCCTCTCTGCTTAGCTCACATACAACTACTACTATTATTCTTCTAACTACCAGCCAGGTGGGAAGGAGAAAGCCCCACCCATTTACCCTACACAGAGAGCAACTTCTTTGGTTGTACTAAGGATGGTGCTTAAGTGGCAAGCTAAGGCCTAGTTAGCAATGGAATCCTCCACTCAGCTTTTAACCCTTACTGGGTAGTGGGCCCCAAGAACAGGAAGGGACTCAGGGCACCACCTGACTGACCCTCTAAACCTGTAACATCACTATATATTTTACTGTCATTATAAAATGCAATCAAGCTCACAAAATTCTTAAAAACAGAATTTGGTTAAGTATTTTCCAAAGAGTACAGCACTGTGTCTTATCTGGCCCTGCAGTTGAGGGTGGGGGTGGTGCACTCAGTGAAGCTACAGTCCAGATCTAACTGGCTTCAGGTTCAGAATCCTGCAACACTCACTGGCTTCCATACCTTCAATAATTAAATGTGGTTTCCTATGCTGTTGTACATGGTGAGCAGCTGCATTAGGTTTACCTTTGCAGTGAGATGAAGCCCTTCTCCAGAGAATGGAACCAGCCACCCTCCCCCAGTTCAAACACATATGATTTTATCTTTTCTTCCGGCATAATAAATGCAGTGTTGACTGCATGTACTCAGGATATTTTGCTCCAATGTGTCAGTATGGTATTTGGGCTGTATTCATCTACACTACAGAGTTCATTCCAGAGCAACAATGCAATAGTACAACAACAACAACAACAACAACAACAACAACAACAACAACAACAACTAATGATGAACATTGGGGAAGAATTTTTTCTTTATTTCATTTTTTGGATTAAATTTATTTAATCCAAATTGTATTTAATTCAGGTTTAGTTATTTCATGCTTCAAACTTTAGTTTGTTTCAGAAACTTCCTCTCCTTTGATTTGCAGGGGGTGGGGTAGAGACTGCACATCCAAAATCAATTCTGAAGGGAAAGAAGCCCACCCCTGAACAAAAAGTCTGTTGCCCTATTAACTTCATTTCTTAGAGATGTTCTTGGGCCAAGAAAAATTAAAGTCCATAGTTAAAGAGTAATTTTATAGGAACATAGGAAGCTGCCTTATACTAAGTCAGGTCATTGGTCCACCTAGCTTAGTAATGTCTAGACTGACTAGCAGCAACTCTCCAGTATTTCAGACAGGGTTTTCTCTGAGCTGTACCTGGCTGTGTCAGAAACCATACCTGTGAACTTCTGCATGCAAATCAGATGCTCTACCACTGAGCAAGAACCCTTTTCTCATGTGATATTTGAACACACTAAAAACAAAAAACAAAAACTTAAACTCTCCTGATTTCTTAGAGAAGGGATTTATCTTTGCTTGAGAAGGCCACAGATCTAAAGAAGCCTCTGTGTATGAAATTTTGGTATCAGTCAAACCTGTCCTGTCCTGCTGCACAACAAATTTGTAGTTCTCAGCTGGGAAAGGCTGATTATGACATCATTAAAAAGGTAAAGGTAAAGGGACCCCTGACCATTAGGTCCAGTTGTGACCAACTCTGGGGTTGCGTCGCACATCTCGCTTTATTGGCCGAGGGAGCCGGCGTACAGCTTCCGGGTCATGTGACCAGCATGACTAAGCCGCTTCTGGCGAACCAGAGCAGCGCATGGAAACACCGTTTACCTTCCCGCCAGAGCAGTACTTATTTATCTACTTGCACTTTGCCGTGCTTTTGAACTGCTAGGTTGGCAGGAGTAGGGACCGAGCAACGGGAGCTCACCCCATCGCAGGGATTTGAACCACCAACCTTCTGATCGGCAAGTCCTAGGCTCTGTGGTTTAACCCACAGCGCCACCCATGTCCACACATCATTACTCCACTCTAAATATGCCTCAGTCACAGCAGAGGATATTGGTCATGAGCCACCTTCAGATCTCTTAATTAGTAAGTGAAATACTTTTAAAACTGGATAAATAGTACAAGTGACAGATGGTCACACTAGCAGCCTGTATGTATCTGGAAATAAATCTTTTACCCAAAACTTCCTCACTTCCCTACTGAGACACCACATTGGGGGTACTGGAATTGAATGGAGTGGGTATTAAAGAACATTCTTGATAAGCAGTATTGTTCAACAAATGTTTTCCACAGTGAAAGACATATTGAGGTCATGGAATAGTTTTCTCCCAATTTAGACTGACTGGAGACACTTGGATTTTTCATTTTCCCTATAACATGAACACCTGTGAATCTACAACAGTGTATCACATTGGGAAAGCAACTTGAGAGCCTAGATATGCAAACTGTGTTCCTGGTTGTTCCCAGCCCTGAGGTCCATTTCTTTGGTTCTCATCCAAGCATCCCAGAATAACTAGCCAGTGCCCCATACATAATATATGGAGATGGGTAAGCAGAAGAACTCAACTTCTAGAAAACAAAAGACCCATACTCTCAAAACAGCAGGAAGTATTCTATTGCTCTCCTTTCTATGGGGTTGGTGGGGTAGCACTCGGGATACCTGAACTTCCTCTCTTTCTTATAGCATTGATTGTTGTATCTGTGTTTTCTTGAGATATAATATATATTGCTAAGAAAATGGGGGGGGAGTTCTGGAGTCATTCGTGAAAGCAGTATCAATGCCAAAAATTTTAAAATGCATGTAAAGACTAATAATGGCTGTGTCTGAAATCCAGAAATGCCTTAAAAAGTATCAGACAACTCATTTTGGGGGTTGTGAACTGTATTTATTTGTTACTATATATGGGAGATCCAAAGATTTGATGGCAGGCATTCTGCTTTATCTGAAGTCTGAATTCTCTTCACTGAAGAGTCTTAAGATACAATGTGTGCCACTTAGCATTTTCCTTTCTACTCATGTGGGTGAATCCACAGCCAGTTCCAAAGGCTTCAAGACACTGAAATACTGTGTGTCCACTTGGCACAACAGAACTGATTCTTTACTCACCTGATGTGGGATTCCATTGAGTTTCATTTAAACTCTTAAGGTCACTCAAGGAGCTGTATTGAAGGGCTAGCTTGCCATCAAGGTATCCAAAGCTCAGCTCAGCTCAGCTGTATGTGCCTGGGGGCAGGGAAGGATTATCAAGCAAATGACAGGCCAAAATAGATTGGGTTGTCCAGCTCGGCTGGCCACAAATTGTGAAGGTCTGCTTTTAAATCATCACAACTTGTGTGTGTGTGTGCACGCACACCCACACCTTTGCAAAGGTTTGACGTTCAACATAATGTTTCTTTGGACCTTATTTCATTACAAAACATTGTGAACCAAGGTTCATTCTTCTTCACCCGCCATTTCTTATCAAAGTGCTTGTAGCACAGAAAGGGAATGAGAAGACTCAGTTCACCAGGAGTTTTTATTAAAGGTACTGTGGTGAACATTTTCCAGTACATGGAGCAGTATGATCAACAATGGAAGGCACATACTGAACACCAAGTAAGCAAAACTTTGTAGTGTACTGCATGACTAGTTCCCAGATTTGAAAAGAAACAGAAAAAAAATCAAATCAGAATGAATATTCCATTAATCATTTCCAGCTCGGCATAGATCTTAGGAGAAAAGCCTCTGAGGTAGTGGAGTGATTTGGCTTTAAATATGTGAGGATGTATTTACATACTACTTTCCACTGTATGTTTCAGTCTGTTTTATTGTGGCTCACTACAGTCCGAATAGGACGTGGGTGGCGCTGTGGGTTAAACCACAGAGCCTAGGGCTTGCCGATCAGAAGGTCAGCAGTTCGAATCCCTGTGATGGGGTGAGCTCCCGTTGCTCAGTCCCTGCTGCAACCCCAGAGTCATCCGAAAGTGGACCTAACAGTCAGTGGTCCCTTTACCTTTACAGTCAGAATACATGGCTGCATGAGCAGCAAATGAAGCTTTTTTGTTCTCTCCAGCAGCCCTGTAAGACAGGCCACTATTCTATCTGCGAACAGTAGTTGAAGATGAAGCTGTGAGAGATTTGTGGTTGAGGTGGGACCTAAAGCAGGAGCTTTTTGGCTCACAACTCATGTTTTTAGTCCCTACTATATCCCAGTTCTCAAAATTATTATCACAACCCTACACTGCCTACCCTGGCATACCTCTTCAATCCTATTTTATTATTTATTTATTTCACAACAATTTCTATATTGCTTGTTTGTCATAAAACCTTCAAGAAGTTTACAAAAAAGATTACAAAAAATACACACTGGTATTGAACAGGGATTGCATCCAGTGCTATCCAAGTGAGTGAAATGGACATGCTTCTCCTCTCCTCCTGCCTTGCATTCCCCTCATCCTACCAAAATCTGCTCTGAAGGATCTCCCAGATACCTGGAGCTGATTTGGGGGGGGGGGGCTGCAGAGAGCTGCAGGAGGGGAGGAAATCTTATTGCTTCATTAGCTGTCAACTCATGCAAGTTGTGTGCAAAAATATTGAACACTGAAAAATATCAATTTATCTAATTAATTTATTTATCTAATTTATTAATTAATCTAATAGATCCATAAATATAAACCACCATTAGACTCAATTATTTCTTTTTTGCTTTCAAAGTTCACCTTCAAATATATTTATGAGCCTAACAGCCTAAACTAAGAGACAAAGATTGATTGATTGATTGATTGATTGATTGATTGATTGGTGTTCATTGAAGAACCTATGCTGATTTTCCAAGATGCCAGGCTGCAGGAGCTAATTGATGGTGAGCGGATGCATGGTTCAATGTGTTCCTGCAGAACACACCATAGATAACCAACCAACTTTTCTTGGTTATTTGCTCCAGGTGCCGGCCATTTTGATACATTCTGAACTCCATGAATAAAATTGCATTCCTCTTCTCACCTGCCAGAGAAGGAAGCATTTTAAGCAAAGAACTGTGCGGATAATTTAAAATGAGGGGAAACTAAAGTATCATTAGAACTATTTAAGATTTTGGCAGTAATTTGATTCATCAGTTATTTCTGTATTGATTTAATTTTCCGAACGAGTCACATCTAAAACAAGCTTGGATGGAAGTTAAAAGAAAGGAGATTTAATGACAAGGTAAAATATTGCCAACCATTTTTCCTGTCTATCTTCTTTCTGTTTGTGCTGCATAACTGACTGCCAAGCCTTTCAGCAAGCAGATAGGATAATAGCTTTTAGTGGACCATCTTCAACTTCAGTTGATAAGAGTTTACAACCTTTCAGGTTTCCACAAAATGCTCCTTCAGGCAGAGCCAAGATTCTCACAGATAATACTCATAGGAGTCTCAGAGTGCTTCAGGGAGGACATGCCTTTATTAAATACAATGTCCTCCCAAACTGTGTTCAGTATAGACTAGGAACATACTGTGTTCCACAAATTCTGAGATAGATCTCTGCAGACCATTCACAAAGGGGGTGCTAACCATGGTGCTGCATTTTCCATACACTCTGTTGTGGAAGAAAATCTGCATAAACATAGAATGTGGTTTAGACAGAGGCCTACTATTGAGGTCCAATCCTTACTCTAGATCTACAGTTCCTGGAAGACTTCTAAGTAATTTGTTAAGCCTTAATGTGCTGCTCCTTGATGCTAGATGGTTGAATGGTATCATCACCACAGTCCAGGATTTAATCCTGGGTGAGAATTCCAACCTAGGTAGAGGATGGATTTAACCCATCCTAGCTGTGCTCATCAAGGTTCCAGGAGCAGTATAAATATCTGCCATCTTATCCTTCAGGACCATTTGGGGGGTTGGGACCTAGAGGCACTGTTATGCAGTGCTTCCGCTCCTTCTGGGGGTGTCCAGAAAGTGGTGTTGGGGGATGAGTGTTCGGACCCCTGGGAGCTCACTTGTGGGATGCCTCACGGCTCTATCCTATCCCCTATGCTTTTCAATATCTATATGAAGCCACTGAGAGAAATCATCAGGGGGTTTCAGCTGGGTGTTCATCAATATGCAGATGATACCCAGTTCTATCTATTGTTTAACTTGGAACCAGTGAGGCTGGTGAATGTCCTGTGTGAGTGTCTGGAGGAGGTTGGAGGATGGATTGTAGTTAACAGATTAAGGTTGAATCCCAACAAGACAGAAGTACTATTCTAGGGGACAGAGGGCAGGCAGGTGTGGGGGACTCCCTGGTCCTGAATGGGGTAACTGTGCCACCAAAGGACCACGTGTGCATCCTTGGGGTCATTTGGGGGCACAGCTGTCCATGGAGGCACAGGTTAATTCTGTGTCCAGGACGGCTGTCTACCAGCTCCACCTGGAATGATGGCTGAGACCCTACCTGCCTGTGCACTGTCTCACCAGAGTGTTACATGCTGTAGTTATCTCCTGCTTGGACTACTGCAAGGCGTTCTACATGGGGCTACCTTTGAAGGTGATTCGGAAACTACAACTAATCCAGAATGTGGCAGTTAGACTGGTGGCTGTGAGTGGCCGCCGGGACCATATAACACCAATCCTAAAGGATCTACATTGACTCCCAGTACATTTCTGAGCACAATTCAAAGTGTTGTGCTGACCTTTAAAACCCTAAACTGCCTCAACCCTGGATACCTGAAGGAGTGTCTCGCAGACACCGTGATCCAGCTCTAAGGGCCTTCTTATGGTTCCCTCACTTTGAGAAGTGAAGTTACAAGAAACCAGGCAGAGGGTCTTCTCAGTAGTGGCACCTGCCCTGTCGAACACCTGCCCATCAGGTGTCAAATTGATAAAGAACTACACAACTTTTGGAAGACATCTGAAGGCAGTGCTGTATACTGAAGTTTTTAATGTTTGATGTTTCATTGTGTTTTTAATATTTTGTTGGGATCTGCCCAAAGTGGCTGGGGCAAGATGGACCCAGTCAGATGGACAGCATATAAATAAATCATCATCATCATCATCATCATCATCATCATCTATTCTTTGGCAGTGGTGACAGCTACCAAATCTCACTTCTCTGACACCATTACATCTGCTCAGTGTCATCTAGTGGAGCCTCTCCAGTGGTAAAAGGCTTTCTACAACTTGGTAAAGTCAGGGAAGTGAAGGAACAACTCATGAACCACTGTGACTGTTTTGAAAGTTTTCACAGGTAAAATCGCTTGCATCAGTTCAGACTTTGATTCTACTTTTGAAGCAAGATTGGAGACAGATGGTGCTATTGTGCTGTCTCACCAAGCTTTCATGGATCCCTTTCAGGTTGCTGGTCCTGAAGATGTAGACAGAGTGCATGGAGAAGTTAGACCAAGTACATACAATATATGCTTGACCCTTAACCATCTGGTTTGCTGAAAGCAGCAAGACTGGACATTTCTCAGTGGGTCTTAAAGGTAGTCAATGAACATGAGAAGAGCCCTAGTCCAGCATCCTGATCTCACAGTGATCTTTGTTTTACATGTTTATATTATATCACCCGTTTTCAAATGTGTGGTGCCTAATATCAGACAAAACATCACACAACGTTTCTAACTGCCATTTTTTAAAAAAATGAATAATATGCATCCCATAGGAATAAATAACTATATCTCGGGTGGGAATTCAAGCAAAGCAACAAATAAGCCATACTGCCAGACAATAGGATAAACTAATAAAGATCTCACATTTATGGAAAGCGGTAGGTACAAAGCATATTCATTTCCTTAATCAGAAATAGCTCTCCAGCCTTTGGAAAATTTATTTCAAATACAAAAGATAACCAACTTGTTTAAAGGTTACAATGCTGATAACAATTTATATTTTCTGTCTCTGGTGAAGTGGACTCTAACCCATGAAAGCTTATGTCTGAATATATTTGTCAGCCTTTAAGGTGCAACAGGAATCTATATTGTTTTGATTGAAACAGACCAACATAACTGCAGCTTTGGAATTTGGATTTGGATTACTCCGCTCTGCTCCCGCATAGTTTAATTCCTAGTAATGTCTTGTATAAGTTAAATGTGGACTCAAACATGAGAATAGCTTCTTAAGTGATCAATTGTTATACAGGATCCTCTTTCACTCCACATCAGCCTCCACAAGATCCTGCTTCTATTTAGTACCAGTTAGCCAATGCTGAAAAGTATTTAAAAGAAGAATCAGCATCAAAGAGCAAAGCCCTTAATCCCATCTGTGTACACAGGCATACCCAGTCACCAAAAGCAACTTGTCAATCAAGTGCATACCACCCAACATGCCCAAGTGAATGGGCCTGTTCCAATCTCGGATTTTGCTTTTTAAATCTCGATGAGAAATTCTACGTTAGACAACAGGCTGAGCCAAGCCTTCCTTAGCTCAGCATAAGATGATTAAAACCATGCTACCCAGGAAGAGAGAGATAATATGAAACACCAGAGGTTTACTAGGGGACAGAACTAGGAACTGATATGCAAAACCACTGTGAATGTTTAAATCATATCTGAGTCGCAGCAATCCAAGTGCAAATACTCTAATCATTCTGCATGCTGCAGGCAAGACAGCCTGCTGTAATGGGAGGCAGCTCTAGAAATAGTTATGAAGGCTAAGCCCTTATACTTGATAATTTTATATATATATGTATTACATCCGTGTGGAGAGAGAAAGAGAGAGAGGTAGTAATTCAGCAGGAACAATCTCTAAAAGTTAAGAGTGTTTCTAATTTTAAAAGCTCAGTATCATTCTCAGCTGTGATACAATATCCCCTCAAATATTCCTTCAAACCTCTCTTCAAAACCCACCTTTTCCACAAGGCCTTTGGCTTAACCCCATAATCTTCATTGTCAACTCCAACATAGAGAGAGCAATGTACAAAATAACAAAAAATTACCTTATACTCAGAAGACCAAGAATCTCTGCAAAATTTGACCTGTTTTATCAATACAGTTTTTTTTTACAAAAAATTCAAGGGTCATTACAATGAGGTTTGTAGATACAAGAAGAGAGGTTTTTAAGGAACATCCAAGCACCAAATGGGCAAATTAAAACCTGCTTATTTGTATTGATTTGTAATATCAGCTAACACAGCTCCCCCAAAACGTATGTGGCCTCATGTTATACTGCACAGTCTGGATAAATCCCTCTCCCCCCTGTCTAAAATAGTTATAAATTACTTGAGTATTCTTACTTGGCAAAAATGAATTACTGTATAGCACACCTGACAGTCAGTGACTTCTACAACTGACAGGAGAGCAGATAAGGAAACACATCTTGTGCCATTCAGTTCTATTTATGTCTATTCAGAAATGAGTCCTGATGAGCTCAATTGGTTTTACTCCCAGGTGAAGTACGTGCGTACTGGAACCACAATGCCCATTTCCCCAATAATTAATTCATGCTAAAGGTTGAGAACAGATCTTGCAATAATTCTAACTTCTTGTGTATGAGAAAGTTATTTATAAACTATATTAAGTTAAAGAAATCTGAATAGGAACTACAACTTGTATAAGTACAACAAAGTAATTCATTTTTAATTAACCGTGTTATGTTCCGAATTCATTTTCTAGGAAAACACTGACACAGAATGATTGAGAGGTTGGGCTGTTTTAGTGATCGTTCACACAAAGAGGGAAACTGGTTATTTCTAAAGAGACTCCTTGCATGAGTAAGGACTACTCATTCAAACAGGAAGGCTGCAAGTTCAAACCCTAAACATTTAGCAATGAACAAGTGTTTTGTCTCCCTCACTCCAGGCAGAAACCTCTCTGAACTTTATATCCCAGTGGAATTTGTATGCATGTTTGGCAGGGAAAGTGACAGAAAGGGAGCCCTGCCGCTAAGTCTCAGGGGTCAGTAGTGTGTGGAGGCTCAGCTCCAAAGGAAAGAAGGAATGTAACATGGAACCTCCAGAGGAGAAGGAAGGGGGGGGAGAGAGAGAGTTGTGGTGGGCAAAGAAATAATACAGGAAACTTAAAAGGGGAGGAGGGCACCATTAGGGGCTGCAAACCATTGTAGCAAGCCATAATGATTGAAAATAAGGACTGAAAAGTGTTTCACTAAGGAAAGAACCCACATTGCATCTTTACATGGGTCTTTAAGCAAGCATTCAATGCCAAGTATGTCCTTCAGCAGGTCACACACATTAAAAATATATTTCCAAGTAATATTGCTAAAATATGTTATCATAGTTGTACCAATTTATTATAATTGAAGCCCTCTGAAGGATTCAATCTAAACTATTGTACCCGAAATACCAATGGGATGTTAAGGTCAATGTGACCATTATTATTGATTTGTGTCATGAAAACATTTCTTCGCTGAAAGAAGCAGGTGACAAATGGACACAATGACAACTTCCAAGCCCCAAGAACAGTGATGTTTTGTGCCTCAAAATGCTGCATTTCCTGCAGCTACCATGATCAGAAATGTCTAGGAGAATAGGCTCTCAATGAATGTGGCAATCTCCTCAGCGGCAAACCATTTGCTACTGAAAGACATTTGATATGTTGCCTCTCACCTCCCAATCTCATAGTAGGATGCTTTCCAATCTTTGGTCTCAGCAGACTGGAATCAATTTGTCTCAGTTCAGGCATAACAACAACAACAATAGAGCCATAGATGCTGCATGCAATGCAACTATCAATACATTAGTCATTTAAAACTCCGCTATATATACCTGGGCTGGAGAGTTTGTGTGGGTGCACCTGTAAGCCATAAAAGACATCTGTTTCTTCCATGACTCAAATTAAAATTTCAATATGTATTTTTCTTTTTTAAAAAAAAAAAATCCCACTTAGAAACCAAAAACCTTAAGAACTTCAGCAACCTTCATTCCACTCCTAAGAAGATTATGTTAGGACCCTCACGCCAACAGTTTTATATAAAGAAGTGTTGGAGGGTGGGGGGAGAGAATGCAGAAACTGATGAAGCCACAGCAAAGAGGAGTTTAAAAATAGAAATTTGCTGCTGCCAACATTCGTACTGAAGTCGTAGCTATTTCAAACACAGATATAGGTGTAAACAATGGAGCACAACTAAATATGTTCCTCACTACTTCGTGTGATATTTCGAAACTTTGCACATATTAACAGTTCTCCAGCGAAGTGTTAACGCTAATATATTGTCCTGTTGGTCTTTTGCTTGTTTACAGTTGCTTAAGTGCTTCTTCAGCACTTAAGGAAAGGGTTTCTTAGGTATTGTTTAAAAAATGATAAAGGAGTTATCTCGGTCAGGCATTTTGGAACACATAGAGATATGGTACACACACAACTTCACCCCACCACTTCGGAAGGTGTAGTTGGCTAGGATCCGGAACAGCGCTTGATATGTGCCTAAGCCTCTGGGCGAGCGGGAGTCGGGGGAAGAGAGAACCTGCGCGCTGGCCAACTTCTCCCATCCGCCCCAACTAAAATGGGACCCCCCCTCCCCCCCAAACGTCCCCTCGACATCTGAGTAGCCCTGGGCAATGCAGATCGGCTGCACTATTTCTTTAATAAATAAATAAATAAACAAAAAACCCTAAGAACAACTGAAGTAGTATCGCTGCAGGTACTTGGAGTGGGACAAGTGCCAAAGCAGTCGCCCCCCCGGCAGGCAATCCGAATCAAGTTGCGAGGCGAGCGCCCGTCAGCCAGCCAGCCAGAGGCTGCACTCGCCCGCGGCGGAGGCTGCTGCTGCTGCTGCTACGACTGCCAGGTGCCTGCCTGCCTGCCTGCCCTGGCAGCCTACATGGGCGAGGGGCTCTCACTTACGTGTACTGCTGGGGAAAGCTGTAGCCATCCGCGGCGGGAGCCGAGAGGACGAGGCACAGGATTATTTGGCTGCACAGAGCCGGGACGATGCAAGATGCGCCGCAGGTCTGAGCGGAGAACGCCATTTTTCCATTAAAAATTCAGCGGCGGCACCAACTCTTCACCCTCTCCCCGGCGGCGGTGGCGCTGGGCTGCCAAAGACACCCTCCCCGCTCGGGCTGGGAACCTGCGAGGGGCTTCTCTGAGGGACCGGCGCCGCTGGATCTCCTCCGGCTACTCCAGAGAGGCGCAAGAGTCCAGTCAGTCAGCTATAAGCAAGTGGTGGCGGCCGCAGCCTCCTTCCCGCCCTCCGTCCCCACACTCAAATGCCACGAGCGGGGCAGCTCTCGGGAGGCTGAGGCGAGAGAGGAGGGGGTCGGGATAACGCGGCTGGGGCTCCCTACACAGCCAGCCAGGCGGGTGGCGGCGGCGGTGGCTGCTGCTGCTGCTGCTCGCTCCGGCCCTCACGCGGCGGGCTCGGCTCCGTTGTGGCAAACACTGAGCGAATACAAACTGCTACTTTCCCTCAAATAGGCGGCCAACCTGCCCAGCCTCCTCCCCTCGCATCCCTCCTCCTCCTCCCCCTCCTCTCCGCATCCCTCTCTTCCCGCCGCCCTCCCCTCGCTTCGGAACGCTCTCCATCCTCGGCAGCCACCACGGCGCATGCTCCCGAGACAGCCGGCGCCTGGCGAACCAGCGTCCTCTCAGCCTCTGGACCTTTCGCTGGGCCCAGGCGGCCCGAGCTGCTGCGCGCGCCCCCCGCCAAGCGTCACGCACTCGCCCTCGCCTGCTCGTGGCAGCAGGGGGGCTGGCGCGCTCGCGTGCCTTTGCCGCCAGGGCACGTGCGAGGCAGTCGGTGCAGCCACATTGGCCGGGTCCTGTTAAACTTGCGCTCCTCTTGACCCCGCAAGTGCTAGCGAAGCGGATTTCTGTCCCCCGCCCCCACCGCTTCCCTCTTCTACAACTGGTGCGTACCATTTACCCTAGCCTGGCAAACTCTCTCGGTGTGTAGGCAGTTTAATGCAGGTCACTCCGCTTGAATCTGCGCCCAGCTCTTCTCCCCCACCTCTCTAACGCAGGTAGCGCAACAATTATTGGTTGTTAGCCGCCCTGAGCCCGGTCTTGGCTGGGGAGGGCGCGGTATAAATAAATTATTATTATTATTATTATTATTATTATTATTATTATTATTATTATTATTACCCCAGGAGTACATCCACTGTTTTGGACCATGAAAGTTAACACCTGCCAATCAAACAGACTCATCAGCTGCGAGTTCCTCTAGGCTGCTATTATAGGAAATTAAATTGGGGGGGGCAGGAGAAATTCTGTACAGTGGTACCTCGGGTTACAGACACCACTAACCCAGAAATAGTACCTCAAGTTAAGAACTTTGCTTCAGGATGAGAACAGAAATTGCGATGCAGTGGTGCGGCAGCAGCGGGAGGCCCCACTAGCTAAAGTGGTGCTTCAGGTTAAGAAAAGTTTCACATTAAGAACAGACCTCCAGAACGAATTAAGTTCTTAACCCGAGGTACCACTGTACATAATTTGAGGCCGATCCCTGAGAAGGTACACCTCGGCAATTCGTCGGAGCTATACCATTTTAGGAGTGCCTTCTATTAAACTGAGTTTGGAAAACCCTCACCAAATTTAGAATTCGACGAGATTCCTGAAGCCTAGAGTTTGGTTTGGCTAGTTTTAATTTTTGAAACTGGTTACGAATTGAATTTTAACCAAACATGGACAGACAGAATCCTCCAGACCTCATGGTGACCAATCTCAAATATGTTCCTGGGTGTACTTTTGGCAGCTCCCCTCATAATGCATTAGTGAGAAAATACCAGGTTACCTGCTTCCACAGCAACTGGCAACATAATGCTCCAAAGGTTGCATGTACATCTTAACTTTGAGAAGTGTATTCTTCTACCATCTCAAATTTGTATTTTGAAATATACTGCAAATTTGCCTATTTTCCGATGTACCTTGTTAAAAATACCATTCTCAAATGCGACCCCCCCCCCCCCCGAATTTTAAAATGGAATATGGGGGGAATGTTGTGAAAGGTAGGAGTTGATTTTAGTGGGCAAACAGGTAGAAGGAACACAGTGAACGTTCTATTCCATACAGTCTAGCAACTATGCACAAAGAGTGCATAATCCCGCTGATTTAGTGGTACATGATTTTCAATGTACCCAACGTAGGACAACAGTTCTATGCATGATTCTGCTTAAATAGCTCCCAATAGGGCTTATTCCCTACTGTAGGTCACTGCAATCCTAAACACACTGTGGAGAGTAAGTTCCACTGAACACAGTAGAATTTACTTCCAAATAAGACTGCTTCAAGTTGTGCTGTTCAGCTGCAGTCCTATGAATACTTACCTGAGAGTAGTTTACATTGAAGTATGTGTGACTGAAGGTGCTTCTAGACCTGCTTATAGTGCATTCATCTTTACGAGACTAGGTGACATTGCATCAAAGCAAGAATTATCCCCCACTTTCCACTGCATTTTCCCATCATCCCAAAAAGTTCAATCTTTTGGCAAAGGGAGTTTGTTGTGAAAGACTACCCAACCAGCTATAATTGTGTGATGTCAATTTGCCAGTATGTGATTGAATCCCACCCCAAAATGGAAGTTCCCTCACTTCCAAATAGATATACATAGGATCAGGCTCTAACGTTGATTTAAAAGCTTTGTTATTTTCACCAATTACACATGTGTAATGCTGCAACTGATCTAAAAGCCTTGTTATTTTAGCCAATAAACAATGTAAATGGGCAAAGACACATAGCTTCACAGTAAGAAGCACATATATCCTACATATCTTGCTGATTTTCTAGTCCTGAAATGCTGCATTTATTAACACGACAGACTGGCTACTTTGATGAGATTTTCTCTGCTGGATTCATAATTTTAGGACTCTGTGGTAGAGATGGGAGGGAACAAGAAAAGGGGTTACCCAAGCTGAATATACAGCCATTTAGCACACATTTAAAACTGGACAAATACAAACTCTTCAGGACCATTAGTGTTTCCAGCACGAAAAGTAACTTAGAAGACTCAGTGCAAATTAATCCCATAGAGAGAGGGGAAAATAGCAATGTACCTATTTAATAGGTATAGTTGGAGGATATAAGAGTCATTTCACTGTGGCCTACCAAACAAACCCAGTACTCTAAGGGACTCCCCTTAAATGGTGCGGCCTCAAGAGTCTGCCCTACATATTGCCAGAGTCAAGTGTTGCTTCTGGAAATATATGTGTAATTTCTTAATTTTCTTTTCCTTTTTTTTTTGCGGGAGCTCAGCTGAAAGAGTAGAAGGATGACAATGCTCTATCTACAAATTACCGTATTTTTCCCTCTATTACACGCAGATTTTTTCTCCTAAAAAGTAAGGGGAAATGTCTGTGCGTGTTATTGAGCGAATGTGTGGTCCCTGGAGCTGACAAGCACGAGTGAAGGCAAAAATCAGGCAAATATCAAATCGTCCGGAGAAGGGAGGAAAGGAGGAAGCTGCTGCTTTCCTGCATTCTGCCTCAGGGTCTTACTGCCCACCTACTTCTGTTTCCTTACTGTGTTTGCTCAAACGGAACAAAGAGCAGAGAAAACCCCTCCCCTCCAGGCAAGCAGAGTGGAAAGCAGAGCGTCCCTCCTTCTAATTCCTCTCCGTGCGTCTGGGACTCGAAGGCAACATGCAGGTTGGGGGGGGGGGGAGAGAGAGCTGGTTGGCTTGTGGGGGGGGGGACTTTTGCCTTCCTTTCCTCCCTCCGGTAAAACCCCTCTCCTGCATTCTTAGCCAGCTGCTTCTCTGCACACCCCTCTCCTTGTCGCTTCTATGTTTTTCCTTCCCTCCCTACTTAAAACGTGGTTCCAATCATGGATCCACATGGATCCTCAGGATCTTTGCATTGAGTCACCCCAAATTCACCATCAGATCACATAGCAATGATCTGATGCAAAAACAGGGCTGCAATGGTGCAAAAACATGGTTACAAAGCACGGATCCACATGGATCCTCAGGATCTTTGCATTGGGTCACCCCAAATTCACCATCAGATCACATAGCATGTCCATGGCTACAGCCTGTACCAAAAAAATCACGCACCCACTGTTGCCTGGGGCTGCAATGGTGCAAAAACGTGGTTACAAAGCACGGATCCACATGGATCCTCAGGATCTTTGCATTGGGTCACCCCAAATTCACCATCAGATCACATAGCATGTCCATGGCTACAGCCTGCACCAAAAAAATCACGCACCCACTGTTGCCTGGGGCTGCAATGGTACAAAAACGTGGTTACAAAGCATGGATCCACATGGATCCTCAGGATCTTTGCATTGGGCTACCCCAAACTCACCGTCAAATCACATGTCTGTGGCCGCAGCATGAAGCACAAAAATGATACATCCACTGTTTCATTCAGAATTTTTTTTTCTTGTTTTCCTCCTCTAAAAACTATGTGCGTGTTATGGTCAGGTGCGTGTTATCGAGCGAAAAATACGGTAATGCTGTTTGTGTGAGTCAACAAAATGAGTGACAAAAAAAATCGCATTGGGTGGCATTTTCAAAATACTTTTGTGCTGGGCTGCCTTAAACATAACTTTTGTTTAGAGTGTTAAATCTTGCAGTATCCTGAGCTTCACTTGTCACACTGCATTGTATACTGAGTATATAAACACCATAGGCTTCTTCCACAGTGGAAGGTAGCTTGTATGAAGACAATGTGAAAGGTATTGTTTCTACTCATCATTTGGGCTCCATGTGATGTCATCATGTCAAACATTTGTAGAAGTTTTTTGAAACTTTTGTACTCCCTACAACAGGAGAACCCTTTGTTCCAAGTATCTAACAAAGTAAGCTACCCCAAATTCTCCTCATGGGTTCTTCTATTACTGGAGTCTACAATCACCTGTTCTGACCACTACAGAAGCTGACCACTTGCTGAAGCTGAAGGAAGCTGTGGTCCAAAATACCCTGGAGAGCAGTACATTGACTACCACTGCTCTACGCAGGCTCCACAGCAGCTCCTAATGCTTCTGTGCATGTACATCTTATACTAGTCACTCTGCGCATGAAAACTATAGTTGCCATGATTCAAGAGTGTCCTGGAATACATTAGGACTTTAAATCAGGCTTTGTTGCTTGTTATTTATATGATTAGATACTTTTATATGCATTGCTTTTAAATTGTTACCTGACCCAAGCCATTGAGGTGGGAGCAAGGCTAGAAATCAAACAAATTAAACTAACACATTACCTTCTTTGCCAGTCTTATTTTCATAGACCACTGGGATAACAACCACTTCATATACTAAAACTGGAAACACATTCCATAATATAGTGCGGCATATGGGGGCCATTATAATGCTTCAAATAATTTTAATATCAGTATGTGTTCATGTGTATTTTTAAGTACTTTAAAGTTATTTGGAAGACTTTTCTCTTTGTAACCTGTGTAGTCTAGAGTACCTGAGTATTATATTGTCCTGAACTCCTTTGCCTACTTCCTTGCAAGTCAGTATGTCAAGTCCCAAGTTCTACAGCCAGGAAACACGGTCCAGGGTCAATGCATGTATTTGAAGCCCAAATTCCAAAGGTTAGGAAACACACTCCAGAGTCAAACCCAAGGAACTGCCCTGCAGAGGTCCTAGAACATTCAAACCAAGGTCCATCAATGTGGGCAATTAATCAGACACAGCTATGCTTCCCTTTTATACCACCCATGCTGACTGTAGCATCTGAGCTTGATGAGGCATGTGACCCTCACCTGTTCTGAGCCTACTCCAGCTGAGGAATCACATACCTCCTCAAAGACCTAGCAAACCCCACCTGGCCACCTCGGGAGCTGGGCTGTGGGCCCTTGCCTGCCTTACAGCCTTTGGAGGCTGTAAAGGGTTGGATGTGTGCTAATAAATTGAGACTTAATCCAGAAAAAACTGAGGTGGCCCTGATCAGGAGAGAGATGAACCCTGGAATAGATATCAAAGTGTTAGTGATGACCTCCTCCCTTACCACTCTGCCTGTTGCCTAAGATCTGCTGAGTCCCTTCTCTATGCCTCACAGTGGGCTTCATTCAGAAGAAGGATTTCATGTAAGGAAAAATGTTTATAAGAGCTGTTTAGATGCCTTGTGGGCCTATTTATTTATTGCTTTTATATACCATCTGCCAAAGAACCCAAGACCATTTGCAACTTGAAATATTAACACAAATCATACAAAATATTATTTGGACAATTTTAGGAGCAGCTGGTGGTAGCTCCTTGTCTTCTGACTAAGGTATACAGGTCTCAAGCAGCCCTGGGGAAATTGGAGGGTAGGGCTGCCTCAACAGTTGCCTCAGCCCACCAAGAATTGCTTCAGGGGCTGATGGTAATTGTTCCCTGGCCTGGCTTCGGCCTTTCTTCAGGGCACACAGGTCTAAAGTAGCCTCAGGGAAGATGACAGTGGGGCTGCCCAACAGTTCTCTCAGGCGGCTGCTGATCCCTTCAATGGCTCTGTAATCCTTAGCCTGGGCTGCTTAATAAATGTTGACAAGCATCATGTTTTATATGCAAAAAGTCCTAGCTCTAAGACCCTCAAGAATTTCTGTCAGAATGAACAGTACTGGGCCAGGTGGACAAAGGACTAAATCCAATCTATGGTAAATCCTAGTCGGAGTGGACCACTTAAATCAGGGGTCAGCAAACTTTTTCAGCAGGGGGCCGGTCCACTGTCCCTCAGATCTTGTGGGGGGCCAGACTATATTTTTTTTTGGGGGGAATGAACAAATTCCTATGCCCCACAAATAATCCAGAGATGCATTTTAAATAAAAGCACACATTCTACTCATGTAAAAATATGCTGATTCCCAGACCGTCCACAGGCTGGATTTAGAAGGTGATTGGGCTGGATCTGGCCCCTAGGCCTTAGTTTGCCTACCCATGCATTAAATTAATGATCATGGCTAACTTTAGTCCATGAATTTCAAAGGATGTGCTCTGAGTAGGACAAGCTTCCTGCGTTCCTGTACAGTGGTACCTCGGGTTAAGAACTTAATTCATTCTGGAGGTCTGTTCTTAACCTGAAACTGTTCTTAACCTGAAGCACCACTTTAGCTAATGGGGCCTCCTGCTGCTACCATGCCGCCGGAGCATGATTTCTGTTCTCATCCTGAATCAAAGTTCTTAACCCAAGGTACTATTTCTGGGTTAGCGGAGTCTGTAACCTGAAGCGTATGTAACCTGAAACATATGTAACCCGAGGTACCACTGTAGTCTGAAAGGCAGATAAATAATCATGCAGACATGATTTTATATCCTATAGACATAGCCTTTCTTGACTGACTTTTTCTTAAGCTAAACTGTCCTTATAAACCTTTTGTTCTGTACATGAAATACATTCCATAGTCCTGCTCCGTTTTACTGCTCTTCTCTGGACATTTAGTAATCTTATTTGGGATGGCCTGAGCAGAATTGCTCAAAGATCTAATACTGTGGACAAATGCTATTGTCTGCATTATTTTCTACCTGTTGCCTAATAAATCCTACAATTGTATTTATCCATTTGAAGGCTGCAACATACTGAGCTGTTCCCCTTCCCCCAATGAGCTATTTAAAAGATTCCAATATCTATTTTCTTGAGCAGAAATGTTTTTAATTCACTTTATAGGCTCAACTAGTGTTATTTTCTGGTTATGCATCACCTTAATTTATCAACCTTGCATTTCATTTGCTATTTCATTGCCTCTTCTCCTACTGTTCTTCAGCAGTCTGTTTCTAATTACTTCACATCTAACCTATCCATGATTAGGACGAACTGAGAATTCTAAACAGGACTTCCAAACACAAAGGTCATGATCAAGTCATGCTTCAGCACATAGAATTTTGCTCTTAAATTTATTTATTTTTTGTTGTTGTTTTTTGCTAGCAACCAGTGTTCACTTTCTTGAGAGTAAATCCCTTTAAACTCAGTGGAACTTAACAGCCAAGTAAACATGCATGGGATCAATCTGAAAAAGACCCATTAATTTAAATGAGAGTTAAGCACTTAACTTAGACTGAACCATGACCAGAGGGGAAAGTAGCATAATCATTGATATGCAGAAAGGTTGTCCTATGGACTCACAAGTGTTCTTTTTTAAAGGACATTTGTCCATTCCAGCAGTTGGCCTCACCATCTTAATCTATGTGTGAATAAAATTGAGCACCATTTCATAGTTATTTATTGTTAGAAACAGTACTTATTTGGTGTGCATCCCATTGAATTCAATGGGGCTTACTTCCAAATTTGCATTCTTACCTGTGACTTTGACCCACTGAATACAATGTGACATATTACCAGGTAAATAAGGACAAGATTTGGCAATTAATCTCTGCTTCTTGTCCTCGGGAATAAAAATACAGTGATGACAGAATGCAAAAGTGTTCAAAGTCTGCTCTGGCATTCCCATGGGTCAGATTCACCATATGCCACTGTTACCAGATACTTTTACTTATTTATTTAATTTAAAAAAACTAGGCCAATGTCTTGCATTTTGAAGTAACTTTCAGAAATACAGTGGTACCTCGGAAGTCGAACGAAATCCGTTCCAGAAGTCCATTCGACTTCCAAAACATTCGGAAACCAAGGTACAGCTTCCAATTGGCTGCAGGAAACTTCTGCAGCCAATCAGAAACCACAGAAGCCCCATCGGACACTCGGCTTCCAAAGAACGTTTGCAAACCAGAACGATCGCTTCTGGGTTTGTGGTATTCAGGAGCCAAAACATACGAGTACCAAGGCGTTCGACAACCAAGGTACGACTGTACATGAAGGAAAGGCAGAACAGTCCTTGGTGAAACATTGCAACCAAATTACTATTTATGAAACCATGTCGAACATTTTGCCACGAAACAACACTAGAATAGCAGCACAAAGTTTGCCCATGGGGTGTACTACTAACAATTGCTCTGCATCAGAGTAATACAGAGGTAATGTGTAGGTAAGACAGAGCAGAGAAGCCAGCTCTGGGGCTTAGTTGTTTGTTTGCTTGTTTGTTCATAAAAATGTTTATATGATACTGTGTATCATAGCAGCTTACCAATATCAAAACCATAAAGGAAAACCATAAAATCTAAAACATGTTAAAAGCAAAATAATTAAAAACAAACATCAGCAGGTCACTGTAGGGGATGTGCTCTTCATTACTTGCCTTCTACCTGGCGGAATAGAAAAGTTTTCAGCAGGCATTTAAAAGTTGGCACAGAAGGTGCCCGCTGAATTTCTGTTGGAGGGGTGTTCCACAGGACTGGGTCAATGACATCAAAGGCTTGGTTTATTGCTGTCAAACGAGCCTCACCAACTCAAGGGACAAATTGTTTAAGAGGCACTTTTGCCTGCATTAGAATCTTTCTACATTTATTGTTGCTGCTTGCTGAGACTACACCAGATTTGGGAGGTTTCTCTTAGAAATCTTGCTGCATACTTCACTTGTATATTTATTTCAGTATTTTCTTACGTCAGTCACCCTCCTCTCCTGCCCTGCCCCACCCCCCAGTTAATCATTCAGCCTTTTGCACTTGTGGTTGTCAATGTTGCTAACTGGGTTACACTTTGTTTATTTTGAACTTGGCAGTCTAGGAGCAGACAATCTGCAGAAAAGGAACTGTTTGAAAGTAATCAAAAATATGTTGGAGGGAGGACTGAAGGGATTAGTTAGAATATATGACAGGGAACATGCTGGTTTACACCTGCTTGTTTCTAGATTAGCCCTGACATTGCACGCAGCCAGAATCCATTGCCCAGGCTGCAAATGTGAATTAATGCATCAGAGGGTTTCATATACTATCATCTTTACCCAGACAGCTATACATGCAAACTTTGTAAATTTATGGCCAATCAGTGCAAACATCCGTTACCAGCATAAAAACTATATTGGATAGAGGCATGTTACTGACACACACACACACACAAACACCTTGAGGCTCTTCTTACACAGGGCTAAGGAAGTACTGGCATTTATTTCTGTTTCTCCAGAAGATCCATCTTTCATGGTTTCCATTGAGTATGTGGAGTGGAAGACTGAAAACACTTCTACGGAGGTTGGTTAATGCCTGTTTGGCGAATCCTTCTTGGGTGGTGCAGGATAAGTGAAAGGGGGGCATAACATTCTAGAGAAGGATAGGGAACGAAGTGAAATATACTCGGAGTCAAGTGTGGATTTCATGCTCTTTATTCAGCTCATGGTGGTGAGGAATGGAAGTTTCCCCAAAATATATGCTTTATATACATTATTTACATAATGGGCCGCATGTGATTGGCTAATTCCTGGATTCTCCTGTAGGCCAATCAGGTTGCGGATTCACTTCCACCTGGAGCTGGATTGGGTGGCTCCTGCGGAACAATCATACTGCTGCATTGTTCTAGGACAAATCAGACTGCTGCATTCTGAATCCTATTGTTCTAGGACCAATCAGACTGCTGCATTTGGATCCTATTCAACTCAGTACATAACACCAAGGAAGGCAGAACTGCCTGAGAGAGAAATTAGGCAGTTTGCTGGAACAATTGCAGTTTCTGGACCATTTTTAAAGGTTGATCTATATTACAACAATCTAACCAAGAGGTTACCAGAGCACTGGTAATTGTCACAAAGGTATCTCCATCCATGTGTATCTGGGCTTATCTAAGAGCAGAACTAAGGCAGAAGTGGCCCCTGCAGTGAGGTGGAGCTGCAGAGCCCCTCTTCTGACACTTGCATCGCTGCTGCTTACCTGAACAGGGATGGGGCAGTGGCAAGGTCATGGCCATGTGGTGGTGATGGTGGGGCCTGTGCAGCAACCATACAGCCCCAGTGTCAATTCCAGCCTGCCCCAGCTCTGTCCAGGCAAGTGACAGTGTGGCCCCAGGGTCTGCAGGGTGGCTCCAGCACATGTTGCACTACTGAGCTAAGAGCGTATCAGAAATCAAGGGCCGATTCAAATGTTCCTTTTTACCCTTGGTTGCTTGGAGAAACTCCTGCATGGGATTAGGTTGTCACACAACAAAAGAAAACTTGAGCCAGAGGTCTCTGGTGTGAGACCTGCAGGTACACATGAATCCAAGGAGGCCGTCTCTAGTAGCTGGGGACGGGACAGGGTCTGCTCCATCCCCTTCTCCCTATCCTGAAATTAGGCTGGAAAGGAGCAGCCGGTTGACGCCCATAGCGCAGGTTGCAGTGTGTGGAGTGTGTGTGGTGCCCATGAAACTTTCTCCAAATTGCCACTATGTCCAGGTGCCCAAGGCTGGCAACCCCTTAGCTCATAAATAATGTAAGCTTACCTTTTTAATCTAGCAATTAAATATGCATAAATATGCGTATGGTTCTGAAGCAAGAGACCTTTGTTAATGTTTTAAAATTATTCATGCATGCTTTAGGGTAGGCATCATCTCAGAAGAGGTAGCCCTTCTTACCTGTAAGCTGCTTTGAGTCCCTGTCAGGGAAAAAGGTGGGCTATAAATAAGTAATACAATAATAATAACCCCATCCTTTGTAATGTCACTCTGAAGAAGAGGCACACCACTTGCGGTATTTATAAATATTAATATTAGTACTTTTATTTTTAAAAATAAGAATTTCTAATCAGCTCACCTTTTTAGCAAATTTAAACAATGTTTATTAATTCATCTAATCAATTCATTGATTAAACATTGCATTGTGGCAGATCTGTTCATGGAAGTGATAACACCGCATGCATTGTACCAAGTGTGCCACCCACTCATGTGCAGAACCTGCATGCCTATCCTGGTACACCCATTGGCAGACTCAGTGGGACTTATTTCCAAAACAGCCTCTCAAGGACTGAGCTTTAAGTTGTTATATGTAACAATAGAGTAACTTTATTGAGGTGTCCTAGATTTAGAACAGGATTTGCCCCTGTGGCTAAGATTTAATTATGTGTTTATTTGGATTTTTAACCTGTCCTATTTCCAAAGGCTCAGGGTGAGCGATACCAATTAGAAACAAGCAGCTAAAATACTTGCATGTATAATAATATGTACTTTAAAAAATAAATAAAAAATCAGCTACTAAAAAAACCCAGTTCTACCCAATTGCAGCCATAAGATGAAATGCCCTCAAAATAAGGTTTTGTATAGCTTCCAGCGCTTGCAAGTATACCTACTGCAATCTCTTATGCAAGTTCAGCTACTGAGTGAGAGTATGGGAAATGGTGGCTGACATACCACTAAAGTGAGACAAATAAGAACAGGAGGTAATTAAGAGAAAACAGATGATAATGGCTAATGCATAATGTGACTTTGGAAGCTTCCTCGTCTTTATCCAAGTATTCTTCAGCTTGAAAGGCTCAGCTGGTGATGTATGCTCATATGCATACATCACCATCAACCAAAATGGTCAAAGGCCTGGAAACGATGCCTTATGAGGAACGGCTAAGGGAGCTGGGCATGTTTAGCCTGGAGAAGAGGAGGTTAAGGAGTGATATGATAGCCATGTTCAAATATATAAAAGGATGTCACATAGAGGAGGGAGAAAGGTTGTTTTCTGCTGCTCCAGAGAAGCGGACACGGAGCAATGGATCCAAACTACAAGAAAGAAGATTCCACCTAAACATTAGGAAGAACTTCCTGACAGTAAGAGCTGTTCCACACTTGAATTTGCTGCCAAGGAGTGTGGTGGAGTCTCCTTCTTTGGAGGTCTTTAAGCAGAGGCTTGACAACCATATGTCAGGAGTGCTCTGATGGTGTTTCCTGCTTGGCAGGGGGTTGGACTCGATAGCCCTTGTGGTCTCTTCCAACTCTATGATTCTATGATTCTATGCATACTCCATAGTTAACCTATGGATTTTGCTACCACAAGATTAGTGACCATAGTTCCCCTTGGTTATTTGTTTGATTGTCAATACCTAGTGCTTGTCCAGAGCTTATCCAGTGATAGGCACTGACTTTCAGCCCTTGCTCAGGTGGACAAAAGAAGCATGTGGGGAAGAAGCAGGCCTTGGGTTGTTGTCATTGTGGTGATAATGGTGAATCAAGCCTGAAGACAACTGAGGAGTTAGCATGGAAGAGAAGGTGGGTCCTCATCAGCTACCTACCCCATATTCCCCATATTGTCAAGCAATGACTCAGATGCCAATGCCAAAGCTTTTACTGAACAGCATTGGTGATAGAGGTGGTTTGGAAAGCAGAACAGATGAACAACAAATTGGCAGTTCCCCACTGCTGCATTCTCACTGTTGCGATGTTGGCTTCATAAATGCATAACTGTCCACTGAGCAAGTTACAAAGGTTCCACTAAAACAAGAGCAATAATAGCTAGATGCATGCTAGTCACTGCTGATATCCCTGCTGTAGGTCTCATTTGTGGTCTGCATTTTGCTGGGTATGAGAAATTATCTTGCTTTTGCAACTCTTGGAGGGCTGCCTGGAAAGAGTCATGGAAGATGCACAGGGACAGTAATAAGTCATTGTCAGGAGTTGCAACAGAGCAAGCAAGGGAGTGAAAGTGGTGTCCATGCCTAGGTGCTGTTGCCTCAGCTTCCTTCCACCATTGGTGGAACTTCTGCTGTTCACATCGGGGGATCTACCTGTTGGTGAAGAGAGTGGGGCCAGTAATACAGATGTCAATGCAGTTTAGGTAAAAAGGTAAAGATTAAGGACCCTTGGATGGTTAAGGCCAGTCAAAGGCGACTGTGGGGTTGTGGCACTCATCTCGCTTTCAGGCTGAGGGAGCCAGTGTTTGTCCACAGACAGCTTTCAGGGTCATGTGGCCAGCAGGACTAAACCACTTCTGGCACAAGGGAACACCGTGATGGAAACCAGAGCGCACAGAAATGCTGTTTACCTTCCCGCCACAGTGGTACCTATCTACTTGCACTGGTGTGCTTTTGAACTGCTAGGTTGGCAGGAGCTGAGACAGAGCAACGGGAGCTCACCACTGTCATGGGAATTTGAACTGCCAACCTTCTGATCAGCAAGTCCAAGAGGCTCAGCGGTTTAGACCACAGTGCCATCCATGTTTAAGCAGTTTAAGCTGCTGGAGAGAAGTGGGTGTTTCTGCAATATCCTGAGTCTGGACATCTGAGGAAGAGTACCTGAAAAGGTTCTGAGAATAAAAGCATCCACCCTGAAATTACATATGATAAGGCAAGATGTGAATATGTCACTATTCACACTAGTAAAACCCTGACGCCAATGTACCATCTCCAGTGCAGTGAATAACACTGCATTCTTAACCCTCGTTACCTAGGATTAAATCCTACTGAATCTGATAGGACTTACTTCTGCATAGATGTGGTTAGGATTTTGCTACTAGGCTCCTAAGGCTCTATAGTTTAATAATAATAATAATAATAATAATAATAATAATAATAATAATAGGTAATTTCTTGTACCTAGCACATCTGACTGGGTTGCCCCAACCTTTATTGGCAGCTGGATCATACGATTACATGATTTGCCTGTAAATATACACTGTACAAGGAAAATTAATAAAATATTAAATTGCCAGAAAGATATAAAGCCTGTAAACTAAAAAAAATCTAATTTTAAAAACTGTCTGACAATAAGATAGCATCTAAATAGAGTGTTTTTATTGAAATGCAATAAAAAAACTGCATCCATTTGATAGGTTACATACAGTGAATATGTTTTTTTCTTCCCCCTCACCTCAGGTCTTTCTGACATTCTCCAGCTATTTACTCCACCATACTGTTATGAAGAAAAGAAGTCTCTAAGCAGCAAAATGATTCAAAGGCCTAGGAGACTGCCAGAGAGAAAAAGGGTATTTTCTGAATCAGTTCCCCATGAAATCACTGAAACTAGATTTGTCCTGGGGGATAACAGAATGGATCATTAGGTGCTTCAGAAAGTTCATACTGGATTTTGACACCACCCTGCAAGCAAAAAATATCAGCATTTTAAGCAGATAAATAAAAACACAGCAGTCCATTTTAACTAGAAAAAAATGCAGTGAGTGAAGGTGGGAAGAATTTCTTAGGAGGAAAAAAATACTGGCTTCAAAAAAATACAAAGGAAAGAAAGGTCTGAAAATTGTCCTTTCCTCCTCTGGTGATTTAATCACATATGAAAACTGTATAAATCAAAACTCCCCCTTTTCTCTCAAGTATAAATTAGCTCATAATTAGGCCATTGGACAAAATTTCCAGTTAAAATGAAATGCATCTTATTAATAGGTTGGAATATCTTTTGTGAGTATAAAGGCTAAATCATTTGTCTCATGCAAGTCCATCAGGGACCCAATTTTAGCCTCATTCTCAGTGGTTTGACCCTAGTAACTCCCATTACTTTCTCCTGCTTCCCATGAGTACAGGTTAGCAGAGGCTCCTGCCACCAGCATTCAAGTTCTCGGCAGGGCAGAGAAAGCTATGGAGAATGCCACCATATTGCAATTTTCATCCACAGGACTGTACTTTGGCAAGTTATTCCCGTGATGAAAACTGTCAAGTGGGGAGTCATTTATATCTCCATCTACTTACAAGACATGCATGGCCACACTGAGAATCAGGAAATGCCTTAGTCTATCTGTGTCTGGTATGAATAGGCACTGATATAAACCATTTTATTTTATTTTTCACCGAAGTAACTTGCAGGAGCACTAAGATTAAACTGTAGTGTAGAAAACGGACCTCTCGTTTCCTCATTACCCGTACAAGATTTGGTTTTATCAGTTCCTTCACTGGATGGTTTCAGAGCAGATATTCACTTAGGAAATGCATGTGGTGTCTTTATATACATAAATAGATGAAGTCTGCCTCCAGGCTAGAGGCTTTAGTGTACTTAAGAGTGGAGCACACTCTGTTCATGCTTTGCTCATCCTCTTCCACTCCAGAGAAGCTCACTGCCTCAGGTGGTATTCTAAGTTGCCTGCAAAACTTGTATTAGCCAAAGCATCAATATAGAACTCGGTAGTGGCACCTGCCCTGTGGAACGCCCTCCCATCAGATGTCAAAAAGATAAACAACTACCCGACATTTAGAAGACATCTGAAGGCAGCCCTATTTAGGGAAGTTTTTAATGTGTGACATTATAATGTATTTTAAATCTTTGTTGGAAGTCGCCCAGAGTGGCTGGGGAAACCCAGCCAGATGGGCGGGATACAAAATTATTATTATTATTATTATTATTATTATTATTATTATTATTATTATCATCATCATCATCATCATCATCATCATGAGATGTACAGCTTGTAGGACACAATTTATATTAAGTACCCAGCAACTGTATTTTGTTTTAAGCTGTTGCCATGCTCTTGTTTGGCCATCTGAATGACAGCCATTCTGCCTGTTAGATAGAGTGAGATAAGAACATTAGCATTTCAGGTCTGGAGTTTAAAGGCTCTATGAAAAGCTGAGGAACAAAGGAAACCTTGCTGCCTTTTTCTGTGGCTGCAGGATAAATATCCCATCACAATGGGAACACTTGAAAGGTATTAATAACATTATGACTTTTTATGATAATGTTAATTACTCCATCTTTTCTCTAAGAAACTTAGGGCAGCATTCAGGTGTGCTATCCCATTTTATTTTTACAATAATTCTAAAGTTGGGGTGGGGAACCTCCAGTCTGCATGCCAAATCTTGGCCCACCGGGGTATCTGATTTGGCCTGCAAGACATTTTCACCCAAACCACACCCACCTGTGAGTGGGTGTTTTCCTCAGATAATGGGTACAGAGAGCAGGTATCAATTCTCCAATGGTTGCAGCCTGCAGTTCCCCAAAGGGAACTGGCATGCACAACCAAAGCAGTAAGATTTAACCCCCCACTCATCAGTCAATGAACTGGGCGTTAAATCCTGCTTAGATCCCTGCAGGGAACATGATGGTGACCCCTCTACACACACCTTGTGAGCCAATTTTAACTAGCTGGCAAGATTACCCAATTATCAGCCACCTGATGTCATTATTAGCCTGCGGGATAAAGGCTAAAAAGGTCTGGTCGGCTAGACCCAAAAAGAATCTCTAGGTGGTAGATTAGGTTGAAGCAAAGCAACTGCCCCCAATGTCCTACCTTGAGTTTCATGGTTCAGCAGAGACTTACGTTCTCCCCAATCTCAAACTGAAGATTTCCCAGTCTAAGGGCTCATCCACACTGTTGCATGTCTCGTGCCTAGAAAGCATGGGTGCAGACTGTTTCCCACTTGACCTGCTCTGGGATAACCCACTCTTCAGTGCTAAATCAGAACAAACTTCAATACAGAGAAACCCCAAACTTCTGTTTGCTCTAACTGAGCACTAAAGAGCAGTTTTCTGGGGGGTGGGAGCAGCGGAAGAAGAGGAAATGTGGATAAGCCCGAAGTCCAACACTGTGGGTGGTATTCAACTACATTTTACTCAGAGTAGACCCACTGAAATTAATGAACACGACTAAGGTCCATTAATTTCAGTGGATATACACTGAGTAAAATGTAGTTGAATACCACCGTGCATTAACTACATTTCACACTAAGGGAGGAATTCAACATTGCATTGTTATGAATGTTCCATCAGCGCAAACATTTCAGGTTGCCAGATGGAACAACCTCCCCTATCTTCCCTATGTGCTGTTCTGGGGGTTCTCTTCACACACACACCTGCAAGCACTGACTGAGGGGCACAGCTGAGGAGAGGCAGGGAGGCCCTGTTGTACTAGTAAGACCCATTGCATGGGCTCCTACTAGTGCAGCTGCTTAGTTTAATCCAGGCCTAAGACTGCAGTCCTATAAACAAGTGGAGTAGTCTCACTCAACACAGTGGGGCTTACCTTTGAGTATAGGATTGCACAGCATGTATTTAAGGTTTTAATAATTTGAGGCCCAGTGAAAATGTTACTTTGTCTAGGTATATAGTGAATACTGGACTTCAGAAAATCCTCCTACTAATTAAAGTTATGCCTGAAGACTTTAACATTTGGTTAAGGGATCTTTTGAGAAGCTGATTCCTTCTCTTTTCAAATTCCTGCAGAGCAAAACATATTTATGCATAAAAAGGAGGTTGCTTTTGCTGAATAATTTTTTTAAAAATGGGTGTTGCTGCAGCATGGCCCAGTGTAACTGACTTTATAACCCTCAGTGGAGTTCATAAAGCACAACTAATTTCATACTAGCGACTATAAATGACCTTATGTTACTCCTTAGTCACGATTCAGGCAAAACAAGATCTGTGTTAAACAAAATCAGCCTAATAGTTTAAAAGTGAATAACTGGATCATAGGCTGCACAAACCAAACTGCAGGGTAAAAAATAAGATGTTGAATTATCTGAGCACTCTTCAAACCCAATTTAAATTTCATCCACTGCTGAGACTTCCGCTTACCAGCATCATAACTAATAACAGAAATGTTGCTGAAACATCAGTTTCACAAGGAGCCCATTAAGAGAATGAGAAAACAGAGACATCATACAAGAGAAACAACTTTTTTTTTAACAGCAAACTGTATAAACCCCTTGCATAAATGAACAAGGAGTGTGTGTAGAAATGATAGCAATGCAGTGAACTGGCTGTTTCAAAGCCTGCTCAGTAACTAAGACGGCATATTTTTTTAATATACTGGACTGAAAAC
The DNA here is from genome assembly GCF_027172205.1 of Podarcis raffonei. NCBI lineage: Eukaryota > Metazoa > Chordata > Lepidosauria > Squamata > Lacertidae > Podarcis > Podarcis raffonei. The sequence goes on from NC_070603.1 coordinate 73,399,184, forward strand.
TAGGAATGAATTCCCAAAACCAGTGTTGCTCTAGCAAGTAACTAGTTGTTGGATGGCCAGAGGTTTAAGTGCAAAAGTATCAAACAAGGGATCTTGTGCTTAACTGAGCCATCTGCAATCAGTTTTGGTAAGAAGACTTGATAGTTACTTCCATGTAGCCACCAGCTGGATCTTTAAAATTGTTGGGAGGAATTAAACACTGCATTCTTCTGATTGTTCTTTCAGTGCAAGCATTTCTGCTTGCCAGGCAGTACAATCTCTACTTTTCTCCCCCCAAGTGGTGTTCTGGGGCTTCTCCTGATCTTCTAGAGGAGATTGGGGGGGCTCAGGGGACACACAAGGGAGGAGAGGAAGGGAAGCCCTGCTGAGCTAGTGGAAGCCCTTAGTTGTTACCCAACTAAGAGTAGATCTAATTAAATTAGTGGACTTTAGTGGGTCTCCTCTGAGTATCTTAGCTGGATATCACCCGAAAACTATAATCCAGGCATAGGCAAACTCAGCCCTCCAGATGTTTTGGGACTACAACTCCCATCATCCCTGACTACTGGTCCTGTTAGCTAGGGATGATGGGAGTTGTAGTTCCAAAACATCTGGAGGGCCGAGTTTGCCTATGCCTGCTATAATCCCTCTTCTCTGGAGACAAACAACCAGTTAAGGATCAACAAGAGTATATGTATGCCTGCAGCTGAGGAACTACGCCTGTGTCTTCAACAAAATACCATTTGTTTATTGTATACCAATGTACATTGTCATCCCTTTGCATTGTGCTCACAGATTATTGCTCCGTTATTCCCATGCATCTTTGAAGCAGGTGGAGGTGGTGACATTGCATCCAGCATTGTGCAGAGGCTAAGGTCCATGCACAGGACCAACAGCCAGACACAGATGTGAGAGAGATAAATGGAGCTATATAAGCCTCATGCCCACCTGTTCCCTGTTGGCACAGTTTACATTTCATTTTGCACTTCTCCACCAACCCTGGATGCAGTGCAACGTTAGCCTTGGGCCAAGTTGCAATTTCTCCCATTAATCTGCGTTTGTTGTTTGTTTGTTTGTTTGTTGTTGTCCCCCCCCCCTACTCTGTAGCCTCCAGTTGCAGGCAAGGCAGTTAACAAAAGTAGGGGTGGTGCCTGTTGGATAGGTTAGGCTGGGAACTGCAGGGGTTGAGAGATAGAAGAAGAAGAAGAAGAAGAAGAAGAAGAAGAAGAAGAAGAAGAGAGTGAACCATAATGGATGAGCACCTTGAGGCACAAAAGAAGTGAAGGGGCATCCTATAGACCTGCAACACACATCTTGGGAATTTAGGAAGTGGTGAATGAAACCCCTTTGTGATTTGCAGTCATCGCATTTACAGAGCTTTGGGGTGTGGAGAATGGCAAGCACAGCTCCCTCAGCAAAAACGTTAAGCATGGCCAGAAAAAGTCAGCATAACTACTCAGATGAGGAGCAAATTTTACTAAATATTGGGGGTAGGGGGAGAAGATTGCTAATTTCAAATGGGTGATGGTTCATTGGGAATGCATTAGGAAATGGAAGAGTTAACCCCAGCATGCCACTGTTTCCAGTTGCAGGGCCTGACATATCAGGTCCTAAATTAAGAGGCAAACCATAGGTAGCCACCCAGGAACAAAATCTGGCCATGTGCACAGGGTAGGAAGTGTAAATTAACATTAAGTCACCTTTTTATTCAAGGTGCAGCCCTCCTTAGGCTTGGAGCACTCCAATATGGCCCCCCCATGCGTAAGAAGATTGGAGACCCCCGCTTTAAAACCACTGCAGGGTGAGGATTTCAACTGCTTCATCTGTAGTTTAGCAAAGATCTTATGACTTATGTCCATTTAAAACCAGACTATATGGGATTCTTCTTTGAATGCTTGGAGTTGCATTCTTTTGCTCTAAGCATTATTACAAATTTACTGAAATGCACAGAGAAACTGAACTGGAGAAAGTTCTACATAGGGTAAAAATTTGCTAGTTGTAATTAAACGAAGCCAAAGCATTTTTCCTTATATTTAACACTCAATATAAAAAAAGTGCCACAGAGTTTTGTTTACCCAAAGGGCCTCCAATTTTTCAGCCCATTACTCAAACGTACTTAATGATTTCTCAATCAGAAATCTATTATGGGTTAAGGAACTGGTGTTTCCCTGCCTCCTCCTCCTACCCACAGTCTTTTCATGCTAATGCCCTAAGCAAATATTGCTGGGGATTGCATCCTGCAATTTTTAGCAATATCTTTATTTTCCTCTTTGCAGTGCTGGGGTGCAGTCACCTAGGATGAGTTGAAATGGTAGGGGCTGTGTTGAGGGCATTACACTTACTATTATTGTTGCTAATTGGTTGTCTTACACACCATTAACAATAAGGTCCCCGGGTGGGTTACAATATAACAATATACGGTAATATTAAAATCAGTTAAAACAAATTACTAAAAATGACTATAATGGACTTTCCCTTCTGCTCTTCAGAGAAAGCAGTAAAAATACCATTGGGATGTATTCAACTTAGTACTAAGGAGAATGTTTCATCGGTGCAAGGATTTACAATTGTGCAACAGAACATGCTCCCCATCTCCTCTCCCTGTGCCCTCTCCAAATATGTTCCGGGGTTTCCCCTTACCCTCTAGAGCAGATTTGGGGACAGGATGGGGGAAGGAGAGGGGGAAATCCCATTGCGAAACCTCATTCTATGATTCATGCATTTATAAGTATGCTGTGCAATAGCACCCAGGTTCCTGCATACATGGTGGCAAGGCTCTCTGCATTTGGGACAAATGTAGAGGCTACAAAAACTATGCTCACTACTTTTTTTGCTTTATGGAATGCCATTGGAGCATTCCATTTCTTGTTCTTCCTTTTTGCTTGGAATCCCATTTTAGGAGCCCAACATTTCCTCCTCAAAGTTGGGATCAACTTGCCTCTTCCCCCTATTTAAAACCCATTTGATATTGCTCCAGCAAATTAAATGCTCTAGTTAATCTTCAGAATACATAAAAGAATTCCACATACAAAAAAGTTGAAAGGATCAGGGGCTCAGAATGCAAAAGATAAAATCCGAGAAAGTAATATAAGAAAGTGCTAAATGTACAAAATAACCACCATGTAAACCAAATTAGATTGCTGTTTTGAGATTGCTTTTGATATATGAAAATTTCTTTCAAAACAGTCTGAACAAAATGGGACCTAATTTTTGGAGAAAGACTATCGTTCCCTTCTCCTTCCACCATGTTGCAAGTGATGGTGGTGAGCTTTGAAGAGGGTGGAGATGCAAGTAACTGAGGGCAGGGCATGGATGGCAGCCTTTGCCTTATGTGGACAAGCCAATCTGAGGCCTTTCTAAGCTCTTGCTACTCAGTGGGGCACCCATTTGCCATCTCCATTGACATTGCAGGGAAAGACTGGTTAGTTAGTTAGTTAGTTAGTTAGTCACACACACATACACACCCACACCCACACCGGGGGCAGGGAGCAGAAATATCTCCTTTCCATCCCTATTTAGATTTGTCAAATGTGTTTAAAATATTGTCCTGAATCAGAAAGTAGTAGTCCCCCACCTCCTGCAGTGTAATGTATAGGAAAATACCTAGGGTGTTGGGTTTCATGTCTGTGGTCAACTTGAATAGACTACAACAGGCAGAGGCATGGTAGGATATGGGATAGAAGGATTAAGAAGCATGTAAAAAATGAAGAGGTCTTCTCCTGACAACTCATAGCTTTCTGGAAACATGGGTGACACAAAAGTGACCAGATCATCTACCCAAGGATCCATGGTGTGGCCAGGCTTCACTCTACACATCCCTGAGATGTGTCGACTGTGAATCTGAGCCAGGAAAGGTGAGGTGATCCAGGATCACCCAGATGTTGGACAACTCATCAATGTATCCTAAGAGAATAGCAATCTATACTGTTTGACTGGCAGTTAGGTAAACTGATAAATAAGGATTTTTATTCCGTTATTATCATTCTTATTATAAATAAGAATTATGTGTGGAATCTTACCATGCAAACCTTTTTTCTTTTCTTTTTTAAATAAAAAAATCTGTTCAAAAAACCACGAAGAAACCACCTTCGCCATCTTTGGATACATCTCTTGATATACTTAAGTTGTCAATCTGCAGAGGATGAGAGGGGAGGGTTCTCAGTGTCTTCAACTGCTGAACTGAGTGAGTGGAATATCTCAGATACGTTGCAAATATGCTGGCACATTCAAGTGCCACCTGATTCTATCTACTTATTTTGTATGGTAGTAAGTGTAGGCACCTCTAATACTGATATTTACACATGAATGATTTATTGTACAGGTGTCACTTCCTTACAGAAAATTATTTATGTGCTGTATATACAGTGTCACAAATTATGAGTACACACAATGTCTATTAAGCTGTGAATACATCTCACTGGAATCCCTATTTGGCAGTGCATCTATGTTGGTTGTTCATATGGGCAAACAGATGTATGTGAATTTTTCTACATAAGATGGCACGTATAAGCAGAGAAGTGACATCCGTCTAAGCACTTGTTATGTTTGGGGAGCCTTAATTATGCCTCAAGTAAATAAATGCTTTAAATAAGTAAGGAAAAAAGTGCATTGTCGGGCCTCGCTCCCAAATTCTCCATTTAATCTGTCTCCAGCCCTTCCTAATTGGAAATAAGGTTTATTCCCCTAACTTATGTAGATTTCCAAAGTTAAATCTTCAGTGACATAGAGTGCTGTCACAGTAGCATTAAGTGCTTAGAGAACAATTGTTCTTGAAAGACTTTCATTTTTCCAACTTTCTGCTTCCAGAGAAAGCTGGGGAAATAAATGAAAACACTGCAGGCTAAACAAACCTTGGAGTTTTGAAGAGGGACCATTTCAAAAGGAGAAGCAACAGTCCAAAGCAATGCCTAGTACCATGACAAATAATTTTTTGAGTTTCCCAGTACCATATTTCTGCACGATAATAGGAATTTGCCTTATGAAAAGCCCTGTGCCTAACAGTTAAATAGCTCCTAAGAGGAATAACTCCTGAACTGTCAAATGTAATTCGGGGGGCGGGGGGAGAGAGACCCTTTCTATTTAATAAAAAAGGAGACAGGTTCAATTAGTAAGAAATATTCCATATAAATGAGATTATTTTAAAAGCACTTGTAATGTTATCAAACATTCTCAGTAAATGAGCAGCTGTCAAACAGCACCATTTGTATCATATTACTCCCTCTCCCTTTTAAAAATTCCATTTTGTACTTGGTCACTTATTCTGTGTGTGCCAAAATCCAGAGTCACAACTCAATCATCATTCCTCATTCACACAGGGAAATATTTGCCTGGTTAATTGTTGAGTAAAGTCGTCCCTGTATGTTGTAGAGGCACACTTTGCTGAAGCTAAGCAGGTCTTGTCTCAGTCAGTCCCTGAATGGAGAGCCTAGAAACCACATGCATAACTCATTGGGTTCAATGACAGAAGAAAGGTGGGATATAAATGTAAAAAAATAAATAGAAATTAATATTTCAAATATTTATTTACTTATTTTTAAAAACGTAAGAAGAGCCTATGGTTCATCTTGTCCAGCATCATGTCCTCAGAGGTCAACCAGATGCCAGTGAGAATTCTGCAAGCAGGTGGGAGCACAAGAGCACTCTTCCTTCCTGTGGCTTCCAGGAACTGGTATTCAGAAGCATTGCTGCCTCTGACCATGGAAGTGGAGCATAACCCTCACGGCTAACAGCCATCGATAGCCTTATCACTTCTGAAGAAATTAAAATTACATGTCTACACAGAAGGAGCTCCAATCACATTAAGACTGTTTCTATAGAGCTTCTCTAGGCTTAAGAGCTTCAAAGTTCTGTGGCCCTTGAGCTGCTCCCACAGTCCTAAAACTAACACCTGGGGGTTAATAATAATAATAATTTTATTATTTATACCCCGCCCATCTGGCTGGACCTCCTCGGCAACTCTGGCAGGGTCCCAACAGAATATTAAAAACATGAGAAAACATCAAAAACCTCCCTAAATAAGGTTGCCTACAGATGTCTTCTAAAAGTCAGGTAGTTGTTTATTTCCTTGACATCTGATGGGAGGGCATTCCACAGGGTTGGCGCCACTACCAAGAAGGCCCTCTGCCTGGTTCCCTGTAACCTCACTTCTTGCCATGAGGGAACTGCCAGAAGGCCCTCGGAGCTGGACTTCAGTGTCTGGGCTGAACAATGGGGGTGGAGACGTTGCTTCAAGTATACTGCAAAGTTCTGGTATACTGTGCGGGTATACTGCAAAGTTCAGGTTCTGCAAAGTCATGTTTGAGACTGCCTCTGCTATATCTTTCAGATAGGTTGTTGGACAATGACATGGGTGGCACACCAACAAGACCCCTCTTCTGCTTCTCTGGCCCAACACCACTTGCCTCTGACTCCCAGATGGACTGATTTCCTGGTGAGAGAGATGGAATGGTTATGGTTGGTGGTTACCCTCCTGCCTGATCTGGAGGACCCTCCTGAGTAGACAGATGAAGAAAGATTACAGTGGTACCAGACTACAGACTCCGCTAACCCAGAAATAGTACCTCGGGTTAAGAACTTTGCTTCAGGATAAGAACAGAAATCGCGTGGTGGTGGTGCAGCGGCAGCGGGAGTCCCCATTAGCTAAAGTGGTATCTCAAGTTAAGAACAGTTTCAGGTTAAGAATGGACCTCCGGAACGAATTAAGTTCTTAACCCGAGGTACCACTGTAGTTAAGATTATCTGAACCAGTCAGGAGTGATAGACAGAAAGTTACTCCTCCTTCAGTAACTACCTGTAGCTCGTTGTTTTTGGGGTTTTTTCGTCTGTCCTGCTCCTTCTCCAAGTCGGTCAGTGCTAATTTTCAATCTCATGATGACCGCATGTAAACTTATACTCAGATCAGCTTTGTTTACCAGGAGGAGTAATAAACCTTGGGCTTACCGGTATTTACTGTATTCTTTTAAACAGAAGTCTGACCAGACTATTTATTACTGCACTTCACTGCAATATATATACACCAAACACCAACAAATGGAAGAGCTTCTCTCTTTCTCTCTGGCAATATCAGCCAGAAGTGCATTATGAAGTGGGGATTCTGCACAGGAGGAAGCAAAAAGCCTTTTTAGAAAATCTGAATCAGCCAGAGCAGATTTGCCATTAACTGTGTTAGAATGTAGACTGCACTGCATCCTGTTGCAACCAGTAGAGCCACCACACTCCAGATGTCCTTCGGTTGAAGCCTTGCATTCTTTTAAAGACTTTTTGTTAAGTGACAAGATTTGTTCACTGTTTTACAAACCATTCAGGGGGACTCAAGAGCTTCCCGCCTATTGTACACACAGCTTGGCCTCTCAGGAAGGTGTTCTAAAAGCATTTATGTCGACACAGCCACCCAGAAGACAAAACTGCTGAATTGATGCTGCAAGTGCTTTAGATGTGCTGTCACAATTGTCAATTATGGTGCCAAGCTCTCTGTGATCAGGGGTTCTCTAACCATCAAGCTATGAAATCTCAAGGCTTGTTAGAGAGCCAGCAGCTGGAATAGATGCAGTTGCCAATATGAATAACCAAAGGTAATTAATCACAGGCCTCTAAGTAATCAAAACAAAAAAGGAATATATATAGCACCAAATTTGTTATCTTTCAGTTCCTGCAAATTGACACATTTTCAAACCTTGTAGGGTTGGACTACTTAAAAGCCCACTTCAAATGTAAGGGAAGACTCCACAATTTTTAAATTATTTTTGCATACCCAAAATTTGAGTCTGAGGTGACCATTTGAGTTCTTTCATCAGACTTGGAATGAGCCCTATGCCTGTGTTCTCCTCTCTCAGCCTTGCTTCTTCCTTTCCCTTCTCGCTGCACATGTTTAGTTTCAGCATTAATATCCTGACTTGTGGAACCACAGTTTCCGGTAAAACCATGTCACAGGAAACACCCAACTTAGCAAGCTGTGGTTTAAGGGTTTCCTCCAAACTAGGCCATCACATCTGTTGTGATATTCTGGCTTGTAAGCAGCATTCAAACCACATTTCCTCAGTTCAAAAGTCCCTGGAAATTGTGGTGCAACAAGTCAGGAGATTGACATTAATACTGGCAGTGTACACAGAAGAGTGAGCCACCTTGTTAGAAAGTTCATTCCCAGTCCAATAAGACATGATTTATGAGATTATGATGTCTGGACCCAGTCAATATTAATTTGGAATTATAGGGTGTTAGTGCAAAGACTTCTGCCTGCACAATGGAAGCTCCTCTCCCTTCTCTCCCTGTGTGTCCCCTAAATCTCTCTGGGTCCCCCCCCCAACTCTCTGGAGCAAACACAGGAGCACTCAGAGAGAGGAAAGGGGGGGAATGTTCCATTGCACAGCCAAAAAGAATATTTTCAATGAACAGAACTAGGAACATAGGAAGCTGCATTTTATTGAGTTGGACCATTGGTCCATCTAGCTCCATATTGTCTACATTGAGTGGAAGGGGCTCTCCAAGGTTTCAGATGGAGAGTCTCTCCCACTCCTACCTGGAAATGCCAGGGATCAAACCTGAAACCTTCTACATGCCAAGTGCTCCTCCCCTGAGCTATAGCCCTTCCCCTCTAACTACTTTGCTGGATACATATTTTCAGAAACCTCTCTGGCCAGTATAGACTCTCCTCCCTGAAAGAGAGGGGAGTGGTTGTGGGCGGGAGCCCGAGCACCGCCCAGCAGGGGGCGTTGCCCCCTGCCTCCAGCTCTCCTGGCTGGCACTCACGCCCCCCCGATGGCCACCCAACCAGGTGCCGTGGAGGGGGCGTGTTCAGCAGCCTTTTGCTGCAGTGCACATGGGAGCAATGGTACTGCTTTGAAGTGTTCCAGATCCATTTCCTGTTCTCCCAATGAGCAGGGCAGCTGTGGACAAAATTGCAAAGAAGTACAATACTGATTTAGTCCTTAGTCCTAGAATCTAGTAAGCCTTTAAGCCCAACAGTCGGAATCGCATAATTTCAATGCTTTAACCATATTAGGGAACATGTATAGTTAGTAAACAAATTGCTAGTTTTGTGAGAAATAACACTTCACTGAAGTGGATAATGCTTTGGCCAAGAGCTCACCTTTGGGAATCTTCTAGAACATGTTGCATATGTAGCAGTTCTGTCTAGCTACAGTGAAACTGAAACCTGACATTTACAGTATCAGATAGAATTGTTCTGGAATGTCCTGGCTGTGTCTGTTGTACAACAGTTTTGGAAATCTGTAGGAGAGTATCCCACCAATCTCTTGTCATTCTAACAATCTTGTTATCAACTAACAATCAAAAATGCTAAAATTTTAGCTACATTGGCAACAGGATGTTGGCTAGAAGCAACTGGTTTTCTGAAGCTAAAACGTACAATTTTGTTCTAGGAGTTACTTGATCACAATATAGAACTATTTGTTTATTCCTTATGATTTTTACACATGATGAAAACGTATACTCAAGCAGATATTCTTATAATCACTGTACTATACTATGATACAGTGCATAATGAACATCCACATTCAGTTAGTCTGTGTGCCTCACGTACTTGGGCATAGAGCTGGACACAGTTGCCCAATCATCCCGCTTACCTAAGGAGAAGATTGACACCCTTAAGGAAATAATTCATACTACCCTTGCACTAACAAAAATCACCCTCAGACAGATACAATCCCTGTTAGGTCATTTCAATTTTGCTGGTAGAGTGGTTTTCCCCGCCTAGCCAGGCTTTCAGTGGGTCTCAAGCACCCACACCACAGGTTCCGTCTTCCAAAGACAGTTAAGGCCGACCTAGAGGTTTGGGTGACATTTTTGGAACACTACAATGGAGTATCCCTATGGCAGGATGTTCTTAACTTGTCCTCAGATTTTCAGGTCCATTCAGATGCGGCAGGGTCCCTGGGCTTTGGCTTGTATTTCAGGGACCGATGGGGCGCGCAACGTTGGCCAACGGGGTGGCAGGGCAAGGGCATCACGCGGGATCTCACTTTTCTCGAGTTTTTTCCAATAGTAGTGGCCGTGCATATCTGGTCGGAGGAGTTTCGAAATCGCCGGGTGTGCTTCAGAACCGACAACCTGGCAGTGGTGAACATACTGGCGAGACAGTCATCCCGATCTGCAAGGGTCTCCTCCCTTCTGCGATGTCTCGCTTCCGGTCGCTGGCACCTGGAGCACAGCTGTTGCCCAAACCCTTTCCGGAGCACCTGTGGAACGTTGGAGACGCAAAGTCATTAAGGGAGTATTAGCGTCTGTCGCACCCTCCACTCTCAGGTCTTACAAGAGGGCCTGGTGCGATTTCTTGGGCTTCAGGTCTGGGACATCTGGGCTTTCGCCTAACGTGCCGCCCACCACTGACTACATTCTGCAATACCTTTCACACCTCAATGACAGGACGTGCGCCTAAAACCTTAAAATACATGCCATTAGCTGCCATTAGCTTCTTCGCTAGGGCCACGTTCTCCTCCGATCCATGCAGTGACTTCCTGATCCGCAGAGCTATCGAGGGCTGGGGCAGGTTACGCGGGATCTCACCTTTCTTGAGTTCTTTCCAATAGTGGTGGCCGTTCACATCTGGACGGAAGAGTTTCGAGATCACCGCGTGTGCTTCAGGACCGACAACCTGGCGGTGGTGAACATTCTAGCCAGGCAGTCATCTCGGTCTGAGTGGGTCTCCTCCCTTCTGCGGGCGTTCGTCCTCCGGTGCCTTGAGTACAACATAATATTTTCAGCCAAATTCTTACCCGGAGCCAATAATGACATAGCCGATGCCTTGTCTTGATTTCAGATACCTCGCTTCCGGTCGCTTGCACCTGGAGCACAACTGTTGCCCGAACCCTTTCCGGAGTACCTGTGGAACGTTGGAGACGCAAAGTGATACAGGGAGTATTAGCGTCCGTGGCACCTTCCACTCTCAGGTCCTACAAGAAGGCCTGGTGTGATTTCCTTGGTTTCAGGTCTGGGTTATCTGGGCTCTCACATAACGTACCTCCTACCACTGACGATGTCTTGCAGTACCTTCCCATCTCGATGATCTGGGACGTGCTCCTAAACCTTAAAGATTCACGTAGCCGCCATCAGCTTCTTTTCAAAAGCTACATTTGCTCATGACCCGTGTAGTGACTTCTTGATCCGTAGAGCCATTGAGGGTTGGGGCAGGTTGCAACCTCCCAGGGCCGAGAGCCGTAAGCCGATTTCTTACGGGTTGTTATCTCAGATACGCATAAAACTCAGGTCAATTTGCTGGTCTAGGTTCGAGGCACGTCTCTTTTCCGCAGCATACGCTATCGCCTTTTTTTGGCGCGCTCAGAGTTGGTGAGGTGGTGTTTGAAGTTGGTGCACGAGGTTCAGCACGCGGCCTCCTGTGCGAGGACGTGCAGTTGTCCGAAACTACCGTGACAGTGCGTCTACGTCAGTCCAAGACTGATCAGGCGGGTAAGGGTGTCCTAGTTAAGCTCACGGCGTCGGCACAGCAGGGCCCATGCCCGGTAAAGGACACTAGGAGGTACCTCTACCTCAGACCGCCCGGCCCGGGTCCGTTTCTGGTCCACGAAGATGGGTCACCCTTGTTGAGGCACCAATTCACCAGAGTGCTTCGCAAGGCTATTGAGGCTTGTGGTCTATCCTCCCAGGAGTACGCTGCGCACTCCTTTAGAATTGGCGCCGCAACCACGGCTGCGCACCTGGGGTTACCGGCGGACAGGATCAAAGAGATGGGCCGGTGGAAATCCAATGCTTATAAGTCTTATATTCGCTAGTATGCGACCTGCCGCTTTACCCTACTTACCCGCCTTTTCTTTCTGTCTTTTACCCCCAGTTATGCTCAGAAGAAGCGTGTGGATTTGCGGCCACAGTATAGTTCATTGGGCCCGCGTACAAGCGGTGAGCTGCGGTCTTGCATCCAATCTTGGCCTTCCACATGGTGTTTGAGTTTCCTGGTTTTCGAGAAGAGGCATGCGTTGGGAGGAGCTGATGCCATTGCTGTGGGAGAAAGTAGCCAAGTTCGGCCCTCCCGACATCCTTGTGATTCATTTGGGGGAGTATGACCTTGCTAACAGAAGGAGTGTGGACTTGTTGTGGAGCATAAAAAGAGACTTGAATGCATTTGCAGCCTTGTGTCCCAGAACGACAGTGTTCTGGTCCTCCTTCCTGAAAAGAACTGTTTGGCGCGGTGCGCAAAGCTGTATGGCCATTGAAAGAACCAGGAAACTCGTAAACCGGGCGGTAGCCCGTTGAGTGCGCTTTATGTATGGCCAAGTCATTTATCATGACCGTATCCGGATCGGCGACCAAGCTTTATACCGGAATGACGGTGTCCACCTATCGGATTTGGGGAACGACATTTAGTTAGCTAGTGTCATCAAAAGTATCTGGGTATTGGCGGCGAGCCTTTGGCTCGGGTGGCGGTTAGGCATTGGAATAATGTGTTGTGTGTCGAAGTGCTAGGTGTGGCCATCGCCTATGCCTTCAATTTTTAGGGGTATTCCGTTAAAGGAATCTGGCGGTCGTGTATTCTGTCCGATGCCTGCTTGGCGGGAGGCCATGGCACGACCCTCGGTGACAGCAGGGGTGAGCCTATAGTTGGATTAGCATCAACAGGCTCCACCTACTGGTGAATAAACCCACTTGTTTCGATCCAATGCCTAAGCCAATACCTTTTCATTGCTGTAATCAATAAAGTTGTGGCCTTTTCTAGCCCATCAACCTTATATCACTTGTCCTTGTGTCTTCATTTCACTTCGCGGGGGTCGGGTCCTCGAACCACAACCTAGATTGCTGCTGTATCATGTTCATCAATTGATTATTTTAAAATTATATGGGTAACCAATTCCAACAGCACCTTCCCACACATAACTCTCCTTTATAAAGTAAATCCATTAACACAAAATCTTGGAAGAAGCCTTAAGAAATAATATCTGGCAATAAAAACCTTTCCCTCATCTTCTAACCTTCCCTTCTCCCATTTTCTCTCTCTGACTCCGTTTTTTCACTTTGTTTTATATGGCAAGAAAGTCAGATGCCATCAGCACAGCGCACTCAAATCAACCTTTCTGATCTCTCTTTCCATTAAATGAACATTGCATACCTGCCATTATAACCTGCTCTATTATTATTATTATTTCCCTTATTTATCACAGGGAGCCTGCAGGGAGAAAGCTTTTGTTATCAATGAATGCGAGGCACAAAGCAACCTGCACTTATCTTATTAATTACTCCAGCGACTTCCCAAATCCTATCACTTGACTTGCTATTAATCAGCTATTACAGCTGAGGCTGCATGCTGAACAGCTTCTGTTCACAGAACCACAGCTCTTACAACTGCTGATTTTGCCCATAGGAGACACTTTCTGAAAAGCTTGCCGATTTGGGCCTTGTCACACCTCACGAATGAGGTGGTAGAACACTGAGGCGATAGGATGGTTTGTACTACTTTAGATTGCAGGTGGGATGCCACTTTTTGGATTGCTTCCCTATATGAAAAACTTCACGAAAACAGAAATCTAGCACAACAGGTTAGAGCATTTCTCTTTAATGTGCCATGTATTCTTTTTACTTGCAGGAATCTTTTTACATGTGGAATCAAATGTTATCTCTCTCCTGCAGTCTGAAGTGGTCCAATCCACCACTTTGTGCTTCTGTCACTTCATTCTTCTGCATGTGTAGACTGAGCCTTGGGTGGGAATCTAAATACCTAACTTAAGGAGGTGGCAGAACAATGAGGGCACCGCTTGTCACCTGTGAATGGGGTGACAAACAGGAGGTGTCTGTTTCACCTGCTGCTACACTGCAGGCAGGGAGTCGCATTTTTTGAATGTCCCTCTACATTTATTTTATTTATTACAAATATTAAAAATATTTCCACTGTACCGTTTTATATGGCTTTTCTTTTTTTCTTTTTTTAGAATAATTTTTATTCAGTTTTCCATTTTAACAATCCAATCAAATCACATTAAATATTCCAAATTATACAAATACATATCATAAAGTCCAAATATTTTGCCAAATTATAAATTTTTGTTGGGGCTTCCCATGCTTCAAGTTCAGTGGGGTCCAATCATCTTATGGTTCTACTGCCTTGAGTTTCCAATAGTTTCTTCTTTAAATCTTCCTGCTGTTGTCCTTCTTTCTTTCATAGTTTTATATGGCTTTTCCCATGATTTTATATTTGTGGATGTTCTCGTGCTTTAAATTATATTCCTGTGATGTGGGGACTAACAGATGGACAATGAAAGTGGATCCTATAAGCCCTTATGTTTGCAAAGAGACTTATGCCTCAAGGATAAATGCCCACAATCCATTGCTCAATAGTCTGAAGATCTTACTGTCCTTTCCACATCTGAGCATATATCTTATGATCATCAATCTCATCTGGATATCCATTTGGACATATGGACTATCTATATTAATATGTACAGTATGTTTAAATTAGTATTGATGGATTCTTCTTGCTGGTGTGTTCTCTACTGGCAGAGTCTAGCAGAAAACCCCCAATTGCTAGATCCTTAGTGGCTCTCTCACTGCTGTTGCTTTACAGCATCAAGGCCAGATTGAATCACTGTGCCAGCTTGGAGCTGGCTCAGGGACTGGGCCCAATTGTCCTGTTCCCTGCCCTTCTGCCCACCTTCTGCTGTGAGCCCCAGGAGTGACAGGCTGCAGATGTGGCAGCGGTTTCACTGTTCTGCAAATCCCAGCTGGTGAGAGTGTTTGGGTTTTGAAGTCATCTTAACATTTAAAAATCCCAAGGCTGTGTGCAAATAATAAAACATAAATAAACAGCATAAAAGTGACATAAAGTACAGTCCCACACTTTCCAAAATACCTGAAATAGTCCCCGGAAATAGAAAGCTAGCTTGACAGAGAACCTTTCTGGGCCAGCTGCCAAAGAGCAAGCCAGTCAGTAAATCACACAATTTAAAAACGGAGTTAACTCTTTATTAGCGGATTTAAATCTTCCCAGATTTGGCTGAGTGTCAGGCCTAATGAGCACAGTAGCTTATGCCCTGTAAGTTCTTCCTGGAATAGGCTCCAGGAAATCAGTTGCCAAAAGTCCCCACCTCCCTACAGCCATCTATATCTCTCCAGGGTTTCTTGCATGCAATCAGAGACCGCACATGTGTGCAGCCTGATTCATACCTCTCCTGGTTCTAGGAGTCGGGGGTAGTGCTTGCACAGCAGGTGGGGGGGGAGACACCTGTGGGTCTTCACCAGCCTGACTCATCTCTGCTTCTTAACCTCTTCACTCACCTACTTCAGCTTTTGCCTCTGATTCTTGACTTCTCTCTGCCACAGAAGCTCCCTACTCACTGAGCCCTGTTACCCTTCAGCCTCCGACACCTCCTCTTCCCAGTCCTCTCCCTCTTCTCCCTGTGACTACTCATTGCTATCCCACAATGACTCTGCGCCTTCTTCCATTGGTGCTTCCACAGCTCGTTCCTCCCACCATTCTTCTGTGTCCAACCAATCCATGACGCCATAATCTCTCTGCCTGGTATGCTTGTTTTCTAAATGCAGGGAGTTTTGACAAGGAGGAGCATTCAGAAATGTTACAGCACACATTGTACTGCAATGTGAAATAGTGCTCTTCTAGCATCTCATTCTGCTGCATCTGTAGATCAAGCCTTAGTCATGTCTCTTCCTCAGCACTCCTAGAAATTGGACTTGCACCGATACAAGAGCAAGATGCTTTGCCAGTAGGTTTGCCCAGCAGGATTCCTGTGACATTAGTATCACAGAGAAAGTTAGCAGGTGAATGTTTTCCCTAGCATGGAGATGGAAGGAATGATGAAAGTTTCATCTGCTAAATTTGTGCAGATCACTTACCACTGACATTCTATCAGAAAAAATGGTTGACCAATGTGAACTTGTAAGGAAGACATTGCCTTCTAAAAAATGGCTAAGCTCCTATGCTCAATATTTACTGTGCTTAGTAAATTTATGAACTGTATAAATAAATTATGATTACCTTTTTCTAATATATTTGTGGCTCATCATATCCCATGTCGATCCATATAAAGAAGTAGTAAAGAAACATATTTCTCCTTGTTATCCTACACAGTCATAGTGATTACAAGAAGTGCTGCCGGGCACATTTCTCATGATTCCAGTGAGTCTCATAATTTTCAGGGTTTTAGTGTGTGATAAAATCATGGGAGTCAGAACTCTTGTGAATACAAATCCCCATCTTTTTATATTCAGATTTCCTTTGAGAGGTATGTTTGAAATCAGGAGAAAAATAATTTTTTAGAGAAACCCCTGAGATTTCAAATGTTAACAAAAATTATTCTGCATGCAAATTATGCTGCATGCAAATCAAGAGGAATCCAAAGTCCTTACTGAGTTTTTTTAAATGACTTACGCATAGTGTATTAATAATAAATGGAGGAATTAATAGTGAATAGAGACAAATGAACGCATAATAAGACTTCCTTCAAGAATTAAGTGCAGGTTTTATCCCTAAGTAACTAGGACAGGATTAACCATAAAGCATAAAAATAATTTGCATATAATTTTAATTATCAGAACCCCCTTCCAAACATTCCCCCCACCTGTTTCACAAACTCTTTTCAGATCTGTCCTCTCACTGTAGCTCTTTCTCCCCAAGTGTTCCTCACTGTTTTGTAAATCAAAGTAACATATCCACATGACAAAGAATCGTTACACGAAATGGGCCAGTATCAGTACACTTGTTTGCTTGTCCCTAATGTACATGATGAGTTAAAGTGGTGTTAAATGGCTTTGAAACGAGTGCAGAGAGAGTAGCTGAAGGGCTGACACATACTGGACATGTCATTCATCAAGGATGTCAGGACTTGAGGGAGAGGGTGGCAAAGCTGTGACAGTTTGTGATGACAATGAAGGCTGAGGGCATCAGCTGAAAACTGTCCTCTCTCTTGTATTTCTTCCCCTCAGCGAACACACACTGCGGGATGTGTGTGCGTGCACTTAACTCTTCCCACATCTACTGATCCACTCCTGAAAATGCCCTCTTGGCAGTTTTTGCCATGGCTGGCTATTTCTTGTCTTTGAAACTTTTAAAAACAGATGGGGAGGGTGGCATTTGCAGGGCAGAATTGGTAGCTGAGAGAATAGCAAAACACACCTTTCTATACACTGATTTCCCCCGGCTAATGCCCCTTCCTCACTAGGATCCTGAGACAAGCCCTGCCCTGAGAAGCCTGGTTTGACTCATAATGCATAGGTATATATTATTTGTCTGTTTGGTGTATGCAACCAAGTGATGATAATAAAAACAGCATAATAAAACACACATAATACATAAAACATACATGCCCATATTCCAGGTCACATGGTTAATCTCTCATGCTTTCCTGTGCTGGGAAGCGTTAAGAGAAAACTTAGCTGTGTTGATCATAACAGAAATAGCCGTGCTAGACAGCAGGCACTTAATTTTGTTGATATCATTAAGTGGCAAAGGGTTCCACTACCTTGCCAGTACAATGGTGCAGGCAGCACACCAGATTCTATCCTATTCTATCTATCCAGATTCTATTCTATCCAGATTCTATTCTATCCAGATTCTATTCTAGGCCGTAGATTCTATGGGAGGCCATGAAGTGAAGGAGAGTCACGCATCTCCAAGGCAGAACCATTGTCCAACAAAGGAGGCAGAGTAGAAGAGAGGTGGACTGAAGGCAGAGACTCACAAACACATGGTTCATCTCCAGCCCTTGCTGAAGCAAATGGGTCACTTTGAGCTCTCCATGGTGCTGAACATCTCACCTGCCTACATAATGGGTTCATTCCTGAGCACACAATGAAAGCACACAATGCTGTTTCTCTGTTGTCGCCGTTGTCGTTGTTGTTTAATTTTTTGTGATATACAGATGACATCAGAAAACTTGGTATACTTGTTTGTGTAACATTATTCTTGTTTATAAAACCCAATAGAAAATAAAACAAAGAAGTGCATTGACAGGGGGGACAGAGATAAGTTTAAAGTAAAAACAGATGAGGGTTTATTTATGATTGCATACCAATCTATATCATATATGCTGTTTTTGGTATGTTGAATATGTTTTCTAGAAAGCTGGTACAGAAATATTTTAAATAACAGAAATAAATATTTAATCATGTACATTTAAAATAAAACAGTCAAACAATCATAATAAGATACTGTTTGTTTCAACTCAAAAAAAGTAATGGGAAAAGTCAAACCTGTTGCACTTGTTAAAGTTGAACTAGCTTTTTAAAATATTTTTTATTGAGTTTTACATTGATTAATTATATACATTTTCCATTCTTTCTTCAAAATATGTTAACTTATACATGAATGTAAACCAAAATAAATCAATACTTCTTCACAAGTGACTTCCCACCACCTTATTGCTCCTTCTTACTTCTTCCTTATCTTTTTAACTGTATTGTTTTCCTTATTTCACTTCTTTTACATAATATATGTTATCTAGAATTATGAAAATGCATGAAGAATACATGTAAAAATGTCATTTACTACATTAGGATATAACATGCAGATATAACTTCAAATCAATGGGTGGTATCCAACTGTGTTTTACTCAGAGTAGACCTATTGAAATTAATGGCCTAACTTAGTCATGTTTATTAATTTCAGTAGGTCTATGCCAGGCATAGGCAAACTCCGGCCCTCCAGATGTTTGGGACTACAATTTCCATCATCCCTAGCTAAGAGGACCAGGGGTCAGGGATGATGGGAATTGTAGTCCCAAATATCTTGAGGGACAGAGTTTGCCTATGCCTGGTCTATGCCAAGTAAAACTTAGTTTAATACTTAGTACCCAATAGAATTTTCTGAAACTTTGTGCTTTCATATGAGGAATATATGCACACATCAAAACTGACAGTTGCTTTTGAAATTTGCACACATCATGGTAAAAAGGGTGTTCTTGAGATTGCTTGCAGTCTTAGACTTTTTGCAGTCACATTTCAGCAGCTTGTAGCATGCATCCTATATATTTTAGAAGTTGTGGCCGCTTCAGTTGAAATAGCTACCATTTCAACTACCATTGAAGTTCATGGGGAGAAGGGTTCACACCGACTACATTCACCTGCTTGTCCCCAGCTATGGCCCTGGCAAAAGGCATTGTGTGTTCCTTTCAATGTTACCCTTCTGCCTCTGGAGACAATTATTTTATGCATATATTTGTAAAATAGTTTCAATTTTGCCCTATCTGCATTGCCAAGTTCACTTGTGATAATATCCTGATAGATGGCAGATCACTCAAGAGTGAACAAGGTGTCACTGTAAATTGAACTTCATGGGCATGAAAATGAACTGAAGGCTGTTGCAGCCTAATCGATGCCCATCCATGTCTTTCATTGCAATTTTTCATTGAAGGTTAGAATGCTCTCACAACCTGGGGAAGCACAGCATCTTTCCAAAAGCCTCATACTTGACCTTTCATATGACATCTACATATGTTGTTGTTGTTTAGTCATCTTAGTTGTGTTCGACTCTCTGTGACCCCGTGAACCAGAGGATGCCTTGGAAACTCTCACTTTCTTCTCAAAGCTTCTCCTTTTTTTATGTCCATGGAGTTTTCTTGGCAAAATACTGGAGTGGTTTGCCAGTTCCTTCTCCAGGTGGATCACATTTAGTCTAAACTCTCAGCTATGACCTGTCCGTCTTGGGTGGCCCTGCATGGCATAGCTCATAGCTTCTCTGAGTTACTCAAGCCCCTTTGCCATGACAAGTCAGTGATCCATGAAGGGGATCTACATGTGTAGTGAACCTTATATAGGGCATGACCAGTTGGGCAATGAGTGAGTGGCTGAGTGTGACTGATTAGCAGGCAAACGGGAGAGTACGTTAAGGAGGGAGAGAAATTACAGCTGAAGTGCTGGAGTTATGAACATTTGAGAACTTAGAAGGGATTTACGAAAGAGTGACTACGGAGTTATATAATTTTACTTATAGCATATTATGTTAGGATATTTCCGTTCCACCTTAAAAGGGAGCAGGCTGTGAGTCACAGAGCCTGCGTATTTCCTGTTTCACAGGATGTTTCTGTTGTGTCTTAGCTTTCGTTTTTTTTGTTGCCTGAGCATACCAAAGCAGGCAGTCATGTTTTTTCTTTGTTCTGACCAACGCTGAATAAACTTGTAAATATGCTCTCCTGCTGTGCATCTTTCGCTGTGTGAATTTTGCTGATAGAGTGTGCACCAGCCTAAGAATGTGGCAATCTATTTCTGAGGCTTCGTGTCGCTAATTGCTGATACTGCCTGTCTACGGGAGGTCGATGGATCGTCCGGCAGCCGGCAGCCGGCTTGGGGGCTATGATGGACTTTGCCTCCCTGGCAGTATCCCAACATATTATTCTGTCATTATTAAGTTGCAGTTATTAAATATTTAAGTATGATTGTTGTTGTTGTTAAGCATTTTTTGTATCGCTGGTTCGCTCCAAAATATCCCAGAAATAAATCTTACCCCTGTAAGAGTCTAGGACTACAGAATTCATTCTAAGCAGAAACCATGTGGATGCCCCCCTCTCTCACACACACACAGTTTTTTTAAAAACCAATTCAAAACATTGACCACAAGTTACGTATGTAGATGACTATTTGACATAAGAAAATAGCTGGCCACTTTGTGGGATAACAATATCAGAATCACTAGTATATATTGAAATGTTTTTGAAACCATATTCCTCAGGTGAAGAGACATTCTGTTTTCTGCTTCATTTTGGCCCATCCAGGCTGCTTCGGTCAGTGAAATCTGCCCTATCTTGGACACAGTTGTTACTAGGAGTTGTCACTAGCAGAATACATACAAGGAAATCTATGTGAAAGTCTCAAGGCTCCAAAATTGCTCTTCTCATAAAATCCTGACAGTTCTTTGGAATAATGCAGACTGCAAATTCTTGCTCTCGGTTCAAGCACCTTCTCCCTCTCTTATATGTTACATCATCATCATCATCATCATCATCATCATCATCATCATAACCCCACCCATCACTTCAGGTTATTGTATTTAACTCATTCAAAGCCGATTAGTTAAAAAAAGATACTGATGTAAGAAAAGCTAAAAATATAATAATGCTTGAGTGTGCTTGATATGCATGGCTTCAAAATATAGATCAAGGTTTGGTAATTACACTGACTTTCCTAAAGTGCAAAAAGCAAGCCTCACCTTTTTCCTGACAGCTGTTCTGCTGGGATAAATATTATTCGTGAGTCATATACATGTCAATCATTTTCATCACCTGAGGATCTGTATGCACTTTACAAACAGGGATAAATTAAAACTCATACCCTTGCTGGTAGGTAGGCAAATAAGTAATAATGTCCCTACTTTAAGAGACAAGAGCAGGGCATTGAAAAGAAAAGTCATTTTTTTCATGCTTATGAAGCAAATGCCAGAATAAAGAACACGGCAGAATTCTGGTGATCTGTTCTGACTGTTACTCATAACTCCACATGAATGTATTCTATCATGCTGGTCTTGCCGACCATGACTGCAGACAAAATACTGGAGAGAACCCTCAAGACTGACCTGATAGTGCAGGTCATGAGTATGGTTTTTTTTAACAACTTGTAATTGATAACTGTCATTTATTTGGTGAGAGGGAGCTAAGGAACACAGAAGGAACATGGGAAGTTGCCCTATACCAAGTCACGCCATACCATTTAACTCAGTATCATATACACAGCAGATCTCCGGGGTTTCAAGCAGGGGCCATTCCCAGGCTACCTGGAGACTGAATCTGGGACCTTCTGCACGCAGAGTAGATGCTCTACCACTGAGCTTTGGCCTTCCCCACACAGCTTTCTCCCAGGCAGCAACTTCTATTAATTAAAATACACGGAGGGTAAAGGAGGCAGTCTGATTAGTGGGGAAACAGAAGAGAGTCTACTTGGCCGTGATTTAAGAATCAGATAAATAGTTACTTTTAGGACAAAGGGGTCTATGTATATATCTGCTGTTATTCTTTTTATTTTATTGTCTTTTCTTTCTTTTTGCAATTTTTTTAAAAAGAAAAATGAACATACATTGTTATCTGAAATTATGTCCCTTATGTGAATCTATACTTATAATGAAACACAAAAGAAAGCAGAATGCATGCCCTCCAAACATACTGAGGTTTTGTTTTTGCAACTTAGTATTGAATATATCCAAGAGAAGGCTTCTGAGCATTGTTGTGAATCTTGTTTTCCCCTATTGATTCCCAACCCCCTCTTTCTACCCTACCACTGAAATCTGATGTAATGCCCCTGGTATTTCTGTTCCAGAACCTATCAGTGACTGGTTTTTCCCCTGCTGCAAGTACAAGAGATACACACTTCCCAAAGGGTTTTCTAAATGTTTCAATAAAAGAACTCTGGAAAATCCTGCAGCTGTAGCTCCTTGAACATATTCCAGAAGGGACCAGCAGAAACAAGAAGTTACCACCTGCTGAAACACAGTGACAGAAATAATGTTTCCCCAGAAATTGGGCAGGAAAACATAATAAAATATTGTTACGTTCATCCATGGAAGGGAGGAAGGGATGAAAGGAAGAGGAACTAGCCACGACTATTTTAATGCCAGTTGCCCCAGCCCTTCCCCTCAAGCCCCATAATGACTTTATGGTTGGGTCAAACTAAACTCCATGCTATATACATGCACAGTTGATGTTGAGGTAGGGATTCAGATGACTTATTTAAGGCTGTATCCACCAGTCATGCCAGTGTTTCCCATCAGCCAATTGTAGTTTTCTCATCACCTACTCTCTCACCTCAGGTACACAGTACTGACATAGGTTGATCAAATGGTGAGCCAAATTAGATTCCCCCCCCCCATATGTCTGAGGGGCTGGTTCTTTTCTCATAATGTGTGTGATTTATGGAAATTGGCAGTTAGTACAGGTTATGGTACTGTAAAACAGGATAGGGCATTTGATTGCAATGTTGGGGCAGTGCAGGAAGAAAATGCAGAACATAATGGGTTGTGTTCATCATATCCATTGGCGTTTTTAATCCCTGTTCCTTAAATATCCTGAAAAAATGAATATGGTAATTAATAGTATCAAGATTTGTTGCTTTAATACCAGACAAAAATGTAGCATTGTTAAACTACAGTGTAATCCTTGACTAAATACGAGTTGGTTGGTACTGATTTCCAAGAGACTAAATATTTTCCTAGTACTGTAACAATTATGCATAGAAAAAAATGTATTATATGGGTCAGGGGCAGACCTTGGGGATTCTGTCGTGTATTGTTTAAGAAGTACTGTGAGATCATAAAAAAATTCACCAGGCTATGCCATGGTGAGCAACAGATGGGGCATAAAGTTAACCACCATTTCAACAGCAATGGAGTTTAGTGGAGTAGGACAGCATACACTCAAGATATAAGGCATAGCATTTGACATTTCTGATCAAGAAATGAATGTGTGATCAAGTGAATTTCACAGGAACATATAAGATGCCACATCAAGTATAGGATATGTCAATCATATCTTGGAGAATTTTAAGGTGTCCTAAAGCTATTAATAATTAGGGCGCAGCTTAAGAGTAAATCTTGCTGGAATTACATTAATGCTGTACTATATCACCAGTGGGCTTGATTTTCCTTTGCTCGTATCAGTTGCTTCTGGATTTATTTGATGCAAATGAGATCAAAATCAGGTAAAATGCTTAATAAGGTTTTCCAGTTCAATTTGCTTTCTTCTCCACATGGGATTTGCTGCCTAGACAAATAGCTACCTTTGGGTCCTGTGCTATTTCCAAATATAGTGTCATCTGTGGACTTTGCAAATCCCATTGTCTGGATTCTGGGTGGTAACTGAAAATTTACTGTCCAGTTCCCATGTGGTAGTTGTCAGAGTTATGCGGAAAAGACCATCAAATCAGCATTTCCAAAATGGAGGACACTGTTGAGCAATGTGCCTGGGAAGAGGCGTGTTTCTGAAAATAGGACATTAATTGTGTTCTGTGAAATCATCTAAAATAAGACATGCTTGTGTAAAATCAGGTCAAAAATTAAAATATGAAGCATTTCTTTACTGTAATAGAGGGTTTGATGGAGTAGTAGATCTTGACTACACATTACAGCCACCGCAGTGTTGCTGTATGTTCAGATTTCTGAAAGTTCTTTCTACTTCACCTCCTTTACAAAAGTTGGGGAAAGCCAGAGAGGCTGGCCTTGCAGTCATATTTAGGGGGTAAGGAGGTGTTGCTGGTCAGCAGGTTTTTTAGTTTCTATTAAAGTTTCTGGTTGTCTCACTCAGCTAATCTTCCCTGGTGAGATGATATCACAGACCCCTCCTTTGCTATCAGCAGGGAACCTTCAGAATTTGGAATAGTTACAATTTAGATTCTCATTAAATGTGAGATAAAGCCAAGAGTAGCTGGTTTTAGACATTCTCTGTTCCATCCAGAGGAGCTGCAGCAGCAGCTATACTGCTAAGAGAACATTAGTGTGATTTGCGGAGTTTTCTGCAAGGTTCTGCACGTCTGTAAGAGCTTGATACAGCAGAGTAGCAGTTTGAGGGATAAGTTCATTGAGGTGAGATGGTTAAACAAATGAAGTAGCCTCCTTGTGATGGAGCCAAGAAATACATAAACAACCAAAGGGTGGGAGACTTGGGTGAAGGACTGGATTAAGTGGCCATTTGGAGACTTGGGCGCTTCCAGATGACCTGTTTATTGAGCATTGATCCTGATTTGTTTTCAGGAGAGATTCAATTATGTTTATTGAGCATTCATTCCGATTGGAGGCAGGAAGCCTCAATACCAGTTCCAGGAATACTAAATTGATCAAATATATAGGGGCAGTGGAGGAATAATCTGAAGCGTGGGACTGGGGATTGTTGCAAGGTGTGCATATACAACTGTTCTAAGTTGCATAGAGAGCCTACAAAAATACATAAAGATATAAGAAGAGGTCTGTTGGATCAAGCAAAACTCCATCTCTTCCAGAATCCTCTCCTCACAGCAACTAATCACATGTCTTTGGTAACATAACAAGCAGAATTTGAGTTCAATAGCACTCTCCGACTCATACCTGATTTTCAATGCTCCTTATAAAAGAGGCAATATATTGCCATCCTGGCTAATAGTGATTTACAGCATTGTACTTGGTCTGCATGCGGAGATCAGGTGAGAACAATCTTATAGGCACTCTTGAAGCCTGATCACATACAGCCCAAAATATATTTTGTTTATATATGACACTACCCACTCTGTTCTACCAAAATGTCACCATTTGTCCCAAGCCTAAGGTCAGGAGAACTATGAGTGGCTCAAATTCTTAGCCCAGTTCTCCCTTGCTGCTTCCCATCATGGAACTTTACTTGCAAAACCAAGCAATCTAATTTGTCTTTCCAACATTCATATATACACGTACTGTCCTTTGTGTCAAAGTTACAGTAGCAACATGCATTTCCACAAAGGGACCTGAATTTTTGGATTGTGCTAGCATCGAAACCTTCGTGGCTCTGCACTGAACAAAATGCAAATGCAGTGTGTCGTCAGCTATGTGGCATTCCTGTTCTCTTTACTTCCATAGAAGAGACAGAGAATGTCTGTTCCCCACACGCCCCCTAGCTCGCAGGATTAATCTTGCTTCCATAATGAGACTCTTCTGTCCTATCTAGGAGCGTGCAACTGTTTCCGAGGTGGTGACAGTTGTTTAACATTGCATAATGGTTCTGGGTAACACAGAGGAATAGGCTTAATCGCTCAGTAAACCAACTGGGAAGGTTTCACTAGGTAGGCAAAATACCCAAATTGCATCGTGCATACTGGGCCAAATGCTTGTAAAATCTGTCACTCTGTGGAAAACTACAGCAGAATATTAGTTGGACATCTTTTTGAAATCACCTACTTTCTTTCCGGGAACCACAGCAACTTTGTCTGAGATGGTCATTTGATAGCTTCTCTAATGACTTTGCCAGGAATGCAATGAGCAGTGGGCAGAATCTGCTGGGAAACTATCATGCAGAACAGTGCTTGTGTTCAGCTCCCATTCATTCCAATTAATTAATTAATTAATTAATTAAGGGCCGTATAGAAATTAATTAATTAATTAATGATTAATTTCTGTACTGCCCTTCATTTGAAGATCACAGGGCAAATTACAATTCATTGGACTTCTGCAGGAGACCTTGTTGGTGCTTTGTCACCTATGGAAAAAGCAACAAAGACGTTTGTGGATGGGATGTGTGATGCACACAGTTTGAAATTTTTGATGAGCAGCTGCTGCCCTTCCAAGAGAACAATAGGGAAGAGCCTTGTTGGATCAGACCAAGTAGCCCAAGATTCTGTTTCTTGCTGTGAAACTGACAGCATTATGATGTCCCATCAAGGCGGGGGGGGGGGGAGGGGAGACCTAGGCCTGCCTGAGAATGCTGTTTTCTATGTAGACCCATGTCTTCTGTAATGTCTCAATTTGTCGAAAGTGATGGCTCTGACTGATGAAATAGGCACCTTAAGGAGTTGGGGAGAGCACTTAAATCTCCATCCTTAACATTTTTAATAGTTAAGTGAAACTTACTTCTTATTACTAGCCTTAAAAAACCCAAATAGCCTGATAAAGCAATGCAACCAACCACCTCATAAATAAAGGGCAGAGGGAGAAGAAGATTTTGACCCAAAAGTTGCTTTTTTCAATTACATGAAAGTATGAATTGAAAGGGAACTGAGTAGCACTTTTAAATATAGTTTATTGTGCCATTGTTCGTAAAAAGTATTCCAGAAGCCTGAAAAATGATTCCCCCACTTACTGATTTTGTTCTTTTCTTTTCAGTAAGCAATCATTATTCCCCATGTCTTTTAAATGAAGCTGAAATTAGCTTGGTTATTTTTATTTAACAACAACAAACTCCATGTATATGGTGCTTTTATCCTGCAAAGAAACAAAACAAAAAACAATAAAATCCTCAACTCCCAGCTTTGTTTGTTCTCGGCATCAGTGATGATGTCAGCAAAGCTCCCGGAAGAGTGGCTGTTAATTGCTGGCTGCTTCACAGTCAGCAAGAGCAGTAACAAAACAATGCTCATTTGTACACCCTATAAAAATACCCTCAAAAAGGTTTCAGGCTTGGGTTTATTTAAGGGGGGAAAATCTGCCTTATTATAGGATCCTATGGTCAGACTGAACAAGTGGTAGCAGAGTGTGTTGGGTGCACAGAGGCCCTGCCCTGCCCTGTGGCTGTTGTGTGACTTCGCACCTCTATGTGACTCAGACTTCCTCGCTTCTGAGGCTCATGCAAAAGGCTGTGGGAAAATTAGTATATCTGCTTGGAGAAATGTTGAATTTTGTCCAGGAGAATGTACATTTTTAGGCAGGGGAAGAAACATACCCTCCCCATTTGCATGAACCCTAGAAGTACAGTGAGAGAAAGCATGACACCTCCACAAAAAACGCAGATCCACCCAGCATGCTTCTGCAAGCTAGATGTTATAAGACTTTTGTATCTGATCTGAAATTTGTTGACCAAGAGAAGGCGCGTCTGTTTAATCTGGGGCTTACCAATTCGTCTCATGCCTTTTAAAAAATAGAAATATCATGTCCTTGGGAAGTGCCTGTAACTTCCGCAGATCACAATGAGTGAAACAAGGGGTATGAATTAGTTCACGCTATGCCATGCCAGAAGGCCATCACTGCAGTAAAGTGTTTAGAAACCTTACATCACCTCACCTATTCTTGATGTCAATGTTAGGGTATCTGTCCCTTGGTTCAATGTAGGGTCCCCTACATTGCCTAGAGGCTGTGCATACTTCAGAAAGCCCCATGTAATGAAGAAATAAGAGAGGTGATGCAGGGTTTCTGTTGCATGACCAGGCAGCAACAGCCACAGCCCCCAGGGATCATAATGAAGGAATAAAGGCTCTGACAATGTTATATGGAATTAAAATTAGGCCACAACTTTATTAAACTTCTGAGTGTAGGAAGAGCTTGCCTTAGGCCTTGGGTGTGTATCCCTCCCAGCCCCCCAGCTGGGGAGGACTGGGGCTTATCAGGGTAAATGGGATATGGGGGTGCTCTGCAAGATGTAAGTGTAGCAGGCAGGCAGCCAAGCCCATATCCCCGCATGCAGGGTAGTTCACTGACGACCTTTCAGTGTATGGCCAGTGACACCCATATATATAACCCCTTTAAGAGGAGGACCATGGAATCACCGCCACAGGGGGGTGAGTCACCACTTCACACACACACACACACACACACACACACACACCATATAGGGAAGAAGAGACTAAAGGATTCCACCCAAGGTCATAACCGCCAAAGTCGTGACAAAACCTGCCAATGCCGGAAAATTTCTTCCCGGTCCTTCAACAGCAACTGGTCAAAGACCATAGCAGCACCCTCTAAACAGGAAGAAAAAGTTAACCTGCAAACAAGAAACATTAAGCAAAGGGAGGGTAGGGATGTTGAATCTCCAGATCCGACCGCCTGGCTATTGTCGGCTCCACCCCCTATTTATAAGCTGGCCCCAACTCGCAGAAAGAAACTTGGTTACTGAGGCTGGGCATGAACCTCCAAAAAATTAACACTGAGAGGCAAATATTTTCAGGAACTTGAGTGGCTTTGACTTGGCTTTTAATCCTGTTCTTTGCTGTCTTGATATTCCAATGCAGAGAGAGTTAAATACACAAATCTAAATAATGTCCCTATTCCAGGAATGGCGAGATATTTGAATGAGGTTTTTTTCAATTTCACATGTTAGCAACAGAGAAGCAAACTAAAACCTTGCTAAAACAAAAGGGTATACAGGATTTTCCAGCAACCACTATAACCCACCCCATTGCACTGCCTTCACCATGCATGGCATTAGAGCTAAGGGCCAAGCATAGCCCTGGGCAAACACCTCGGAGAGCAGAAAGAAAGAAACACATCTCTTAATTTCTGCTGGTAGCATTGTGCCATGTCACACAATGAGTTTGCAGCGATGGTGCCCAGACCTTCTCTGAGGCATTTCTTTGTCCCTACAGGAGGATGGGAGCTGCTGGTGCCCTGTCAATTCTACACCCGGACTTGTGCTCCAATGGGTTAATTCCCACCCCCCCTGCGCTGAATCTCATCAGCGCTCTCCTTTGATGAAATCCACATGCAGATTCTCCAGCAGTGAGAAAGAGGGCAGGTTTTTCCCTTCCAGGCTTTCATTATGTTGCAGTTTTCATGATTTTCCAAAGCCGTCGGATTCATGAAAATTAATGCAATTCTGCCAGACTGTTTCCTTTGCCTCCGATGTGCCCTGATGCATTATGAAAACTCTTCAAGAAACCGAAATTTCCATTCTGCTACATACAAACCATCAGAGCTTAATTCACACAGTTCCGAGATCCTTGTCCCTGACCTGAGCACTGTGCTAAGTGGCCTGGCTGAATGGAGCGGAAGGGCTTTCTGTAAAGCCAGAGCATTTGTTCAAATGCCTCTTCCAGGTTGATGGCACCAGCTCATTTGCTGGGAAGCAGTGTGTCGAGTCAACAGACAGATTTAGCAAAATATGTCAGTGCTGTAAGATGTCCAAAGCATTTGCTGTCTTTCTTTTTGCTCCTGGCCACAGAGAAGGAAACAGATTCTAGATGAGAAATATTTGCCACATGGGAGCTGTGAGGGGCCATAACAATGAGTGGGCTAGCAGAAGAGATAATTTGTCCTTTTGCCTGGTAGAGACTTGCAAAGTGTTCAACACTTGTAAAAAATAATCAGCATATGTAGATCATTGGAACAGAGTGCAGGTCTTCCCTAGGATGCAGTAGCGTGCTTTGGTTTACCCAGTTTAAAAGTGTTATGGTTTGGAGAGCCTTAAGCAAAACCGCTACAAAATTTGTGGTGAGAAAATTATTTAAATTAGTTATGTTGCTGTTGTTTAGTCGTGTCTGACTCTTCATGACCCCATGGACCAGAGCACACCAGGCACGCCTGTCTTTATGGATTGCTGCCTTGTCATGGCTAAGGGGCTTGAATAACTCAGAGAAGCTATGAGCTATGCCGTGCAGGGCCACCCAAGATGAATAGGTCATAGTAGAGAGTTTTGACTCAGCGTGATCCACCTGGAGCAGGAATCGGTAAGCCACTCCAGTATCCCTGCCAAGAAAACTCCATGGACAAAGACAACAGGCATATGAAAATTAGTTATAGCTGTATATATTTAACTGAGTGCTCACTGGAAGGACAGATTGTGAAGCTGAGGCTCCAGTACTTTGGCCACCTCATGAGAAGAGAAGACTCCCTGGAGAAGACCCTGATGTTGGGAAAGATGGAGGGCACAAGGAGAAGGGGGTGACAGAGGACGAGATGGTTGGATAGTGTTTTCGAGGTTACCAACATGAGTTTGACCAAACTGTGGGAGGCAGTGGAGGACAGAGGTGCCTGGCGTTCTCTGGTCCATGGGGTCAC
The DNA here is from genome assembly GCF_027172205.1 of Podarcis raffonei. Lineage (NCBI taxonomy): Eukaryota > Metazoa > Chordata > Lepidosauria > Squamata > Lacertidae > Podarcis > Podarcis raffonei. The sequence goes on from NC_070603.1 coordinate 73,429,476, forward strand.
GAAGAGTCGGACACGACTAAACGACTAAACAACAACAATATTTAACATTACTTAATTTGTTGTGATTTAATTAGACTTTGGAACAAGGATGTTGGTGAGAAAGGGCTATGGAATAAGGGAAGTCATTTCTGTTTTGCTTTTTTAAAATTATCATAATCATGAGGACTAGAAAATATGGATGCTGCCTTTTTAAAAAAACTAAGATGTTTACAGTGCTGAATACTTTTTCAGATAAGAAAACTTGTACCCACAAATTAAACACAGAGAAATTTAGAAAATAGAAGATGGAAAGATCCCCAAGGAAGTGCTTTACAGGGAGATGGCTTCAGGCACCAGGTCCGGTGGCAGACCAACTCTGTGTTACAAAGATGTCTGCAAATGTGACATGAAGGCTGGCAACATCAATGAGGACTGACAACATCAATGCCACGAGGGAATCCCTTGCAGATGACTGCAATGCCTGGAGACAGACAGTCAGGCCATGTATCCACAGCAGTGACCAGAGGAGAAATTACTGCTGGGAGGAGCACAGAGAGAAGAAACACCATGGTGCTTCTTCACCAGCACAACCAGACACCTTCATCTGCCCCAGCTGCAATAAAACATGTCTCTCCCACATTGGTCTCTACAGCAACAGCAGGTGCTGTAATTCTCCAATGGATTGACTTCACCCAAAAGGCACACTCCTCCATTGTCTCTTGAGACAGACGGATGCCAACACAACCCTTTGATCTGTGGCACGGGCACTGTTACAGGTGGCACATAATATTCATTCCATGCTTGTAAGAAGACGATTTTTTTAGCATAGAACCAGTATTTTGGAACTTCCTGCCTATCGATTATCAGGCAGGTGCCTTTGCTGTACACTTTTTGGCACCTAAAAACATTTTCATTTAGGTAGCCTATACAGTCATGTAAGATGTTGGCATGTGTTTTTATGTCTGTTTAGCTTACTGCAGATTTTAACTATCTTTTTAAATATTTTTAATTATCTGTTTTTAATTGTTGTTAATTGATAATTTTATCTTAGTTTTTTTTTTGTTGTTGTTTAGAGCTTTTTATAATCAAGCGGTATATAAATTCTGTTAAATACTATCCCCTGGTATGATGAAAGTGATGAAGAGAAAGGGGGGGGAATCATTATTTTAAAAGCTATACTTTTTCATGGCACATTTATGGCTAAGATTCCAAGAGACAATCAAGGTAATTGCTGCAAAATGTAATTGCTAAACTTCTTGTGGTTTTGTATCTTGAGGCCCTAGCTTCTTGGAACCCTATTCAAACATGGCATTTTTCCATCTTCCCACTGGATTTAATTTGTCAAAGCACTCACTGCCAACAAACCAAAGAAGATAATTTGTCCAAATTTTAAAGAGAAAATGGAATAAAATTGCTGGAAAAGAAGCTGGGAGCTCAAGAGTAGCATGCATAGTTTTCAAGAGGCAAATCTAGGATTCAAAATTCATCTTGTGATCTCAGAAATCTGTACAGAAAGGATTTTGGATTTACCTCTAGGGAAATCATGTATTTTAAAACAACTACCCAATGCTAAGCTATCTAACATATCCCATTCAGTTCCATACTGAAAGGATGTTTCAATTGTATTGACTAGATTGTGACACCAATGGTACAATATTCTCTAGAATGATCCTCAAGAGATGAACATAGTGTTTGTTCATAACATACTTGTTTGCATTTATTGGGAACCTTTAGTAGTGTGAAGTACAGGGAAGTCTTGGAAGAATGAGTTTCTCCTGGAGGAGAGACCTGTGTTTTATCTGGCCACTGACAAGCCCAGGTTGGAAAGAAATAAGAGGATCAAGTCATGCTAGTCCTAGTTCAGAAACCGTGCAGATCCATAATCTTACAAACTCGGAACACACTTGTTTTTGCCAGGCCTCTGGTTCCATAAGCTTTCACCCTGACCCACACAATCTCTGCCTCTTCAAATGGTCTTCCCCATCAGACTCAGCTAGCCCAATGGTCAGAGTTGATGGAAGTGGTCATCACTCAAAAACTCTGGAGTGTTTGGGAGGGTTTCAAGATGAGGAAGGTTGTTCTAGGAAAATCCTCTTTCCCTTCCATAGGGTCACCCGGAAAACAGAATGGTAAAGATGATTGCTTTAGTGGTTTTGTCAGTTTACTGGCCAAATAATAAGTGGTTCCTATTCCAAGCAGCTAAAACCTGAGAGTGATAAATGATAATAAATGGTTAGTGATAAATGGTGATACATGGCACGACTAGTCTAGCCTTTATGTCGGCATACTTTACTTTTCAAATGTTCTGCCAGCACCTGAAAAGCACCTACATACTGCTATGAGTCACCCAGAAAGACAAGTTAAGACTGGGCTAAAATAACATACCGTGCTGACTTCCACTTCATTTGTAACAGGCTGCTATAATACAAACAATATATTTTATTCTAGTTTTCTCTTCACTTCACTTGTTTTGTGTGTACGAAAACATTTCTCAATAGGATGCCTTGATGCTATAATGACTTACTGTAATAGTTTCATTTCTGTTATACAATTGTGCAGTATATGATCTTCTGCAAAATGTTATTATTTAAAGCAGTCTTTACCAACTTGGTGCCTTCTGGATACAGTTCCCATCAGTCAGTTCCACTGTTGTACTGGCTGCGGCTGATAGGAACTGTATTATTATTATTATTATTATTATTATTATTATTATTAATATAATAGATTTCTAAGCCACCCTTAACTATAAGATCTTATGGTCGGTTACAATATATATATATATATTCCAAATCATCTGGCGGGCACCACGTTGGCAATGGGTTAAAATGGTAAAAGGCGGGGAGCAGAGATTTGAGCATCAACAGACACTAGAAGGTATAAGGAGAATGATTGTGATTTGGATGGAGACTCTGTAGATTCAATATATAAGAAGGGAAAGAGGCAGGCGGACAAACAAGGGAGTGTGACAAAGAAAGCCATAGTCAAAATAAAAAGGTTAGTCAATTAAAGCTGAAGAATGCTCAGATGGATTTGCTACAGCAAAACATGGCATCACAAAAATAAGATTAAGAAACTTGGAGTCGATAACAAAGTTTACTTTCAAATCCAGAAACACACAGCATCAGTATTAATAATAAGAACCTTCTATTTCAGTGATTACAATCTTATTGTGATTCAGAGTGCAGATATATACTAGATGACAGGAAGTTATTTTCAATAGAAAAAGATGCCTTCTAGGTATGGTTAGAATGCAGGTGGTGGGAACACACTCTTTATTTTGGAAATTGCTAATCATATTTTCTAGTACAGCGAACATCCCAGAAGTGTTAAGACAATAATACTGTTATTATAGTGTTAGACAACTGGAACATTGTTATGGATCAAATTATAGAAAAATCCCATTATGCGGGATGAAGATCTTAGGGTTCAATACATCATACTGTCCCCCAGTTAGAAGTTGCTGAATTAGTAGGCATATGGAGGAGACTGAAGCATTTTGCTCCCTGCAATTATTCCTAGAGGGCCAACTGTGATGTCCTTAGAAGTAAGCCCCACTGTGTTAAGTGGAATCCCCAGATAAGTAGGTTCATATACCAAAATTCATATATTACAATTCATATTGTAAAGCACCCTGTGATCTTCAGATGAAGAGTGATATTGAAATTTAGAATAGAATAGAATAGATCACCTTTCTAAAAGTTTACTCTTTCAGAGATTTATTCACACATTTCTACACGAGGTCCTTCTTGGAACTCCAGTATTCCAGCTGTGTTAATTACACACCTGTATGTGTACAACATGGAGTACACATAGTGTCTCACATGATTGGGACCAACTGATGGCAATGACTTCCACAGCGGAGTTTGATAACATATCAGGCAGTTGTAATACATGGAAACAATTTGTGAAACTTAACAGCTGACAGTAGTAAAAGGACAGTATACATTTTGCATACCAAAGTCCCAGGTTCAATCCTCAGCATCTTCCAATAGAGCTGGGAGAGAACTCTGTTTGAAATGCTAGCCAGGGTAGACAACACTGAGCTACATTGACTAATGGTCTGACTTAGTATAAGACAGCTTCTTTTATTTATGGTCCTGATGGTGGCCAAGACGCCCCACACTGAATCTCACCTCAATGAATCTAGAAGGTGCCTTAAGGCACCATCTTCTAAAACTTGGCTCCTCCCCGCTGCAAACTGTAACAGGAATTATGATAATGGTAGATGGGAGATTTCTCCCTACCTGGGGAACCCATGGAAATCAGGACCATGGAAAGCTCTCCAGAGAGCCGGGCTAGCTGTAGTCTCTGCTGAGACAATGGAGAGGGAAGTTATCTGAAGACTGGCAAGGCCTGTTTTGCAGCTGACTCCACCCCTTTGGAGGAGCTGGCTGTACTTTTTAAAGGGCCCTTGTCTGGTCTGGCAGCTACTGGTATCTATGAGACAGTGTGGGAGACTCGTTCTTTGACTTCAAGGAAGGTGGAAAGGCCACATTTACAGGCTGGGATGGCGTAAGAGCAGGGGATGAAAGTTTCTTCCATAATGTGTGTCTGGGGCGGGAGTATGTCTCTATAACTCATGAATGTCTTCTTTGGGGCAGTGCAGGGGAGCAGATTTGGACGTCAACACATTTTCCAAGCCAGTCCAACACCTGGAAAAATTCCTATGACCAACCCACTCTGCCACCCCAAACACCTCACTTCCTTTCATCTCTCTGGCCAGCAGTAATGTTGGAGCACCAGGAAAGGAGAGGAAATAGAAAGGTCACTCCCTTTCCCTTATCTCTTTATGTGGGATGCTGTATCGCACAGTGGTTTCTGCAAAGTCTCCTAAATTCTTTTCCAGGCCTGGCTCAGGAGAACTTCGCTGGCATCTCATAATAATGGCCTAAATTATAGGATTGTTCTAAGGCTTATGGGGGGCTCTCAGGTTGTTCTCTTTACCACTATGTTACAGGAGTACTTTGATCACTCTCCAAAAACTTGTAGTGTTTGGTTTCTCTATCCTATTGTGTTTTAAGATTGAGCTTTTGCTCACTTAAAGTAATCACAAATTCCTTCACAGCTTCCCATTTCTGCCTGGTGACTTGTACTCAGTTGCTGTGGCTCAGCAGAATCAATGAGGAATCATTAGGAAGTAGCACAAGGACTCATTCTTTCTGAAACTTCTCTCCCTCCATGTCATTAATTGGCTCGTTTGTAGCCAGTAGGGATTAGCTCTGCTCTGCTGCTCCCATAGCTAAGGAAGTAAGAGGAGGAGGAGTAAGAGGTTGGGAAAATGATAAATCATACGGAGATGCAGACGGGTTTGTGATGATCAATAAAACAAACAATTATCCTGTCATTACCCAATGCTCCATTGCAATGGCTTGGAGCTCCAGCAGGGAAATATAAATAATAACAATCATAAAGAGAAAGGAATTAGGACTTGTAAAATGCTGGTATTGGTGAGGGGGTGGGTGGGTTGATGGGAGGAAAGCTTGTGCAATGACATCAAGCCAAAGTTATGTCACTCATTTATTATTGTAGCAGGGGGCTCAGGGACTCCAAACGAGATCAAGCCCTTATTATACCGGGCATAATAAATGGAAGGCTTGCTCTGATGAGCTTACAGAGTGGTATCTCCCTCAAAAAGCTTCCTCCAGGCAATTTCCTGAGGAAACCCTGAAGCATTCAGTTTTATGTAATTCAATGACAAGGAGCAATAATGCCCCACCAATACAACTGCTGTTGTCATGGCAATGAATCAAATCCCCACCCCCATCCCCACACTACTATTTATTGAATGGCAGTGAGTCAAATTCCTGCTCCCTCATTTTGTGCACTCAAGAGCTGGATTAAGAATCACCCCAATTTTCCCAGAAATAACAGGACACACTTAGTGGAATGTTGATAACCACAAGGGGGAAATTAAGCTTTTGGACTGATTCTTGTGGATATTTCCATGAAAGAGCATCCTCCAGAATAGATCACCCATGAAAATTGTTGTTTTTAAATCTTCCAAAATGTATCCTAATTTGGAAGATAGTATATCTCACCACTTCTTAAATGACTGCACTGACTTCTGGTTTCTGGTCATACTTCAAAGTGTAAATCCCTTAATGGCTTAGTTCCTTGAAGGACCACCTTCTATCACATGACCCTGCCTGAACCTTACAAGCATCCTCAGAGGTCCTCCTCTGAGTCCCACTGCCAACTGTGGTTGTACAGGTGGTGACAAGAGGGAGGAGTCTTCTCAGGTGTTACATGTTGCACTTGCTGTGCTCAGGGTTGCTTGGTGCCTATTCTGATGTCTCTTGATGCCAAACAGGCTTCCTAATTTGCCCAGGCACTTCAGCATCTTAGTTTTGTTTGCTGTTTTATGGCTAAGCCTGATTTATTGAATGGATGCTATTTCTGTGTTTATATCATATCATATAATATGATTTTTTCATTTAATTGTGATGTTTAGCTTATTGTTAAGTGAACAATTATAGAATTATTTCACTGATGATTTGTTAATTATTTTATTTGATTTATGCTGTATTTGTGATGTTCTGTTTTGTTCTATCATATTATTTATTGTTTGTAAGCTGCTTTGGGATTCATCTGAATTAAATGCGGTATAGAAATAGCAGCAAGAATACTTATTGCAAAGTATTGGAAGACACAAGATCTACCCACCCTGGAAGAATGGCAGATGAAGGTGATGGACTATATGGAACTGGCAGAAATGACCGGCAGAATCTGAGACCAGGGAGAAGAGTTGGTGGAAGAAGATTGGAAGAAATTTAAGGACTATCTACAGAAATATTGTAAAATTAATGAATGTTAGAATGATGTTGGATAAAAAGTTGTGGTTTTTAGCTATAACGATATAAGGAATATGAAAAAATGGATTATTAACAGGTAAAAATTTAAAGTTACAATATGTTAAGATTGAAGACTAGGATAAACAAAGAGGGAAAGGATTTGCTGAACTACTAAATTGAATTGGAATACAAAAAAGGGAGGTGTAAGGAGGTCCGGGAAACAAGCAAATGAAAGATAAGTGATGGAAAGATGGAATTGTTTTTTAACTATTTTTATTTTGTATTTTTCTTTTTTCTTTTTTCATTTTGTAAAATCTTAATAAATATCTTTTTTAAAAAAAGAAATATAACCAAGCATATTGTTTTAACTGTACAGTGTACACTTTTAACTGTACACCGTGCAGTGCATAGGAGTTTATGCTGGAGGGTAGCTCATAAAATCTGCCAATAAATATATAGAACCCACTGAGTTCAGTGGGATTTATTCCCTAGGAAGCACAAGCTTAATTCTTCATCTTATTCTCCCCTGCCAAAGAGACACATAAATGAGGATGTTAAGGGCACCAAAGAATAATGTGGCAGGTGAAACTACACACCTTTGGCTTACCTCCAATAGTTGTGCGCATATAATGAAATAAAGTTTTCTAGATGACAATACCTCCGTTTGCATGATGCTTCCACTTCCTCTTGCATTATGCCTACAGAAGTAGAGCACACCCTGGGGATATGCTGATAAGCCCCTGAGAATTTACAATCCAGGAGAGAGTCAAAGGCAGAAAGTTAAATGCAGAACATGGCTTCCCCATTATTATACATTACAGTGGCTGATAGGTGAGCTGGAAATAAGCCCCAGCTCTTACGGATCTGAGCAATCCAAGGGAGAGTGTTTGCAAAGTGGAAAAGGCCAGTGGAAAATGTTTCTAAAAGTCAGGATTCCCCCTCCCAGCTGCAGGAGATCATGCCTTTGGAGAAGATGTGAGAGTTCTAATTGAGAGTTAAGCCCAGCATCTGTTCTCATTAGCCGCAAAGACTCATCCTGGGGTTTCCTTGTTATCAGCTTCAGAAAGAGAGAAATGCTGATGCCAAGGAGGTTGTCTCTTGCCAGCCCTGATTCATCCCTCCTTTTATTTAAGGGGATGGCAAAAATCCCCCGTAGTTTCAGCTGAAGCAGCAGGCTCAGGGCCATGATGGCATCAAGGATGCTTGGCACGCGTGCAAACATTGGGATGAAAACACCTGCTTTCCTTTCAGCACCACTGCAAAGCATAGGATGCATTGCTGCAAACCATCCGACAGGATTGGGTGCTCCACCCTGCTCTCTCTGAATTAAGTGCAAGCCTTACAAAGGACTCACTCTCAGAATCCTCTCAGGTATTCTGGATACATACCATAACAGCAGAATGCCTCTGAATGCCAACTACTGGCAGAAAACAGCTGAAGAGGGCTACTACCCCCCTTGTCCTGCTTGTTGGCTTCCCATAAGCGTCTGGTTGGCCACTGTGGGGAAAGAATGCTGGATGGGATAGGCCTTTGTGCATATCATGCAGGTCTCGTCTTAGGTTCTTAAGTGTGACCCTGAACAGGTTGTGGGCCTGGTGGTAGCTTTTTTTTATATACCACTGAACGATCACTGCCTGAAAACTGCCTTAGTTAGGCCTGAAAACTGCCTTAACTAGGTCCATCATCATCATAATCATTGTCCCATTTCCCAGAATGACATCCCTCTATGGGTATTGTCTTTATTCGTATGTGCACAAAACCTGTCCCTTGGGTGCTATGGCAAAATACATCTTCCTTCTTAGCAGTAGGGAAAGTGCATAATGGTACTTTCCTCTGGGTTCAGCACAAATCTGTCAGCACAGCAATTTAAGACCAGCACAGAAAAAGTTAATGTCATCCAGGCAGAGGCAAAATGGCACTGAACTTTTTCACTTAGGCATGAGGGTCTTATTTTTGAAATAGTGTTTGAAATTATACACATAAACATCTGGAGCGCTGTAAATGCTACGAGTTTTACTGGTTTATTACATGCAGTAAGTGCCACTACCAAGGAAAGATAACAATGTCACATTATTAGCACCTTTGCCATAAATGTTTGTAAAGTTGGCATATAACTTGCAAAGAGCAATTTGCAAATGGATGCTTAAAGTTTTTACTGTTACTGCAAGGAGCTACTACTATTATTACTCTGCTATGACTACCACCTCTGTGACAACCACAATTGCTGTGTCTTCTATTATTATAGATGTGTTATATATTACAAAATGTGTATCAGAAAGACAAGATAAGAAGCAATTGAAGCAAGGTGAAGACTATGACAGAAGAGGAGCAGCGTTACAAGAAAGCTAACTGATAATTCTGGCCAAAACAATATATCATGTTTCCCCCCTTTCGGGGGGAAACATTCCTACCACCAGTATTTCTAGAAAACTAAGTTACTCAGCCAACTAGGCCAAAATGAAATCTCTCTTGAAGGGAGTACCACCTTACTGTCTTTTCTGTGTGGATACAATGGGTCTTGGTACTGACAAAAATGTTGAAAAGCAGCCTGAAAGCAAGTTTTTATGAGCACAAACGTTGCTTCTCAAAAAATCAAACAGAATATTTACACAATGGAGGATATGATGTGAGAGCATAACATAGACAACAATACAATACTAGTGGTGCTAACAAGGAAAAACATCTCAAAAGCTTTCTAAGGATTGCTAAGGTGCATGCCTTTAAATAAAAAATCTTTCTAGATGTCCCAAAGGAGAAGTCCAGGTGGAGAAGTAGCTGATAGTGTCCTGCTCAATGGGCATTAAAGTTTCATGTTTATAACTGAATTGTTGTGATCTTGCAAGGAATCACCAACTTCAAAAAGAATCTCTGCCTAGCACTTAAACAATGTGGCTGTTTAAATTTTCAAAAGTCCAAGGAATAATATTTCCTCTGATCTTCATTCATTTCAGCATCATAAGAAAAAATGAATGCAATGCCAACTTTACTAGCTAACCAGGTCAACCACTGGATCCATTGTTACTGAAGCATTTTAATTCTAAGAGAGGAAGGAAGGAAGGAAGGAAGGAAGGAAGGAAGGAAGGAAGGAAGGAAGGAAGGAAATCCCAAAATCAAAAGATTTTGAGATTGCTTCGGAGGGAGTTTTGCTGGAGTGAGGGGGAAAGACTTCTGGGATGAAGGAAGCAACAAAAAGAATGAGGTAAACTCAAACTTTCCCTCTAATACCATGACAAAGGCAGTACTGTATCTGGTGTAGAAAGGACACTTGAAGTCAACCAGTCCAGGAGGCTGCTCAATGCAGGATCTGCAATGCAAGCTGCAGCTGCAACATCTCTGACACAAGGCCATCTAGCACTTGCTTAGGTACCAAAGAAGAGCTGCATCTGGCTTCCACAAATGGAAACCTGGTTGCCGTTTGCTCTGATTCAGCAGTAAAATGTGGTGTTTGCTGGGGAAAGTGCTGGGATAAAAAAACCCACACAAAGACACTTGGACACGGAGCTTAAAGCCCAGACTTATGCCTAGAAATATGGCATAAAAGGCACTCTGAACGAGCCCTTAGAGATAAAGGATCCTGTGAATTAAAACACATCTTTGGTTTATTTTGGCCCAAATGTAGGTGGGGTGAGAATCTAACGAACCCAAAGTTCTTTAACCTCAGAACATGCCTTCAAAGGATATGAGTAGTGTGTTGTTGTTTTTTAGTCATTTAGTCGTGTCCGACTCTTCGTGACCCCATGGACCAGAGCACGCCAGGCACTCCTGTCTTCCACTGCCTCCCGCAGTTTGGTCAAACTCATGCTGGTAGCTTTCAGAACACTGTCCAACCATCTCGTTCTCTGTCGTTCCCTTCTCCTTGGGCCCTCCATCTTTCCCAACATCAGGGTCTTTTCCAGGGAGTCTTCTCTTCTCATGAGGTGGCCAAAGTATTGGAGCCTCAGCTTCACGATCTGTCCTTCCAGTGAGCACTCAGGGCTGATTTCCTTAAGAATGGATAGGTTTGATCTTCTTGCAGTCCATGGGACCCTCAAGAGTCTCCTCCAGCACCATAATTCAAAAGCATCAATTCTTCGGCGATCAGCCTTCTTTATGGTCCAGCTCTCACTTCCATACATCACTACTGGGAAAACCATAGCTTTTACTATATGGACTTTTGTTGACAAGGTGATGGCTCTGCTTTTTAATATGCTTTCTAGGTTTGTCATTGCTTTTCTCCCAAGAAGCAGGCGTCTTTTAATTTCGTGGCTGCTGTCACCATCTGCAGTGGTCATGGAGCCCAAGAAAGTAAAATCTCTCACTGCCTCCTTTTCTTCCCCTTCTATTTTCCAGGAGGTGATGGGCCCAGTGGCCATGATCTTTGTTTTTTTGATGTTGAGCTTCAGACCATATTTTGCGCTCTCCTCTTTCACCCTCATTAAAAGGTTCTTTAATTCCTCCTCACTTTCTGCCATCAAGGTTGTGTCATCTGCATATCTGAGGTTGTTGATATTTCTTCCGGCGATCTTAATTCCAGCTTGGGATTCATCCAGCCCAGCCTTTCGCATGATAAATTCTGCATGTAGGAAATAAGGGTAACGAAAGTTAAGAACCTCAATCGCATTGAAAAAGGCAGGTGCACTGAGGACAGAGAGAGCTGCTTCACCTGTCACAGGTCCCAGACTTTTGACTCGCACACAGTGCAGTCTTTAGCATATGTGCCTCTGGGGTGCAAAGATCCGACCAGAGCCCCCAAAATTAGTTTAGCCCCCAAACTAGCTTTTATTATGATGTAAGAGTTAATTTCGCATGCAGGATGCCGTTGAGAATGACAAGCGCCGTTATTGAGTCAAGCACTGCCATTGTGAATGACAAGGACTGCTGCTGGCACGGCATGTCTTTGGTAAATGAGCGCACAAAGTCGAAAGTCCTTTAGTGAAACAGTAGGTATACATTTCGGTAATACCCAGGTATATATGTATTTTGTTTTTCTAGCTTGATCACAATTATTTACTATTTCATAACAGGTAGTTAAGAGCTTAGGTAGCTTCAGTGGTGGGCGCCTGGTGCCCCATAGAATTCAGCGCCCAGATGCCCTGCACCCCTTGCACCCCTGGGTAAAGACGGCCCTGCTTGCACCTGACCTTTGTGACGTGATGAAGGCTCTTGACATTGGCCATTTTTAAACAGCTTCCATCTTTAAGACACAAGGCCATATTGAAAGTAGACCATGTTACACACTGGCAGTGTACTCAAGAAGTGCCCAGAACACCGACACTGTTGGGAATGAAAGCATTAGATGCAGGAAGCAGAACCAACAATGATGGTATTCACAGCAACATTTCTCTTTGGTGTTATGTATTCATATACATTACTGATTTGAGAAAAGAAATGCTATCAGGGGTTTGGGGGGTACACCCCTGCACTGGCTTTGTTGCATGATGTGATCTAAATTGTGTAGCCCGATCTGGAAGAACCCAATAAATGCACAGTCCTGCTTAATGGCTGGAGTTGAACCGAATGGCCTTTTGGTCCAGCTAACGTTACAAATATGGATGCAGTCCAAATATTAAAGCAATGGTCATTTTTCACTAATCTGGTTAAAGCTTCCTTCTAGCCTTCTTATTAAGGCTTTTACTCATATCTTTTCTTCTGTTGGTCTTATTGACGTGCCCTGGCATAGCTGGTAAAATCAACCTGACAATTTCCAGTGTAATTTATATTTTTGCTTGGCTGCTACAGAGATGTCAAGTTTTTCCCCTCTTTTTTTAATGAACTACACCTATTGGGTGAGAGCGATGGATTTGATCTGCTTGACACATTGCTGCATAATTTTGCCTTTAACGTTGCGTAGGCGCGACTTTTCACATATGCCATGAGATTATTTTCCAGTGACACTGATTTCGACAAACTAAGAGCATGCACAAAGAGATGGTAGCCACTAAAATGGAAAACAAGCCCAGTGCTAGAATTATCTTGGGACTGCACCCTGATGGGACAACATAGTAAGGAACATTATATGTCACACTAATTATTTTAACCTGAGGGCACTTTCATACTTTTAATACTTTAGCTTTAGTGGAGCTGAGTTTGAGCTGATATGATTTCAGATTACAAGCATGGTATAGTTCTCCTAAGATGCTACTGTTCAGAAAATGAATTGGGGAGGCAGGAGAGAAGTTGCAGCAGAACACACCACCACCTGCAGTTGGATGCACATTTTAATGCTGTTGCCATGCAACAGGATTAAAAAGTTTTTTATATTGTTTTCCAAATTATTACAAATCAAACCAAATTACTTTAATTTAATACAATTTCTTAAAATCAGGTTTCCTGCTCCCGTTGCATCATATGTCCAAGATATTTCCTCACTACTACTGTGATGGCAGGCCAGATTAGCTGTTATCCTTGCACATAATTCTTGCTGCAAATGTTACAGTCCTGGGGTGCATGCATGCATGATTGCAAGAGTACAGTACTCTGTAAAACTTCTCTGCCCTGATGTTTTTGAACTTGCGCAACCTAGGTTGGTTGGTTTTTTTAAAGGTAAAAATGTTGCTCCACAGAAGTGGCCTGATGATTTGGGGAGAACGAGAGTGCTTAAAGCTGTCCTGCCATAGAAAGAGAGAGGGGTGAGGGAGAGGAAAAAGAGAGACAGAAATGCTTACCATTTACGATCACCCTGCAAAAAATAAACATACCTTGACTCATTCTCCAGAGAAGTCAGCAAGAATTATGTGGACCTGAGGACTTTCCATATGAATTGAGTCAAATCAACTGGGGGGGGGGGAGTTTGAGTCTAGCAGCTCAGCTGCCACCATGTGACCTTATTTTAGGTCACCAGCGCTGTGTAATACGCCTCTGACAAGGACCATAGGAAAGGCATTTTCCCCTCCTCTCTAAGCTCTGGCCTGCTGATCCAACTCTATCATTGTCTTGATGTCAAAGACCAAAGTGTGAGCAGATGGTAACTACCCTCTAAGGAGCTGTGCTGTTACCTGATAACACTGAGCAAACCCCCACCCAGAGCCCGCCTGCTGTTCCACCAGAAATATGTAAAAACTAAATATTCCGCAGAGCTGCTGACTCTTGCAGTTTTAACGCAGCTTTCGTGGTGCCGGATGGTTTCTTAAAGCATAACACTATGGGATGTTATGAATGTGTGTGACAACCTCAACCTTTTTTAAAAAATAAAAAATAAAGCAGACTTCTAACACTCCTATTGTGTAGGAAGTTTTTAAAAATATTTCTGCAACTCTGCCTAAATCGCAAGACCTGTAAGTTCCCAGTCCCTGTGCTGCACATAGTATTTCCAGGAACTTGGGAACTTTTGCACACAAACCATGCCCTTCAAAACCGAGCGACCGCACTTCCCTCTTGCTTGCTTCACCACTGCAGGGCACTTTATGCAGTAAACAGCACCGGGGGAGCAGTGAAGTAACTGCTTTGCCCTATTGTAATAGATGTTCCCTTCACTCTCCTATTTGCAGAGACTGAAAGATCATTTGAACTTTTGTCTTCTCCTTTCCCCCTTTTGAAGAGTCTGCCTCAGTGTGTTTGGAATGGTCAGAATGGAAAGTAAGGGAAAATATAAGCATAGGATATATTCTAGATAGACCTTTTTAAATGAAGTGGTAACCTTCACTGAATCCCTCAATTCCTCCTGAGGTGCTTTCACATCACTGCAAGTCAATGCCTTACTGCCACTACAACAACACCCAATACTGTATCTTCACTGTAGCATCTAGGTGCATTCATAGATGCAGTGCAGGCCACTGTATAGATCTGGGTTGGGGGATTTTTTCCATCCCCCCTTGGCCAGTCCTCTGAGGGCCACGTGCCAGCAGTGGGGATATGGCCACACATGTGCTTACATGCATTGTTTGGTTGTTTAGTCGTATCTGACTCTTCATGACCCCAGGGACCAGAGCGTGCCAGGCACTCCTGTCTTCCACTGCCTCCTGCAGTTTGGTCAAACTCACGTTAGTAGCTTCAAGAACACTATCCAACCATCTCGTCCTCTGTCATCCCCTTCTCCTTGTGCCCTCCATCTTTCCCAACATCAGGGTCTTTTCCAGGGAGTCTTCTCTTCTCATGAGGTGGCCAAAGAATTGGAGCCTCAGCTTCAGGATCTGTCCTTCCAGTGAGCACTCAGGGCTGATTTCCTTCAGAATGGATAGGTTTGATCTTCTTGCAGTCCATGGGATACATACATACATACACGTGAGCATATGCATACATACACACACAGTTCACACCCATTAATACACCGCCCGCACTTCCACATCCACCCACTGAGTAATGAGGGTTAGAAACTGAAGGTTAGCTTTTTGGAAGCCTAATTGTGAGGTGGGTGATATTCCTGGAGGTTACAGCTTCTAGGGGGAAATTCACCCTTCTACCCCAGCTGCATTCTCCATGAATATTATACCCTTCTACCCCCCCCCAGCAGTTAGGCTTTCAGTCCAGGGTTTTTTTTTTGTGGGGGTGGGATGGGGTATTTTCATGTATTGAATGTATATGAACAACTGAAGAGTATATGCCATATTGCACATTACATGCAAATCTGTATAATGAAATTCCAGATTCAGAAGGGGGGGTTTTTTGGTAATGAAAAGCAGCCACAGGAGGCTGTGATCTTCAGAGGAAGAGCAGAGGCAGGCAGGCATCACTTAATCCTTTCCCTTCCAGCCATTTTGCTGCTCAAAGTCTGCTCCCACAGCTGCTTCCCTCCCCGACGGGATTACAGATTTGTACTGAAATAAGTGACAGGATGAAATTAAAGAACTGATAGGAGCGGGGCAAAATCACACTCTCAGGACCTATCTGCAATACCAATCATAAACCAGTTTTTAAGAACCCGCTGCACACCAGCAGTGCTTTTATACTCGTGCTCATGGGCTTCCCAGAGGCATTGGTTTCTCTGTTGTGAGAAACCAAATGCGGGACTAGATGGGCCTTTGATCTGACCCAGCAGGATTCTTGTGTTAAGAATGCACACATGTATATTCTCCACTGGGAATATGTGGTGATCAGAAACACATGTATCCAGACCCTCCAAGTGTCCCTGTTTTCCAGGGACATCCTTGATTTAGAGAAGCCATCCTGGTTTCTGCTTTGATCCCAGAATGTTCTGCTTTTCCTTAGAACGTCCCTATTTTCATTGCAGAAATGTTGGAGGGTATGGTAAAGGTAAAGGTAAAGGGACCCCTGACCATTAGGTCCAGACATGACAGATTCTGTGGTTGCGCGTTCATCTTGCTCTATAGGCCGACGGAGCCGGCGTTGGTCCGCAGACAGCTTCCGGGTCATGTGGCCAGCATGACTAAGCCGCTTCTGGCGAACCAGAGCAGCGCACGGAAACGCCATTTACCTTCCCGCCAGAGTGGTACCTATTTATCAACTTGCACTTTTACATCCTTTCGAACTGCTAGGTTGGCAGGAGCAGGGCCTAAGCAACGGGAGCTCACCCCGTCGCGGGGATTCGAACCACCGACCTTCTGATCAGCAAGTCCTAGGCTCTGTGGTTTAACCCACAGCACTACCCGCATCCCAGAGGGTATGGTAGGCTGTCCCTATTTTCATTGGAGAAATGTTGGAGGGTATAGAATTATCCGACCCCTGAGCCTTCTGAAGGTAATCCTGTATAGGGAAGTTTTTTAAAAAATGTTTAATGTTTTATTGTGTTTTTATATATTTCAAAAGCTCTCCAGAGTGGCTGGGGCAACCCAGTAAGATGTGTGGGGTATAAATATTAAAATTATCATTATGGAATGGGACTTCCCTATTTTCATTGGAGAAATGTTGGAGGGTATGCACGTCTATCAAAATGAACAATCCCTTTAAAATGTATAGCTGGGCACAGCCTTCACCAATTTAATTTATTTCCAGCCCCTTGTTCTCACCAGCATTAGGCCCTGTGCCCTCTCCATCAGATGAACCGACACAAAATGGAACATGATTTATTATTCTGTACCATTATGCCTGTTTCCAGAGAAACTAATTATTCTGCATTGTTGTATTAGATACTTTAAGAAAGATTACATTTTCTTACTTTAGGCTGATAAAAAAATTAAATCCATCAGTTTTCCTAAACACATTAGAGTAAAGACAGAATTTCTGCTCCTAATTATTAATCAGTTGGATTTGAGGACGCAGAGTATTTGACTTAAGCTCAATATATTCACGAACAATGTCCCAATATCACATTTTGTATTGAAACAATTTTTCACTTTATTAAAGTCTTTAGGAGATGGACCCAAGCTGCAGTTCCTGCTCAAGGTCATAAAAGCTTAATGGGCCTCTTCTATATAGCACTACCTAAATGTTATCTCCAGCGGTACAGGCAGCAGAAGCATTCTCCTTCCTTCCTTCTCCCAAAGTCTTGATGTGCCAAGACACTTGCAGAGAGAATAACATTTGCCTGCCATGTATATGCTGCTAACGTGGGAAAGTTCTCTGTGAGAAGATCCATAGGCGGGGCTGCTTCACAGGTGAACAGCTAAGGTTAGATGTAAGGTTTTAACTGAAAGTAGCCATGGGCTACTTTCTCAGTCAAAATCACATACACAGCAAATAGACTGGTGACTGGGAGTGGCTGCCGAGACACCCCATTCCCCCTATGTATGTGTGTGTGGTTATGGGTTGTGAACCATCAGCAGTATGACCCCTCTGACCACTTACCTCCAAGAGAAGACAGCTCCTGGGACTTGGAGGTAATGTTCTCCAGCTCTGCTGTAGTACTAGTTGTTAAATCTCCTTCCAGAATCACTCTAAGCTCTAACATCCTATATGGACATTTTTTATCATGTGGTGGATGTTATGAACTTATAAGCATTACCAGATTGCCACAAAGCAAATGATCCTGGGGTGATCTGATCATTCGCATGATCCTACTAAGTGGTATGGAGGCTGCTTATTACAGGGAGTGTGGTGGTGGTAAGCTCCCATTGCTTTGTCCCAGCTTCTGCCAACCTAGCAGTTTGAAAGCACACCAGTGCAAGTAGATAAATAGGTACTGCTGTGGTGGGAAGGTAAACGGCATTTCTGTGCACTTTGACTTCTGTTTAGTCATGATGGCCAGTTTAGTCATGCTGGCCACATGACCCGGAAAGCTGTCTGTGGACAAATGCCGGCTCTGGGCTCCTAGGTCTGAAGCAAGATGAGCGCTGCACCCCATAGTCGCCTCTGACTGGACTTAACCATCCAGGGGTCATTTACTTTTTTACTTTACATACCACGGACAGATCTGAGTTTGAATGCTTGTCTCTGTTGTCTGTATGAAATGAGTAATAACAAGGGCCCTGCAAAATCTTGAAAGCAAAACATCTCTCAAAGAATATCTCAGTCGTGAAATGGTACAAACAAAGTTAGAAATGTGCTTAAGTCCCACTGAACCTGGACTTTATTAGCAGGGAGAAAGAAGACTAACCAGATTCCTGCTTGTTGTGGGACCTAGTTAGTTGTTAGGGAGTTAGTAGCTGGTCAGCCTTTGTAATACTTTTCTGAGCCTCTTAGTCATCTTTCTGCCCAGCACTTGCAAACTGGTTTGTGCTTCCCTGCAGCACTCTTTAAGACTGGGATGCGGGATTTAGCCTTTCACATAAAAATAAATTCTCCTCTCTTACCTTGAGAGTGGGTTTAGCTTATTTCTGGTGGAATAAATTCTCCTCTTCATGGTGTATTAACCATATTTGTGCTGGAGGGATACATTTTATCTAGGCTTCGGTTTGGCTTTCAAATGGTTTCTGGGAGTTTACCTTTCACAGTTCCCATTATCTGAGTCAGACCCTGGCAAATGTCATTCCAGTTTCTCATCTGAAAAATAGGCTCTTTGTTTTAAGCATATGCAGATGATCGCTGAACTAACAGTGTGATGGTATATGCACACTTTCTTGGGAGTAGGCATCATTGAATTCAATTGGACTTACTTCCTAGTAAGTTTGCCCAGGATTGCCTTGCAAAGGTTGAGAAGATTTGCCCCTTCTCCTGGACTTGGCATATGCCTGTGATCTAACTTGCAGGACTGTTGTGTGAAGATCACATGCCAGGGATGGAAGGAGGCATTACAAACCATGATCGTTTTAAAGGTTTTTATACATGGGAAACCACTAATGCACCACAGGGAGATGGCTGCTTGGTGGGTCATTAGCTGCTTCATTACTTTGAAAGAGAACACACAAGGAAAAATATGGAGAAGCTAATGTGATAGACATAGGGAGGGGGGGGACTTCAATGAAATAAACCATGCAAATAAATATGTATAATTCCACTGCCTGTTAAAAATACACATTGATCACAACACAATGATGGCAATAAATATGTATTGTTCCACCATAACAAACAGCGGGACGGCTACCAAACTATTAGACAGAAATGAAATGGCACAAAAATGAAACCAGCTTGCTTTGCAATGAACAAATGACAGAATAGGCATTTCTGTCCATCCCTATGTCCTATCCTTTCGTTACTCTGTCACTCAGGCTACCTTTTCCCATCTGTTTCATTTCCCCCACCCTGCATATACAATGAATTATAGTATTATTATTATTATTATTATTATTATTATTATTATTATTATTTTATCATCTTCTTCTAAAACACTTTCTCAGGGTAGTTCACACATTAAAACAGTTAGAAACACAAGAACAACAAATATGTTTAGAACAGGACTAAAACCCAAACAAGAAGACACTTTTGGTAAAGACACACTTATTTATATAGAAATTAATGGTTTTAATTCATACCATCTGATAGCATGGAGGTGTACACTTTGCCACAGTTACATAGAATTTAACACATTTTTGCTGCATAGAAACAACAGTTATTTTAGATTTTTTTTCTTTTTTGAAAAGAGGGTCAAAAGCTAGCTCATTTGCTTGCCTGTTTCCTAAAGACCCCATCAACATGAGACTTGGCACCCCAAGATTAATGACAGCAAAATGCAGATCTATTGTCAGTTCCATTTTAATTCTCATCTGTGTTTTGCATGGAAGGTGTCACTTTGATGTAAAATATGGAATCTGACACTTTGTCACTTCTGTCAGGGGCAAAGCATTGTGGGGGATACAACCAGAGCCAGGGCCTTGTAGTCATTCTATTTCTGAAAATATCTTCCTGCAGCAAATTAACTTTTATTAACCTGTCACACACTCTTCCTGCGTCTGCTTTCTCCTGATGCTCTGTTTGAGAGATGTTTTGCTTGCCATTCATTTCAACCCATATTTCATGGACACGTTGTGATGGGAGAGATGGACAGCCACAGTGAGCCTGGAACATAACTCATGCACAGCCAGACATGTACAAAGTATTCCACAAGATTTCACAGCAGCCTCTGGTCCTGAAGCCTGCCCCACCTCCTGCCCCATTGCACCTGAAAACTATAGTCCTGCAGAGGGATGGAAAATGTCCCCCATTGGCTGAAAACAGGCATGCTTCATGTATCATAGGCAAGAGAGAAAACATCTTTGCTAAAGCTGCTATGATTTGTCACTGATTTCCCCATTCTTCTTACAGCCTTTATCCATGTTTAGTGTCTCTTGACACATTTATGAGCACTTTATAAGGAGCACTTTTTGATGTCTTCATTCACGGTGGTACTACATATCACTTATTGCTTTTTGGGGTCTTTCCATCACAACAGACTTAGCACAGTCATTGCAGAGGACCAGTTCACTATGTAAAAAAAGAGAAAGAAAGAGAGAAGAGAAGAGAAGAGAAGAGAAGAGAAGAGAAGAGAAGAGAAGAGAAGAGAAGAGAGAAGAGAAGAGAAGAGAAGCATCACATAGAAACTGCAGAATACAGATGAACAGCCATTTGCATTTCCACTTCTCTTACTTGTCATAATTTTAGCATGATTTTTGCCAGCAGTTTCTGCCAGCAGTCAGATTGTAGACAACACCAAACAGTCAAACTGCAGATATATGCCTCTGGAGGAGGAGGAGGAGGAGGAGGAGGAATACTAGCTTGGGTCTTCTCCTTCCCAGAGGAGGATTGAGGCCTGGTTCATAGGATGTACTGTGAGAAGTCCAAAATAAATGTGTGCCTGTGGAGGTACATTTGTGTTCTCGTTCCTCCGTCTGTTGTCTGTCTCAGTGGTAGCCAATGTTTATTATTGTACTGTGTATTTTATACCATAAACTGCCCTGTTATCCTTGGCCAATGGGATGTAACTGTGGGACTGAATTCTAAGATTTAGGAGCAATTCCTATTCAACAAGAAGTACTTCCTGCTGCACTTGGAATTTGGGAGTTGCCATTGTTGCTTGGGGGTAGCTGTGCTGCCCTGTACAGAACTGCTAGCCCATGTGAACTATCATAGATCATTTCGGGAATCCTTGCTATAAATTGTACGAACTGTGCTCAGTCTCTCAGCTGGTTCAGAGCACTAACAATCCACAAAGTCCTATGCCTGAGACCACTCTATATTTAACAGATAGGCCAGTTACCCCATGTTCTGGCCCTGAATTATGCTGAACTGTTCTGGCCCTGAATTCTCATTTTCAGACATAGCTCAACATTCTATTTTTACCTCCATGCTGCAACTGCCACAGTAATCTACAAGAAATTCCCCATAGATCATCAGATCTGAGGCTGGGCAACTTCCTTAAGCTAATATATGGAAATGAAATTGGCATCATGGCCCCCTTTGGCCATCTCTTTAATACTCATTAGATTGTGACACCTTTAAGGATGCACTGGAGAAGAAAGCTTGTACTAACAAACTTCCTTTGGCTGAATAACCTTTCCTTCTTTGTTTCTGTTAAGGGAAGGAATCCAGCCCAGCTCCCTACGTTTGCATCCAATTAACCTGTCACCTTCAAACTTCTTCTCCCTGCATTCTCCTGGCTTACTTCAATTTAACTAGAGCCAACTTGTGCTCTCAGTGCCAGTGCAGATTTCTGCAATCTTCCTGTTCAGTACATGAAAGCGCTAAATGATCCAAGTTGCATTCTGAGCACTAAAGAGAGAACACATAGATAGCACTTTTTGCTAAAGCAGTCGCCTTTTTATGCCAAAGCATTCAGACATTCTCCCATTTTTCTTGACAAAGACAGAGGAGCACTGTCAAATGGTTCTAAGAACCATTTCCGTGCCTCTGCATCTATCTGTCGATCTCCTTCCTTTTCTTCCTCTCTATCCTAGCACTTCCTTGCCTGCTATATATAGACTCATTGCTCTCATGATTTATATTGTCATTTTGCAGCCTCTATTTAAATAAAAATCAGGATATGCACGGCTTGGAGTGATTTTTAAAATACCTGGATGGATGAAATAGTGGGTGAGACTGGCACCTGATCTTCATCACCGTAGATTCCTGCCTTATTTCATTTATAACTGGAAAAATTAGACCCAGGAGAAAGGTACAACCTCTGAATTCTGGTCTATCACCAGGGGTTGGCTGGGTCAGGCACTGCTGACAATCCCAGGGGATCAGAATGGTCTTTCACTGGCCCAACCTGGTTGTGTCACTATTCATCACCTTCCCCATTGAGTTCTCAGATAGCTGTGTGGGCAGGTGGGTGGTGCTATTTTGGAATGGGGGCCAACCTCAGCCTCCACCCACAGTGGCTACCCACCACCTTAATTACCCCCAACCCCCCAGTCAATAGATCTATGAAATCTTGGCCACAATAGAGGAGTGATGTGTGTATGCTGGGAGAGGAAAGCCTATTGGCAACAATGTGCCCCCTGAAGTCAAGCACTAGCCCTGTTGGAATTTTGTCAGTCTGCAGAACTAGTTTGGTCAGAATTGGGAGCATAACACCTTTTGTTTGATATCACTTGCATGGATCAAACAATCAACCATTTATTATACTGGCACAGATCCATTAAACAGGGATACATTCTTGACTGTATTATTACAAATCCTGTTACCCTGTCGCTATAATTTTGAAGGATATGTAATACTGGACCAGATGAACCAGTGATCAATTACAAGGCAACTTCATACGTATATTTCCCTGGTAATCTTCCTGAGAACATGCTCTGGTAGTCCATTTTAGATTCAGAAGATACCTAAAGCTCTAACCTGGAGGATGCAACTTTTTAAAGGGCGATCCAAGGAGTTACATTTCCTGTGTGGGTAAAGAAAATACCCTCCTTTGTCTGCTTTTCTCTGGACCAGGCTTGCAAGTTCATCAGGGCTATGTGGTTTCGCTAATGCCATGTTTCCCAGATCACTATCTGGATCTGTTCAGCGGCCCTTTTATGGTGTTCTCCCCTCTTCTGCATCAGCATCTGACTGTGTGCAAATGGCTGAGTCAAACTGCATGGAAAAAATGTAACTTTGAAATGGGCACTGTTGTGTATAACACAACTGGGAGGAAGGAAACAAGCTTGCAGAAAAGTCGAGTTTGATTGGTGCCCCAGAAGGTGCATTAAAGAACTCCTTGCGTTTCTGCCCGCCTTTTTCTTCCATTGTCTCTGACGTGGGGAATGATCGGGAAAGTGACTTACACCACTTTTTTCCATTCCTAAAGGATGGTTTTCTTTTTAAAGTCTGATCAGATTTGTCAACATTCTTTTAGCTTTATCCAGTTTCGGCGGAGGGAGGGACGGGAGACCTAGCTTTAAAAGACAACACAGAGACATCATATAACTGGGATCAACAGATAAGGGCAAAGAATCCCTCTTCAGTACACCGGTTAATTAAATGACATAGATAACCTTCTGCATGCCCATAGTTCCCTTTCTGAAATCATATCAGTTGTTTAATTATCCCTGAGCTTTCACTGACATTTTCTGGAGCTATGCTTGTACTTTTGGTGTCATTCATTTCAATAAAAGGAAAACTTTTTTCCCCCTTACACCTTACTTTTAAAATATTTTATTTGTTTATTATTTATTTTCTGGCTTGCTTGGTATATTAAGTGCAACATAATCCTATGCATATTTACTCAGAAGTTAGTCCCACTGTGTAAATCAGGGCTTACTCACAGGTAAGCATGTATAGGCTTTCAGTTAAGTTTGCCACTTAAAAATGTAGATGGTGTCATTTCCTCCTGATGGATGCCCAAAGCAGTTTACAGTACAATACAAATGCATAAGGCAAAAAATAAAAATATTCTAAAACACAAGTTTGGGGGACAGAAAGAAACGCCAAATCATTTTAAACTTTAATCCTCGTAATAAAAATCGTGAAAAAGAAACTCTGAAAAATAATGTTTCCAAAATAAGAAAAATGATAGGACTAACTGAGCCTCCCTAGTAAGGGTGTTCATTTGTTTAGAGACTAATGAAAATTGAACCAATGTTCAATGGGGAACGGCCATAGCTCAGCAGCACAGCATCTGTCTTGCATGCAAAAGGTCCCAGGTCCATCTGCAGCATCTCCAGGTAAGGCTGGAAGAAACTTCCCATCTGAAACCCTGGAGAGCTGTTGCCATCTGTGTAGACTGTATTGAGCTAGATGGATCAATGGTCTGACAGCAGTTTCCTGTATTCTTTTGTTCTTCCTAGCAATCTGACTTGATCAACTTTTCATTTTTTTAAAATAAATGCAATAGGTAACAAATGGTTATGAGTAGTTACTGGTTTTGGCAATCCATTTATCATGCATTGTCTTGTTTGTGTAGCAAAGGCAGCAGCAAAGCTGATTTCAGAGCAGGCTGCTGGTGGCTCTTATTTTTCTGGCATCTTATTTTTCTAGAATGGTCTAGTCATTGGGTCATTTCAGAGAAAAATGGTGGATGTGTCAGTGGGAAGCCTCTGTTCCCTCACAAATCGCCCAGAGTAGTGCAGTCTACCAGGCATTGTGAGAAAAGAACATGGTGGCCATCAAGCATGGCTGCTGCTCAGATCAACTCTGCTGCCACTGGCATAAAAAGGTAAAGGTAAAGGACCCCTGACAGTTAAGTCCAGTCGCAGATGACTCTGGGGTTGTGGTGCTCATCTCGCTTTACTGGCCGAGGGAGCCGACGTTTGTCCGCAGACAGTTTTACCATAAATAGACAAAGTGGGGGGGGGTGCCAACAAAATGTATGTAACAAAATGAATGGGATTATACCAAATCAAGAGTAAAACAAATGTGATTTTAACAAATCAATAAGTAACTCAAAGAAGTCTTTAAAATGAAAATGAATGGAGTCATGAAACAGCAAAATTAATAAATAAATCTTGCCTACTCCTACGCTCCGGTGAGGAGATTTGCTTGTCAGAACAAGTCCTGATTCTGCTGGTAGCTGAGCCAACTTAGCCTCCAAATGAGAAGATGGATCAAGAAGCAAATAGTTTCACAGATGTAAGGATATGCCTGATATTGTGTAGGATCAGTTTCCATAATCTTCACTCTTATCCGGAGGGTCTTTCTCACCTTCCAGTAGCAAATGGAACAAGAGGATTAATCCCTGTCATGTCAGGCAAACTGAGATGACCTTGGGTGGCACTGCAAATCAGTGGCAGGAGGGGAGAAAGAGCCCAGATTTTCCAAGTTACAGACTAGTGCCCCATTCATTGGAATCTTTTGGAAGTATTCTGTGCCTCATAATAGCGTGAGATGCTGCTGCTGCTGCTGTTGCTGCTGCAATTAGAGCTAAGTGGTTTTTGTTAGAGAGGGAGCTAAGTGAAGGAAAGGGCTGTAGCTCTATTGCTGAGTATCTGCATTGCATGCAGAATATCCCAGGTTCAATCCCCGGCATCTCCAAGTAGGACTGAGAATTTCCTCTGCCTGGATCCCCAGGGATCCACTGCCAGACACTGTGAACAGTGCTGGTCTAGATGGGCCAATGGATCAAGCTCAGTAGAAGGCAGCTTCCTGTGTTCCTATGTGATGTTTTGGATTTTCCTGTTCTTTCATCAGTCCTTTGAAATGCTTCTCCTGTTTTGAAGGACTTGGCAGTTTCTAACATAGCCAAACAATCAGGACAAAAACAGTCCTCGCTTTCTTTACAGTTTTCCCTGGGGGGAAATGGGACAAATGGTTGAAAACTATTGAAGTGACTGTAATTAGATATGCCTGTGTCTAGTGCATCCAAATTTTATACACACACAGACACATACACACAGAGAGAGAGCGGGGGCAGAGTAACATTTTGAGTGCACTGATGAAGTTTTTTGGGTGCCTTCCCATGGTGCTTGCATGCTGACAGCGAAGGCTCTTTGCCAGCTGCTTTCCCTGCATTAAGTGCTCTGCCTGCTCTCGTGCACATTGGATTCTCCAGGACTGCATTATTTTCTCTTATCCGGAGAGCTGGCAGCTGGTGTTGAGATCATATGCACAGTGGCGTGCACAAAAGCCAGCACACGGCTTACATCACACTTCTTCCTCTTCCCTAATAAAGCACATTGTGATCTGAAACATAAGCAGCCAGGAGTATCACTCACTCGTTTTGCCTCTCCCTGAAAGTGCTTTGGCAGAATTCCCTTTGCAGAGTTCTTTCTGCAACCTGGAAGCAGCAATGGTCACATGTTGCCTTCCAACTGCCAAACCAATGACTTGGAACACTGGTCAACTTCCTAAAGCTGATTCATGGTGTGTGTGGGTGTGTGCACGCACACTCTTAAAGAAACCAGGTTTAAAGGGCAGAATAAACCCACAGCAGCAATTGTAAAAGCACATACACATACAATTAACATAGAAGTGGAGATGGGAAAAAGATCAGGCCCATGTTTATTTAGTATTTTTTAAATTAATAGTAAGACCTCTGTTTGAGTACAGAATGTATTTCTTCCAGTAGCTGCATAATATGTAATAAAATTAAAGATTACAACAGTAAGAAATGATGCCCACACTTCCTTGTTTGTTGCTGGAAAAGCCAATCATTGATAATTCACGAAAGGACACCTAATATGGTCAGGATCTAAACTCAGGTCCTAAGATGATAAGGTCCTATGATGGCACCTACCACAATAAGCACCAACTGTTGACCATTGTCCAAGGCATTCTTCAACCACTGAACAACCACTGATTATGCTAACCTAGGACATTACCTTTTCCATAACAGTTGAATATATTCCTCTTAGAACATTTTCGTATATGTTATGGTCTTAGATAAATAACAAATGAGGGACACAACACAACCGTCCTGGATTGGCTGTATGCAGAGGAACAGTGGGAGGCACCAGTTAGGGAACCCCCAGGGGAAGAAGGTTCAGAGCCAGGGAATTGGTGGTGTGACGACAATGAGTTGTCAGAGGGAGAAGAAGGAGCAGACTGGGAGGAAGAAGTGTCAAAAGCAGAAGAGGGTTTAGTGAGCAGGAAGAAGCTGTGGCAGAGAGCAGTTCAGACTCCAAGGCTGAAGTGGAAGCTGGAAAAGAGGCTGGCCAAGAGGCAGAGTTGAGACAGGCTGCTGAAGAATCTAGGTAGTCTCCCCCACCAGCCACGACCCAGCTCTCTTCCCCCAGTCTCTCAGAACACACAGACAAATGAAAAGGCCAGATCAGAGATTGGTTGTGTGCATACGCAGTTTGCGACTGCTTGGGAAAGACCCTGGAGAGGAGGAGCCTTAGAGAGCAGTGGGAAGATGAGGACCTTCAGTCCTCGCAACTGCCTCATTGGGGCAAGACTGACAGCGAAGAGTTGCTGAGATTACTAGGCCTGCACTGTTTTGATTTCTTTGAATAAAGAGCTAACATCATTGACACTGTGGTTTTTTTTATTGCTGACCTATGCCTGACAGCAATCTTTCATGTGTGAGCAGGAGGATACTACAGGTGTCCCAATGTGCTGTTGAACCTATGCCAGTCATAGCCCATGAAATTACCTTATACCCCTTGCTGTGGCTGGTCATAGACCCAGGCTGCATCTCAGGGGCTTAGGAAAAACTCAAAGGGAATTGGATACATCAACATGCTATGGCTCTCTGGGTTAGGTAACCAGCATGCAATTCCTGAATTCAGTCAGTCAGTGTTTTGCCATTGTGCCACACCCGCCCACATTGCCTTATGTCACTTCCACTACTTCATCTATTCCTGACAGAAGCAATCAAGGCATCATTTAGCTGTAAAGGAATCACTGTAAGGAATCACTTTAGCAGTGATTCCTGCATTGCATGGGATTGGACAAAATGACCGTTTGGGTCTCTTCCATCTCTAAAATTCTGTGATCAATACAATTAACCAACTGCAGGATGATATAATATTTTCTGTTTCTCTTCCTCTCACACACACTCACAATTAGGCATGGTCCTGTTTTTCTGAAGTGAGTGGCATGCATTGGAAGGTATCTCTGTAGATCATAAATCAGAATTATATTTCAGCTCTTTCTGTCTTCCTTTGTGATTTAGACCTTTCCACTGCAGGGTGGGGAAGAGGTCTATGCTTTGCAGCTTTATTTTCTGATGGGCCCTGCATTTTTCCAGCTTTCAGTACACTTCTGTATCTTTTCAATAATGCACCTGATTTTTTCCCCAACCCACCTTGCCTTTATTCTGCTTCTCTGATGTTTGATTGACAGTTTTTGCTCAGCCTGTCTTATAGCAGGATTGATAGTAAATTTTTCATCAATCCAGCATGGAATTGCTCTGCAGTGTTTAACCTGGTCCTTTGTGCCACTAGCCACCCATCATTTGCTACCTCTCTGCTCCAGAAGCCCCTGTCCTGAAAGGCTTGTTGCAGGTCTACAGACAGAGCTACATATCTGACTAACCTTCAGTAAAAAATAAAATAAAAAAGGAGGGGGTTCTGAGCTAAAGTCTGAAGTACAGTTTTACCAATAGGAGATGTTTTGCCGTAGGAAGCTAGGGAATGGGGAGCAAGAGATCAGACAGCAATGGATGTCTCTCTGCTCTCTGAAGGTTGTTGCTGCAGAGCAAGAAGGAAGAGATGAAAAGCAGCCTTCAGGTCTCCCTCTAATCTGAAAAACAGGTGCAACTGGGCAACCAGCCATGCAATCAACCTCCTTGGGAATTCAGATCAAGTTCCTTATTTCTTCAAGGCATCGGAAACGGACAGCTTCTGAACAGTGCAGGAAATTCTGATGTTTTGCCCTTTTGCCTCTCCTGAAAGCTGACCCTGGCCCCAGCGAAAGAGAAATGGTTCTGTTTCTTAAACCAGCTACATCTACCAGCCTCCCACTCCTCCAAATTACAAGGCTCCCCAGCTACTCTGTGACTTCCCATTGTTTCCGAATAGAATTTGTCAGCTTCCCATCCGTTACAGAGATTAACTGCAGGCTGAGAGAATGGGAAGGGGAGGCTGGGGGCTGGAGCCATTTAAGCTGTCACTGGCACGACCGTCACATTTAAATCACTGCCACAGAATAACAATGCTATATATTGAAGTTTTTATTTTATTTTAAAGAAAGCCCAACCCATCGCTAGAAACAATCTAGACAGAACAGAATAAATGAATCTCCCAGTCCTGTTGATTGTTACCTGTTGGTGAATAATATAAACTCACACATCTAAACACTATAGAAAAGGGCTTTGTGTAATATTTTCTAGCAGCGTTCTGTATGGGTTCTGACTCTGAACACTTCCCACATTATGCTTTTATGACAAGGGAGCATTCCTGAAAATCTTTCTTATATCTTCAGAGTGCTTTATACATTATATTTTTCCTACACTGAGCTAATCCCTGCCTTTTTTTGTAAGGGGAAATAATGTGATCCATATTGTTTAAAATGTGGCCTGTTGAATGTCACATGTGAAGGTGTGTGTCCATACAGTGTCTCCTGCTCACTTTCTGCTATGAACAAAACAATACCTCCTAGGTTTTTTCCTTGAAATCACTTGGTGAGATTCCACAGAAGATATGTCGCACAATGACTATGATCTCTGCTACAAACATTCCCCTGTCTGCCCTTTGAATACTGTGGAAAGAGGTTGGAGTAATTTGACTTTGGAGTGCATCCTCTTAAAAGAGGCAGTGATTCATATTTTTCTAAAATGATTCCCAGAAATCTCCCCAATGTAACTGCTCACAGAATGAGGATTTGTGAAGCAATGAGCTATGTGACAAGTGACTGTGTGAATGAGGGATCTGAGCTTGACTTGGACTTGAGCAATTGGACCACAGACATTTCCCTCTGCCACTATGGTGGCAAGTATCTCCTCAGCTCATACATTTCAAAGCCATCTTTTCTACCTGAAAACACTTTGTGTGCTTTGCATGCAAGGTGAGCTTTCTAGAATGAGTGGGGGGTGCAATGCTTTTCGTGAGACAGAGGACTCCATTTGTCACAGGCTTTTACAAATGGCACTTTAGTTTCCACACAGTAGATGCTTTTTCCTTGTAGACTTCTCCTGTTTTAGCTTTGGACTGATTCTTTCACAGCACAGGAGAATCATGATTAAGAGAAGGGATTGCTCAACTCACAGGAATCCTGCCATTGTCTCTGATTGCATAGTATTAACTGTGTGAAATTATACCCTTTTGGAGGCCGCATGTAAAATAAAATAAAATGTCAAAAGAAAGAGAAAAAAATTGATGCTGAAGATAGAGGAAACAATCGCTTGGTTAAGTTAGAAGCTTTAAAAAAACAAACAGAGCAACCCTTTTGGTAAAGGTAAGAGGGAGGGGCAAGGAAAAAGATTTCTATCCTCTTTTTCTTGAGCAAATAATGGAAATAATGTCGAGGAGGTGGGCTGTGCAAATGGTGTTGGCCATGACACTCAAAGATGATCCATTGGCAGGCATCAACCCAAAACCTGCATAGGCCCTTAGCTGTGATGGAGCAAAAGGAGAGAGACTTGCATGTGTTTGGATAGCAGCTTCACCCAAGACTGAACCCAAGTTCAGTCTACTGTGCTGCCTTTTAAGTTGCAATCCCATTAAATCAAATTAACTCAATTGCATCACTTCTGTGCAAGATATACAGTAATACAAGCTCTGTGACTGCTGAGAGGTGTTTTAAGATTCAGCATAAGTGCTTCATCCCCAGCTCACTTTGCCATTCCCCCCCCCCCGCACATCTGTGCCTGGTATCAGCACTACAGGCAGTCACTGTGCCACACCTGGCAAGGTTTGCTGCTGCCAGAGGGGTAACACAAGCCTCAACGTTTGTGCCAGCAAGGGACACTGAGAGGGCCTGCAATGGCAGTGCAATGCTGCAAGCTGTGGCACTTTGTCAGCACAGCAGTCCTGGTGCCCAAGACTGCCTTCTTATTTGTCAGCACAGAAGCTCAGAGGATTTGGCCATAAAGCACCATCTGTATTTACAGGAAGAAACAAGCAACAACTCAAGGATGCTACTATGAGATCTGATCTACCAGAATGGGGTCATTTTTGTGGTGTCGGTTTGACCTCAAGAACTGAGTCCTCAGTGTGCATTGTCCAGAATGATTAAATCTACCAAGTTCTCCCACAAGGGAGAACATATCCTTCAACCAGGCTTAGATCTCAGCTTGCAAACTACCATTTCCCCCAAATGCAGGAATGATGCAGGCCATCAAATGCATTTGGAGGCTAAAGAGCCAATAATAAATGATCGGGGGCTACAGAATCTTAGACAGGATGGAACTAATGTAGCACCCAGGCTCCCAGGCTCAGCAGCAAGGCATGGCTCCTAAAGCTGCTGCCAGATTGTTGTCTAGGGCTGGGGGTGGGGAACCTCTGGCCTGCAGGCCAAATAAAGCCTAGCAGGCTTCTGTATTTGGCCTGCAAGGTGATTTCAGGGAAGCCCCACCCACCTGCCCTGCACCTTGTGTCACAGGTGTGATCAGGTGTCAAAGTTAGCCCATTGGGGTTGGGATGATTAGGATGTGGCCCACTGGGGCAAAAGTTTCCCACCACATGCCTATTCACTTCCACTACCTTTTTCTCCCATCCTTTCCTTCAATGGCTGAGCTCCTGCTTTGGGTTCCCCTATTAAATGAAATGTGTCATGTGGAGACAAGGAGCAGGACCTTTTCAGTGTTGGCACCAGCACTTTGGAATGTCTTCCCTAGTACGAGTGGTGTAGCACCATCAGCATATGCCTTCAAATGAACTCTTCACACAGGACTGCTTTTGTGTCTGCGCACAACTGATGCTACTGTGCTGCTGCTGGGAAACAAAAGGATCTATTCGTTTTTTTAACCACCGATTATTTTATTTGCTGTGTTTTTATTTTGTTACTTCAGTGTCCTGATTATTCTTTGTGTTTTGAGGATAATTTTTCTAACAAGCAAATAATTGTGCCAAATGAACTAGAGATTGGCTTCCTGTCTTGAGTTCTGGGGAGAAAGGGGGGATCTGCTTGATTTAGTGGATTTATATTTTATAGACTGAAAGATCAGGAAGTACTGTTATGATCACCGAGTCAGATGTTCTAAGGCATCAGTCACAGATTTTTATCTACTCAGTCCTGCACTGTTGCCAATAATTATTGGCAGAGCATGTATATAGATTTCACCTCTCCTGGGGATCCCTCCTGACATTAGGAAAGTGTTGCAAGATCCATTTCTTGCTGGCTTCATCCAACGGTTGGGTCATTAGCCACTGTAGCAATGCTTAAAGTCTCAGCACCATGCGTGTGGGGCTGATTGCATGGGTGGAGAACCTCAACTGTGCTCCCTGCTAGAAGGTTGCTCAGGAGGTAGTGCGGTTTGTGGATGGGAAAAGGGAAATAGCCCACCCCTTTTCAGAGTTACTTCCCATCAAGTTTCTCGCTAACTCACAACTTGACAGTGTCCTGGCTCCCACTTGAAGATGCAGCTATCAGGCTCAAAGTGTGATTGTTGTTGAAGGCTTTATTCCAAAATTCACTACAAGGCTCAAAGATACATCAGGCTACAGCTTACACAATTCACATGTTCAGAGCAGCGCTCTAGCATTCCTGGCATAAGCTCATCTGTTACCCCAACACTTGACATGCCCCATGATCTCCCCTCCTGAAGAGCAAGGTGGGCACAGTCAGTTGCCTGGTTGTTGTCCTGTGCTTCAGGACTGAGCAAGCAAACAAACACCCCTGTGAGTAGGCTGGACCTGCTTTAAAGCTCCACATCCGAGCACCTTCCCCTCCCCCCCCCACACCAAGACCTTTCCCCACAAAAAATCCACTCTTTAAAGCTGAATCGGAGCAGAAAACCAGAACTGACATTTGCTCTGATTCAGCTTTAAGGAGTAGGTTTTTTAAGGGGAAACATGCTTGGACACAGAGCTTTAATATGTGAACCTGTGCCTGGAAAGAGTGGGGCAAAAGGTAAGTCTGGATAAACCCTTTGCTGTTCTGTGCATCTCCTTACGTTTTCTAGGAGCAGCACAGTTGCTGAAAGAGAGCTCACGTATTGGTTTTATTCAGAATAAAACCATTGAAATAAATGAGACTGAAGTTCCATGTAGGACTAAGTCTGGCTCAGGGGTGCCAGCTTGAAGAGAATGGGGGGCAGGTAAGCCCTGCCCCAAATAATCAACCACACACCCACACACCATTTGAATGGCAATGTTCAATAACTTTTTGGGGGGAGGGGGTTGGCTTCCTCAAATATTTTATGGCAGGGGTGGGGGCAAAGGGGCCTCGGTCCCAGTAGTTGGCTTCTATGGTCTGGCTCCAACCCTACATTAAAAACAAAACAAAACCCTGACATATTTTTCATAGGATTATTATTATTTTAAATGTAAGGGCGATATTTTCTTTAGCTCTGTTGGCAACAGTTCATTGCTCAGAGACCCAGGTGACTCCTGGAGACTCTCCCACAGAAGGGCTTTCTTTGACTCCAGGGGAGCTCACTAAGGCTGAGCACTATGGCCTGCTGCCTTCCCTTGGGTTCCAGCGGCACGTATAGGCTTTGAAGCCTCTGAGCCACAGGTTTCTTAAACTAATATATGTCCTATAAGAATTTTACCTCCAGCTCTTTTTTTATTTCATACATTAAAAAGAAAACAGTTTTCACTTTATGGCTGCTATTCCATCAGGGCGAGACTGAGCTATAAGCACGGCATACACGGCGCAGCAACGGCAAGAAGGAGTTAACCAATTTCTAGCTGACTGTGATACAATTTGCTTGAGTAATAGTATAAAAAAAAGAACAATACTGGGAAACATAATTTTTAAAATGAAGACTACTAAATCAATAGGCGCTACATGACTAATCATCTTCTATTTACCCAGTGCAAGAAGGCAGAGCTGTGATCAGAAACCCAAAGCACAGCTCTGAGAGTCTTCTGCTGCAGGCATGAAGAGGGCTGGCTCCAGAGTTGCACTCGAGCAGCAAGAAAGGGGGCAGCGAGGGGAGTTTTGCAAATTCCCCTCCCACATGTCTCCTGAAAATGACTACTCAGGGAGCAGCAGATTATGAAAGTCCAAATAAACATGCCCCAGATCAGCTGCTGCTGCTGCTGCTGCTGCTGCTTCCTCCTCCTCCTCCTCTTCTTCTTCTCCTTCTTCTTCTTCTTCTTCTTCCTCTTCCTCTTCCTCTTCTTGTTATAGTCAGGAGCAGCCACCTGGGCCAGCACATGGTTACAGATGGTTGATTTATTATTGTTTTTTTACTTTAAAATATCCCTCTTCCACAAGAAAATGGTGCATTTTCCCAAGTAAATGTATTTTGCCGGGGTCACCAACATAGCGCCCACAGGCACCAGTGTGCCTGCCACTACCTCCTATAGTGCCCACAAAATGGCTCAGTAAACATCCTCTCACAGCCCCCATGCCCTCAAACATGCCCAAATTTCATTGGATGCCAGGATAGGACACCCATCTTCCCATCTGTTCTGAACAGAGGAGAGGTGCCTGGAGCCTCTCTCTGTGAGTGAATGCAGGGGTTGCTGACAATGTCCCCTTTCTCGTTGAAGGGGGGCTTGTGGGGAGGGTCGTGACCATACCATTTTGATATCCTGTCTCTTTTTCTGTTCTTTCAGATGTCACCTTGTGCTTTGCTACATACCCATTTTTGTGACTAGTGACCATGGCACATTCTCAAAATTCTAAAAGGCTGGTGCCCCCTGATGCTGAGCACCAGGGTGGCAGAAACAAACCCTCCTGTATCCCGGTAGCTGTATGATTTAAGTGAGCTTAAAACATGAACCTGCATGTGCTCAGAGCATTTCTCTCTCTTTCGTTTTATAAGGTCTGGCAAACTGTTTGCTTGGTGCTCTGAGAGAGTGATGGGGAACCTTAGGCCCAAGGGTCAAATGCACCCCTCCAGGTCCCTCTATCCAGCCCTCAGTACTCTCACCAACCCTAAACCACACCCTTTCAGCTGACTGGAATGTGCCCTTCCCCTGTGACAATGCCTCTTGCATGCCTAGATGGAGAATGGGGAAAAAAGGTGTGGGTGTACCCTCAAGCTTTTGGGTGGTTGTGGATACAGAGGGATGTGACAGAATGTGTATAAAGTAGCCTGCTGTACAAAGGTAATATTTACATCCATTGCTCCTCCACTTCCCCCTCTGGCTCCACCCTTTACTGAAGGGTGTGGCCTCTGGATGAGAACCTCTCCATGAGGGCATGTGAGGCTTGGGCTGAGAAAGCCTCTTCACCCCATCTGTGAGAGATCAGGAATGTAGAAGCTGTTGCAGAGCATGGAATAGTGTGGGCAGGGTGGGAAGGGAGAAATGAGAAATGCCAATATATGTTTCCCAACTAAGTCATGCAGGTGGGCATTTCAAGCACCCCCTCACCCTCCCATAAAGCCATTATCCAGGTTCTAAAGTTAGCTAGCTGCCTAGAGGGTTTCAATGAGCAGGCGATCCAAAATCACATAACCTAAACAAATGTTTGTTAATACTCACACAAACAGAAGCCCCCGGATCATGCAGAAAAAAGGGGGGCAGCTCTTGGTTCTCTACTGAGGAATTAGGAGCAGCGAACAATGAACCAGTAAGCTTGAAATAAAGCCAGGCACCTTCATTCCCACAGCTTACCTAGCAACCAGAGTTGTACAGAAGAATTTCCCAGGAAATATCATTTTAAAGCCATTTTTATGTGAAAGCTATAATAAAAATGAAATTGCTCTTCCTAAAGAAGCTGAGAGTTTATGTAGAGCTGGAAGGTGAGGAGCGGCAGTTTAAACCTGATGATAAATAAGTTAATAATACTTCTCATACACAGGTCTAAATGCTTTTCCAGAAGAGAGGGGATTTTTATCTCCAGGATATAGATCACGGCAGCATGCCTGGGAAACACAGAAGCGAATCCAGGGGAATAGAAGCTACAGTAGATATCTACGATGCTGTATGTTTCATTAAAGGAAGAGAACACGGCTTGTCCCGCCTCTGCTTTGCCTCACATTATCATGGCCTCACTTAGCTTTGCTTTCCTAATCCCTGTCTTGACTCGTTTCTCATGGTTGGATCTTGGTGCATCTTCTGTCCTGTCTGATTTGGCATCCCTGGCTAAGTGACCTTGGGGGACCTAGCCTACTGTTAGCATCTCAAGGGTATGATGTGACCATGGAGTGCTCAACTCCCAATCCAGTTTATGGTTTTTTTCCAGGTAGACACTTTCATGTAATAGATAATGTCAGTTAACAAGGCAAGGCAGTTAACCAGACAGTCTATTAGATTTATTTCTAGCTTGTTGGGCCAGAAGGGGAGAATTGGAATTGTGCACACAGCTTCCCCACACTTTTCTGTTCTGGGGAGGAATGGTAAATGCATTAGACAGGTATTAAAGCTGTTGATTTTGTGACATGAAGCCATGTAAGAGCTGTATGCAGTTCTCTGCTTTTGAGAGCGAGGAATATTGATTTGGGCTGCAAACCTCAAAGTCTTAACTTGGAAATGAGTCCATTCAAAACAATGGGAATTACTTTCAAGTAGACATGGTTAGGGCCACCACCCCTTTAAAAAACCATCATAATTATCTCCATCAATGGTGTGATCATATTCATCCATGTATTTGGTGTATTTCATGTGGTGCTCCAAGATTTGCAAGACATTCATAACAGCGGCAATGTTTATTTATTCTAGGCTATATTGCACATATGTTTACTTAGGAGGAGCCCCATTGAACTCAGAGGAACTTATATCTGAGTAAATATGCACTGAGTTGGGCTGTAATGACTCACAAAATAAAGAATAGCAGTAAAGCACTTTGCACATTGAAAAGAGCTGCAGACATTATGCATAATAATGAGGAAGCCGACATTTCTGAGAACATGTTTCAGAGAGCGTGTTTTTAGGAGATTAGTCCTTACTCGCTAATAACCTTTGATTATGTTTACTTCTGCAGCTGATGTGCTCAGGTGTTTGGCACATAAACGCAGAAATAGGGGTCGGTGACATAGCCTGTTCATGCGTCAGCCTTCAGAGTTTAATAATTTCTTGGCAACAGACTGGTTGATTTATTTTAATAATTACTCACACTCTTGGGGTGCCTTTCATGTAAGGAGCTTGATCACTTTAAAAATAAATATTAATTAAGGCTTGTGTCATTCTGTGGTGTTACACAGGGCACTAGAACACCAAGCAGATTAGTACGTTACCCAAGGTCAAGCACAGAGTAGGTGTCAAGGCCTTTCATCAGCCACAGAAACCTCTAATATTGATTTCTCAGGTAAGATGGTGTTTAAAAATATCCCTCCTTCCATTTTACAAAGGTCTATACAGGCAGATTAGAATGTATTGATGGGAATTAAGTTATAAACTCCTTGTTATGGGCTCAGTGGTGCAATTACAATGATGGTGTGAAACTGTCAATCATAGAGCTGCAACCAAGGATTGATTACAGTGATGCCTCACTTTTTAGAGCACCTGTTTTAGAATTCTGGCAGTCAAGACATATGGCCGCATCCATTCTGAGGTCGAAAAGTGCTCCACGAGCAGCTGCTTTCCTGTTGTAGGAACCTGTCATAGTTCCAGCAACTGCTCCAGAGGGGTCTTCCATGTTAAAGACACCCCGGGCATAACAGTGTTTCAATGAGGATGCACCCTCTTTAATAAAAGCACATTGATCTCATAAGGTAACTGCTACCAATCTTCACTTTAGAAACCACAAACTGACAATTGTCATCACCAGATTAGATGTTCTATCCATTACCACAGTAGCTGTTTAAAAACAAAATCTAAAGCAGCTTTTGGCAGGAAACAATTTGGGAGTGTTTAACGCCTCACCCATATTGCAGAATTGCAGCACAACCAACAGAAGGTAGTTTTAGTATGACCTGGACTAGAGGCATCGGCTGTTGTGGATTCCAGTCCATTGACTAGAAGTCTAATTTGGCTTCAAGTGGTATAATAATAAAATCAGCAGCCATTTTTGTGCCATAATAATAATAATATCAAAAGTCTTTAAAGTGCCACAAGACTCTCTTGATTTTACACAGATCTCAGTTTCAGGACCATGGATAGCTCATCACCAGCCCCCTCAGCTTGAGAGCTTCTATTTTTAGCCATTATTTCCCTCAGAGTTGAACGTAATACACCTAGCAGGTTCTTTGGCTGGGCTGGAATAGTGAGGGTGGTACTGCTATAGACATGAGATTACTGCTTCAATTGTTGTGCTCTTTCCCAATCCCTTATTTAGTGGGTTAGCATTCGCTAATATCACCACATCATGCATTTCCATGCCCTGCTCTATATTTCTGGCTGCTGCCCATGAGGGTGAGAAAATGTCAGATGTGATAATGTCACATCAGTTGTTAAGTGCTGCTACACATTACCCACTGTTGGATGTATAGTTAAACAGTCCTACTTCATACTTGAACATTAGGTTTTAACGTTTGTCTTTGTTTTGTTTACTAAAGAAAAGGACCTTTACATCACTTAGAACTTTTAGCATATCCCCTTAAGACATTTTCCAATCCCTCCCAATGTATATTACCCATAGATTTGTTAAGTATGAGGTTCCCCCCTTTTTTATTTTTTAAAGGATAATATCAACCAGTTAAAACATCACAGGAGCAAACTGGGAATGGATTTTTGCCAACCATTCATAAAAGACACGACAGCTAAGTCCACTCTTGGGCTGTTGCCCAAGGGGGGGGCAGGGGGAATCAGATAATCCTTCCAGTAAAAAGTGTTATTTAAAGCAGATATCCATCAAATTAGTTAATATCATCAAATATGACATTTTATTCACTGAAGTTATTATGTGCATCAATCTGAAACAGCACGTTAAGAAGGATTGACACAGCAAATTGACAAAAGATGTTATGTAAGCTGTGAGGTGATGTTTTTATTTGACCAAGTTTATTCAAAAATATGGACTTTGTTGTCTCTCGACACCTTCCAAAGCCACTTGGCAACGGTATCACTTTTATGGCATGTGCATTTCTATATGGTCAAATATAAAGTATTCCATTATCTGCTAAGCAATATGACTATAACAACACCCCAAAATCTATGTTTAGACAGGATAGAGATACAAGATCACAATAAATCATGCTATGACGGGCATTCGAAGATGGTCTGGAAATTGCAACTGGTGTAGAACTTAGTGGGCCAAGAGTTAACCGGGACCACATGACTCGAATATATTACACCAATTCCATCCTGGCTGCACTGGCTTTGAATATACATCGTGGTCCAATTTACAATACTGATCTAAACCTATAAACTTTACACAACTTAGAACCTAAATACCTTGAGGAATACATTTTCCCATAGGAGCCTATGTAGACCATACACCAGTCAC
This sequence comes from Podarcis raffonei, assembly GCF_027172205.1. Lineage (NCBI taxonomy): Eukaryota > Metazoa > Chordata > Lepidosauria > Squamata > Lacertidae > Podarcis > Podarcis raffonei. The sequence continues at coordinate 73,468,658 of NC_070603.1, forward strand.
CACTGGTGAAACTCTTCTGAGTGCCCTATCTGGCAGTAGTCCTGAAGATGACAACAAGAGAAATGGCCTTATCAGTGATGCCCCACACCTTGCATTTGTGGGGTGCTTTCCCCAGGAAGGCTCACCTAATGCCAACACTGACACCTTTCTGTCACCAGACAAAAAGGTGTTGTCGCTGGGGTTTTGTTTTTACTCCCAGGCATTTTACTGGTGAAATTTCTTTTGCTGTTTCTTAAATAATTGTTTAGTTTAGTAGCTCAATACAATATAATGAAGCACGTCACTGGGTTAGAGGATTTTATTGTTGTTGTTTTTGAGCTTACTAAGGTTTTTGCTGTGGTCACAGTGGATTGTTTGGTTTTTAAAATATGTTTTAACAACAACAACAATTTATACCCTGCCCATCTGGCTGTGTAATCCTGTTGTATTTGATATACATTATCATGTATTTCTATGCTGCTTAGAGGTAGTTTGTGTTAAGTCACTTAATAATAAATAAACAAATGGCTGCCAAATGTACTGATACAGCAAAGAATGTGTAATTTTATATATTTTAATTTTAATTGTTAATTTATTAAATTTGTATACCACCCTTAATCCACAGATCTCGGGATGGTTCACAACAAAAAGATACAGTATAAAAGCACAAAATCATCTGAATTGCACTTTTATGTGTTTTTATGATGCTGTTTTACTGGCTTTAGGTTATGTGTCTATTGCTGCTTTAATCGTGTAATAATATGTTGGGTTTTTTAGACTGCACACCACTTACAGATTTTTGAAATATTAAGTGGCATTTAAATGCTCTTAAATCAATTTTTTTAAAAAGCTATGATGCTCGTGCACACACACGACAGTTCAGAGTGGACTTGATGCATCTCAGGTGTGCGTGTTTTTCACTTCACCCACAAAATGTGGTCCTCATTCAAGTGGCAGCCCAGAATTCCACTGATTTAATCCAGATTTTCCCAATTCATGGATAATGTGATAATGGAGGGAAATCCAACATAAAATTGCATAATACCCAACTGTGAAAATACTGAAGCACATTGTGTGGATGGGTGGTTTTTTTAAACACGTGTGGCGATGCTTTGCTGGGTGCTATTTATCACCATGCCCCCTGCTTCTGTTGGTGAGGCAGTGAGATGCTAGTAGAACCAGGCACAATGCTCACCTCTTTGTTTTGTGCTAGTGCACATGTCCACAATTGACCTCAGGCTTCTGGAGTTCAGGAAGGTGGGGGCAAATACTAGCAGGGACAGGAGGACAACAACACACAGTGCAAATGCCTCTTATCAAGCACCACCCACTAATGTGGATGAGAAACACTGAGGCAGAGCTCAATTGAAAGAACTACATGGAAAAATGAAATATGTGTGACCAGGGCTGTCATTAGCATATGCGCCACTGGGGTGCAAAGATCTGCCCAGTGCCCCCAAATTTAGTTTAGCCCCCAAATTAACTTTTATTATGCTTATGTCAGACACCACGCTTACGCCTTATCTCTTGTTTACAAAAGAAGGGAGGAAAAAGAAACAAACTGTTTTATTTGCTCATTTATTTACAATGCACTTATACTTAAGTATACAACACCACCACACTTAAACTTATAAGTACAGTGGTGCCTCGCAAGACGAAATTAATTCGTCCCGCGAGTCTTTTTGTCTTGCGATGTTTTTCGTCTTGCGAAGCACGGTCTGTCGCAACTGCACCTCTTCAAGCGACTTTAGGAAAAAAGCGAACAAACTCGCAAGACGTTTTCGTCTTGTGAAGCAAGCCCATAGGGAAAATCGTCTTGCGAAGCGACGCAAAAACCGAAAAACCCTTTCGTCTTGCGGTTTTTCGTTTTGCGAGGCATTCATCTTGCGGGGCACCACTGTATGGTTTAGGAACCTACTTAGGAGAAACATCAGTTGTGTCAGAGGTGCCGCTGACCCCACTGCCACATAGCAGCTCAATACAATACATAACATAACATAATATTTTGTAAGAGTTAATTTTGCATGCATGGCACCATTGAGTCTGACAAGCACTGCCGTTGTGAATGACAAGCACCGCCGCTTGCGTGGTGCATCTTTTGTAGAGTGCACAAAGTTGAAAGTCCTTTAGTGAAACAGTAGATATACATTTCATTAATACCTATGTATATATGAATTTTGTTTTTCTAGCTTGATGAAAATTATTTATTATTTCATAACAGGTAGATAGTTAAGTGCTTAGGCGGTTTCAGCGGTGGGTGCCTGGCGTCCCCCAGAATTCAGCGCCCGGATGCCCCAAACCCCTTGTACCCCCAGGGAAAGAGGGCCCTGTGCGTGACCCACATGGCCTGTGTTTTGGACATATAGAAATATTGGTTCTGGTAAATGATTTTAAATAACTAAAGTGTTGGGCTGAACACAGTTCACATGTGATGGGTAGCTATGCAAGCATGGATATGTGTGCATGCACACAGGGACTGCAAAATGTATCCCCCACAAAGAGCATTGAACAAAAGATAGTGGCTGAGTGATAACAAAATGTTGATTTCCTGCTGGGATGAGCAGTGAATGTGGGGACTCGTTTTCTTTACTTTGTTCCCTCTGGGAACAGAAGCCAGTCTGAAAAACTCTTGGCAGCATATTAGCATTGCAGTGCAAATTATTAGCAGAGGGATTGTGGACAATGATGTTTAATAAACTGATTAGAGTGATAAAAACTCCCACCCCAGCATTAGAAGCAGAATGGCAGCTGAATACTTTCCAATCCATAGATGGGAAAACAATTTGGCATATCTTATTGGCTGGGGATAAGGAACAACAGGGCATTGCATGCTAATTGATCCCGGGTGAACATTAATCCCTGGCAGGAGCTGTAGGTTCAGTTTCTTTTGTGATGGTGGACTTTTATAAGATGTGATATTGAACCCCTCATCTGGGTCTGGACACAGCATCTTCTCCTTGCAACTTCCACCAGTGGGGAGAAGGAGCAGGATAATATTGCTAATAACTTATTTTCACCTCTTGCTTTTAGAGTGTGATCATCAATCCCACCATCTGAAATGAGAGAGGCATGAATGAGGTGTCCTCTCCACAGCTCACCCAGGAAAACAAACAGAAACATTTCTTGCCATTGAAGAGTTTAAAGGTGGGAGTGAGGGTTGAGACAGGAGATACGTCCCAGCAGGAATACACCAACCAGAATCTTTTTGTTGCATCCTCAAAGTCTTAAGGAGCCATCCTTTCCCCCCTGGGTCTTGAGGGACCTGTGACATAGTCCCTTTAATCTTCTGCATTTATAGTCAATATACTGTCGTGGAGCCTGTTTCAAATATATCTCCCTCAAAGCCACACATGCCTTTGAAATCTCCTAGCTTGACTGCAAGGTGCTTTCTATAAGAAGTGTGTGAAGTCAATTTTAAGGTATTGCCTAACTCAAAATGAAGCTTTTGAAACTTCATTAACTACGAATCACAAAATATGGGATCCCCTCCAACTGGTGCCAAAGTTTTGCATTCATTTTGCAGTGTTTTATAGCAACCCCCAAACTGAGTAACTGATACATCAAACCAGGGAGTGTAGTTAGCACCCAGAAACCCAACATTATTCAATTCACTCCAAACTGGTGCCAAAGATTTGCTAGCATTTTGCAGCATTTTGCAGTGAAAACCCCATACTTCGCAGCGTGCCCCCCAACTGAATAATTGATATCAAACTGGGGGTTACAGGTATCACGGTGAAGTTTATTAAAACTGAGTGGAAGGGTGAGCTTTGATGGCCAGAAATCAATCTTTACATGTGAGAGCTCATTATCAGTTTCTGATCCCAATCTTCTGATAAAATTTCACCCTAAAATTCTTATCACTGTTCTTGATCTCCAGGCTTAAGCTCATAATTTTGCTTGACCCATTGCCATGGTGTTTGTGGTCCCTGTCTGGTCCAATGTGGTTAAATGTATATCTGAACTGTCTGTGTGCTCTGTGGTCTGCGTTGGCATTACACAACAAATTTAAGTTACAGAAACTCCCCCTTTTAAATGCACATTCTCTTCACTCCTTATGTGTCAGCAATCAGCAGCATGTATTGCCCAAAGCAGAAAGAGAGAAAAAATAAGCAATATTTTACTGCTGAAGATCATGGTATCATATATTTATTTCATTTAGAACCATGCACATTATTTTTCTTCTTTAATCTTCTGAAGAAGAAATGTTTTGTATTAGTTTAAATGTTCAAAATCATATTCAGAAAATATTCATTTACTTATTGAATATACTTTGTTTTTAGGAAGCAGGTGTTTGTTCAATAAAAGTCAAGGATAATTAAATGCTTACATACTTTTAACATTTTATTACTAATATTAAATATTTTGTATTTGTAAATAAAATGTGAAGGTGGCCAAATGTTTGTTATTGTACTATTATTTTCTTTTTGAGTGCAGCATGGTAAACTAACAATTAGAGCAGTGGTGTCCAAACTTTTTTCAAAGAGGGCCAGATTTGATGAAGTGAAGGGCTGTGAGGGCCGACCAAAGGGCCAACCAAAGTTGAAGCTGTTGAGCTCTTATTATATTTTTCCCCAAAGTTGTTGAGCTTTTTTTAGGATTGAAGTTGTTGAGGTTTTCTTAGGATTTTACCAGCGGGCTGGATTGGTCCCCCAAAACGGACTTTGGACCTGATGTTAGAGTGACTAACATTAGATTTGGCTGACAAAGGTCATTGACCTTTGTTTAGATTCCTGTTTAGCAGTTAAAAGATTAAGTGTCTGTCTCTCTGAGCACTGCAGGAGCAGTGTGTGGGGTTGTTCCTTTGGTGTTCCTCACAAAAAAGAAAAGGCTAAGTTGAAGAACTGTACAGTGGTACCTCGGGTTAAGAACTTAATTTGTTCTGGAGGTCCGTTCTTAACCTGAAACTGTTCTTAACCTGAGGTACCACTTTAGCTAACGGGGCCTCCACTGTTGCCATGGAATTTCTGTTTTCATCCTGAGGTAAAGTTCTTAACCTGAGGTACTACTTCCAGGTTAGCAGAGTCTGTAACCCGAAGTGTTTGTAACCCGAGGTGTTTGTAACCCGAGGTACCACTGTACTGTTGTTTGTTTATATGTGTGTGCCTTGCAAGCAAAGAAAGGATCCAATGGTGTGGTGGCTGGTTGAGGCAAAAGGAACTGGAGGGGAAATGTAAACAATAATGCATAACATCAAGGGAGGGAGGAATGGCAAAGCAGGACTATTTATTTTGTGGTGGGGACATATTATAGAATATCCAATATATAAAGTTAAAACACATGCCGTTCTTTTCTGTGGCTTACTTGTGTGTCCAGGTGGCAAACTATTTGCATGGAAGTCAACATCAGTCACCTTTTAGAGAGCTTGAACTCAACATTTTCAACTCAACAGCAGAGCTGAGTTCACGGGGCTGAACCCATACTGCAAACGTGGGCTAAGTATTGGTATGAGCAGGGCCAGGATGATGAGAACCAGAAACACAAACAAGCTAAAACACAAACATCCCTACTAGACACGTGATTCGGTTATATCAGTTCTTGAATTTGTATCAGATGTTTTATCCTTCTGTCTTTAAAAAAAAGGAGTGGAAGAATCACAGGAATTAAGCACCACTGAAGACAAATGCCATACCATATGAGGTAGGGAAACAGTGTGCCTTCATGGGATTCCCATTTGGGACTGTGTGAGCCAAGTCCCCTGCACTATTTAGCTCTGTCTAGCTCATATTGATGAACCCTTCTCAACCACATCTATCGGATATCTGTCATGGTTTCTACAATGTTGCCATGCAGTACAGTGAACTTAATGCACAACTATTAAACAGAGGTTCTGTGGCAGGAATAGGGAACCCCTTTTCAGCCTGAGGGCTGCTTCTGGAGGCCATTCTGTGAAAGTGGGAGGAGCAATGGATGCGACTCTTACTTTTCTACAGAAGACTGTAGCCATGCAAAAGTCAGAGGTTTGTACTGCCACATGAAGGATGGGGCAAGCTTGTTTTCTCCTGCTCTGGAGGCTAGGACCCGAAACTATGGTTTCAAGTTCAAAGAAAGGGGATTCCAACTAAACATCAAGAAAACCTTTCTGACAGTAAGAACTGTCAGTGGAACGGTCTCCCTCAAGAAGTTGTGGACTCGCCTTCCTTGTAGGTTTTTAAGCAGAGGGTGGATGACAATCTGTCATGGATGATCTAGTTGAGATTCCTGCATTGCAGGGGGTTGGACTAGATGGTTCTCGGGATCCCTTCCAACTCTACAATAATATCACAGTCCAAGGACACATTCCAGTCACTCAGGAAGGGTGTGGCCTGGGAAGACTCCTGAGGGCCAAATAGAGACCCAAAGGGCCACATGTTCCCCCCATAATATTGAGTATGAAAGCACCTATAAATGATTTCTTGGAGGTGTGGAGGGGAGAATGAGGGGCCTGCATCTATCTCCCCCTTGTTTCCCAAGGATGTATTGGATATTATCAAAGCATTAACCATGCACGTATGAACCCAATACAGCAAGGAACACTGGACATAGCCCTAGATGTCAGATATATTTGGTAGTATCCCACTTAAAGCACATGAATTACCACATTCAGCAGGGCAAATTCAACATGGCAAGCAGTTTCTGTGCTCCCTTTTACTACTAGATGCACTGAAAAGGACCCTGGGCATCTTTCTGCGAAGGTCCTCAATGTGTCCTTGAGAACAGCTGCAGCTGGGTGGGGGAGAGATTTTACAAGGCTAGGTGGATTCATTTTATGCGTACAGGCAGGGACATTTCATGGAGTAAAGGTGCAAACAGTATGTCCTTCTGTTTTCCCAACTTTTACTAGGATGGTGGTGGCACAGGAAGAATGCTCCATCCTGACGTTTTTGGCCTGAGTAAAGACTTGGCAAAGTCCTTTGGCCAATGTCAGGCATGCTACTGGATGAAAACCTAATATCTCCTCTGTAAGCCAACTAGACTCTGCCCTTACAAGAGAAAGAGATGGATAGTGTAATGGGGTTTCTCCAACATTTTTGTCTCCCATGATACTGGAAGAAAAACTTGGGAGGCAACCAGATTCTATATAAAGAGCTGCTAATTCCTGTTTAATTTTCTCCCCTTTATTACTAATCATATCACTGCAAACATAGTTTACAGCAATATAAATAGGAGCTGTAGCTGGAGGGAATTGTGCAGCTTCTGTCAAGTTTTCAGCACCCAAATGTGAAACAGAAACAATTAAACTCTGAGGGGAAAATGTAACAGCGTGGAACATATCAAAAACCGGGTCATGAATTCACACAGATGGGAAAGCCAGGAAACAGTGGGAAAGCAGGATTTGATTGACTCACCATCAGCAGTAAATGAGGAATTGGTGGTTTGCCTTCAGTTTGGCTCCCCCCCTTTTTTTCCTTTTTGCTTTTTAATCTACAAGTTCCAGGTTTAAGGCTTCCCTCCACTTTGCTTTTGGGGGCAGGAAGAGAGAGAGGAAGTGAGAGAGAAAATCAAAATGCAGGAAATGCAAATGAAGCAGGGAAAACTCCTGCACAATTTCAGTTTTGGCTAAGATTGTCTTAACTTTACTTCCAAGACTGCAGAGACTCAACCATAGCTTCAGCTCAGCAGCAGTCCACAATGGTTATTCAATGCCCCCCTTAGGCAGCAGCAGTCTATAGCTATGTATAATGACGTTAGCAATAGCTTTTCAAAGGAATGGCATTGAATTTTTCAAGGTTCCTACCCAGCCATGTTCTCTGGTTTTGTTGATTTTCATAGTGCTCCTAGAGGTATCCTGCAATAGAAGCAACCGGTCACTGATATGCAATATTGCATTCTGTTAAACTGGTTTGAGGGTATTCAGAAGCACCCAGAAAAGTGTGGGTTGTTGTTCTCCACTCTGCCCATTACATATGCAGCTTACAGCCTAGCCCTAAACACCCTCTTTATCTGCTGGTGTGGTGGCACCAAACAGCGGTTTGTGCCACCACAGCTAAAGTGGCACCCTACGCTCTGTTATGGCCGCCATGCATATCATAGAAGGGACAACAAGGGTCATCTAGTCCAACTCCCTGCAATGCAGGAATCTTCCGCCCAATGTGGGGTTCAAACTCATGACCATGAGATTTAAGAGTCTCATGCTCTACCCACTGAGCTATCCATTGTGTGTATGCAGGAACAGGCTGTGCTACTGACTCTGCTCCAGTGGCCTTTACTCAGGCTACATACAAACCATAAAGTGGGAAGTGCATTTCCATTTCATATACTCTTTTATGTAGACTAGTAGCTTAATAGTGAGGGGAGCCAGGCATTGCTAGAGGAAATCCTATCTACTCTGCTTTCCTAATTCCTTATTGCAGCTACTTTCCCTAGAATCTATATAAACCAAGGGAGTCATTAAACTAAGTAGATGGGAGAGTAAGCAGCTTCTGTGCTAGTCAATTTCAGTCATAAGGAACAGCAATAATAAATCCTGCCCTTGAATGTCAGAACCTTGTAGAAAATGGTGATAAAACCATGAATTCCTGCAGGCATGTGGACAGGAGCCCATGGTTTCACTTTTAAAAAAAAAAGGAGAACCCCTATAGCTTACACATACACTACTTTTTCAAGGAAGGCCATGCCAAACAACTCAAAATGATCATGAAATAAATATCAAAATACAGCATGAGATTGGGAAACATTTACAAAACGTGCCCATAAGAAGTTCCAGAATTGTTCTGAGCGAGAAAATAGGAGAGGAGAGTGTCACACACATCATGAGCACTGTTTAATATTGGTGCCTTTGACAGTCACAAAAGCCATCTACACATCTGTAATGGTTATAGGGGTTGCTCGTGCGTAAGTTGCCACCACTCCTGGCTAGGTTGCCTGGTTAAACCTTTTCTGTCTGGACAGCCCTTCACTTCGTGGCTGTTTCAGTCACTAGCAGAATCCGTCAGTGGGCGTTTCTTGAACCTCTTCCAGCAAAGAAGTTCTTTGACGCCAAGTCGCCGCCTACTCTCCCTGCGCGGAAGTCTTCTGCGCAGGGTGGGTGTGGGCAGCGGAGGACCCGTGCTCTCCTCGCTGGTCTCCTGCGAGGAGTCCTGGAGCCCCCTCTCCGCTTCCCCCATCGGCCCCCCTTTATCCCTGGTGTTACGCTGATTTCCTTCCCCAGCCGAAGAGCTGCCTCTCTCCCTGCTGGGCCCTTCTCCAGCATCGCTGTGGAGCCTTGCCTCCGCCTCTAGTTCCGATGGCAGTTCCCTGACAACATCTATGGCAGTCGTGCAATAGCAGCACCTCTAGTCAGTGCTATTTTTCTAGAAAAAGAGATGCCAGAGCTCACCCTTGTTCTCTTAGCACCCACTTGAGAAGTGCAGGAGCTGAACTCCAGTGTGCTCCAGCTGAAAAAAATGCCCGGGTCTTCCCCATACATCAAAAAGTAGCAGCAAAATAGGCCCCACATGCCTTCTTAGGGAGGGAGCAGCCAAAGATGGGTGCCAGTACTCAGAAAGCTCCACTCCTTTTAGCCAATAGCCTATCTTCCATAGGCTGGACAAGGAAGAGCGTCTCACAAATTGATCTTAACAGACTGGTGTGTTGATGGTGGGAGGAAAGGGTTCATATGCAAAAGGAGAGATCCTGGTGTCTCTTTGTAGTGGGTAATTTAGCAGGACTGGGGGGACAAGAACCAGCCTGGAAGCTCACCTTGAAATAATGCCCAGATGACGATAATCCATAATGGTGTAATGAGTTCCCCGCAGCCAACTGGGATGTCACACTTTAGCCGCAGCTTCCAGATGGTCTTTATGGACAACCCTTTCTAAAGTGCACTGCAGTAATCCAAATGCAAAGTTAGCAGTGCATGTACAAGAGGGGTCAGATCATCCTTCATCATAACACCAGTCAAACTCCAGCCAAGAAGCTGAGCATTAGATCTAGCATGACACTGTTAGAATTTTGGCAATGAACATTACATTATATATCATCATCATCATCTCTATACAAATAGCCAACTTGGTGATCCAGTGCCTATCAGTAAGGCAGCGAAGCAGGGCAGCTTACATATAGCCCCAAACCTTGGCCATCAGTGCTCTACAGCAATTGTGCTGCAGAATTAGATGATGTGCATAGCGGGGTGAGCAGAGAGTCACTCATCTATCCCTGCAGCTCAACAGATTCATGCTGTTCTGCTATTGGGAGTGGGATTCGCAAACACTTTGTGAACAAGTGTGTGAATCTGAACTTATGATATGGTTTGTCTCTGTGTTGTTTAGTCGTTTAGTCGTGTCCGACTCTTCGTGACCCCATGGACCAGAGCACGCCAGGCACTCCTGTCTTCCGCTGCCTCCCGCAGTTTGGTCAGACTCATGTTTGTAGCTTCGAGAACACTATCCAACCATCTTGTCCTCTGTCATCCCCTTCTTCTTGTGCCCTCCATCTTTCCCAACATCAGGGTCTTTTCCAGGGAGTCTTCTCTTCTCATGAGGTGGCCAAAGTATTGGAGCCTCAGCTTCAGGATCTGTCCTTCCAGTGAGCACTCAGGGCTGATTTCCTTCAGAATGGATAGGTTTGATCTTCTTGCAGTCCATGGAACTCTCAAGAGTCTCCTCCAGCACCATAATTCAAAAGGATCAATTCTTCGGCGATCAGCCTTCTTTATGGTCCAGCTCTCACTTCCATATATCACTGCTGGGAAAACCATGGCTTTGTCTCTGTAAATCGTGGCAAAAGTGTAAGATTGACACAGCTTAAACATGACATGAGATTCTCCTTCTTGACTTTGGTACAAGCCTCGTCTCCAGTACTATTTCTGGGTTAGCGGAGTCTGTAACCTGAAGCGTATGTAACCCGAGGTAGCACTGTAAAACAAAGGATTTTCCTGTAGTCAGTAGCTTTTCTAGCTCTAACTGGTCAGAACTTAGCTAGCACTCCCCCGGACTCTGCATACTTCTGTTTCACTTTAAGGACAGGTATACTTTCTGCACCCCTCCCCCCACCTCTAGTGTGGGTTTATGGCAAAATTGTCATGCCCACATTTCTGTGGGCTTTAAAAAAATACTTTGGGAAACTTTCACTCTTCAGATCAAAGGGTGGGTGGGTGGGTTGTAGGCATTGCTGCCTGCTTAAATTTTAATACAGTGGTACCTCGGGTTACATATGCTTCAGGTTACAGACGCTTCAGGTTAAATAGTACCAGAAATAGTACCTGTGGTGGCGGCATGATGGCAGCAGGAGGCCCCATTAGCTAAAGTGGTACCTCAGGTTAAGAACAGTTTCATTATTTTTTTTTATAAATATTTTTTATTAAACAGTTTTTATAACCACACAAACATAACATAAAAACAACAAATACATAAACAAACAAAAACAGAAACAAAACAAAAAACAAGTACCATTTCATATCTTAATTTCTTATACCTTTCTTCCCCGACTTCCTCATGCCTCCCTTTTCTGTATTCCAGATTCTAATCAATTACTCAGCAAATCTTCCCTTATTTTACTTTAAATTTAAGCTAATCTTCCTTATTCTCCTTGTTTTAACCATTGCTAATAGTAACCATTTACTTTCCAGTCCAACATCATTCTAACTTTCATTAATTTTGTAATATTTCTTTAGATAGTCCTTGAACTTTTTCCATTCTTCTTCCGCTGCTTCTCTTCCCTGGTTTCGGATTCTGCTCGTCATTTCTGCCAAGCCCATGTAGTCAATCACCTTCATCTGCCATTCTTCCAGTGTGGGTAAATCCTGTGTCTTCCAGTACTTTGCAATGAGTATTCTAGCTGCTGTTGTAGCATACATAAAGAAAGTTATATCCGTCTTTAACACCCCTTGGCCGACAATACCCAAGAGAAAGGCCTCTGGTTTCTTAGGGAAGGTATATTTAAATACCTTTTTAAGTTCATTATAGATCATTTCCCAGAATGCCTTAATCTTCGGGCACGTCCACCAAAGGTGAAAAAATGTGCCTTCCTTTTCTTTACATTTCCAACATTTATTATCAGGCAAATGGTAAATTTTTGCAAGCTTGACTGGGGTTATGTACCACCTATAGATCATTTTCATAATGTTTTCTCTTAAGGCATTACATGCCGTGAATTTCATCCCGGTGGTCCACAACTTTTCCCAATCAGCAAACAAAATATTATGACCAATGTCCTGAGCCCATTTAATCATAGTTGATTTAACCATTTCATCTTGTGTATTCCATTTCAGCAGCAAATTGTACATTTTTGACAAATTCTTAGTACTGGATTCTAACAATTCAGTCTCCAATTTTGATTTTTCCACCTGGAAGCCAATTTTACTGTCCAATTTAAACACTTCATTTATTTGGTGATAGTGCAACCAATCTCTCACCTTCCCTTTTAATTTCTCAAAACTCTGCAATCTCAGTTTGTCCCCTTCCTTTTCCAGAATTTCCCAATATCTTGGCCACTTCGACTCCATATTTAACTTTTTAACTGCCTTAGCTTCCATTGGCGACAGCCACCTTGGAGTTTTGTTTTCCAGCAAATCTTTATATCTGACCCAGACATTTAATAGTGCTTTTCTGACAATATGGTTTTTAAAACTTTTATGTGCTTTAACCTTGTCATACCACAAATATGCATGCCACCCAAAAATATTGTTGAAACCTTCCAAATCCAAAATGTCTGTATTTTCAAGAAGCAGCCAATCTTTTAGCCAGCAGAAAGCTGCCGCTTCATAGTACAATTTAAAGTCTGGCAGGGCAAACCCCCCTCTTTCCTTTGAATCCGTTAATATCTTAAATTTAATTCTGGGCTTCTTGCCCTGCCAGACAAATTTAGATATATCTTTTTGCCACTTCTTGAAACAGTCCATTTTATCCATTATTTGTAATGCTTGGAACAAAAACAACATTCTTGGCAATACATTCATTTTTATAACTGCAATTCGACCTAACAAGGAAAGCTTCAAGTTTGACCAAATCTCCAAATCTTTTTTCACTTCTGTCCAAGTTTTTTCATAATTATCTTTAAATAGGTTCACATTCTTAGCTGTCATATTTATACCCAAATATTTCACTTTTTTAACCACAGTCAACCCCGTCTCATTCTGAAACCTTTCTTTTTCAACCTGTGTTAAATTTTTCTCCAATACCTTAGTCTTTAACTTATTCAATTTAAATCCTGCCATTTGACCAAACTCTTGAATTATTTCCAAAACTCTTTTCGTGCTAGCTTCTGGCTCTTGTAATGTAAGTACTAGGTCATCTGCAAATGCTCTCAGTTTATATTGTTTAGCTCCGACCTGAATCCCTTTAACCAGCTGGTCCCTCCTAATCATATTAAGCAAAACCTCCAGGACCGATATAAAAAGTAGTGGGGAGATAGGACACCCCTGACGTGTCCCTTTTTCAATCTTGAACTCTTCTGTAACCACATTATTTACAATTAATTTTGCTTTCTGTTCAGAGTATATTGCACCTATACCGTTTTCAAACCCTTGGCCTACCCCCATCCCCCGGAGGTTCTTCAACATAAAACTCCAAGATATATTGTCAAAGGCTTTCTCGGCATCCACAAATATCAAAACAGCCTTAGTGTTTATGTTCACTTCCAACTTCTCCAAAATGTCAATTATATTCCTTACGTTATCTGACAGATGCCTTTTCAGGAGAAAGCCCGCTTGGTCCCCATGAATCTCCTCCATCAAAACTCTTTTCAATCTCTTTGCTAAAATATCAGCAAAGATTTTGTAATCCACATTTAGTAACGAGATGGGTCGGTAGTTCTTAAGTTGAGTCTTTTCAGTCTCTGTCTTTGGTATAAGTGTGATGTAGGCCTCCCTCCACGTATCGGGTGCCCTCCTCCCCTCCATGATCTCGTTGCAGACTTCCTTCAAAGGTTGTATCAACCCTTCCTTCAAAACTTTGTAATATTTGGAAGTCAGTCCATCCGGTCCAGGAGATTTGCCCAACGTCATGCTTTGAATGGCATCTTCTATTTCTTGTGCTGATATCTCCTGGTTCAAAATTGTCTTACTTTCCTGCGAAATCTTTTTCAGCCCATTTTTCTCGAGGAATTGTTGTATATCCATTTCTTTCTGCGGCCCTTGTGTGTACAGTTGTCTAAAGTAGCTCTGAAAACAGTTCCTAATTTCCGCTGGGTTACATATGTTCTTTCCTTCCACTTCTATGTTTGTTACCGTGTTGAGTTTTTGTCTCTTCTTTATTTGCCAAGCCAATAACTTGCCACATTTATCTGCAGATTCAAAAGTCTTTTGTCTCATTTGTTTAATTTTCCATTCTATTTCTTGATTCATCAGTTCCATGTATTGTGTTTGATATAATTTAATTTCTCTTAAAATCTCTTGCGATTTTGGCTTCAATCTTAGTTTCCTTTCCCCTTCTTTTATCTTTTCCAAGATTTTCTCTTTCCTCTCATTTTGCTTTCTTTTCTTTAATGTATTTTGTTGTATCAAAAACCCTCTCATCACGGCTTTACTTGCGTCCCAAACTATTCTTTTTTCTACTTTAGTCCTTAAGTTAATTTCAAAATAATCTTTCAAAGTTTTTTGGGCCTTCTTACAAATCTCCTCGTCTCTAAATAAGGTGTCATTCATTCTCCATCTGAAGGAGCCAGTTGTTGTTTGCTTCATCACCATCTTTACTGCGTTATGGTCGGAGAAGGTTTTTGGGCAGATTTCCACTTTCTTTATGTTCGACGCCATACTGCTAGTCACCCAAATTTGGTCAATCCGTGTCCATGTCATTTTGGCTTCAGAAAAGAAGGTTCCCTCTCTTTCTAATGGGTGTTTTGTTCTCCAAATGTCAATCAAGTCCATATTGTCAGTCATTTCAAAGAATGTTTTTGGTAGTCTTCCGTCTTTTGTAACTACCTGTCTTTGTGCTTTGTCCATATTTGTTGAAACTACTCCATTCATGTCACCCATCATAATTAAATTGTAATCCATGTAGTCCATCAAAGTCTCATGCAACTTCTTAAAGAATTCAGCTTTCCCTTCATTTGGTGCATAAATTCCCACTATCAAAAACTTTTCTCCTTGAGATTGAATTTCAATTGCCAAATATCTTCCTTGGTCATCTTTAAAAATTTGTTTCGGTTGCAAATTTTCCTTTGCATAAATCACCACTCCTCTCTTTTTTACTCTGTCTGAAGATATAAATTCTTGTCCCAATCTTTTATTTATTAATAATTTTCTATGTGCTCTTGTCACATGAGTCTCTTGTAAACAAATCAAGTCCAATTGGTCTTTCTTTAAAGCATGAAATATATTTTTTCTTTTTCTGGGAATATTTAAACCGTTACAATTCCAGGTTAAAAGTTGCAGAGCCATGATGGGGTTATTTACTCTTTCCTCCTACAGCTCCCAATTGTTGTTCCTCTTTTGTCGGTGGTTCCGTATCCGTATCTAGTGATCCCTTGCTTGAAGGATGCCCTTGTCCTGGAAACGTCTCTTTCTGTAGGTCTTCTTCGTGTTCTCCTAAGAACTTGTCTTTATCACTCACTGTCTTTATTCTTCTTTTCTTCCCCTTGTATTTAAAAGACAAGCCTTGGGGAAACTCCCACCTGAATGGTATGTAGTTCCTTTTCAGCAGTGTCACCAAGTCCTTGTAAAAACCTCTTGCATCCAAAATACTTTTGGGAATATCTTTAAAAATCTCAATGTGAAAATCTTCAATTTGAAGGGTTGTTTGATAGTGCAGGTTCAGTATTTTGTCTCTCTCCTCCTTTGATCTTAAAGTTATTAAGCAATCTCTGGGTCTGTTCTTCCTCTGTCTTGTTCCCAGTCTAAATGCACTCTCTATCTTAAATTCTTCCTTATCCAGCTCCTGCTTCCAAAAGTCAGAGAATTCTTTTGTCAAGTAATCCACCAAGTTGTCTCCTTCCTTTTCCGGCACAAGTCTGATCCTTAGGTTCCTCTCCTTGCGTTGCATATCCTGCATAGAGAGTGCCAGCTCGTACTCATCTAGTTTCCTGTACACCGGTGGAAACTTTTCCTCGGCAGCAGTTGCAATTTCTTTAGCTTCCTCAGCTATCTTTCGTGTTGTAGATGAATCTTCCAGTAGTTTCCCAATTGCTTCTGCATTAGAGTTCACTTTGTTCCCAAGGTCAGTTATACTTTTTGTATTTAAATCAATTTTCCCAGAGATTTCTTCAATTTTCTTATTTGTTTCAGCGCCTTGCTTTTTTAGTTCCTCCAAAGAGTCATTTATTTTCCCCAATGCCTTAGCAAATGCTTCTTCTGAAGACATTATTTTCACTTTTGCCTTTGAGACAGCTGCAGTTCCAGAGGCTCCTGATACAGAGGCCCTTCTTTGCATAGAAAGATCGACTTTGTATTGTCTACCAGATCTCAAGGTTGTTTCTTGTGAGTCCTCTTTCTCTTTACCATCTGCCATAACAAAGTCTTTCACTCAAGGTCATTCCCACACTCTTAAGCTGTCAGAAAAAAAAAATTCTCAAGTTTTAAGCTCCACTTGTTGCTGAAACTATTCACAAGTCCTCTAGAGGGCGTAAAGTCAATTCTTTGCCTTCAAGTTGGTCCCACACCTTCCAAAAAACAAACAAAAGCCCTCCTAGTCCCTTTCAGTTATTCTTTTTTCTTTTTAAAAGATCCAGATCAATAGTGTCCTGCAAATAACTTTACTGTGCAACAAAATAAAATATTTCAAGTTGAGAGTAGCCAAAGTCAATATTACAGTTACTTTTTAACCTTCTTGTAGCGACAGTCCTCAGCCGGTTCCTTTTCTCCGGCAGTCCGACCCCCAGGTAAAGGAGCAGCGGTAAACAGTTCAATTTCTTTTAAGCAGGCAGGAAAGCACTTTAAAGTCTTCTTCCCCCCCCCTCCTGCCTTCGGGGGAGGGAGTTCTTTGCTTGGTGGTGGATTTCTTAGTTCGCACAACTCTCCTGTCAAAAAGTTACAGCTTGAATGCCTTTCGCTTTGATCTTGCTACAGAACGGAAAGCAGACTTCCTTTTTAGTGCTTGTCCGTCTCGGTGCCCAATTTCTTTAATTTTAACGTCCAATTATATTTTAAAGTTCAATCCTACTCACGGAAAATTGTTCTTTTTAATCCAAATTCACCGGAAGAAATCAGCGCTCTCCGCTAATGGCGACGCGGCTTCGCTTCGCAGGCTGGGTGAAAGCGACTCTCAGCACCGCTCCACACACCCTCCGCTGTTCCGTAGCCTTTAAAAAGGCTATTTCACAACGTCGGGGGGGCGCAAAGGTGCCCGCCGAGTCTCCAGTTCACAGGCTACGCGCCTGTGATTTTTAAGGGTCCTCGCTCCGCCGTGGCTGCAGGACCCGAACCCACGAAGCAGATCTCTCCCGGAGCTCCGGGAGAAATCCGCCATTAAGCGCTGGCACTAACCGGAAGTCCCCAGGTTAAGAACAGTTTCAGTTTAAGAATGAACCTCCAGAATGAATTAAGTTCTTAACCCAAGGTACCCCTGTATTTTTTTTTAATGTGTTGCAAACCATTTTGAGTTTTTATTTCTTAAAAATATAAAGTGTTATAGAAATGAAATGAATAATATTTTTCTGTTGTTTCATCCACCTCAAATTTGGCTCTTTGAATACGTAGGGGGAGGAAGTGGGGAAAAATTGCAGGGAAGAGAATTGGAGCAGCCACTATTTTGTTGTTTTTTCTGAGAGAGCTCCATTCTGAGGTGCTTTTTGAATTTGGAGGAATTAAAAATTTCTGCCACCACTAAAAAAATAATGTTGACTCATTTGTCACCCACTGGGCTTGCCATTATAGCAGACAGCAGTTGGCTATATACAAAAAAAGCACACACTTTTATTCAGTCAGTTGATTCTTCCCCCAGAATTTCATCTTCTATGAGAGGCGCTGTGTTAAATTCCCCTCCAAAGAAAGGGCAGTGATTGAAGGAGGCTTGTTAAAAATATGAAGTCACAGTGTGTCATTCCATGCAACCATACTTTTAAACCGGAAATACTAAGAAAAACTTTGTTTTTACTTTGGGATGTCTTACTTTTATAAATATTGTCTTACAAAATATTGTCTTACAAAAACAGAGCACGTTACTTCCGGGTCTTGCCACTCACGCATGCGCTCAAAATGGCATCACGCACATGCGCGGAAGCAGCAAATTGTGACCCGCAGATGCGGGTTGCGTTCACTTCAGGATGCGAACGGGGCTCCGGAACGGATCCCGTTCGCATCCAGAGGTACTACTGTATACCTTATTTGAAAACAGACCCAAAGGTTTTCAAAGTGTCCCATGCTGTATTTTTTTTATTTAAAAAAATGGTAGGAGGGCGAGGATCAATTACCAATGCATGTCTAATCAGAAGGAAGCTCCATTGAGCTCACAGGGATTTATCCCCAAATTGACAAATTGGTAATACGATTTGGTAAAACAAAGTGGGTCAATTTCATTAAACTGTTTCTTCTCAAAATGTCATGTCAATTTCACAGTGTTCTCCCTGCTTTCCCCCCCTTCTGAATCACTGTTTCTCACTAGGTCTACTACAACCGAGAAATTGGAGAAATAGTCCCTAGGGACGGGAAGAAAAGTATTGTGCAAGCCCATTCTTAAAAGTCTGACATTAATATGATTCCACCAAGCAACTGTTTTACCCAGTATGAATGATAAGATAATCATTCCATGTCCATAATACGCAATATGTTCATTGTGCGAAGTTTACCGGTGATGGGAATTAGCTTCTTCTGTGAAAAATCCCAGTGACTTTTGTGGGAGTACAATTCACAGAATATAATGTTTAATCAACATGAATGAATATAGCAAAAGCTGGGCATTATTTCACTTTTCATGTAATGACTTTAATGGACTCCATCTGGCCTTTGCGCTATATGAGCTGCAAAGCATGCCTCTAAGGTTTACTGGGAAGGTGGCAAGGGGTTGGGGGCAAACTGCATAGTAGTGCTGGTAAAGTGACTTCCGGGTTGGCGCCATCGGCGAAATGGCGGAGTTCCTCCGGTCGGAGGAACTGGCTCCGTGGAAACTGGGTCTACCCGCCACGGCGAAGGTGGGGACCCGCTAGAAATCCCAGGTGGAAGAAGCCTGGGAACGTGGGGTTCGGCAGAGCACCAGGAGCGCCTCCCCTACTCGCGGGGGACCCCTTTTTGGGACTCTGGAGTGAAGTGGGGTGATCGGCACGGTGCTGCGAACGGACTGCTATTTTCACAGAGGGAAGCCACATTGCCATTGCTGGAGAGCGCTGACTTTTTCCTGTCGACAATTGGACTCTAAACAAGTACCCGTGAGTAGAAACGGAAAATTGGATCAAGAAATATCTTAATCTGGCACCGAAGCGGGAAGGTTCAAAACAGGAAGTCCGCCTTCCACTTTCTGTAAATAGATTGAAGCAAAAATCTTGTAAGCTAATAGCCTGGAAAGTCGCTTTACAAAGGTCGAAATTTCCTTCATTTATAACCATTAAAACCCCCTTGGAAGCAGGAGAAAAGGGGGGGGGGACTAAATTGTTTAAGCCTGCTGGAGAGGGAGTAAAGGAGAATAAGTTTCCACCGTCTCAAACCTGTGAATGGGGTGTCAGAGACAGAAATTATCGGAGACGTCCATTGACTGTGAATGGAATATTTTGACAGATAGTAAGAAAAAAGAGAAACAAATTGATTCTAATGTTGCCTGTTGCTTTTTAAAGAAACAAAATATTTGAAAATTGAAAGTAACTTTCTTTTGTTGGACATGATTTTAAAAAGATGGACACAAATAGAAATTGTATCCTCTAGAGGGAGCTTGTCAAATTGTTGCTGCAGTTCACTTGGAGATTTCACAGCTGCGAGATTAACATCGTGGGACCAGACTGTGACCTTGAATAAAAATGTGTTTGGAAGAAGTCCTGGTGCTTGCTTTTTGCAAGACAAGTGCTTTGTTGGAGCAGTTGCATGAGAAGGTGGATTTGATGAACGAGAAGTTGGATTTGATGACTGTTGTAAACAGTGAATGTGGACAAGTAGGGAATATTGACATAGAAATCATACAGGGACCAATTCAGGAAACTGGTTCGACTGGGCAAATGCAAGGGCAGACAATAATGAAAGAAGCTATGGTGCTATCTCAAGCAACACAAATGGAGAGACACGAGGCCCTGCAGGAGCATAAGTCGCTGTTTTGGAAGAATGAACTTGAACTAGGCCAGAGGGAGTTGGGAGCTGAGGAGGCTCTCAACTTTGGAGAGATTTTGAAATATGCTGTTAAAGATCTTTTGGATTATATTGATGACTGTGGGGAGTGGGACTGTGGGGAATGGGCTGGTCTGATGCGGGGAGATGGACATGAGTATGGGTGGAAATTCCCCGGAGACCTACTCCCTAAGGAGAAAGGAAAGAAACTAAGAAAGAGACCAACAATAGACAAGGAAAAGCGCAAAAATAAACAAGAAGAAAAAGATCTGCAGAAGGGGCATGGAAGAGACTTAAGAGCCTCGGATATCAGACTACCAGGTTGATGGACTAGATGGAATGGATAGTAAGGACTGACATAACCCGAGACCAGAAAGAAAAATTGGATGAAAATTGGAAGAGTCTATAAAGAAAATTTTTTATTTTGGGAATTAGTGTAAAATTAATGAATATTAGGGAGAATGTTGGAATGAAATTGTCTGGCTTTAGCAGAAATGATATAAGGATAAATAAGTATTAAGTTTTTTAAGTTTTAAGGTATTTTATGGTATTTTATGGTAAGATAAGGTCAAGGTATTTTATTGTAAGATAAGGTTAAATAAAGTAAGGTAAATTGAATAACAGAATATGGTGAAAGATGGATAGGATATATAGAGTTAATTAATTGGTTATAAGCTAAAGTATAGAAAGGATTTGCTGAAACAATGACTGAATCAGGATACAAGAAGAGGGAGGTGTGAGGAAGTCGGGGAAATAGGCAGATGAAAGATAGGATATGGAATGACTGATTTGTTTTTAACGATTTTTATTTTTCTGTATTTTGTATCTTTTTGTCTTCTTTTTCTTCATTTTTCTTCTTTTTTTCTTTTTCATATTTTTGTATTTCCTCTGAAATTTTAATAAATATTATTATAAAAAAAAAGTAGTGCTGGTAAAGTAATATGTGGTTCATAGAATCAAAAAATGGAAGTGTTGGAAGGGACCATGAGGGTTATCTAGTCCTGCAATGCAGGAACATGCAGGTTGTTATGGGGATTGAACCTGCAACTTTGGCACCACGCTGTAACCAACTGAGCTAAGCTAAAGGTGGTTATGGGGTACATACTCTGATATGTCCGTGTGGTGAATTATGCAGAATTATACATTATCTGTATTGGGAAATGGAAATTTCTAATGTTCTTATTTTTAGAAGGACAAAGATAGAAGAAAATGTGCTCCAATTGGCTAGTTGGCTTTGCAAGGAAGAGGATAATGCCTTCATTGACAGGCTTGGGAAGATTGCCCCTTGCTCCATGAATATGGCATATTGGACTCAGGTGCTTAACAATATTTCTGTCCTATCCAGTCCCCACTTACTCCCTTTTTATCATACACTTTTCTATTACAAGAATAGAAGCAAGCTGCCCCGCCCCCGCCAATAGGCAAGAATAACAGTGTTCAAGCTTCCTGTGAAATGCACTACTATTTGAAATTATTAGTAACTTTTCAGCTTTAAGTGTGAATATCATATGGCCTCAAGGACAATATCCTGATATTTTATATAAAGGTAATACCTACAATGTTATTACTATTACTATTATTATTATTATTAAGAAATAAAATTCTGCTATGAATTCTGCTTTTCTTTTGAAGTTTTTCAATTGCTGATTATAGTTTTCCCAACCGGGGGATAATACATCTGAGTATTGTAGAATACTGGCTTCATTCTGTAAATTACTATGCCATCACTTATGAATAAGCACCAAGACACCATTAGCTATTTTCAGATACGAGCACAAGATGATGTAACATGCAGCTAAACTTGATTGAATGGCCCTCACCTGCAACAGCCTGTTTCCTCTCTACCAGTCAAGATGGCAACTTCCAGCTCTTAGGACCTAACTAATGCGGGATTAGGGATGCGGGTGGTGCTGTAGGTTAAACCACAGAGCCTAGGGCTTGCCAATCAGAAGGTCGGTGGTTCGAATCCCCGCGACGGGGTGAGCTCCCATTGCTCGGTCCCTGCTCCTAACAACCTAGCAGTTCAAAAGCACGAGGTGCAAGTAGATAAATAGGTACCACTCCGGTGGGAAGGGGAACGGCATTTCCGTGCGCTGCTCTGGTTCGCCATGCTGGCCACATGACTCAGAAGCTGTACGCCGGCTCCCTCGACCAGTAAAGCGAGATGAGCACCACAACCCCAGAGTTGGCCACGACTGGACCTAACGGTCAGGGGTCCCTTTACCTTTTAATGCCACATTAGCTTGTGCATCACAAAGCCCAATGGATGCTTTTCCTATAGAAAACCAGCATTTGGTGCGGGGGAAACTAGAGTGAATAAGTAGTGAGCCAATAATGGCTTGGAGGTAAATGTGAGGGGTGGCATGATAAACCAACAGAAGTGAAGAAAAGGGGGGCAAGAAAAAGAAAGAAAGAAAAAGGCAGAACCCTAAATTGGTTATCAACTTTATCAAATGCATTCCCCAGAACTGCCCCCTGAATAAATATTGCTTAGTGCCCGCTGTGAGACTCTGCCTTCCCTTTGCTTCTCTGTGAATGAGTTAAACACTTGCTTCCCACCCACCGCAGTAGAAACGCCCCCCTCCAAAAGGTTCTTTTCCCTAGAAAAAATATATATTTGTGTGTCTATGTAACATACAGCTCTGCCCTCGAGGTGACAGCTCCACTTTCTAATAGCATATCTCTAACTGGGGGGACTTTATTTGGTGACTCCATCATCAGAGTTCTGATGACTAGGTTCTTGGATTCATCGCCCCACCTTACTCCCACTGGCACTGTGCACAACTGGTGATTTTGCAGACACTAACCATTAATACAAGCCAAACAGCTATTTATCTAGAAGGGAGTTTATTAGATTATCCCGAATACCCACCTTTCCAGAAGTGGAGGGAGAGCCACAGTGACTACAGCATCCACTCGTAATCTTCGGCCAAATGCTGTCTTCATTCTGGAATTCCCAACCTAAAACAAAACAAGGTTAAAGCATGATGAATGGAGGCAGTGATTACAAGGCCTTCAAAACTGGGGTCTGCTGTCCTTTAATGGTTCTCTGATGGTGGACAGCTACCACAGTGCCGTACTTCTCTTTCCCCAGAAGGCAGCCAGTACTCCTCAGAACTACTTCTGCCACAGGTAAAAGGAGTGAGGAGAGGCGTCTGGCACAGCAATGGTGAGAGCAGGAAGGGTTTGGAGCTAGGTAGCAGAAGATTTGGCTCAGTACTTCTCTTATTGTCTCTGCAGGCCAACACACTACTGTAGCCTCAAATTCCTTTTTCTTTTATAAGCTGCCTTATCCAATGCTGGACCCAAAGGAGATGTGTATGAGCCTGATACTCTGCACAAGCTGTAGAAGGACTCAAGCTGTTTTAGGAGTCATTTCAAGCCCACATAGAGCAGCTGCTACCTGAGTGCAGAGCAAATGGATCAATAGACCTGACAATTAGATGAGAGCAACCAAATGTTATACTCTTTCCTTTTGCTGTTTCCTTCACACTTCATCTGGGATGTATATGTGAGAAGCTGAGCTCATATCGAGTGCGCCCCAACATTTCATGAATAGCATGCAATTATACAGGACAAAAAGGAGGAGCACATGTGGGGGGCAGGGAGGATACGGCATTTACAATATTTGTGCCTATAGTTAACATATTGGCACAGGTGACACTCCTTCTGCTGCTCTTCCAGCTAGGAAAAAAAATCTACACCATCGGCATATTAGAGAGCAGAAATGGAGAAATGGGTTGAAGGGAGCCTCTGGGGCTTCAAGGGACAGGAAGAGATGGATAGGGACCCACCTCCTCACCCAACCACCTAGGTGTAGGGCAGCTGCATCTCATGAAAGCAGCCAACAAATTGGGGTGGGTGTGTTAGTCTGCATGATGCCCAAGCTCCTTCTAATTCCTGGGGTCCTGGATCCAGAAAGGGTTAAAATCTAATGGAGGGCTCCATTGCTGTAATAGCCAGGCAAGCTTGTGAGATGATGGCCTTAGTTGCCACCTAAGTACCATCTCAGTACCGTCGTTAGTATAACCAAAGTTGTTGCTCTGGTAGTATACATGTGTAAATAAACCATAAATCAAAAAGACACCACAGTTTCTGCTGTCCCCCATCCCAAGGAAACTGGACCCCCTGGAATCTCACACCGCTCAGAGCTTGAGGTGGTGTGTAGCAGTATTCTGATTTCTCAGCCTATCCATAGCAGAATACCTTCATGACAAACTGAAAATTGCTCATTGCTGACTGACTGCATTTCCACTTGAGAGTTCTCTCTTATTCATTCCCTCTTGGAAAAAAAGCACAAACACTTGCATACCCAGCCTTTGGGACCCATTGAAGGATATGGTCTGAATCTAAGTCCATTTCATTCCCTGTTCATCTCACTCCCTATATTCATTCCACTGTTGCTTGGTTTTTCTTTTTCTTTCCTAACTGAATGGTATGGAATCATATCAGAGAGATTTCCCACCCTCGGGGGAATCTATGCCACCGGTGACATCACTGTTCAAAAAACACTTCAATGAGGTGGGGTCGGACTGTCCATGAATAATAAGGCTAAAATCCTATCCACACCAAGGGGCTTGTTTCTGAGTAAAGGACCAGGCTGCATGAGTATTAAAAGAATAGTCCTACAAGATCTGGTCAAAGCAGTCCATTAGTACCCTGATCTTAGACAACGGTTAGATCAGGGGTAGGCAACCTAAGGCCCGGGGGCTGGATGCGGCCCAATCGCCTTCTCAATCCGGCCCACGGACGGTCTAGGAATCAGCATGTTTTTACTTGAATAGAATGTGTCCTTTTATTTAAAATGCATCTCTGGGGTATTTGTGGGACCTGCCTGGTGTTTTTACGTGAGTAGAATGTGTGCTTTTATTTAAAATGCATCTCTGGGGTATTTGTGGGGCATAGGAATTCATTCATATATTTTTTTCAAAATATAGTCCGGCCCCCCACATGGTCTGAGGGACAGTGGACCAGCCCACGGCTGGAAAAGGTTGCTGAGCCCTGGGTTAGATCAAGGTGTTTTAGAAATAGATTTATATCCAACTAAATTATCGCATGCATGAAATAATCAGAAGTATGACAGAAATTTCCCTCCTCTGCACCACCCTCAAATCTGCTCTGGAGGGTTGGGGAACTCCGAAGAGCATATCTAGGAGACCTGTGGTGCAGTGGAGAGGGAGGGGAAGTTTTGTTGTCTTTGTGGAAGCCATTCCCTGCCCACAGTGGCTTAGGAGCCTCCAACCCATGGTGATGTAGCACAGGGTTGTGAGAGAGGACCGTAATCCTGCTCTTTTTAGCAGCAGGTGCTAGAAACCATAGCCTGCCAGTGTAGTGCCTCCCGGCACACATGCATCCACAGAGGGCTACCCTGGTGCCTAGAGAGTCCCGTCCCCACCCTTTTCAAGCCTAAATGTTGGAGTGGGGGTGAATGTGCATGTGTGGCTGGCAAGGCACACGTATGCAGTTTGTGGCACAAGCATGGTTCCCACAACAGTTTCTCCGGCTTGCAAATGGAGCTGAAATTTAGAGCAGGGGTTAGCAACCCCTGTTCTAAATTTCAGGTGTCCCTAATTACAAATATTCTTATCTTCTATTAATGTTACCATCCTTTTTTAAAGGCAGAAAAGAAAAGAAACTTTCATGAAACTAACCACTTTCTCTTCCAGTGAGAGAAACCATACTAGCTGCCTTATATTAAAATGCATTTTTCTTCTGAGGCTGATGTTTGCTGGTCTCATTGGGTGCCCCTTACTAGAAGATATAAAGCAAGGTAAACAATGTTTTCCTTCTGCATTTTATTTTCTCCAGCCCCATACTGATCTCTCTGTCTTCTTCTTCTTCTTCTTCATATTTTCAGTCAATCTCTGATTCACTTGATATTCCTCTTTGACCTTTTTTTCATTCATCTGTGCAATTTTTTGCATGCATTGATCAAAACACTAGCCAATATTTGAGATGTACATACTCGGTTTATAAAGATGCATTATAATACTGCCATGTATTTTTTTCTGACTCTTCCTTTATCACTCCTGACAATCTCCCCAGCACAGCTTGAGTGGAAGCTTCCCTGTTCTCATCAGTGAGAACTGCTTTGTGTGCAGAATGGGGTGGCATCCACTGAGGAAAATGAAGATACCTCTTATCTCATAGAACCCCATTTACACATCAGTGATCCCCCTCTCCAAACTTTGAATCATGGATCAAAGTAAGATATTTACATAAACATTGTGTGTGTGTGCTTTGTCTTAGATTTCCACATGACCTTTAAGAAGCTCTTTACTATTCGTAAATCTCAATTCCCCTGGCTGATTCCCCCCCCCCATTAAAATTAAATCTGGCTGCAATATACATGCATACAAAATAAAAAATGAGATATTTTTGACTTGAGTCTATCATCATCATCATCATCATCATCATCATCTGTATGTGTAACCAGTATGCACATTGAACACAACTCTTTTGTTTGGCTTCATTGTGCAACTAAGTAGAATATCCAGATGTGTCCCACTGCCTAAGAGTTCGTTCATATTAGTGAGGTGGAATGAAAATATTATTTCTCTCCCCACTCCCCCAAGTTGCAACCCCCTGCGTTGTGTTGTGCCAGTTTCCATCTGCGAAACAGGCACAGAGGGATGTGTGCCAAACATGGAGAGAAATGGGGGAAGTTAATCAAATGCACCTGAATTGTACTGGGGAATTTTCAGCAGGAAGATGCTATAAAATTACAGCATGCAACTGGCAGAAATCAGTTTTGAAAGCAGTTGGTGGGGGGGATACCGTTCATAACGCCCCCACACCCACTATTTAGACTTCTCCTATTTAACTGAATATTCAGGTTGAACAGAACCTGGAATTCAATACACGGAGCCTTCTGGATTCAATGTAGGTCAAGTCCCTGTTCTCTCCCTCCGAGTGGGCAGCAGCACTCTGTCCCCTTCCTTCATGCATTATTGCCAAGCACTGTCATTATACAGGCAGTAAGCCACATGGCTTTATTAAACACCTTTGGGTTGTATTCACAGCTTGAACATTTAATGACAGAAGCTTCTTCTTCAGTTGATGATGTGCACAAGCCCACTTGGTGATTTGGCACCATGTCCCTCTTTCACGGTCACTTATTTTTTTCCCCTCTGCAATGCTTCTCTTTCCCTGGGTGTATTATGATCTGCCCTTTGGTACCTCCAAACGTTTACCTCGACAGCAACACTATGGGGTGGGGAGTGGGGGGGAGGCTCTGTAATCAGGACATGAACAGAGGAGGGTGGCTAAAGATGTAGGTCAAAAATGGCTGGAGCCCGTTGAAGGAACATTTCGCAGTCCAGGTAACTGGGAATCCTCAGCTATTTTCTTGCCTGTTGTTTTAAGAAGACACATTTATTTGCAGGCTGTGGTGGCTGGTGTCCATTGGGGCCGGAAGGGTGGAAGGCAGGGAGGCCTACAGCAAGGGGAGCCAGAGCCAGCTAATTCTGGTTTTGCCACCATCCTCCTCCCAGCTAAGTTCCCCCAGGGCAAAACTGAAACCAGGGAGGAGAAAGCCAACGGGCACTGCCACCTCTTTGGCTGGTAACTAGGAAGGCAAGAGGTGGGGACTCGCTGGGGCAAAGTGAGATTGGTAGGGCAGTGCCCTGTTAGCCTGAATGGACTCACATCTGCTGTTTACAGGGTGCCCAGTGTAGGGGCAAAGGCTAAAGAAATAGTCCATGCAGAAATAGAGTAAGTACTTGAATTAGGGAAGTTTTCATATGACCAGGAAGGAGAAAGAACAGACAAACTGGAAATAGAGGGCTCATTCAAATGCTTGGCTAAATCCTACAGACCTAACTCAGCTGTTCGCTGTGTATGTTGGTCAACGTTTACTGGGTCATTCACTGGGTGGGAAACAAATAACCAACATCCTATGCCAAGGTGCATTAATGCATGGAGTTTTCTGCTGGAGCTATTGGTAGCAATACCTACTAGCCTTAATGGCAATACATACTACCTCCAGTATCTGAGGCAGCATAGTTTTGAATATCAGTTGCTGGGAAATACAAGCAGGAGGGTGCACTTGTGCTCATAATCTGCTCATGAGCTTCCCAGAGGCACCAAGTTAATGACCAGGAGAACAGAATGCTGGACTAGAGGGGCCTTTCGTCTCACCCAGCAGGGCAATCCTTATGTTCTTACAGCTTCTACTAGAATTTCAGAAACACGAAACACACTCCATACTTTTTACCAATTGAATACACTTCTTATCTGGAAGGTCCTGGCTGAGTGGATGTGCACTGTCACTTTGGAGAGGTCTCGGTTGACCTACTACCCAGTGTTTCTAGGATATTTCAAGCTGAGCAGCAAAAGTGGGTGCTTCTGGTGAATTTATCTTTTACAAGGCAGCCCCTACACAGAGTTCTTATACTTGGAATCCACAGAGAAATAGGGAGTCTGTACGAGAAGCCTTGTCTCAGAGTTCCAAGAAATAGAACAGTCTTCAGTGGGGTTTTTGGGTGGGGGGGAAGGAAGGAAAGCTGAGGTAGATGTTGGCATCTAAAGTCTGACATTTTCAGCTAGTCCCAAACCATATGGATGTGGGTCTGCAATAAGTTTTCAAGAGCCCAAAACCCTGGTGGATTTCTTCAGTAAACACTCCTTGGCAGATACCCACTGGCATAGTTAACATAAGAACGTCAGAGTAGCCCTGCTAGACCAGAGCAAAGGCCCACCCAGTTTAGTCTCCAGTTCCCCACAGTGGCCCACCATATGCCTTTGAGAAGCCAACAAGTAAGGCATGACAGAATCCATCCAGCTGCATCTCAGATATTCCTCACCATTCTGAGATGGGTCAGGGATTATTTGGAGGTCTTTCCTATATATCAGTGACTTCTTATTTATTTTACTGACTGCCACTTCCCCAGGAAAGGAAGCACAGCACATAACATTCAAGTAATAACCATTTGGGGCAATACTGGCCTTCTGATAAGGGATGCTGTTTTACGGCACAAGAAAGGCAACATTGAGCCGTGCTGTAAATTGCAGTGTCCATCACTTAGCCACTTAAAAGCTTCTGTTACAAATATCTCTCTATCTGTGTTCCTAAAGTCCCAATCAATGCAGCAACCAGGCAGTAACAATTAATAGTCACACAGTGAGTACTATAGATGCCGCACTGCTATTCATTCTGCTTGCCTCCTGTAAATGAGGCAGTGTTTTTGCCACTGTTTCTAAGGGGAAACGTCCTTATGACAGCCATCAGGCAGAGAGTGGGATTGTAAAAATTTACAACAAGCATGTTCAAAAAGAGTGGACATTTCTTGGCCAACTATATACTGTTCCAGTCAGAGCAATGCAATTCCATGAGAGAGAACTGCCGGAACATTATTTTGAACATGAAATTTTTTTTAACATGCAAAGGTGATGCCATTCAATCAGGCGTTTACATTGCTTTTCCTATGAACAATGCAATCCTTTGCAGGTCTGCTCAGAAGTCGGCATCACTGAGCTCAGTAGGGCTTATTCACAGGTGTGTGTAGGATTGCAGCATCAATGCCCATTTCATCAGTTCCTGGGAGCTCCAGGGCAACCAGCATATGCTGACCAGAGCAGCTGGCTTTGGGGCACCAGTGATTTGGTGAACACTGATAGACTGTGGGCACGCAGCAGCCCGCCAACCATTCCAGGCTGCTGGAGGGCTTTGGGTGGAAATGGTGCCTGATTAGTAAATCAACTGTGTATTATTCTGGACCAAGTAATTATAGGATTCAGAGGCACTGTGGCTAACAGTGTGTTATTCTACATGAGTCGTCCAAAGCACCTGGGCTAAGCACTTCCTTTTGGCATTGTGATAACTTTGCTTCTCCGCTAGATACTGCAATACCATTCCCATACCTGGAAGACAGGGAGAAAACACAAAAGGCAAAACCAATAAACCAACAATGTAATTAGATCTGCTGGTTAGATGAAATTGGGTGATAAATTAAAAGTGGGTCTTGCTGGAAGTCTCCCCAGTAGGTATTGATCAGCTTCAGGTGATCTAAAAACTACCAGAGGGGAATTTATTAATTAGACACAGACATCCAATTCCCTCACTCCATTCTCACTCCGGGGCTAGGCTCCTTGTTTGCTTGTTCCTTTGGCAAAGGCAGCAGGTAAATTTCGTTAACCTTCCTTCTTTATCTATGTCGAGTGGGCAGTGAAGTGGAAGCACAAAGCCTTGGAAAGCTCATTAGCTGCAGGAGGGCAACTCTTACCTTTGGTCCCTGTAGGGATCATCTGGTTCATCCAGCACCCCTCATCTCTGGCACTGTTAACTGTGCTGACATTTTTGGCACAAAGCTCTCTGGAATATTTCCATCTCCCACTGGCAGATGCTCCCTGTGTAATAAAAAGTCCCTAGTGCATCTTCAGCGTTCTGGGGCAAAAGGACCCATGATGGTTTCCATAGTCTAGTTGTCACTGGATTATACTACTTCAGGAGGGAGGTGAGCATATAAGAGTTAACATGTAATCATGTGAGCTGCCACCTGCAATGTGCATGTGGTATAACCGAGACCCAGGTCTATTGCCTTTGTCAAACTTAAGCTCAAGTACTCTACTGATAGCAAAAGGATACTGATGCCCTATTCACAATGCATCAGAAATATATTTTAACTCGGAGGTGGTCAGAAGGTAGATCAGGGTCTGCTGGCAGATCTCTGGGTGATTTGTAGTAGATCACCAAGCTGATTAACAAGAGCAACAAAATGATTCTTTCTACCTAAATCAGGCTGCCAAAATGAAGAAAGCTTAGTGGACTTGGGGTGAAAGGGCTGCGAGAGCCATTCAGTTCTGATTCTGAGGCTTGGGCTGTGTACACTCCACCAGCTTAAAACACAAGTCATTCTTTTTCTCACTTCAGATCAAAGCTGGGGGTTTTTTTGGGGGGAGGGGAGGCATCAAAATGCAGTATTCCATAAGAAACAACAGGATAGGTACAGAGTAGATCTGCATTGTGGCTAACTACATGTGCACACTGCTTCTCAAACCAGCAGTAAGAGTAATGGAAGCAGAGTAAATGGAATTGTATACATGGTCTGAATGCAACCAGAGGCCCCCTGTTCTTTTATTCTGTTTTCTGCCTTGAGTCCCATCAGGGCAAAAGGTGGGGTATAAATATAAATATTATTATAATAACAGCAACAGCAATGGCAACAACAATATAGATTTTGCAGCAGGCTCTGGTTAGTATATCTTGGGGTTTTAGTAAAAAAGCAAAATGGATCGGTCAAATCTGAAGCTGGCCCAGTCCTGTTTTAAACAACAGGCCATTCACTTTCTTCACATAAGGGCAACACTAGCAAGCTGTACTTTTTAATCTCTAGAAAATGCACTATGCATATCATAAAGGTCCATAACAAGCAGTCATGAGTTTATGTCATTAACACAGTGTGGGGGGTTTTCAATACCCAAAGCATGCTTTGGGTTTGACTGGCGCAAGTCTGAGGTCCTATGAACAGTGCGACTGCTTAACTGACATTGACTGCAGTGGGATTTCGCCAGTCAAACAGTGTGCAGGATTGCATGCCATGATTCTTGCCACCAAGTTTGATGGATAATGGATTTTCCCCTCTCTCGCTTCTATTAAAAATAAAACCAACAAAACATCATGAAGCTTTTCCTAAGATTTATTTTTGATGTCTAGTTAGTCATAGGGCCCAGAGGTTTCCCTATGTGATTTATGTATCTTTTCACAGGTCCTTAAAGTTAATCTGTTCCCCTTAGCTGTCGGCAACTTGAAGAAGGGGTGAAAAGTATGAACGATTGAAAAGTGCTAAAACTCTCAAAGCTTCCATGGAACTACTAATACTGTCCTCTGCAAATGTGCAAAGATCAGTGTGGGCAGTTGGGTACAAACAAGTGCACACAAACTCTACCTCCAAGCTAGTGTTTCAAAAGACTAATTGTGCACTTATTTTAAATAACTGGACAGACTAAAGGAAGCACCACTAGATGTAGCAACAGCCCCCAACTTATTGAAAAGGGAATTAGCCAAATACACGGAGGACAAGGCTCTCAATGACTGGCAGTCAGAATCATTGTTTACTGTCTCCAGAATTCCTTGGGGTGCCAGTTATCAAGCTCATGCCTTACTTGTTGGCTTCTCAAAGGCATATGGTGGGCCACTGTGGGGAACTGGAGACTAACCTGGGTGGGCCTTTGCTCTGGTCTAGCAGGGCTACTCTGACGTTCTTATGTTAACTATGCCAGTGGGTATTTTCATTTTTGACTAGGCTGGGGAAGAGCAGTTTCACGGGGACCACAGCAGCTAAGGAAGGCATAGTTTAACCCCACCTTGCATCCCAACAAAAGTATACCTTGTGAGTAATCTTTCACTGCATAATAATTTAATTTATGGGGTTTGTGTGGTACCTACCAGCCTACAGTACTGGTCTTCTAATGAAACTTTTTTAAAAATAAAAAACCTATCACTAATGAAGGAAATGTTTACACAATGCATCTGCCTAACCTACAAATTGAAAATTACTTCATCTAATGAATGCTGCAATCCTATCCCACTTACCCATTTGAATACAATGGATCTTACTTCTGAATAGACATAGTTAAGATTGAAGCCCTAATTCTGGGAATTCTAGTTTTGTGAAATTTCAATTTGAATTCCACTTGAGACCTCGTCCATTCACAGAACTGCCCCTGCTGTGCTAGGAATCATTACTGAGTAGGCAGCTGAGATCTGTCAACATTAAGAAGTAGGGCAGCAGGGAGACCGGAAACAGCAGAAGGCCGAAAAATTATGGTTCGACTGCAGTGAGAATATGGGTATTATTGCATGCTCAAGCACTGATAGGCATGTGTTCTATTTGCACAATTGGCCTGCTCAAAGTGACTTATGCCAACATTACCAGGCACACTGAAGGTAAGCAAAGGGATCCCATTAAAATGAGCAATGTGTTAGGGAGAAGGAAATGACAGGTGATTTTCTCAAAAACAAGGTGACAACCAACATACTCTCCTCTGACCACCAAGCTCATATTTAGCAAGCATTTGTGTGGAGGAGGGGTGAGGAACCTTATCCAGCTCACTGGATACATTGCCTTTTGGGCAACCCCCTAGGGACCATATACCAGAGGTGGGCATGACCAGATGAAAAAGTGGGCAGGGCAACCTATGTGTCTCAGACTCTAAGCTGTGAGTCCACAGCACTTTGACCTGTTCCTGTGAAGAAGGTGGTCTCTGGAAGTGCTGCCCAGCTCGCCTAGCCCAGTCGGGGCTGAGTGGATGAGTCCAGTTGGTGACACTGGCTCAAGGGCGATGCTGACACTTTGGTACAGTTGTTTGCATTCCAATCATGCACAAGTGACAGTATCTTTCTTCCAGGAAAACAAGAGATCAAGGGCACATTCTAGCTATGTAAAAACCTTCAGGGAAGGCATGGCTGGGGGGTGTGACCTGGGGAGGATCCTGAGGACCAAAGGTGGCATAGGGAGACACCATGCTTCTTTCTGTCTCCTAATTCTATTGTTAGGACATGTATATCAACACAAAAACAAGCAATGGGGGGTGGGAATGGGCAAGAAAGTGGCATCTTCCCTTAGCTACCATGTCCTACTAATTTTTGCTCTATGGGGATGGCAGCAGTGGTGACATGGAAACAGGAGGCAAGCATCTGTGGCATAAAAGAGCTGCCTTTTTGTGTCATTTGTGAATCATAGAAACATTTGTTTATTTATTCTACTGCATTTATATCCCACCTTTTCTCTAAGGAGCTCAAGGTGCTGTTTGGGGGTGGGGCTTGATTTAATCCCAGCAAGACAACCCTGTGTGGCAGATTAGGCTGAGAGTGAGTGACTGC
This sequence comes from Podarcis raffonei, assembly GCF_027172205.1. Classification (NCBI taxonomy): domain Eukaryota; kingdom Metazoa; phylum Chordata; class Lepidosauria; order Squamata; family Lacertidae; genus Podarcis; species Podarcis raffonei. Next base: position 73,502,533 of record NC_070603.1, read on the forward strand.
CCAACTGAGTGGGGTTTTGAACCCTGGTCTCCCAGGTCCTAGTCCAACACTCTAACCACAACACCACGCCATTAAGAGAAAGTCCCAAATACTTCTTCCATCAACCCTTCCACCCATTTCAACTTTAATTAACACCTTTAACATCCCGTAGTACTTTCCCACAAATGTGTTTTACTCCTGGTACCATGTGTTGTCCTCAACCTGAAGTTCCAGGTTCAATGTAGTCATTTCAAGCAGATAATAATTTTAAAAATAATAATTTATTATTTATACCCCACCCATCTGGCTGGGTTTCCCCAGCCACTCTGGGCGGCTTCCAACAAAAGATTAAAAATACGTTATGACAAGCTAACATCTATATATGTACAGCACCCATCAATTGAACTGAACCTTCTTTATCTGAAGAAGCTACGGTAACTGATGGACTTGCTCTTTAGATTCTATTCATCTTAAAGCTACAAATCAGAATCTGGGACAGCCTCTCTAAATCTGGGACTGTCCCTGGAAAACAGGGACACTTGGAGCATCTGTGGGTCTGAGCTGGAACCCTTTCCAAATGACCCAGGTGGGTCTTCTCTCCTCAGAAAGATTTTGAAAAAGGCCACGGAGATGGATCTGTTTTGCTTTCTCTCAATCTCTCTTCTTCTGTTTGAGTTTGCATGCCTCTTCCTCAGTGGAAGAATACTAGGCAAACAGAGAACACAATTACTCATGCCGCAGTCACTGAGGGGTGACAGCATTACAGCTCTCCTGGGCTGCCAAGCAGCAGCCCTGGCCCAGAAAGTAGAAGGGGGTGAGGGAAGAAAGAACAAGGTAAGTTTATGACTTCCTTTATGATGTCCAAAAAAGCCTGGATGATAAAACTCATCTCCTGCACTTGTAAATTATAATCTACTGAAAGGCATCTGTTCTTGTCATACCTCTGGGGAGGTATTGTGTATCCTGGGTGCACCCACATTAATTTGTGTTTGTATTTACATGTCACTGGCCCAGGCTATCTAACTGAAAACACTCTTGGTCACAGTGGCATTTGGATGATAAAGTAATTTTGAAGCTCAATCGATTAGAGCATGGTGCTGATAATGCCAAGGTTACAGGTCCAATCCCTGTATGGGACAGCTGCATATTCCTGCATTGCAGGGGGTAGGACTAGATAACCCTTGGGGTACCTTCCAACTCTATGATCTAAGTGCCATACACACTTACCCTGGAGTCAGGCAAGCAGGCATATCCCAAGCTGATTGCTCAGAATTTTGTTTTATTTTATCTTGACACAAATAAAGCAACAAAAACTAATTCATCTCAGCGTGTGCATTCAGCTTGGAAACCCCGCCTCCCCTAATAATAATAATAATAATAATAATAATAATAATAATAATTTATTATTTATATCCCGCCCATCTGGCTGGGCTTCCCCAGCCACTCTGGGCGGCTTCCAAAAGAATATTAAAATACTGTGATACATCAAACATTAAAAGCTTCCCTAAACAGGGCTGCCTTCAGATGTCTTCTAAAAGTCTGGTAGTTGTTGTTCTCTTTGACATCTGGTGGGAGGGCGTTCCACAGGGAGGGTGCCACTCTGCCTGGTTCCCTGTAGCTTGGCTTCTCGCAGTGAGGGAACCGCCAGAAGGCCCTCGGTGCTGGACCTCAGTGTCCGGGCAGAACAATGGGGGCGGAGACGCTCCTTCAGGTATTGTCAGAGCTGCCCGAGGTCCCAGCTCACAAAGGACCAACGGCGTTTCGTTGTTAAGTATGAAAGTCTTTATTGAAGTTCAGTTTCACTTTCACAGCCGCAGCGTGCAGCTCTACGTCTCAAACTCTAGACCGCTGAAGCTCCGTCTGAATCTCCTCCCCCCAGACACCAGTTTAAGACTCTAGCCTTGCTCCACCTCTTCCTTTGCTCTTTCCTCCTCTGGTTCCGCCTGTCCGTCGGGGTCTCGCCCTTCCTAGACTCTTCTGACGCTGAGTCCCCTGAGTCTTCCCCCTCCCTCCGGCGGGCTTTAGGACCTGGTTCCCAATCCGGGTCTCCTGCTGTCCCGCGCGCCTGTATATTTGAACTTGGCGCGCGCGCCCAGCCGGCAACCTTCCTCCTGACCGTTTCACTGCTGCTGTCACTGCTTCCCCCTTCGGGGAGGCTAGCTGTAACTGACCTCCCCTCCGTTCCCCCACTCTCCGATGGAGGCGTGGTCAGCCCTGACTCATCTTCTCTCCCTGCTGGAGGAGACGCTGGTCCTGACACATGTGACTCTTCCCCCCCACTACGCTCTGGTGGGGAAGCTGGTCCTGATCCCCCGCTGCTGCTTTGGGAGTCCCCGCTGGCCCCTTGTTTCTGGTGTGTCCCCCCTGGGACCCCCCTTGCCCTGACCATCGGCGCCCCCTTCTGGGAATCTTCTGATTCGCTGGAGAAGCTCATGGAATCTCTCGGGTCACTGTCATACTCCCCTACGCTGCCCTCGGATTCTTCCCCTTCGCTCTCCATTTCCTCTCTCCCCTGTGCCTCTGCTCCTGAGCCCCTGACAGGTATACTGGACCGAGGCCGTTTAGGGCTTTAAAGGTCAGCACCAACACTTTGAATTGTGCTCGGAAACGTACTGGGAGCCAATGTAGGTCTTTCAAGTTATATGGTCTCGGCGGCCGCTCCCAGTCACCAGTCTGGCTGCTGCGTTCTGGATTAGTTGTAGTTTCCGGGTCACCTTCAAAGGTAGCCCCACGTAGAGCGCATTGCAGTAGTCCAAGCGGGAGATAACCAGAGCATGCACCACTCTGGCGAGGCAGTCCGCAGGCAGATAGGGTCTCAGCCTGCGTACCAGATGGAGCTGGTACACAGCTGCCCTGGACACGGATTTAACCTGTGCCTCCATGGACAGCTGTGAGTCCAAAATGACTCCCAGGCTGCGCACCTGGTCCTTCAGGGGCACAGTTACCCCATTCAGGACCAGGGAATCCTCCACACCTGCCCGCCTCCTGTCCCCCAGAAACAGTACTTCTGTCTTGTCAGGATTCAATCTCAATCTGTTAGCCACCATCCATCCTCCAACCGCCTCCAGACACTCACACAGGACCGTCACCGCCTTCACTGGTTCTGATTTGAAAGAGAGGTAGAGCTGGGTATCATCCGCATACTGATGAACACCCAGCCCAAACCCCCTGATGATCTCTCCCAGCGGCTGCATGTAGATGTTGAAAAGCATGGGGGAGAGGACAGAACCCTGAGGCACCCCACAAGTGAGAGCCCAGGGGTCTGAACACTCATCCCCCACCACCACTTTCTGAACACGGCCCAGGAGGAAGGAGCGGAACCACTGTATGACAGTGCCCCCAGCTCCCAGCCCCTCAAGACGGTCCAGAAGGATGTTATGGTCAATGGTATCAAACGCCGCTGAGAGATCCAGCAGAACTAGTAAACAGCTCTCACCTTTGTCCCTAGCCCGCCGGAGATCAACAACCAGTGCGACCAAGGCAGTTTCACTCCCGTGATGAGGCCTGAATCCCGACTGGAAGGGATCCAAATGGTCCGCTTCTTCCAGGCGTGCCTGGAGTTGTTCAGCAACCACTCGCTCAATCACCTTGCCCAATAATGGAAGATTTGAGACTGGGCGATAGTTGGCCATCGTGGCCGCATCTAAAGATGGTTTTTTAAGAAGCGGTTTAATAACTGCCTCTTTCAGCGGGTCTGGGAAGGCTCCCTCACGGAGGGAAGCATTCACCACCCCACGAAGCCCATCGCCCAGCCCTTCCCGGCTAGCTTTTATAAGCCAGGATGGGCAAGGATCAAGGAGGCAGGTGGTTGGTTTCACTCGTCCAAGCAACCTGTCCACATCCTCGGAGGTAACAGATTGGAATTGATCCCACGCAATTTGACTAGACAGGACTCTAGCACTCTCCCGCCCCGGCCCTGCTCCCACGGTGGCGTCTACCTCTTCCCGAATCTGAGCGACTTTATCTGCAAAAAACTTTGCAAAATCATTGCAGGAAATCATGTGGCCCGTACAAAGTGCCTGTTTCAAGGCTACTTCTTCATATGCATTGCCAAATGTATTTCGATTCTAGAAAAGGCAGGCTAGCCTGCACCTCAGGGTTGCTAACTGCTCAGGAACAAAGGAAGTTGCCCATATATTTTCAAAGTTGAATCTCATGATTGGCATTTGGACATTCATAGAACTTTCATATTTTAAAACACTCTTTGGCCCACTGAGAAAGATAAAGCTGTCTGTAGAGAGTGACTTGATGCCATAGAGGGCAGGGCAAGCATGTATTTAATAGTTGGGTTAAAGAAGGAATTTCATTAGGTGCTACCAATCATATCATAACGCTGCAGGAATTTTATAAAGCCTCTGTTACCAAACTTCCTGTGCAATTTGTTGTTGCTGTTGTTATTGTTGTTATACTTACTTATTATACTTATGTGAGGGTGACCAATGGCATTTTTCTTTGGGCAGTTCACAGAATAAAATACACTTGAAAGGAAAACTTCCAGCAAAAGGGGTGGGGGGAGACTTCCTGCATACTAAAGAATAAAAGCAGGTAAATAATAATTCAGAATACTAAAAACACAGGTATCTTAACAGGCCTGGAAGAAGAAAAATGTGCTAAAATGACCATAAATAAAACACCTCGTGAGGAGGATATACAAGTCCTCTTTAGTCCCCTTACCTGCTTAGTCCTTCATCTATGCCTTACCTGAACTCTGCCCACTTTGCTGTCTAGAGAAGCCTTCCAGCTCTCCTTCATCTAGAAAATTGTGGATTTAACCTTGAAGTTCTCTTATCGGCTGCATCGCTTTGTCAAAGCTGCAATAGCTAAATTGTCTTGCATTGTCCGTGAACTGAATGAGGCGAGGGCTCCAGCGAGTACAGGTTTAGAAGCACTAGAATTGATACCAAAACACTACAGGTAAGAAAACAGCAAACACACACTTCTTTCCAAATGTGCTCTCTACTCTCTCAGCAGCTGATAGTCCCTCTCCAGATAACCATTGCAATTTCATCTATCAAAGCAGAGCAGCCAAGGCTGATTTCCCAGCCCTCTAGCTTAGGTTAGATCTGTACAGCGTACCTACAATCATAGAATTGTAGAGTTGGAAGGGATCCCAAGGGTCATCTAGCCCAACTCCCAGTGATGCAGGAATCTCAGCTAAAGCATCCATGATGGATGGCCAGCCAACTTCTGCTTAAGTCAAGTATGAATGGGATCTTATTATGAATCCATCTGGAGTTCAATAGCAGCAGCACCAGATCCAACAACTGAGCAGCCAGGTGTGCGGAGGAGAAACATCCTCCACGTATCTTTGAGATGGATGAGAGAACATTTTCGACTGTTTTTAGAATGTTTTAACTGTAGCTGTTCTAAATTGTAACTTTCTAGAAGGCTTTTTAAAAAAAATGTTGTAGATGCAACTCTGGGCTCCTTTAGGAGGAAAGGAGGGATATAAATTATCACCACTATCTATATTTCCTTCTTTGTAGGTGGCCCATATGATACACAAACTGATGCACGAAAATTCCCCATTAGGGAGAGAGCAGTGCTCCCTGCTCTTCTGCCTGCCACGCTACTGATAGGCATGGATCCTCAATCGGAACAATGGTAGGAACCCAATCACTTGCTGCTTTCTCTCACCCTAAGGATTAGGAAATGAAGCCAAAACTCTTTCCTACATTCTGAACACAGTCAATTGCACTTCTTGCTAATTGGCACCCAGCTGAGACCTCCTTCTGCTATCCCTAACCTCCCACTTCTGCTAATTTACTTTGACCTTTCTGAGCAATAGTGGGGAAAGTGGAAATGCTACAGGAAAGTCCTGTGAGTAAAAGACAGAGTGGGAAAAGAGAAGGCTTGCTGCTAAGACTTCCACTTGGATAAATCATGCTCTTACCCACAGTTGTTTTGCTTCCTGCTTTCAAAACAACAACAACCACCCTAGAACAGCCCCACAACCCATCCCCACTCTTTGAAATATCAGAGGGACTAATGCTGTTATGACTGGGAAAATTTCCAACCCTCCCTTTCAACTCAAGATATTGAGTTGAAGGGAGGGCTGAGGTAGAAATTCAGTTCAGTTTGCATTTAAAGGCGAACCAACCTCATTCACCCTCTCTAGCCATTAGTGCCCAGGTGGCCACCTTAAACAGATTTAGGTTGGTCACAACTGGCAAGGTTATGTTGAGGAAAACATCAAAACCAGGCAGAAGGCCTTCTCGGTAGTGGCTCCCTCCCTGTGGAACACCCACCCTTCAGATGTCAAGGAAATAAACAAGTATCTGACTTTAGGAATACATCTGAAGGCAGCCCTGTTTAGGGAAGTTTTTAAATGTTTGATGTTCTATCATGTTTTTACTATTCTGGTGGGAGTAGAATATATAATAATAATAAATGTCATTTGATGAGCACTAAGAAGCGTGTCTGAGGTGAAGGAGGGTGCCCCTTAGGCTATGGAGTATGGATGCCCTTAGCAGCCAACTAGGGTCACCTCCCTGAAGAGAAGGAGTGGTCCAGGCCTTCCTCAACTCCATGAAAGGTGTTTGCCCCTGGGGAAGGAGTAGCAACTGAGTGACCCAGACCCGGATTGGCTCGCCCTACTTGGAAGCTCATCCAGTTTAAAGCTAACATCCTGCCCATGTTTAGTTATGGATATGACTAGATAGTATATCTAGATGACTAGATAGATATGACCTTAGCTCACCCAACACCTGTGTGATTCTGGAGTACACTAATTGGTTCATAAGCTTTCCTTCTCATCTAGACACCTGTTGTACTTTAACATTTTTCAGGACCCAACATTTTTCATGGCCCAACATGAGGGTGGCTAAGTAGTGGTCTTCTAGAGTACAACTCCCATCATCCACGGCCATTGCCATTCTGGCTGGAGCTGATGGGAATTTGAGTCCAACAACAACTGGATGACCATAGCTTCCCCCATTCCTGATATATAATATTAGCTCACAATAACGGCATAAAGTTATTTTGAAGACTATATTAGCTGAAAGATAATGAAGTCATAACTTAATTTAAGGCTATTTGTTTACTGAAGAATGTGTGTGTTTGTGAGCTCCAGCTCCAAGGGCCTTCTGGCGGTTCCCTCACTGTGAGAAGTGAGGTTACAGGGAACCAGGCAGAGGGCCTGTTCAGGGAAGTTTTTTTAATGTTTAATGTTTTATTGTGTTTTTCCTTTTCTGTTGGGAGCTGCTCAGAATGGTTGGGGAAACCCAGTCAGGTGGGCAGGGTATAAATAATAAATTATTATTATTATTATTATTATTATTATTATTATTATTATTAGTTTGAATGAGCAGCAGTCAGCGGCGAGTGGTTGCCTTCTCTATAGATAATGCATTTTTAGATGGAAACATTTTTGCCAAGTGAGAAAATAGAAGTGTACATGTTCCAGAGTGTTAGTCCCTCTCTGGACTCTGCATCTTGACCGTTTTGAGTGGGTGCTGCATATCTCCTCTCACAGCCGTTGTTGGGGAATGCATGGCCATTCTTGCACTGTGATTAATTGCTCCCATTATACACAGTTGGGAGGAGGAGCTTCCCTGGGTCTCCAGGTAGGAGCCCTAGTAGAAATGTTTACTTTGTAGGTGAGCTGCAAATTAAAATTAATGAAGATGGAAATTCATGCTGGTGTAAAAGGGCCCTTGCAGTGGGCTGTGTTCCACTTTTGCTCTTTGGAGAGGATGTGCTGCATGGGGGCCAATCAAACAGTGAGTGACCACAGGTGAGGTTGCCTAAGAAAGTATAACTAGGGCACTGGTGTGTTTGTTTCTTCCCCAGTCCATCCATTATTGTAACACTCTGCTAACATGGAAGAATAATTTAGATTTTCCTTGTCCAGTCTTTTTCTTGCACTTACTTTGGATATTATAAGGCAGAGATTTCCAAACTTTTCAAGTTGGTGACACACTTTTTGGACACGCATCATTTTGTGACACAGTAATTAAGTTTTACTAGCAAACCAGAGGTTAAACGAAACCTTTCCAGCCCCGGGAGGAACGTGGGGAGAGTTTGTGTGACACACCTACACAGTGCAGCCGACACACTAATGTGTTGCAACGCACAGTTTGGAAAGCTCAGCTATAAGGGTTATTGAAAGAGCAGATTTCCCAAATTGACAGAGGTTGGAACAGATTCCTTTTTAGCGATGGGGGAAGAATTTGATTCAGTTCATATTTGAAGGTGAACCTGCCTAATCCACACATTCTGAAAGAATACCCAAACCAAAACAACTTACTTTGGATATTATAAGGCAGAGATTTCCAAACTTTTCAAGTTGGTGACACACTTTTTGGACACGCATCATTTTGTGACACAGTAATTCAGTTTTACTAGCAAACCAGAGGTTAAACGAAACCTTTCCAGCCCCGGGAGGAACGTGGGGAGAGTTTGTGTGACACACCTACACAGTGCAGCCGACACACTAATGTGTTGCAACGCACAGTTTGGAAAGCTCAGCTATAAGGGTTATTGAAAGAGCAGATTTCCCAAATTGACAGAGGTTGGAACAGATTCCCTTTTAGCGATGGGGGAAGAATTTGATTCAGTTCATATTTGAAGGTGAACCTGCCTAATCCACACATTCTGAAAGAATACCCAAACCAAAACAGTCATTCCTTAACATTTACATTTCTTTGTATTCTGAAATGCAATTCTTCAGCCAAGTAATGAGTACAAAAATGCACATTCTAGGGTAAAGTGTGCATAAAAGGCATATATTAGTGAAAAAACATTCAAAACAGCATTATATCAGGGGAAGCCTGCTTTGCAAAAATGTGCATAGTAGGCAAAATTGCAAACTAAAAGGACAAATTTGCACTATAGTTCTGAAGAATTTTCATGAGGATTTTTTTGTTTTTAATTGCCAATTGAGGAAACGTAGAGACTGAACTTAAGACTGGAATAATAAGAAACTCAGAGAAACCCAACTTGACAGATTGGCCCATCCCATCACTGTGATTCTATTATTCGTGGCTTGTGTAGGATAGATTAGATTAGAAGCTAGTAATGCGCTTGCTTTTGATTAGCGGCCAAAGGCTGGGTTTACCTGCTGCTTGGACAGAGCAAATAGGTTCTAGCTTAGTCTCCTGGCAAACAGGAAATGCTTTTTTGAGCTGAAACTCACTTGGTTTCATGGTTGAGTCCAGGCACTTACCAACATGCTGCTTGCAATGCTGTTCATTTGACTTTCAGGAGCTTGTGCCTAACCATCTAAATGTATATGCATGTATCTCTGCAAAGCATTGGAGCTCGCTGTCAAAGGATTCATTTAAGGGTGATCATTTGGGGAAAGATGTTAGCACTAAGCCAAAGCTCACATTTTCAGAAGAAAAGGCTCAGCTCCTGTTTACTCAGCATTCTCAGCTCTTTGAAGGGAGAGGAGACAAAACAGGAACTGGTGGGTGTTTCACGTAAAATAGAAATCCAATTGTACCTAATGCTGACATAGAATTTGCATGTTTTGTTAAACTGCACCATGATCACATGGAACCACTGGAAGTGAGATGTCTTGAAAACCCAGTCCTATGCAAGACCTCTTCAGGCATTATCACCTGAAGGAGGAACCCAGGTAGAGCTGGGCTGTGTTCATCCCTGGGAAGAGAAGTAGTCCACAAGCCCCTTTGCCCTCACAGAGAATTTTGGCAACATGGAGGGAGCTTTGTGTATTCATAGAGGTTCCCCATGCAAACTGAAGATGGTACCTCCCATTTTCGGGGAGCTTCCACACTGCACTCCCTGTTGCAGACATTCACCGTGAATGTGTGAAGGAGGCAGAGGAGCCGTGTACCTCTGAGGGGTGGGCAGGGCTAAAGCTAAAATAAAAGGACTATAGGGAACCTCAAACTGACCTAGGGCAAATCTACAGTCATGGTTTTAAACGTTAAGTAAGGGATAAGGGATGGTTTTGAAGACCTTATAGACACATGATGTTCTACTTTAAACGTTCATAATGTGTTATAAAAATGTGACACCAGAGGGTGCCGCAGAGCAACCGGCGACCAGCAGTAGGGAGATAGCTGTTTTGACAGAAAGAACAAAGGTAAGAAACATTTTACAGTGTTACCTTGGTTTACAAACTTAATCCGTTCCGGAAGTCCGTTCTTAAATCAAGGCGTGCTTTCCCATAGCAGCGGGGGACTCAGTTTACAAATGGAACACACTCAACAGGAAGTGGAACATGTTCTTATTCCAAGGCAAAGTTCACAAACCAAAACACCTACTTCTGGGTTTGCAGCATTCTTAATCCAAGTTATTCATAAACTAAGCTGTTCTTAAAACCAAGGTACCACTGTATTTTACAAGTATGCCCTGTGACATTTTAGAATGATATATCTAATATCAGTCTAATAACATTAAGCAGGTCATTGTAGATCCAGCCCTAGTCACCATCATGACTGGAATTTGAAGCCCTTGGAAACAAATTCCTTCACTCGAGGCATTTAAGCAGAGTCTAGATAGCCAAGTGACACACTAATGTTGACACACTAATTCCAGATGCCAGAGATTAGCTGTAGACAGAGGCATAGCAAGGTCAGGTGGTACCCGGTGCAGAAAATTTCTTGTCACCCCCCCACACACACATTGAAATCTTTTTGTTGAGCTTTTTTTGGGAGTCCAGAGTTTCCACGGTTTGGGTCCAGAGTTCCCTCCACCCTCCGTTCGCCTACCTCCTTCGCGTCCTCTCCCTGCATGCCTCCTCCACCAGACCACGAGCACAGGGCTGTAAAAACAAAGGCAGAAGGGGGGAACAGTGCAGCTCCCGCCGTTCCCCAGATGGATCGGGGTAGCCGGGAGTCACGTGCAGGCAACACGCCAAATGTCACCACCCCCCTTGCAATGACACCCGGGTCAGCCCGCCCCCACCTTGCTCCACCCCTGGCTGTAGATACCCAGTGATGAGGGTAAGGCATTCTGTACATGCTCAGGTCCACTTTGCAAAACACAAAAGTCCCAGCTCATGTATGATAGGGATCAGGGTATTTAAATGGGTTCCAGGAGTGAGTCTTGGTGAATCTAAACTGAAAATAAGCCCTGTGTATTACTTTAGAGTACCTCTAGCAAATTAAGTTGTGGAACCTATCCTTTGTGGTCTCAGTGCTGAACCCAGATAGATTTAAAGACTTTGAACAGCCCTGTGTCAGTTCATAAGCTCCAATGTTCTCACACAAATGCAGAAGGAGTAAGCAAAATATAACTCATTTATAAAAAGAAATTCAATTGCACTATCCATCTTAAGTAAAAATTCAATATTTCCCGATACAGGCTGTTTTGATTTGATGAATGGGGAAAATCATTCTTTCTAGACTCCCAAGCATCTCTTATTTGTTAAAGCAGATCCCTTATTTTTGTTCAAAGAAATGTTAGCATAAGGGCTGGGAACCTGGAAATATTCCTTGAAGAATAAAAGAGGATGATGGATAGATAAGAAAAATCTCTCTGAGCTCTTACTCTGGGTCACAGGAGCACATTGAGGATCCCCACATACATTCATTCCAGTAAAGTGAGTTTTCATCATATTACAAGCAGCAACGACCCTCTCTGTGATGTAATGATAAGAATACATACACAATGCTAGGGGGAGACATTTATTTTGTGCATTTATTTATTTATTGGGTACTTCCTGGAGTCTGGAGCACAGAACTGCTAACAACAAAGAATGAGTAAAACAACGATAAGACATCATTAAAACGACAAAAGCATGAGAATAATACTAGAATAAAAAATACAGAGGAGCTAAGGCAGGCCGTAGTAGCAACAGATTAAGTTCTAGGCCTAATGGACAAAATAAAAACTGACAAATTGACAACATTTCCCTATGTCATCAGTGCCAACATGTGCCATGACTCCTCTCCAATACCATCTACCAGGCTAAAGTATCTAAGCAATGGGCAACTCTCTATCTATACACCCAACAATCTGTGTTCTTAATGACTGACTCGCCCACTGCCATGATCATTCCACCCCTCAAAGAAGTTGTCCTCGGCATGAGAGGATAGCGGTTTGCCCCACAAAGAAAGGACTTTTCCTAAGGGAATGTTTCCCTCTGCCTCAAAGTGATGCTTCCCTTCCTGAGACACTCATCCTCCCAGACTGCCAGGGAGCTGTCATCCTTGGAGCAGGGCACAGCCATAATGTTCCTGAAGGCCTCATCCAGCAATCTCTCTGCCCTTCTTACCTGTTCCGAGTCTCCTCAAGACAAGCAGAGTTCTCGCCTCTCATCAGGGGGAAAATGACAATGTGGTTTCTCCAAGCTTTTCAAAATCAGTTTTAATCTTGCTGGCTGTTTTATGCTGTCCGTCTGATTTTGTGGCCTTTTCGTCTCGTTTGTTTGAATTTGGATTTTAATTGTTTGTTTGTTTGGTAAACTGCCATGGGAATACGATTGAAGGGTAGTATAAAAATAAATAAAATAAATATTGCCTTCGGATTTTCAAAATACAGCATACGTTGTAACTTGGTTACATACATTTCCTAAGGAAGTTGGCTAGTGTCCTGCCCACCCCTCTCCCGATCGTTCTATGTGGTAGGAATGGTGTGTGTGAGAGAAAAATGGTGTGTGAGAGAGAAAAAGAGTTTATTTGTGGGTCTCTCTCTCTCTCTGTGTGTGTGTGTGTGTATGTGTGTGTGTGTGTGTGTGTGTGTTTGTCACAGCCCTGTCCACTTTTGCCATGTCTCCACCTACTTTTGGCTGTGCCCCCGCCTGCCACTTGCATATCCCCTCCCCTCCACAAGGGAATGTGACCCAAGGGCTGAAAACAGTTCTTCTGGGGCCTGTGGGTACATTTGCAAGCTGGAGACACTGTTGTGGGCACCTCACCTGCGTGGCAACCAAGCACACACTGTGGAACATATTCAATAAGTTATGAATGCTTTTTTCAAGACTGATTTCGGGGGGGGGTGCTCTGTGGGCACAAAGGGAGTCCTTTGCAGGGTCACATATCTACCTAAGGGCCTTTCCCATTCAGATGCAAACAGTTAGTAGATGCACACTTGTGATTATTTGCCTATTGAAAGAAAATGTTGGAGGTGTGCTGTGTTTCTGTGTTTCCAGAGTGGTTGCGGGAGACAAGTTAGTTGTTTTCACAGATATCCTCCCTTGTCCTCTCCACTCTGTCATGCAGTCTCCACAACTGGCCAAGTGACATAAGTTAGAAAGGCTCCTTGTTCTTTATTTGGGATGTTAATAACCTGCCTGCCCACCCTGTCTCCAGGAGCGCAGGGGTGTCTATTGTCCTGACCCCCTTTGAAGTAAAACTGCAAGGCCTCCGTTGAGCTTGTGTTCCTCCCTGATAAAACACCCTCCCAGCTCGGTCTCCATATGGGGGCCTGCTTATCTAGTCTCACTTCAAGGTAGCAGAAGTTCTCTGGCCAGCACTGATTTGGCAAGCTCCCCTCCCACCCCTGGCTGTGAAAGAAAGGCCAGAGACCACAGCAGGGATGAAGCAGATTCCTCAATGAGACACATCAGTCCTTTTTTTGCAGGGGGTAAGGAAGGAAAATGTAAAAGAATCAGGCAGGGGGTTAAGGAAAAAGGCACCCTCTCTGAAATGCATGGAACAATTCGGCAGTCTCCCCACCCAATGGCCTCATGGTGCCAAACAGGACAATGGCCCAATCTTAAAAAGTGATTTGAGGCAGGGGCAGTGTGGTGCCCTACACCATGTGGGCGATTCCTTGGTCTACACAGCAAACTGAGCTGGATGCTAAGAACCACCCATTACAAACTTCACAGAGCTTGAAACAGGCTCCACGAAACTCAGAAAGTTTTGGAGGGAGGAGGATCCGTGCCCACCCCCCCGCCACCCCAGTCTTAAGCAATAACACAGCAAACCAAATACTGTAGCCATGGCAACATGCCGTTCAACTTTAAATTCTCCAGCACATAAAAAGGCAATTTCCTTTATCCTCCCCCCCCCTCTGAATTTTTATATATTTCTGAGGTTTATAATGGCAATCATGGCCTCAGGTTCTTGCCTCTGTCAGTCAGTCACTAACTGCCTGGAAATGCTGACTTAACAGCCCAATCTAGGAAGCATGCCGTCTCCACCGAAATCACTGGAGCTTGCTGCTCTCACCGAGAGCATCATTATATGAGCAACCACTGGGAAGCAGGGGTGGGGGCGGAGGGGGTCCGTACAAACACATCGGAGAATTCCAATGATGAGCTAAGATAGCCCCACTTTTTTACTGGCCTGGCCCCCTGCCTTGATCACCAGCCCGAGGCACAGAAAAGAAACAGCTGGAGCTTTAAAAGGACTGCAGCCCAGTGACAGAGCATCTGGCTGTGCATGCAGAAGATCTCAGGTTTGGTTCCCAGCATCTGCAGGCAGCACTGGGAGACACCCCTGTCTGAAATGTCTTATGTTCTCCCATCCCTGAACTTCATGCCCCGAAAAAGCACCTTGTGTGGCTTTGAAATGCACAGGAGCAGGGCCCAGTAAAGAAAGGTTGTCAAACCTTATCAATGCCGTCATAGTCAACATTGCCATCATCAGCATTCTCATTGGCCACGGCCCTCTTCACTGATTAGTTATGCGAAAGGGGCAAGCATGGTGACCGGGCCCTACCATTGGGCAAAGTGAGGAGGCTGCCTCAGGCAGGAAATGCCAGGGGATGAAGAGCATCGTAAAAATGTTGGAGAACCTAAGGTGACCTTCTGCCTTCACATGCTGTGCAAGGGGCTGTCCCATCTGCTGCTCTCCACATAGTCATAGAACTGTAGAGTTGGAAGAGAACACATGGAATCATCTAGTCCAACCCCCGGTGATGCAGGGATCTTTTTGCCCAACATGGAGCTCGAACCCACGACCCTGAAATTAAGAGTCTCGTGCTCTACCAACTGAGCTATCCCACAACATGGAGACCCCCTGCACTGTTTTCGTTCTAAATCATGCTGGGAACCTCTACGCCTAGAGCAGACTCCTGCTTTGGAATGTATGCTGCCCCCAGCAGCCTCATGGTCCTTTTCATCTTGCTTTCCCCCGTCCCCTGAGTAACACCTGAGAAGAGTTCATATCCTATGGCATCCCTCCATATGAGGGCTGTGTATTCTAGAGGAAGCCTGCAGGAGCCACTGCTGCTCTTTTTGCTTTCCAAGGAGGGACTGGGGTGCCTTTTAAAAGCCACACCCACATGCATTAGTTGCACACAGCCGATGTGCGGTGGCCGGGGAGATTTCTGTTGGGACTGTGGTGTGTGGGAAAGCTAATGTAGGGAAAGTTAATGTAGGATTCCCGTGTGGGCCTAGTAAAGGACCCCCATACGGTTAAGGCCAATCAAAGGCAACTATGATGTCGCAGCGTTCATCTCCTTTCAGGCCAAAGGAGCCAGCATTTTTCCACAGACAGCTTTCCGGGTCATGTGGTCAGCATGACCAAACCTCTTCTGGCACAACGGGACACAGTGACAGAAACCAGAGCACACAGAAATGACGTTTACCTTCCTGCCAGAGCAGTACCTATTTATCTACTTGTACTTTTTGGCATGCTTTCAAACTGCTAGGTTGGCAGGAGCTGGGACTGAGCAACGGGAGCTCACCCCATTGTGGGGATTCGAACCACCAACCTTCTGATCGACAAGCCCAAGAGGCTCAGTAGTTTAGACCACAGTGGCACCCGCATGGGCCTAGTAGGAGATGTGGGGATGGTGTTGGTCAGGCCTGCAGCAGGGGAGGAAAAGGGAAAGCTCTTCTCCTTGCTCTGTGGCCCCACCCAAAATCAGGGGCCCACGGACTTACCCTTTCCAATTAACGTGGTTGCCAATGATGTGTTTAGCAGCTTGTCTGGTTTGCCTTTTGTTTAAACTATTAGACATGGCAATATGCTGCGCTGCGATTTATCCCACCTGCCCCTCCTGCTATATAGTACTGTACACTTTTTTGCTTTTAAATCATGTGGGCAGACCCAGACGGTGACTACGTTAATTCTTGCTTGCTTGTCTAAACACAAAATGACAGTGTGCCGTATCTCTGCTATCCCCCGCATAATTGCCTTTCAAGATACTAAATGTTGCTGGATATGTTTGAGTTCCAGCTATTCTTTAGTAAATATGATGCTTCGTGGTTGTTTGTATAAAACGAAACTTATGATTAGGTTACTAAGACACCTGCTTTAGGAGGCGGTTGGCAGCTGTAGAGAAAATGGTTCTGATCCAACAGCATTGTGCACATAGTCTTTTAAAGAGAATAAATCCCACCTATCTGCTGTTTGCTTGAGGAGGGGAACCTCCCCAACAGCTGACCCCTGCCTGGTTCAGTGTACAGCAGATGGAAGAGACCTATTAGCTGGGCGTAATAGTGGAGGGAGAGGGAAGGGTGCTGCTGGGAGACTAGGAATGGTACACAAGAATTGCCCACAAATTATTTTGGACAGGTGGATGTACTTACTTACCTTGCAATTTTTTATTTTGCCTTCCTGGGGGCCCCTGGCTGATATGACATCTGAATCATCTCTGCTGACATGTAAACAGACTTTTTTTCCCCTCTGCTGGTCTGTGGCTATATGAGTCTTTTTTTGTCGCAGTTGTCTGTAAGATATGAATGTATTTTTTTAATAAAATGTATTTTAAAATGAAGGAAGTGTCCTTGTTTCCACATTTTGGGAAGCCTGCCGTGCTCCTTATAACAGCCTGACATCCAGAAATTAAGCAGGGGTTTAAGTATAGAGTTAAATTGGGGTGGGGAGTGTTACCTGCTTCATTTCTCCATGCCAGGAACAAGTGGAGCCAATAAGGAAATGGCCACTCTCTGTCCTCTTGCCTTTGTTCCCTTGCCCAGTCGTTCCAGGCAGTGCCGGATTTACGTATAAGCTAAACAAGCCATAGCTTAGGACCCCACTCTCTTGGGGGCCCCCAAAAAAATTAAAGGGGAAAAACTGGATGTACATTTCCAAAATATAAGATTAAAAACAAATAAAATAAAACCTACATACAGCAACAGTGTTTTGTGTTGTGTAGGCTCCTATAATGTAAGTAATGGGCCCTGCCTGCTAGCCTGCTCCCTAAAATATCACTGGTTTGCTCATTTCTATATATAGGGTGCCTACATTATGCATGTGCAAATGGTTTTAGATACCTATTAGGTCCATAAATTGCCATACAGTGGTACCTTGGGTTACATACGCTTCAGGTTACATACACTTCAGGTTACAGACTCCGCTAACCCAGAAATAGTGCTTCAGGTTAAGAACTTTGCTTCAGGATGAGAACAGAAATTGTGCTCCAGCGGTGCGGCAGCAGCAGGAGGCCCCATTAGCTAAAGTGGTGCTTCAGGTTAAGAACAGTTTCAGGTTAAGAATGGACCTCCAGAACGAATTAAGTATTTAACCCAAGGTACCACTATATAGCATATATCCAACACAAAAAACAGCGACAATTTTTTGTTGACAAAGGGCAGCTGGACATATAAAGGGCCCCATTACCTTCAGTAGCTTAGGGCCTCATCACACCTAAATCCGGCCCTGGTTCCAGGTCTTGATTGCTAGCTTTTCCCTGACTTTGTTCCTGTGCCTTTAACCAGCAGCCTGTCATTGAGACAAGTGGTGAGAGAAGCCTCCCTGTCTCCACAAGGTGTTCACTGTAAGGCACAGGATCAGGGCCAGTAGCACATCCTCAAACACTTGTCTTTGCATTCACACATACACACTTCACTTCCAAAAAACTAAATTGTTTAAAAAGTTGTAAACCATTTACACACGTAAATAATATAGCCTATCTGGGCAGCAATGACCAATTCTTGCCTAATTAATTGGCCACAATAATATATGATATGTGAGACTGTCCCCGCACCCCAGGGCTGACGCACATGCACATACATACATTAAAGGATTTCAGATCATTGGATGTGGTGATGATAGACAAGAAAAGTGGTCGGGATTTTATTTTCTTTGCTGGGTGTTCATAAATATTTTTACAAAGCGTTAAGAGGGCACTGGGGGAAACGCGTTGTTTTTATTCACATTAGTTTATAATGGCTTCTAAAACAGGTCAAGCTGAGGTCCTAAACTACTTGACTGTCTGAGGCCATAAGCTATTATGACATTAAAGACAGGAATCTTTTGCAGAAGGTCATAAAGGAGTGCATTGGATGACCCTGGGTGGCCAGGTGGGATAGAGAAACAATAGCAAATGTCAGCAGATTGAGCCATCAACATCCATCAGCTCTCCCTTCTGCTCCTCTCTCAGCTGCTGCAATATGAAGCCATTTCTCCCAAGACTTAAACCAACTGGGGCCAAACTGCAAAAATGCTGGGTGACTAAATTTCCCAGAGAAGGTCTCAGTCACGAATGACTAAAAACAAAATTATAGAGCAATCTTGGCTGACGGAGAGCAGAATGAAATGTGATTCATTTTTCTCCGCCCGGCAGGGACTGCAGCAAAAATGACTAACTTAACCCTTTCTCTTCTGCAGCTGCCTGTGTTTTTAGGGTTTGTTTAAAAGAAAAAGAAAAAGCACCCTGCTTGCCTGAGAGGGGTGGAAATCATAATAACATAGTCTGACAATTGCTTGGGAACACATGATTCTAAGTGCCCATGTGGGAATAATGGGCAGTAAATCGTACGACGGCTTTTTAAAATTTCTATACCACCACAATGCATAAAATGTGTAGCAGTATTTTATCTTGCAACTTTGTGTTGTATGCCATTATTATCTACATTTTGCAGGTGGAGGATGCAGGCTGAGAGATGATGGTTTGGCTGTGTGGCTACACAGTGAGTCCAGGGCTGTGGTGAGTGCTGATGATGGCAGCTCTGGCTGATAAGTAGATAAAGGTTAACCACTAGATGTCTGTTAAAGATGGGCACAGTTTAATAGGTTATACAACATAGGTCTGACCTGAAATCCCCACAGCTTAACTTCACGCACACACTGTTCACAGGTGGCAAAGTTCAGGAGTATTTTAATAATTGGGTTGGGGCATGAACAAATGCACTTATTGTTGTTGTTGTTTAGTCATTTAGTTGTGTCTGACTCATCGTGATCCCATGGACCAGAGCACGCCAGGCACTCCTGTCTTCCACTGCCTCCCCCAGCTTGGTCCAACTCATGTTAGTAGCTTCGAGAACACTGTCCAACCATCTTGTCCTCTGTCGTCCCCTTCTCCTCATGCCCTCAATCTTTCCCAACATCTGGGTCTTTTCCAGGGAGTCTTCTCTTCTCATGCAGTGGCCAAAGTATTGGAGCCTCAGCTTCAGGATCTGTCCTTCCAGTGAGCAGTAAAGTGTAAATTTACTAGTGGTGTTTAATTGTGATCCTGACTGCTTCGAGGTATATATTTATCCAGTGTGTGGTTTTTTAATGGGGGAACACAGGGGTACGCATACCCCTAAACATTTTGTAAATCTAACGGAAGAAGAAACTAAAAAAAAAAAATAGTTTGTTTTCTAGCATGGTGAATCGTCAGTTCCATTACTACCCCCGATGGTGGCCTCATTTCCTTTCCCGGTGTTTCCTGAGTCTCAGACGGAAGTGAGCGTTTAATGTGTGAAGCAGTGTGGAATGTGGATGTGTGGAATCAGGAAGATGTTAGTGCACACAACCTCATGCCAATGTGGAAGTAATTTTGTCCATTTACAGTATTTATTTCCCCCGATTTGAACTATAAAATGGTGGTTTTCTTAAGTCAAAATGAGAGTACCCCTAGACATTTTTTGGGGGGCGGGGGACGCACTGAAATTATCTCCTCTATTTTTCACCCATTACCTTCGCTCTAATGTGACTTCATGCTTATGTCACATGATGCTGCCTGGAGCTAAACCTGAGTAAGGGTAACACCTTCTTCTCCCAATGATTTGGCTAGCGGAAGTTGGAAGCATAGTCACAACCGCAAGACAGGACCATTAAACAGGTGGTGGCAATGGCAAAAAGTTGAGCAGGTAGTGGTTTCATTACCTGACGCACGTACTTGAGACCTCTCTTTCAAGCTGAAAAAGCTCTAAAAATATCTTTCTGCTCTACTCTATTAAAAGATAATATCCCTTCAAGGTCACCAAACCCTCTTCATTAAGGATCTCTGTTAGTTTGATTTTTCAATCTTCTTTCCCCGAGGTCCCATGCTTCACTAGGTCAACATATCCTTTATTTAGTATACAGTTCACAGAAAATATTCTGCTGTCAAAAAGGACCAAACACAGGGCCTTTCACCTGAGCTGCATAGCTGACAGGGTGGGTATTATTTGTGATGTGTGAGGAGGCAGCGCTCACAGTTAGATCAGACATGGCTGCTCCTTTTTTGGAGGGAAATGCAGTGGTACCTCGGGTTACATACGCTTCAGGTTACAGACTCCGCTAACCCAGAAATAGTACCTCAGGTTAAGAACTTTGCTTCAGGATGAAAACAGAAATTGTGCGGTGGCGGCGCAGTGACAGTGGGAGGCCCCTTTAGCTAAAGTGGTGCTTCAGGTTAAGAACAGTTTCAGGTTAAGAATGGACCTCCAGAATGAATTAAGTACTTAACCCAAGGTACCACTGTATTCTTGAATCTGTTCTAGTGGATCTGCAGCTGGGGTCCTGTGTTGCACACATACACCATTCCTACTGGGTTTGCATCTCTTGCCCCCAACATCTTGGGTCATCAGAAAAACCAGGAATAACTTTTTCCATGTTTTGCTGTTTCCCTGGGTGAGACCTGCTTTTGGCCTTCTCCAGGGCAGGGGTCTGGCAAGTTGTTTGAATTCCCACTTGATTTTTTTCCCCTTGTCCCAACTTGGTAGTTCCACTGAGTGAAAGAAAAGCCATTCAAAAAGAGGGATGAAGGAGAATTTTGTTCGGTCCACGTTATTCGTCGGAATTTTCCAAATTTTGCAACATAGTTCACATATCAAAATGATTTTTTAAAAAAAGAAGTGTGCATTGTAAAGGATAATATATATATTTATAGAGTATATTGTGATAGAATATGGGTTTAAGTATGGGCTTTTATATAAAAAAAATTAAGTCATCAGAATAATGTGGAAATGGGGTGGACCTATAAATGAGCACATATAAAATTGACATGGACCTGAATACATACATGTGAAATTGACTCAGCCCAGATCGATTCATTCCTAGCCAGAGCTTGTGAGAGCAGTTAGGAACGTTTAGCACTTCTAGATGAACAACCATGGATTACAGAGGTTGCAAGGTGGGGAGCAAAGATGGTAGGGTGGCTGGTTCTCCTGCCTCAAGCAAAAAAAGTCAGGGACATCTCAGAGAATTGTTGCTGGAGGAACAGAAAGCCCAGGCCTCAGAGGAGGGGTGGCCCTGGATGTTTTGCCATTGTAAGCAATATGCCCTGTCGCCACACGCACCTCACCGCTGCCTCCCAACCACCCCCACAGATCTGGACCCCCTCGCTGCCTCTGCTGTCATGTCAGCACTGCTGCCAGCTTCAGCACCACAACTGCACCCCCGCCCACAGCTGCACTCACGTTGCTACAACGATGCAGAAGCAAAGGTGTAGTGTTAGTGGTGAGGGCAAGAGTGCTGTGGCAGCAGTACAGCTACACGGGGGCTGGCAGTGGGGCAAGAGGAACAGGGAGACAATCTGTTCTGCTTCCTGAGGGAAATTGCTTCACTGGAAGTGCCAGCCTTGCCCCAGAGGCACAGGGAGAATTTGGGCCATGCTCCATCACTGGCCAAATTTAACTACTGCAGCATTTGCAAGTGTTTTTAAAGTCATAAGCCTTATATAGCTATGGCTTTTTAAATAAAAGTTATGGCCTATTTTAATTCCACGCTACTGCAGATATCTCTTCATTGCATTTGAAACGGTTAGTTCACAATCATTTGTGACAACTATGCTGAATTTCTGGCGTGCGCATGTCCTCAGGCTCCTATATGACTGCATTCATGTAAAGGGGAAAGTGTTTGACAGATGCTAAAGGCCAGGCCACAGATCTGCTCGCTGTGGATAGAGACGGGATTGGAAATATTGTGTGAATCAGAAGTGCATGCTTCTCGTGCATGCTTCTCGTGCAATTCTCAGCAAATTGTAACAGCTGTGCTTTCTTTCTGCCACAGTCAGAGGAATCTCGACAATTTAATGTAAAATTCTGTGCCATTTATTGCATGGGAGGACGTGAGCAAGAGGCAACATTAATTGTGTGAAAGATTGGTTAGAAGGAGATGTTGTACCAGCAACATCCAAGCATCAACTGGGAGATTGTAAAACTACCCATGATTTCCCCCACCCTTAATGTTCTTTTTTCTGATTTGTTGTTGTTATTATTTTATTCATACCCCGCCCATCTGGCTGCATTGCCCCAGCCACTCTGAGCAGCTCCCCAGTTACGCTCTATGCCAGGCATGTCCAAAGTCCGTTTCAGGGGCCTAATCCGGCCCCTGTGGCAGTTTATTTCCTGGGGTAAAATCCCAAAAAAAGCTCACCAACTTTGGGGTAAAATCATAAAAAAAGCTCAACAACATCAATCCTAAAAAAAGGACTTTGGTCGGCCCTCACGCATGTTCACTTCATCAAATCTGGCCCTCTTTGAAAAAAGTTTGGGCACCCCTGCTCTATGCTTTTAAAATTTTGTAAGTCACTTGTTGGAGACTTCTTATGTGCCAAACAACTAATAAATTCTAATAACAGAGATAGTAATGGCTGTTACCTCCAGAATCATGGAAAGCAGAGATTGTGTCTTAGCGTGGCCATGGGTGGATGGGACTCTTCCACCTTCCAGCTGCAGTGAGGTGGGAGAAACCACACTGGAAGCTGGGAAGCGCTCTTGTGCAAGTAGCTTTGGAGTGGACCAGAGAGACGAAGCCTTCTCTCTGGCCTGCTCCCTGGCTCTTTAAGCCAGCCATGTTGAGGCAGGAAGAAGGAGGGGGAGGAGGGAGGGAGGGAGAAGGTAAATTTTGAAAGGTTGTGAAGAAAAATTGAATTAAACTGGAAACGCTACACTGAACCTTTAAGTTGTCCCTGCTATTTGTATACAGATGAAGATTTTTCAGAAGCACTCTGGCAACTTAGCCTCTGACTGAAATTTAATCAATAAGTCTTCCATTGACTTCAATGGATACAATCAGTGCATCACTGTGTGCTTCTGAGAATCCTATCCAGAGTGCAATGCATTATTATTTTAGAAGACACTTCTGTTTGCCTGTGATTTGTATTTACCTTATCTGGCTCTGCTTTTATACTATTATCTCCTCTAGCCTTAGTTTGACTAGGTAGCTTGAATTGCATCAAGCCTACATCACCCTAGCACAAGATAGCAAGAGGAAAATGTGTTCGTTTCTTACATTATGTTTGGTCATTTCACTCCAAAGAGAGAAGGAATTCTTCCAGGCTAGAATAGGATCACAAAACCTCAGGAGTCCCTGGGTTAAATTGAACTAGGCAGGTTTTAAAAACTCCTGGTGATGCCATTAATAGGTTAAGGCAGGTAGTCAAGGCAAGACATTGTGTCCAATTGACACAGCAGGGTGGAAATTTGAAGGAAGGCTTTGCACAATGGCTAAATTAGAATGCAGCCTAGAGCCAACAACAGCCCATGTAGGGGTGTATGCTGATCTTCCAGGCTACCACTGCTGCACTATGGTCAAGGAGGTTGGAACAGCATAGTCTGCATATAATAGGCATCTCTTACCCGTGTAGAGTCCTCTGGTAGCATGCACCAATGATACCAGCTCTTTACATGTTCAGCACTCCACTACTTAAACTTTGTGAATGAAACCCTGCCCCACAACTTGACCTCCATTTCACAATTGTTGTTGTTTAGTCATTTAGTCGTGTCCGACTCTTCGTGACCCCATGGACCAGGGCACGCCAGGCACTCCTGTCTTCCACTGCCTCCCGCAGTTTGGTCAGACTCATGTTTGTAGCTTCAAGAACACTGTCCAGCCATCTCATCCTCTGTCGTCCCCTTCTCCTTGTGCCCTCCATCTTTCCCAACATCAGGGTCTTTTCCAGGGAGTCTTCTCTTCTCATGAGGTTGCCAAAGTATTGGAGCCTCAGCTTCAGGATCTGTCCTTCCAGTGAGCACTCAGGGCTGATTTCCTTAAGAATTGATATGTTTGATCTTTCTTTTTTTTAAAAGATATTTATTAAAATTTCCAATTTTTATACAAACAAAAAGCAAAAAAGTTTAAAAACACATATAGTTCACAATACTTAGTTTTCAATGACATATTTCCCTGACCTCCTCATACCTCCCCTTCTTGTAGTCCAATTCAAATTATTTATTCAGCAAATCCTTATCTCAAAGCATTACAGCTAAAAAAACCCCTTAATTTCTATCCGACATCATTCAACATTCATTAATTTTACAATATTTCTGTAAATAGTTCTTGAATTTCTTCCAATCTTCTTCCGCCGACTCTTCTCCCTGGTCACGGATTCTGCCAGTCATTTCTGCCAATCCCATGCAGTCAATCATCTTCATCTGCCATTCTTCCAGAGTGGGTAAATCTTGCATCTTGATACGTTTGATCTTCTTGCAGTCCATGGGACTCTCAAGAGTCTCCTCCAGCACCATAATTCAAAAGCATCAATTCTTCGGCGATCAGCCTTCTTTATGGTCCAGCTCTCACTTCCATACATCACTACTGGGAACACCATGGCTTTAACTATACGGACCTTTGTTGGCAAGGTGATGTCTCTGCTTTTTAAGATGCATTTCGCAATAGCAGCCAGTAAACAGCACTCCATGATGGCCTGGAAGCACAACATGCATTTTAAGACACTGTCAGGCAAGGAATGTCCAAGGTGAGGAAGTAGTTCTTTATTGTCAAGTTACAAGTTAGGGAAAGGCATGTCCATTGGAACTAGGTCTCTCAGCTACTCCTAGCTGCGCACCTGATGAGGCAGTTGCAGCAACAGAGAGGACCCGCCCTCAACCTCGACTTATGTATCTCCCCCGCCTGAGCTGTGCACAAACAAATGCAGACTCCGCCTGTGTGTAACCTGCTTCTGCTCCTCCCTCTTGAGTCCTCTTCTGGTCCTGGGAGATAATGGAGCAGCAGAAGTGGGGGAAGCAGGAGGAGGAGGTGTGGTGTGGTATGGAAGCCCTTGACTGCACACCAGCCTGACCTATCCATTCCTCCTCCACCACCTGTTGCTCATCTCCTGGCTGTTACAGTGAAATATACTCAGAGTTGAGTGTTGATTTCATGCTCCTTACTTCAGCTCATGGTAAACAGTTAGTGAGCGATTTCCCCAAAAACCTCTGGCTATATATACACTATTAGCACAATAGGTGTCATGTGATTGGCTGATTCATCTCCCCCTCCTGGAGCCTGATTGGACTGTTCCTGCAGGCCAATCAGGTTGCTGATTCACTTCTCCTGGAGCCGGATTGGGTGGCTCCTGCAGACCAATCAGGTTGCTGCCTTCTAGGATCTTACCTGCCTAATGTTCTAGGATCCAAGCTCAGTACATAACACACAGTTTTCCCCAGATCACTGTACCTTTCTTCCAAGACTATCTCCAACCCCACTTCTCCCAGTCCCCACGCATGAGAATCCAAATACTACTCATCAGGTGAACCACAAAATGGAGTTTTCCCCTTCTCTGAATCATGCTGGGTGGGTACAGACCCCAAGAGACCCCAGAGGGCAGCCCCCACCATTTTTTCCCTAGGGGTGGGAGGAGACCAGCAGTGCCTTCTATTTGCCAAGAGGCCACACTGACTGGAGGTGGCATGGGGGAGCTGCTCAGGAGGTGGCAGACCCAGCCTGCAAGGGGCATGCTGCAACTGTCACTGCCATCACAGCAACAGCAGGCAATGCATTCCTTGGATGCTGGGTCTCATGTCCCTGCATATCTTGCTGCCCGAAGCAGTCACCTCACCTTGCCTCATGGGTGGGCCAGCCCTGCCGCTGCCCCATTAGCATAAAACAGCGCCTGGAATCGGATCTCGCTTAAACGCCATTTGAAAGAATCCAGTCACTACTCACTTGAAAATGGGAAAGTGCCTATTTCCTGCAGCACCTGTCTTCTACTGTAATTTCCCATCTATGTAAAGCATGAATCTGATGCTAATTAACTTATAGGATCTGACAAGTTCACAACCCTGGGTGGTCTGGCTGTGGCTTCCTGCCTTAGCTTTCAATCACTATTTATCAGGAGGCAGCAGCTCCTCCAGTGCATTGTAGCTATTCATGGGGTTGACTTGCCAATTTTTTTTCTCCAAATGGGCATGTGAGCTGATATCCCTTAATAAAACTCAGAGCCAGTCTTAGCACGAAGTGACATAAACAGTCGGCTGTGGGCAGCGGATTCCAAAGGCAGCCTTATTTTCCCTGTCTCCATCTCTGAGTCCTGATTTTCAAATTGGCTCTAATTCTGATGGGTGGTGTGCTTTGTATAGGTGGGAAGCATCCACTGATCTTGTGCTTTCGGTGGGTGGGGAATCAAAGGCCAGCACTGCAACAATATTTTGCTTTTCGTTTGAAGGCCTCCAGGAGGAGAGCTTGTGATTCCTGGGATGTTTTAGCTTATGTTTATATTTGTGTGGCTTATGGAGCAAGGAGCAATGCGCTTTTGCCCATAATGGCTGTTGACTTTATAGAACATTTCTACAGCACAATCCCCATTCTGATCATTCTACTACAAAATCTTCCCTGTCTGTTGGTGGCAGTGATAGGAATATGGACCACAGTAACATGGCATTTGCTAAATTCCATAAACACCTCTATCCATTCCAGTCAATATAACAAAACATCAGGCAAAGGCCTTCCTGCTAGCAGTATAGCAGAGTCTTGCCAAGCCATCATTAAAAAGTAGCATTTTGCTCCTGATTTAAGGCTCTAATGAACTTTTGACAAAGCCAAGCAAGTTTTTCCTAGAACAGAGCCAGCAATAGATTAACCTGAATGAGAAGTCTCCCAGGGCCAAAGCAGCACACTCTCTGGCAATTTGTCAAGGTAGAGTTCTGCACATCAACATGTTCCTAGCCTCTGAAGGTGTGATTTGGGAGCTGTTCTGTGTTATTTACTGAGCTATCTTGGGTCTTTGTGAATAATGCCTATAAGGAGAGATGTAGGTGGGGGAGAGTAAAGGCAGGGAGACTCCAGGGTAGGAAAGGGGTGGACACACACCCAAAGCTTCTCTATAGAGAAGCAGCATACAGATTTCACCAGCAGCAATTTGCTAGTGGAGCTGTTTGAAAGCATCTATGCTTGGTAGTTGGTTCAGAAACGAACCAGACAGACTAATTTTTAGGGCTAGGGTGTTTTTGTTAGGGCTATTTTGTGCGATGCCAAAATTCAGCACCCCCCTGCCTCTCACCTTCCATTCTACATCATAGTTGTGGCGCCCCCAGACCCCACACACAGTGCACTCCCCTAAATCCGCCTCTTCTACCAATTGTACCCACATGCTGATGAATACCAATAAACCCCAAAGCTGTCAGAATCACAATTATGACTGTTCCTTTGCTTGGGCACGCTAGTTTAGATCTATGAATGGTGATGAACCATGGGCAGTGTGTGCAAATAAATAGGTCACAACGTTCTGCTATAAAGAAGATGTGAGTAAAAGCATCGCCATGGTCTGAAATGAAAGGAAGAAAGAGATGGTGATCTGTCACCTCAGCTGTAACACCCAGGTGATGCAACTACCTCAGGTGACAGGATCTGCAGGGACAGCAGATCTGGCCTCCAAGGAATGCATTGCAGCATGCCCCCGAAGGCTGGATCTGTCACCTCTCTGTAGCCCCTGCCCACCTCACCTCCATGCTGCCTCTGCTGCAGCCTCTTGGTGAATAGGAGGCACTGCTGATTGTCTTCCACCCACTATTCCCCATGTTGCTATTTATTCCTCCCCTTGTTCTTGATGTAGGTCCTCACTCCCCTCTTCTCCCCTGGTGAAGGGATGCCTTAATAACACCACATCAGTAGCAAGTAGTCTGATAAAGGAGAACAATAGGGACTGCAAGCTAACCAAGGTTTGTAATTCTCATGGAGCAAAATGAAAGAACTTTTAAGAGTTGCACTGTTCTTTGTGATATTTTAAAAAGGATGCCAAAACCATAGTTGTCAACTTTTCCCTTTTCTTGTGAGGAATCCTATTTGGAATAAGGGAATTTCCCTTTTAAAAAGGGAAAAGTTGACAGCTATGGCCAAAACACCTCCTATGGTTCTGTCTTGTCTCATGATGATGCATGTTTGACTAAGCCCATTTAACTTTGTGTATGTTTTTATTCCATTAGTGTTTTGAATTCATTTAAGACTATAACAGTTATAGTCTGTAACAACTTCAATTGAAATATACATATGTGGAAATGGGTGTTTGCATAATGCAAGCCCATAATGCATTGAAACTGTAGGCAAAACATCCATACAAAAAAAGTTCCTGGAAACTTTGATTAGAGTGAACCCATGGAGAAAGCAGATAATGGAAGTCCATCTAGCACAGGCCAAAATTTGATTTGAGCAATAAATTTTCCACAGGAGGGTTAGTCACAGACCTATGCCTGGAACACTTTTTTTAAAAAGTGTGTATACAGAGCAACCGCAGCACAACAACTCTCCAAAGTAGCTTCTAGTGCTCAATTCTTCGACGAGCTCTCTGTTAACTGATTTGTCCCGGATATTTCTAATTTAGAATATGTGTCTGAAGTCTACCTTCTGTGTTTCAGCTCAGGGATTATGTGGCATTTCAACAGAGCAAGAACCCAGAGTGGAGGAATAAAAATATCCACAAGCGAGGGGAGATCTCCCCTATGCATTCTGCCTGCACAAATCTTTTCCATGTTAACCCAGAAATTGAACTGTTCATCTTGCTGAAGCAAAAGTGAGACTCCATGCTCCCAGCCCTGAACAACACCACAGCCACTGTAGCTTTGAATCAAGCCATGCTGAATTGCTCTGCTGGGGGTTGAATGGGCTTTGTTGCATGCAAATACACAAGCTCAGGTTGCACAAAGTGGCCTTTTTCTATCACAAGAAGAGATGTTGGAGAGCTTGTCATTTCACACTGTTGTGCAGGTGACAGTGCCATGAACATAACTCTTTCACCATGTGGCAACAGTGCTGGCTTCTGGAAGGACATGGACAGTGTGGCTCCCATGCACTGAGGGTTGCTCCAAATGGCCTATTTATTGACCATTTGCTTGCACAAAGCTCACATGAAAGTTGGACTATGTCCAGTTTTTACTGTGTTCATTCTGATCTGTTTGCAGAAAGGTTATATGACAGTGAGTATTTGTGCTGCATTTATCCTGATTCACTTGAGCAGTGGTTATCCATCTTCCCATTATTCATTTCACACTTTTTAGTGCATTTCCTTCATCATTTTTCTAACCACAAGATATCTGGGATTTTTTTAAAGGGTTTGTTGTACTAAGGCAAGAGAGTGCTTTATTCCATGAGTTCTCTTTAATTACACACACATTGGGTGCTGTTCAACTAAATTCTACTTAGACCCACTGAAATTAATGAACACAACTAAGTCAGGTCCCTGAATTTCAATGGGTCTTCTCTGAGTTAACACTTAGTTGAATACCACCCTAAATTTCCAGAATGAACTTAAACCCCTTCCACAAAAATACAAAAGCTGGCAAGACTAAGGCCCATTAATTTCAATGTGTCTACTCTGAGTGGGGTTATTGGGTTGTTGTTTTTATTTTGATTATATATTTTATATTTGGATTTTGTTCTGTGAACCGCCCTGAGACCTCTGGGTATAGGGCGGTATATAAATTCAATAAATAATAAGTAAATAAATAAAAATAACTGGGGGAAACAACCTAGAAGCCTGGAAGTGACTTGGATTTCACTCAAAATGGGAGCCAAGCTTTGCTCTGTAACTTTCTGCAATGGAAAGAAAGAAAACAAGAATGACAAGACTAGTTTTGAAAACCTAGACCAATTACAATGTGTTGGGAGGGGGAGACCTTGGCTATTATAATTAAATATTAAAACCAACAAGACAACAGCATAAAAAATGAAAGGAACCGAGTGAAAACAATTAGCAAAGAATGAAACAGGGATGGGAATGATATTAATTGAACCTATTATAAAACACTAATGACATTCGAAAACCTAATTTTTGCATTGTCGGGCCATTTTGATTAAGTGTTAAATGCTGCTCTTGTGAACCTGCCATATTTTGTACTAGAATATTAATTCCTGCCTTTGTTCGTCTTTTATCTTTCTTCCTCTGAAAAGGTGCTTCTGTGCCAAGTCAGGTAGCACAGGGCTCCCTCATTAACTCTTCTTGGGTTCCCTTCTAGAGACATATCACAACATCTTCTTTCCTTGCCTGCTACCAGAAGAATAGTTACACCCTGGCCAGCCCAGAGGATGAGCCAGCAGGAATAAGGTGGGGGTATGAGAATGGGGAAGGGAGGTGAGCCGTTATTGATGGGAGCTGTTGCAGTGGGGGGACGGGGACAACAAATGCATTTCACAAGGCTGGAACTTTTTAGAATGGAATAAACACAATAATTGAAAGGGGGAAATCTGACTTCTGATTGCTTTTTAAGTGTTTAACATGAAGTTTCATCTCGGGAAATGATCACTATTTTTATCTTTAGCTGCGTCGCTCATGCTTTTCCCTTCAAGAAGTTATTTCTTGAGCTCAGGATGCCAGCTGCAAGTAGCTGCCTGAAGAATGACAATGGCCTGTACCACTACAAGGCATCAGTCATAAAGCACATTCGGGAGGGCAGGAGCAAGCAGCTGCAGCGCAGGAGTTCCAAAGTTCAAGTCCAGGACTTCAATTTCAACAGGAGTCAAACACCACATGCATGCCATATCTTTAAAGCACGTTTCCCCCCTGAAAGAAGTCTGGGCATTATAGTTTGTTAAGGGTTGCTGGAAATTCTAACTCTAGGAGGAGTGAACTACAGTGCCCTTAATCCTTTGAGGGGATAGAATGTGTTTTGAATGTGCTTCAGAGCTATGTCAGGCACCCCCAAACTTGGCCCTCCAGCTGTTTTGGGACTACAATTCCCATCAATCCCAACCACTGGTCCTGTTAGCTAGGGATGATGGGAGTTGTAGTCCCAAAACAGCTGGAGGGCCTAGTTTGGGGATGCCTGGCCTATGTGCAACTAAATGGTGCATTCTTTATACTCAGGTTTTAGAGACATGCTGTGCTCAAAATCTAGGGTTACAGTGAAAAAGAACCTCCCCATTTGGCCTGCCAAGCCATTTTGCTGAAACCATTCCCAACTGCCCCACACCTGATGTCATATGTGATGTTGCGTGTAGATTAGGCAGAGATGTGGCTGCAGGAAGCAGGACTGAAACCCACCCACAAGTGCAGACCCTCCAAGTGTCCCTATTTTCCAGGGACATCCTGATTTAGAGAAGCCGTCCCAGTTTCTGATTTGATCCCGGAATGCCCTGCTTTTCCTTAGGATGTCCCTATTTTCACTGGAGAAATGTTGGGGGATATGCAAGTGTCCTGGAAAAACTGGGACATCTCATTTTTTTCTGATGAGAGGGCGGTGGCCATTTTGGGTGCCATTATCCAACGCAATTTCGCACCATGATTTCCCTCTGAACAAAGCACTTTTTAGGGGCCACACTTTTGCTTAGTGCCCCAAAACAGTGCTCTTTCCAGAGGAAAATCAGCGTGAAATCACGCAAGACCACAGCACCCTAAATGGCCACTGCTCTCTCATGGGGAAAAATGGGAAGATGGCATCCCAAAAGATGTTGTCCAAGTTTTTACCTTTGATTAGTTGGAAGGCAGGATGCAGATGCTAGAAGTAGCAGAAGTCTTGCTAGCTTCTTCCATGCAAGGGCTCTTGAGGTGCCTTGACTAGGCCTCAAGGTAGAGGGCTCTGACACCTTCCCTTTGCCTATTTTCATTTTGCTCATGCAGGCATCCAGTTGCAGTGTATGTCTGTGGGTTTAGTGCCACAGGTCACCACTATTGACCAAGAAAGCTCTAACACTTGCTTTATTTATTTATTGGGGAAGTATTGGGGGTGGGGTATTGTTTTCGCTTGTTACTACATTATGTATCTTTGTGTTTTTATATTGTAAACTGCTCTGTGGTTCTTGGGTGAAGTGCAGTAGGGAAATTTAATAAATAAAAATAGATAGATAAACAGCGACTTCCTGCACGTGCCGCTGATCTTCGGTGATGCAAACACCTGCCGTTCCCTCTTCACATTCAGCAATGTGTGTGCTTGCACTTACATGGAGTATACAGCGGCCTCCCTCCATAACCTCCTTATGCCAGCCCTGCAGCACTGGCAGCTCAGAGCACACGGCACACCTCCTGTGGGCTGCAACTGTTGGCACTGCTTTTGCCGAAAGCTTATTCCTCTTCGCTTTGTGGGTTTTTGTCACTGCTGTGCTCCTGCTGCATTAGTTTTTGTCTCCTGTTACTTCATTCTTCCTTCTCCCAAGGGCTGCTTTCCCAGGAGGAGTCGAGTCGAGTTGATCTGCCATTTAATTACCTGATGTGTTCATTGCTCTGCTTGCTGTTTGTAAATAGCCCTGCTTGTATTTCTTTCTGGGCAGGAGAGAATGGGAGGTGCAGCAAGGAGGTAGCAGCAGCAGCAGCAGCGTAGCCAGACTGCAGCTTCCGCAGAAGCAGGACACCTGCCAGCAACACCTGTGCTCGGCAATGTGCGCTGTCTCCCTTGGTCAGCTCCCAGCATTCGGGGGGAAATGGATGTGTCTATTTTCCATGGCAGCAAAACAAACCGGCTGGCTGGAATGCATGAAGGCTCTAACAAGACACATGGCCCCCTTCCAGTTCATTCCAAATTGCTTCTGCCTCAGAAGTCCACATTATGGGTCTCATCAGGAAATGGTGACAAAATAAGGGGGGTGGCCGGTCTATCTTGCTTTACCTTGCTTTAGATTCCTTTGTCGAAAAGCTTTAATATCCCAAGAGAACCCTTTCACAGAGCAATGATCTTGTAGTAAATTATTTACAGCGAGGGATTTAGAACTATGGTGTGGGGAAGAGCAAACTAGACATTTTGTAGGCGCTCCCTTTTTCCTCTCAAAAAGCAGCCGTAAAAGGGCTCCCAATTTATACAGGGGCAGAGGCACAGTGGATGCGGATGGCGACATTAACCCTCCCCTCATGGCAATTCTCTAAAGCTAATCCCGTCCCCCCAGCTGCTCTTTGCCTACTTGAACAACCAGATCTGTAAGCATGACACCATCATTCACGCACACAAAATAGTGTCCCCTTTTAATATTTATGCATTTACTGAGGAGTTTAATATTTTCCTGTGGAATAATTACCTCAGACTGTGCTAAGTATGTTGGCCCTCAAAGGACTGATTTTTTTAGAAATGGTAACTGCTCTGTAGGTATGGAGAGCCTGGTGGCTAACCTTACACAGCCCTGTAGTTGTGCAGCCATTTCCCAAGCCTTGATACGGGATTCCTGTCAGGCTTGTGTGAGTAGGACTCCATTTGGTGTTGCTCTGAGGCAATATCTGGTCAGAACCTCTGACCTGACAAATGAGTGTTAATAGCTGGGTGATGTGTTTCCATGGGAACTAATTGTTAAAGAGTTTCCTTTAGTTTTCTGAATGACTAGGAAATACCTGAAAGGGGCAAAAGACAAACCTCTCACCCCCACCCAGCTCCAGTTAAGGATGTTGTGATCTAAGAATATGTATCTGAAGAGAGACTCCCAGTGCTTTTTTCTAGGGGGACCCAGGGGTACACATAACCCTAAACATATTGTGAATATAAGTTTGGCCTCATTGAGGGGCAGTATTTCAATGTGAGTAGGAAAATGAGAGTACCCCTAAACATTTTTTAAGAAGAAAAAAAAGTACTGCCAGAGAGAGAGAGAGAGAGAGAGAGAGAGAGAGAGAGAGCGCTGAGTCTAGGCCAGGGGTCTTCAACATGGCACCTGAGGACACCAGACACTGCCAAGACCCACTTCCCATTCCAGTTAAAAAAATATTGTTGTGTGCACCCTCACCACCACCACCGATTCTCCAAGCAACAGGAGACTCACAGGTGCCAGTACTTACCCAGGGTTTAGTTTCCTTGCAATAGTCAATAGAGACTGACTTTAAGATATATGGTGATGATAGATAGATATAGATAGATAGATAGATAGATGATGATAGATAGATAGATGATAGATAGATGATAGATAGATAGATAGATGATAGATAGATAGATAGATAGATAGATAGATAGATAGATAGATGATAGATAGATAGATGATAGATAGATAGATAGATAGATGATAGATAGATAGATAGATAGATGATAGATAGATAGATAGATAGATAGATAGATAGATAGATAGATAGATGATAGATAGATAGATGATAGATGATAGATAGATAGATAGATAGATAGATAGATAGATAGATGATAGATAGATAGATAGATGATAGATAGATAGATGATAGATGATATAGACAGACAGACAGACAGTCAAACATATATTTAATTGTGTAAAACCAAACTGAAAATGCCCCAGAAGGCCTGAAAACACCATCTTGGTAGTCAAGATATTATTATGTGCTGCAAGAATGAGCTCACTTATGTTTATTCACTTGCTTTGATATATGCTTATTGGTTTGCTTTGATATTATGCTTTTCTGTTGGCTTGGGACACTTGGCTATTGGCCATGGGAGAGGAGTTATCAGTGTACTTTGGAGGCCTTCCACCCATGTATTCATAGTCAGGTGGGCTTAATTGGCCAGCTGATGTATGATGTTTTTTGTATAAGTAACATATAAAATCCTTCCCAGGTGTTGACATTCATGACAAATGCTTGCTGTTTCAGTTGTCCATCCTGGGACTCAGCTACATTGGGAAAGAAAAAGTGCTGTATATGTTTTTGCCAACCTGATTTCTCATATAAAGTTTACAACGCTTTTAACTGAAACATCTTCTTTGATTTTTCTAGATCCAGCCCTGAGCTGTAATTGCAAGGTCTCTAGTATTGTCTTGTAAGTTTCCACCTTCCTTATACTAAAGCACTAGAATTGATCATTCTGGCATTTTGGACAGCCTTCTTTGGATCTCCTGCACCAAACCACTTGCACAGGCCCGCCTTGGGGCCTGTGGAGCAGGACAATCACACAGCCTCCATTGATGGATCTGTAGTTTTTCATCACAATTCTGGATTTGCATGAAGTCAGAGTGGGGAAAAGTGAGAGGGCAAAAGTCGTGGTTTAAAACAACAGCAGAAGTTTGAGTAAAGGAACTGAGAGGGAAATGGTGGTTAACGGAGCTGTGAAGGAATGGGGTTTCTGAGATGGATGGGGGGGAGTAAAGTAGCTGTGCAGATTGGGTGAGCTGTAAGGGGAGGATTGGGGAGGATTGGCAAGCAACGTGAGCAGGAGCAGCAGCGTTGTACACATATATATGCAACCTGAGCACAAGATGGAAGGTCTCACAGCAGAAACACTCCACCCAATCTTGCCTCCCCCTTAGGTTTCTGGAAGGAGGGGGCAAACCATAGCTTTGGTTCCAGCACAGTAAAGTCTCTCTGTACCCAGCTTCCACAGCCAGCCACACATACACACACAAATGTGGCCTATGGTCCTCCTACCTACAAGATGATGTTGCCTCAAGCCAGGTGGGTTATTGCTGGAAGCCTACCCACTTCTGGAAAGCATCATCACCCAGTTGTCTCTATGGCAAAGCAGATGAGCATGCTTACAACCCCAGCTATGCCATTAGCTCAGCGAAGAAACTGGCTTGACCAGTTCAGCAGTTGTTTCTGCTACAAACTCCCCTCTTTTAGATACAAAACTCATATTCCACAGCAAATGATATTCACAGGCATGCCACTTACAATATTGTGGGACGTACACCGTCCATCATGGCTTGCTGCCAACCAATAGCCGTTTCTTCCCTGAGGATTGGTTTACATTTGCAACTGTGCGACCTAGATTTAAAAGGAGCAAGGAAGAACAAGGAACATCCGGTTTCTTCAAGATCTTGCTCAAGTAGCCACATTATAGATGCCACCTCATTCCGTTGTACAGTCACAGCCATGCTGATTCCTGGGACCTCAAGGCAAGCACAGGGAAGGTTTTCCTGCCTGCTTTGGGCCACATGGGAGCTGTTCAGTTGTGCCCTGATTGCTTCTATGCAACCATCTCATTTCTCCACTGCAGTGTCCTGCTGATGGGATTTGCTACCATGCTAAATGAATATGGATTTAGGCATTCCTGATGCATGTGTGAGAGTGAGAGAGAGGGTGGGCAGAGGGGGAGAGAAAGTGCCTTTTTCCCATTGCTGGATTTCTTGCTCCATTGGCTTTTGAGTATATGCCATAGATCATGAAAAGGAGCTCTGCGGGTTTGGTTTGTGGCTAATTCTAGAGTGTATCAACAATGTTTTTTAAAAAAATAAAATAAAATTGATCTGCTTATTCAGATACACAAATCTTTTCACTGGATTTTGTTTTCATTATTTCCAGCAAAGCCAGAGTAATTTTACAGCACACTAAAAATACTTCTTAATTTTTCAGATATTTCTCTGATGAAGGGAGAAATAACTCACCCAGTAAGCTATGTCTCTCGCTCTCCTCCTCCTCCTCTTCTCATGTTGTCTCTAATTCCTTTGCTTCTTTCCTTATTATATATTTGGACGCCTTGACTCTTCCTAGAATCAAAGTATTGTACAGTTGGGAGGGATCCAAAGTGTCATCTAGTCCAACACCCTGCCATGCAAACACCTGCATTCTTCTACCACCCTGTCATTCTCATCATTGGGTATTTAAGGCTAGCTTTTATGAAGGATGCATATTCCTCTTAGACACATGATTTAAAAACAAACAATCAGGGTTCATTTATGTAAAATTTATATAGCTGCTGGCATGTAGCTTCCAACTTAGCCTTGAACATTGCGGACCAAGCCATTAATACAAACTCTCCAACATGTCCAGGATGCATGACTTTTGGACCACACTTCCAGGTGAGTCACGTGACCCATAAGAAGGTAAAGGTAAAGATACCCTGACCATTAGGTCCAGTCGCAGACGACTCTGGGGTTGCTCACTCATCTCGTTCTATAGTCCAAGGGAGCCAGCGTTTGTCCACAGACAGCTTCCGGGTCACATGGCCAGCATGACTAAGCCGCTTCTGGCGAACCAGAGCAGCGCACGGAAACGCTGTTTACCTTCCCGCCAGAGCGGTACCTATTTATCTACTTGCACTTTGATGTGCTTTTGAACTATTAAACCGGGATGCGTGTCTTTTGGACCACACTTACGTGACCCATAAGAGAGTAAAAAGGTAAAGGTACCCCTGCCCGTACGGGCCAGTCTTGACAGACTCTGGGGTTGTGCGCCCATCTCACTTAAGAGGCCAGGGGCCAGCGCTGTCCGGAGACACTTCCGAGTCACGTGGCCAGCGTGACAAAGCTGCATCTGGCGAGCCAGCGCAGCACACGGAAACACCGTTTACCTTCCCGCCAGTAAGCGGTCCCTATTTATCTACTTGCACCTGGGGGTGCTTTCGAACTGCTAGGTTGGCAGGCGCTGGGACCGAGCAACGGGAGCGCACCCCGCCGCGGGGATTCGAACCGCCGACCTTTCGATCGGCAAGCCCTAGGCGCTGAGGCTTTTACCCACAGCGCCACCCGCGTCCCATCCATAAGAGAGTACGGAGCCCCAAAACAAGGATGTCCTGATTTAATTGAGGCAGTTAAAGGGTATGCGAATATGATTTGAACCACTGGGCAATGTATTTATTTGTTATTTACATTTATACCACACCATTCTTCCAAGGAGAGCAAGCTGGCATATATGGTTTTCCCCTCCCTATTTTATCCCCACAACAACCCTTTGAAGTAGATTTAGGTTGAGAGACAGTGGCTGGTCCAGTGTCTCCCGGTAAACTTCTTAGCTGGGTGGGGATTTTGACACCAATTTCCATAGTCCTAGTCCAACACTCGAATGCAGGGATGGGAGAATCTTTTTCAGACTGAGGGTCACATTCACTTATGGGCAAAGTTTAGAAAGTCACATGGCAGTGGTGGGTAGGACCGCAGGGAAGAGTGTGGCCTGGGAAACGTTTTGAGGGCCAGATAATGGGGGATGGTGGTGTGGTTTAAACACTGTTAGGTTTCTGGAACTATTGTCTATTGGTTGTGTTTTTAATTCTTTCCATGTTTTAGCACTGTCACCTTGAGACAGTTTTGTAGAAGGCATCTAATACGTGTTAAGCACTATCATCTCATGAAATGTATATTGGGTTTGTTTAAACAAATTGTATCATTTGTATCACAGGTTTAAACAAGCCTTCCTGAACCAGGTTAGGCCATCATGCTGCCATTTGTCAGAAATCCTCTTCTCTCACATATTTCACACCTTGTAGCCTATTGAGGGAACACTCTGTAACCCTTTCCTGTTGCAGATTAAAGCATTCTGCCTCATTGTGCTATCTTAACTGCTTGTCTGGGATGATGTATTTATCTGATTCCCTGCACCTAATTACAATACATTTGACAGCCGCAAACAGGGAGTTTAATAAGTTCTCATCTTGTTCCATCGAGAGAGCCTTCTGTACATTGACTTTAGTCAGCTTTTGGCACCAACTATAATGGGAGCTTCATAGGCAAATAGCAGAGCTATTTGCTCTCCACCCCAGCAAAGGGCCTGCTTGTAATTGAACCAGACATCACCATTTCTCCAGTAGCTCAGGATTAGGCTGAGCCCAGAGATGAACTGGCTATCCACCTTTTGAACTAGATGTGTTAGAGATCATGTTCAGGGTTGGTGAAGGCATATCAGTGTTCAGACAGCTTGAATAGACATACCCATATACAGTGCTGAGATGTATATTTTGGGGGGGTGCCACCTTATTTTTGTGATTATAAGTTGTTTAAAGCTTCTTAATATTGTGTTTTAATGGTTGAAAACTGCCCTAGGCCCTTAGGCATCAAGAAGCAAGTCACCGTGTAAAACCCACACAGATTATTCTCAAATATCCATCTCATATCTACCAACATTTCAGGAGGGCAAAGCAGGAGACCACCAACTCCCCACCATCCCGTCATCCTCGTTGCCCACCCACCTGCCCTGCTGCTTCCCTCACACCCTCAACCACCCACCGGTCCCACCACTTCTTGCTCTTGCCCTTGCCCACCCCACAAAATCCGGGCACCCTGGAATGAAGGCAGAGTCCAGGGCACCTTGAAAGAAAGCAGGGCTGTCCCGCTTCAAACGGGACACTTGGCAGGTATGCCATGTTACAGAGACATGTGGGAACAACAATTGCTGCTGAGTTGTTTGAGTGAAGGTCCAATTCTTGTAGAACAATATCAGCCTCCTGATTTTGAAGAAAAGAAACACCTATCCGAAATCCACACTGGTTGGCCACTGAAACCTCAAGGATATGAAGACAATTGCGCACACACTTCTCTCCAGTCAAGCACCTGAGATAAGGCTTTGTTCCATATCTGCACCAAATCACCATTGACCCCCAAGCTCTCTCACCAGCATCTCAGTCCTCAATGGTGTCAAGGATTGGACTGGAGAGGAGGAGGAATGGTGGAGGTCTCTCCCCCCTTCTCCTGTAGCTTCCAGAGAGGAGAAAGGTAGCATCGAATTACAGCAGGGCTTTGAGGAAGATAGCAACTCTGAGACAGGAGAACAGCACAGTTATGCAGTGTTAGGAGAAGGAGGAGGGGAGGCAGAGCAGCTAGCTGACACGTCATTGGACAACATAACCAACACACACACACCCTTCTCCCAAAACGCGGCATTCGTTAAGGGTGCAAGAAGAAAGAGCACAAAGACAATGGTCCACGGACAGATGCCGTAGAAGCAAGTGTTGCTGCTAAAGGGGGAAGGGGGAGGAGTTCAGTGCGAGCAACTCCATTATGGAGGAATGACCAGAATTCTTTGTCTCATACCATGATGGCTGAATAAATCACACGTAAGAACTTTCTTGTTCCTCCCTGCCTCTTGGTGCCATGAGGGGGAGGGAGAGGATTCCTCAAGCCTGACAACTGGTGTATATATGAAGCTCAGAGGTTTTGCCCCAATGTGTGCATCACTTGACACATGTTTCCAGGGAGGTAGCCCTGTTTGCCTGCTGCTGCAACAAACAACAACAAATGAACAAGCTTGTGGTTCTCAGTTCAAGGGAAGTTCATATCCCAAGGGAGCCACAGAAGCGAACAAGGGGAGACAGAAATGGCAAGTGACTTGGGTTTCTGTGACATCCAAAGTGGGAACTTGCATAACTCCTCTGCAGTCACAGCTCCCTTCAACAGGACAGCTGACCTGCTGCTAACCCGAATCCTTGTAAGTTAGGGGACCTTTCAGTAAGTTGGTGACATTCCCTCTGTTGCCAACATATAGTGATGGTGCCCTCTGGCAGCTGCTTTCTCTGTAGGTTCCCTGGAGAACCACTGAAACAAGTGTGCTATTGTCAGCTTCTCACCTTCCATTACCAGTTCATGTCTCCAGAGACAGCGAGACTCTTTTTGCTGTGTTTGCCTGCTGTACACTGAAAGGAATAAGGTTCATGTTCAGTGAGGAATGGCTCAGAGAAGTGTGTGCTTTATGTTTCAGGTGGAAGAGTGAAACTAAAATCACCACGAGGCTACTGCTAGCCTAGCCTAGTAAGAAAAACTTTCCAAGGGCCATCAACATGGAATGAGGCAAAAGTTCTTTATGTGACGTTCAGAAGAGAAAATAATCATATTTACTGGGAAACTGGAGTATGTAACATGGGGTTTTACTTAGCCCTGTGTGCTTCTTGCAACAATATATTAAAAGGCTTCTCTAGACTTCTTTCTACTTCTTGGTTTGTGTTTCCTTCCTTACATACTAGCATTTGTGGAGCTATTTGGTTCCTAATTTGAATGACTGTCAATTTACCCATGACCTATTGGTCTGGACCTTCAGTAGTATTCCACTAATGACCATTGCCTTCTAGGGTTGCTTTTTTTTTAGATTGCAAGTGCCATCATAAAGCAATTACACACAAAAAGAGCTTGTTGGCCCAGGAGCAATGATAAAACTGCATTTATTTCCCAGTAGCATTTTTCTATCATTTGTATTCACACCGGGTAAATTAATCTGGGTATAGACATGTCCCTTGGCAAGCAGGGTTAGTTTTCTTTTATTGGCTGTGTGCATTGCTTTCTTATTAGACTTACTACCATCAGAACCTGGATGGACCAGAACTAAGAGTGGGCAGGGTTCTTCTAAAACAGAACAATTGTAAGTTCCAACTGATGTAGGCAGGAGAGTTCATTTTCTCATTTAAACCAGGGAGACCTAAAAGTGATTGCACTTTGGCAACTTGTGCCAAATATCTGCGATTACTATCTGTGATTACTTCCAAAATAATAGAGCATTGCCTTTTTCTTTTTTTTTTGTATAATTTGCTACCATGCTTGCTTAGGACATATTGCTTTAAATCGTCATCACCATTTGAGCATGTTAGTCTCTTGTAAGGCCTCAAGGCACTGATTTTAATGTATCTATGTGGAGTTCTTTTTGAGGCTGTTTGGTTGTTTGTAAATCGCTTTGAGTTGCCTTTTGCAAGAAAAAGCAACTAATCAATTTAATAAATAAAAATAACAGTCTGTGTGCTAAGGGACATTGGAGGCAACAGTTTAAAAATAATAGAGAATTATAGAGTTGGAAGGAACCCTGAGGGTCATCTAGTCCAACCCCCTGCAATGCAAGAATCTCAGCTAAAGTATCCATGTCAGATGGCCATCCAACCTCTGCTTATAAACCTCCAAGGAAGAAGGGAGTCTGTTTCACGGTCAAACAGCTCTTACCATCAGAAAGGTCTTCCTGATGTTTAGTTGGAATCTCCTTTCTTGTAACTTGAAGTCATTGGTTTGAGTCCTACCCATGTGGCAACCCTTTAGATATTTGAAGGGGGCTATCATATCTCCTCTCCATTTCCTCGTATCCAGACTAAACTAAATAATAATGATTTATTTTTTTTTAGTCTAGGTTCTGGGAGGGAAACCACTCAATATAGCAAGGGAATGTGCTCTCTTAGCAACAAATTTTATCAATGTATGAACATAAACTGAATTACATTAATTCTACAAACAGAGGGGAGAAGAGGGGGGTAAACAATCAATCATGTTCAAAGAAAAAGATAACATAAAAATGTATACACACTCAACTTCATATAGAGATAACATAAATAACTTATACCAGAGCCAATACATCTTGGCATAGATTATTACACTGCATAGAGCATTGAATGGTATAAAACTCTCATGAAAAGTTTAACACATAATAATGCAGCCCTGTCACCTTAAAGATTTTCTCCTGCCAGAAACACTTCTGGAAAGGAATTTTATTTTGTTTAAGTGAGAATGGTCTGTAAAGCAAAGCATTTGCTACTTACGCATTTCCTTAGAAGTAAATAGCTTTCATCTTTGTAGTGTACAGAAACCGGTTACTTACTAGTTGCCTTACCAGGTGTTGCTGCAGCACAATATGCAGCCCATATTCAGCAGTTGTAGGATCCAAGGGGAGATGCATAGCTTTCACAAAGGACACTAACAGCACATTGCAATGCGCATGTGTTTTCATAGAAGTAAGTCCCACTGAATCCTGGGAGCACAATGGAAGGGTGGTATAAAAATACTTCAAAGAAATAAATAGGTATGGGATTGCAGACTATAGTTGGTATGCAAATTCCCCACATTTATGTGTTGGATGAAGGAGACACACAGGCCAGGATTATTTAGAAATGGTTTCCTTTTGCTGGCTATATTACATTAGCAACATTCAAAAGTGACACGTCTGATGATGAAAAGTTTTCTCACCCAACTCGCCAAGTGCTGTTGGAGAACATATGATCAATATCCACCCTGGCAGAAGAATGGCCCACAGCCTATATCTCCATATAGGAAGATGCTAGAGTATGATCTTTACTAATGGCCCCACACACCTGGGACTAGGAGGAAGGGTTTCCAAGGCAGAAGGTGTCGCTGTGTGTCCCTGCATCCCTCATTTTAGAAATTAAGTGTTGAGTGTATATCCTACAAGGAAAATGTACAATCATTGGTCACAGTAGTTCTCCTCACTCCTTGGGAAAAGCTTTCTGTTAGAATGCCAAAGAGTGTGTCTTCAGGTTCTGGGTGGAAAAGAGGGACTGATCCAAGCTCCCATAGTGCCTCCCTGCCTGCCTTTCTTGCAAAGGCACTGAAGAGGGCAAGGCAATTAGACAATAGATGTACGTGGGTGCATATCCTTTGGTACTAGGATTGTGCAGAAGAGGGAATAAAGCAGCAGTAAAGAGGTAGGTGGCTGGTTTGTGACTGCAGGCTAATAAGTGGAGTCATCTATTATATCCTCTGGGGGATAACCTCCCAGATCATCAATACAGAACCTGGTAAGTTCCCTTAATGAACCAGCAGACACTGAACTTGTCAAA
This sequence comes from Podarcis raffonei, assembly GCF_027172205.1. Taxonomy (NCBI): domain Eukaryota; kingdom Metazoa; phylum Chordata; class Lepidosauria; order Squamata; family Lacertidae; genus Podarcis; species Podarcis raffonei. Next base: position 73,545,779 of record NC_070603.1, read on the forward strand.
GGGAAAGTATGTGGTCAAAGGCAAAGCCTGGGATCCCAGGTAGGCTGTAACAGCCATCATTGCTCCTATAAATGGAAAAGGTAGGGCCATTTCAGTTGCATTTTCTTCTTTTTGCAGGTGTTGAATGACCCTGACTGCTTCCATTTCTCTTTAGAATATTTCTACCAATGTATGCCCAGATTGGAAAAAGTTGAAATCTTGTTTATTAGAAGAATTAAAGGAAGAAGAAGAAATCTGCCTCACTTTGTTATTTTTGGCACAAGCTAATTGTGTTTCTCTTCCACCTTGTTCAGCATCTGACAAATTCTGACACCGTAAGCTCTGATCTGGATCTCTGGCAGCACAACACAAGAATTAGATAACTTGTTCTCTTTTCCTAATACAATTAGATAATTTTATACTGTTTCACCAACTTCTTCTCATATGACTTAAGTGCCAAGTCTGTATGTCTGGGAATAAGTTTAATTCCTGCCCACGCACATGTTCCTCTTAAGTTGTCATCCTATCCTGTCATTATATCAGACTTGCTGCCTGGGATTTGTTAGTGTAAAGATGAGCCCATGCTATGACTTTTAGAATGAACTGCCTGCAGCATTGCTGGTTTTGCTGATGTGTGTGCTCACGTCTGTGTCTGTGTGTGATCTCTCAGACCTTAGGGGGAGAAGTAAAACTCTGGTTAAGCCTTCAAAAACAGGTGGATTTTCCTGATTATATTTAACCTTAAATGAATCCTTCGCTGATGGATTTGTCTTGCCTACAACGGAGATATATTTTTTACAGAGGCATGTTCTTCCACGATGGTCAACTTCCAATTAAGTCAAATTACAGATGTATCAAAGAGAAGGTTTCTTAGTATGTCTAGTTCAGTACAAAGAGAAGCCTAGGAAATTGATTGCAGGGAGCAGCTTGTCCATTAGACTGATTTAGGTAGTTACATTTCTGCAGGGTTGAAGTGATTAACTTGCTCACCTGCCTTAACACACCTCCATAACACTCTCCAACTAGACTATGAGACACGGGCAAAGATGAAGAATGAAATTATGTGCCTTTCAAAACATGCCCGGTTCCTTGCTGCATATGTGAATAATGCTCTTTGTGTATATCTGCACCAGCAAGCGTTGACATGATTTGTACATGGAAATACCGCAATTAACTTGCGCAGTCCATCTTTCCTCCCCTATAATAAGTCTGAACTGACACAGTTTACTAATAGCTGGGGCAGTTGCACCAATTTAGCACAGATCCAGAGTCCCTTCATGCACATACAACAGTGTAGAGCAGGCTTCCTCAACCTCGGCCCTCCAGATGTTTTGAGACTAAAACTTCCATCATCCCTGACCACTGGTCCTGCTAGCTAGGAATCATGGGAGTTGTAGACCAGAAACATCTGGAGAGCTGAGGTTGAGGAAGCCTGGTGTGGAGCAACTGAGCCTTAGCTGCGGTTTCACATCATTAGTGATTGCATAGGAATAGTGCAATTGTTGCTGTCCATCAGTCTTCAGAGACAATAGAGTGTGCCTCCTCTCTGAGGTGTAAGATAACAAGACCCTCATCTCAGCCTTGCTGGTGTTGTCCAAAGGAAAGGAAAGCAATGCATTTGACATCAGCTTGGCTACAGGAGTTGCTGGGAGGCAACGTACAAGACACCATCCAACTGTCTTAGGGACTCCAGTCCAGAGTTATGTAGGGTTAACTCCTTAGCCTTTTCTTCTCCCACAAGGAAGCAGGTAAAGATTTTCCCCAGCGTTTACTCCCCAAACCTTTCTCATGAACGAGGATAGTTGCAAGGCAGTGAAGGTTTAGAGTTTTCCGTCTCCTAGATGGCCAACTTCCCAAGTTGAGATGCCCCATCTGCCCCTCATTTCCCTCTACAGCACGTGCGATAATCACCTTCTTGACCATTGGGTCCGCTATTGGTCTTGTCCACTCAATCCACTGGAGCCTGTCTTTGCATGCTGGGGAAGTCCCTAACTCACTGAGGGTGTGAGACCCATTGGCTACCCTCACCTGGTTTAGCTAGCCAGTCCAACTGTTTCCCAGGGTGTGGCCACTGTTGCATGCTGATAGCTTCTAGGAGCCACAGGTGAGTGCTGAGTGCAGGGTGGGGACCAAAAGTGGACAAACTACCTAAGGTACTACCCTCCCCTAACACACAATATAGGCTGTATATTATATTAAGGTTCTACCCTCCCCTAACACACAATATAGGCTGTATATTATATTAAGGTTCTACCCTCCTCTAGCACACAATATAGGCTGTATATTATATTAAGGCTCTACCCTCCCCTAACACACAATATAGGCTGTATATTATATTATGTATAAAGCATAAATAATATTAAAAATGCAAATCCAAGACTGTACTTACATTTTTCTGCTAATAGAGAAGGCATAGCTATTTATATATATTTTTTCCCTTTGCAGAATGCTTGTCTAAGTTTTCTTTGCTGAAATTGATGGAAGTCTGGGTAATCTGGAGATATCAGTTCATTGAAAACAATGGCCAACTAATTACTGAACAATTTAAGGGGCATTTTTAGATGGAGCCCTCTTCATGTGGGAAAAACAAGCAACTTGATCACACAATCTTTTTTCCCCCATCCCTCTCTGTGCTCATTTTCTGTGTCAAAAATCCTTGTGGGTGATTTGTCTTCTAGTAGGGGAGATCCTTTAATTTATTTTACAGTTTGGCGGTGGGGGTGCAATACTGTACTCGTTTGCTAATCATAGGATTTTTTTTTAAGGAATAGTGTGATCCCAAGGGGGAAATGGGTCATGTGAGAAAGAGTCGCACAATCAGCCCTATGTACCTAGTTGTGATATTCACTAACAAATTCTTGAGCAGTTTATGACGGAATCACCAAAAGCAGATTCCATGCATTCATTCAATGAATACAAGCTCCTTTTTGTGCTTGTGCTTGTGTATGCAATACTTTTGTGTACAGAGGTTTCTAGCCACCATTTCTTCTATTTCCAAGTTCAAGCATAACTCTGTTGCTTATGTAACCATACCTCACCAATCATTACCAAGTGGGAGGTATCAAAAGGCATGGGGGGAATTCTTAAGGTTTGCACAAAATAATTAAGAGGAATTCATCCCAAGTGTGTGTGGTAGCGGGACAGCCCACTATGGATTGAGTATGTCCAATGCCTGCAGAATGCTGGCTGACTGTTGTGGAGTAGGGGGTGGGAAAGATTGGGTGAAGGCAAGCTTCACAGAGCAACATTTTCTTGCAGTTTCTACTTGGCCTCTTCAGTTTATAGATTCCTTCTAGGGATGAGCGGATGCTTACTGTTCAGTTTTGTTATTGTTCTGTGGTTGGATTGCTCTCCATGTTCTGCTCTACCTGCTCTCTGATTTAATTTGGAGATTTTCTAAAATTAACTTCAGCATTGGAACAATACTCATCTTGCCACACTTTTCAAGTCTTATCACTACCGGCCCCCTTACAGGCTCCTGATGCACACGTGCACATCTCTGCATTTATTAAATCACAATGGAACAAAGACTTTTGATGCTATTGTCCAATGTATAAAGCTTCCTTTTTTGCAGTGTTTTAATCAATGTACAGTAGGTTTGTGCGTGTTGGTTACCTGTATAGTAAGGAGGGGTGGAATATGTGAGCTCCACACTGCTTCTCTGTTCATCCATCTGAATGAAGTCTGAAAATAAAAAATGGCATGTTGCTAAGATCGGGCAATTTATAGCTCCAAAATCCAGGGAGAAATTTGGTTGGGGAGAATTTCATGAGCACCCCTAATTCCTTCAAGTCTACTTGTGTAATTTATTCTATTTTTCTTTTGTCTCAGAGGAGAATTATTACAGGTTATTTCAGGACAACAAAGCTATTTCTTTTTCCCTCAAAGAACAACACTCTGTTTCCCCAAATTTTCACGAACCAGGAGGTTCTCGGTGTGTGTCTTGGTAATGATTCTTCCAATTATGGAAAGATGAGTGTATTTCCTAAGTTCTTCACCACAGTCACAGCTCTTAGAAAAATGTAATTAGAAAGGAGAAACAGCACCACACACTAAATCCCCATGCTACCTGAGCAGCTAAGGAAGCGTGCATCATGCCGTAAGTCAGTAATAGAAGAAGAAAATGTCAGATGGTTCTCCTTGAAGTACAGGCAGGGAAATAGGCGCTACTGTCCTGAAATGACATTCAATCAGACTCCTTGAGGCCTGCAAAGCTAACAAAGGAAACTGGTCTTTCCTTTTTGGGGACACACATTCAGCTCTTATTATTCATGTATGAACCTCGGCATATACATTACTTTTAGATTATAACCTATAAAATCTGACTGTAACTCCCAAATTCTTAGTCCCAAATGCTGGACTAGGAGCCTTTTAGAAAGAAATGCAATCATTATTTCAGTCTGAAATTTCAGTGTTCACAACTGGCTGAACTTATATGCAAATGCATCAGGTCCATGCATGCTGCTTTCAAAATTAAGTTTAAGCCATATCGTATATTAAATGTGTACAACTGCTTGGGTTAATAATGTAATTGGTCAAAATCAAATATACTAGGACACAGAGGTAAGGCTGCTTTCATCATCATCATCATCATCATATTAATTTTCCATACTGGTTAGATGTCAAAATGGCTTCTAAGCATTTAACAACTATTAAGTCAAGATACAATTAAAACACACAATAACTTTAAAGCATCATTTATTAAAATATACAATTAAACAAATAATGTAAAAGCACGACATTTAAATCAGTTAAAATAATAAAACAGTTCCCCAGTTCAGAGCAGTGCTTGCCAAAGCAGATGTGACTTACACCAAAATTTTTGCCAAGGTAACTTCTACTGGGTTGGGTTGCTGGGTTACGTGTTTGAATTGAAAGGAGTTTGGGATGAGATGAGTCTTCTTTTCATGGAGAGATAATGACAGTCAGGTTTATGCCTGTCTCAGCTTATTAAGTACAGTGGATGCTCGGGTTGCGAATGTGATCCATGCGGGAGGCACGTCCGCAACCTGCAGCGTCCGCAACCTGCAGCGCCCTGTCTGCGCACGCACAGGTTGCGATTTGGCTCTTCTGTACATGTGCAAAGCGTGATTTAGTGCTTCTGCATATGTGCGAGCACGGAAACCCAGAAGTAACCCGTTCGGTACTTCCGGGTTTCGGTGCATCCATAACCTGAAAACGTGCAACCTGAAGCGTCTGTAACCCGAGGTATGACTGTACACAGGAAGACAGCATCGTAAATGTTTGGTTGACTGTACCCAATCCCTCCCAACCCTCTGGTGGAAAGGATTCAGATATATTCTAGGTAAATTCCTCCACAAAAGATGTGGATGTTTTCCCTGGTTGGAAAAAGTCCAGCCCCGTCTCTTTAAAACCTCCAGCCAGCTTCCCTGATAATGAAATCTGATGTGTGTGATTTCTGAAGACGAGCAGATGGCCATATCAGTCAGGGGGACAAGTTCTGAATCCCCTGACTGAGAAGCCTTGGGAGGATATTGTCTGAGACTGAGGATTTTGTTTCTTTCTCTAGTAGCAGCCACAGCACCTGGGGAAAAGTGTACACATTCCTCCACACACACACGTGCAAGTCACTAAATACCCATTCCAGATAAGATGCTGGAAGAATCTCATGCTGGGTTTCCTGTTCATTTATGCTAGCAAGGGGTTGGGTAGGTAATCTCTCTCTTTTGCTCTCTATGTGCTGCCTGCCAACTATTCCAACCCCTCCTGTCTGGCTTCAGGTGGCTCATCAGTTTTCTTGCCTGTGAACAAAAATATAACAAAAGCACTTCATTTGTTGCAGTCATCTCTCTGGAAGGGATAAAACAGTACGCCAGTCAGATGCTCCATTCTGCAGCTGATAGCACAATCTCAGCATCCTGTCTCTGTTATGGTAAGGACCAATCCCTTTCATACCCGCTGCACATGACAGCCAAATGAGAACTTCATTGATCTGCTGATTTCTCTTTCAAGGGGGAGTGTGGTGCCGTATTTGTTTCAGAAACACAGAGCAAAACATTCTTTTACACGGCTCTTATTATATACTTTGGCTTACTAAATGTGAGGTGGGTGCATGTGGTATCCAACCAAAGCACTCGATTCCCGAACATTTGCGGGCCAGGAAAAATAATAAACAAACTAACAAACAAACAGCCCCCTCTCCTCCCATCAGCAAGAGCCTTTATCTAAGGTTGTCCTCTTTTTGTGAGAAGATGCCCTGTGCCCTTAGGAGCTACACAGCAGGAAGAAGTTAGCAGGTGAAGATTTTTCCAGGTACCAAGGTGCACCTGGATGATGGGGGAAACTTCACTGGCTGATTTCTGGCTGTTCTAGGCTCCCAATTTCTGCCCATAAGAAGAGGGAAACTTCTGCTTCCATCTGACAATACGAGCTTCTGCCTCATAACAACCAAGGTAGTTAGCATTTCGGGTACCACAGGATCACTTATGTATCCAAACCCTTTAGATCCACATCTGGACACCGGGATTCCTGTTGACAGAGGTGATGGATGTTAAACTGCTATTCTAAACCTAGCAGCCCACGGGGTTCATACATGTCTAGTCAAAATAGGGTGACCAGATGTGAAAGGGGATAGGGCTTCTGACAAGGTATGCATGGCAAAATATTCTCTTCTACACAACCATTAAAGGTGCAGGAGTCGTTTCTTCTTTTACGCATGGCCACCCAGAGTTAACAGAGGGAAATATTCCTGTAGTTCTATACATGCGGTACAGAAGCTAAAAACTTCAGCAAGTGAAGCTGATGATGCCATAGTACTGAAAGAATCAACAAGTCCCATCCAACCAAAGGTTCACATCTATACAGCTATGAGAGCAACACAAACTCTATCCTGTTATCACTGGATAACATAGTCTTAGTTTAGGACTCCATTTGAGTTGCACACACTCCAGCCCCCTCTTAGTCTCTTGTCTCCCAGTGTTCCCCATCTGCAGCCCAGCAATACCTGAAAAGTATTGAGTCCCACCAATTGGAGGTCACTGAAATTGATGTTTTAAAGACAATGCCTGCTTTTCTCTACAGGCAGCTTCACACGTGTGTGTGTGTCTGTTTGTGTATGCACATCCTGTAATAGCACTTCTTTTGAAGCCTGCTGTCAGAATGTTTACTTTCTCTGTGGTAGCTTTTAACACATGCAAGCGGTAGCTCCCTTAAGATGGGGACTGTGCTTTAGACATCTTCTTCACATGACTGGGCCATGTGAAGCCAGAGTTGCCAAGAGACGTTTGTGCATTTATCCTGGGCGGCATCTGGAGCCGCTGCAATTATGAGGTAAAGGGTCAGTTTGTTGGCCTTGTGCGCTAATGCACAGATAGCTCAGCAAAGCAAATTAAACTGCACAAAATTTAGAACAAATGCATTTCCAACACTACAGGAGCCTTCAAAAGTCAGACACTTTCCATTTGTGAAGAAAATTAGTATCCCTTGTGGAGAGAAAAGAACGAACGTTCTCAGCCTGTCACTTTAGGTTTATCGCATTGTCAGTTCCCTTTTCAACATATCAGGGAATGGTATTTGACTCTAATCCTCCTTTCAGCACTGCCAATATTTAGATAATACGTAGAAAGCGAGTTCTAGAGTGTGACACCACAGAAGGGTGGGTGGAATCTGCTGCAACTGCTCCGGGTTCAACATTCTTTCAAGGGTTCCTTGTCAGGGACTGGCTAGATGATGAGGGTTGGTGGGAGGCTCCAGCTGGAGAACCTGTATGGGCAGCATAAAAGGAAGAAGGATCTGAGCCAGGGAGTCATGGTGGGGCATGGAAGACAGGTCAGAGGATAAGGGACGGCAGAATGGTTGGAAGCTGAACAAGCAACAAGCTTGAGTGAGAAAGAGGAACCAAAGGCAGAAAGCACTGCAGATGAAGGACAGGCAGCTGAGGAGGAGGATGGTGAAGAGGCTGCAGCCGCTTCATGGGAGCAGGCCGGTCCCACTGTATTAAGCTCCTCTTGTCCCTTGTCTCCAAGGGCATGGAGGGCCTTGCATGAAGCAGAACCAAGAGCACAGGGGGCTCCCTGATGGAGTTTAAGACTGATGGAAAACATCTGGCCAAGGAGGAGACGTAGAGGGAAATGGGGGGCACAGATCATCAGTTCTGACAACTGCTTAACTGGGAACAAGTCTTGCCCATAGGTTTCTCTGTTTGCATTCTGTTTCCTTGAATAAAGAATTAACTTCACTGCTCATCTCTGAGTCTCCATGCTGACCTGCAGCTGAACCAGCCCTGACATTTCTTTAGCAATCTTCTGGTGCCATCTGGCTGGTCACTGTCAGAAGAGAATGCTGGACCGTCAGCCTGATCCAGCAGGGCTCTGGATCATAATTCCACTAGCATGGGGGCAAATGATACAATGCCACAGAGCTGCCATGAAGTAACATGGCTTCAACTTGTTGGCATTTATGGATTAATTTATTAAGATATTGATAGGCCACTTTCCACTATAAGTCACGAGACAGTTTTGCGAAGAAGTAGATGGTTGGCTAGGAGTCACCAAAGAGAAGCAAGCATCACTATCAATTCCCAGCTGAGTACCTTTCAATATTGGAAGTGCATTATACTACGTCAGACCATTGGTTCATCTAGCTGGGTGATGTCCACAATGACTGACATTGGCTCTCCAGGGTATCAGACAGGATTTTCTCACAGCCCTATGTGGAGTTGCCAGATATTGAAGCTGGGACTTTCTAAATGCAAGTTACAGTCCTTCCCTTGAAGAGGAAGAAAGACGTTTCATACTGAATATGAATATTTAAAAATACATATATCAATGGTGTCTACCCTTTCTGGCAATCAGGTCAAGTCCCAAATATGACACATAGTCAGCCAACTGTATGTATGTTACAGTCCTTACATACTTTGCAGGGAAATCTGATGCACATTTACTTGGGCTTACTTCTGAGTAAGCACACATTGGCTTACACTGCAAATGCCTCATGCGGACATACCTTTCCATGTTCCACTGTGTGGGGAAAGTGTGAAAACAAGGACAGGTGGTCTTCTTCTTTTTCAAGAGAAAGAGACACTTCTCCCTCGCAGTCAATAAAAGGGAACGCAGGAAAGAATTATCCCAGCAGAGTCATATTTATTAAATATGAAGAGCACGGCACAAGAGAGGTGACCTCCTGCGACACTCATGCAAAGATAACCTCCAATTCTCATTCTGGGCATGCCTGACACCCGCAGTGCTTGGTGACACAAGTTAATTGCACAACGATCAGGAGATAAAGCAGTAATTGAAATGTAAGGTAGCATGCAATGTGCACTTTATTTCCCTTTTCTCCAAATGGAGCTTGATCACTGATTTGCACCAAGGCACTCTCTGTCTGCCTATGCTCTCTGAGCCTCTTGGACCGCAGCTGCAACAGCAATGCAACAGCACCCTGCCGAGCGCATTGAAGCGCTTCAGTGCACACAGAGCCACAGGAGGCTCTTAACAATGTCTCTGCAGCAGGAAGTATGGAAAGTGAAAATACAGAGCAGAGCAGGAACATCATCGTCATCATTTTAGGGTTAGAAAACCCAATGCTTCATGATTTGCCTGGACCTTTGGTGTGAGAGGGAAACATGTCTTAGGAAAACATGTCTCTCTTATTAATAAGGTTGATGGAGCCTTACACATTCTAGAATCTCAAGATGTTCCATTGTCAGAAACACAGGCCTTTTTACAGGTCTTCTTTGTAGCAAATTGCTTTTCAGAGAAGGAAATGTCACTATTGTTTTTCATTTTTGTTTTTAAGCCTGTAGCCAAGGAAGCATAGGGTGATAACAATGGCTTAAGGCTGGCAACGGTAAAGTGTATAAAACTGCAAATGTTTTTATTGATTTATTTAAAATGTTTCTCTACCACTTTTCATTTGGAATTACAAGGCAGTGTACCGTTGTTGTTTTTTTAATACAATGCAAAATAAAATAAAACAGCACCCAACAGGCCAGAGCAGACGTAAAATGAATCAATACAACTGACAGGTATTCATGGCCTAGAAAGGCCTGAGAAAAACAAATGAGTTTTCATCAAGTGCCAAAAAGGGTGCCACAGCTGAAAAGGTCCTTCCCTTGGTTGCTGCAAGATTAATTTCTACAGGTTGCAGAGTGGCCAGAGGTAATTCATCAAATAATCTCTCTCTCTCTCTCTCTCTCTCTCTGTATACCCAGTGGTACCTCAGGTTACATACGCTTCAGGTTACATATGGTTCAGGTTACAGACTCCGCTAAACCCAGAAATAGTACCTCGGGTTAAGAACTTGGCTTCAGGATGAAAACAGAAATTGTGCTCCGGCGGCGCAGCAGCAGTAGGAGGCCCCATTAGCTAAAGTGGTACTTCAGGTTAAGAACAGTTTCAGGTTAAGAATGGACCTCCAGAACGAATTAAGTTCTTAACCTGAGGTACCGCTATCTATCTATCTATCTATCTATCTATCTATCTATGGCATTGTTTTTGCACGTTTTCCAAACATAACATCCCATCTTATACCAATTCATCAGATAATCTTACATGACCAGGCAGGTTGAGACGGGAAAAGGTGCTCTCTCAGGAATCCTCGCCCCAAGATGTTCAGGTAAGTCAGAACTAAAGCCATAAGCCTGGCCCAGTAGCATGCAGGTAGCTGCTGAACCACTTCTAAGAATGGTGCAGCATGTGCCCACTCAGCAACATAGCATTCTGCACTAGCTGTGGATTCTAGGGCAGCCTTAAGGGCAGCCTCACATAGAACACACTACAATAGTTCAGTCCTGAAGTTGCCAATGCATGGGTCACAATGACAAGGCTATGTATGTCTGATTCTATTTATTTATTGCATCTATATTCTGCAAACCTCCTGCAGCAGAAAATTGCTCTCAGTCAGTGCCTGATTAGGTGGTGGGCAGGCATGCAGAATCCCACCGACAGCACAATCCTGTGCCTGTTTACTCAGAGGTAAGTCTCAGTGCATCTGATGAAGCCTACTTCCAGGTAAGTGTGCACATGCCTGCCACGTAGATATATGATATAATTTGAGATTCAGGGCATATGAAGGTACACTAAATCCCTATGATTTGATCCACCTTAAAGGATAAGGTGTGCAATATGACAGCAAGAATTGGACATGCATATGGATGGCTGTTCTTGAAGCTACCAGCATGAGTTTGACCAAACTGCGGGAGGCAGTGGAAGACAGGAGTGCCTGGCGTGCTCTGGTCCATGGGGTCACGAAGAGTCGGACACGACTAAATGACTAAACAACAACAAAAACATGGATGGCTGTGCCCACATACGGCCAGTGTCATGTTATATCTTAAATCTTGCCAAACAGCATGGTTTGGGGTTTGAACATAATTTTATAAAACTGTCATGTGAATGACTATGGTGGAAATGAAATGGAAGCATTGGAGTTAGCATCTAGAATGTTGGCAGGATGCTAAATCTACAAAAGTTGTTGGCTTATGCTAGTATTAACTCACAGGTCTTTCACTGTTAGCAGTTTTGTTAATGGGAAGAACATCTGAGCTAATCGAACTTAGAGTTAATGAATATATTCTGCAGAATAATATATATGTCTGTATATAATTGCTTGGAAATGAAGCATCTGTGCAGTGCTTATGATATGACACTGTCTTCAGTTGTTTCATGTTCTCTTCGCATTATGACATTGGAGACCTTGAAGCATTATTGAATTTCTTATTGCAGCTGGAAGTAAATCCCCTGAATAGATATAGGATCTTACTTGTATCTTTTTGTTATTATGTACAATAGCTGGGACAGCTTGACTCTTAACATTGGAACAACCTTCCTGAGTCAGATCAGTAGTCCTTTTTGGCCCGGTCTCCTGTTCCTGGCCATAACTGTGTTGAGAGGCAAACACCCCAGACATTTTCCCATGCAGCTTTCTTCCAGCTACTCCTACACTGTGGGAGGAATTCAACATAGTGCTAAGGATATCGTTCTGCCAGTGCAAGCTCCTCCCTCCCCCCCATACTGTCCTGGGAGTTCCCCTGCTTCACACACACCCTGAGCAAATTTGGGGTACATGGCGGGAAGAGAGAGGGGAAGCCCTGCTGCAGGTGGCAGAAGTCCTGGCATCTGCTAGCAGGACTCATTAGTTGAATCCGGCCCCAAGTTTACAGTTTCCTAAAACACACACACACACTTCCCCTTAGTTCATGGATGGATTCACTGATGAAAGGGGAAGTTCTTAGGAGCCCTCCAATACGTGACACAAACATTTGGATCATTTCCTCTGATAGTGGCCAATACTAAATGCAATTGTCAAAGTGTATTCCAGTCTCCTTTGATCTATTTCAAAAAGTCCCATTTGCTCGTTTTCAGCTTTTTCCTGGTGTGGGACAGTTTCAGGACAGCAGTCATTCAATCTGTAGCAGCAAGATGGCAGCCTGGAGGCCAACTGATCAATTGTTGCCTGCTGTGTATCAGTAGCCCAATACAAACCTTAGATTTGACACCTTCTCTACTGGCTTTGAACCTGGTCTTCTAAGAGCAGCTGGACATGAAGAAATTTGGCAGGCAAAGGTTTTCCAATGACTTTTCTCCATTGCCAAGACAAGGTTTGGAAACTAAATTTCTGCCTATAGCATTACGGTTAGAATGCACAGGAAGAGGAGCAATTCAGAAAGCGGGAACCCTACTTGGTGATTAGCAGGATTTTTCTTCTTCTGATTGATGGACCTGCATTTTTAACAGATGCGTGACAGGAAGAATTCAACAACAGTAGCTTTCCCCTGGATTGTACTTCATTGCTGGGAGAGGCCACACTAATTGGATTTCTGCCTGCCGTGCTGCAACTAAAAATAGTGACAGGAGAGTATTCTCAGAGTACTAACAGGAGAGAACAACTTGTTAAAAAATGGCAGCGATAAGCGGAAAGACTAGACCACTATTTCCCTGCCAATGAAATCACAGAGGGTGGCAAAAGGCAATGTTTCTCAGTGCTTGTGGCGGTAGAACTTACTTCCTTTAAAGGAGTTTGGTGCAACCACAACAGCCAAGGGACAAAAGTTTGGCAGAATTGCAAAAGATCTTGTCTGACCACTATATTCCAAGGCCAAGGGTAATTGTAGAATATTTTGAATTCCATAGTAGGAGAAGGAAAGAAGGCTAATCTATAGCACAGAGTAGAGCTGATCTCAAGAAGCTGACTGGACCCTTTTCTTTTGGAAATGTTCTGGAGAAGATGTGAAGAGTTAGATTTGTGTGTGGAGCTGGTGATATTAAAATCCCAAAGCAATTACTGGCTGATGGGGAGCTGACCTGCAACAAATCTGCAAAGGCTGCAACAGCCGTGGAAGAAGCAGTGAGAAATCTGCAGGATTTGCATCTTGATAATAAAGACATTCAAAATGTGTCTATAAACCGAGTGCACAGCCCACAACAGAGACTTAGAGGTCTGGAGAGGTGTTGTCATTTGTGGAAGAATGCAGTCACTGTCTGCTTAAAGACTCAGAATGTCCCCAGTGCTATATATGCAGGAAAACTGGGCACGTAGCAATAAATTGCAAAGGGCTGCACAACTGAGTCGGGCCAAGGGAGTCAAGAAAACAAAATGCTTGCCATTTACTTGAGGAGAGTGGGAAGAAGGTAGATCAGTAAGCTCTGTTTACTGTGTAACAAGGGGGAAAGTAGAACCTTCTACAATAACTACAGTCCAATAATCATCCAGTAGGCCTGGAAATAGATACAGGAGCTGTTGTTAAAGTAGACAATGAAGAGACTTACCAACAATATAAAGGAGGCTTGAATCCATTGGCTGACAAGAATGAAATTAAAGATTTAAACTGAGGAAAGTACCCCAGTCCAAGGATCAATGATTATTTCAGTCACACAAAAAGGACAGCATAAAATCTTGTAGGTGTTAGTCATAAAGGGAGAAAGTTGTTTGGCTAAAAATGGCCGAAGGAACTAAAAACTAGACTGGGACCAAATCTGGAAAGTAGAGGTATGTAAAATGTCAGACCTACAAGGACCTAAAATATTTCAAGAAGGGTTAGGTACAGCAAAAGGAATAAGGGTCAGGATTTATATCTAGGAGGGCAGCCAGCCAAAATACTGAAAAGCCAGAATGGTGCCCTATGTTCTGAGAGAGAAATGAATCAAACTGGATAGATTGGAATGAGAAGGCATCATTTCCCCTGTGCTGTTTTCAGAATGGGCAGCTCAGCACCCCTAGTGTCTGTGGCTAAGCCTGATGAGAGTGTCTGCATCTGTGAGGACTACAAAGTCACAAGCAAGCAAGTTTCTGAACAAGACAACTAGCCCATTCCACAAACTGAGCAGTGCTTGGAGGAGGCGGACATTTTTGCAAGCTGGACATGTCCCAGGCTTACTAGAAGATGGAACTTGAGGAGGACTACAAGAAATTCACTGCAATTGATACACACAAAGGGCTGTGCCAGTGTAACAGGTTGTCCCATGGAGTTTGGTGGCACCAGGCAGATTCCAAAGGGACACAGAAAACATCTTATAGGAAATCCTGGAGAGACTTTCCAAGAATCTAAGAAGCAACTCAGATCCACAGAATTGTTGGTCCACTTTGACCTTTGTGACGCTTCATCCTGTGGACTGGGGCCTGTTCTGTCCTGTAAAATATATCCAGCCAAAGAAGAGTCTATTGGTTCTGCCTCCAGGACACTAAGAGGTTATCCACACTTACCTTTTGCCCCACAGAGGTCCGTGCTGAAACGCTCCATGTCTGAGCAGGGTTTTAGTCTTTTGTGGGGGTGGCCCAAGCTTTCCCCTCAAAAACCTGCTTTTTAAAGCTGAATTGGAGCAAACATTAATTCAGGTTTTCCATAGATTGATCTTAGCTCCGATTGAGCTTTAAAGAGCAGGTTTTCATGGAGAAAGCTCTGGAGCAAAACAGGGGCACTTTAGACATGGAGCTTTAAATGGAGCAGACTGTGCCTGAAAAGAGTGGAGGAAAGGTAAGTATGGATGAGCTCTAAATAAAGCAGAATGGGCCTATTGTCAGCTGGAAAGGAAAAGCCTAACTATTCAACCTAAAGGAGTTTCACCAGTATCTGTATGGCAATCCTTTCACCCTCACAAGAGAGGACTATTTATAAAAAATAAAACAGTGCCCATGATGGCTGCAGCCTGACTACTTTCATTTTCCTATATAGTTGTGTGTTTGGCCTGTTCATCAATAAACAGCCTGTTGTTCTGGGCATACAAAATGAGTCAGCTTGTCTTATATTAAATAAGAACTTAACACGCACTTAGCTTGTCCTCTCTCTAGGAACATGCTCCTGCAAAGGTCAGCTAAATGTCTGTGCCAGCAGGGCTTATGCAAGGTGTGGAACACAGAAAATACCATTTCATATCCACAATTTTCAAGATCTAAGATAAGTCCTGTCTATTGCATATCCTTCCTTTTCCCCAGGTGTCTAATACAGTGGTACCTCGGGTTACAGACGCTTCAGGTTACAGACTCCGCTAACCCAGAAATAGTACCTCGGGTTATGAACTTTGCTTCAGGATGAGAACAGAAATCGTGCTCTGGAGGCGCAGCAGCAGCGGGAGGCCCCATTAGCTAAAGTGGCATCGCAGGTTAAGAACAGTTTCAGGTTAAGAACAGACCTCCAGAATGAATTAAGTTCTTATCCCGAGGTACCACTGTAGGGGTGTGTGAAGTCTGTTCTCAGCATTTCAATGTTGCACCTATTTGAGTTCATTATTTATGTTATGCATTATTACGCCACATTTCAGGCCAAAGGGGTCTTGCATAACATCAGTAACCAGCTAGACAGTCCCCACCCACAAGCTTATGATCTTAAAGAAATGAAATAAGGAAATAAAAGGAAAAATGAATGAGGAGGGAAGATTCTAATGTTGCAAAGTTCTTACAATGACCTGTCTGAATGGAAATGGTCCAAGGAAAGGAGAAACCAAATAGCACTGGTCTCGCAGCTGAGCTAGTGGAGCCCTGCTCTCCATCCCCTCAGTCAGTTACTTCTTGTCATGGAGCTGTCAGGAGCCCTGTCAGGAAAGGTAACCTCCCTACATTTTATTGTACACATCTTTTGTTGCTATAAACTGCTCTGAGAAGGTTGCAGCCCAGCAGAGGACAGGGGGACAGTATTATTCCTTGTTATTATCCAACTAATAATAATAATCTATTTGTATCCCGCCCTCCCTGGCCAAAGCCGGGCTCAGAGCGACTAACAACAGGTAAAAAAGATGCAAAAGAATAAATGAAGTTGAGGTACCTCTATTCTGCTGCTTCCTTGTGACCACAAAGTTTTAAACCTGTGGCCTTCCAGATATTGTGGAACTGCAAATTCCATCAGTTCCAGCCAGCATGGCCAGTGGTGAAGAACAGCTGATGTTGTACTTCAGAAATACATGGAGAGCTACAGGGTTCTCCACCCCTAGTTTAAAGGGACATGTGCTATCTCTGGTTGAAAACCTGGCAATCTTGAGTCTTGAGGTTGACATGGATGCACTGGTTGACATTGGTTCTTGAGGTTGACATGGATGCACAATGATAAGTGAAGCGCAACTGCACAGCAGGGTTTTTCACTAGCTATGTTTGAAACTGCCCTTAGCCCCCTCCTTTTAAACATACAAGACTGCCTTAGGCCATTGCTTCATCTAGCTAAGCATTACTGTTGACTTGGGACTTGTCCATACTTTGCCTAGAAGACATGGGTCTGAGTGGTTTTCTGTTTGACCCCCCTGCAGGAAACCAAATTGACATTTGCTCCAATTTGGTGGTAAAGAGCGGGTTTGCTTGGGGGAAAGCGGTGGGACAAGCGGAAGTGTGGATGAGCCCTTGTAGCAGCTTTCAGGGGTTTGGGGCTGGGGATTAAACCTGGGTCTTTTTGCCTGCAAAGCATGTGCTCTACTTCTGAGCTGTGCCCTTCCACCGACCGCAGTTAACACTTCACATCATCAGTGCTTGATAAAGCTGTGTGTGTCACTTACCATGGTGGCTCTGTTCCAGTGCATTTAACAGCAATCTGATGTAGGATTTTAGCCGGTGAAGCTTTTGCCACCACTTTTTTTTTTTACTGAACTGTGCCCACTAAATCTTCTTGTCAGACTGCTATTAAAGATGCAGGGTTCTCCCAGATGACCAATTTATTCAGCGTTAGTTCTGATTTGCTTCTGCAAAGTGCACATGTTGCTTACTCACTGACATGGTGCATTGAAAGCACATGGCGCCCCTCCAAAGAATCCTGGGAACTGTAGTTTGTTAAGGCTGCTGGGAACTGCAGCTCTATGAGGGGTAAACTACAGTTCCCATTGTCATTTGGAGGAAGTCATGTGCTTTAAATGTAAGTTGTGTATGCAGCCTAATGCCTGGACTTTATAAAGTATTTGTTCTGATTTCATTGTAGGGCGGTTACATGGCACTGACTATTCATTCTGATTTGTTTATGGGATGTGTATCTTCCTATTAATCACCCATTTATCCCACGCTTCTCAATGCATCAGCCTATCATTTTCCTAACTACAAAGAGTCATTTTTTTAAGTGGATTTGTTGAGCTAGGGTGACAGAGTGCTTTAATCCAAAAATTGTGTGAATGTAAATTTCTGGTATGTAACCCTAGGAACAGAAGGATTTGTTTTGTAAAAGAAGTGAAGTGACGTTGGAATAACAAAATAAATTTTCAATTTATCTAACAATGCTGGGTCAACCTATTTGTATTCGGAGATAATTATGCATAGCTCTTTTATCCTCCTCACCTGGGAACAGATTGACATCTACCTTTTTGCAGTCATTTTGAAGTTGCCCTCTGGTTTTTAAATTATTTTGGTCTTTTGAACTCCTGCTCTGAAAGCAAGCATGAGTGTGCATGCACATCATTTGGTCTTTAGCAGCTGCCAGATCTGGAGGCCTAATCAATGCAAGTTATTGATAGCAAATCAATTAACTCAGACAATGCATCAAAATGAAAGCGCTTTCACTAAATTAATAAGCGAGTTCAAGTCTTTTAAGAAAAGTGTCAGATAAGGACAGCTCAGTCTTCTGGGACGGCGGCCTCCGGAATTTAGTATCCAAAGGCAATCAGTGACAGATAGCTTTGTCTTAATAGTATTTCTCCCCCTGAATTGTTCTGATTTCCATAGCAGTTTGAAGCCACTGTCTGCCTGCTTCAGTATTTTCAATGGAAGTTGGCAAAGTTCCTCCTGTTATAATCATAGAATCGTGGAGTTGGAAGGGTCATCTAGTCCAACCCCCTGCAATGTAGAAATCTCAGCTAAAGCAAATCAATTCTTAGAATCCTATCTATTTGCTCTGATTTGCTTACATTAATGCATAGTTCCATTTTACCCCACCATTCCTGCAATGAGCTCAGGGCCCGTAAGGAGCTTAGGGCAAGGCAGATAGATCCCAAACAACAACAACAACAACAACAACAACAGTATATTCGCAACAACCTTGGGAGGTAGGCCAGGATATGAGATGGAGATTAACTCACAGTCACTCAATGAGCTTCATGGCTCAGCAGCCTTTGAATCTGGTTTTCGGGCATAGCTAAAGTCCACCAAGTTGCCCACTACTCCACCATGTCTAACAGGAGTGGGAGACCTAGCGCCTTCCAGTTGTACTCCAGCTCCCTTCGTCTCCAGTCAGCATAGCCAACTTTCAGGGAAACTGGAGTTCAGCAAATCGGGGGGAGGGGCACACATTAACCGACCCTGCTATGTAACTTGGATGCAGCATACAGGGTGTGTTGGGTGGCAAACGTGCCTCTTGCCTTCCCACTGCCACACTCCTCGGCATGAGGACTGACAGCCTCCTCACAAGCAGCTTTGGCTTTAGAATGAAAGCTCTGGGCAGCTGCTGCCTGCCACAAACACCTTTATTGGTGGTGGCAGCGGCGGCAGCCTCCTTGAAAGCCTTCATGTGGGATAACCACTCGCCCTAAGAGCCTATCACCAAAGAGATCTGACGTCACAAACCTGTGTGTGTGTGTGTGTGTGTGTGTGTGTGTGTGTAGGATAAAACTCTCCCGCACCACCTCCCTTTCCATCTTTTCTTTTTCCTTGGATAAATGAAAAAGCTGTAACGAGCAAATCAAAATCTATTTGGTATTTGTTCTCCCTTGATAACCAGGCAGCCGATGCCTATCGCCCTGCCAAGGCTTATCGGCTGCCTCCAGCCTCTCCACTGCAGCAATCGGTTCCTCCAGGGTCACAGAGAGAGACTGATAGTGGAGGCAAGGGACCTCCCTTTCCTTCTGCGGCTCCTGCCAGGTTGCCTGCTCAGAGTCCATGTTCCTGAGGAAGAGGAGGAGATAAGGAAGTAGAACGAGGCCAGGGTGAAGGGTTCTTGGGTATTTTTTAAAGGCCACCCCTTCCCCACTTCCCCACACCTTAGCTGGACGTTATTAAACAAAAGAGGCATGTCCTCCCTACTTTCACATTTTGTTCCTATGCATCCAGAACATGGCTATGTAATTGGGCTATTTTTTTAAAGAGGTTCTGTCTCAAGTAGCTGAAAAATAGAGAAGTGGGTAAATTAGTGCATAGCCAGTAAACTGACCCCATGCTGATTTCCATGCACAAATCTCCCTTCTTTGTCAGGGGACTTTATGTACAGTGATAGCCATTGTATGCTCCCACAGCAAGGCTGCAATCCCAAACCTACTTACCTGGGAGCAAGCCCCACTGAAGTAAGTAGAACTGTATGCATAGCTAGAATTGTGCTGTAAGACATTATTTCTCATATCGAAGTACCAAGTGGATGAGATCAGCTTGCTGTTTTCTTTTCTTTCTTTCTTTCTTTTTTAGAAAATCCAAGACACATTTCTGATTTTACCTCATGTAGACATTGCAAATTGTGGACAAGATGGATTGTTTCAAGAAGTGGCAGAGAGATATTTCAAGATTTGTCTGGCAGGGCAAGAAGCCTAGAATAAAATTTAAAATATTAACAGATGCAAAGGAAAGAGGTGGGTTTGCCTTGCCAGACTTTAAACTTTATTATGAATCAGCAGCTTTCTGCTGGCTTAAGGACTGGCTACTTCTTGAAAACACAGACATTTTGGATTTGGAAGGTTTTAACAATGTATTTGGATGGCATGCATACTTGTGGTATGATAAGATTAAAGCGCATAAAGCATTTAAAAACCATATTGTTAGGAAAGCATTGTTTAATGTTTGGATAAGATACAAGGATTTATTGGAAAATAAAACCCCAAGGTGGCTGTCACAGATGGAAGCGAAAGCTCAGAAAAAGCTCAATATGGAGGCTAAATGGCCGAAATATTGGGAAATTTTAGAACAAGATGGAGATAGACTTAAACTGCAGAGTTTTGAGAAATTAAAGAATAAAGTGCGAGATTGGCTCCATTACTATCAGATAATGGAGGCATACAATTTGGATAAGAAAATTGGCTTCCAGGTAGAAAAATCAAAATTAGAAACAGAATTGTTAGAACCTAAAACAAAGAATTTGTCAAGAATGTATAACTTGCTGTTGAAATGGAATACTCAGGATGAAACGGTTAAATCTGCTATGATAAAATGGGCACAAGATGTTGGACATAATATCATGTTTGCAGACTGGGAAAAGTTGTGGAAAACGGGTATGAATTTCACGGCATGTAATGCCCTAAGAGAGAATATTATGAAAATGATTTACAGGTGGTACATGACCCCAGTCAAGCTTGCAAAAATCTATCACTTGCCCGATAATAAATGTTGGAAATGTAAGGAAAATGAAGGCACATTTTTTCACCTTTGGTGGACGTGCCCAAGGATTAAGGCTTTCTGGGAGATGATATATAATGAATTGAAAAAGGTATTTAAATATACCCTACTGAAGAAACCAGAGGCCTTTCTCCTGGGCATAGTTGACCAATCGGTGTTAAAGAAGGATAGAACTCTTTTTATGTACGCCACAACAGCAGCAAGAATACTTATGGCAAAATATTGGAAGACACAAGATTTACCCACTTTAGAAGAATGGCAGATTAAGGTGATGGACTATATGGAATTGGCGGAAATGACCGGCAGGATTCGAGACCAGGGAGAAGAGTCAGTGGAGGAAAATTGGAAAAAATTTAAAGATTATTTACAGAGATATTGTAAAATTAAGGAATTTTAGAATAATGTTGGATTGGAACTAAGTGGTTTCTAGCTGTGATGGGCTAAAAGAATATGAAAAAATGGGTTTATATAAGTAAAAATCTAAGAGCGTAATAATTTAAGAATGAGATCTGGGTAGCAAAAAGAGGGAAAGAAATTGTTGAATTAATAACTTGGAATACAAAAAAAGGGTGGTATGAGGAGGTCCTAGAAACAAGTAAATGAAAAATAAGAAGATGGAAAGATTGATTGTTTTTAACAATTTTTGTTGGATATTTTTTCTTTTTTGTTGTTTTTTCTTTTTGTTTTTTGTAATGTAAAATCCTTAATAAAAATTATTATAAAAAAAAAGATTTTACCTCATGTAGAATGAGCTGAGGGTCATCATTATCAAACTACTTAAGCAATCTCTACCATACTGATATGGTGATGAAACTAATCCTGATCCTAATACAGTGGTACCTCGGGTTACAGACGCTTCAGGTTACATATGCTTCATGTTACAGACTCCGCTAACCCAGAAATAATACCTCGGGTTAAGAACTTTGCTTCAGGATGAGAACAGAAATCGTGCGGTGGCGGCACGGCAGCAGCGGGAGGCCCCATTCGCTAAAGTGGTACCTCAGGTTAAGAACGGTTTCAGGTTAAGAATGGACCTCCAGAACGAATTAAGTTCTTAACCCGAGGTACCACTGTATTGAGAAGTTTGTTAGTAGAGGAAAGCCATGGTGCTCTAGAACTTTTGTTTTGTGAGAAGATCAACAGATTCTGAAGCACAGCCAGTGTTGATCAGGACATTCATTCAAAGAAGGCATGGGAGCGATTCTACAATGGATAGCGGAAAGGCTTGAGGGAGAAGACGGCAAGCTTTTACAGTATCAGCAAAGGGGAGATTCTTAGCAAAATTTAGAGAAACGTCCAAACGGTTGGTTAAGTATGGTGGTTTTTAACTTGTGTTAATACATCTAATCACACTGTTAGTTTTAGTAATGCAGAACATTTGCCATCTCTGATGCCTCCAGAGATTGTCTCTCTCTCACACACACACAACCTCAGAAATCCAAACAGTGAAACAAATCTGATCTGAGGTGCTTGGGAAATGAGCTGCAGAAAAGCTGGCTTCAGGAAAAATTATATTCAGTCTACCCTTTTCATCTTTAAGTAGGGTTGTCAGGTCTTTGCCCAGAGATGAAGTTCATCATACTATTCTTTAAACCAAGAAAACAAGTAAGGCTGCTGCTGCTGTACCTCATGTCCTGGACCTCTGTGTCATTTCAGTCTTCCTCCCTCACTTACTGTGGCCACTAAGGTTCAGAATGGGTTCAGAGGCATACAGCCGCATACAGTGCCTTCCTGCAGAGAAAAATGGAGGCTCCACTTCCACTTGTGGGCTGGCAACCTAAGCTTGATAGAAATTCAACCTTCTTCATGCAAAGGCGCTTTTCAGAAGAGCTGAAATGCCTGCAGGCATAAAGGAGCAGGAGCAGAGCTGGCACGCCCATGAGGTGGGGTGAGTTGACTGCCTCAGCTGGCACCCTGCAAGGGGTGGCACCCGTGTTCCACTGCCCTGCTCCACTGCGGCAAAGCTCTGCAGAATGCCTGCCCTGCTGCCAAGTTGCTGAGAGGGGAGGCGTTCCACCACCCAGGGTGTGAAAGCAACAGCCCTCCCCAGTTTGGTGCCCCTCCCCAGCAACTGGTACAGAGATGAATGGAACCTGGAGATTGCATATAGTGAAGCCATCATGAATGGTAGCCATAGACACACCCATCCTCCATGAATTGTAAACACATCTAAGCTAGAGGCCATCATCACATCAGCTGTGGATTCTGCAGATTAACTATGTGCTTTGTGAAGATCTAATGGAGTGGGATGGCTGCGGGACTTACTAATGGAGTGGGAAGGAACATGGATAACTGCATATCGTACTAAGGAGGGTGCATGAAGAGACAGAGAGTTGTGGGCTACAGAACATGTTTTAGTTCTAGCAGTGTGTGTGTGTGTGTGTGTGTGTGTGTGTGTGTGTGTGTGTGTTTAATTAGCCCTTCATTAAAACCCCTCCATGAAACCTGAGTGTTGCAGAGAGCGGCCACATATGTGGGTGTAAATTGCACTCTGCAGCATCTTCAGCATCCTTCTAACTCTTTTTAAATGCTTCCTGAAGTGATCAAAACAGACCAAGGCATAGATTTAACAGTTTAAAATAAAGGTGGGAAAATGCCTGCTGATGAGTATCTGAGGAAAACACCGCAGCCGCTGCGTGTGTTTTGCTTAGACGGAACAGGAGCATGTTTGGCAAGAGGTGAGCACAGGAAATCCATTAAGAAATAGTTGTATGTGCTGCTAAGAGGTGAGAACTGAATGGAGTTGCCCTTGTCTGTTCCGCTGGATAAATTAGCATTTCTTTAGAGGCTGGTTGTATAGATTAGTGCGCACCCTTGTCAGGTTGACAATGTGTAAAATGCCACCTAAGTTTCAGTGGCAGCTTTTTTCCGGGAGATAACGCATAAGGAGGGGTTGAGAGTGACAAGAACCGTACAATCAATTGTTCAACACTAACAAATGGCTAGATACAGTTTTCCATGCGGGTGAAGTTATGAGATAGGTTTGGAAATAACCAATGGCAGGGGAGAACAAAAAGGTAGAATTCTGAGAAGGCCCGGCTGAAATGTCTTTCCTAGATAGCTTGCCAGAAGTTGTTTTGTTATTTCTCCCACCCAGATCTTCTAATTGTTTTGCACTGTGCCATTAAGATTGGAAAATGGATATAAGAAGATGGAGGCATGGGTTACTGGAAATAGCTGTCCTGCCTACAGTCTTGGACAGTTCTTTATGGTCCCGGACCTTTCTCCTGCATTGTGGAACCATGGTCTTGGACAATTCTCCTGAGTTGAGATTCTATTGTCTGCAGCCGTTATATCTAATGGTCAAAGCTGAAGCCAACAAAGGTGTTCTGGGGAATGGGCAATCAAGGGCCTTTCATCCAAGCTATCATTTAGGACAAGGCCATTCCTTTGAAATGAACTTAACTGCTAGGTCCTCAAAGCACTCCGCTGGCACAAATGATTGCAGAAAGAAATAAAGTTTATAGAAATGGGGCTTGATCAGAGCAGAAGAATAGAGTCAAATGGAATGATTTATTGCCTCTATTTAACCACCAAGTTTCAGAGGGAAATACAAATTGATTGAGATGAGCTGATATGATAAATCATTCATGTTTATTAGCAATCCTCTACTTTATAATAACCTGTGCAGTGTTAAGTCTACGGCTTTCTCTTTTTGTTCCATCCAGGGACTGCTCCTTATATTACTTTCAAAATCTATGGCTTACACACTCTAGAACTGCACATACAGCTAATACTTAGTATTCATTTAGCATCGTTGGCTCATGAAAGTGTAATGTCAGAACTATAGTTTATACCCTCATGCCTAACAGAAGGATCTATGGCTGTGTATTAAAAGGGAGAGGGGCTGGATTTTTTCATAGGCACCCATCGCTTGAGCGTCAAAATGGAATTCTGTCCTTGGATTTTGCACTCTAGCTTGCTTTAGGTGTGTCAAAGCAGAGCTGCAGCTATGGGGGTGGGGAGGTTGGCTAGCTGGGATGTCCTGGGTGAAGCCTCCAGAGGGGTGCCATTGAGGCTCCCAGGCTGCGTGTGTATGCAAATGCACATGGGGAGGGTGCCAAACTGGGTCTTTGAACCAGGTGGAATAAAGCCTAGGACTACAGGGAAGGCACTTATTTGGCTGGTGTCAATAAGCAGGGAGTTCCAAAGCATGGGAGCTGCCACAGTGAAAGTTTGATTTCTTACAAATGTGGAATGAGTATTGCGTGGCACCTGCAGCAGTGCCAGTATATTAAAGGTAAAGGGACCCCTGACATTTAAGTCCAGTTGCGAACGACTCTGGGGTTGCGGGGCTCATCTCGCTTTACAGGCAGAGGGAGCTGGCGTTTGTCCACTCCACAGACAGTTTTTCCGGGTCATGTGGCCAGCATGACTAAGCCACTTCTGGCAAAGCCAGAGCAGCAAACGGAAATGCCATTTACCTTCCCATCGGAGCAGTACCTAATTATCTACTTGCACTACGTGCTTTGAACTGCTAGGATGGCAGGAGCTGGGACTGAACAACAGGAGCTCACCCCGTCGCAGGGATTCGAACCGCCGACCTTCCAATCAGCAAGCCCAAGCAGCACAGTGGTTTAAACCACAGCGCCACCCACGTCCTGTTATGCAATTAATATTCTTTGCATGAAAGTAAGTTTTATTTTTCTTTGTTATTTCAATAGAGATGTCCCTACATTATAAAAATGATTCAGAACCCATGTTGATTCTCTCTCCCTCTCTCTTGCACTCACTCTCCCTTAAGTCTCCGGATCTGAGCATAAAATGGGATTGCTTCTACAGGAGTTCTCAGCATACTGTTTGTGACATCTCAGTTCCAGAACTGATGTAAACAGTGTGTGCGTGTTGTTGTTTTTTACAAAATAAAAATCTTACAGAGAAAGATACTGTGTGCATCACTAATCTGTCCAATAGGAAGCTGACGTGTATGGCCTGAAATCCATTCTGCTGAGCAGAGAAGTGGCAACGTTCAAAAGCTGCTTTTCTGGTGCAATTTTCTTCTCAACACTGAAATTCTGGGCTCATTCCCCCCCCACAGACGTGAGTTCTGTACATTTCACATATGCTGCTTACACCCAACCCAATAACAGTTTTTCATTGCTTATTTGTGCAGGTAAAAATGGACCTTAAGAAATCAGGCATTATTCTTCCATCATCAGGCCTGCCTGTGTACATGATCACCAGTAATGATCTGCACAGTAGCAGCTTGTTTTCTGCTATCAGGCTTGTTGGAGATGATGTATGAAGTATAAAGAATACTGTGAGATGTTTTTCTTAAGCTACGTTAAACCCACTGTGCTGACAGCAGCAAAACGGAACTTGTTTTGACAGCGAGCTGAGCTAATGTGACACTGAAGTTAAACATGGGAAGGACAAGTATCTCTATCAGGCTCCAACATCAATTTTTCATTTGTGGGTCACTTCTAAAAGCAGGTTTTTTTGGGGGGGGTGTTTGTTTTTTGCAGGGGGAGAAGGAACAAATGTAGATCCTTTCCTCCAATATTTCCAAGCCATGATCTTCAACTGTGCCTGATCCACAATCAGAGTAGTAAGGGGCCTGGGGCAAACCACTCTGTGTGCCCCCCCACCATCCCCTTACCTTTGTGACTCCATACATGCCACACATTTAAAGCACATTTCCCCTGCCCAAAAGAATTCTGGGAACTATATTTTGTTCAGGTTGCTCAGAATCAAAGCTCTGTGAGGGGTGAACTACAGTTCCCAGGATTCTTTGGGAGGGAAGTGTGCTTTAAATGCACACATGTAAAATCCTCCTTGCCTCTGCCACTGTCCCTGTTCTACAGGATTGTGATGGTAGCCCCTCCCCTCTTGTAATTTTGCTGTGCTTTAGCAGAATGTGACCTCTCTCCTCCCCGCTTTCATTTTGCTTTTGCTGCTGGTCCTCTGCCTTCTCTCTCCCTGTTTTCCTTACTGGAGGGTGGAGGTGGACAGCCTCACTGGTTAGCAGAAGGTGGCAGGGCCAGCCAAGCAGAGAGACTGCTGGCCATATGTCATGGTGGCAGGTGCATAGCATGAAACTTGAGGCATTCACCCCTATTCACAATCCCTTAGGGATGGCTCCAGGAGGCCCAGCCTGACCTGGTTGAAGCCCAGATTCCTCCTACCACCTCCACTATTGCCGCAATTGGCCAAATCTGATTTTAATTTGGAGGACGCCAGGTCAGGGAAGGCTGAGTTAAGACTGCAGTTAAATCCAGAGCAATTTCCTATCTTGACTGCTCTGCACTGTAGCATGGAATTCCTGCTCATCACCCTGAGCTGTCCATGGTCCTGCTCCTCTGTCTGGAACTGGTCTCCCCTGGGCAGATGCTTGGAGGTGCCAAGGAACACGTATGTTCATAGAGGCACAGACATTAAGTTGCATCTCTGGTTTAGCTCAGAGCTACTAGCCCTGCACCAGAGTTTGACACTGGAATTGTACGGTTGCTTTTTCTAATTGTCAGATGAAATTAATCTTAGATTATCTGCTTCACCAATCCAAACATGGGCTCCTGCATTAGCATTTATTTTTGTTAGGCTTGAATCTTTCAGGGAATAAGATGCAAATTCCGAGGGCTATGTGACTCCGTGAAACCTGTCAAATCCTGGTTACAGCACGATGCAGCCTGAGAGCTGGAGAGGAAATTGTTGCTCAATTTATTTACGACAAATTGAAAATTAGTATTGTGCAACAGTGTCTTAAAGCTACAGGCTCAGAATTTAGCTCAAATTACTTGAAAGCCGGTGTCATCTAGGGTGCTGCTTGGTTAGTTTGAAACCCAGGCTTCCTGCCTCCCAGTCAGATTGTATTTGTTTGTGTGTATAGCTTAGCTGCACAAATAGGCAGTTTTAAATTGGCATACACTGGAATAAAGAAAAACATTCATTAACTATCGATGGAAAGCAGAATATGAATATGGGGAAGAACTAAAGTGAAACAAGGTTAGCCCCACATTGCTGCTGAGATTCAGACTTGCTACCAGCATGGTTTGAGTTATGGAAAAGAAACTAAAAGTCCAGTGCAGGCATTGCTGTTGTTCCTTGCAAACCATGGTTTGCAAACTAGCAGGTGAACTAGGATGCTGATGGCTCCAAATATTAATCCTCCGTTACCCAACAGTACTGTTTGATATTCTTTTACCATAGGAGCAATAGCCCTGGAATGCATGCTCCCTCACATCACAGTATAAATTCCCTTGTTCATCTTAGCCGGGATTAAGCATTATGTATGCCAGATACATAAAGGACCATAAAGAAGGCTGATCGCCGAAGAATTGATGCTTTTGAATTATGGTGCTGGAGGAGACTCTTGAGAGTCCCATGGACTGCAAGAACATCAAACCTCTCCATTCAGAAGGAAATCACCCCTGAGTGCTCACTGGAAGGACAGATCATGAAGCTGAGGCTCCAATACTTTGGCCACCTCATGAGAAGAGAAGACTCCCTGGAAAAGACCCTGATGTTGGGAAAGATGGAGGGCACAAGGAGAAGGGGACGACAGAGGATGAGATGGTTGGATGGTGTTCTTGAAGCTTCCAGCATGAGTCTGACCAAACTGCGGGAGGCAGTGGAGGACAGAAGTGCCTGGTGTTCTCTGGTCCATGGGGTCACGAAGAGTCGGACACAACTAAACGACAAAACAACAACATGCCAGATACAAGGAACCTCAGACCTGCAGGCAAAATGTGTCCCCCACAAGCTCCCTATCCAGCCCTTGAGACTCTTCTCAGGCCCCAGCTCCTTCCCCAACTCTACATCCTTCCCTAGCCCTGCTCTGATCTCTCCTTGAGTGCTGTTGCCTGGCTTAAATGTGTCCTTGCAGTGTTATAATGCCTCTTGCTTATGCAGATGGACGATGAAGTGCTGTGGGTGGGAGGAGTATATTGAAGCTGACTTTTGTGTAGCTGGATCGATCTCTACTGTACAAAGCAATAGTTGCCTTTGCTGCTCCACCCACTTTGGCCTCTGGCACCAACCCAACACTGACATGCAACCTCCAGAAGATGACCCACAAGGGAAGGCGGTCCTTGGCCTGAAAAAGGTCCCCAACCCCTGACATACACAGTGCTGCAAGCATGGTTAACATATCCAGGACTGCTGTCGCAATCAAGTGTAGAAACCAGGGCTTGAAATGTGTTTGCATCAACCCCTGGCTACAAGGGAACCTGGCTACGTTAACCACCAACTGTTTGCTGCATGTGTAAATGAGTTCCTTGGACAACATTACGCCTGAAGGTCGTGCTTCCATCTTGTCAGTTGGTGTCCCCTTGCAAGAACTGCATTGTTTGCATGACCTTTTCCCATATCGTTGAACATCATAAAGTCCACCCAAGCTGACGAAAGATAAAAGTCAGAACTGGAGCTTGTCTGCATCAGTCCTCCCGCATTGCTGATCTTCTCTATGGATTCAGAGGCACATGGTGGAGTTGCTACGCATTCCCCGCCCCCTCCTGAAGCCAGCTAGCCATGCTATGTGGTCTACTGACAACTGGTCCACCTCTGGTGCGAATTCATTGGAGAGTAAAAACCTTATGTGCATTTGTCACAGAATTCAGTAGAGATAAGGCAGGGGTCAGGGAACTTTTGGTTGTCTAAATGTTGCTGAACTAGAACTCCCATCAATCCTAGCAAGCATGGCCAATGACCAGGGATGGTAGGAATTTAAGCAACATCTGGAGAGCAAAAGGTTCCCCTCACCTGAGATAAGGGATTATCTGAGTAACAGAACAAACATGAAGGTGGGGGGAACCAGAGATGGAGTCTAGAGAGGCTAGGGAGACAGATATCCTAATGTTTTTAAAGGACTGATTTTTTTATCACAACCAGGATTCATATGTTAACACAGTAGCTATTGCTAAAATCCACTGGCTTTGTATTTTTTATTTTTTATTATCTATTTATTTATTCATTCATTTCTTAATTGTGTTCTTATTAAGAATTGTGACCTTGATTTCCTATTGGGTAGCAAGGCAATCGGAAATGTTTTATAAATAAATAATAGTGAGTCAACAGGCTGCTTAGAGATAACAGGAGGCTACCATTTGCACGGCCTTTATTGGGAGATAAAACACTCATATATCTAGGCTCTCTTGGTATGACAGTTCCACAGATAAAGTTGCCACATCTCTGGTTGAGGGAGGTGAGATATTTATGGCACACTTGCACCCATTAATTCATTTCCAACATTTAAATTTGTGATCACTCATTGACAAGGAGGGAAAGCAATAAATAAATCAGAAGATTTAAACCCTAGTGAAATGATTTCCGATTTATGTGCCTTTGAGACATAAAGGATCTGCTGGCTTTCTGCTCATCATGGGAGCGATATGCACAGAATATAACTGTGACCATTGGACTGTTAATAGATTGCCAACATAACATGCACAAGGAAGGAAAAGCTAGGGAAGGAAATAGAAAATGTTCAACCACCTCATGGCTCTTTGTTCTAATTTCACCAATAGCTCTGCCAACCCCATCAAATTCAAATCAAGACTTCTGACAAAGCAGGTTACCTGATCCCTCCTTCATTTCTTTAATATGCTTTTGTGGTTTGAGGTTTGGTTCCTGGAAGTCTCCTATTGATGCAGCTGTCTCCATTTTCCTGTTGCATTTGTGAAAGTGCTGCGAAAAAGGCCTGAATTCTTCCATGGGTGCAAAAGCGAGGAAAGCTCGCAGGTTAGACCGAGACTCCTACCTTTCCCTTGGACAATGCTCTTTACTAAAATAGTCATTTCTGCAACATCATTAATGTTAAATTGACTAATGGGGCAGGAAATCGTACCTTTGTCTCTTTGAAGCCATTCCCTTTATGTGGCACAGCTGTTTGCTCAGTTGAAATAGCTAAGGCTTTTTGGATACCTTGCACTTACAAGTTGTTGGTGAATCTGCTACCATTAAACAAACTGAATTTTTTAGAACGCTGCACACCATCAGCAAGCAGTAAACACAAACGTGGTGCTCCAGAGTGAGATGGAGAGCACAGGCAATGCATCAATAGAGAGCTGGTAGCATAGAATAGCTGGTGGCTGTGTAGCCAAAATGGGGCTACCAAGAAACAAGGAGTGCAAAAAAAAAAGCTTTAGGGGAAATAACCACAAAACACCCGGTGAAGACTGTGCGCTTAGTGGCCAGGGGATGCTAACTTGACTGTGGAATGGAATGGAGTAGCCTGAAAGAAGGCATGGTTGGCTGGCTGGCATCCTGAACAGGATCCAACCACCCTGCAACATGTTGCTGTGGGTCCCGCTTGCAACAACAATTGTGACTTTATGCAATTTTAACAATGAGTACCAGTACTTGCTTGTTTTTCCTCTTCCTCTATTCCTTTTGCGCCATAAGCCTGTTAGCTGAGCCTATGTTGTTATCCCTTAGTACAACACTTAGGAGATTGTAGGCACTTTATAAATGATGGTTTCAATGACAAAAGAAGAGTTGTGAAATGTCTCTCAATGATCACATTAGGAACTGAAGAATAATTTCAAAGCTAAGGTTCTGCTTAAGTGATATTCAGGCATTTTACCTGGAGAGGCATCATGAAGAGAAAGAAATAGCCCCAATCACCTCAGTGGTCTTTTAAGGAATCAATCCCATCTTCTCACATACAATAAAATTCTTTTAAGTATCTCACATTGGGTTCCACCTTGGTTTCTGCCACAGAGAGTCTCCTGAATAATATGCTCTCCTTACACTTCTGATTAGATGGAAAACATGATAAATGGAAGCAATCAGTGACCATTCTTCATTAAGATTCTAAGCCCCACAATTAGAAAACTATCAGCAAATACAGACGTGCTGTATCTAAATTAACAGAAGAAGAAAAAAATCTACATGAAATATGAATTAAGGCTGATTGTATTCATCAGATACCAACCAGAAAAGATATGACCACTTAATGTGGTAGTCAACACCCCTTGACCCAATCTCACGTGTCATCCCAGCAGCAATGTCTCACAAGGATTTAAAATATATTTAATGGTTTTGAACTTAAGATGGGTAATGTTGAGTATATAGGATACATAGTCATTTAATTAAAAGTTGGTTACTAAATGAGAATAAGACCTAGGGTGTGGGACAGGTCACATGTTGGGATTAAAGCTGACTATTCACAAAACAGTCCCCTTGCCTTGTACTCTTTGAATGTCACATTGAAAGGCTGAAGAGTGCAGCTTGCAATACTGATGAATATTTACGAAGAACCAGCATCAGAATAACTGTCAGGATAACCCTCTGGCCTCAAACTGTGCAGTCCCCCTCACCCAGCTATGTATATCCATACCTGCAAGTCAAGATAACGCTTCATGCATCTGGTAAGGTGGACCGTAGTCCATGAGAGCTTATGGCGTAAGTCCATCTTGGCTGTGAGTCCGGGGGACCTGCTCCCTGCCTTGCAGGCCTTTTCCACCTGGCCTGGGAGGGTGGGGCCCTGACTGACCTCAGCTACAAAAGCGGAAGCTGCCGAACAGACTCTTGGGTTGGGGTATTGGTTAGCGGGTTTTGTTATTATTGCCCCAATTGATTAAAATGGTTTAAATTGTTTTTAACTTGTGTGTTTTTAAATTCAGGGTTTTTGTTGGACCCTCACAGGCTGTTTTATCCAATGCATTTCCAGAAGTCTCTGGGGCGTTTTCTGGCTGATATGACTGGTGCCCTGTCAAAGCCCTGGCTGATCTCTGGAACATCTGAATGGCTTGGGCCACTGACACGATCTTCCCTGAGCATCCTTGCCTGCTTCGTGGGGCCTGCTTAGCTCCCTGGTGTACTCCAGAGTTTAGGGTGAGGAAATAGATGGCTCAAACATGAGTGGAGGAAAATGTCAGACAAATGCAATTGAACACTGGTGAGGGCTCATCGTCGATCCTACCTAGTGGCAGTGAGGGCATCAAAGGAGGCATACTTTGCTGCCTCCATTGCATCCTTTCTATGCCATCCAGCAGAGCTTTTCTGGGTAGTGCAAGGCCTCTTACAATCTGGCCCAAAGGAGGTGGCAAAGCCAAATTGTAGCTCGATGTGACTAGGGCTTCTCAGACCCTAGTATCCCCAAAGATTGCCTGATACCTCTCTTTTCCCCCCTGGCAGGCTTCACAAAAGGCATCTCCACAGAGCCTTGCCAAGGAATGATGGCAAGAGTAACTGCCAGAACCTCTTTAAGGAACGTCAACAGGATCCTGACCTTGAACCTGAGAGTCTCTGAAAAGAGCTCTCTGGGGGAAGCCCCTGTGCATCCTAAAACCCTGGAGCCTATTAAGAGTTAATCACTGCAGTTATAAATGATCTGCAAGCATTTAAAGTCACTGAATAGCTGGCGGAGGGTGTGAAACACTGTTGCATTCCTATTAACTCCAAACAGCAGCTCTAAATCCAGAAAGTGGTGCCCAGATTTTCAAGTCAATATTAATTTTACACTTGGCACCACAGGAGAGCAAGAGCAGCTGAGTTCACAAGGGGTCAGTCTAATAAAGAGACAATGGGGGGGGAATAAAAAATGAAACCCCCTCAAGATTGAGCTCCCTTTCCCAGGCACGGAACATCTCATAACAAAACAGGCTGCACAGGGTAAAGGGGAATTCAGCTTTGTAATGAGGGGTAACCAGCAGCAGGACTTGGGCCCTGCAGGAGATGTCAGATCCGTATATACGGAGCATTAACAATGGCGATATCAGCAAGTTTAACACAGCTGTCATTATGGAATGAAGGGCATACGAGGGGGGATTGTCTGAAGTCGCGGGAATCTGTGGGCAAGAGGTTGAGTTTTGTCCCAGATTTAAAGGTGGCAAAAATCAACTCTGATGAAAAGTGCTTTTCCACACATGCTGTAATTAGGCTTTGGAATGCGCCAGAGCAAAGGCTTTCAAACTGTGTAATTAGCACTGCTATGAAATGTGCTAAAATGGGCAGTTTTATACATTTTTCCTCTCTGAGCCTCCCTCACAAGGAGGGAAGAAATGTCTGAGCTTTCTTTTCTTTAAAAAAAAAAGTCAGTATGTACTGATTCACACAACCATGTTCCTAGTCAGAAAGCCACCTAGAGGTGAATTTCCCCCTTATGTGTTTGCAGGATAAAGAGGTCTTGTGAAAAGTACCTTCATACTGTTTTGTGTGTTTTAGCAACACAGGGAGGCGCATTCACAAGACTGCATTCTTGTCCTAAAAATGAGTGGCAAGCCTACCTCACAGTGCCCGATTGCCTTTACAATTTGCCACAAGCACACTCACCCAGCACCCATTGGGAAGCCTTGTGTGGTTTTGCCCAGGGAAGGAGTTACTGGGAGGTGCAGGGGCTCATGCTCCCAATGGCGACTGGGCAGTAGATTGGCTTCTTAAGTTGGTTCCGTCTCAACTTCTTCCTCTTTCTTCATTTGAAGTGCCCTCCTTCCCTGTATAATGTGGGCTTTGCTAGTTGTCTTTTACAGGGGTTTTTAAAGGACTCCTCTTTCTCTCCTACTTCACATTGTCTAATTGGCTTTGGAATAACATACCTAGTGTTGAACTGGTTTAGTCTAGGCAAGTGAGGTAATTTGGACAAACCAGTTGGTTAAACCTGAGGCACTGTTATATTTATATATACATACATATATACATACATACATACATACATACATACATACATACATACATACCCCGCCCATCTGGCTGGGTTTCCCCAGCCTCTCTGTACAACAGAATATTAAAAACAGAATATTAAAAACACGGTAAAAGATCAAACATTAAAAACTTCCCTAAACAGGGCTGCCTTCAGGTGTCTTCTAAAAGTCAGATAGTTGTTTATTTCCTTGACATCTGATGGGAGGGCATTCCACAGGGTGGGTGCCACTACCGAGAAGGCACTGTTGAGTTAAGAACCCTTCTCCATCCCCTCCCACAGCCTTTGGCTTGGGTGGTGCTTGGGGGTGCCCTTTAGGCTTTGCATGAGCACCTTGGTGGACCTCAGACAACAAGGCCACAGTGTGCATGTCAGGTTCACATACCCAAGGTTCACATAGCAAGGAGCGAGAATTTACTTCCAACCATTTGGTGAATGGCCACAGACTGAGGCCCAGCAGAGGGGAGACACTTAATCCTTCACCACTTAACCTCTCTTCCCTGGGCTGCTGTGATTTGATTAATCGGTTTGAATGGTTGCAGACCTTGCAGACTGTTGCATTTAATAAAAAGAACCTTATATTCAGCGCATGTTGCCACAAGTCTTCTTATGGGTATGCTGGCAATGTTTGGTTTGGGCACTCGTCAAAATTGTGTGGGGTAAGAGAGGGGTTACACTGGCTGGCTCTGCCCTCTCTGTTGCATCTCTGTGCCCAACCCCACCTCTCTATGTGCACTGAAGGAAGAACGTCTGCAGCAGGGAGACTGCAGTCCTTGCAGAGGCTCCATTGGCAGCTTAGAACTCTGGTGGATTTCAGAAGATGGAAAACTTCATTCCTTAGGATCATTGGGGTCTGTTTTATACAGATCTATCTAGCTCATTGTTGTCTATAATTCACTGGTAGTGGTTCTCTAGGGTTTCAGATAGAAGTCTTCCTTGCCATACCTGGAGATACTAGGAGCTGAAAATAGGACCTTCTACCTGCAGAGCAAGTAATCTGCCAAGGAGCTTCATCTCTTCTTAAATTTAGTGACTGGTGAGAGGTGCCCTCTTTATTGGATGCTTTCTCCAGGGAGGGTCTGATGCTTCTACTTACGTCTTTCTAGTGCTTGGTGAATAGTTCCCACCCGCAAGGCATTTTCAAATATTCACTGAATTTGGTGATAACATAGTTGTGTTTTACAACTTCTGCTGTTTTAATTTAACCTTGGTCGTCTTATCATTTGAACCAGGTTTGTTTTTTGTTTTTTGTACTATTCTTAGCCACCCTAAGAGTGTTTGTTCTCAAGAACTGGATGGCATTTTAAAAACAATAATATGTTTGTTGCCTAGTGCTGTCAACGGATCTGGTGGAAATTCCCCACTGAGAAGATCTATGTTGAAGACAACAGCACGCCTGTCTCTCATCCTGCCTTCATGTGACTAGCTCTGAAATAGCTGTTTAAAGGTAATTTTATTTAATTGCAACTTTTTATGGCTCTTCTATATTTAACTGCGGTTGTTGCAGTAATAACTTTGGCAATTTATTTTAAGACAGTAACCTTGGCTTGCTTGTTATGATAGCATCGGTGGCAGCCATTGTCAGCCCAGAGCAAACAAAGCCTTCACAGCACTGCTAAAGTTCACCCATGCATTCTTTTACCAGCGTGCTGTTATTCTCCTTCCAGCCCATTGTAGGACACAGACCTTAGAACATGATTCCTGCTCATCCTTCCATAACACAATCTTTTCCTTTCTTTCCCTCCCCCTCCTCAGCCCACTGCAAGGAAAAGGGGGGAATCTGCCTAGTGCCTCTCTCGTCCATTATTCTAAAGCAGGGGTCCTCAAACTATGGACCACAGTCCACATCCAGCCCACCAGGGTCCTGAACCCGGCCCGCCCGGCAATTGCAGAACCCGCCGCTGTCTAACAGGTCTATGGCGAAAGGAAGTACAGCGTTTATGGCTTCACCCATAGGGAAAAGAGGGAGCAGCAGCGCCCATCCATCGTGCCTGCTGCAACCGAGCTATGCCAAGACCCATTAACTGCGCCAATGAGCAGCTCCAAGCGGAGGGATCCCAACAGTGACCTAGCCATTCATCGCTGAAGCAAACCTGCCTGGTGCCTCCCATGCCGATCTCCATCTCCTGGGCAGACAGGCGTTGGGGTGAGGGGAGAGGAGAGCTCCTCCTTGCCTGGTGTGGTGGGAGGGTGGTGGGAGAAGACATCCTACCCCCCACCCACTCACTACTTTGCCAGCAGGGGAGGCGAAGGACCAGAGGCTCATCCCTCCATGGCGCCCCTTCCATGCTATGATCCCAAGGTGGGAAACCGGGCAGAGACAGTTCCCCACCCCTCTTGCAGGCCTCGTTGATCTCACAGGAGCAGGTAAGGGGTTGATTGAGTGTTTGGCCCTAAGCAATCGTGCATCCTCATCCCTTTCTCCTTAAAGCGCAGGCCAGATGTCGCGCCTGCCCCCTCCCCAGCCACTTTGGTAAATGGGGCAGCTGTGGTGCGCGCTGTCATGCGAGGAGTGCCGGCTCCCTGCAGGGAATGCTTGTCAAAAGAGACCCTCAGATCTCATTCTGGTGAAATTCATTCCTTTGCCACGATGCTCCTGGCCGATGTTCTATTTTTAAGGAGAGCTCACTAGTCCAGAAATGCAGAGGGATCCTTGGGATTATGTGGGGTTGTTGGAGAAATCCAACCTGGGGGAATACCTGGGGTATAGGAAAAGATTTCCCTGAGAGTGGATTCCTCAATATATACTGGAAAGGGGCAACTAAATCATTTATTACATTATAAAGAAGAGGACAGAGGGCAACACAAACACACCCCTTGCAAGCAAGCTTGCTTGGGGCAAAATCGTTCTTCATTTTAAATATTGTACTGTTTTTCCTGTTTTTTGTGCACCACAAATAAAATACGTGCAGTGTGCATAGGAATTCACTCATATATTTTTTCAAACTATAGTCTGGCCCCCAACAGTGTCTGAGGGACAGTGAACTGGCCCCCTGTTTAAAAAGTTTTAGGACCCCTACTCTAAAGCCATTCAATCCAGTACAGCTGATGCCCATCAGACAGGAGATTATAGTAGAACCTTGTCAGGCAAGGTCAATGCGCTAACTGTGGCAATTCAGAATTCCAGATGCATCCACTGGCTTCACTAGCAAACAAGAACCAAGAAGAGTCACAGATCCCTTCTCTTTGGCAGAGATGCAGCAGCTCCCTAAACTATTAGCAGGCATGAACAACAACATCAATTCACGGACTTTGGCCTCCAAGGTATTAGCATAATCTGATGAATTATAGAGTGTAAGTCCCTAGTGTATTTTGTCCTTCAGCAACTAGAAGGCATAAGGCACAGTCCTGTATTCTAGATGACCTAGCTGAGGTGCCATAGCATTCAGTGAAACCACTGCCACATGAGTGCAACACCAGGTACTCTGCCACCAAAACAGCTATGCTGTCAGAACATGCTGATGCCAGTGTAGATGTTCCACTGGCCAAGCAACATGACAGAATGGCTGGAATGGGGCAGAGTCATGCACAGGGCATGGGCAACACAGGAAGTGTGGATAGCACAGCTGTCCCCAGACCCAGACCCTCCCTATTGACTTCAATGGAAGAAAGAGATGTGATGTGAAAGGATTTCATTTGAAAAGCACTGAAGAAGCCACCATGGGGGAAATAAAGAGTTTGTTAAATTTCCTTACACTCTACTTCAGGGTTGAAATCTCTCTCTGGGAGGCACATGGCAACAAGTGCAGTCCTACTCAAAGATTGCGGGTGCATTAGATAGTATAGCTGAAGATCAATTACAAGAGGGAGAAACTGTATGAGAGGTGGAAAGCACTGCAAACAAGATGCAAGAGCTAGTTTGTGTTCATGTTGACCCCATGGACTGAAATTCTGCAGTGCTTTTATTGCACAAGACAAGCTCTCCGAGAAGAAGAATTGGACTTGCAAACATGTGCAGACCTCTGCCAGTCATTAGCAGAGCACTTGCACACTTTGAGGAACGATCTCAAAAGATTTGAAGACATATCAAAAAGCAATCTTCCTGATATTGACTACAAAGAAGCCCAGTCCTACAAGCGAATCAGGAAAAAAATGCAAATGATGGCAGCGCACCAGAAACAGCATTGAATCTCAGAGATAAATTATGTGTATACTGACTACACCATATTTGACACACCTGAAGCTAAAGTATGGATAATATGGTGAAGCATACGAAGAAGTATCAAGTAGATTCTTTTCTAAACAATATAGACTTATCTGATGAACAATATGCACAAGGTCCTCAAAAGCTAGCTGACTCATACGCTCTTGTCTTGAACAGGAATCTCTGTAGAGCAGTATAGCAGTTCTGCTGTTACATGTGCCCAAAATCTAATGAAATAGAGAAAAATGCAGTCACATTGAGCTATATGACACAATTGTGAAAGACAGAATAAAATGTGTATGTCCATATGCAGAGACCACACTACATACTTTCCTAGCATTGATGCTTACTAAATATTCCACACAGCCCTCTTTTTTCTGAGCTGAAAAGAAGAAGTAGAAGTAGAAGTAGAAGTAGAAGTAGAAGTAGAAGTAGAAGTAGAAGTAATAATCCTCGGAGAACAACAATGTGTCAGGACAGACTTGATTCACTTTCCCTCCTGTTCATGGAAGCGGAAATGCTTCATCAAGTCGGTTTGATGAACTTATCCAGAATTTTGCGATCAGAAAATTTCAAAAGAAGCTTTTGTATTTTCAGCATACATGTAAGCTTGGTGTCAGTTCAAAAAATATATTTTTTTTATTTTATGGTTTAGTGTCATCTTTATTTTGCATTATGTATGGCTGGTACCATCCTATTTCCAGAGCTGAGGGCCTCTAAATGTCTTAATCTGGCCCTGGATGGCACTTCTCCACCCCACTCCCAGTCACATGCAAAGCGAATATGGGGTTGTTCTGCCAATCTCCAGAGGGATCTGCTCTGTCTCCAGGGGTCCTCTTGGAACATGCTGAGGCAAAATACTCTTCAGAACAGCTCTGCAGCATCTCTGGCATCCCAAGGTGCATAGAAGAAGGTCGCCTTACATTTTTAATGGCCCTGCTCCTGTTTCTTAAACAGTGACTTGATGGACATCTACTAGGCAAAGCTTTAATCCAGTGCTGATTTGCCGTGCCAGGAGCAGTTTCACCTTGTAAATGTCTGCATGTCAACTTGCTGCTAACTGCACGACTTTAAAAAAAGGAAAAATATTCCTCTCCTTTTCACAGTCAACCTCACCCCACCTGAAGGAAGCTTCAGCCTAAAGTATCCTACTTGCCAAGGTACAGTGGTACCTTGGTTTTCAAACTTAATCCATTCCAGAAGTCTGTTCCAAAACCAAAGCATTCTAAAACGAAGGTGTGTTTTCCCATAGAAAGTAATGCAAAATGGATTAATCCGTTCCATACTTTTTTTAAAAAAACCCTAAAACAGCAATTTAACATGAATTTTACTATCTAACGAGACCATTGATCCATAAAATGAAAGCATTAATCAATGTACTGTACTATAAAATAAATAAGACAATATCGTAGATGATAAAAAATAAATTATTATTTTTTTCTTACCTGCACTGATGGTAGTCATTGTTTGGATGAGAGGCTTTTATCCATTTCCACAGTCACACAATCAATCAATCAGTAGCTGAACTGGGTTCCACACAGTCACAAAAACAAATTAAGCCTCAAAAACACAAATGCAAAATAAATAGCAAAAACAAAAGCGCCAAACTTAATCTGTTCCAGTAGTCTGTTTGACTTCTGAAATGTTCAAAAACCAAGGCACAACCTCTGATTGGTGCAGGCACCCCAGAAACAATAGCTCACAACAGCATCGGATGTTCAGCTTCCGAAAAACAT
This sequence comes from Podarcis raffonei, assembly GCF_027172205.1. Lineage (NCBI taxonomy): Eukaryota > Metazoa > Chordata > Lepidosauria > Squamata > Lacertidae > Podarcis > Podarcis raffonei. The sequence goes on from NC_070603.1 coordinate 73,585,890, forward strand.
TTGAAAACCGGAAGACTAACTTCCGGGTTTTCAGCGTTTGGGAACCAAGGCATTTGAGTACCAAGGCGCTTGAGAACCAAGGTACCACTGTATTATGAATACACAAAGACAGTTTGTGGCTCTGATTTCCCTAGTTTTATTTTATTCTTTAAAACGTACAGCTCAAAATAAAGTGTTTGTTATGGTGGTTCAGGAGTTATTGAAAGTTACCCGTCCCCACAAAAAAAAACAACAACCCATGATCAACATTTTAAAAATAGAATTCAGGCCCCAGTCTCTGCAAGGTTTTATAAGTGAAAGCCAGCATCTTGAATTGTACATGGATGGCCAATGCAGCTGTTTTCAAATAAGCTATATTTACAAGATCCACCATCTGTGCAGGTGCTAGACTTGTTCGCACAGCTTTTATGCAGCAAGCATAAAATCTTCATTCTGTTGCTGGACTCTGTGCAAACTAGTATGCAGAAGGAGTGACATGGAGAAGGATTATATCCCAGCACTGCTTAGAACTGTCATTCCACTGGGCCCCAGCTGGAAGCCTTCATTGGGGATTAAGCACACACCATTGGCTGCAAAACCTCCTCCACAAACCCTGCGTGAACAGGATGCTGGTGCCAAGCACCTTGGGGCCAAGCCAGATCAACACCTGCAGCTGCAGCAAATCCCATACTAGCATGCCAAGTAAGTCTCCTCATCTCAGGGGCATCGCAAGCCTGTGTAAATGAGTATATATATTTTCTTTTCCAGGGCAAGGTGTCAACTCTAAGAGGCTGAAGGTGTGACCAAGGCTTAATCCAGAAGACAGGGAGCAGGTTGTACACCAGTGGACTATTCAAAAGGTGAGGAAAGGCTTGTCCTTGGAATGAAGGTGGAATTGGATTCACAACTTCATTGTATTGCTTGTCTGATTTGCAGCTTAACTACTAGTCAAAGCAGACAACTTATCATGAAGGTGAGAGCTAGGCCATCTCTCCTTGTTTCTCAAATCCACCCTGGCTTCAAGCACTGGATCACAGCACCTAAAGGGGTGGGAGGGTGTCCCACCAGCATCAGCAGCAGATGCAGATTTAGGGGAGCATGACTGGTTCACCTGCACTGGGCACCAAGCCAAGAGGATATTACAGGGGATGCCACAAAAATGATGAACAACAGAAGCTGAGTGACAGAATTTTCGTGTTGCTCAGGGCACTACTGAAGCCCGAAGTCCACCACTGTCATCAGTCCCATGCCAATAAGCTTTGAGGACTAGCTCCCTGCCCTCAAATCCCCCCCAAGCCAGTAAAGGTAAAGGGACCCCTGACCATTAGGTCCAGTCGCAGACAACTCTGGGGTTGTGACGCTCATCTTGCTTTACTGGCCGAGGGAGCCGGCGTACAGCTTCCGGTTCACGTGGCCAGCATGAATAAGTCGTTTCTGGTGAACCAGAGCAGCACACGGAAACACCGTTTACCTTCCCGCCCAGGTGGTATCTATTTATCTACGGGCACTTTGACGTGCTTTCAAACTGCTAGGTTGGCAGGAGCAGGGACCGAGCAACGGGAGCTCACCCCATCGCGGGGATTTGAACCACCCACCTTCTGATTGGCAAGCCCTAGGCTCTGTGGTTTAGACCACAGCGCCACCTGCATCTCAGTCATCAGTCCCATGCCAATAAGCTTTGAGGACTAGCTCCCTGCCCCCAAATCCCCCCAAGTCAGTAAACAGTGTGTAAATATCCTTTCACCACTCTGATGCTTCTGTATTTTCCCCCGACCTGCACTGAACCTGCCACTTGTAATTTATTTAATGGCAAGGCCAAATAGAACCCATTAGCGAACTCATGCTACGTGACAGAACAGAGGACATGAAATAGGTCAGGTGGGCAGGTGGGCTGTCACTGCACTGAGAGCTGAGCAGTGCTGGATTTACGTACAAGCTAAACAAGCTATAGCTTAGGGCGCCACTCTCTTGGAGGCCCCCCAAAAATATACTTCTTCTTAATTGTATTTCACTATTAATATACTTCTTCTTAATTGCATTTCAGTTCAACAATTACTTTGATAAAATACATATTTTGTTATGTGCAAATGGCTTTAGATACCTATTAGGGCCATAAACTACCATGTAGCATATATTCAACACAGCGACAAATTGTTGTTGACAAAGGACAGCTGGACATAGAAAGGGCCCCATTACCTTCAGTAGCTTAGGGCCTCATCAAACCTAAATCTGGCCCTGTAGCTGAGTCTTAGGAGTGGGATTATCTACCTTCAATAAGCACCGCTGTCCCTGATTGGCTGGTATGCACAAATGTCTCCTCCTATCTCATCCTTCAAATGGGTGCATGTGAAATTGGCCCACACATGGCCATCAAGGTAGTACTGAGGAGTAGACCAGCAAGGAAGGTGGGGTCAGACTGCATCTTCAGGCCAAACCTTTACTGTGCAAACAATTTGCCCAGGAGGATGAAGAACCAGGGAAGATGCTGGAAATGAAATCCCCTAGGCTACTGCTATCAAAAGGCTGATGAACATGCTGCATTTGCTTCTAACCATTGGCAGTGCCCAAGCATGATGGGTAACAGTCTGAAGGTACTGAGTATTTGGACAGTTTCTGAGGGCTAGGGACTAGATCTGACAGTAGTCCTAGGAGTTACCATAGGAGGTGTTTGGCTCTGCATCATACATTGCATCCCCTTACAAAAAGGTATGTACCCTTCCTTTGAATTGCAGTGTGATTCCGCACCGCAGCCCCTGCACTTCACACACAGTCAGGTGAACACAGGTGTGGGAGCGGTTTTGTGAATCAGCTTTCTTCTGCTCCTGCTGCCTTCCCCCCTCCTGTGATAGGGGGAACATTCAGGATGCACGTCCAATATTATAGAGAGCACATGTTCTATGTATCTTGTCAATGGATGCTGTGGTCAAGATATGAGAAATACCTGTGAATACTAACCATCCCCCAGCAGCCAATTATCTGTGCTCAGGATATTCTGTGAATATTTCAGCTAGGGTCATCATATAAAAAAAGAAGACTATTACCCATTTGTATGTGCTCGTTCACTAAATATATACCAAATGACCACCATCACCCAGATGTGGATTGTACATAATTAAAATAATAATAAAAGCTATGCCATTTTAAAACTCAACCAGACAGGAACCCTAGGAATAAATTAACCCCATTGCAAAATGCAGCCGCTTTCACCAGGGGAATGTAAAGATGACGTGGTTGTGTTTATATTTGTCACTATTGAGTGGAAAGTGCAGAGACAGAAAACCCCTCTAATATATGTGATGGAAGGGCACCACCCCATGGACAATTGGAGTATTTCATTCACTGCTATAATGTTTGTTGGCTATTCCATCCACCCCTCATCCCAAATTAAAAAAAAATCAGAAATCAGTATTTTTGTTTGCCTTTTACTTTTGTTTTCTTCTTCCATGAGTCACTCTTGCATTTAAGATTTTTGTAAGTCAATTTTACACTACGTTTCATGATAAAAGTCTACCAGGCTTGTGTGTTGAGCACACTGCTTTGTGGAAGTGAGTTGTGGGCAACTTAACAACCATCAGGAGTGACGCCGCAATGTGCTGCATGGGGAAGAATTTGGGTATTAAACAGCAGGATAGAGTCTCACTCATGGATGTGTTCTTCCACACAAGATGTGGCACACGCACACCATTTGAACGGCAATGCCTATTAACTGGGGAGGGGGTACCCTTTCAAAATATTTTATTGCGAGGGCCGAAGGGGCCTTGGACTCTAGGAGTTGGCTCCTATTTGTGTCAGCAACATCTGTGCTGACTTAGTCATGTCCACAGAATCCAGCATCATGTTATTTTAGTTCCTTGGAATTTCATTATTTATTCTAATTTGGTGGATTTCATCTGTAAAGTTGGTTGACTGACAATTAGGGTTGAAAAATGCTTAAAATAAACAACAATACCCCAATTTTCCCTTTCCTCATACCTCAACAGAACAAATTCCCATTTGAAAATCACATCATTTGGAGGTGAACTATTCCATCTTACCCTAAAGATAGGGATCAGATCTTCCATCCCCAAACCTTCATTTTTCTTTAATAAATGTACTGGGGAAAATGGTATATTGCATGCAAAATAATGAATATACAGTGTCAGTAATAAATATATCAGTTTGGCAAATATTCAACTCTTATTTCCTCAATATAATTCAATTCAGTACATTTAGTTCATCTTCATTATCCACATTACCACTATTTTTACTCCAATACAGAAAAAACTTGTTAAGCAAATGCCAATTTCTAATCTTCTTTATTTTTCTCTATACCAAACATAATGAGTTAACTTGAAACAACTAATCATGCGCCGCCACTTATTTCCACACACATGAATAGATGGCACCTCTTTCTTCCCCAGTAATGAGCAATTAAACATATTGCTGCTGTTACTAAGTGAAACTGTTTCCTGTTTCATACCTAACTGATTAAAACATCCAAAAATTATATTTTGAGGGTGTAATGGAGCAAAGATCCTTGCTGTCTTGGAATGTTTTGCAATAATTCTCATCTAGAAAACCTGATTCCCACTTTCTTGATTATGTCACCCACAAGAAGAGCCAGCACCAAGGCAGCTCTACTTTCATCTCCTTCGTCTTACAAACCAGCATGTTAACAATGTATAGTAATTCCCCAACAAATTGATACACAAGGATGATTTCATATATGCCTACCATAATTGCTGCCACAAGCTATCTGGAATCTCTTCAGCTATCAGGAATTTATTCCTTATTTCCATTTTCTACAATAGAATTAACTTTTCCTGCAAACCTCATTCAATACTTAATTGGAAAATTCATCTGGGCTCTCAGTCAGATGCCACAAAACAGTTTAAACCCACAGAGGAAGGATGGGAGACCTTTAACCCTCCATCTGTTGCTGGACTCTGGCTCCCATCATACATGATCATTGGCAGTGCTGGCTAGGGCTGATGGGAACTGGAGTCCCAACACCAGAGTTTCCCCACTCCTGCACCTTAGAACGTAACCATTTAATTTTTGGTGTGCCCATTCTCATAGTTGCAAAAGCCATTTCCGACTCGGGAGGAGAGGGGGTTGCAGGCAGAAGTCCCTCCCACATCTCGCGCGGGGGCTGGCCCTTGCCCCCGTGTGGTTAGGGAATCCCCGGGCGCGTCAGCAACCCGGCCCACCAATCGGCGGGCCGCGGAGGCGTGGCCTAGCCTATTTAAGGCCTGGCGCGACCGGGGACCGCCCTCTTTGCCCCCTTTACAGCTCAGCGAGCGGTTTTCCCATCCCACCCTCCCTTTAGGTTTAGCTAGCTTTGACCTTGCTATGGACTTCGGTTGGTCGCCGCAAGGGGCCTGGTAGGAATTTTTCCAAGTTGGCTCACTTCAGGCCTTTTGGTTTTTTCGCCTACCTCGTAGCAAACGTCACAACTTATTTTGGTATTGGCGGTTAGGCATTGGCAGGGGTCAATTGTTATGCAAATGAAGGGGGGAAGGAAGCGCCATCACCTTCCCCAAAAGTATGGGTAGTCCGGTAGAGGACTCCGAGGGGCGTGGCCTTGTCCGAAACCTAGGGAGGTAAGGGCCCCCGGCACGCCCCAGAGCGGTGACACCCGTGGGATCCTAGTTGGCGTACTTCAACAGGACTCCCACGGTTTGTGGACAACCCTTCCCGGTCCCCATGCCGGGTAGTCGATAGGAGCCAATGCCTAAGGCCAATACCTTCCAATTCTGTAATCAATAAAGTTGTGGCCTTTTTATGCCCATTAACCTAAAATTCTGTGTCTGACATCTTTATTTCACATAGGGGAGGGGTCTTGCCACGCAATGCAGATAGCAAAGAAATATCTTGTCAACTTTTTGCTCTGATCAGTTTGTCCCAAAACATTCTGAACAGATAAGCAAAAACATTACAGTGGTACCTCGGGTTACATACGCTTCAGGTTACATACGCTTCAGGTTACAGACTCCGCTAACCCAGAAATAGTACCTCAGGTTAAGAACTTTGCTTCAGGATGAGAACAGAAATCATGCTCCGGCGGCACGGCAGCAGCAGGAGGCCCCATTAGCTAAAGTGGTGCTTCAGGTTAAGAATGAACCTCCAGAACGAATTAAGTACTTAACCTGAGGTATCACTGTATAGCATATGAGAGGCAGGGATTTGGGGGGACGTAAAGGGCAGCATGCCCAACCAGGTGCTTCCCAAGAGGGAAATGGTGCCTTTGCCAGCTCATTTAAGACAAGGGAGTTGTGGGGTATGTCCCATCACATCCCAGAAGAAGAAAGAATAGGATGCAAAGGAGGTCAGGATTGCTGCCCCTTTAAAAGTTATGTAGAAAGGGGAAATTCAGCACTCCTGACATATCTAACCTTTTTCTATCTACACAGCTGTCAACAGAGACAGGAACCCTATTCTGTATTATACCTATTCAGCCATTTGAGAACAGCCCGATGGAACAATCTCCCTTCTCCTCTCTTTGCATACTGCTCTGGGGATTCTCCTGACCCCCTGAGCCAATTGGTGAGGGAGCAATTAGGGAAGAGGGGCAGACTCCCCATTGTGCCAGTTGGCTTCCACCAGCAGGACTGGTTAGTTGAATCTGGCAAACGTGCAATCTAGAAAATGTCTAAAGCTCAAAAGAAATCTGTGTTCCATGAAACAGAGCTGTTGCAAGTCATAATCAGTCCCCCAAAGCTGTCTGCAGAAAGTGAGAGGGTGTTTAATTTGGTCATGTGGATGTAACAGAAGGTCTATTTAATAAAGAAGGGGGCTCCCATACCCTTAGAGCCCCTCAATGATACATTCTTTGCAAAGAGTTTTGTGAGCTTTGCCGTGGGACCTCAGCAAGGCAAGGATTCATATTATAGTGTGTGTGTTCCCTGTTCTTGATCTGGGATCTCCCAGAATAATCTTAGTGTACTGTATTTTGAAAAGATGTTTGTGATATGATGAGTGCTGATACAGGGATTCTGATTCACATCACAAGATTAATTTCATTTGAGTGACCAAATAAGTCTCGATATGAGTGGAAAGAGAGAGAGAATATTAACCCCATGAGAACCTGGGGTAACTGGGTACATGAGTAGCGCTGCCTCTGGCTCCATGTTCACCCTGTCTACCAGCATCTCCAGATACATATATTCATCTAGCCTAGCTAATCTAGCCTCTGCACCTGGCTTTCTGTGTTCTGGAGAGGTCCTCTTTGCATTCCTTATCTGTACAGGTTCAGAGAGTAATAACTTGAAAACATTCTCTTCTGCAAAATGTGGTGTGCAGCCATAAATCACTTGGTGTGAGTGAAATCAGGAAGCCGTCATTGTTTCCAGTACAGTCTGCAAAGACTGGAAATCCTACTACCACAGGCCACAGGGTTGTTGGTTTTTGCTGAGGATGTGGAATGAAATAAAGACCACACTGAGTTTGGAAGGACCCATCTAAGTGTCTTAACTGTTGTATTTCACAAAGATAGATGACTTCCCGCCTGTGTGACTTTGAGCGGCTTTCCCACCCTCCTCAGCTCCTGCTGGGTGAGACTATTTTTTCAACACTGTAGGTTTTTATATGCTGTTAACGCTTAAACCAGACTCACTCCCCAGCTGTTGCCGAGAACCCCAGATCTATAAGGTAGATCTTTCTGCTTTGGGGTGAAGAATTCATATGTTTCACACACACTTACTGACTCTTTCTTTTTGTCTGCATCTGGATCCAGCGGATCCTAAGCAGGGCATCTATTTCCTCTCTCAGGGGGAAGCAAGTCTACTTACGGCCTCACTCTTTAACAGAGTAAAACATCATCAATAGACTTAGGGGTGAAATATTAGCAGTGATGTGTAGCTATTTGGTACATGCTGGGATAACGTGGGTGGTGCTGTGGGTTAAACCACTGAGCCTTGGGCTTGCTGATCAGAATGTCAGCAGTTCGAATCCCCGCGACAGGGTGAGCTCCCGTTGCTCGGCCCCTGCTCCTGCCAACCTAGCAGTTCGAAAGCACGTCAAAGAGCAAGTAGATAAATAGGTACCACTCCGGAGGGAAGGTAAACGGCATTTCCATGCGCTGCTCTGGTTCGCCAGAATTGGCTTAGTCATGCTGGTCACATGACCCAGAAGCTGTATGCCGGCTCCCTCGGCCAATAAAGCGAGATGAGCGCCGCAACCCCAGAGTCGGTCACAACTGGACCTAATGGTCAGGGATCCCTTTACAAGAAAGAGAGCACTCGCTTCTCCCCAAAGAGCATGTGAAGCTGTCTTATACTGAGTAAGACTACCTTTACCTAGGATAACAGATGTTGTCCTTGCACTTTGTAAGCAGGTCCATCCAAAAAACTAAAAGGCAGGACTTTTCTCTTAGGGAATGACCTTTCATGGCTCAGTGGAAGAGCACAAGCTTTGTATTAGAAGTTCCCAGGTTCAATTCCTGGCTTCTACAGTGGAAAGCCTCCTGTAGCAAATGACCTCTGATTGAGTCCCTGGAGAGATAGGAAAACAGGACTGCAGGTTTAACTAGTCTTACTCAGTATAAGACAGCTTCACGTGCTCTTTGGGGAGAGGCAAGTGCTCTATTTCTTGTGCTTCTACTTGCTCACATCAGTGGCCGACTAGAAACTCAGGCATCTATGTTGCAGGCCTGACCTTAGTTTAAATCCCTAGCTGTGCCTACTTAATTCTAATCTGGGTAAGTTTCCAGGCCTGTGTGTCACTGTGAAGGCTGACGTATGACAAAAGCCCCAAAGAGTTTTGCATGCAGACCTAGAACCACTCTGCCTCATCTCAAACCCAGTGTACATTTCATTTCTTCATATGAGAAAGAAGTTTTAGAGAAACAAGGTCACAATGCTTGGAATCACCCTCTTTTCGCTGCTGCTGTGTAAAAACGTTATGTCCTCTCTGTTCAGATCCCTCTTGCTCGCTCTTTAGGAAATTGGTTTTATTTGTAGTAAATGGGGAAGCTGAGAGAACCAGTGCTTTCTGGTTGGGTTGGTGGGGTTTCCCTCCCTGTCTGAGTCTAGCTGAGTTAAAAAGTGAACGTTTTCAAGTTTCACTTGCTGCCACAGCTCAAGACTGCCATCACTAGAACATAGGCAGCAGCACTCAACCTGCTTTCCATATCACTAACCAGGAGTGAACTGCAGACAGGCATTGTGAAGAGTGAGGCTCCTGAAATGAACATACGTAGCTCTCAAAACTAGCGATCCACCTCCCCACCCCTCCCCACCCCGAGCAGGAAAAGGGTGACTCACTGAACCACTCTTTCTCTACTCCCCGCTCCCTTCCTTAGGTGTCTGAGTGTACTGGGGCCAGAGCAAGTTGTGCTATCTAAGTTCTTGACAGGTAAGCTTCCTCTTTCTTCATCACCTTTCTGGGTCTGTATCTAAAATGCACATGTGGATTGCCTGTTAAAAGAAACTGGGAAGTCACCTTTGCCCTGATGCTGCTCAGATGATTCTCTTAATGAATCTTTGGTACAGAGGGAGGGACAAGAAATAGTGTTAAAATGCTGCAGGTGATCCTGCCTAGTATACCCTCCTCTTTCAGATGCTTTTCTCTATCTTCCTTGGGGAGGAAGCTTATTTTTGTTGAATATTTGGCCACTAGCCTGAGTTGCACAGAGCTGAAAAGTTCTTCTGCATAAACCCCACTGAATTGGCTACCTCCAGTTGGTTCCTCCATCATTTATGGTAAGTTGCTATGTGGAGCCTTCTGTGGGAGCCGTGCAGGAGAACATCCTGAGCCCTTTGGAGCTAACACAACCCACAGATAGGAGCTGTTGAGGGCCTCCATAAAGACTTTGGGACTCGCTGAGGATGGAAGGAAAAGGTGGGAGAACATGATGATACTTTGTCCTAAGATTCTTCCGGTGGGGTATTAAAAGCCTCGAGGGGAGTGCTCTGTCAGATGTGCCTGCATTCCTCCTTCTGCAGCGTACAGCTGAGAACAAGCAGGGTAGAAGTGGGATTGTTCACTCCTGTTCCTTTAAAAGGCTGCAGCGTGGGAAAAACCATTGGCTGATCATCTCCAGAGACTGCTGAAGTGCCGCTATGAGCAACACTGGGAAGCAGGCAGGACCAGGGTCCACTGTTCCGACCGAGCTGCCCAAACGAAAGAGGGGACGGCCGAGGAAGCAGCCGCAAGTAAGTGTTCAGCCCCGGCGCTTTGCCTTCTCACCATGCTAAGATTTATAAGAAGGAAGCTGATGACAGTTTTTTAGACATAAAGAAAGTGGTATTATTAGAATGACTAAACTTAGGTGTGACCCACCTCAAAACAGTTCAGCATGTCCAGAAAGCTCTAATGTTTGGGTTCAAGGGCTCTTTTTTCTACTAGGCAAGACATTCTACTAGGCAAGAAATTAACCTGTCTACTGTTAAGTGAGTGACTGGCTGATTGTTCACCTTCGCTAAACTGGGAAAGGCATATCTAGCAGAATATCTTACAGCTTCAAAGAGGAGCGTGATTCATTTCTTCAGTATCAGCTGCTAATACTGAGTATGGTTGAGACAGCTGGGGCCACCTTCACAGGCATGTGAAGGGGCACATCTTATGTAGCCAGGGAGGTCTCCTTACCTTGAGAGATTGGCTGAAGATTAGAAAGGGAAGTCCAAAAGGTCTGGAGATGTCTCCAACCCCCATTCCTTCTTGAAACCAGGAATTGGACTTTGTGCTGACTGGGGTTGGTGCAAGTTGTAGTAGAAAGCATCTAGAGGGCACCAGGTTGGGGAAGTCTGGGTGGCATCTTAACCTGACTTGCAGTCAGATTGAAATGCACTTAAATGCATCTCAGTTGGCAGGGCAATTGCTTTGTGAGCAAACTTGTACAGTTTAACATATGGATGGCAGCTGTAGTGCCACCAACTTTTGGTGCTGTTTGTCGCTGGTCAGAGCAACTCCCAGTCAGGAACTCCAGGTCTGCAAGACCCTGTCAGTGCCACCAGCAAGAGTGGGACTATATCCCAGCTCCCTGGTATCCCTGGGTTTCTTGCTGATACACTTTGAGGAGGGAGGAGACTGTGAGGGTTAACACTGTGAGACAAAATTAGGGATTGACTTCTGAATAATACTGGACTGCCAAAATGACCCTAAACATTTTGATGTGCAACATGGAATGACTCAGTTCTAGGTGGAGGGTGACATATCTGCTGACGTGTATGACCTGGAAAATCTCTTTTCTCACCATACACCTGTTTTTAAAGGGAACTGAAATTGACCAGTGATGCTCAATAACATTTGCACTGCTCTTGCCCCATCTTGGAAAGAAAATGAAGTTGTTCTCACAACATTCTCCTCAGAATTCTCTTTTGCAAATATTGATGTCAAATACTCTCTTGAAGTTTCCTGGTCACTCAAATGTTCTCTCGATATTTGTGAGCTGATAGACTGCAGCATTTGGATAGTAGTCTTTAAATATCTGACAGCATTGCTGCAATGCTACGCTTAGTATATAGTAGTGGTTTTCATTCCCCCCCCCCCCCAGGGAACACTTTCTATACCTGCCAAGGAACTGCTCCATGTTGCAAAGGATTCTGGGGCATTCTCTAGAGTTCATACTCTAAATGGAGCAGAATTCACCTAACTCTCATGCACTTTTAGAACATCCTAGAATATACAGCAGGGGTCAGCAACCTAAGGCCCATGGGCCAGAAGCGGCCCGTGGAGGTCGTTTGACCAGCCCACGAGCCGCCCCTGAACTGAGCCGCCTGCTTGTGCGCTGCACTAAGCCACCACAGCGTGGTACAGGGACTCGCTTCCAGGGCATCAAAAATTGCGTACGTAGATGCCAAAAATCACAGGAGTGCACGTGATCCAGCCCTTGGAGGGATCTCCGCAGGACCAATCTGGCCCAGGCAAGATAAACCTTGCTGACCCTGATATACACAGTGTCCCCCTATTGCTGTACAGCACAATAGAATATCAAAATAGGGCTGGATTTAGGTTTGATGAGGCCCTAAGCTATGTCCAGCTGTCCTTTGTCAACTACAAATTGTCACTGTTTTTTTTGTGTTGAATATATGCTATATGGCAATTTATGGACCTAATAGGTATTTAAAGCCATTTGCTGTATGTAGGTTTTATTTTATTTGTTTTTTATCTTATATTTTGGAAATGTACATCCAGGTGTGTGTTTTTTTACTTTAATTTTTTTGGGGGCCCCCAAGAGAGTGGGGCCCTAAGCTATAGTTTGTTTAGCTTATACGTAAATCCGGCACTGGTGATAGATGAGGTGTTGTTTTTCTCATTGGAAGATCTTTATCTAGAACATTTATACCATGCTTTATATCCATGAAACTTAAGGCAGTATACAGCAGTTTCCCTTGAAATCTCCCATCCAGGCACTAACCAGATCCAAAGATGCTTAGCATCAGTATCATGGCTACATCATTTGCCCTCAGTCCACACCGGCAAATTCTTAATAGGCTTCCAAAGCACCTCACAACTGCAAGAACTTGGCTTGCAATTGACTGCTTAGGTTGACAGTATTTAATGGTTGGCGAAGAATGAGTACTTGTGTTTTATAGTCACTGTGCATGTCACTTTTTATCTCATAGAATTGTATGGATTACATGAAATGGTAATGAATAGCTGACAGTTGGTTGCTTATGAGATTTTGGATTGCCAAAACTGAAACACTCCAGAGTTCTTAATCATTTGGGTTTTGCATGATGAGTTACAAATGTCACATATTTAAAGGCATATGCAAAATATTTTACTTTGAAATATCTTTATTCAAAATTATACATGATTTAAGTGGAACAATTGCCAAATTTCTAATCTTTGTAAATATTCGTTTCACCTTTACTCCATGTTCATTTACAGCTATTCTTTTCTCCCTCTCCTTTAATGATGTTTGTACTAGCTTTATTTATCCACTACTTCCTTTTTTAAAAAAAATAATAATGTTAAGATCTCTCTTCTCATTGGAGGGCGTTCATCATTTTCCCACAGAATGAAAACACTTGCATAATTGCATACCTATTTTATTTTATTTAAGCTTATATGATAAAAACTCTTAACATTTTGTCTTGGATTAAGGCATGGCCCGATTTGAATTCTGACAAACGAAATGCAAGGGCTGCATCCAAGTCATACTTGAGCATAGAAGCCTACTCCTAGGGGCCAATGTCCCTTCAGGGGGCCCAATAAAATATTTGATCAATTGTGTGGGGCAGGGCTTACCTACCCCCCCCCCAATATTTTACTCAAGTTGGCACCCTTGTACTTGGGGTAGGCCTATTGCAATCAATTAACTCAGCTAACTTAAATGATTTCTACTCTGAGTGTGACTTAGGCTGCAACCATAACCCTACTTAACTGGGGAGTAAGCCCCACTGAAGTCAATGAGACTTACTGTAGGTTAGGACTGTCCTTCCTTTTGCAGCTATCCATCTAAGAAACTGCAGTGGATATGAGCTGCTCCTTACTGTTTGTCCTGATAAAGAGCTCGTTGCTCAAAAGCGCCTGGGTTAATAAAATTCCTGTTCGATTTTTGGTTGCTTTTGTTTTGTGCTGCTGCTGCTGCTGCTGCCCTTTTAATGTGTGTGAAATACACGATCTTTGCTCTGCACTGTACAAGTAAATGCCCTTTCCCTATCCGAACAGGAGCCTGTTGGGCCATTGCCACCAAAGAAACCTCGTGGAAGGCCAAAAGGAAGCAAAAAGCTGAGTGCTGGGAGTGGACAGATGGTAAGAACCAGTGACAGAAAGAGCTTTCATGCTGATTGGCACTCAACCCATATCCCCCGAGAAGGGAGAGAAGGAAGGTGTCCTTCTTTATTATTATTATTATTATTATTTTCAAAATTTTATTGACATTATTAGCACCTCATTATTAGCTGGGCATTGCATCATACCATATAAAAAGCTGATAAGCAATAAATTGTAAGAAAAGGAAATGGTAACACACCATTATAAATCAAGAAATAGATAATTCCCGAGCGGACGTAGATGGCGACTATCGAGCATAAGAAATAAAATTCCACCAGATGGCACAGAAATGTTCTGGATCCTCCAACCTCCTGGAAACTCACAATTTGTGTGTGATTCCCCCCCCCCCAATAGCCAAATTCTATAGGTTCTTATACCACACAGCCAAGTGCAGATTTTTCAAGGTTTTCCATTGCTAAGCTATTGAAATCCCAGCTGCAGCTAACATCCAAGTCAGGAGCTCTTTAGAGCAACAAGCTCTCATGTTGTCCATCTACATATTCAATAATAACAGTTACTAGGAAGCCTGAACAGGTGATTTAATTATTTTAGTTATTTTTTGGTATGCTTGGGACCAGAATAATGAAACCCAAGGGCATTCCTGCCAAAGATTGAAGAATAACCTCACCAGCAATGCTGCATTAATTGTGATATAATATGTGCCCATCTTTAAGTATTTGGCATCCTCTCATTCCTATAGCTTTAGAAATGATTAAATTCACATGCAAATTCCATGCAGCCTAGAAGCCTCCTTTAATTATCTACCACCTCTGCATAAATATATTTCACCAGCTGCAAACTCAACATCGTCTCCCTTGGGCAGCTGCTGTTGTCCAGTTGTTTTTCATAATTCTCCACTACTGTAATATAAATCACTGCCAGGTTCTTATGAGCTGCCCCCTAGTGGATTAAATTGCATTAAAGAGCTCAGTTGCCATTGTGTAACAAATCCACTTTTTAAAAGAGGTGTGGGTTTGCAGTTAGGAAAGTGACAGGGAAATGCACAGAAAAGTGTGGGATGAATGAATGATGAAGGGGAAGCCACATAATCACTGTGCAAGCAAACCAAGATGAATTCAGAATGAATGCTCAGTAAAGACCCAACATAGGCTAGCCTCTGCTAGGGACGACATGTCTCGTTTTGGTGCTTGAGGCAAAATGCACTGCACCACCTGCATCGACCTAAGCATCTTCAGCACCTTCCTCTCTGTTGCCAATAGCTTACTTAGAGAAGGACCCATAGCTCATGGGTAGAGCATCTGCTTTGCACATAGAGGGTTATAGATTCAATTTCCAGGGAAGGCTGGCAAAGACCCTGAAACAGGTGTGTACCTAGGAGCTAGCCAGGTTGGCCCCACCAAGGGCGCAAGCACAGAGGGACACAAAAACCATACCTCTCCACTCTGGCTTGGAGTGACTAGGAGCTGGAACGCCTGCCTGTGCGCTCCCTGAGCTGCTCCTCTGCTGCTTAGGGCAGCCAACATTGCTTGCCAAGGCCACAAAGGGCAGGGGGCAGTGATACAGCTCCTTGCCAAGGATGTAAGGGAGCCTAGGGAGCCTCTGATTGGAAAATCTCAAGAGCTGCTGCCAGTCAGCATAGACAATAATACTGAACTAGATAGACCAGTGGCAGGCCTCTATATATGGCAGCTTCCTCAATTTCTTTGTTCTGTCAGTGGTTTCCCAGTCATCTTCTTAATGCTCATGCTATCATGTATCACTGTTTATCTTTCACTGTGGCCCCTTTCCAAAGAAATCTCTCTCACACACACACACACACACAGAGAGAGAGAGAGAGAGAGAGAGAGAGAGAGAGAGAGAGAGAGAGTCGTTTAGGCACTGCACTTTGAGGAAAAAATATAGAGTTTCTCATTCCATTGCTTCTGTGACCACCTGTTGACTAATCAGAAGGTTCTTTTTGTTTCTCCATTATTGCAGGTACACACCTCGGTTGAAAAAAGGCCCAGGGGTCGACCACGGAAATGGGTAAGTTAAATGGAATCAAAAGTGCCTTTAAAAAAAAAAAAAGAGGCACCTGATGTTCCTAAAGACTGATCACATAAGCCTGGGATCAAGTTACATCTGGGGAGTGACCAAATTCTGGGGAGAGGACAAGCTTGCACATCCATTCACACAGCATATTTGGGACATTTGAAATTGCTCCTCATCAATAATGCCATGAAATGTGCGAGATCAGCTTGCATGCAAGAGATTGAGAACAAACTTTAGTATCAACCAGCGAAAAGAATGAGCCTGAAATCTTGAGGCAAGCCACTGTGCTACTGATGGATGGACCAACAGCCAGTCTATTCCAATAGCCTAATGGAAAATGTTGTCCTCCAGATGTTCATAGAATCATAGAATTGTAGAGTTGGAAGGGACCCCAGGGGTCATCTAGTCCAATCCCCTGCAAAGCAAGAATCTCAACTAAAGCATCCATGACAGATGGCCATCCAACCTCTGCTTAAAAACCTCCAAGGAAGGAGAGTCCAGTACATCTGGAAAGGCACAGGTTCTCCAGTGTTGATCTACATGTGGTTTAAATTCCATTTTTTACCATCACCCCTTAGCAACCAAGAGGACAGCTGCAGTCCGAAAGACACTTATTTGGGAGTAGGCTCCACTGAACATAGTAGGACTTGCTTCCAAGTAAATATGAACAGGCTTGCCCTAAGATTCTTCATCAGTTGGTGCCCTAATTGCGTTAGTCCTTTTACTTCGGGCTTTGTGACAATTGATCTATAGAGATAGAAGATGTTTCTCAACAACAGAACCTAATAATCTGTTTAAAATTGTATCACCTTTCCCCTCCCCCCCCCCCGCATTTCTAGTATTTTAATAAATTAGTTAGCTCCTATCAACTGTGCATAGAGCTCTCTTATTACCCACGTTCCAGAATGGTCAAGGCAACTTGCAGTTTTAAAAATCATAAACAATACCCCATACTAAAAATACAAACAGGAGGAGGCTGTTTGCTAAGTATTCAGAACCGTCACAGTGACTAGCAGTAAGACACCTGCTGACATAGGCTGGCCTGTGGTTAAACTGCCAGCAACACAGAGAGGGGGAAAGGCTCCGTCATGACTCACACAACATAGCTTTGCAACTGTATATCTGATACACTGCTGGAGACAATGTGGAATCTGAAGCAGAAGGAGAGGTTTGTTACCGTAATACCTAAGCCTAGGTCATGTCCACACCGTGCATTTAAAGCACAACATAGGAGGGGTTGGCAGGACAGGTAAGCAAAGAGGTGCAGAACAGGAGTGCCAACTTGGCCCCAAAGTGTGGGTGCCCGGGGCCATGGGTGCCATGCAGCATGCATGACCCTGGTACCAAAATTTGTGGCTGCCCAGCCCATTCATGGGGAATTTTGTAGATGCTCAGGGTCTCAGGGAGTTGGCACCTATGGTGTGGAAAGTGGTGTTTTGGCGAGGGGGGTAGGTGGGTTTGGTGAGCAAAGAGCTTAGTGGGGAGGAGTGAGGGTTTGGCAATGTGTAGAGATGGTTGGCAAGCAAAGCAAGCAGGGTCACAGCCCTATCAGTGTCACAGGGCCATCAGAAGAGCCCCTAGCGGATCAGACCTCGTCCAGCCTCTTGGGGCTGCTATGGGAAGCCAGAAGCAGAACCTGGGTGCAACAGCCCTCTCTCCATGTGTCATTCTCAGCAACTGTTACTAAGCGGCATAATGGGGGCAGAAAGAGCCATCATGACTAGTAACTGCCAATAGCTTTATCATTCATGTCGGATGCTTACATTTCTCTTGCAGCTTGTTGTCCAGGAGGAAGAATTTCAGAAAGCTAGCATTCAAGGGAGGAGCAACCCAAGTTCTAATACATCGTGCCCTGCCACAGAAGGTTTGTGGCATTCAAGTGGGGCTTCTGCAGATAACATGAGAATCAGCCCTCGCATAAACGGGGGTGGAGGCACCATAGTGCATTGCAGGAAGCCACTCACCAATTTTTGTTGTAGTTGTTAAGGCTTGAAGTTAAAAGGAAGAGACAGAAGAGGTGTCACCCTGCTGCCTGTTAAGTTTGTTTAATCGTGTGACATATGAAGTAAGCTGGTGACTGACAAGCACTGCCTTGATTTCTAAGAAAGTTGATGTAGATGCCACCTGATAAATGCCAGGGTGTTTAACCTCACTTGTTTGAGTCCATTTCCTCTCCGACTTCTGCTGTCGTATCATTTCCCGCCTCTAAGGCGCACGGTGATGTCAGCTAGAGCCACAGACTCCTTTGTGATGGCCTCACTTCCTGCCCAGTTCTGCGTCAGGTTTGCATGGTAGGCAGCTCCTTCGTGCCACTTCAAACCACGGCTGCAGCGGGTTGCGCTTTCCCCTTCTGCTTAGGATAGCCGCATTCATGCGGCACCTCCTGTCCTGAGCCATTTGATAAAACATAGATGCAAAAGGGTGAAGCAACAGAGTGTGCATTGGGAAAAGATGACCCGTGCCAGATGGGCCCATTTATTGAGCATTTGCCCTGATTGTTTTGCACAGGGTTTATACAGTGTCACCATCAAGTGGCAGCTGCCAGTGCTTTTCCTATTAGTACTTTTCTTACCACAGACAAATCCTGTTGGGGGTAGAGGGTTGAAAACAGGTTTGTTGTGCAAGAGCACCTCAGTGCTGTTGCTTGCTCGCAATGCACCTGCTTTCTTGGGGGGTTAGGAAGGTGCACTTTATAATGGACATATCTCCAGCATCTACCCAGATGGGTGAGAGATGTATGCCAAAAGGCTGATAGTCTGTAAGTGAGATATATAACCCAACCGATCCAGCACCCAATATAACCCAACCGATCCAGCACAGATCTGTTTTTAACCAGGTGGTCAAGGCCAACTCGAGGGGCCCTTTCAACACTCACATCCCTCCCCCCCCCCCCATTGCAGGCACTGCAGCTCCTGGCTGGCAACCAATACCTTCCTGTCATTGAACATGGATGGGTCAGAGGGCCAAGTACCAGCCAAATAGCTTCAGGACATTTGGTCCAAAGCAGTTGCCTGACAATGCTGAGTGTTGCCTTGGGCTGTAGCTGTAATCCCCTGCTCACTTCCCCACTGAAATAAACGGAGATTAGCCAGCCAAACTGTGCAGGTGTTGCAGCCTATGCAGTGAGGTCAGAAAGAGTGGGAAAGTTTCCCTGGAAGGTGACCTTTAGTCCCTTTGCCGATTTCTCTCTACTACATTGTGCTGGGATACACATTTGGTTCAAGTGTGGCAATGCCCCACAGCCCTATTGGCAATATTCCATCAGAGCTGGCTGTGCTCCTAATAACATGCACTGCTGCTCCAGAATCTTCTGTCATTCACAGGAGTCCCTCCTTAGCAGACATTTCAATGTTGAAAGGGTTGCCTGAAGGAGGAAAGTTTTATGGGGAAAGCTATGGTTTTAATGTACTCTTTGTCTCATGCTTTATTTAGGCACATCTGGAAAAGGATGTCACAGGATCAACAGAAGTACAGAACCCAGTAGATCGTTGGACACCTCTCCAGCTGTGGTTCAGCAGCAGACGGCTTGTTGATGTGTCTCTAAAGTAAAATATATTACCATCATAGAGTTGGAAGGGGACTCATTGTTTGATGTGGGAAATCCAGAGCTAGACCATCCCCAACAGATGGCCTCTGTTTGAAGACCTCCAGTGATGAAGAGCCCATCACCCCTCCAGGGAATTGGTTTATATTGTCCAACTGCTCTTGCCATCCAACTCTTGACCTTCCAACTCTTTGTTCTAATATATTAAATTCCTTCTCTGGGCCAACTGTGTCAAGCAAATCCCAGTGCTTGTTCTTCCCCCATGCTGTTGATATCAATTTTTGCCCAGTCCAATGGCCATCTCTCACAAGATTCAGATATTCACTTTTAAAATGGTACATTTGGGCTGAAGGAGGTTGATTAGAGCTCATCAGGGTTTGCCTGGAATGAAAGTAACATTATGCTCTTTAAAAACCTTTTTGTACTGTGTCAGGATGAATGCTCACACTCCCAAAGTGTTTAATAAATTTAATAAGTTTAATAAATGAGAAAAAATTGAATGGCAAATAACAGCAGGTTCTTATGTGCAATCACTCAAAAGTCCATTGGGGTTTGTGTCCTAGGAACATAAACTTAAATCTGTAGGCCTGAGTTGAGTAGAGAATCACTTCTTAGAGGCTTGATGCTTTATTATAGAATTTTGGGTTTTGCCCATGGGAAATGCTGACTTGCCACCTTTCCCCATCTACCAAACACCTGCTCCATCAGCCTCAGCTTTCCTCTTCTTGCCTAGCTAGTAGAGATGTTCAGAGAAAGAAGAAGAGGGAGGCCACCCGCCACCACCTGGAAGTAGCCTTGGGAAAACTACAAATCCCAAGGACCACCACAGCTTTCCTACTCGTACTCAACTTAGTAATACAGCAAGGGGCAGTGGGGACAGACCTATGTCCTTCTTAGATACCACCATTGCTCCTCCCACCACTCGCACTGGCCAGGTACAGTAAATAAAGGAGGAGGTAAGTGTTATGGAGAACTGGTGAGTGATGGGAAGGATGATTTGGAGGCTGGGATGATTGGCAGGGGAGTGGGAGGGAAGCCAGGATTTTAATCCAAGCTTCTCTGAGTCTAGTTCAGACAGATTTCACCCATCTCCATTTACTTCCAACAGTTATTAAGCTACTGGTGTTGGAGCAAGGTTAATATCACAGTAGCCACAAGGAAAAAGTTGTTTCTGTTATTCCAGAGAAATGATTGTCAATGCAAGGCCTTACATAGTTTATGTCTGCATGTGGAGGGAAGCAAGAGGTAAACATGCCCCTTTTCAAAGAAGATCTGGAATAAAGTAACCCAGGAGTTGCCCTTGGGTTTGGGTTCTTCTCATCCCTTTGGTCCAATAAAGGGCTGTTGTTCACCTTTTCAGCATAAATGGCTTGGACTGCAAAGATTGCCATGCAAGTCTAGTGCACCTGCTAGTGTACCTTTCTGTGAGCAAATGTAGCTTTGGGATAGTGCATCATGCTGTAAGAAGACTCCTCCTCAAGAAATGGATTAGTCCTTGATCTGTAAGAACAGGTCATTTTTACATATTTATCACACTGTAAGGGGATCCGAAAAAGTGACTTGGGTTGCCTAGGTCCTACAGCACCAGCGCAACTCTCAGGAGACAGCTAATGTATTGTTTTCTGTGCTGCAGCGCCATCTAGAGAGGGGCACTGCAATTCTTCAGCCCAACTGAACCAGCTAGGTGATCTGGGTCACTAACTTATAGCTCTCCAGATGTTGGACTCCAACTCCCATCAGCCCCAGTCAGCAAGGACAATTATCAGGGATGGTGGAAATGTAGTCCAACAATATGCAGTGGGCAACAGATTTCCCCACCCTTTGGTTAAAGAAACAGAAATCCAAATACATAGGCTTTTGTTTATTGTACAGTTTTATAGCAGGGTGGGAGAAGCTGTTGCTCTTCAGATGTTGTGGACTCACATCATCCCCAGCCAGCATGGCCCTAACACACTGCTGTTTGTAAAATCCTGAATGCCTTATCCTCATTGATGTGCCGCATTTTCAGATGGGCATAGACCTCAAAGATCCCTGGACTTTCTTATGAAGATAAGGTCTTTGAAATGCAGCAGGCCAGAAGCAGCTGAGAAAATTGAGTTTATGTTTATTCAGAAGATCACTGCTTGAGATGATGCAGAAGAAAAGCTAGGATCTGTTTCATCTGAGGTCTAAAAAATTTTGGGGAGCTTTTGACAGCTGATACTGATCTACTGATAGAGCAAAAAAGAGGGGGAAGATTATGCCTTTAGAGGTGGGAAGTGGGGCGGGGGTCTTTGATTTCTCCGTTAATAAGCCTGTATCTCCAACACCACCTTTTGGTTCCTAATTCTCTTGGACTTTGTGCTTTCGTACAAGATGTGATAAGCACAGTGGGAGTGTGGGACATTTGCACATCATAAAGTAGCTGAGCTTTGACTATTTGAATTGGCAACGTATGATGAAGATGGGATGCAAAAGACAGGAATGACTATGGCAGCACAGAGTCAATGGTTCCTGTGAAATATGTAGAGGTGACTTGCAGCCTTACAATTTTAGATGTACACCTTAAAATGTAAAAACATGACTGTAGCAAACAGTATCAAAGAGGGACACATGGCAGGGCTCTGGGATTGGCTGAGGCTTCCTGTTGGGTGTTGTTTGTTTTAAATTATGTATATAGACTGCCTTCTTCAAGCTTGTATTCTTAAGAACTCAGAATAAACATTTCTACAGACTCTCTCCCAAAGCAATAAAAGGCCGAAATCCAAAACATATTTTCTGTAAGTCTGGGAGTTCAAATAAAAAATACCAGCCCCCAAAATTCATTGATTATGAATAGGCCATATAAAACAGGCAGGACTCCAAGGCCTTTCAAAATGTCTGAAGTAAGGTAGCCTTCTGGAGAGCAGCTGGTCAGGTGTTCCAGAGCCATGGAGCCACCACAGAAAAGACTCTCTCTCTTGTGTTTCCCCAAACCTTGCTGATCTAAGTAGTGGGGCAGGTTAGGAGATCTGCTGGTGTAGACCTTATAGCCAGCACTTTGAATTTGACTAAAAACATGCTTGCTACTAGTGCACCTCAAAATTTCCTCCAGATGGTTGGGGGGCCACCTTCCACCCCATCCTGGTGGGTCCCAAATAGAGCAAGAATTATCTCCCCTCCTATTAGCATACATCTCTGCTGAATCAAAAGTCCTCCCATAAGCGCAAGGACACCAACTGTTTTTCACCCTATGAGTTTACTACCGAAAGCAGTCACATACCAGACAAAACATTGACAGCCATTTACCAAGTAATACTCTTCAGGATCAGCAAGCAGAGCAAGTAAAACACACGCTTGGTTTCACATAAATATTTTAATAAGGTTTCAAATACAGGAACATATTGCAATGGTTATCCTACATTACGCAGAGACTTCCAAGTACCATGTAAGAAAGGGCTATTGCATTCGAAGAATACGATGGTACACAAGCCTAACAAATACCTGCACTGCCCTTTCAGTGAAGCCATCAGCACTACATTACTGAAAGCCTTCCAGATGCAGGGCAGAAAGGAACTGGTAATAATATCCCATTTCCTTTCCAGAACCATTCATACTATATATAGCATGCCCTTCAGAAACAGCCTATGATCAAAGTGCACGTTTCTACCAAATATGCAGTAAGTTAATCACTCAGCCTCTATGTTTTCAAGTGCCTGAGAATTGCAAGGATTTCAGTTAATGGCACTTCATGGAGCATATTGTTGCCTTTGGAAACAAATTTCATTTTCCAGTCATTTTTTATTTTATTTTTTTGCTTCAGTGATGAGAATGCTAAAGAGCCAATGCTGTCAGTGAGAAAAAGAAACCCAGCACTGCAAAGAATAGAGCAGCCTTTGCCAACCAGGTGCCCTCCAAATGTTTTGGGGATATACTGTCCTGGGTAGGTGAGCATTGTAGTCCAAAACTTATGGTTGGCAAAGGGTGGTGCACAACTTCTGAGTAGCAGCTGCTGCCTGCTAATGAACCACCTGATAATTCAGTGTTGGAGGCCTTACTGCCAACCTCCAATGCCTTAAGATACTTCACTTTATAAGCTACAGCCTTATTGAATGCCATCAATGCCAGCCAGGGTTGCTGTCTTATAGATCTGGGTTGCAATGGAAATTGAAGTCACAGTGAAAGCTATCTGTGAACTGTAGATTCAGCTGAGCCCTTGGAATCTTTTGAGAGTCTTTCTTTCTTTCTTTCAAAAGGAGTGTCAAGTAGGACTGGCGGAGGGAATTATGTTACTGGTGTTTGTGTGAATGCCCTCGGGAAATGATCATTGAATGAGAAAGTTTTCATGATCCAATGTGATTATACACCCCAAAAGTGAAG
Source organism: Podarcis raffonei (assembly GCF_027172205.1). Lineage (NCBI taxonomy): Eukaryota > Metazoa > Chordata > Lepidosauria > Squamata > Lacertidae > Podarcis > Podarcis raffonei. The sequence continues at coordinate 73,609,444 of NC_070603.1, forward strand.
AAGATACATAGGGAGTAGGGAGACTTAACACTGATTGCAAAGTTCTAATTCATGGAGTTTGACACTATATACTCACGTCACCAGTCATATGCATTATACACCTCTACACACACGTTTTACAGGTCTAGAAAAGACCTGAGTGGCAAACTTGCATGCACAGGCCAGGGGTGGGGGGCACATTCAGTGACAACACATCAACAGTACCGCTCTGCATATGTCAGGCCACTTACTCATCTGCATGACAGCAGAGCATCTCAAATCTATCATATGGATCCAGCTTTACATGATCACAACCTGCCTCTTGCATGAAACAAGTGTGCCAAGCAAAAAAATTCTATCAAGGGAGGAAAGAGAAACTGGGGTTAGAAGGTTAAAGGATTGGAATGAGGGTTTCTCTAACGTTTCCCCCCCAGCTTCCCATTTTGTTCCCAATGGAAACCGAAGAAGGTGACAGAAGTGCGTTTCGGATGCTGTAGCTCCCTTGGGAGCACAGAAGATAACAGCCAGGATACTCTCATCCCCCACAAACACTTCAATATGAAATCCTACTTATACTGCACTACACTTTCCTTTGCCCTGATAAGCAGCACACACATAAATAAGTAGTTTGTGGTTAGCTTCGGAACCTGCGCTAAAGTGCACAGATGCCCACAAATGTCAATACTTGCACAGTGGCCCTTCTATGCTTCACTCCATCTCCCATCCTCCCTGACCATTAGTCATCCTGGTTGGGGCTGATGGAGTTGTGGTAAAAAACATCTGGAGGAGTACAAGGAGCTATGATGCTGAACTGCACAGTGATTGTGGATAGCAGAAGGGCTTTTTACCTGCCCACGCTTCGGCTTTTCTCTTTGTACACCAATGACATTGTAGGGCACAACCAGCTGCCAGCAGCAGGAGGGTCCAAACCAGGCTCTCCCATTTTCCATCAAGAAACACTGTCCCTTTGATTGTACTTTACTTCGATGCTTCTTGACTGATTTGTTACAGCAGTTTCGTGTAATGGCTGTTTGGTTTGTCTCCTCGAACGTGGAGGTGGAAAGACAGGATAGGAATCTAATAAATACGTAAATATCAAGAGGATTTCAGAAACAGGCATAGACATCATCAGACCACAAAGACTGACCTAACGCAGCACCTGGCTGCTACTGCAAATTCCTGAGTATGTAAGCCACCACTGGGGAGGAGAACAAAACTATCATATTCACAATTCTAAAAGAAAATTTCAGTGTCCCAAAATATCCCTGTTAACTCATAAGGAACCTGAGCTCCCAGCAGAGACAGTGTGGGGCTTCTTTGCTCAGCACACGACCCTTTACATCAGCATCACTATTGTTCCCTTGTGTTCTACATCAGCATTTGCCAGCCTGGTGCTTTGCAGATGTTTCACACTACAACTCCCATCAGCCCTCAGGCTGACTGGGGCTGATGGGAGGTGTAGTCCAAGACATATGGAGGGCATCTGATTGGAAAAGGCTGTTCCAGAGGAATGGTAATCCCCTCTCTTCCTTGGTCCTATGCTGAAAATAGGGGGGGGGGGGGCAAAACAAAATCTGCATTCTGCACCCTGAGCCCTTCGAGCATTCTATTTTTAGTCGAAAGCTGGGATATAAATTCCTGCAAGGAATCATATAACCCACTGACAAATACCCCTTCCTCTTGGTTCATGTGGGAACCAATGACACTGCAAGCAATAGCCTCCAGAAGATCAAAAGAGATTACGAGGCTCTGGGCAGGAAATTGAAGCAATTGAATGCACAAATTGTCATCTCATCTGTCCTCCCAGTTGAACGACGTGGCCCAGGGAGAGAGGGAAAAATAGTGGAAGTGAACAACTGGCTTCGCAAATGGTGTAAACAGGAACGGTTTGGATTCTTAGATCACGGAATGCAGTTTCTTGAAGATGGACTTCTGGCAAGCGATGGGCTGCACCTCACAACGGTTGGTAGGAATGTTTTTGCAAAAAATCTCAGAAACCTCATCAGGAGGGCTTTAAACTGACTAATGTGGGGGAGGGAGACAGTGCTCCTGAAGGTAGGAGTCTATCAATTGATGAAGATGATCATCCAAATGTCATAGACCGAATGGAGCAAACAGCACGCAGACCTAGTGGTGGGAGGAAAAAATCCTTAAATAAGAGACACGGGGGAATGATTAATGGACTTCAATGTCTGTACACTAATGCGCAAAGTATGGGAAATAAACAAGATGAGCTTGAGCTCTTGGTACAGCAAACTAAATATGACATAATAGGCATCACTGAAACCTGGTGGGATAAGTCCCACGATTGGAATGTAAGAATGGAGGGATACAATCTATTTCAGAGAAACAGACCAGACAAGAAAGGAGGAGGAGTGGCGTTATATGTCAGGGATGTGTATACCTGTGAAGAGATCCAAGATTTAGAACCTCAAAGCCAAAGTGAGAGCATTTGGGTCAAAATTAAGGGAGAGAAGAATAACAGTGACCTCATTGTGGGAGTTTACTATAGATCCCCAAGCCAAACGGAGGACATAGATGATGCCTTCCTGGAACAGATGGCCAAGCATGCAAAAGGAAGGGAGATAGTAGTAATGGGGGACTTCAATTACCCGGATATTTGTTGGATGTCAAACTCAGCCAAGAGCATAAGGTCAAACAGATTCCTCACTGGCCTTGCAGACAACTTCATTGTCCAGAAAGTGGGAGAAGCTACAAGAGGAACAGCCATTTTAGATCTGGTCCTAACCAATGTTGATGACCTGGTTAGTGGGGTAGAAGTGGAAGGATCATTAGGCGCGAGTGATCATGCTCTTCTGAAGTTTACTATACAGCGGAAAGGAGCAGCCAAGCATACTAGGACTCAATTTCTCGACTTTAAGAAAGCCGACTTCATAAAACTTAGGGAAGTGCTGGGTGAGATCCCATGGACAGTAATACTAAAAGGAAAGGGAGTTCATGATGGCTGGGAGTTTGTTAAGAGGGAGATAGTAAAAGCACAACTTCAGGCAATACCAATGAGACGGAAACATGGAAGGTGCCTAAAGAAGCCAGGGTGGCTATCTAAAGAACTTTTAACTGAGTTAAGATTAAAAAAGGATGTGTACAAAAAATGGAAAAGGGGGGAAACCACCAAAGAGGAATTCAAACAAATAGCCAGCACGTGTAGACACAAAGTCAGAAAAGCTAAAGCACAGAATGAACTCAGGCTTGCTAGAGAGGTTAAAAGCAACAAAAAAGGCTTTTATGGGTATGTTCGTAGCAAAAGGAAGAACAAAGAAACAGTGGGGTCACTCAGAGGAGAAGATGGTGAAATGCAAACAGGGGACACAGAAAGGGCTGAACTCCTCAATGCCTTCTTTGCCTCAGTCTTCTCCGATAAAGAAAACAATGCCCGACCTGAAGAATTTGGAGCAAATGATTCAGCAGAGGAAACACAGCCCAGAATAACTAAGGAGATAGTACAAGAATACTTGGCTAGTTTAGATGTATTCAAGTCTCCAGGGCCAGATGAACTGCATCCAAGAGTATTAAAAGAACTGGCAGATGTGATTTCAGAACCACTGGCAGTCATCTTTGAGAATTCCTGGAGAACAGGCGAAGTCCCGGCAGACTGGAGGAGGGCAAATGTTGTCCCTATTTTCAAAAAGGGGAAAAGAGAGGACCCAAATAATTACCGCCCAGTCAGTCTGACATCAATACCAGGGAAGATTCTGGAGCAGATCATTAAGCAAACAGTCTGTGAGCACCTGGAAAGGAATGCTGTGATCACCAATAGTCAGCATGGATTTCTGAAAAATAAGTCATGTCGGACTAACCTGATCTCGTTTTTTGACAGAATTACAAGCCTGGTAGATGAAGGGAACGCAGTGGATGTAGCCTACCTTGATTTCAGCAAGGCATTTGACAAGGTGCCCCATGATATTCTTGTAAAGAAGCTGGTAAAATGCGGTCTTGACTATGCTACCACTCAGTGGATTGTAACTGGCTGACTGACCGAACCCAAAGGGTGCTCATCAATGGTTCCTCTTCATCCTGGAGAAGAGTGACTAGTGGGGTGCCACAGGGTTCTGTCTTGGGCCCGGTCTTATTCAACATCTTTATCAACGACTTGGATGATGGACTCAAGGGCATCCTGATCAAATTTGCAGATGACACCAAACTGGGAGGGGTGGCTAACACCCCAGAGGACAGGAACACACTTCAAAACGACCTTGACAGATTAGAGAACTGGGCCAAAACAAACAAGATGAATTTTAACAGGGAGAAATGTAAAGTATTGCACTTGGGCAAAAAAAATGAGAGGCACAAATACAAGATGGGTGACACCTGGCTTGAGAGCACTACATGTGAAAAGGATCTAGGAGTCTTGGTTGACCACAAACTTGACATGAGCCAACAGTGTGACGCGGCAGCTAAAAAAGCCAATGCAATTCTGGGCTGCATCAATAGGAGTATCGCATCTAGATCAAGGGAAGTAATAGTGCCACTGTATTCTGCTCTGGTCAGACCTCACCTGGAGTACTGTGTCCAGTTCTGGGCACCACAGTTCAAGAAGGACATTGACAAACTGGAACGTGTCCAGAGGAGGGCAACCAAAATGGTCAAAGGCCTGGAAACGATGCCTTATGAGGAACGGCTAAGGGAGCTGGGCATGTTTAGCCTGGAGAAGAGGAGGTTAAGGGGTGATATGATAGCCATGTTCAAATATATAAAAGGATGTCACATAGAGGAGGGAGAAAGGTTGTTTTCTGCTGCTCCAGAGAAGCGGACACGGAGCAATGGATCCAAACTACAAGAAAGAAGATTCCACCTAAACATTAGGAAGAACTTCCTGACAGTAAGAGCTGTTCGACAGTGGAATTTGCTGCCAAGGAGTGTGGTGGAGTCTCCTTCTTTGGAGGTCTTTAAGCAGAGGCTTGACAACCATATGTCAGGAGTGCTCTGATGGTGTTTCCTGCTTGGCAGGGGGTTGGACTCGATGGCCCTTGTGGTCTCTTCCAACTCTATGATTCTATGATTCTATGATTCTATGAAATTATCTTAATATATATAAATAAATAACAACATTCTCCTCCCCACTCTACCAGGAGTGTAAAATAAAACTGTGTTAACTTACATGTACTGAGGTTTGCCTGCATTGTAGGATTTATTCGATTTAGTAACTATCAGAAAATTTGGAATATCTTCAGCATGGAACACAGAGCCAGGTCAGAACAAGAACCTAATGTACAAAACTGTCCTGCGCCTTTTGCTTTTCTTGTAATGTTCTTGAATATTTTCAAAAGAATGCAAAAAGAACCTTGAATGCAGATCCTGTGGCAGACACAGATCAGGCTTTTAACAGTTCTGTGTGGACATGAACCCATATCTGATTAAGTATATGCAAGAATATGCATGTGCACACAAAGGTCTTCAGCTAAGGCTTACTGTCTTTGGCTGAAGTAGGATGGGATAAATCATCTCAAAATCCATGAGTTACATATTGCTGCTCCTACTTCTAAGACTCTCCCTTTAGTTAAGTGCTCATGAGAGGTAGCCCTTCTGATATGGGAGAGTCCCCAGCTTCTAGAAGCCACACCCTACAGCATCAGCTTGCAAATGGTCCTCAAGGTGAGCTAGCTAGAGTACCTGGGCTGGAGAAATCTAATAGAAGGTCGCAAGGAAAATTCTGGACCTTGTGCTCATGCTTAAGGTCAGCCTCTTATGCGCATGAAACATGAGATGGGACAACCAGGTGCACATCATAATATAGGCTTGAGTCCAGATAACAGAGACAACTGCCCAGGCTTCCAGTGCCAGAAAGATGCACCCACATATCTGAGAATGGGAGTCTATTGCATGGAGTGGATTGGGTTAACCTGCAAGATTCTGATGTTAGGATACGCTGACAACAACCCAATGGAGGAAGGCCTTAGAAACTGATGCTCTCGTTCCTAACTCTAGCCTGTCACAATGCATGTTCTTATCAATTTATCTCAAATAACCTTGCACTTTGCAGCACACACAGCTCGGTATTGACATTACCAATCAAGCTCTGAGTGAAGTAGCTTCTTGATGGCAACAGATTCCCGACAGGCTTCACATTGGTTCCTGGCACCTTCTACCCCAGCTGGAATCAATGGTCCCTGTCCGTGGCAAGTTGCTAGCTGGCTGGTGTCACCCTCCTGCCTCTTGGACTGAGGAAGCACTGCTCATGCATTGATGGCGTTTGCAACATCTGTGAACACAAGGCGACTAGGTCTCTGGAGCACCCCTTGATTTGTCTGTAACAAAAAAAGAAATCAGAAAGAGACAGTGATGGAAACAGATTTAAGAAGGAGTTTGTGTGTACTTTACCCTCATTTGCTTCTCTGGGACCTGTAAAATGTTGCCCTCATAGGCAATCCTATGACAGAAGTAATAGTGAGCCAGATTCCATGTATCGTAAAAATGAACACACACCTAATCTCTTGCTCTCTGGTGGCCTGGGTGGCAGGAAGTGGTTGTCCACAAAAACAAATATTGTTAGGGGAAGAAAAACACCAGGTGGGCAGGGAGGGAGAAATGAAGCAAAAATTGAATGCAGGTGTTGCAACTGCTACTGTCATGGCCCTGGACTTGGAATAGGGAGGAAATCACACTAGGAGAGGCCCCTGCAGTACCCGCCTCGCTGGAGTGTTGTCAGGAAGGGGACCCAAGGAGATGGCACTGCCAGGTGGGTAAGGAGGTAGCCTTACCCTCCTCTGACTTTTCAGAACCCCAACTTGGTGGCACCCAATCACTACCACCCTATAGCCAGGGGCAGCTCCAAGCCTACCAGAGCCATTTGCTATTTCTAAGGATGTTCCACTTTGGCTTAAAATCCCGCTAAACTGCCTCAAAAGCTGTTTGTTTGTTTGTTTGTTTGTTTGTTTGTTTGTTTTAATTATAATATTGCAGAACTGATTTCATCACACTGAACCAGTAGCTCGTAATCTCCTTAGTTATCAATGTGAATGTGAACAGGTTTTTTGCTGGCATGAGCTTGTCGCTCTGATCACGAGCCAATTTTCTCAAAGCTACCAGGATTTCTCTACTGATCTATTACAGGATAGGTTCAGGTACAAGAGAAGGGTCTACTCTATTCCATTCCCGCCACCTGCACAGAAACATACCGGATCTTCCTGTTCCCGCTGGCTAAGCTTTTAGAGAAAATGTGAAGAGAAAACAAACACACATTGTGAGATCAGCTAACACTTCTCCTTTCCTCTCCTTCTTTACGGAAGCCATGGCTCAGTTCTGGAACTTGTTTCTATGCAAAAGCTTAATTTGAAGCATGCAGAGCAATAGTAAAGATTTCTTCTGAGCATTTGTGAAGCGTTTCTCCCTCATCACTTTTTAACACATGATTTTTATAGAACTCTGAGAGTTGCAGCCAATATAGGTTCCACTCTGTATCATATTGACTTCAATACTTGCTTTACATTAAATGAAGACAGAAGGTAGGTCAGGATCTAATGGATGATTGCTGGCTATTTGCAGTAGATTAGCAAGGTTTTAGTATTCTCAAGGGTGAATCAGCAACAACGACAACAAAAACTCTTTACTCCCACAAATTTTGTTGCTGCAAAGTATTTTTTTTATCAGGGGGGCGGGAGGGGAACCAGGCATGTATTTTTGAGTGAAAGAACTTGCAAGTTTGGTTCTGGTGCTGATCGCAAATTCCTGGGCTGAGCTTCCAGCCGGCCTGAGTTACTATTTTACACCCAACTGTCATTGGGGAACCTCACAGTGCTAGTAATTTAAAAAAACAACAAAACCACACACACACACCCCAAAGGAGATCCTGCAGGCCTGGTCACCCCTGCTTTACATGCATGAGATGCCAGGTTCAATCCCAGAAACTTAAAGAATTTATGTCTGAAGAATTGTATCTTAAGCCTTGGAGAGCCACTGCCAGTCAAGAGCAGGCAATACTGGGTTATGTGAACCACTGGTCTGCAGTATAAAAGCAGTTTCACACATTTAGGACAAGGATTATAGGGCCATTACAACTACCATCTAAACAGTTCAGCTGAACAAATGAATCTTCCAGGTGTCTCCTGCGTTCAGGTTCCACTCAGTTCATTTTATTAGCATTAGAGGTTGCGATCCTTTGTGCACTTACTCAAAGCAGCTCCCATTGAAATCAGAAAGTTGTGTGTATGTGCGCACGCACACACACATATTGTTGCAATAACTTCAGCTAATCCTTCATAATCACTTACAGAAACCTTTTAATTTTGGCACTAAAATTGATCACAAATTCCAATCCCATATATGTACTTTGAAAAGGGGGGAAAGAGTCATGGCTTCAGAAGGAAAAGCAGCACAGAAAATCTTCTTCTAACCTGATGTGGGTCTAGCCTGGAGCCATGCAAGCAGAGATGATCACAATATCCCTTTAAGATACCAAACTATCAATGCCTTGGTCGGGGGGGGGGTTACCTTATTCTGTGAAGCCTGCAAAGAAGCAGCATCTCTGCCATGCTCCAACAGCTCTTGTTCCAGCTCATCCTGTTCTTCAGCAGGATCAAAGTTGTACATGGGCATGAGCTGATGTCGCAACTTCTCTAGTCTACAGAGGGGAAACAGACAGTGAAAATTCCACCACTGTGAAGTTATTGGACTGCGCAGGAACATCAACGTTCCAGTTTTTGCTCAGCAACCGTTTAGAATTTAAGTACTCTGAGCAGGGACCACATCACCAAAGTTGCATTTAGGCTGAAATCCTATACGTATGTACTTGGGAGAATAATCTCATTGAACTCAATGGGACTTATTTCTGAGGAGGCATGTATAAGATTGCTTTAATGGTACAATCTTTGGCTTGGTTCAGTATCTGCTGCCTAAGTGCAGAGGTAATTACAGGAGATTTTCAAATACAGAAAGAATCAGTCTCTAAACATTGCTTTACCAACAGCAAGGAGCACTTACCGTTTTCTCTTCCTGATATATAAAACCTAGAAAAGCAGAAAGTTGTTGTAAGTACTGGAGAAACCTTTTCACACCAATTCCTAGGAAAAACAAGTACTGTATACTCTTTGGAGTGCAAAATTACATTGAGTGCAATGGGGCTTACTCCTAGGAAAGCAGGTGTAGGATTGGGGCATTCATGTACACTCATGCATACTAGGAAGAACTAGTTGGAAACCCAGTTTACTTTACCTCAGTAAGAGGTAACTCAGTAACTAAGAGAGCAATCCTAGACATGCATAATCAGAAGGAAACCTCACTCCCAAATAAGCCCATATTGGATTGCAGCTTACTTCCAAGGGTTGCACTGAAAATTAAGTCACACTGTGTTCAACGGGCCTTATTCTCAGGAAAATATGAATGGGGTTGCAACCTTAGCCTGCAACCCTATACACATGCTTACCTTGGAGCAAGCCCCATTGAGCGCAACATGACTTACTTCTGAGTAGACATGCACTGGCTTGCACTTCCTCTCTGAAGCCAACCCTATAGCTAGACTTAATAATTATTCCCTTTTCCTAGGAAATGGCAGTTCTGTGCTTTTGGAGAGAGGGGGCGTCTTGGGATCTCCAACAGAGGATTTTAAACACCCAAATGAGAAAATAATTCCCAGGGTCCTTCGGTGAAAAGCCATGCCATTTAAGCTGATATATGATCAAGGTAGACTGGCACCCAAGGACTGGCCCAGTCTTAGGCATATTTGTACCCTACTTGAAATATTATAGTGGAGCTCCTGAACTAAGCAATCTGCAGCCCTCCCGTAGGAACCACATGGTAGACACCGTCTTACCATAGCAACAGCCAACCCAATCACAGTGATGATGCCGAAGGACAGCAGCATGGTCCCCATGCCAGAACCATTGCCAGCCACATCTGGAATTTTGGTGCTGTTAAAGCTGCTGGTTTCAGGGGTCAGCGTAGCAGTTTCTGATCCAGCCCCGTCCACAGTCATCCCATGGTCTGGCTCGGAAGTGCGAGTGCCACTGTGGTACAAAGTGTTCGCAGTGGATGTGCTATAATTCATTTTGGGCCAGAGCTTTTGGTTGTCTTCTCCTTGGTTGACGTCTTGAACAACCAAGTTCTTACTTTTCTGCTGCAAAGTGCATTTCCTTGCCTCTTCAGTCAAGAAGCCTGATGGGAAAGCTCTTTCCTTGCATTTTCTTCCCTTGCTCTTCTGAAGTCCTATTGGCTAATCTCTAGCAATAAAGGGGAAAGGATAAATCAGTCGTTACCTTCCAAGGGATCCTTACAGCAACCCTATAAATTAGACTGGTATTCTTAGGACCATATTATAGATGAAGAGCTGAGGAGGGAGAGCTGCCTAAGACCAGCCCAGTTCATTCATGGTTGAGCTGAAATCTGAACCAAACTCTTAACCACCTTAAAACACTAACACTGCAATCCTAGGCACATCTCCCCAGAAGCTAGTCTCAATGAATTCCTCTTTTAATTTGCACATTCTGTTTTGTTAGGAAGGCTATACTATAGTTACTCAGCTCAAGCCTTCTGGATGGTGGCATGTGCTATAAACATAGATGTGAGTCAATAAAGTAGAAATAAGTTTAGCTGAGTATCAAGTAACTCCCCAGGTGGCCAGCTGACCTTCTGGAATCTCACATGGCCTAGTCAGGTGACCTACAGAAGTATCATGTGAGTGGACTTGAGTGTGGACAAGCAACAAGGGCACAGTACTTGAGGTGCCTTCAAGGCAAGACTCAATAGCAATATCCCATGCCTGTTATTAATCCTTACTACTGCACTTTTGGCAATGAAACTTAGTTAACAACAGATCGGTTCTCCTGAATTGAATCAAGTCATTTAAACATATTCTCACTATAACAATATCCTGTGATGTTAAGTTCGAAAAACAAACTACATGCATGCATTGTGTGAAGCACTTCCTTTTGTTGCTAAGTTAGTTTTAATGAAAGAGCATGAATTCTTGAATTTTAAGAGAATGACTGTACAACCCTAGGCATCTTTACTCATATGCAAGTCTCACTGAGTTCAATGGCATCTTCTCCCAACAGGAGGTAGTGGGCATAAGACTGCAGTTATATTTTATCCCTGGGCACTCCATAGTATTTATTACTACATTTTTTTAAAAAAAATGCCATTGAAATGCCTTTTTTCCCTTTGCTAAAAGTTCCTAATGATTAAACCTTTCTTCTCTTCCAACTCCTAGAATGCACTTGCCCCCTTTTTTACATTTCCTCCTCCTGCCACACCATGCTTTTCTTTTAAATGAGAAAACTAGAAACTCACCCTGCACATATATGCCAGCATTCAGGTGCTATGCATGTTTATTCAGCAGTCCCACTGTGTTCAGTTGGACTTACTCTCTCGTAAATGTGCAGCGCATTGCAGCAGACTCAGTTTTATTTTAACCCTTGAGCAGTGGTGTAGCGTGGGGGGTGCAGGGGGGGCCGGCCGCACCGGGCGCAACATCTGGGGGTTAGGGTTAGGGGGCGCAAATCCACGGGTTAGGGGCGCAAATTACTTGCCTTGCCCCGGGTGCTGACAACCCACACTACGCCACTGCCCTTGAGGGTTGTTGTTTTTAACCAGACACTATTTTTGCCTTAATATTGCTACAGCTGAGTTGTCATCAGAGCTGACATTTTCAAAGAACTTTCAACAGTGACCACAACATCCCATCCCTAAGCAGCCCTAACCACTTTGAACCTCACCCATCATAGTTCGTATGTGGTTAGGACTCTTTCCCCATCACTTCAGGTGTCCTTCTTTTCCCAGGAGAGGAGCATGCTCATGAGAATGAAGGAAACCAGGAAAGAACATTGGGACACTTTTTTATATAGAAGTCTATTTTCTAAAGCAAACTCCACCCCGACTTTTCATTCACTTATTTAATTGCTCTGCAGTGAGAACTGTGTGGCTCAAACATGCAAATGGATTTTCATTTCCCAAGATTGGTTATCATTGTTATACAAGACCAGCCTGGTTTTTTTGGGTGGAGGTGGGTGGGGAGCTATTTACCCCTATTCCCAAAGGCCCTGTTGAACCTCAAGAAGAATTGCCTGCTTGGCTGGGGCCTTGCATGGAAGTGCGCTTAAGCACTGAGAGAGAGAGAAAGAGAGTCAAAGAGAAACTTTGTCCGGGCAGAGCTCTGCTTATTGCAAGGGATGAGTCGGTTCCCAGCCACTTCTGAACTAAATCCAGCTCCCCGTCCCACTTCCCCAATTCCCAACGTGACAGACCAGGACAGCGAAAGGAAGCCTTCGAGGAAAAGGTACAACACATAATGGATGTCAGGGAACCGAGAATGATTTTGGGGTTTTTTTCCTGGGGTGGCTGGCTGGCCTGGCGCTCCTCCCGACCGCCTCCACCCATCTCCGTGGCCTGCTTAAGAGATCAGCGCCGACCTCCTCGCTCCCTGCCGGGCGCGCGTGGCCGTGCCGGGCCCCGTTAGCAGCAGCCTAAACAAAACCATGGTGATGACACCAGCACTTACGGAGGCGATCGCCGGGCAAGGAGGACCCAGGTCCCTTGCAAGTCCCGGAGACGCTGACCTGCCTGGGTTGGGAATGCAGCCCCCCGCCCAGCCCAGGATCGCGGAGGCCAAAGAGGGAGGGAGACGTTAGCCCCCCCGCCCCCTTCTTTTGACACTCTGGCGGAGCCCCGTCTGCAACTTGTGAGAGTGGCCCTGGCGAGGAGGGCAAAGAGATGAGGACCAGCCAGGGGCGCTTGTGCTGGACGTGGAAGACTCTTGCCCCCCTCTCCGCTTCCCATGCAATGGCCGCCTAGGCTGGGGACCTCAGCACATCGCTCTGGTTGCTGGGAGACTGGGTGGCTCCGGGGGCTTTGCTGCTATTCGGATTACCTGCACAGGAAAGCAGGAGCTGCTGCTGCTGCTGCCATGGTCTTACTTGCCATTGTTTTTCCCGAGATGCTGGGTGAAGCCCTTCCTCCCTCCCTCCTGTCACCGGCCCTCTTGATGCTCCGCTTTGATCTCCCCTTCTCCCTGGGATTGGCCAGTAGAGGACAGCGCTGTGGCTCGGGATTGGCCGGCCGGAATGTCACTCACAGCGAGGAGATGCCACCGCGAAGAGATGGGCTGCAATGCGAGCCCTGGAGATGAACGGCGAGAAGCCTGGATCCGGGCGCGTCTCGCGGTCGGCTGAAGGAAGCTCGCGTGCCCGGCAGGGCGAGGGAGCAGTCGCTTGAGCCGGTGAAAACTCTACTAGGGTTTTTCTTCTCGGCAGCTGCCCCTTATCGCTGTGCCCTTGGTCGGGGCAAATCCATCGTCTGGTGCAAAGTGGTCCTCGACTAGTCAGACTGCCTACTCAGCAGGACTGTATTTTACCGCCTGCGCGCCTTCCAACCCATCCTCGAATTCCCTAACAATAAAGCAATGAAGAAAACGCCTATGTGTGGAATTGGGGGGGGGGGCGTGGCGGGCGGGTTCTTTAATGTGTGCAACAATACATTTGCTGTTGTTTTAACTGCCTTTGAGAGGTGAGTGCTCTGCCCATGCTCAGAGGCTCCATCTCATGATTCTTACAGTTTTCTCTTGCAAGACATCAAATGTTGGGAGTGGGAGGCTTCCTCCCCACCCAAAACGCAGCACTCATTGTTGTCTGAACCCCCCTGCTGGATCTGCGCTTCCACTCAGCATGCATGCAGTCCATTATCAAAACCACTTCAGTTATTTATTTATTGACAAACCTCTACCTTTGAGACCCCAACGAGGGTGACAAGAAAGTGGCTTGAGGCCCAGTTCAGTTAGCAAAGTGATGCTACTAACCTGCATTTGTTTTTCTAGATATTTTTATGAAAACCAGTATGTGATTATTATTAGTAGTATTATGAAATAGTTAACAGTTCCCAAATTAAATATACTTAGGACAGAATATCAAAGAAAAAGTGCTCTCTCAATCCCACATTCCCAGCGTGTTTGCAGATATCTACGCTGGTCATGTCCACAGAATGGAAGATGACAGGATCCCAAAGGTTCCCCTACAGGGGGCTGGCTTCAGGCATCAGGCCTGCTGGCAGACCAACTCTGGATTACAAAGATGTATGTAAATGTGACATGAAGGCTAGCAACATCAACCCTGCCATTTGGGAATCCCTGCAGTACCTGGAAACAGTCAGGTTGTGAATCCACAGCAGTGGCCAAAGGGGAATGACCACTGGGAGGAGCGCAGAGAGAAGAAACACCATGATGCATCTGTAGCAGCACAATCTGACACCTTCATCTGCCCCAGCTACAATATATATAACTATCTCCTGTATTGGTCTCTACTGCCACAGCAGGCGCTGTAACCTTACAACAGTTTGACTTCACTCACAAAGGCACACTCTATCAGGGTTGGAGTCAGACACAGGTCAGTAATAAAGGAAGCAGATCTCCATTATCTCTTTATTCAAGGAAACAAACACACAACTCGACCTAGTGATCTCAGCAAACTATGCCCCTATGGAGCAGTTGCCAGGACTGAAGGTCCCTGTCTTCCATGCCTCTCTAAGGCTCTTCCCCAGCAATCTCAAATTGCGTGTGCATACCTCTGGTCTCTGTCCTTCCCTCCTCATTATTCTGCTTGTTCTGGGAGATGGGGGAGGGGAGCTTGTTGAAGCAGGACAGATTCCTGGGATTCTTCAGCAGCCTCCTCACTCCCCTCCTCTGCTTCAGCTGCTGAATGTGAACTACTCTCTGGCACAGGCTCTCCCTGCTCACTAAACCCTGTTTCCCCTTTGGCATTCGGCACTTCTTCCCAATCTTCTCCCTTTGTCCTCTCCTCAGTGTCCCACCACTGATCTCCTGGCTCTGAGCCTTCCGCCTCCTGGGCTCCCCTTGGGGGTTCCCTGGCGGATGCCTCCCCATACTCCTCTTCCTCCAGCCAGTCCCTGACACACTCCTCCATTGTCTCCAGAAAGAGACAGATGCTGAGACAACAGCAGAACAGCACCTGTGGGCTATCTTATACGCAGTTGTTTGGAAAGAAGCCCCATGAACACAATCAGGCTTTCTCTCCCACCACCCCAACCCGCCCCCGTGCTAAATTTAAGGCTTAAATCCTAAGAAACACTGAACACTGCAGGACTTCCTTCCAAGTGAACTTGCAAGGAAGATTCTATTTCTCTCTTTAGTGCACAGTTTTCTGCCGCAGCCACTTCTGTGGAACTGCTGCAATGGGCTAAGGCTTCCATGCGGGGTCCCCCTTGCCTCGTTCGCTCTGCCTTTTACGGAAAATTGACGCTTTGAGGCTTTCCCTTTCAGGCGGAACTGTGCGCCGCCGTCGCTGTTAGCGAGTAAGGCCGTGTTGCTTGCGGCCCCAACCGGAAGCGCGTCGCTTGCCAGTCTCGTAATTTGCGTAAGAGTCTCGCCTCCTGCTCTTGGGAAAGAAGCGCGGTAGTTGCATTGGTGCTTTGTCAATTTGCAGGTAAATAAAGGAACAAAATATCTCATTGTCGCCACATTTTGTTATAATGTACGTGTCCATAAAAGCCTTCCGAAAGGCTTCTCACTTGGAAGGAAGGATCTGCGAATTGGTCTCCCTCCTTCTCCCCGTCTTTAAATAGGAAACCGTTCTTAAGCCAAGCTTCGTTCCCGCGCTTTATTCAGAATTTCTCTCTGACTTCATCTATCTGCTGTTCAGCTGCATTGATCGGGCGGCGGAAACGGCTGTGTGAAGGTTTAGCTCAAAATGGTTTCGCCTTCTTCCACCCAACGAATAATGTATTTTAAACTGCAGTCGTTTGCAGCATAAGGTTTGCACACTAACCTAGAAGTAAATCCCGTTAAACTCATGCAGGCATGCGTAGGAGCGCCCTACTGGGCTTGGAATACTATGGGAAAGGAAGTTCCTATTTCTCCTGTTGACTGTATGTGACACTGCTCACAGAGGATAGTATCTTCACAGAAGAAGGTGATGGGATGATGGAGGCAGGGATTGTTGCCAGAGGCATTTGTGCTTATTCCACTATCATCTATGTGTACAAGTTCCTGTCGTGTGTGTGTGTTATAGGAAACAGCTGTATCATACTACTTTCAACTATTTCAGACTATTTTGTCAACTCCCATTGTCTGTGGCTACTTCCTGATTATTTGGAGAAAAGGGATAACATTCTGATCTGCTTGGATCATGACAGGAAGACATTTTTAAAAATGCAAAATAGCACAGATACCTTTTATATGCTTTATTATAGAGGAGCCTTGGCTCTTTTTGTCCGCACCTCCCATTCTATATTCCTATGCTTTGTTGCCTGCATCAGCTGTCCATTATAATTTTTTCCCTATGTGGGCAATTTGTGAACTGGTCAAGCATGAATTAAAAAAGGTGTTTTTTTATATATTTTATAGTCTAATCAGTCTAAAGCTGGCCAAATATCAGTCCTACCACTGCGGATGGTGGAACCCACACCTCACTTAGATTCATTTTATTGGGCCTAATCTCCTATGTAAACATTTAGGATGAATGCCCCAGGCCACAGATCACAGAAGGCACTGTTAAAAGGAAATCCACATGTAGTCAAGTCAATCACACACAAGAAACATACTCTGCATAACTGTGTTGGGAAGCCATAATTGACAATATCACTATTGCATCATGTATATAGCTGGGATTAGCAGAAGAAAGATCCAGACCTACTGGTAGCTCTCTGAATTATTTGAGAAGCCACAGAGGACATAGTTGTATATTGTGAGTTCCATTCCATTCTGCTACTCAAAACAAATTCCTGGGCTCAGAGTTCTTTCATTCTGAGTCTTTTGTGCTAAGCTCCGGTTGGTATATCTCAGAGTTCAAGTAAAAAACCAGATCCCACAAGCTTATAGTCTGTGTACCCTTGGTGTATAGTATATGTGTGACAAACAAGGTGTGTAGGAATTATGTAACACCTGAACAAGAGCCCTTGTAGTTTGCATTCAGTTCCCCCAGTGGTCAATAAGATGCGCTTTGGAAACCCACAAACAGGACATGAGCATACTAGCACCCTCCTGAATGTGAACTAGCCTGTAGCTTGAGTGTTAGTGAAAAGCAAATCTGGGCAGTTTCAGTACTGCTTAATTTTATTCAAATGTGGTTAGAATCACAATTATGGAAAGTGAAATGCATTATGCCTTCTTCATTTTCATGTGTCATATGAGTTCATCATTTATGCTGTGTCTGTAATGACCTCTTTAAAAATTACTTCAGCCTAAATGGTAAGTGAGCTTATCCTGAATTTGAGATGATTTCCTTTGGTTGTCTCTTTTTCTCTAGGTTACTACTGGATGAATGAGTCACCTGTGTGCTCTGCAAGGACAAGAGGACACATGGAATCTCCTGTTGACATTCTGCTGTATAAGCACTGATGAGACTGGAGTGTCCTGTGTTGATATATTTTCTGAAACCAGACTGCTGGTGTTAGAGACTCGTGGTGTACTTTGGTGGCCTATAAAAAGTTGCGCCTGTTCTCATTCTTGGAAACCATAACCTTCTGGAGCCATGAAAGTTCTTACTAGCTCTTTGTACAGGAAGCTTTTGAGTTTGTTCCCTCATCTTGGGAAGAGTCCTGCCAAAGGCTCCAATCTAAATCCCTGTCACAGACTGCTAAGAAAGTATTTCTGTTATAAGGCAGGTGTGGTTACAGCTGCTGACTTGGTCAACTACTGGCAAGGCGTGTTTGAAGTGAATGAGATCCCCGAAGCACAGGCATCTTCCGAATATATAGTTTCTCATGTCCTGGGAGCAAAAACAGTTAAGTGATGTGGGTAAAATAGTGGTTGTCTGTGCAGAGCACCAAAATGAATGTTGGAAGATCTGCCTCATGTCTGATTCACTAGCCAGCAATTCTGCGCTCTAATATATCACAAGCTTCTCCAATGAAGTAAATAGTGCTTCTTGTAGACAGAGAGGCTAAGCCTTGACCTCCTTTTAAATAACTTTGCTCTGCTCTGATCAAGGTTCACCAAGCACATCGGCTGTTTGCAGTAGCATCCAAGTACAGTTTATCCTGTTTACATCATTGATGCTTTTTCTGGATTGCTATTTATATCTGTTTGCCATAGATTGTAATGGCTAAATAACTGCTTAAACAGTTCCACAACTGGAAATAAGTTGTACCACTGTGGATGTTTGGCAGCATGTTATTTGGTCAAAATGTCTGACATTTAAGTTTGCCCCAATTTTCATAAGCCCATAATTTTTGGTTTGAAGTACTGCAGGGGACTTAGATTTTTTACTGCTATGCCATCAGAAAGGGAGAGACTGCTCAGAAGACTTTTTACAAGACTGGTAAATGAGCCCACACAGTTACTAGCCAGCAAAAAAGAGAGAGAAAGGAATGAATGAATAATTAATCAATCTATTAAGCAACCAATAAACAATAGCTAACCTTTCTAGCTTAATAGGAGATTAGTAGCCTGCATTTCATTGGTGGAAATCTTCTGTGGTCAGCATGGAAATGCACGCTAGTAGCCTCTTAGCAGTCTAGTGTATAAACATGCCTTCCATTAAGTGAACTAAAAAAGTAGGGATGGAGCATTTAGTTCATTCTGTGCCAGCCCGCTTGGTTTCCGTGCTAGTCTTGGTGGAAGGGTCTTTCTGCATGGCAAGGCAGAATGGTGGAGGGAAATCACAACACTCCACCCCTCAGCCACCATCCTTGTTCACTTCTGTGAACAAACAATCCATCTGTGAACAAACAGCCCAATTGCTCCTCTGCATAGCTACAGTTGTTAAATGCGAGGCTACTTTAAAAGGGACAAAATCATGTAGAATGGGCCTATTAACAGCTTTTGGTCATAATAGCTATTAGGAACCTTTGTTCATGAGGCAGTATGCCAGTGAATGGTTGTGGGACTTTTTCCTTCATTCCCTGCTTGTTGGTTTTTCCAGATTAATCAAGTTTAGTGGGTTCTATGGCCTTCCAGAGGTTGATGGATTTCAGCTCTCTTTAGGCCCAGCCAGCATGGCCAATGGTCAGGGAAGGTGGGAGTTGTAGTCTAGCAATGTGGGTGGCGCTGTGGTCTAAACCACAGAGCCTAGGGCTTGCCAATCAGAAGGGAATCCTCGCAACGGGGTGAGCTCCCGTTGCTTGGTCCCTGCTCCTGCCAATCTAGCAGTTCGAAAGCACCTCAAAGTGCAAGTAGATAAATACCGTATTTTTCGCTCGATAACACGCACCTGACCATAACACGCACATAGTTTTTAGAGGAGGAAAACAAGAAAAAAAAATTCTGAATGAAACAGTGGATGTATCATTTTTGTGCTTCATGCTGCGGCCACAGACATGTGATTTGACGGTGAGTTTGGGGTAGCCCAATGCAAAGATCCTGAGGATCCATGTGGATCCATGCTTTGTAACCACGTTTTTGCACCATTGCAGCCCCAGGCAACAGTGGGTGCATGATTTTTTTGGTGCAGGCTGTAGCCATGGACATGCTGTGTGATCTGATGGTGAATTTGGGGTGACCCAATGCAAAGATCCTGAGGATCCATGTGGATCCGTGCTTTGTAACCACGTTTTTGCACCATTGCAGCCCCAGGCAACAGTGGGTGCGTGATTTTTTTGGTGCAGGCTGTAGCCATGGACATGCTATGTGATCTGATGGTGAATTTGGGGTGACCCAATGCAAAGATCCTGAGGATCCATGTGGATCCGTGCTTTGTAACCATGTTTTTGCACCATTGCAGCCCTGTTTTTGCATCAGATCATTGCTATGTGATCTGATGGTGAATTTGGGGTGACTCAATGCAAAGATCCTGAGGATCCTTGTGGATCCGTGATTGGAACCACGTTTTAAGTAGCGAGGGAAGGAAAAACATAGAAGCGACAAGGAGAGGGGTGTGCAGAGAAGCAGCTGGCTAAGAATGCAGGAGAGGGGTTTTACCGGAGGGAGGAAAGGAAGGCAAAAGTCCCCCCCCCCACAAGCCAGCCAGCTCTCTCTCTCTCCCCCCCCCCCCCAACCTGCATGTTGCCTTCGAGTCCCAGACGCACGGAGAGGAGCTTTCCACTCTGCTTGCCTGGAGGGGAGGGGTTTTCTCTGCTCTTTGTTCCGTTTGAGCAAACACAGTAAGGAAACAGAAGCGGGTGGGCAGTAAGACCCTGAGGCAGAATGCAGGAAAGCAGCAACTTCCTCCTTTCCTCCCTTCTCTGGACTATTTGATATTTGCCTGATTTTTGCCTTCACTCGCGCTTGTCAGCTCCAGGGACCACACATTCGCTCGATAACACGCACAGACATTTCCCCTTACTTTTTAGGAGAAAAAATCTGCGTGTAATAGAGGGAAAAATACGGTAGGTACCGCTCTGGCGGGAAGGTAAACAGCATTTCCATGTGCTGCTCTGGTTCACCAGAAGCAGCTTAGTCATGCTGGCTCCCTCAGCCAGTAAAGTGAGATGAGCGCCGCAACCCCAGAGTTTTTCGCTACTGGACCTAATGGTCAGGGGTCCCTTTACCTTTAACGTCCGGAGAGCCACAAGTTCTCCACTCCAGATCTAATTGTTTATTGGGAAACAGAATGCTGTATTAGGTAGACCTTTGGTCTCACCCAGCAGAGCTCTTATCACAGTACAATGGAGAGGGTAGGTGGGCTGACCATCAAGAGAAGCATTTAACCTTCCTGGGTGCTGAGTTCAGTTTTGTGGGCTACCAGAATTTAGTCTAAATGCCTGTAAATAACTTTTCAGTTCCAGAGCTTGAATGCCAGCAGCATCTCTACTCCCCTCTCCGCAAAGCAACAAGAACAGATCCAGCAGCTATGTGCAAAACGGCTACAAAGGTGGGTACTTACGCTGATTTGTTTCACTTTCTCAAGGACTTTGCAGAAAAAACACTGTTCTATTAGGATGCCTATGGAATGTCAGGCAGCTAAAGTAGTTTTAAAATGAAGACAGGGGTCAAGTCCTGTCTTCAAGGTTGGAGGAATATGTTTAAATTCATTTCTTTTACTGGGAATTGACCTCAGTTTAGCTTAGAAATATGCACCCTTACATATAACTTAGTAATAAAATTAAAATGCAAGACAAACCAGTAGGTACTAGTGCTAGAAGTAGCTGCTGAGCTATCGCTACCACTCTGCAGTATAGTAGCAAACATTTAGTTGCCCATTTAGCACTTTAATAAATCATGAGCAAATCCCTTTTTAAATCCATAGGGCCTTTGCAAGAACTGAGCCAGCAGAGAGGTGCAAGTAACAAGCTGGGCTGCTAGGCTTACATAATGCCATTCAACAATTAAGTGGCTTTAAATAATTTAAATAAATGAGGCATTTCCAGCAAAGAGTTGTCCAGGGTAGATGGAGAATATTTAAGGCTTGGATCGCTGAAATGTGTTCATCTATGGTGGCTGAATCAGTTCTGTAGATTTCTTAGCACTCATAATGACAATTTTGCATGCATTTTAAAGCCACAATTTCTTAAATTATTTGTGAGTTTAGAACAATTAAGGTTAAGAAAATGACAGTACAGTATTGGAACTCATTATCTTGGATAGTGAAACGAATTGCCCACTGTCTCTTTGGTTCTGATTTTATAGCAATCTGCATACTAATTAATCCTCCTGTTGAAACAAATAAGCTGTTATTGCTGTGTTAATATGTTTATGCTTTAAAACCTAGGAGAAATACAAGTAGCCCCACTGTTAATATTCCATATTTTTCACAATATAGAATCAGACAGAAAACTGGACTTCTTTTAATCTGGGGTCTGTTTTATTGTACTCTAAATGTAAAGGACCCCTGGATGTTTAAGTCCAGTCAAAGGCGACTATGGGGTTGTGGCACTCATCTCGCTTTTCAGGCCAAGGGAGCCGGTGTTTGTCTGCAGACAGCTTTCCAGGTCCTGTGGCCAGCATGACTAAACCGCTTCTGGCACAACAGGATACTGTGACGGAAACAAGAGCCCACGGAAACACCGTTTACCTTCCTGCTGCAGCGGTATCTTTTTGTCTACTTGCACTGGCATGCTTTTGAACTGCTAGGTTGGCAGGAGCTGGGAATGAGCAACGGGAGCTCACCCCATCGCTGGTATTCAAACCGCCAACCTTCTGATGGGCAAGCCCAAGAGGCTCAGTGGTTTAGACCACAGCGCCACCTGCATCCCTTATTGTACTGTAACCCCACTAAGACAATAATAGCATCTAGCTCTTGAAGGTACTGAGTAAAAGTTTTGAAGATGAAGGGCAATAGCCAGGGCTGGCCCAAGAAGTTTTGACACCTGAGGTGGACCCCAGAATGGTGCCTCCCTCCCTGCCGGAGAAGAAGGGGTGAGGGAAGGTCCAAAAGGTGAGGAAGTAGGATTGACAGTGTGATCTGCTGCCCCTGTGAAACCTGCCACATGAGCCAGTTGCTTCACCTTGTTTCATGGGTGAGCCAGCTATAGTAATAGCTGCTGAAAGCTTAGAAATCAATAGACTTCTAAAGTGGGCTGAATCTTTATCTCTCCCCACCCACCCTGGTGGGCCATGTTGGACAGGTTTGCCCACATGTCAATCATCCAATGTCACAGTGATGTCAAGTGACCTCTTTTTGCACAGCGCTGTGTACAGAGCCCTGACGATCAGCTGATTTCTGACACTTGAACATAGTGCTTCACAAAGCACTTTGCAGGTGTCACCAATCAGTTGATTGGCAGTGGTTGGAAAACCCCTTTTGGGTCAGTCACATTTTTACCTGTCCCCACCACCACCACCTGATGTCCTATATGAGGTCTAGAACAGCATGTAGAGAACCTTCTTGGCTCTGCAGGTCAGATCCTTATCAGGATCAGACTTGCGGGCCTCATTTGACAGGTGAGCAAAGCCACCCACCTATGAAATCACACAAGGCTCCTTCCCCCACCCCAGGCAAGAGCAGCGCTTTTGCAGAGCGCTCACACACTATGAGCCTCAGAAAATCAGAGGTGCAAACAGGAATGCTGGGCTGCTTAAACTGAGCAGGAGTTAACCCCCGCTCATCAGTTCTTGAGTAGGGTTTAAATCCTGCTGCTTTGGCTGTGAAAATCTATTCCCTGCTGGAAGCAGGTGTGCACAGTCAGTGCAGGATTTAGCTCTGTCCTCTTGCCCACCAGCTCATGTCACCAATGACATCAGTTGATGCGTGGGAATGGTTTGGGGGAAATGGCTTTGTGGCTTGGAGGTTACTCACCACCGTTAGAGAGAAGCAACCACTTCAGTAATCGGGGGCGGTTGCCTGGCTGTTGCTCCTGAGGTCTTCTCCACCCTCCCAGGCCCTTTGTCTTTGTTGTGAGCTATGTATGCCACACAGCCTACCCTGGGACCTTAACTAGCCTCCCTCAGGTGCAGTAGAAGATTGGTAAAAGAAGAGCTTTTTGATCTCAAACTTCTCCATTTCTCTCTGTGTCTTTTTACATTGTGTGCCTCAGTTTGGAAGTTGATTTTTCAGCTGCTGCACTTCATCTTTGGTTATGGAAATATATGCGCTTTGACCCGGCCACCACTAGAGGCTGTATTTGCACAGTTCATGAAACTTTTCAATGCAAACCTGTGTGTTTGCTTATTCAGATATAAGCCCCATTGAGTCCAGCAGGGTCTACTCCATTATGGTTTGTTTCATGTTGGGCTTAGGAAATCTGTCTGTGTAATTTCCTTTGCTGTTTTCCTCTGCTATTCTTGTCTACTTTCTGGTAGAAACAGTGACAGGGTACCAGACCAGATGCATTTTCCACCTGATGTGCAAGTTTTGGAGTGCAATTGCATTCTGAAGTTTGGTGCTTTCTTTTGAAATAGATATTTTAAGTTTGGTGCTTTTTATAGCTGAAAGGCAAGACTTGCTGTTCAGCTGTGCATTGGGTATTATTTGCATTGTGTATGAATTAATGAGTTCTTTTTTGAATACTCAGGACAGAGGAAAGCTTCAGCTTCCTTAAAAAAACACAACAACCTACAATTATCTTTGCAGAGGAGTGGGGTGGAGGAAACCTATGGAGAAAATGGAAGGTGAAACTTGTGTGGGGTTACTAAGAATTCAGCGCTCTTGTCTTCATGGGAAATAGGACTGTGTGCATGTGTTAATCATGTGTGATTGGATTTAGCCCACTGTGCTCACTATTCCCACTTCTGGAATGTGGCCCCTGACAGCTTTCCACTGCAGTAGTGTGGCCCTCTGCCCAGAAAAGGTTCCCCACCCATGAGTTATGCTTCTGTTCCATAGCAAGGCACTTCTGGAAACATGGGAGAGATACAGCAGGTACAGCGTACTCTGAACCTGTGCTTCCCTTCAGGCATTCCTTTCCATGCTAGAGTGTTTTAGCCATCTAGCTATTAATGTTTTTTCCAACCATGTATGCAAAGCAGCTAGTGATATTGTAATTTATTGACTACATTTGTATCATACATTTTCTTCAGTGAGCTCCAGGTCATTTACATAGCTCTCCCTGCTATTTTATCGGCAGAACAATCCTGTGTGGTAGGTTAGGCAGAGATAGTTGCTGGCCCAACCTCACCCATTGAGCTTCATGGCTGGGTGGGGATTTGACCTGTGTCTCCTCAATTGCAGTTAAACACTCTGAACCGCTGTAACACAAACACATATTTTTGCTGGCATTTGCTACCACCAGATGTGGCATGGTTATCTGAATTGAGTATCACCTGCCTCTTTAGGCATCTGGGATCTTCCTCTTGCATAGCCACTGGATACTTCCTGATATGTGCAGATCACAGTTTTTGAGTATTTATACCTTCCATTTAGATTTGGGTCAAAGTGAGAAGAGACAGCCTGGTCTTTCTGCCCATTCAGGGGAATTAAGCATTTGCTTACCAAGGAAATATACAAATGGAGGAGAGCTTTACCCTTGATCTCTCTATCAATATTTATTAGCCCAGGTACATGTTGCCACAGCTATTAATTATAGTAAGCAGATTGCTTCCCATGAAGGCAAAATTAAGATATGAAAGCCAGATACTGTACTTAGGTTTTAGTTTGTTTGCATTCTGCTTTTCCTTAGTCAACTATTCCCAAACGGGCTCACAATAAATATTTACTTATTATCAAGATACATAACATTTGGAAAAATGTATTGTAGGACATAAAAAATTGAAATAAGACAATCAGCAATGCAATAAGCACAAGATTAATTCATTACTACAATGAAATAATCTAGACTTAATATATAACAAGAGCTGAACCAAAATTAAGTGACCAAAAAGTAAATATATACAAATAAAGTTAATGCACTTTGCTGGTGTTGCTGCAGAGAGCAGCCTGACCAACAGGTCAGAGAGGGCACTGCCTTCTCACAAAGCTAAATGGTTCACAGCTGACTCCTGCAGAGGAGACTTGCAGCTGCAAAATGGATGTGCAGGAGAAGACAGTGAGGTTACATCTTTTTCTCCAGCCTCCCAGAAGTTCTGGCTCCTAGTGCTATTCTTGGTGCATTTCAGGTGCTCACTTGTGCCCCAATCATTAGTGCATGTAAAGTTAAGAGTCCCACAAAAGTAGTACATGCAGCCCAATTCTATTTATGCTTAATTAGTGAGTTTAATGAAACTTAGTGTTGTTAAGATTGCATTTACAGCACATTTAATATGTAAGTGAATTGTATATGTGGAGGCTTACAAAAGAAAGAACAACCCTGTCAGCAAAGTTGGGAAAGAAGACAACAATGACAACATGGGAAAGTCCATTGTTAAGTTAACACAAGCTTTGCTCCCAGTTCAGTAAGCAGTTAAAAAAGTAGATGTTGAGATACAAAGATGCTGTGAGCCTTTGGAACCAAAAACAGTTCAAGGTTATGTTGCTGTAGGCGGAAATGCATATAAGTCATCAGTTCCTGTCTCTGTCTTTGTTCTCTAGTTGCTCAGAAATCATGAAGGAGACTCAGGTATTCAAAGTATAAACTATGCAAACCCCAACAATAATTGTTGCAGCTGTAGTTGCAGGCCAAGCTAAGCAACCAACTCACCAAGCTTCAGTTCCTGGTTGTTCTTGGACCATCTAATGTTACAAGAGAATGAGAGAGAGAGAGAGAGAGAGAGAGAGAGAGAGAGAGAGAGAAGTGGGTAGCATGGATATTTCTTTCAGTGGTTCAGCTTCAGAAGCTGAAAGACAATGCAGCCTTCTAAGCTTTTCTTTTTCTTTTTTCCCTATAAGAAAAGATTACAGAATAAAAAAATGCACATGATTGAGTTTAGGTACACATCAGATCTGTTAAGCAATGCGGATGCCTTTAAGATAAGTGGGCATTCGCAATGCCTTTTGCCCATGAAGAATGATTTAACTGCCAGAGAGTGTGTTGCCTATTTAATAAAGATGCCAGTATATTTCTTATCTACATTTCTTGGATCTGTACATACCTGGAAGCTAAAATATATAACCTTATTGGATTCTAACTTAAACATGCTGGATCCTTATCTTGACGCTAGTAAGAGTGTATATTGAGAGATAAAAGGGGTGGGGAGTGAGAATAGTAGCTTGGCTAGTTTATGATTCCTCAGGGTAGAATGTATGGCTTGCTTTTTGCGAGGAGATGGCAAGAATACCTGACCAAGAAGCTTATGGTAACATGACAGCTGCCTGGCCTTCCTATAGTACAGGGATAAGGAGACTGCCCTTCTAGATGTTGCACTCCAGCTTCCAGGAGTGGCCGACAAGGAGGGGCAGTAACACACAGCTGGTCACTAGCATAGGAGGGGCAGCTTAGCAGGAGGGATATGGTGGGGAGTTGTGACGGGGCCAGGAGGGCATGGTGGGAGACAGATTTCCCATCCCTACCGTAGTCTTACGAGCCTGATTGCCATATTTTAGCTTTATACAGTGGTACCTCGGGTTACATACGCTTCAGGTTACATGTGTTTCAGGTTACAGACTCTGCTAGAAATATTACCTCGGATTAAGAACTTTGCTTCAGGATGAGAACAGAAATCGTGCGGTGGTGGCGCAGTGGCAGCAGGAGGCCCCATTAGCTAAAGTGGTGTTTCAGGTTAAGAACAGTTTCAGGTTAAGAACAGACCTCTGGAATGAATTAAGTACTTAACCCGAGGTACCACTGTACTGAGCACTGTCAGGAATGACAGACTTTAGAGACAGGAATCTAGAATAAGTTCCTTCTTGCCGGATGGAATCTACCATGTGAAATGCCGATGGTGACTTTTTCTGATGCTTGGAACTGGGGATTCAGCACCCACAAAAGGTAGTGTAGCAAAGAGGAATGCTTCGTTGGGTCAGTTTGCTCGAAGTGGTTATTAAGGGACTTTCTATCCAGAATTATGAATGTTTTCATTGCTCAGTGAATGGTCAGAGGAGAGAACTGAACCTGAGCTGCAGGAAAGGGCAACCAAAGTGCTCAAAGGCATGGAACCAACTCCCCTGTAAGGAAAGGCTGCAAAGTTTGGGCTTTGTGTGGGGACATGATCAGTGGGGAACATATCAAGAAGGGACATGATAGAAGTGCCAAATTATGCACAGTGTGAAAAAACAGGCCATCTCTCAATACTAGAACCCGAGATAATCCAGTGAAGCCGAATGTTGGGATATTCAGGAAAGACAAAGGGAAACGCTTCTTCATGCAGCACAATACTGTGGAATTAGCTTCCACCGGGTGTGGTGTTGGCCACCAACTTTGAATGGCTTCAAGAGGAGATTAGACAAATTCAGGGGAGATAACCTTGCCAACAAAGGTCCGTATAGTAAAAGCTATGGTTTTCCCAGTAGTGATGTATGGAAGCGAAAGCTGGACCATAAAGAAGGCTGATCGCCGAAAAATTGATGCTTTTGAATTATGGTGCTGGAGGAGACTCTTGAGAGTCCCATGGACTGCAAGAAGATCAAACCTATCCATTCTTAAGGAAATCAGCCCTGAGTGCTCACTGGAAGGACAGATCGTGAAGCTGAGGCTCCAATACTTTGGCCACCTCATGAGAAGAGAAGACTCCCTGGAAAAGACCCTGATGTTGGGAAAGATGGAGGGCACAAGGAGAAGGGGACGACAGAGGATGAGATGGTTGGATAGTGTCTTCGAAGCTACCAGCATGAGTTTGACCAAACTGCGGGAGGCAGTGGAAGACAGAAGTGCCTGGCGTGCTCTGGTCCATGGGGTCACGAAGAGTCGGACACGACTAAACAACAACAACAACAAGGCTATTCGTGGCTAATAGTCATGATGGCTGTGTTACTTCCAGTGCATGAGACTTCTGAATTCCAGATGTGGGGAGCACAAAGAGGTCACTGCTGTCACACTTGTGTCCTGCTTGCAGGCTTTCCACAGGCATCTAGTTGACCACTGTAGGAAACAGAATGCTGGATAAAGATAGGTGTTTGCTCTAATCCGGGAGGGCTCTTACATTCTCATCTGGCTCCTGGTCAGTAGCTTGCAGAGTTGCAGATAGTCTGTCATGGAAAACCAGTGGTATCAGTTTTAGCTTCAGTAGTACAGTGCTTCAAACTTCGCATTAGGGAACATTTGAAATCTCTCTGTCATAGGACTGAATGTTCTTTTTCCTTCCCACTCCACCCATTAGGGAAGGTACTGCCTGTCCAGTTGTTTGTGCTTTGGAAGAGGGTGGTATATTTGAGCATTATGATGAGTTACTGTAAGCTACTGGATTCTTGGCCAAGTGCACAGTGTAATTCACGTCCTCTGTTCCAGGATGCCAGTGCAATATGTTCTGGGTGAGTGGGATTTCCAGGATCTGACATTCAAGATGAAACCTCCGGTCTTCATTCCTCGACCAGAGACAGAGGCAAGTCATCATAAGGGACAAACCTCAGCTCTTCTCCAGAGTGCTGCATTGCTACACACATACGGCCACCTCCACTTGAAGGAAGCACAATATTAAGCAGTCCTTCCCCTCCCTCCTTTCTCATGGGTGGTCTTTGCTACCTGGCCAGTGGGAGAGGTGAGCACCATCATAAGCACAGTCTTTGATGAGGTACATATTTTTACCTTGGTCGGTTGCAGCAAATCTCAGATAGAAAATCTTTAGAATATATGTAGTTGATTTACTTACACACACACACACACACACACACACACACACAAAATGGCAAAGTATGTATGCAATGACCCAGCTCACGTGTAATGTTAAGCCAGACCATGAATGTCCAGGCTGCTGGAGACAAGATCATGACCACTTTGCTTCTCCAGTTTTGCTTTGGCTGCTGTGAGCTAAGACATGGTTTGGCTTAAAGTATTGTCCAAACCCTGGTTCATAGTTTGTCTTGCTCCAGACAAACCATGAGCTGTAAACCAAGAACAGACCTTGGCTGCAGCTTGTGTGTTAACTGGAGTGAAACAAGCAGCCCCTCCCCTCCCACTGGTCTTCCACTCAAGATTGCAGCCACTCCGGTTATTTTTGGGTTGTGCTTATTATTATTTTTTAAAAAAAGAATTAGAAGGGGGTGGAAGGTTGGAAATGTATGTGACTGAGCGTCACATGTGATTTTGGCCTGATTTTCACGCTCCTTTTCCAAACTGACATTCCTCTGCTCCAAGAGCAGAATAGAAAGTAGGGCAGGACAATTTCAGCAGTAACTTGGCACAGCCTAATTAAGAATTGCAAAGTCAGAGTCCCTTCCCTGTTAACCTCCAACCCTTCAGGACTCCAATGATCTTTACATATGTGGTGGTCTTTACATATGTAAAGATGGTGCTCTTCTAATAGTGTTCAATTGTGAAATTCTGCTTTTTGTTTCAAAAATGTATATAGCTCTTTTGAGGTATAAGCTACCTCTGAAACAATATAAAAACAAAACAACATTGTTGGGTAGAGCTTAAACAGAGAGGTTAGACTAAAGAACAAAAACTTGGGTATATGAAAGAGGCACCATATGCCTCTAAAGTCCAAATTATTTCTCAGTTTTGCCTAACCATGAGGCAAAGTATATTCCAGAAGCAAAGGTCCCAGAGATCACAAAATATGGTGTGAGCCATTCAAGAAGGTGGGGTTTCATCTCATAATTTTCTGGCTCCTCTTTAGTTATCTTCTGTATTCTCCTCTGCTCTATCCAAGTGGTTTCTAATGTGCTTTTTTCTCTTCTGATTGTTCCTTTTGCATTTTGCTGTTGCTTAAAATCACAAGACCTAGAAACCTGAAGTTCAACCTATGGAAAGTTCACTGAAGTTTCCAAGGTTCTGTGTCCTCAGGACTGGAAGTTGAAGTTTATTAATTAGACAAAATGAATGCCTATGTCCCATACAAAAGCAGGAACTGCTTTTAACTTTGGGATCCTTTGCATAGATATCTACTATTCTAACAAAGAAATCCCAGCTTCAAAGTATCTGTTAATATTTTGGGTGCCAAATCCTTCTGTGCCGAATGGAACTTACAAGATAGTGGATGGCCCAACACAAGTCTGTCTGGTGATATCGCTGTTTTCCATGCTGTGTTGTCACTATCTTCACGCAATATCGTTCCCCGCAATCATTAAACAAATGCCTGCTGTGTGTGATGCAAGTGTTGATAGTAAACACAAGAGTGTGTTGCTTATTCTGCCCATATGTTTGCATGATCGATGTTTGCTCGTGCCAGCCTAGTTTGCAATTCAGTGCTGTGTTTGATGTGAACCATTGACTAAGTGCTAACCTCTGTACTTTTTAAAAAAAGCAAAAACAACGTATTTGTAATGTGACCTCCTTTTCAAGCCCCAAAGCCCTTGAACTTCTTCCCTGATCCTTCTCTTTGCTAAAGCACGTAAACACTGGTTTGGCCTGATCTGAACCTGTGGAGTTTTCAGTGTTTCTCAACTGGCTGCACAGTTTGTAAGGGGATATATCTGATCTGCTTGCCAGTAATTCACATTAAGCCCCTTGGGACTTAGGAACTGCAGTTTGAAGGCATCATTTTAGAACCAGATTGTGTAGAATGGCTGAAGGTCTTCCTTTCCACCTAGCAGTATGGGACTGATGCCAGTTGACCTTCCAGGAATATTTCACTGATTAACAAGAACACCTGGAATTTGCCAGAAATTGGGGCTACCAATTTTAGAGAGACTTGGGGAGGGAGTGTAACTTGCTAACAAAAAACAGCAGCTGCGTAAATGATCGTGGTGGAGGAGAGAATAAATAAATAGGGAAGTGTTTCCTCCAAAATAACTACATGCGAGATTCAGAATTTAAAAAGAGCAGTGTAACCATCGTAGAGCTGCTTCTACTCTCAGCACAATTGGTTGTTTCGTCACCTCTTTATTTTCCGTGTTGTCCTCTCATCACCCAGGGAAGAGATCACGGCATGCTTAGTTGCTGACCAAACCATCAGTTTTTGAACTCTTGGACTTTGCTATATTTGCAGGTTGCCAAGCACCAAAGCAATAACACAGATCTAAATTCGGAAGGCAGAGCAAATCCACTTCCATCTGCTTTTGGATCGTTTTCTATTCTGCTGTTTCTAGACATAGTGCAAGCTATCAACAGGGAAGTCTTCAATTGAAATCTTGCCTCAGCTGTAGTTGCATGTAGCCTCAGCCCTCCATCCCTCTAGCAATATCTAATTTAGTCTACCTTCCAGGAACGTTGTGAGGCTTTATCAGAAACACTTTGAACACTTTAAATTTAAAAATAAATGTTGTTGTTTTGTTGTTGTTATTACGAATGCTTGCTCTCATGCATTTGTTGGTGCTTTAGATGCACAGGTCTGGTGGAAAGAATGTCCACATCTTTCGCACAATAACCACATGGATTTAAGGTCAAATTAGGAGATGGATACTTGAATATGAGTGGAGGGAGAGTGAGTGTTCAAGCAGTGAGATAATGCCATATGTATGTGTGACTTCCTGTAATTGCCAGCATTTCATTTATACATATAAACCTGTTGCTCAGGCTGTGTACTTGACCAATTTCTTTAAGCAAAGATCGTGGGCTGCAAGGTCATTATGTAGCATTTGAAAACAACAGGATTTCTCTTGCAGGTACTTACCCTGGAATTTCATTTGAACTCTGGCTGATGAAAGAATTGCATTTCTAGTGTCCAGATTACCAGAAGGATCATACAGTGGTACCTCGGGTTAAGAACTTAATTTGTTCTGGAGGTCCGTTCTTAACCTGAAACTGTTCTTAACCTGAAGCACCACTTTAGCTAATGGGGCCTTCCGCTGCCGTTGCACGATTTCTGTTCTCATCCTGAAGCAAGGTTCTTAACCCGAGGTACTATTTCTGGATTAGCGGAGTCTGTAACCTGAAGCGTCCGTAACCCGAGGTACCACTGTATAGCATATTTTTGTTACCTGGGTAGCTGAGTTTTCATCTATGAAATACTTAGAAAACTTTCTTATTAATACTTGAGTGATACTTGGCCATTTGCCACAAACTTTCCTACGATGATCTTTGTTGATAAATTGATATAAGGGGAGGGGGCGAACCCATTTGTTCAGTGCCTGCCACAATACAGATCTACCTCTGTATGTGTGGGTAGGTGCATGTGTGTAAATAATGTTTTACTTGAGCGGGGGAGAGAATTAGAATATTGTAGGCTTCCCATAGGTGTCTGGTTGACTGTACAGAATGTTGGGCCAGATGGACCTTTGACGTAAACCAGCAGGGCTCTTCTTATGTTTTGCTTTGGGTATCTGAAGAAGTTTGGAAATAAGCATGCAGTTTTATACATGGCTACTAGGAAGTCAGTCCTACTGATTTCAGAGGGACTTGCTTTGTAGTGACTGTGCCCAGGATTACAGCCTTCATCTGATTAGATTTTAGGTGGAGAATACACTCCAACATTTTGTTGCAGGTCTCGCTTGCCTAATCTTATATTGTTGAATCCTTTTCTTTTTACAAATATTTTTTAACACATGGTCCGGGTAAATAAAAAAAAACCACAGAAATAATTTTCTGTGGGAGAAGACATGTATACCATCATCAAACCTTTTATTGGCATCACATACAAACATCCATAGCAAATCAGCACAGAATTATCACCTCCCCAGTGACACAAAACATTTGTCAAATGTCAAAAGAGGCAAAGCAGTCTAACATTACATCTCTAGGTCTCCAGGGAGATCAGACGTCAGCAATGTGTTTCAATGATAAAAAACCAGATAAAGATATTTAGCCACTAACTTGGTGAGCTCCTGATCACTCCCCAGTAATAGTAAATGTATGACCTCCAACTCTGGTTTCCATATGGGGATGCAGAGTTGATCTAGGAACTGCTGGCGGAGATCAGCATATAATTTACATTTAAGGACCATGTGTGTAAGAGTTTCCACCTGCTGGTCTTCACATGGGCAAATTCTGTCTCCTTCCACCATTCCAGAGAACCTTCCCCAAAGGGGGTTTGATGGATTTGAATTAAACCTGGCCAGCGAAAATGCCCTTCTTTCTTGAGGATTAAGCAAAAATTCAAGATAATTATGGTTAATTTCATGTGCCCAAGAAAGTTGAAAGTGAAGAGGGGAATATATTTTTTCTGCTGCTGCTGTTAGTTCCTGACGTTCAATGTCCCACAACCTTGTTTTTATTATAGCCTTGGCAGATGGTGGGGACATTGCTCACAAAAGTTCCACTGACAACCCAAATTGCTGTACCTTTATGTTAAACCGTTGTAGCCCTGGGGAAGGAAAGGGGTCTAAAAAAACTTCACTGAGGAGAGGATCTTTATCTGTTGTGAGGCAGATGTTTAACCAGCATAGACGAAATCTCGCCTAGGCAATGGTCTCTACCTTGTGTTGACCTCCCTCTAGACACAAGGCTGCATGGGATACACAATGTGGGACAGCAAAAATCTTAAAAAGGAAAGCTGCCTGCACTCGTTCTACCAGCTGGGTAAACCCTGGCAGCCAGACTGGAATTCCATAGAGCAGTTGAGCTATAATTTTGGCGTTGAAGACCTTGAAGGCAGAGGGGATGTGCGGATTACCTCTTGTTTTGAAGAAGCATATTATGGCCTGCATAGACATCTTACTGGCATTCACCGCCGTTACACGGTATGAGGACCATAGAAGCCTATGGTAGAATGTAATTCCCAGATAGTTAAATTTGAATGCCTGCTGAATGGATTTCCCACCAAATGCCCAACTATAGCTCTTGCGTGAATTCCCAAAAACCATTATTTTGCTTTTATCAAAGTTCATACACAATTTCATTCTGGACAGATAGTCAATACAGGAGTTTAGCAATCGTTTTAAGCCAATTCTGGTCCATGAGAGCAAAATCATATCATCTGCGTATAGGAGGAGTTCCCATTGGCTTATCATAATATTTTCCCCTAAATATCATGTGCTCTTATTAACTTTGTAAAGTCAGGGAGACACAGCTTAGAGAAGCATCCTGCCACATTCCACGATAACAACTTCAGAGAGGAATATTGCACCGGGTTCCCGGCCATGGCATAAAGTCAATCTAGGTGCATGTCGAAAGGTTGGCTATCGCTTGGAGCCCCAGACGGTTCCTGATGTATTTCCTCCACTACCTCTGGGGCCGCGGTTATTAGTCCGTGAACCCTGGTGTCATCACTTCTTGAACTAGCAACTGATCGTACTCGAGTTGTCAATTTGGGGGGTAAGTTCACTAGAGCTTGGAGCAATGTCAGAATTGTACTCCCTTGTAGTTTCTCCTGGAGGGATTTCCTCTGTTAAAATGACCTCTGGTGACCAAGCCAGCATTTATGGGGCGGGGCATGGATTGATGTATTAAAATGTCAATTTCCTGTAGATGAACTTTGGGGCAGTCCTGGAACACTGGGGGGAGAGTGAGTTGATTAGTGATATGTACTGAATTCAGCAAGTTTGGCATTGTGATTCCTTCCCGGGGAATTTCTAGTTGGGCTTCAGCTGAGTTCGGTCGAGGCTCAGAGCCCAGGACGTCCAGTATCCCGAGAGATATCTCTTGTTTGTTTTTAGAATATCCCCCTTGCTTCTGAGTAACTTCTAATCTAGTTTGCTTGTCATCCATATCTATATCCTCTCTAACAGACCTTTTTGTGTTCATATTCGTGCAGCCCACATTGGCCAGATCTAGGGGTTTTGCCTTGGTCTTGTTGAAATCACGCAGCAAGACTTGGATACGGTTTGTTAAATCCTCTAATTCTGCTGGAATAGTGTTAGTTGGTGTTTTAATTATCACTGTTGTTTCCTCAGTATTCCTTTGGAGCAGCAATTTCTTCAGAGGCACTAATTGAGGCCTCTCCGGATTAACTGGAGCTATAGCAGAATCAGCCAGAGGGGCTGGCTGATTTCTGGGAAGGTTTAACCTTGAGAGTGATGTTATTCTTAGCTCAGGAGTTAGTCGACTAGCAGGCTTTTGACTGCCTGATAATAAAGGCACAGCATCCAAGTCTGCAAACACCCTTCTGATTGAAATGTGAAATCTACTTAAAAAGTCACACATTTTAGGAAGCGGCAGGGGAATGGCATAGCTATGAAATTTGAGAAGCCGTCTTACTACATTTGGATGGCTCGGCAATTTTTCTGTTGTTTTTAGGTCCAAAGAACCTATGTTTAATCGCAGTAGTTCAGATAAGGAGGAGCAAACTCTTGGTCTGGTAATCCAGCGTCCTTTGTTCTCCCCATTATTTCGGATGATCAAAACTATCTGATCCAACTGCAAACACATTCTAGTGTGATGTGGGCCATTGGTCTTATTCCGGTGACAGAATTTAATCTGAGCTTCTTGGGTGCTCTTCCTTGAAGGATTGAAGGGCTCCAGCCTGCTTGGTTGAGCATTCTCAGCATTCTTCCCCTGGGGCTCAGGGGACCGCACCAGGCTCTCCTCCTTCTGACCCCTCGCCACACGATCCTCAATGCTCTCCAACTTCCAGAAGATCAATGCCGGAGACCTTCCAGTGAGTAGGCTTTGCTCTCCAACCAAGCTTAGCAATTCTTCAGTAAATAACTCCTCTGTTGCTTCAGGCAGTTTAGGTAGCTTTTGAGATGTTTTTTGGGCGGAGGTGTGGGCTGCTTGGGTTGCTTTGAACTTTGAGAGCTTTCCTGTAGGTCTGTTTTCTTTAAACCTTTTGATCTAGGGCCTTTTGGCTGCTTGGGGGGATCTTCCCAGACCCTGTCTAACTGCTGAGAATTTGAACAATCTAGGGACTGTTTGTCACGCTATGGAGATTATCCCCCTCCTCCGTTTGCTCTTCCGACCTTGATCCTAGTCCTTCAGTAGCCTCTTGTGCTGTTTCAGGAGTTATCCAGTCGGAGAAGTCAGTCAGACTTAGTTGTTTAGATTTGGATCTGGTCAAGCGGCTTGGCACGGTAAGCACTTTCTGCCACAGCAGCTGCTTTTTCTTGGGCATCAGGGCAAGGTCAAGACCCCCGGAACAATCCAAAACAGTTTCCAAGCTGGGGGAGAGGGTGTCACTCCTCAGCTGCCTCAAAGGATTTGTGTATACAATTTGAATCTATGAGCTAAATTAAGCTTTGCTGTTTATATTTCTAGGCTTTTCTGCAGCACACGCTATCCAACTGTCTTCTGTTTACGGGTTTTTGTTAAGCCACCAGAGGGCAGTCATGTTTTAAGCTGTCAAACAGCTCTTACCTTCACAAATCTCCTTTCTTGTAACTTGAATCCATTGGTCCAGTTCCTACCTTCCGAAGCAGGAGAAAACAACAACTGCTCTTCCTTGCCCTGTATCTTGTGTGCAAACTGAAGGACATTTTCTGTAGGGATTGCCAGGATAAGAGGTGCAATGCCTTCTTCTGTCAGCAAGTGTTTATGCTGGAGATGACATTGGAACCAGAGCACTATGATGGCATACAGTGACTTAGTTCACACATCACATGTTTAAACCATAGTTTTAAACCCACCCCGGTTTAATCTGAAGAAGCAGCGTGTTAGTTCACACTGCCAAAAACTATCCATGGCTGCTGTCCACAACTGTTACGTGCTACCTCTGCTGTTGCAGGCAATACGCCTCTGAATGCCAGTTGCTGAGAATGGGAAGAGCGTGGTTGCACTCAGGTTGTACTTGTGTGCGTCACATAGACAGCTGGTGAGAACAAGGTGCTGGAGTAGATGGGCCATTAGCCTGGTCCAGATGGACTCTTCTTATGTTCTTAATATGGGATAGACTGCCCTGCTTTTTCACTTGAAAAAGGCAACCAAAATGATCAATTAATGGGGGCACTGCCTTCAGGGTCAGACACAGGCCACACCTCTCAGTACCAGTGGCTAGAGATTCACAAGTGTGGGGAATGCTGTTACACTTGGGTGTGGCTTGCAAGCTCTCATGGAGCATCTGGCTGCTGTGGGAACAGGATGCTGAGGGCCTTTGGCCTGATCCAGTAGGGCTTTTCTTATATCTCTACTAGAACCCTGGGATCATCTAATGTAGCTGAATGTTGGAAAATTTAGAGCAGATGAAATGAAGGACTTCTTTGCGCAGCACTGTTGCACTTAAAAGGGCCCCGGCACGCGGTCTCCCACTAAGCAATACTCAGAGGAAACCCATTAAAACTCAATAGATATGGGTACCTTAAGTCTGTTGATTTCAGTGGGTCTTCTCTGAGTACGACTTTAGCTGGATACAACCCAAATGCCTTCTCCTCACATGAAAGAAAATCATAGGTTTTCCCCCCTGAATAACTTCTCCATGAATTTAAAAGGCTTGAATCTATCCACTTCCAGAGATCAGTATTCCGCCATTAATAGCAGGCACCAGCAGTAGCACTGAATTGGCTCTGTCAGTGGCCGTGGAGGCTTGTCCATTAGGGCAAACAGGGAACTGATCCGCCAACCTCAATTGCCCCCACCTACCTGCTTTCTTACAGCCAGTCCAGGGGGTGGCACTGGCTCTCAGCTTCCTCCTATTTAGTCCTAGGGTTGCCTTTGTATAACTCATCAGAGATCCAAACTAGTATTAGTTGGCATGGTCTGTCGTAGGCTCTGCCTCTCTGTTCCATTGGTTCTGGCTCCACCTACCCTTAACCTCCCTGATTTCTGCCCTGGCATTCCCAATGGGCACTAGCCACCACTGGGCAATGTGCCCACACTGCCCCAACCTTGCTGCTGCCGCTTGCCATCCCAGTAAGCAGTGGTGCCAGCTCCATGGCTCTTCCCCATCAACCATTCCTACTTGTGTATAGCTATGACTTGGGAACTGTTAGCGGTTTTCATTCCTGTAGTCCTGTTTTGGACCTGTCCTTTTTCTGTGTCAGTCCCGTTCTGCACCATTACATACTATGGAACTAATACATTACATTGCTTTCTGGCCAAACTATTTTACTTCTGGAGTTTGCAGGGAGGTAACATGCCTTTCACCACACTATGCATGATTTTATGCATCTCTCATGTTCCTCCTTAACTACCTTTCTGAGCTAAAAAGTCCCAAACGTTGTGGCCTTTTCTCATGGGGGAATTCTTACAGCAGTGAAGGTCCTTCCTAATGCAACTATTCTTTCTTAGTAAAGATTGCATGGCTATTCT
Source organism: Podarcis raffonei (assembly GCF_027172205.1). Taxonomy (NCBI): domain Eukaryota; kingdom Metazoa; phylum Chordata; class Lepidosauria; order Squamata; family Lacertidae; genus Podarcis; species Podarcis raffonei. Next base: position 73,647,658 of record NC_070603.1, read on the forward strand.
GTCACTTCTTGTTTCTTACAATGGTGTCTTAAGAGTTTAGGATGTTAGCTTTGCATCATAACATCCTTTACATCCTAGAGAACCGAGAGACTTCCTTTTTTCATCTTACAGTGGTGCCTCGCAAGACGAAATTAATTCGTTCCGCAAGTTTTTTCTTCTTGCGAGTTTTTCTTCTTGCGAAGCATGGTTTCCCATAGGAATACATTGAAAATCAATCAATGCGTTCCTATGGAGACCGTCCGGGGACAGAGGGGAAGCGCCGCGCACCTTCCCCTCTGTCCCCGGACCTGTTTTAAAGCAAGGGGCAGCGGGGAGAAGATTGCTTCTCCCCGTTGCCTGCCCCGCAATCTCCGGGGACAGAGGGGAAGGCGTGCGCGCCTTCCCCTCTGTCCCCTCTTTTGAAGCAAGGGGCGGAGGGGAGAAGATCGCTTCTCCCCGTTGCCGCCCCTTGGTTCAAAAGGGGTCCGGGGAAATTGCGGGGAAAAGGGGTCCCCGGAAATTGCGGGGCTGGCAACGGGGAGAAGCGATCTTCTCCCCACCGCCCCTTGCTTCAAAAGAGGTCCAGGGACAGCGGGGAAGACGCGCTGCGCTTCCCAGCTATCCCCGGAGCTTGCGGGGCAAGCTTCGTTTTGCGAAGCAAGCCCATAGGGAAATGCGTCTTGCGAAGCGGCTAAGAAAACGAAAAACTCCTTCGTCTAGCGAGTTTTTCGTCTTCCGAGGCGTTCGTCTTGCAGGGTACCACTGTACCTTTTACCCAGCTATAAGACAGCTAGGAGATATTGATTTTGTGTGTGACCGCTGCCTCCCCTCCCCCCCCCCAATAACTGGACAGGAGGAATGCCTTGGTATTTCTGGGAAGCAAATTGGAATATGGAGAAACTGTTTAGTATTCCTTCAGAGGAATGAAATGAAACCATACTATATAGCTCATATATAGCTCATGCTATATTGACCCCCTGAGCAGCAGAGTTAAGGTGCATGATGAAATAAGTTTGCATTATCTCATTGAACTGCACTTTGTCAATAATTTAGTCAGGGAAAATAATGTTTTCGTGTACAGTGGTACCTCAGGTTTAGTACTTAATTCGTTCCGGACGTCCGTTCTTAACCTGAAACTGTTCTTAACCTGAAGCACCACTTTAGCTAATGGGGGCTCCCACTGCCGCCGCGCCGCCGGAGCACGATTTCTGTTCTCATCCTGAAGCAAAGTTCTTAACCCAAGGTACTATTTCTGGGTTAGCAGAGTCTGTAACCTGAAGTGTATGTAACCTGAAGCGTATGTAACCCGAGTTACCACTGTATGTTGTCATACAGTGCCAACATACTACTTGCAAAAATTTCAGAATGCTTTACTGGGTTGTTTCTAAATAATTTCTGGCCCAGTCAAGCCTTTGCAAGTTGTTGGCACGACATCTGGAGACACAAAGATTGTATGTTCAGGTGAGGTAATCTTCCCTTACAAAACTCCCAGAATTAACTTTCTGGGGAAATGTTTTCCAGATTAGAAACTTGTACTTCCAGGAATGTATCTTCTGGTGAAGGCACCCACAAAGTTCATGGAACTAAGAGAGTCTGCTCCAGCCCTCTTGCCTTCAGCATTGTTCCTATATTCTACTTTGAATATTCATATGCCAGTGTTCCACTAAAAGCAGGTTACACAGTGGTGCACACACATACATGTTTACCACAACTAAAAATTTAATACTAAAACTGTAGACATGTTTGTATAAGGCAGTAAAATATTTTGTGCATCAGCACAATAATCAACAAAATATCTAGTAAAACATAATCATCACCTGCTATTGTAATGGCCTACTAAACCCTTAACAATACAATAATAGACAAACACAGATCTGTGGCTAAAGAAGGGAAGAAAAGTGGAAACCTTGCACTAGATGGAAGAGACAGTAAAATAAGGGGAAAGAGTTAACCGTCTAACCTAAGAGTAGGAAAGACTAAAGAAATCAAATTGAATCAGCCAGGGAAGTAAATGGAAATGAGGAGATGATGATTGATTTTACACACACACACACACACACACACACACACACACACACACAAGTCAAATAGGCCAGGGAGAAGTTTAAAAGGAGAGAAATTCACACCTTAAATAGGGCTGTCATATTCTAGTTGTTCTGATTCAGATGGCCTGCCTTGCACATCACAAAAATTGTTTCCTGATTATGCGAATCTAGATTTCAGTTGGAAAAGTGTTAAGCAACCCCCTTTCTCTTTCACAGTAACTGCCTTTTCCACTTCAGGGTGTCCTTTCCAAGGCTTCTTTAGAGGAAGGAAATTGATCACTGGGCTTTTCTTACATATTGTTCCACATACTGAATAGTTTTAACCAAGGAGGTTTATCTGAAAGAAGACAGGGCCCTGCTGGTCACAAGCAATTTTAAGTCTTAAAGGCTTTGAAGGCCCAAACCAGCACTTTAAATTTGTTGATAAATTTGTTGATGTACTTAACCTGAGGTACCACTGTAAGAAGAAGAAGAAGAAGTTGTTGTTGTTGTTGTTTTATTATAGCAGCATCCTGCCCCATTCCTCTTACAGCATTTTATGCTGTTGTTTTTCTTGATCATCGTTTAAAGCAAATGAAAACCAAGTAGTCCTCTTTTTTTGGTTTCTCTCTCTCCCCTGCCCTTCCCTCAATGTCTTTCCCAATGATAGTTCAATATATACCAGAGCAAAGCTGTTGAAAAAGCTGGTGCTGCTGTTTTCAAGGCCAGAAGGGAGGGAGGGAGGTTTCATTTTGAAATGCTTTTGCTCAGCCTCCAGTTCTAGGAAAGAGGTACTAAAATCCTCAAACTGCTTTTCGTAACCTGTGCCAGTGACTCAGACTGGCAGGGTGTCTAGCATGTGGGATGTGCTCATAGTGAATGACTAGTAGGTAGTGCTCTTAAGCAGTTACGTGCATTGTGATATTCCCATAGGTCGAGTCTGTTACCACCACGCTGATGACTCATCTATCCAGTTGCTGTGGGATATACATGAAACTAGGTCAGATGCCTCTTCAGTGTTTTAGCATGCCATGTGGAAAAGGCTGCAGACAACATGGAAGAAACTGTGACCAATGTGCTACTGATTCCTCTAACCTCATAATTTTTCTAATCTTGGAACATTTTGCCCTACGCTAGCTCCTTGTTCTCCTAGGATTACCAGCATAGTTTTATTTGTTGTAGTAGTAGTATTTCTTGATAAATGCTGCATCTCTGACATTGATCCATTTGCACCCTAGTAGAAATACGATGCAGTCTGCTTTTTAAAAAAAAAAATGTGGGAGGGGAGCCTTTAATGGAGATAGTGAGAGTAACCAGTTTCTGAGATAATGATGCAGCAAGATTTAGCTTTTCCTAGAAGAAATTATAATTCAGAATTACTAATATGCCAGGGTGCATAGATGTAGTGGTTCAAATTCAAGATGGTGTGTGTGTACCAGCAACTGATATTCAGAGGCCCATTGGCTCTAAGAGCAAAGGTAGGACATAGTCATTGTGGCTGGTAGCTATTGATAGCCTTGTGCCCCATGAATTTCTTTTTTTAAAAAAATAATATTTATTAAGAGTTTAAAGATTACAAAAAGAAGAAAAAGAGTTAAACAAAGCAATACAATACAATACATGAAAAACGAAAAACACTACTTATCTTAACAGAACAAAAACAAAAACAATTAAAAACACATCCAATATTCCCATATCTTATCTTTCATTTACTCGTTTCAACAACCTCCTCACACCTCCCTTTTTTGTATTCTAGTTCAGTTAGCTATTTCAGCAAATCCTTTCCATCTTTCTCAGTTTTTGTCCTATAATTTATCTTAACACAATCTAACCTTATTTTTTCCCCTTTGGCCCATTAACAATCTATTTTTACTTAATTCTTTATAACATTTCTGCTAAAGCCATATAACTTCATTCCAGCATCCTTCTAACATTCGTTAATTTTACAGTGTTTCTGTAAATAGTCTTTAAATTTTTTCCAATCTTCTTCCACCGACTCTTCTCCCTGGTCTCGGATTCTGCCAGTCATTTCCGCCAGTTCCATGTAGTCCATCAACTTCATCTGCCATTCTTCCCGGGTGGGTAAATCTTGTGTCTTCCAATGCTTTGCGATAAGTATGCTTGCTGCTGTTGTAGCATACATAAAGAAAGTTCTATCCTTCTTTGGCACCAATTGGCCGACCATGCCCAGGAGAAAGGCCTCTGGTTTCTTCAGGAAGGTGTATTTAAATACCTTTTTCATTTCATTATAAATCATCTCCCAGAATGTCTTAATCCTTGGGCATGTCCACCAAAGGTGAAAGAATGTACCCTCCGTCTCATTACATTTCCAACATTTATTATCGGGCAAATGGTAAATTTTTGCGAGCTTGACTGGTGTCATATACCACCTGTAAGTCATTTTCAATTACATGCCGTAAACTTCATACCTGTGGTCCATAACTGTTCCCAGTCAGCCATCATAATGTTGTGTCCAACATCTTGTGCCCGTTTAATCATAGCAGATTTCACCGTTTCATCCTGAGTGTTCCATTTCAACAGCAAGTTATACATTCTTGACAAATTCTTAATTTGAATTTCAAAGCCATCACTGCCTCCTATGGGAGAGAGTTCCATAGTTTAACAATGTGCCATGCGAAGAAGTAGTTTCTTTGATACGTCCTGAATTCCTCCGACGTTCAGCTTCATTGGATGTCCACAAGTTCTAGAGTCCTGTCTGCATTTACCTAGTTGGAAGTCCCACTAAATTCAGCGCAATGTGAATCAAAATACCCTACACACTGAAAGGGTAATCCAGTTAAACCCACTCTCTTATATACCCATGAATTAATGGCATTCACTGGTCCATTGGTTAAGGATGAAACTAGGCCTGGTGATGGCAGGCCTGGCTCTATGTTGAGCACATATAAGCCAACCAAAGAGCCAACTGATGAGGAAAGCCTCTGGGAGGACCAACTATGGGAGGTTTAAGACATGGGTAGGGCTAGTGTGGAAGATCTAGCAGTCTTCTTTCCCCCTGTGCTCCTTTTTCTCCCACCCCTTTTTTACTGGGCACAGATCCAGGTTTGCATGGATTTGCCTCTGTTTATATGGAATTTTGATCCTTAAGGCGGTAAGCTAACAAGGAAAAGGGCGGAAGCAGGGCCCTTCCTTATGCAACTGTTATATAAACACCACCATGAATATAAGCTCCTGTATTGTATGCTCATGTTATACGTCTCAGCATTCCATCCTGGTGCTTGAAATTTTTCCTGAAGTGCTGAGGCCTTTGTATGTACAACACACATTGCTGCAAAGTACCAGAAAGCCAGCACGTTCAAGGGTGCGTTTGCTGACAAAGCTTTCTAAGTATGGGTACAAACTTCACCTGCAAATTCGTGGAAGTGCCCCTTTTATGACCGCTGCCGGCAGCACAATTCCCATCTCTTAGTTGAAAAAGAGAGAGCAAAACAAATGAAAGTAGAGAGTACTAGAGACCTGTGTTTCCTGAGTTTCTCTGTAATCTCCAGCCTTCTTGTGGGAGCTCTAAGAATATTCTGTGCGTGAGCATAGGCTGCTTGTGAAGGGGGAAAAAGGTGGAAACTCTCCTACACCAAAAATACTAATCCTTTTCTTTTCATCACTACAGCTTTGCATTTGTGAGAATGTAGCCCAGGATGAGTTTCTTGTTGCATACTGTCATCTGTCCACCTCTCCCCTTGCTTTGTAATCCATTATTCTCATTTTTAGATTAGGAAAATTAATTTAATTCTGGAATGCATATGAACATGGCCTCAGGCATTGAGGGCCTCTTAGAACGGCCTTCACCAACCTGGTGCCCTCCAGATGTTTTTGACAAGATGGGGCTGATGGGAGCTGTAGTCCTAGAGCATTCATAGAATTGAGCAACCTGCAGGCTAAGAGTCCTATGCTGAGCATCATCCCTCCCTTTTCCCCATGTCAGTGTGAATATCTCTAGTCACCCACTCCCCACGGGTAAATGTTTTGCAGCAAACCCTGAAGGACTCCTCTGCCCCAATTTCTACATTTCATTACCAGTTTTCAACATCCTAATAGTTCCCACAGCAACCAGCCATGCTGCAAACACGTGGGAGAAAACTGGAAGAGACAGATGGGATTCCTTCTAGGCTTCTGTAGCCTCAGATGTACTATTATGACCCACTTTCTGGTTGCTCAATTTCCAGAGGAGGAGGTATGCAAATACACGGGTGTAACAGGCAAACAGGCGTCTCTCCTGGGGAAAACTTTTTGGTCTAAAGCCACTCAGGTGAAGTAAGCAGCCCTTCTGAAAAGTCTCCATTCCACGCTAACACAGGCATTAATGAACACAACAAAAATACTAACAATAACTCAACATTATTCAAGCCCTATCATTTTTTTGCCTTTGTACTTCGGAGCATTTGTGTTGTCCTTACAGGCTTTGTTTCTGCATGGTGCAGGGGTTTTGTACAGGTTTTCACTGCATACAAAACTATTGTGCTAATGTTATTAAGGGTTCCTAGGCATCCTTTTTTAAGAAATAAACGAGGACCCTTTTTACAGCACTTAGCTTTATAATATATAATATATTGTGTTCAGCACATGCCTCAACACACCAGCTAATTCTACAGTATCATACAGAAAGCTCTGCATTCAGACAGTAAACTGAGAAATTAGGGTCAGACTTCTGTGGACTCATCACAGAACCTGCTTCTTACCTGGTAGGAACTGGTCTCCCTTATTGTGGATGAAGAATGCAGGAAGCGATCGACCTCAGCAAACTGCAAGCATCCCCAGCTGTCTCCAGAGAACAGTGGGCTTGTGATCCTGGAGGTTGGCTGTGGCTCAGGGGCGATTGCTCTGAGTCTCCTGAAGAAGCTGCCTCATGTGAGTGAAATTTTCATTTATGACAATAATGTTGAGAGACCTGCCTCTGCCCTGCTTCACTAGGAAAGAAGGGATGGAAAGACGAGCCACTGCTTCCAAAAGTTTGCCACCTGAGGTCTAAAAGTCAAGAACAAACATCATATTCATTTATTTATTTTTTGCACCAGTAGCCTCGTACCTGGCATGGCTCAGGAATTCCCAGGGTGGTTTAACAATCATTCCCTCTTCGCAGGCAACTCTTGGAATTGTAGCTCTGTGAGGGGAACAGGGGATCTCCTACCAGCTCTCAGCATGCCCAATAAACTACACTTCCCAGGATTCTTTGGGAGAAGCCATATAAAAGTAGTATGAAACTGCTTTGAATGTATAGTGCAGAAGGGGGCTTAGAAAGAGCTCGGTTCCAAAGCATTACACTGGCCTTGCTCATCTCAGTTGCTCCAAATGGCTTTTTTTTTACCAGCTGTGCCCAAGAAATTATTTCATGTTTGCTTCTGTTGTGCTTGTTCCCTTTCTTTCTTAGAGCAGAGTCATTGCCACAGATAAATCACAAGCTGCTGTGAATCTCGCCAGGGAAAATGCAGCAAGGTAAGAGCACGCTCCCTATATATACTAATAGCCAACATTTTCTATTTCTTTACCAATGTGTCTGACATTTGGTCAGTTTACTGGTGCTCTGTTCCTAATTTCAGGCAGTTTAAACAAAGCATCTGGGTTGTATAAACAAACATTTTTAATGGTCAGGATTTAAAATCGTGGGATGCAGCGTAAACAACTCTGCCGTAACTCTCCAAGTGCTATTGCACTTGTATATTAGAAAGCATTACTAAAACAACTATCATACAACCAACCTATAATTGCTGGAGAAACTCGATCAGATTTTTTTAAAAAATAAGACAAGATTAAGATCTTGGCTGTGAGAACCTGCTCCCTGACTGACTCCAGCTACAAAAGCAGAGGCAGCTGAACAGACTCTTGGGTCGGGGTATAGCTTAGTGGATTTTGTTGCTGTTGGTGTTGCCCCAATTGTTTACAGTGTTTTAAATTGTTTTTAACTGCTTTTTGACTTTTAAATTTGTGGTTTCGTTGCTTTTAAAATAAGGGAGTAAGACATGTCTAGGAAGAGAAGAGCTGGGAATAACAGGGGCGACCCCAATCACAGTGATTCAGGGTAGGAGGGCAGGCCAGGTAAACGGCAAATGCCACAGGCAGTTAGTGGCTGTACCATGTGCCAGCCCCTCCTCCAACCTGGCAGGTTGTGGTTATCCTATCAGTCAGCCCTTGGCTCTGTGGCTCCTGTTGATGAATGTCCGGGGTGCTCTGAGTAAGACCCCTCTCATCCATGGTCTGATCATGGATGAGGAGGCTGATCTGGTCTGTATCACTGAGACCTGGGTGGGTGAGCAGGATGGAGTTCGTCCCACCCAGCTGTGCCCACCTGGGTACTCAAGCATCAGGGCAGACTTGAGGGACAGGGAGGGCAAGTTGCTGTCATCTATAGAAATCCCCCCTCTCTCTGTCTCTCTCTCCAGGCTCTCTGTCCAGTTTGGGGGGGACTAGAATTGAGTTCCTGGCATTGGGCAGTCAGGACAGATTAGAAATTTTGCTAGTTTACCACCCTTGCCCAGGAGTTTCCTTGCCTGAGCTGACAGAACTGGTCTTGGAAGCGGTGTTGGGGACTCCCAAGACCGCTGGTTTTGGAAGACTTCAACATTCGTGCCAAGGCAACTGGCTCAGGACATCATTGCTGCCATGATTATCATGGAGCTGTCCCGACATGTCATTAGACCAACACATAAGGCAAGCCACACTCTGGACCTTATTCTCTCAACTGAGCAGAAAAAGGGTGATCTGAAAGTGAATGATATTGACATCAGCCCCTTGTCACGGTCAGATTACTTTCTGTTGAAATTTAGGCTTTCAGCACCTTTCCCCCTCCGCAGAGGGGAAAATTAGCGCATGAAAAAGGGCCTCAGATGATGGACGCAGAATCTGTCATGGTTTATACAGGGAGAGGCGTCCTTAAGGTCCTTCTTTGTGTGTCTTCTCCATGAGAGGTCCAGGCCTTTTCTGCAGTGGCTCCCCTTCTGTTGAATGCTCTCCCCAGGGAGGCTCACCTGGTACCTTCATTACATATCTTTAGGCACCAGGCAAAAACATTTCTCTATAACCAGGCCTTTGGCTGATTAACATTCTAGAAATCTGATTGTGGGAGGTGGGTTATTGGTTTGTTTTTGTTTTATTATGTATTTTGTGTTCTCATTTTGTATTTTTATGTTGTGAACCACCATGTGATCTTCAGATGAAGAGCAGTATACAAATTCTTATTCTTATTCTTATTAATACATTGTTTAATTTTACCCAGGTTTTTAAATATAAACAAGCTTTACAGTATAAGACATGGGCTCGCTCTATCATCATGATCAAGTTACATTAATTACTGCAGAGTGAAGAGTGAAGAAAGGAACAATAAACATATGCCTTCCTTTCATTTCATAAGCGTTACCCTTTCTTAATTATGGCTTTGTTCTCTTCTGACAGCTAGAGACTTTACTTTATTCCCCTTCCTGTAGCACCCAGACCCATTTGGGATGTTTACACAGTAATTCAGAGATGGTGTTGTAATATCAGTAGATAACAATGGGTGCAACACAGTAGAGCTATCTCACAGGAGGAGTATTTTGATACCTGTGAATTTCTGATTAACAAGCATGACTACTTTTCCGCTGTGCTGGTGGGGGTGGGGGGAGAGGAATCCATTCAGAATGGCAGCAGAGTTGGGGGAAAGTTGAACCAACTAACAGGAGACAGTTGCATTAGTTTAGTTTAAGATCATGAAAAGTGCAGCTTGAAGGTGGAATCTCCGATATTCTGAGTTAGACTGCTGGGCCTCTTTTAGGCCACCGCATTCTGCTCCAATTATTGCTGAGCTAGTCACAAGCATTTTTGCCCTCTAAAAAGGTCCCCTTCCCACTTCGGCTATTATTTACAAGTCTTCACAAAAGAAAATTCAAGGGATCAGATCAGGGGTGAGTGGTTGGAGAAGAGCACAGCCCCTCTGCTTCAGTAATGGAGACAGCTTTCTCTCTCATCCTTGAGATTGAATATGCCCAGCTAGGCATGTCACAGCTATTGGTGCAAGTTGTAAGTCTTGGGGGCCTGTCAGCTCCTCACCACCATCTATTCACTTGCCCTCTATCTCTGACCCAGTCTGCACAATTTCCTAGAGCAGTGCTAGGGAGCCAGTGGCATTCCAGATGTTTTTGGGCTCTCATCTGCCCCAGACGGGGCAAGTAGAGGGTTCTGCTCCATCGCTTCCCTACTTGCATGCTTGAAGAGGACAATTAGACAGGTGACCGGGCAGGTAGGAACAGAACCGCTGTAGTCCAGTGCCTCCAAACTGCATCCCAGACAGTTGATCTAGGAAGAGACCATATTCAATGATATCAAAAGCTGCTGAGTGATCAAGTAAGAGTAACAGGGTTGCACTTCCCGATACAGGTCATCCATCAGGGTGACTAAGACTGATTCAGTCCCGAAATCAGGCCTAAACCAAGACTGAAGTGGATCCAAATAATCAGTGTCATCCAGGAGCACTTGCAGTAATAGAGATGACTGCAGCCTGTTGATGAGTTAATTATCAGAAGGGACTCCCTTATCCTACTGTAGATTATCCCTCTATTTCTAGAAAAGATATGCCCTCTGCAAATAGTTTTGCTAATCAAGACTATTAGTAATATTTGGTGGAGTAAATGAGTCCCAAAGGACTACAGATTTGTTTGCATAGTCTTGGAATGGTGTTTTCAGATTCTGAGTCATTTTTGTTCATTGAACTGGTAAATCAGGCCAACCCAGAAATGAGTTGAAAAAGAGTCACCCATCCTGGTTCTCTGTTTACTCTGCTTTCCCTTTGGGGAGGAATGGTGATCTGCAGTATAAGTTGAGGCAGCTAAAGCACGTGTCCTTAGTTTGTACACACATTTTGTTGTCTCGGGATAATAACCCTGAGAAAATGAACACCACCACTGAATCTTGTGGGTCTAAATTAGCCCACAGAGTAGATATGAGCTGCCTGTAGCAGAGCAAAGCCACCTGTTTCCCACATGTGGCTTTTTTCTTACAGGCTGCTGGTGAAAGAGGCACCAGCCACAGGATTTTCAGACTTCTAGATGTTATGTCAGGTGAACTATCTCCCAATCTGCTAGTGCTGGAGAATCTGATAAGGAGATGCGAGTAGGAGGCAAACATGGAGCTTTGCAAATTCACCTTTTCATTTTTACATTTTAATCTTGAGAGGCTGTCAAGGCCTATCCCCCTGCAGCGGTTTTCCACAAGGCCACCGTATTAAGCCACGTTATCTTCCCATCTAAGCCAGTTGTGGGCTTGCTACACCTTTTAAGCGGCATGTTATAATGTTAGTGCTCCCCTGTGGGCAAATCTTGGGTAAGACCCATTCTCTGCTAATGAGTCCCACGCCCATATCTCCCAAAGGCATGTGATTGCAGACTGGTGGGTTTTCTTTTCTTTTTAGGGGCCCCTTTATTCCTAGTCAGGATTTGCCATGTGCTTATGATCCCTGTGCTGAGAAACTTGGCCAGAGCCATGGGACTTGGCATCCCTTTCTTTCAGTTCCAAAATTCCACCACCAACTGTTGTTGCTTACCCACATAAGGACTTGTCAAGCAACTGTTCTCTCAGCTTCCACTTACGTAATAACTATTCTGCAGAATGTCATACAGCTGCAAAATTTCGTTTTGTTTAATCACATTTCTGTTTTGCCCATCTTCAATAGCAAACATTTCTGTGGCTAAATTTCCCTGGCAGGGGTCCTAATTTGGTCTGTGAGGCCATTTACTCAACCCATGGTCACCTTCTCCACAACCGCTGCTATGCCCCACTATAAACAATATATACAAAATATACAAACCCCACTATAGCAATGTTGCAGACACACGGTGGTGTTGAACATATCACAGCAGCAGCCAGGGTGTGGCGATTTCTGCTTTCTAACATCATAATATACTGCCAGCCAAACTTGGTGATTTAGCGGTATATTATGATGTTGGAAAGGAGATGGGGAGGAAGAAGGTACCGTATTTTTCGCCCTATAGGACGCACCGGCCCATAGGACGCACCTAGATTTTTTTGGGGGGGGGAAATAAAAGGGAAAAAATTATCCCCCCCCCAGGCACGGGGCTGGGGAGGGGGAAGTCTGAGCTTCCCCAACCCCAGCCCCCAGAACAGGCAGCTCTCCGCAAGCCGTTGGAGGCCAGCGCGAAGTCGCTCCGGGTTCCCACAGCTTGCGGAGAGCTGCACGAAGCCTGCTCTGGGAGCATACGGGGCTGGGGGCGGGGAAAGCCCGAGCTTCCCCCTCCCCCAGAACGGGTCCCAGAGTGATCCCGAAGCTGCGCACAGCTTTGCGATCGCTCTGGGAGCTTGCGGGGCTGGGGGCAGGGGAAGCCCAAGCTTCCCCCGCCCCCAGAACGGGTCCCAGAGCGATCCCGAAGCTGCGCGCAGCTTCGCGGTCGCTCTGGGAGCTTGCGGGGCTGGGGGCGGGGGAAGCCCGCCACCAGCCTCCAAACTACGTCGGGAGACAGCGGGATGGCGCGCTGCGCCTCCCCGCTGTTCCCCGAGCTTGCGGGGCTGGCGGCAGGGAGAAGCGGGCTTCTCCCCGCCGCCAGCCTCCAAACCAGGTCGGGGGACAGCGGAATGGCGGTGTTCCACCTCCCCGCTGTCCCCCGAGCTTGTGGGGCTCGCTCTCCAGGCTTCAGCGAAAGCCAGCATTCGCCCCATAGGACGCACACACATTCCCCCTTCATTTTTGGAGGGGAAAAAGTGCGTCATACAGGGTGAAAAATATGGTAATTGCCAGCCACGGAGACTGATAGTCTTTAGTTTTCTAATGACTTCCTACAGAGGAGGACTGCAGTGAGGAGTGCAAAATTCCTTGCTTAATCAAAGTTTTGCATAATTGATGGTTACACTAATAACATCTCTCTCTTTTTCTTTTGAGCTTGTGCCAAACAGAACCATAATAATTACTTCACAGTTTTCAGACTGAAAAACTGTGCTGTTGATTGTTGCAATGGTTTTCTTCATTAGATTGGATGTGATGGGTTTTAATGCTATTTTCAATTGTTACATTAAAAGATGATCTGTATCTCATGTATGATCTCTTCTCTAAAAGGTTACATCTGCAGGACAGGGTAAAGATCCTTCACCATGATGTGTCTTCAAGTAAGTTTCATATATGCAGTTGCTCATGTTAATTGGTACCAGGGGAAGGTCAAAGACAAGAGCCATTGTGTATTAAAATGCAGGAGTGCTAATTCTCACATGTCAGAAGTGACCTGCAGAACACAGTTGCCCTTCGCCATTTCTGTACATTCAACACTGTATCAGTATGTGGTACCCAAAATGCATCAATAATTTGCCCAGTTACCTCCGTCATATTTTGTATTCTGCTTATCATTCCTTTTAGTGCTCTCTGTTTTCAGTTATTTTATTGATTTATTGCTTTTTTTTAATGTGTCATGAGCTTTTGTAAAAAAATAATAATAGCCCTGTACTGTATATTATTATTTTCAGTTGAAGAATGAGTTAAATGTGTTGAGCTGAGGCCTTATATAGCAGCACAGTACTTGCAAAGCAGTGGCTTGCTGATTTTTGTAAACAATTTGAATGCTGAGGTAAGCAAACCTGGCTGCACTTCAGTAACCTTTTTCCTCCCCTGAAGAAAAAGTCCCTTTTTCAAATATGTCACTTTAAATGTCTTCACAAAATTCTGAAGCGGCCATTTTGCCAGATTTTTAAAACTTAACAGGTACGAGTCCCTGTCAGGGAAAAAGGCAGGATGTGAATAGACATAAAAATAACCAGAATTTGGCTTTTGAGAACTATAGGGCATTGGCATTCATGATGCTGGGAAACACTTTGTGTTATAAGGCTGCCATTATATAACCATTGGCATGTTTCAGCACCCAATATAGTGCTATGAAACCTGTGCTGCTATAGCTCCCATAAAGTATTCTTTATTCCAAAATTGCCACAGCTTCATATGTTGTTCTTTATAATCTGGCCAGGTACAGCAGCAGCCCATGCGGGGAGCAGAGAGGCAGCAGTGCCCTCCCAGTGGACAGGAATAGAGGGGCAAGGCAGTGAGGCCAGGGAGTTCCAAGTTGGTGGTAGAGGCCTCTGCAGGGCTTCCACCAACCTGTAGCTTCCCCCAAACTTGCCACCATCTTGCCCAGTCCTGACAAGCAGGACACACTTATTGGGAGAGCGCTACTGCTGCTTTTCACACCACTGTTTTAACAGTATACAGTTCCCTTAAGCATTGTTTTGCAGTTTATAAGTTTGGAAGGGTTTTCTAATTTATTTTTTTATTGGGCGGGGGGACCGTGGTGTCATTTAGATGATCAGTGTAGGCCTTATAAGCTGAGAGCCAGTGTGGTGTAGTGGTTAAGAGCGGTAGTCTCGTAATCTGGGGAACCGGGTTCGCGTCTCCGCTCCTCCACATGCAGCTGCTGGGTGACCTTGGGCTAGTCACACTTCTCTGAAGTCTCTCAGCCCCACTCACCTCACAGAGTGTTTGTTGTGGGGGAGGAAGGGAAAGGAGAATGTTAGCCGCTTTGAGACTCCTGAAGGGGAGTGAAAGGCGGGATATCAAATCCAAACTCTTCTTCTTCTTCTTCTGTTTAGTCTCTGGACCAAGTACTTCTCCTTCATCTTCTCTTTGTCAGAGGAGGGGAGGAGTGAGGAAGGAGTGCTTGACACCCTTGATTTATGAACCATGGTTTATGAAGGCTGGATTATGCATGTGATCCAGACCAACCTGCTAGTTATTCTGGCAGGTCGGGAGGGATAAACAAACACAATTTCGCAAGTTACCTTTGAGCCTGTTATTATACCTAAAGTTTGTTTTGCTTTGCTTTTGTTTTTTGGTAAAGCTTTTTATGATTTTTATTTCGTTCTATAATGTACAATTATAAGAGCAAGCAAAAATTAAATGGTGAAAAACAAAATTATAAAATAGGCACATAGAATGAGTAGTTGCACAGGATTTAAAAACAACAGAGCCCAAGTTAGGACTGTCAACTCTAGTTCCAGATTTGCCAGGCTTGTCTTGAAAATGATGGTGCTGCTATATATGTCATAAAGGAATGCCAAACCATATAAAAAGTGTCTGGGAGTTCTAGTCCTTGCTGAAATCTCAAATTATATGTGATTTTCTCCATTATAGCTATTTTCCAGAGTGAGCAGTACCAAGCGTCCAGTGCAAGTTTTTGGGCTGTTTTCCACTGAGTTGCAATTTGTGTTGCTAAGATTGTATATAATATCAGTTCTTTTGACAATATGTATACATTGGTTGCATCAAAAATATTCAGTAGCATTAATTTTGGTGATATTTATCATTTCTGTCAACCTAACATTTGTTTTTATTCTTCAATGTAGGTTCTTGGGAATGCCTACTGCCCTGGGGTTTGATAGATACTATAATCAGTAATCCACCATACATTTTCCATGAAGACATGACTCAGTTGGCGGCAGAAATCCTCAGGTAGCCAGAAACCTCTTCCCTCTTTGTTCCTCACTACATTTCCCCCCCCCCCCCGCCGTCTCTTTTGCTCTTTGGTGAGGACTGCTAGCATTCTAAAGGCCAGTCTAGGTATGATGTGGGGAGATCTTTGAGTTCAAAGGGGCTCTCGCCATATTTTGAAGAGATAGTAGCAGCTGCTGGACCCCTTCCCCATCTCCCTGACATGGTTCTGAGGTGTCATGACCTTTTCCATTTCCCTTGAAAGAATGGGCCATAGCTGAGTGATAGAACATGTAATTTGCATGCAGGAGGTTCCAGAATCAATCCCTGACAACTCCAGGTAGGGCCAGAAAAAATATTGCCTGAATGAAACCTTGGAGAGCTGCCACTGCCTGTCAGTAGCAAACATATATTTCAGGCGGCCTTGTTTGTTTTGCTGCTGTGTGTAAAGCTAGGTAATGCTTTGATTTTTAGACCTTGTCTTTGGTTTCTAGATATGAGGATCTTGGTGCACTGGATGGAGGAAAGGATGGGATGAGTGTAATAAAACAGATTCTGAAATTGGCTTCATACGTCCTCAAGGATGGCAGGTAAGTTCTGGCTAATGCTGGCTGCTTCTTTTCCGACAATAAGGGAGCTTTGTTGCAGGGAACCGGGAAAAAGACTTCCTGAGGGACACCATCTGCCACCACTGCTAAAATAATTTGGAGGAAGAGAATGACAGGAGTGTGGAAATGAGAGCAGTTTCTGTCATTCCCAGTTCTCTTCCTTTTCTGTCTCAGGTTCAGAGATTGGGGATTGAGAAAAAACTCCACAACTGAGGTGAGAAATCCTCCCTTGTTACCTATTCCCTTTGCTTAAAAATCAATATAGCCACCATTAGTATGTCTGAAAGTCACCAAGTTAGAGAGCAATTTAAAAAAAAACAACAACATTTATGGCATGGCACAAGTACAACATCCACTGCCCTGTTGCACACAGTGACCAGAGCAGAAGAGAGGGGAGGCAAACAGACTGCTATGTCAGCCTGGAGCGGGAGCAGCAGTCAGGTCCAGATCAGGCCTGGTGTCATCCCATGACAGCAGCTAGGCTGGCTCATCCCTGCACCTAGAAAGTGCCATTTAGGGGGTTTCTTCTGTTGCCACCAGTGCAGATCTTGTCAGGAGGGCTTTGGCATGCTCACATGTTTGGCGGGTGGGAGGGGGAGCTAGGCCCAGCATTCACTCCACAGACAGTGGGTGGTAGAGGCCAGCAGGGGTGAAACAGGGGCACCCCCACTCAATGCAAGCCCTAGCCCAGCACCTGTAAAGTACACCTCCAAATTTGCATTTTGGTGTGGAAACACCACGGGACTCCCTTTTACTAATAGAAGGAGGAATTAAACCCCCATGTGGGGGTCTACAGCCCCCTGCCTAACCATTCAACCATCCTACCTGTGTCATTAATTCGTTGGTTATTTTCAACAAACCATAAAGATATCGGCACCTTATATCTATTATTTGGCGCCTGAGCTGGTATGGAGAGAAAGAGAGAGAGAGAGAGAGAGAGAGAGATGGAGTTACAAAAATATAATTGAAAAAATAGTTGAAGGAATCACTGGAGCTGAGGAAGTTATATTAGGTGGCACTTGGGAAGTGATCCTAAGATATTATATTGCGATGATTTGGGGAAGTTCATTTGGGAACTTAAAGGCCAGCAGCCAGCTGCATCTCAAAATACCCTGCTGTGGCTGAGATGTTCCAGTTTGTGGCTCTGTAGTTTTAAGAACACACCCATCCACCAGAAAACGTAGCTTTGCTGGCAAAGATCTCCATTAAGATAGATTGGGAGGAGAGAAACCACAGTACGTGTAATAAACAAGTGTGAGAAAGATCTCTTTAATGTTTGCTTCATTAGCCAGATTATTACAAGTCCAGTTTGAACTCAATCCTAGGAAACAACCCACAGCTTCCTTTCGCAACTACGATGTTTCAGTGGATTTCAAAACACTTGAAGAAAACCCCACAAATCACAAATAATTGAAAATGTCAGATAATATTTCTGGGTAGTGGTTGTGGAAAACTTGGACACCTCTCTGGAGGCTGAGAGTTCTCTCAGTGCCTCCAGTTACTTTTAGTGTACCAGATCAGGGAGAATTGGGGTATGGCAGTCAGCTCTGTGCTCTTTCAGTGGAGCACAGCTACTACAGTGGTACCTTGGGTTACAGATGCTTCAGGTTGCAGACGCTTCAGGCAACAGACTCCGCTAACCCAGAAATAGTACCTCGGGTTAAGAACTTTGCTTCAGGATGAGAACAGAAATCGTGCGGCAGCAGCAGGAGGCCCCATTAGCTAAAGTGGTACCTCAGGTTAAGAACAGTTTCAGGTTAAGAACAGACCTCCAGAAACGAGTTAAGTTCTTAACCTGAGGTACTACTGTACAAAGGATGGTTAGTGGAACAGCCACCAGTGGAAGCGAATTGAACGATACATGTAGAGATCTGATCTGCGGTAAACAGCAGCAATGCCAGGGCTGTCCCTACCATTATGTAAGTGTGACGCACTTGGCTCAGACAAATGCTGGGAGGTGGGCAGCAGTGGCAGCTCCCCTGGCTGTTTTCCTACTGGGAGACGGAAACTGTGTGTGCCCCCTTAACTAGCCTAAAGCCCTTAGTGGCAGGGTCCAATCTTCCTTTACTTAACTCCTGGCACCTTACAGGTCAAAAGTGTCGTCAGGCAGTGCCACGTGGACCAGCAGTGGTGGGTGAGGAAGCATTTCTCAGCCAGGCAGCCCTTTGCTTTCGCAGCACTATAGGAAGTAATACCCCAGAGGCCTCTGCATCACTTCCCTGTGCTATCTTGCCCTTTAGTGCTGGAAAGTGGAGGGGTAGCTTAGAAATCTCATGCAGCTCCCAGGTGCACAGCACCTAGGCTGTGCTTCTCAGTGCAGGGTTCCTGAGAGTCATGTCCCTTCTGAGCTGGGCCATGCCTTGGCCTTCCAGTCCCAGCACTAGATGAAGAATGGTGCCGAGAGAGGAAAACTCAGTACAAAAGCAAAAAAGGGTGAAATAATCCTTGACCACATAGCACTGAAACAAGAAGTTGGGAACTATTTAAATACCAATTTTACACAATAGGAACATACATAGAAAGCTGCCTTATGCTGAGTCAGACAGCTGATCCGTCTAGCTCAGTGTTTTCTACACTGACTGGCAAAAGTTATCTGGGGTTTCAGCTGAAATTGTCAATTCTGGGGATTGAAGCTGGGGTCATCTGAATTCAAAGCAGTTGCTCTGAGCTACCGTCCTTCTCATCACTATTACAGTAACTAGGTCTCATTGGATTGTCATGTAACACTTTATTGTTGTGTTAGGAAGGGTTTTCATTTTATTTTATGCATTTTAAATTAATTTAATTTTTGCATGCTGTGTCCAATATGTGTTTGCTGTTCCTGATGAATATACTGTACTTTGGGGAAACTGGGTACTACATTGTCCTGATCAAAGTCAACTTTGTTCTGGCACCTCCTTCCCTGCTGTCCCTGTCCGAGCTTAAGGGAAAGGCTGCTTTATTAGCTCAGAGTACTCTAACCGAAGGGATGTGGGTGGCGCTGTGGGTTAACTTGCCTATCAGAAGGTCAGCGGTTCAAATCCCCGCGACAGGGTGAGCTCCCATTGCTTGGTCCCTGCTCCTGCCAACCTAGCAATTCAAAAGCACGTCAAAATGAAAGTAGATAAATAGGTACCGCTCCGGCAGGAAGGTAAATGGCATTTCTGTGCGCTGCTCTGGTTTGCCAGAAGCAGCTTAGTCATGCTGGCCACATGACCCGGAAGCTGTACGCCGGCTCCCTCGGCCAGTAAAGCGAGATGAGCGCCGCAACCCCAGAGTCGGTCACGACTGGACCTAATGGTCGGGGGTCCCTTTACCTTTTACTCTAACCGAAGGGAGGGTTAGCAGTGATGTAATGGTGGCAGTGACTGTATTGAAGAAGTTGATCATCTTTGGGCATAGAGAATTCTTCAACCAGCAGACTTCAATAAAGCACTAACCAAAAAGAGAGAAAAGTGTTTAAAGTCTTTTAGAACTTAGTATTTTTATTTTGTTTAATAATAAAGTTTGTTAAGCTTAGATGAATAATTGGAAGGTGGCTAAATATTTTCAAGCAGTTTCTTGGGATGGGGAGTCAGAGAGCTGGGATGGCAGTGTTTTTCCCGGAGCATGAGAAAGTGAAAACTGGTAGCACGAATACTGCTACATTCTTGTGGGTTTTAAAAAGGCACTGATGATTTAACAGCCAAAGAAAAGCAACTTGAAATCCCTCCTGCAAAGTTGGAGCGCAAATCTTGCCATCTCATACTCCAGGGTTTATAATATCATTTTTCATTGTTAACCTCAAAGCATAACCAGTGTTTCCTAGAATCTGTGGAGTTTTTGCTTTATTTTAGTTATTTATTAACTCCCCCCTCAAAAAAGGTGGAGGAGGAATTGAAGGAAAAACATTTTGAAGGTCACACATGCCCATTTTGTGTGTGTAACTGGGCCTGGTTGATTCAGAGGGAATGTTCCGTGTGGGAAAGCTCTGAAAGAACTCACTGCCTAGGCTTGGCTCATTCTCCATCAGTTTATTATTTAGCCTGCCAAACTGCCATTGGCTGTGTTCAAGCTGAGAATCATTAGGGATGGGTTTGGGTATAGTCATTAAGATGTCTATCAGGGTGCACTAGAAACTTAGATTGTAAGATTCCTAGTTCAGTAGCAGAAAATAATTAGTTCTGGTGACAGGTGTGGAATCCTGAATCTCTGAATAGAAAATGTCCTCTGGGAACCAAACTACATGATATGTTAACTTCAGCCCTGCATTTCATGTATCTGGGTTAGTTCTTGTTAAACAGCAACCACAGCAGAGGTGGAATGCGAATCTGGACCCTTGGCGCAAGAGGAAAGGTTTGTAGTGCTTTGTCCTTTCACTGTCCTGAGGAAAATCCTATTATTTCCCCGAAGCGCTTGCTTTTTCTTGGAGAAATTCTCTCCTGGTTTGTTTGTTTCTTAAAAACAAAAAACCCTCTTCCATTCCACTGCGGTCCCAATCCTGAATGCCTTCCCAACCACAACTGCTAATTAACAACAGCAGAAGGACGCATTAAATGCAATATAACACAGATAAAATACTGTGTGTTCTAGCCCTTGTTGCACTCAAGGACAGATTAATGCTTAATGCTCAGCATGAACAAATAACTGATTTGGCAGATAAGGAGGGGATTATGATTGTTAGGCATGTATGAATGATGCCCCCAGGATTCTTTCATAATACTAGAACCCAGATGATTCCATGACAATGAGTGGCAGTAGGTTCAGGGCTGATGAAAGAAAATACTTTTTCACAATATGCATACCGTAGAGCAGCCATGTACAACACGTCGATCGTGAGCCTGGGGTCGACTGCCGGGTTGTCTCTGGTCAATCGTGGGGCCTTTCTCTGCAACCTCAGATGCAGCAGGATCTGCTGCCGCAGCCAGTCTCCACAGCGATGCAACCCTGAGCAGCACGAGGGCGAGTGGAGGCAGAGGGAGGCATGAGGCACTATCGGGATCCCCATCAGGTGTGAGAATCCCGTTGACAGGGAGTAACTATTTGGATCTGTCATAATGATATCCAAACATAACTACTATATCTGTGAAATAAAGATCCTTTCTTTTTTTCTTTCTTTAATAAACTTAAATGACTATGGAGGATGGTAGATCACTGCCAGTTTTTGATACTTGTTGGTACATTACAGGCAACTTGAGGTTGGACGTGCCTGCCGTAGAGGATTAATTGCAACCAGAGATTCTGATAGCCTCCAACTTGGGGGAGGTCAGGCAAGTCCACCAATGGCTATTGGCAGTGCTTTTTTGTGTGGAAAAAAGAATGTGCTTCAGGCTAGCACGGAGTGTTACACACCCACCCAAAAGTACTGAATATCAGCCATAGCTGCTGAATATAGTTTTGAGTGCTTAGGGCAAAAGCAGACAGTGTCTTTCTCAATCTTGCTTTGCTTGCTCTTGGCCCCTGTTTGGAGATGGTGTGTTGAATTTAATATACCATTGGTCAGATTCAGCATCAGCAGTTCTTAGGTTCATAGAATTCTATTTTCTGGTCCCAAGTAACAGGTTTTTACCCCCTGCTCCACCAAAAGAATCCATCTGCTACTGCTTGCGCCACCATTCCTTCAACACATTGATTGCTTCAGTTTAAAGGAGTCATAGCGTTCTCTCTCAATCACTATTGAATTATATTCTGTCAGGTTAGGAACTGAAGTGCAGAAATAAGAAGTGAGTATTCAGATGAAGAGCCTGCATCATGAACCACCGTATGGTAGCTTGAGGCTCCCAACTATCATGACCTAATTGAACTGGGCATGTGATTGCATCACAATTCACCCAGCGCTTAATTTAATCCATGCTCAACTTGCAGCCTCAAAGCTGCCAAAAACATTTGGAAGCTCAGTGTATTTGAGCAATTGCACAAATCACTTCAGTGTGTGCTTAAAACGCTGTGCAGATCCACTAAACCCACATTCTCAACATGCCAATTTGATCATGTGAAGTGCCCTGTCTATTAGGAAGTTTTGATCAAGTTGGCTCATTCTCTTGCTTCTCTGCTTTCAGGAGTGTGTTTCTAGAAGTTGACCCCAGGCACCCAGAGATGGTGGAGAACTGGCTGTGCAGTCACCCCGACTTGCTCCTCTTTGTGTCTGCCACCCATAATGACTTTTGTGGAAAGTAAGAGCCTGTTTTACATTCATTCTTGTTCTACTGTCTACTAGAGTAGTTTCACAGAAGCGTAATGAGCACTGGCAAGTGTTGCCCCCTGCTTGGAATGCTGTGAGTCTCAGTGGAAAGATGCTCCAGCTCAGGCGTAGGCAATCTAAGGCCCAGGGGTCGGATGCGGCCCAATCGCCTTCTCAGTCCGGCCTGTGGACAGTCCGGGAATCAGTGTGTTTTTACATGAGTAGAATGTGTCCTTTTATTTAAAATGCATCTCTGGGTTATTTGTGGGGCATAGGAATTTGTTTATACCCCCCCCCCCAAATATAGTCCGGCCCACCACATGGTCTCAGGGACAGTGGACCGGCCCACAGCTGAAAAAGGTTGCTGAGCCCTGCTCCAGCTGATGCGTATTTTGCTACAAAAGTTTGAGCCACATGTTTTTCTCCTTCCATGGCATGCATGCCATGGCAGGACGGCCTTCGAAAAAGAAATAACAGTTTGGAATTCCATTAATCACATGAAAAAAACCTCTATTCTCTTTCTGTCCTAATGCATTTTGGGCATCATGCCTAAGTAACTGAAGGTGAACACCACTTGTCACCTCCAGCTCTCCGCCAAAATAACTCAGGCATATCATGAATGTGCTTTAAACACTTCCTGTATCTGATGAAGTGGATTCATGGGAAAAGAGGTTTTCCCATGAGATATTTTCTTCTTCATTGTAGCCCTTGTGGTCTCTCTTTGGGGGTCAATGCTGTGTTTTGTTGTCTTCCTATATAGGCCAAGGTTCCTGCATATCCAGAAAAATGGGGGAGAAAACAACAGAAGATACTGAATGAGTTCTGTCATCCCAGCACAGCTGCCTTTAGTGTTAGTCAACACAGAAAAGAATCCTTCTGTTAGACCTCAGTGCTGCAATAGGGATGGGAGTTTGGAACCTGTACCAGTGAACTCTGACGGTATATTCTCAAACAGCCAGTAAGAACACTCCATGCTGGTGGACACTTCATTCAGGTGATCAGCAGGCCCCGTTGTGTGATAGATGTTATGTAAATAAAGTTTTAAACTGTCAAACTTTCAAACGGTTGTTGCTGTTCTCACATGACAGGTGTGTGCTCTGCATCCAACCTAGATGCATTTTCTCTCTCTTTCTTTCTGCCATGATTTTTGCCAGCAAGTGGTTTTCATCAGGTGGAATAGTGCCACTATTCAAATACGGTTAAGCAGATCATTGAAAGTAAAGCCCACACTGTGCTAGCATAAGCCTCACAAAAACGAATAGAAGTTTATATTGGTAAAATATGATAGAGTTCAACTTTGCATTAACAAAAGTCAAGGGGGAACGTTTTCATATGTGAAGACCTTAAATTGATTGAACCTTCCAATGAATGTAAGAAGAGCCTTGCTGGACCAAGTCAAAGGCCCATCTAGTCCAGTCCCCTGTTCTCACGGTGGCCAGCTTGATGCCTATGGGAAACTTGCAAGCAGGACGTGAGTGAAACAAGACGCTCCCCACTTGGAATTCCCAGCAACTAGTGTGCAGAGGCATACTACCTGCAACAGCAGATGCAGAACATACCCTTCTAACCTCCTTATCCTCCATGAATTTGTGGAAATCTCATTTTAAGACATCCAGGTTGGTGGCCCATCACTGCATCTTTGGGGCGTGAAGCACACAGGTTGCTTATGAAGACTGGGTGAAAACTTGCTCCTGTTCCTCTTGATCTTTTAATCTGGAGTCTACCAGAAATATATAAGTACAGGGCAAGCCCAACCATGCGGGGCAAGACAACCAAAGCAGTTACTTGGCAGGCAAACATTATGCTGTGTGTGATGCAAGAAGTGTGCTTGCCCCCAGGTTCCACTGGAATGTGGCAGCAGATGCCAGGGCAGAACATTTGGGTTTGCAGGAAAATGTCTGACCCAGCCCAGAATGAGCTGGCATGTTAACTTACGAGATTTTGACCTCAGTGAATTTGAACCAAATTTAGACCTCTGCCTCTAGTTCAGATCCAAGTCCAGACTTGTTTATCCAGGGTTTTTGGTAGGGGAAAATTACTCATCCAGGAGGAATGTCTGGAGAAACAGGAGATGGATTTGCTGAAGGAAAGAACAAAAGTGCATGTATCAATAGTCAAGCTTCTTCCCTAAATGGAACCAGCTAGAAGATTTCGGACCGAATACGAACAGAAGGCACAAATGGGACAAAAAGAAATGTCCTGTGGCTTCTACTCAAAAGTTAGGTTTTGCAGTTTACTCTGGTTTGACTAAACATCTGGACAGAAACTTAAAGGAGGGCAGTCATAAGATCATCCTGGTTATTCTGGATTTAGTAAATGCTGGTTACATCCTTGCATCCATAAAAACTGCCCTCCAGTGTGCAATTTAATGGTCATGTGACTGGTTAAGTGCCTCTTATGCTATACCACCCTACTGTGGGCTAAAGTTTGGTAAGGGAGAGGATACCTGTTGATTCCATGTGTATACAAGCAGGAATTCTACTGTTTCCCTACATCTTTTGTATGGGGTAAGTTGGAGTCTTTTTGCAGCCTTGGAGCACAGACAGAAATTCCTTTCCAGTCATCTTACAAGCTCTTTGAAAGAGCAGGTAGATACTGCCGCCTTACCTATCTTATTCACACAATTAGAATGGCTGAAGTGGACTAAGAGGCAACATTCCAGTGAATATTCTTGAGGACAGGCTCTTATTAGCTGTAACCCTAGGAAAACAAGGAAAAAAATATTCTGAATCTCAGAAGCCAGAACAGCAAGAGGGATTGCTGCGCAGTGAAAGCAGCAATCCCTCTTGCTGTTCTGGCTTCTGTGATAGCTGCACAGCCTGCATTCGCTCCATAAGACGCGCACACATTTCCCCTTACTATTTAGGAGGGAAAAAGTGAGTCTTATAGAGCAAAAAATACGGTATACACACACACACACACACACACACACACACACACTTGTTCAGGTTTCTTAGAGAGGATTTTCAGGCTACACAACTAGGGAGCACACACTAAACATGACATGCTCCTGTAGGATTGTTGAGAGGTACGCTAACTATTCTGTCCATCAGCTTTATAATTTCACACTCTGATGTAGTCATTAAACATGTTACTGCTGTATTTTTCAGTGTGCCTTTTAGGCTACGTTGTGCAAAATGGTACTCAGCTGGACTGACTCAGCACAGGATTGTACAGTTGGAAGGGACCATGAGGGTCATCTACTCCACCCCCTGCAATGCAGGAATTATTTGACCAATGCAAGGCTTGAATCCACAACACTGTGATTTAAGAGTCTCCTGCTGTACTGGCTGAGCTATCCCAGCATTATATCAGCGTTCCTAACTTCTTAAGCATTTTGAGAAAGCAACCTGAATTGCGATTATTAATCTCATTCTTTCCTGGCAACAGTCTTCAGAGGTCGATGACCATTTAGTCCTAATTTACAGTTGGGCACAATGCAGAAGAAACTGGCCTAAGGCTAAGAGGGAAATTGAACCCAAGTCCAACTGGTCCATGCTGCTATATGCCTATGCTTACCTTCCCATTTTGTCTCCTTTTATAAAAGTTTGTGTTACAGTTTTTGAGCCAATGATCTTTAAGATCACATGGCATGTGCTGACCTCTTCTTTAGGACACGAAGGGAGAAAATTGCCATTTTCTTTTGCATGAGTTTCTTTGCCAAAGTGTCCTGGTAGAGGAAGCATGCCTTCTTCGACACAGTGTGTGCCACAGCATCTAATACACGTTTAGCAAAACACTTCATCTCGGAAGCCTCTGAGAACATATTAACGTGGCAGGCTCCAAGGGGCCGGTGACACCCCAGGCCAAAGACTTCTCCCAAGAGGGGAGGTTCCACCATGGAAAGTCTGCAATTTGACAACCAGTTCACTAGAGAGTTTCTAATTGCTTCATAAAGCTGCGGGCAGGTAATATTACTGCTTTCCTCATTTTACATAATTGTATCATAATTTAATAGAACTCATTCCTAGTCAGTTGGCACATGTTTTCAATTCCTTGGAGCCTCAGCAAGGAGGGGGTGGGAGTGTTTTCCTTAAATGAAATTTGCAGAGGGCTGGGTTTTGTTTTTCCCCCTGAGGCTGCTGGTGGTTAGGTTTCTTTGGGGACAACGCACTGCATCTGACAATTTCAGCTTTCCTGGAAAAGTGTCTGGAAATAACATGGGCTTTGCCAGAGTACCAGGAGGTGGCGCAGCAATTCCAACTACAGGCCCATGGTGATCCTCTCCAGGAAGACCCTGATGTGGAGACGGGGCTGCTCTGATCTGTTACAGAGCCATCCATTCTGAAATGAAATGAAACTAGAAATAGAAGAAGAGTTTGGATTTGATATCCCGCCTTTCACTCCCTTTAAGGAGTCTCAAAGCGGTTAACATTCTCCTTTCCCTTCCTCCCCCACAACAAACACTCTGTGAGGTGAGGGGGGCTGAGAGACTTCAAAGAAGTGTGACTAGCCCAAGGTCACCCAGCAGCTGCATGTGGAGGAGCAGGGAATCGAACCCGGTTCACCAGATTACGAGACTCTTAACCACTACACCACACTGAAACCACAACCTGATTGAAGCCCGTGCAATGTTTGTGATTGCCTTTGCCATTACCTTCCATCTCCCCCAAAAATGGTGGAGACTCACAACACGGATCACCAAACTCTGTTTGCAGGCTGAGTAAGAGAAAGGTCTTAAATTTCTGTATATGTGAAGTCGTCTTGGGAGCACAGCTTTCAGGCACAGATAGGCATAGCCAACCAATTTGGTGGAGTGGATAGAGCATTTGGTTGGACCGGAGAGTCAAATCCTCCTTCAGCCAATAAGTCCACCTCTTGTCACCTTGACCTACCTCGCATAATTGCTGAGAGTGAAAGGGGAATAATACTGGGCCTTTTCCCTTGAGCTCCTTGGAAGATGGCCAGTGTAACAAACGAGATCAGTAATAGTAGCCAACATGAACTGCACATGTTGAATAAGGGCCTCTTCTCCTTGCCACCTCACCACATAGTTGGTGATCATGGGAGAGACCCAGTTGTGGGCACATATCACCATGCACAGGATTAAGCTTTTTTTTCCCCTGCCACTCCAAAGATGAATGCCAAATCTGAAGCCTGTATGCATCATCTACTTGGCATGGATTGGCAGCCAACATGGGCAAGCTTTTTCATCTAGCTGCCATATGCTAAAGTAGTCGAGAGGCAACGTGTTCGACTCGATTCAATGTATGAAAGCTGGTTAAGTGTGAGCAGACCTGCAGGTGGGCTTAGCTATCTTCCATAGGCTGTGAATTGCTGCAGTCCTGGGCAGACTTTCTTCCCATACAGTGCTGAGGTGATTGCGATAATGGGCCATAAGTAGTGAATCATAAGATCGTCTGCTATTTGTTTGTTTTTCCAAGGGGGGGGGAGCAAACTAGACATCTGTGTTTTATTTTCCAAGAAATATTTCTCTGATCCTTCTGCATTCTATGTGAGGCAAGTTTCTTTCCCAGAAGTGAAATTGACACTTCCTCCAAAGAAGTGAATGGATGTGCTTCAGCAAATACCTTGACTTCAGTTTGGGTTTTTTTAATTGAGGTTGATAGTTTTGCTCTTTGTCAAGTATCATGGTGCACTAAACTGTTGACTGACTTGTATTAGATTATCCTTTTTTAGAGCAGGGAGTTGGGTTATGACTCTCACTACCTACCTTAGGCTACATGTGATGGGTAAGTAGGCCTGATGCAATATGACAGGTAAACTGTAGGTAACTGTTTTTAACAACAATTATTGTTTGCTGCTCCATAACAAAAAGTTGTCCAGGACAGACTGATTTCTCCTGTTATTTGGACCAAATACTTTTCCACTGCCCTAAGAGCAATTGTGATTCAAACTTATTCTGAAACCCTCCACACAACCACATGTAGTTTTAACAATTACTGCATGAATCATTGTCAGCTGTTCAGATTTTGTTCCTGCCAGTGCTAAAAACACAACCTTTAGCAAAATATTCTTAGCCTGTGTTGGCTTCCAGTGTTGTTTTTGACATTAAGATAAAACCAAAAGGGGAATTTAGAGTGGCCCTCTTGCCACAACTTTTTAAAGCATTTTCTCTCTCTCTTGACAGCAGTGAGAAGACCACAGCAGGAAAATGCAAGTCACTGCATCTCACAATACTGAGAATGTCTACACACAATACTGAGAATGTCTACATCCTTTTCCGATATAGTGGTACCTCGGTTCTCGAACGTAATCCATTCCAGAAGACCGTTTGGCTTCTGAATTGTTCGAAAACAGAAGCACAAAGGGCTGGTTGCAAGTTCAACTGGAAAAACTGAAAAACATGCAGCAGAAGCCATTCGATTTCTGAGGCACGTTCGAAAATGGAAGCAATTACTTCCAGGTTTTCGGTGTTCGAAAACTGAAACGTTTGGCTTCCGAGACGCTCGAAAACAGAGGTACCTCCTGCTTATATGAATCATATAAACAAACACAAACAAGGCATGCATTGCAGTTGGAATACAAGCACCAACAAACCTTGTCAGTCATGTCACAGGCTTTAGGGGCCTTTTAGCTTTTTTTATGCTGCATACGATAAAATACGTCTACAAAAATTATATTTCTACCTTAAATCGCTCTCTTCCCCTTCCTTAGGGAAAAGTGTCTAATTTCATTCTTGCAGCAATCCTGTGAAGTAAGTTAGGTTAAGAGTTGGGAAGTGACCAGATAATATCCAGTGGGCTTTATGGTCAACTAAGGATTTGAATCCATGTCTGTCCTGCCAGCTACCATATACGGCGCTCATCTTGCTTTCAAGCCGAGGGAGCCAGCGTTTGTCCACAGACAGTTTTCCGGGTCATGTGGCCAGCATGACTAAACCACTACTGGTGCATGGAGGACTGTGACAAGTGCCAGAGTGCACAGAAACGCCATTTACCTTCCCACCACAGCGGTACCTGTTTTTCTACTTGCACTGGTATGCTTTCAAACTGCTAGGTTGGCAGAAGCTGCTGGTGGTAGTCTACTTGCAATGTCTGTCTCTAAGGCATTGCATCAGTCTTTACTATTCAAAACTGTTACATAGACTGGTATTGTCTGATACTAGCCTGTTGTCTAGAGATGTTGCTACACATTAATTTTAGTTTTGGGGAATCCTTGCTTCAGCCGTCACATTACAAGCTGTCACAGAGAGAGTGGGGAGAGAGAGATTAGGGTGTGTGAATAGGGTCTGTATGTGGCTTTGGCCTTACTTCCCTTTGGCATTGGCCCCACCTACCACTGCCCTATGGTTTGTGGAAGGTTGTCTACAAAGACATGTGGTCCTCAGGTTGAAAAGGTTTCCAAAAGGGGAATCCTGGCAGTGATGTGGTGCAGACTATGATGGTGTAGCCCAGTGACCAACTGAAGCCAAGACCTTACGAATGCAAAGTGTGTGTTTATCACTAAGTTACAATGGTCTCTTGTCAATAGAGCCCAAACAACTACAACCAACATTGGGTAGATGGTGGATGTTGGTCAAGCTTTCAGAGCCTATTTTATCGTCTGATCCACTTGTTCACCCAATATTCACCCCAGTTCTCTCACACGCTCACACATTCTACCCGAAGCCAGTGTTGACCTTGTGGCGAAACCATTTTATGGTATGAGATATTCTGTTTGTTATTTCCTCTGATACAGCACATCACCACAGAGCATCATTAAATAAAAGCTAGTTTAGCAAATCAATAATTAAACAGAAAGTGTTTTGGCAGCAGAATAATTAAAAACAGAAAATATTTGTGGAAAGGAGTGCCATGTTCTCCCCGTTCCGTCCTCCCCATAGCTGTGCACAGCCGTGTGGCAGCATATGTCTGTGAAACGGACTGGATGATGCATCAGGAAAGGCAGCAGCTATCACTGAAGAGAGCAAAAGGTCAGCAGCCAAGCATAAATGAGGAACCGAGAAAGCCCCAGCCCAGCAGTGTGTGAGAGAAAGAAGTGGGAGTCTAGGAAGAACTCATGATATTTAAACTTAGAAAATGTTGCGTAATCTGAGATGCTGAGTATTGTATTGCTTTGTATTTATAATAATAATAGCCCTCCAAGCAGCTCAAGGTGGCATAATGGTTATGCCCCTCCCCATTACACCCTCACATTCAATCCTGTGGGGTACATTAGGCTGAGAGGTGATGACTGGCACCAAAACACCCAATGAACATCATGATTAAGTGTGGATCTGAACCCTCCTCTCTCAGGTCAACCAATCAGTTGATGCTTTGTTATATAGGCCTACCAGAAATCCCAGTTTTATGTCCAGTTAATGGCAGCCATTTTGTGACATTCTCTCAAAAATCCAAATGTGCCCCTGGGCCCAAAAAGGTTGGCATCCATTGTTCTATACGTCCAAATAGCCTGATATATTTGTAATTGGCAGAAAAGAGTGATCTGCCTGTTAGCATGTTGACTGATTGGTTCACACCAGTGCCTGACTGAGTGTTCTGCAAATGTTGCAGTTGCTATGTGCAACTTAAACAGTTATTCAGTATGCAGTATACTCCACTGTGCTAGGCTCCAGTAGCACTGGGCTTTGGAGAGAGCGGATTCTTGCAAGAAGTACAGAACAGGCATGCAGCCTTTCTCAGACTCCTCTCTATTTGTTTCTTAGACATGCGTAATTGTGGAACTAGAACTGTTTGCCCCAGCAGTAGCAATATGTCTGTTGCTTTCATCTTGACTTTTGGGAGCCCTTCCTCGCTGGCTTTCAGTTGAATGCAAGATAACGGAAATTTTTATTTATTTATTTATCTATTTTAATAAATTTATACACTGCCCTTCATCAAAAGATCTCACAAGATAAAAAAATACAAGAGAAAACAGACAAATAAACAGTTAAAAACAACAAAACAATAGCCCCCCTTCCACAAACACATTTAAAAGGCTGTATAATATCAATCAGCCAAAGCTTCCATCTCCCATGCAGATGCAAGAGTGAGAGCTCTTGAGCAACAGAACCTTTTTCTCTCTACAACCTTAAGCAACCCCTGTTTACACAACAGCCAACGTTTCTGAGAATAGAAACAAATCTGCTTGGAAATATAATTCAGCCCGCAAAGGCTGAAAGAAGCAGGGGATCTATGCCAGTCGGTGTTTGGGGGAAGATTGTGGCCCTGCAGAAAAGGACAGCATATTCTAAAGAAAAAAACAATGGTCCAGGTTCCAGCACCCAGGATAATCTGCTTTTTTTGTGGAAGGGGTGCTATGTGGGGCAGCTCTCATTAAAGGGAAATCCTCTGTATGGAAAGTTTGAATCAATGCATAGGAATATTAGGAAGCAGATTCGCTGGGTGAAGCCAGTGATGAGCTGTATGGCACATACAGTACATGTCAGTACCAGACAATACATGTACCTGGGCTGTGGGGCTGGCACATCAATTCCACTGGTACCGACTTTTCAGCAGCCCTAGCCATGAATAATGTTTTGGTGAGAGCTGGCTTAGCCTTTAACCCTTGTTTGTTGTCTTATTCTTTGTAATGAGGAGGTATGATAGTTGATGTTTGAAATGAGGGTGTGTGGGACCAGTAGGTGGGGGTTTTATTTTGTTTGTTTTTTCCATAATTATAGCCACAAATAGGCAACAGCCTAGGCACAAGTCACACATACCGTGACCAGGTGCAATGGGCATTTTAAGGTGGCTGGAAGTTGCCACATCTGCCATCACCTTGTGTGTCCTTTTGCGTGCAGATCGTTTCCTCTGGACTACTCCCTCCCCTACCTAGTGATCTGGGGTGGGAAGAAGTTGACACATCCCAGGAAAGGCACAGCATCTGCAGAGGCCTCTAAGCCACACACCACCATTTATGTCATCTACGATGTGCAGGGGCTGGTATGTAATTAACCTGGCTGGTCTAGATTATATCACGGACATCTGGATAATGGCACACTTTTGATGATTTGCCTCTGAGGTGCTGCTGCCGGATGCCGTCTATGTTGCAATTTTTAAGCATCGTTCTTATTTCACTGAGGTACTGTTTTACGAAGTGGTGTTACTTGCTTCAATGGGATATAAATATTTTAAACAAATAATCTTGGGTTTTTTTCTTGAATTGTTTATGGAAAAGGTACAGCCGTATCTGTTCTCAAGGGCTCCAGAAATATTTTTCAAGGCGCAGAACATGGCGGGATGTCAAAACAGTCCAATATGTAATTAATATTGTAAGATCCGGAAGGAATGCCACCTGCACTGTGAAGAGCACCATTCATAAATACTATAAAATGGTAGAAGATCTAGAGCTGGTGTGATGAACCTTTGGCCCTCCAGATGTTGAACTACAACTCCCATCACCCCTATCCATTGGCCATGATTGTTGGCAACATCTGGAGGGCCAGATGTCCCTCCTTCAGACAGAAGCTCTCCGCTCAGTTCCTTCCGCCATAGCAAAGCTCTGCTCCCAAGACACATCCAGCAAGACAGTGCAGTTGGTAGCTGGATCCTTTTGTCAGTTAGCTTTGACTATGACAGCTGCTACTTTTTTATTATTATCTCTCCTGCCGCTGCCACCAGTCTTAGGGGAGACTGGCTCCCTTTCAGTACATCTCTGCCTGCCTTCTTCCCATCTCCATCTGCATAATGGAGCAAGATGGTTGCTGCTGTTCTCCACAACACCCCCTGGGTTTGGTTGTGGGCTTTCCAACCTCAGCCATGCTCAGAGAAAATGACCTGCTAAAATGCCTGCTCCGTTCCTTGACCAAGATAATAATAGAAGGAACAGCTCTATCCTAACATACCTATTTTCTGATAACCTTCATACTTGCTAGAAACTACTCCAGCAGGCTAGATGTTTCTGGGCGGAGGTTGGGAATGCAAGGTATTTCTGTGTGCTAAAGCAATTGCTTTACCATTTTAGAGAACAGGTTATGGGCAGCGATCCAGTTAAACTTGATCCCTAATAGAAAAGCTTGAAATTGCAGTCAGTGCCTCCCTCTCTTTGGTTTCTCTTCTCCTTTGTAAAACATGGAAGGACAAGTCACAGGGGCTTCATGTGAAAGACAAGCCAGCCTGAAGGGATTATAAATACTCCTTTTATTGTCTCTGCATCAGTGAGAAAGCAGCAGCAAGAGGGAAAATTTCCGAAAAGCTCCCAGTCCCAAGCCTAACTGCTGTGAACTTTGGGTTCCTATTTGGAACTTCTATTCCTAGCATAGTTTTAAAGGAATTACTCTATATGATGGAACCCACAGCAATCATTTCTGTGTCGTTATACTTCCAGGAGTAAAGGCTTCCTTTAACTGGAGAAATGGGTTTCTAGAGCATGTAGGAACACGGGGTAAAATAGCACTTTGCAAATGATGCGTTAGCATCCACCCTTTTCTTAGAAACCTGCTGTGTAGGCAACATACCTTCAGAGTTAGCAACAGCAATAGTTTGAATGTTTCTTTGCCCCAGCATGTCTCTGGGTAGCATGAAACCTTAACACAATCATTTTCAATCCATGTGCTGTGAGAAAATGGCTAATGTGCGGTTGTGCTGTAAGCAGTTACAATGAGATGAATACAGCCTTAGTGAATTAACTGCTGGTCATCATCCTCTCACAAATATTTACTTGGATCTGAATATTGAGAAGTACTCCCCAAATCAATCTGCTGGATGCACTTCCTCTTGGTAGAGATGGAGAACCTGTGGCACTCCAACTCCCATTATCCTCAGTCAGCAGGGCCTGTGATCAGGGATGATGGGAGCTGTAGTTTGGAAACATCTGGAGGGCCACAGTTCCCCCCATCACTGCTGTATGGTTTTAAGAGAGCAGTGAAAGTTTTCGTGTATACAGGCTTTGGGTAGCTTCTGGTTAGTGAAAGTGACTGGCATTGTGTCATGACTGGTAGTTTGGTAAACAGAGGCTGGTACTGTATCTTGTTTGGCCCTCAAACCTAAAGTTCCCTATCCCAGCAAAAACCATGTGTCAAGGGACAAGCTAAAAGATATGGCCCTGCAGCCATTTTCAACTTATGGTTGAAGAGGTCTTGGTTTTGACCTCCATTTACCAGTACTTCTCACTTTTTTTATTAATTCCACAATTCCTCTCAAGCTGTATGGATCAGTTCTCGGTGATCTGGTTTCTACATGCAGGACACGTGCAATCTCTCACAGCTGCTACGTTCAGGTATCCCCCAAAGATGGGAAACATAGGAAGCATTGGGAACTGACCATATAAATATGAAATGAACTAAATAAAAGCCATTTTGCATGGTAACATTCCCCCAGCATTTCCTTGCATCAAAGGAAATAAAAGCGATATATCAGTCAGATTCCAGACACCTCCCACAAGGGCATTAAGTAGGGTGGATGTGCAATGAAGTAATCCCTGGAAATGATGTGATTCATCCTTCATGGAAAGCTAAGGTACCTACACACCTTAATTTAAAGGAACATTTGGCCATGCTGTTTTAGTAAAATGCATAAATTTCCATACAATAAAGAGAGAGAGAAGATAGTGGTACAACATGTAGGACCACTTTCCAAGATTTGTTGTATAGTACTAATCTCTTCTCAGTGCTTAACACACTCCAAAGTACTGCCCCCAAAGGGACAATAAAGGGCAGGTAGGCTTTATAGAGCTGCCCCAGCAACTAGTGCATGCCTAGCTAGGGCAGCAGGTGTTTCCAATACTGCCTGCCCACCCAGGGGTCTGCTCCCTGGCCTACTTGCACAACTTCAGGCAGGTCCTGGTCTGGAAGTCCCCAAAGAGGCCATAGGTCCAGCAGGTATAGGGAGATGGGAGATCCGCCAGGCAGCAGCTGCAGGCAGGTTCTGGTCTTGCCCCCAGGGTAGGCAACTATGCATCACTATCCACATGAAATAACAGATTAATTTAAGGACTCAGAAATATTAAAGCATTTGTGCTGCTAGGAGTTAGGGTTGTTGTTGTTGTTTAGTCGTTTAGTCGTGTCCAACTCTTCGTGACCCCATGGACCAGAGAACGCCAGGCACCTCTGTCCTCCACTACCTCCCGCAGTTTGGTCAAACTCATGCTGGTAACCTCGAAAACACTATCCAACCATCTCATCCTCTGTCGTCCCCTTCTCCTTGTGCCCTCCATCTTTCCCAACATCAGGGTCTTCTCCAGGGAGTCTTCTCTTCTCATGAGGTGGCCAAAGTACTGGAGCCTCAGCTTCACAATCTGTCCTTCCAGTGAGCACTCAGGGCTGATTTCCTTCAGAATGGAGAGGTTTGATCTTCTTGCAGTCCATGGGACTCTCAAGAGTCTCCTCCAGCACCAGAATTCAAAAGCATCAATTCTTCGGCGATCAGCCTTCTTTATGGTCCAGCTCTCACTTCCATACATCACTACTGGGAAAACCATAGCTTTAACTATACGAACCTTTGTTGGCAAGGTGATGTCTTTACTTCTCAAGATGCTGTCTAGGCCTGTCATTGCCCTTCTCCCAAGAAGCGGGCATCTTTTAATTTCGTGACTGCTGTCACCATCTGCAGTGATCATGGAGCCCAAGAAAGTAAAATCTCTCACTGCCTCCATTTCTTCCCCTTCTATTTGCCAGAAGGTGATGGGACCAGTGGCCATGATCTTCGTTTTTTTGATGTTGAGCTTCAGACCATATTTTGCGCTCTCCTCTTTTACCCTCATTAAAAGGTTCTTTAATTCCTCCTCACTTTCTGCCATCAAGGTTGTGTCATCTGCATATCTGAGGTTGTTGATATTTCTTCCGGCAATCTTAATTCCGGCTAGGGATTCATCCAGCCCAGCCTTTCGCATGATGAATTCTGCATATAAGTTAAATAAGCAGGGAGACAATATACAGCCTTGTCGTACTCCTTTTCCAATTTTGAACCAATCAGTTGTTCCATAACCAGTTCTAACTGTAGCTTCTTGCCCCACATAGAGATTTCTTAGGAGACAGATGAGGTAATCAGGCACTCCCATTTCTTTAAGAACTTGCCATAGTTTGCCGTCGTCGACACAGTCAAAGGCTTTTGCATAGTCAATGAAGCAGAAGTAGATGTCTTTCTGGAACTCTCTAGCTTTCTCCATAATCCAGCGCATGTTTGCAATTTGGTCTCTGGTTCCTCTGCCTCTTCTAAATCCAGCTTGCACTTCTGGGAGTTCTTGGTCCACATACTGCTTGAGCCTTCCTTGTAGAATTTTAAGCATAACCTTGCTAGCGTGTGAAATGAGTGCAATTGTGCGGTAGTTGGAGCACTCTTTGGCACTGCCCTTCTTTGGGACTGGGATGTAGACTGATCTTCTCCAATCTTCTGGCCACTGCTGAGTTTTCCAAACTTGCTGGCATATTGAGTGTAGCACCTTAACAGCATCATCTTTTAAAATTTTAAATAGTTCAGCTGGAATACCATCACTTCCACTGGCCTTGTTATTTGCAGTGCTTTCTAAGGCCCATTTGACTTCACTCTCCAGGATGTCTGGCTCAAGGTCAGCAACTACACTACCTGGGGTATACGAGACATCCATTTCTTTCTGGTATAATTCCTCTGTGTATTCTTGCCACCTCTTCTTGATGTCTTCTGCTTCTGTTAGGTCCTTTCCACTTTTGTCCTTTATTATGGAAATCTTTGTACGAAATGTTCCTTTCATATCTCCAATTTTCTTGAACAGATCTCTGGTTCTTCCCATTCTATTGCTTTCCTCTATTTCTTTGCATTGCTCGTTTAAGAAGGTCTTCTTGTCTCTCCTTGCTATTCTTTGGAAATCTGCATTCAATTTCCTGTATCTATCACTATCTCCCTCGCATTTTGCTTGCCTTCTCTCCCCCGCTATTTGTAAGGCCTCATTGGACAGCCACTTTGCTTTCTTGCATTTCCTTTTCATTGGGATGGTTTTCGTTGCTGCCTCCTGTATAATGTTACGAGCCTCCATCCATAGTTCTTCAGGCACTCTGTCCACCAAATCTAAATCCTTAAACCTGTTCCTCACTTCCACTGTGTATTCATAAGGGATTTGACTTAGATTGTATCTTACCGGCCCAGTGGTTTTTCCTACTTTCTTCAGTTTAAGCTTGAATTTTGCCACCCCTTCATGGATCACTGCCTTGCCGTGGCGAAGGGGCTTGAAGAACTCAGAGAAGCTATGAACTATGCTGAGCAGGGCACCCAAGATGAACAGGTCATAGTGGAGAGTTTTGACCAAACGTGATCCACCTGGAGGAGGAACCGGCAAGCCACTCCAGTATCCCTGCCAAGAAAACTCCATGGACAAAGACAACAGGCATATAAAAGTTATGACGCTGGAAGATGAGCCCCTCAGGTCGGAAGGCGTCCAACATGCTACTGGGGAAGAGCGGAGGGCAAGTACAAGTAGATACAGAGCTGATGAAGCGGCTGGGCCAAAGCCGAAAGGACGCTCAGTTGCGGATATGCCTGGAAGCGAAAGGAAAGTCCAATGCTGTAAAGAAAAATATTGCATAGGAACCTGAAATGTAAGAACGATGAACCTGGGTAAGTTGGAGGTGGTCAAAAATGAGATGGCAAGAATAAATATTGACATCCTGGGCATCAGTGAACTAAAATGGACGGGAATGGGTGAATTCAGTTCAGATGACCACCATATCTACTACTGTGGGCAAGAAACCCGTAAAAGAAATGGAGTGGCCCTCATTGTCAACAAAAGAGTGGCGAAAGCTGTACTGGGATGCAATCTCAAAAATGATAGAATGATCTCGATACGAATCCAAGGCAGACCTTTTAACATCACAGAAATCCAAGTTTATGCACCAACTACTGGTGCTGAAGAAACTGAAATAGACCAATTCTATGAAGACTTACAACACCTTATAGAAGTGACACCAAAGAAGGATGTTCTTCTCATTATAGGGGATTGGAATGCTAAAGTAGGGAGTCAAGAGATAAAAGGAACAACTGGCAAGTTTGGCCTTGGAGATCAAAACGAAGCAGGGCAAAGGCTAATAGAGTTCTGTCAAGAGAACAAGCTGGTCATCACAAACACGCTTTTCCAACAACACAAGAGACGACTCTACACATGGACATCACCAGATGGGCAGCATCGAAATCAGATTGATTATATTCTCTGCAGCCAAAGATGGAGAAGCTCTATACAGTTAGCAAAAACAAGGAGTTAGGGTTGCAGCCCCTTAATTGTGATTGTTCGGTTTCATACATGTTTGGCCAGCAGCTGCAACTCTTATCTTGTCTGTTCCTCTTCTGGCACAACCAGATGGTGATGTGCAACAACAAGTGACTTCACAGCATGTCGTTTCCTCCTGATATTGTGGACTACAACTAGTATTATCCCTGAGCATTGGCCTTGCTTGCTGGGGTTGATGGGGCTGTACTACGCACATCTAGTAAGTAAAAGTAAAAGACACCGCTTTGGCTACCCTTACTTTAGCCTTTGTCCTGAGCAGGAATGGAGAACCTGTGGCGCTCCAGATGTTAGACTGTAATTCACATCATCCCTGACCATTATCCATGCTGGCTGGGGCTGATGGAGTCTCAGCAACATCTGGAAGGCCACATGTCCCCCATCCCTGCTCTAGAGGATCTAAGCTTTGATGTGACCTACATGGCAATTTTACAAAGAAGGCTAAGAGAGACTCTGTATTCTACTGTCTGGGTGTTCTAAACCATAGACCAAGAGGAAGGTTCATGGGAGTGGCTGGGTGCAGATATGCCAAAAAAAGAGTGGGGTGCCAAAGACAACAGAGTGATCAATTCTAGTGCTTTATTAAGAAAGGTGTAGACTTACCAGCCTGCCAGGTCTCCTAGCCTTTTACATGTGCGGGATGGACACTGCAGCAAGGAGTTCACCTTTGGTTCAACACACTGGGATGGAACTGTGAATGTAAATATAAATGTAACTCAGTTGGCCCATAAGAAAATCTCCAAAATCCATATTAGCGTAATGCCTTTATCAGGCCATCCAGAGTGTCACAAAACTGTGAGGGTAGATCTTGGAAATTTAGAGAACTTCCAGCTTTTGCAATTATCTTGCAAACCTATTGGGGGAGCTACTGACCCAGGCTTCTGGATACAGATAAGCGTCCTCCATACTGACGGTAATTCTGCCAAGTACAGTTGTTTCCCCGAATATCTATGTGGTCACTAATTCCTCCAGCATTACCCATAATCTCTGAAGCTTTCTGTTTTGATTGCTCTCCAGTATTTCATCCAAACTTTTGGGACATGGTTCATGTGTGTGGCTTGAAAAAAGTAAGCACAGTGACTTGCTTCCTTCCCTTCTGTGGCTTCTTCCCATAAATCTTTCTGTCTGCAATTCTAAGAAAGTCATCTATATCCTTCGTTAACTGCAGAGTTGCATGTCTATTTGGGGATCTATTTTGATTGCTTCACTTAGAGTACTGTACATTAAATATAGAGACCTGTGTCAATGCAAACCTATGCTTTTGAATGGCAAGAATATTTATGCAGGCTTGAGTCCTAGCCAGCCTGTTCTAATTAAAGTTAATGGCTCAGATATCTGTGCTGGTTAAATTTATTATCACTTTGTCCTGTCAGTGAAGTAATGACAATTTACACCAGCCAAAAGGTCTGGCCAATCAGAGGTTGATAGCCTTGGTTGTTGTCACTTTTGGGGTTGAGCTATTTCAGGACATTTCGGTGATCTGCAGAAGATTAGCTGCTGGTTCTGCTGTCATCAGCCTCTGCAGAGAGATGAGGTGAGAACCTTTAACCATCCCTGGCACCATCTGCTTCTCAGCCCTTCTGCAGATCAGACTGTCCTGGGGGAACTGGGCCCTCTCTCCACTACACCTCCCAAACCCCAAGACTTCTCTTTGCCATCCAACAGGTCACGGCTGATTTTAGGGGCACCCATGGGGCCTTGTGTTATGTACTTAGTCGAATAGGATCCAAAATGCAGCAGTCTGATTGGCCCTAGAACAATAGGATTCAGAATGCAGCAGTCTGATTGGTCCTAGAACAATAGGATCCAGAATTCAGCAGTCAGATTGGTCCACAGGAGCCACCCAATCCAGCTCCAGGTGGAAGGGAATCCGCAACTGGATTGGCCTACAGGTGAATCCCAGAATTAGCCAATCACTTGGGATCCATTGTGTAAATAATGTACCGGTATATAAAGCAGACATTCTGGGGGAACTTCCATTCCTCCTCACCACTATGAGCTGAATAAAGAGCATGAAATCCACTCTCGACTCCGAGTATATTTCACCTTTAGACTTACGCTAAAGATCACTGCCTGTCTATCCTACCACCCCACCCCAATATTACACATTGCTGAAGGCCTCCAGCATAGAACTGTCCCCTGTTGCATTGCTGGTGGGGCCACACCAGAGGATAAAGACTGGTAAGTGTTAATACAAAATAAGATTTCCTCACAAATCAAGGGATCCCCTAAACTGAAATTTGATGATTCTTTTTTAAATTATGTGCGTTCTACCGAATTTCTGTTCTCATGTCCTGGGACACCTAAATCAATTGGGGCAAAGTGAAGAGGGAGAAAGAGTAGCCCTTACATGATAATTTATGGCAGCAGGTTTCCTTTCCTTTTTGTAGTTCCTTGTTTTTCATTATTCCTTTTTTATTTTGAGTTCCTAGTGTGTAAAAAAAAATCTCATTTGCTCATCTTTCTTGCTGGGTCATTGTTTGGCCCTTTTGAAATGCATGTAGGTTCAATATGTAACAAGAAGAATTCGTGAGCTTACTTGCTATTTTATTATTCCCTGTACTTCTCTGTAAATCTACAAGGACTTAAAACATTTTTTTTTCTTTTTAAAAAGGAAGGAAGGAAGAAAGAAAGAAATCTTCTCATGCAAGATCCCAGTCTCTGATCTGGCATTGCTTTCTGTGCTAGGCCCATTCACAGTAAATCAGATAGTGCACTCAGAAGAACACTGTGCTAGCAGTGCTAGATCAGTATGTACTTAATACTGGAACAATGGAAAATAGCTAGCATTGAAAGAATGACTCCAGTATTGCTTTGGGAATTCTAAGAAACAAATGAAAAAACAGTAAAGGTAAAGGTACCCCTGTACAGTACTGTACAGATTTAAAAGGTTTCGTCCGCCATCTTGATTCAAAATGCTACTGATTTGTATCCAAGCAAAGACAAAAACCTGCTGCTTGCTTTCAGGAACCATCATTTGGTTATGATAACTAAAGAGGTGCCCAGATGCATGGCAAGCAAACTACAATAGTACAAACTATTTTGTACTTTCCGAAATATATGTGGAAGGGGAGAAATTCAGTTCAGTTCACATTTCAAAATTTGCATTCCCTGGAATTTTGCAATACACTTCTCCAGCCAAGTAATCTGTACAAAATGCATATACTAAGTTAAAGTGTGCAAAAAAAAAAAAGAGTGTATATAATGTATTGGGGGCGGAACATAAAATGCATTATATTAGGTAAAATATGCTTAGGAAAAATGTTTATATTAGAAAAAAATGCATATAAAATGTGTGTATTGGGATAAATTTGCCTTAAAATACTGGCAGATTTTCAGGGGGGCCTTTTTAAAACCATACTGATGTGGAAATGTGCAGAACTGAATTTAAGACTGGAAAAGTGACCTATGATTATATATTTTTGTAGTTAAGTGTGTTAATAAACATCATGATCCATGGCTTCCTGACTTTTTGTTTCTGATTTAAAGGTAAAAAAAAAGACTTTTAAAAAATAATTTATATTTTTAATGACAAAAAGTTGCTGGACACCAAAAAAAATCATATATATATATATATATATATATATATATATATATATATATATACATACATATATATAAAAAATCAAGAGTTAATTACCAACAGTGCAATCCTAACCATGTCTACTCAGAAGTGGGGTTAGGATTGCAGCCTAAGTCATGGTTTACTTAACAGATGAGCCCAATAAAAAGCCACCACAAGCTGTTTCCTAAAAAATACATATATTTATATACATTTAATGTATTTCTCAATGGATCTGTAGGTCTGACATGGCTCTGGATAAAGCTTCCAGAGCATTGTTTATTTCATCGGCTTATCTCCACTATCCGCTCCAAAATGTGTGTGTGTTTATTTGGTCAAATTGAGCAGGCTTGATGTTTCAGTCCAGTTAGTTTAGGGAGGGGAAAGGGAATTTGTACAGCTCTGTGATAGGTTCCCCCCCCCCGGGGTTTCCAAGAACATAGTCATGTTCTATCCCTGCCACCCCCTCAGTTCTTCCTGGGAATAGCAGTTCAGCTTAGCTCACAACTCCTTCCTGGAAGTCCGTGGGACTTAAAGTGAGAAACAGGCATTCTCTGTAGCCAGGGGTTGTTGGGCAGGAAAAAATGAGTGGCTCTGACATCTCCCTTCCCACTGTCCTTTCCCCAGTTTTTCTGGGTTATGTCAGTCTGAACTGAGAAAGTTCGGGTGTTTTGGTTCGAAAGAAAGAAAGAAACCAAATAAGCCTATTTTTCCGCAGCCTATTTTCAGGCCTCTCAGAAACCTTA
Source organism: Podarcis raffonei (assembly GCF_027172205.1). Lineage (NCBI taxonomy): Eukaryota > Metazoa > Chordata > Lepidosauria > Squamata > Lacertidae > Podarcis > Podarcis raffonei. The sequence continues at coordinate 73,690,192 of NC_070603.1, forward strand.
TATCCTTTCTTTCTCTTTATGAGATGGTGTTTATTTTTCTCTATAATTAGTGTAAAGTGTACTAACGACTCCTTAAGCTTGAAAGCTTCATATGAATAACCCCTTCAGAACCTACCTGCAGTGTGCATGATTGGATAAAATACTTACTTTGTCTTTTTTTAAATGTAGGTTTATAACTAGAGGGAGGGTCAGAATCTCTTTACCCTAACGTATAACATGGTTCCTAATATTTTAATTAGGAGTGCCAGAATTGAGTTCCGGTGAGTTCTAGCTGAAAAAAAGCCCTGGGGATGGGGAAGCAATTTGATGTTAAGTTCACATTTAAAGGTGAACCTACCAAATCTGCACTTTCTGAAACAATGCGCCAACTGAAATGCAGCCATCCTTCGAAATTCACATGTCCCTGAATTTTGCAATGCAGTTCTCCAGCAAGCAATGTGTGCAAAAGGGCATATAATAAAGTGTACATTAAAAATGCATGAATTGCTTTGCAAAAATGTGTACATTAGAGAAAGCTGCATACAAAAATGTGCATTATTGGGGGAATTTTGCACCAAATTGCTGACAATTTTTCAGAAGGATTTTTTTTTAAAAAAAATTGCCGAAGAAATGTGGATAACTGAATTTAACATTGGGAAAATGAAAAATTGGGAGAACTGAAATGGACGCATCTATCCCTACCACACATTGGTCACTTGGTCCCAATAGGCTCCTCCCAATATAATGTGAGATGTCTTTATTTATTTATATTAAAGTAATGATTTCTAAATTTGCATCTATACATACAAAATAGCATGTGTGCAGTTTTGTGCAAACCTCTACTTTCCTTTTTGGTGATGCATTTTCTCTTTTTTGCCAGTGCAAACGTATCCACCCTAAGGAGAATTGTGTGAGGTAACCATGCCAGTCATGAAACGTCAAGGTACAATGTTTGTTAAAACCAGCAGGTCCAAGAGTAGGGTGGGCTAAAACTCTTTCCCTCTTCACATCTAGTTTTCTATGTGCAGGGAATTATTTTTGCACGGGAGAGCATTCAGTCAAACAAATCCTCGCCTGCAGTCTGATATGATACTGTCTGTGATGCTGATTCTGATGGCCTTGATCAACGGCTCTTCTTCTTTGGTGATCACTCGTAGCCGAGTAAGATTGTCTTCCATTAACACAGTTTTAACAAAGAGTCCTTAAGTGACTGTGGAGGCCAATTCTGGATCTACACATCCTTCCACAGTGGGGACATTCGTTTCCAGGCAGGAGTTGATCATGGTGTGGATTTGCCAAGCATGCCTTCCTCTTAGCATGTTTCTCCCTTGCGTCCCTTTGAGTGTCTTCAAAGCCCATGACACCTTTGGTAAAGGCTGCTCTCCAACTGGAGCGCTCGCAGGCCAGTGTTCCCCAGTTGTCAGTGTTCATACTACATTTTTTTAGATTTGCCTTCAGACAGGCTTTAAACCTCTTTTGTTGACCACCAGCATTACGCTTTCCATTTTTAAGTTTGGAATAGAGTAGTTGCTTTGGAAGACGATCATCAGGCATCCACACAACATGACCAGTCCAATAAAGTTGATGTTGAAGAATCATTGCTTCAACACTGGTGATCTTTGATCAACGGCTATGCTCAGTCTGTCCAATATCTCTGGTCAAAAGATATTTTCCTCTGAATCAAATTTAAGAATCTGCAAGGGGCATTGCTACCTTACTAGATGGATGGTGGCTTTCTGCTGCAACACATGACTTGCCTTTTTGTATTTGAGTCAACGACAAACTCTTTGTTCTTCAGTGATCTCATTTCCCTCCTCCTCCCCCGTAGTGTACTTTATTTCTGCTGATGATACTCTGTGGTCAGGATTGTGTTGGCGGTTCAGTGCAGGCCTGCTGCGTAGTGGGATTTCCTTTGGGCAGACAGTTTAACTAAGTCTTTCATGACCTCTTCTACCATTTCCTTCCTTAGCTTTCAGTGGGTCCCGACCCCAGGGTGGCGTGGGTTATCCACTCCTGCTACTGCAAAGTTTCCTTGGCAGGCCTCTTCTTTTTCTCCCTCTGCCATCAACCCTACTGCCACACATTGGGCAGAGCCCTCCTTCCTTCAGCAGCACAAACACACAAACCAGCAGCACTGCTGGGAAGGGAAAGTCCATTCTGTTTGCTTGTGTTACGTGGCAGTTACAGTGTGGCCTATACAAAGTATTACTTCCTAGGCAGACACTCAGAACCACTTTGGGTGATGCATAACTAAGGGTTTCCTTTTGTGTGGGAGGTGTGAAGAAGCAGCTGGAAAGTACCATATTAAAATACATTTGCATTCTTGACAGTTGAGTGATACTATTGTATTCAAAGTGAGTGATTAGTTCTTTCCACTGTGAGCCCACTCTTTACTCCTTAGGATGTTTGCGGGTGGCTATATTCCAAACTGGGGTTTGGCTTCAATCTGCTTTTTCTGTTCACCCACCCTTTATTTTTCGACATCGAGAGAAACACATGCAAATCTTGTGTTGGGTTGCAGCCGTGGCTCTTCAGAAAAATGGGCAGAGTGCAGGCCCTGCCTGCTCTTTGGGGATCTACCATGCAGGAGCAGCACTGTTCTGTACAAATTGTTTTAGTGTCGCTCGCCATAACAACAACACTGCAAAACAAGCCATTATGGCTTCACCCTGCTTCTCCAAAAGATGAGAAGTTCCAGGGGTGCAGCACTTCGTTTGGAAAGCCTGTGGAGTTTTATTGGAGTTTTGCAATGTTTGCATTTATTTAAAAATATAGAAGTTAAATATGGTGGAAAGACAGCTTAAGCACTCTACCAGACAGCCAGAGACGACTGCTTCCACATCAGATCTCCAGATACAGAAAGCCAGTACCTACAAATGCTTGGCTGTCTCTGGCTCTCTTCGGGAATTTCATTTGAACACATGAAGATGCAAGCCCTGCTCCCATAATGTTTCAAATGCCAGACCTGCTTCCCAGCTCATGCAGGATTGGTGTTAGGCTGAAGGGGGCTGCCTTACTCAAATACAGGGTTTCCAAAAAGGGGACAGGAACCCTAGCTGACCTGATGAAAACGGTTCCCTTCAGACCAACAATGATCACATGTGTCTGGCACGCATAGCATCATCAAGGTGGTGGGGCTCATCCTGCAGATTCCTCCTTGCCCCTTCATACATTCGCTTTGAACACCTGAAGATGGTTCTTGTGTCTCAGTCTATCCAAAACCTCAGTATTCTATTGTGTCTCTTCACACAGAGACACATAGATTGCATCATCCTTAGTTGAGGATGGAGGGAATCAGGTCAGGTGTGAAAGAGGGCACAGGACGAGCTTCAACTGATGAAATCCCACCCCCTTCTACACAACTACTAAAGGCACAGCAACCCTGTCTACCTTTACATCTAGATGGAGGTGGAGAAGCAAAGTTCTGCTTCTGCTCTTTTAGAAGACTTCAGGAAGGTTTTCTAACAACTAGTTTCTACAGAAACATATTACCTGTAGTCTCCCTAGCAAAAGAGGTACTTGGCAGCTTTGCCAAGACCATTAAGGGACTTCCCAGCATTCCTTACAGTCTCCACTCATCCTCTCCCGTCCAACCACCCAAACTTACCACATTATAATTCTTCACATGGTACCCTGAAGCTCAAAAGGTAGGAGAGTGATTAGCCCAAAGCAACTCAAAAATTCATGGCTGATCACAGGGGCCTGAATCCAAAGTTTGGCTGAAGGTGCTGCTGGTTCTCAGTAATTCTGTGCCCAAGACAATACTTTTCAATGATATTTGTACGCTTAGTAATAATGCTACCCTCTAAAGATCCCCAGTAGGGGTGGTGAGGAGAAGGAGAGCAGCTTTAAGGAAAAACCAAACTCCCCTACCTTTTGTACTGGGTGGGTCTACTTAGGAATAAGCATGCCATTGCAGTGCACCCTCATAAAGTCTTCTTGATCTGGTATTTGTCAAGGTGAATTATACATGCACACAAATATCAGGACAGAAAATGGCAATGGCTTGTTGTGGACAAGATGGACTGTTTCAAGAAGTGGCAGAAAGATATATCTAGATTTGTCTGGCAGGGCAAGAAGCCCAGAATAAAATTTAAGATATTAACTGATGCAAAGGAAAGGGGGGGATTTGCCCTGCCAGACCTCAAACTTTACTATGAATCAGCAGCATTCTGCTGGTTGAAGGACTGGCTGCTTCTTGAGAACACAGACATTTTGGATTTAGAAGGTTTTAACAATGTTTTTGGGTGGCACGCATATTTGTGGTACGACAAGGTTAAAGCACATAAAGCATTTAAAAACCATATTGTCAGGAAAGCTTTGTTTAATGTCTGGATAAGATACAGGGATCTATTGGAAAATAAAACTCCAAGGTGGTTGTCACCAATGGAAGTGAAGGCTCAGAAAAAGCTCAATATGGAGGCCAAATGGCCGAAATATTGGAAAATATTGGAACAAGAAGGAGATAAACTGAAATTGCAGAGTTTTGAGAAATTAAAAGATAAAGTGCAAGACTGGCTTCATTATTATCAAATAAGAGAGGCTTACAATTTGGACAAAAAAATTGGCTTCCAGGTGGAAAAATCAAAATTGGAAACAGAATTGCTAGAACCCAAAACTAAGATTTTGTCAAAGATGTATAACTTGCTGTTGAAATGGAATACGCAAGATGAAACGGTTAAATCAGTTATGATTAAGTGGGCACAAGATATTGGTCATAACATTATGTTTGCTGACTGGGAACAGTTGTGGACCACCGGTATGAAATTTACGGCATGTAATGCCCTGAGAGAGAATATTATGAAAATGATATACAGGTGGTACATGACCCCAGTCAAGCTTGCAAAAATTTATCATATGCCTGACAATAAATGTTGGAAATGTAAAGAAAATGAAGGTACATTCTTTCACCTTTGGTGGACGTGCCCAAGGATTAAGGCTTTCTGGGAAATGATCTATAATGAATTGAAAAAGGTATTTAAGTATACCTTTCTGAAGAAACCAGAGGCCTTTCTCCTGGGCATGGTCGGCCAATTGGTGCCAAAGAAGGATAGAACATTTTTTATATACGCAACAACAGCAGCAAGAATACTCATCGCAAAGTATTGGAAGACACAAGATCTACCCACTCTGGAAGAATGGCAGATGAAGGTGATAGACTACATGGGATTGGCAGAAATGACTGGCAGAATCTGAGACCAGGGAAGAGAGACGGCAGAAGAAGACTGGAAGAAATTTAAGGATTATCTTGGGAAATATTACAAAATTAGTGAATGCTAGAATGATGTTGGTCAGAAATTAAGTGGTTTTCAGCTGTAATGAATAAGATAAATAGGGGGGGGGAGAAAGAACGGTTGAAACTTAAGTGAAAACTAATGGTGAGGATTTGCTGAATTAATAATTTAAATTGGGATAAAAAAAGGGGAGGTATGAGGAGGTCTGGGAAGTAAGTTAAAAGAAAATAAGTGGATGGAATTTTATGTGTTTTTAAATTGTTTTAGTTTTGTATTTTTTGTATTTTTGTTATTTTTTACTTTTTCTTTTTGTACAATTTTTGAAAAGTCAATAAATATATTTTAAAAAAAGAAAAGAAAATGGCAATGGCTTGAAAGGGCAACCTCAAGATAGCGCTTGCCCCTCCTTTGCCTGCTAAAAGTCTGGTTGAAGCACCCACAGTGCCTCTGCTGCATTTACCCTTTGACCCTTTAATGCACTTTCACATCTCTATTTTCCTTCTTCTTTCAGGTCCCATGATTCTTCCTCTTGATCTTTCTTTCCTTCCCTACCCTTTCGGCAACATTCTCCATCTCAATTTCAAGAGGTGTGTCCATGTCTGTTTTTTCTCCCTGTTGCAGCAAAAGCTACAGCCTTGTGGAACCTTAAACAATAACCATTTTTAATGGCGTAAGCTTTTGTGGACTAGACTCTGCTTCCATCAGATGCAATCACAAATTCATTTTTTTCTTTAAGGTGCTACCTGACTCCTTGTTTTCCTTTTGCTCCATCTCAGTAATTCCAAAATGGTAGTTATTTTACTAAGTAGCTGGTATATATCAGAAACAATGCAGAGGAAGGCATTAAATAAACAACACTAAGAAAAGTGTTACACCCAGGTCAGATGATGGATTGACAAATTCCAATGAAATATAAGATTATAGAAAGCTGCTTTATACTGAATTAGACTGCTGGTCCATTTAGCTTAATATTGCATGCACTGACTGGTAGCAGCTCTCCAAGGTTTCAGACTGGGGTCTCTCCCAGCCCTACCTGAAGATGCCGGGGATTAAACCTGGGACCTTCTGCATGCAAAGCAGAAACTCGGCCGCTGAGATACTACCATTCCCCCTGCATTGTATTATAGAGCTGCCTTGCTTTCACTACATGTCTTCTGGAGCTGCCTTATCCACCTTTCAGCCTCACTTTCTCCTCCCCTGTCATCCTGCCAGCTGTATGTCTTCTACCCCTTGCCTCTCAGCAGCATTTAAGCCAGGCTCCTTGGAGTACAGAAAGAGCTGTACCAACTGTTTTGTTGCTTAACTTTTTTCTCTGTGTGTATTTATAATACCTAGATTGTTTTTTTCTTTGTCATATTGAATTTATTCTGTTCTTGCTAAATTGTTGGTTCCTGCTATTTTAAATTTACTATTATGTATTTTGTATACAGTGGTACCTCGGTTTTCTAATGTAATCTGTTCCAGAAGATGGTTCAAGCAATGAAACGTTCAAAAACTGAAAACTCAATAGCCAACAGCTAGGTCTCAGGATCTTGCGCTCAGCGGAAGTCATGTTTCATGTTCGATTTCCGAGGTGTGTTCGAAAACCGAAGCATTTCCTTCATGGTTTACAGCGTTTGAAAACCAAAACGTTCGTCAATGGAAATGTTCGAAAACCAAGATACCACTGTATTCTGTATTTCCAGTTTTCCCTATTTTGAAGGTTTTGTTTGTTTGCTGCAAGCCACACTGAGCCCAGCTTGTTGTGGAAAAGTGGCCTATAAGTACCACCAGTCAGTCCATCTCCTTTACTGATACCTTTAGCCCTGGCACATTGCAGAGGAGGAAAGCATAGACTAAACAGGACTCAGGAGTTCTCTGCCAAATCATTGCTGAGCTCTTCTTAAATTTGATACGCCTGTGGTTCCTAGCTCAGCTGTCAGTGTGGGCAGGCAGCCCAGCACCAGCGCCTTCGGCTCAGTTCGCTCACAGAGTTTTTTGGTGTTTTCATTCTAAGAAATCAGCTAACATACAGTACTCAGCAGAAGCACCCCTCCTATGGGAAGATCAGAAGATTTAGGGTGTACAGTGAGTTGTCTCTGTGGATTACACAATTTCATTTCATTTTGCAGCATCCTGTTGGGGAACAAGGCCGATGTCGCAAGCATTGAATCACACTTTCCCTTGAAGCAGACCGGGGTTCCTGACTCACTTCCTTCTTGCTATGCTTGTTTCATTATGGCTCAGCAGAATAAAAGGATATTGTCACAAAGCTCAGTACAGACCGGGGGGGTGGGGGGGGTAACAGGCAGCCTTGTCCTCTAAACCTGAAAGGAAAAGCTAATCACCTTCAAAACAATCCTTTTTGTGTCACCTCATTTGACTTATAATGAAAGAATCAGCCCACATCCGCCCACCCAGAAGTTTTGGGTCAACTATTGTTTTGAGAGATGACAGATAGCACATGGCCACTGAAAAGGATCTCATTAGCAGGCTGCTGACTGAATGTTTTATTTATTGGGTTTTTTCCTTTCTTTTACACTGGGTAACAAAGCATAATTAAAACAATATTATGAATTTCATTAAAGCAAATAAAAATGTACACTCACAAAAAGAAACTGTACAGTAAACACAATTAAACAGTAAATGATCCAGTGATCAGCAATTCACATATGCTGGGATAAACAGAAGTGTTTTTAATTGCTGGAAGAAGCACATTACTGAAGCTGCCTGCTGGGTCTGTTCCACAGTGCAGGCACCACTGTAGAGGGGAGGAAGCAACAAGGACCGCACTCTCATTTTGTGTTATGCCATGCCCCATGGTAGCCATTTTGTGTTACGCCATGCAGCCAAGGCAGCCATTTTGTGAGTGGTGCCCACAGCACTTTGTCAAAATTCAAGGCGTGCCTGCTGGTCTAAAAAAGTTGGTGACCCCTGGGATAATGTATTGAGTTAAAGGATTCAAGTTGCAATCCTGGACCTACTTACTTGGGTGTAAGACCCACTGAAGTCTGTGGAACTTACTTCTGCGTTGAATTATGCTGTCAGAACATTTTAATATCCTCCTGGGACAGGACAGAAAGTGTTGATGGGGATAGGGGGTTACATGTGTACATGCCCATGCTTTCTTGCAGTAAGTAGGGAAATGGCACAGAATTTCTGTGTAAGTAGGGAAATGTAAGAGAATTTATACGGCAACCGTAGGTTCATAAACAAGTGGCGTGTTCTGAGAGGGTTATTGAGACTTTGGGATCAGGATTTGAAACAAAAACAAAAGCTAAGTTTACGTTACAGTTACCTCCAAGCTTGTTAAGCACAGCTGCTGAAAAGCACAGTGTGGTATGTGTGCTGCTCTTAATGTGCTAAAATACTACCAGAGTAAAACAGTGTGGAAACCCATGGCAAGGCAAGTGACATGGCCTGATGATTTAGTAGGGTCAAATATTGTTTTATCCTTTTAAATAAGAAGATCAGCAGGCTTGTGTCCCAAACACTTGGCTCAGCAAAAGAGAGTGCCCTATGTGCAGATGTTTCTCTCACTTGACAAATCTGTAGAAAAGAAGTCTGAATAAAATGGCAGTTTTGTTGTCCAGGTCTGGGAACAGTGCCCTGACAATGAGAGGTGGAGCAGAGAAAGGAATCTGAGACTAATCTGATCTGGATGGCAGTGTGCTTTAGCAAGGGGGCAGGAGAGCTTCTTTCCAGGAATAATAGTGTTTATTTCTATTTTATTCTCTCTGGCTTGTGTTACCAAGGTCAGGTTTCAACTTGCCCGCCTCTCCCTCAGTCACTGGAACCTTGGCAAGATCTAAACCACAATTCTGAGCTGGTTTATTGAAGCATCTAAATAATGCTTTGCACATTTGTGCCACTTACAATCTTATAACAGTATGCAAAAGTAAGTAGCATTGAGTTCTTTGCTTATTTCCAGAATCTGTAGACACTTTTCACCACTGTGACAATGCAGTTTCCAACACAACCCGTAAAATAACACAGCATGTCACGCAGAGATCCCAGGTCATTCAAGGCTTTGTGTAATAACATCTACATCCTTGACAGATTGGAGAACTGGGCCAAAACAAACAAGATGAATTTTAACAGGGGAAAATGTAAAGTATTGCACTTGGGCAAAAAAAATGAGAGGCACAAATACAAGATGGGTGACACCTGGCTTGAGAGCAGTACATGTGAAAAGGATCTAGGAGTCTTGGTTGACCACAAACTTGACATGAGCCAACAGTGTGACACAGCAGCTAAAAAAGCCAATGCAATTCTGGGCTGCATCAATAGGAGTATAGCATCTAGATCAAGGGAAGTAATAGTGCCACTGTATTCTGCTCTGGTCAGACCTCACCTGAAGTACTGTGTCCAGTTCTGGGCGCCACAGTTCAAGAAGGACACTGACAAACTGGAACGTGTCCAGAGGAGGGCAACCAAAATGGTCAAAGGCCTGGAAACGATGCCTTATGAGGAACGGCTAAGGGAGCTGGGCATGTTTAGCCTGGAGAAAAGGAGGTTAAGGGGTGATATGATAGCCATGTTCAAATATATAAAAGGATGTCACATAGAGGAGGGAGAAAGGTTGTTTTCTGCTGCTCCAGAGAAGCGGACACGGAGCAATGGATCCAAACTACAAGAAAGAAGATTCCACCTAAACATTAGGAAGAACTTCCTGACAGTAAGAGCTGTTCGACAGTGGAATTTGCTGCCAAGGAGTGTGGTGGAGTCTCCTTCTTTGGAGGTCTTTAAGCAGAGGCTTGACAACCATATGTCAGGAGTGCTCTGATGGTGTTTCCTGCTTGGCAGGGGGTTGGACTCGATGGCCCTTGTGGTCTCTTCCAACTCTATGATTCTATGATTCTATGATCTTAAATTGAGCCTATAAGCAGCCTGTCCAGATCTCAGAAGACAGGTACTACATAGATGACCCTCGTGGTCCCTTCCAGTTTTACAATTCTATGATTCTGTGACCATATCTAGAGACACCCGTCCGTACTTTAGCAGTGGCATTCTTCATGAGTTGCAGTTTCTGCACTGTCTTCCAAGGTAAGCTCTACATAGAACACATTATAGTAATCAAGATGAGAGGTTACCAGAGTGAGCAATGCTGTTACCAGGCTGTTCCAGACCAGGAATGTCCATAGCTGGCAAACCAACCATACCTGGCAACAGGCACTCCCTGGGCCTCCAATGGCAGTTGTGGATCCCCCAGACGATGTATCTGCTCCCTCAGGGGAGCAAGGCTCCATCACTCACACTCCCAGAAACAGTCTGTTTTATTCTTTTTGTAAGCCACTTTGAGGTTTTATTGCAATCAAGAGGCATATTTTAAAAAATAAAATAAAATAAATTAAGAAATGGCCATCTTTACCAATCATTGCTATCCATTAAGCAATTGTTCCTTTTCCTGTGATTTAATTAATTCCTAGAGCTACAAAGACCACATTACCTGGGCCTAAAATAGCATGTGACACTAAGCCTGGCTTCCAATATTTCATTGGCTAACATTCCCAAATTAAAGTTCTACCTCACAAAGTATTCTTTGAGTTGGGCAAGCGAGAGGGTTCTCTTTGGGAGTGTATGGGGGGTGTAGAAAATCACTAGGGGCAGTGCTGATTATTATTTCCATTTATTCATGCATTCATTCCCCATTCATGTGGCTGGGTTGCCCCAACCTATAGCTCTAATCCCATAGAAAGTAATTTTCTGTGTCTTGAAGCTCAAGTACAGAATTTAGAACTGTGATGTACTTATTCGTGTCTTTTTCTCTGTATGTTTTGTCAAAAAGAATACTCTTTTTGACTTAAAGGTTCTAGACTGGTTTAAATCAAGTAACATGACTTGGCCTGCAGTTTGTCTTGAGTGAGACCACAAACACAGAGAGTAGTAGTAATAAAGTTTGTATTCAGCATATGCCCTTCTTAGCAATTTCTACTCCTACCTTGGAGTAGAAATAATAGCTCTTTGTGGGTTCTAACTATTTCTCTGATATAACCAAGAGGAGGACATTTTCGTCTGAATCCACAAGGAGCTGTGTAAAATGGTGTAGTCAAATTCCTTCACGACAGTGATCCCACACTTAGTTCTTATCATGGCTAAATGCTCCCTCTTCCCTACTATTTTGAATGAACCCTAACACACTCAGCTAAAGCTGTTGTTAGCACACTATACCAGCGTAAGAGTAACCCAACAGAATGAAGCAATTTTGCAAAATATTCTAGCCAAATACCTTTGTGGAACTTCACCATCCAGTCTAAGATGCATTGAAGCAGCTGGTTTTTGATAAAATGATTAACGGAGCGTTTATTCTCTTCTCCCTCATTCCACTCCCTGGGATTTCTACCGTTTTGAGCAATATCTGTCATAACAGCTATCTTGAGATGCAGGTGTTCTTCCCCAGCCTGGGAGCTCAGTTGAGCATTAGGGCCACTGGGGTGATAATCTGGATGCTCAGGACATTAGAAAGTCACTCAAAAACTTCTGTTTGGACTACCACCTAGATTTCCCACCGCCTCCCACACTTTACATAGTGTGGCGCAAGGTTCTCAAGAGATATGTTTAAATAACTTGCCAGGTTTCTCACATCCCCATCATAAGCATCCACTGATGTGTCTGCAGGCTTTGTGAATTTGCTTCACAAATTATCTGCCTCACGTCCCAAAATAGCATGGAGTTGATAATACATTCTACCCAAAACACTTGCAGCAATGCTTAGAGCATGTCTGCATCTTCTAGTGCTTCTGTTTTAATACATTACAGCAGGGAGGAGGAGGAAGGTTTACAATGCAGTGGTGGGGAAATTGTAGCCCTTCAACTCCCATTAACCCCAGTCAACATGGCCAATGGAGTTGTGGTCCAGCAACATCTAGAAGGTCATGAAGTCTGAACTGGAGGTGTCTGACCTTGGTCCCAGGAGACTGCCCAATGAAAATGTCACCCAGTTTGTGAATTCCATATTAGGGATCATTAGGAAATGGATTGGAAATAAAACTGTCCGTATCATTATTGTTTTACTTATTATTTTTTGAAAGTTTTCTGTTTTTACTGATCATTGCATCATTTTATCCTTTTTGTAACCTGCTTTGAGATACGTATTTTTTAACAATCAAACGGTATAAAAAATTTTGTGAAATAAATAAGTAATGCTGCTTAGAAAATCTATGGTGCAACTACACCTGGAATACTACGTATCATTCAGATCACCTCACCTCAAAAGAGATCTTATGGGGCTGGAAAAGTTTCAGAAAAAGGACAACCAAAATGATCAAGGGGCTGGAGCAATTGTTCTGTGAGGAAATGTTTACAGCAGAGACGTGGAACTCCCAGCCTTAGAGTCAAACTTCTCCTGTAAGAGGGTAGGAGAAACATGAGAGCTGCTTCAAACAGATCTTTTGTGAAGAAATTTAAGGCAGTTCCACACAGCCAAAATAGGGATGGCGAGGGCAGGAGCCACCTTAAAGCGCTTCTCAACAGCACTGTTTGAAACATTTCCTTCTCCCCCTGATTCACAGCCATCCTTTAAAATTCACACTTCTCTGACCTTTTCGGTGAAGTTCCCCAGCAAACTACTGTGTACAGAAATGTATATATTAAAGTGTGCATAAAAATGCATTTTGATGAAAATAGCATACACAAATGTATTTTATTAGGGAAAATTGCTTTGCAAAAGTGTCTATTAGGCAGAATTGCATACAAAAATGTAGTGCTTTTTAAAGAAAAAAATGTGCCGGTACTCACCATGAAGTTATTACAGTAAGTGTCACACTTTTAAAATGGGGGGGGGGCAGGTGCCAGTACTGCGTACCCTTGAGTACCCTCAGAAAAAAAGCACTTCAAAAATGTATATATTAGGAGAGATGCACACTAAAACGCTGAAGAATTTTATGAGGACTATTAAATAAAATAGTAGTAATAGTAGTAACAGTACAGTGGTACCTCAGGTTACATACTCCACTAACCCAGAAATAGTTCTTCAGGTTAAGAACTTTGCTTCAGGTTGAGAACAGAAATCGTGCTCTGGCGGCGCAGCAGCAGGAGGCCCCATTAGCTAAAGTGGTGCTTCAGGTTAAGAACAGTTTCAGGTTAAGTACAGACCTCCGGAATGAATTAAGTACTTAACCTGAGGTACCACTGTATTTAAAAAAACAACCTGATGTGGAAATGTACAGAACTGGACATAAGAGTGGAAAAATGAGAATCAGAGAAACCAAATTTGACAGGTGCCCCCCTCCTTATCTCAGGCCTTACTTTACTTGCAATCCTGCAGGTTAATGCTATCACTACACCGAAGCTGAATCCTGAGAAGCAGCAAGTGGCAATTTCTTTGCAGAGATTTAGGTTCCTCTTAGAATCTTGCTCCGTCCTGTCTGATTGGACAGCTGTCCAAGGAGTGGTTTGGCTCTTGCCTTGCCAGGTTTCCTGGAAGATTTGAGCCACAAGCGAAAAGGAGAAGGACGGACTGTTCTGAGGGAAGCTGATGGCAGAAGGGCTTTGGCTGAGAAACTTCTTGGAGCGCGGCATTCCTGTACAGCCTTTGCAAACAGCTGCTGTCAGGAGACTCATCCCTGCAATATAAAGGGTCTCCATAGGATTTCTAAATGGGCACCAGCTAAACAGTTCCAAGCTTTCTAGTATATATATATATATATATATATATATATATATATATATGCATGCTAATCTCAATATATATATATATGCATGCTAATCTCAATGCTAATCTCCTCAATATAGGAGAAATGCAAGCCCTAATAAATATTGCATGTCTCACATACAGAGCAATCCAGATCCATTAAAATAAAAAGTTATTCTGTTATGTCAGTGGCAACATGGCATAATGGCACTGCAGTTTATGCCATTTATAGCATGAGTTTTTCAACCTAAGCTGGGGCCTGCAATTGTGGTTTTATGCAGGCCTAACATAATGCTCTGTTATCATTTGTTGATGAACAGCAGTATAGAAGTACCCCAAAGAAATAAATATACAAATGAACCTCAGACATGTGGGATGTCTTTGTATGTACCTGGCAGTCAGCCTGGTGCATTTTTTCCAGAATCTTAAAAACAGATTTGGAAGGGATTTCATGGGTTGTTCAAGTGAAGGCTAACCTTCTTCCATAACCAGGAGCTTTTTGAACCTCATATCTAATGAATAACAGCCTTGAGCTTAACATGACGATGACCAGGAACTTTATAAGCCCACCTTGACAAATTCAACCAAATGCTGATCTAACCTGCTCATTAAGTGATGGATATTTCATGACTTCAATCTCAGAATAAGGAGCAGCAATGATCAGCATTATGGGAATGTGGTTGTTGGCAAAAGGTGATATTTGTTACTGTTGAGGAGTACATGCATGCTACGTCCCTGATCTCCTCTTGATGAAGCTTTTCATATCTGTTGGAACTCAAACACTGTCAAAAAATGTAAGTTCAACAAATTCCTAAATTCTGATCAGTGAAGTGGAAGTGCTGAGAACCTTGGGAGGAAGTGATTGAGTGCTCTTGGGTTTCATTATACAGAGGCAAGGGAAAGCTGAGTGTAGTCAAACATGCACTCTGGACTTTAAGAAGGCTAATTTCAAAAAGCTTAAGGAACTACTGGGTGAGATCCCTTGGCCAGAGAGAAGGGAGTCCAAGGTGGATGGGAGTTTCTTAAAGGTGAAATATTGAAGGCACAAATGCAAACAATTCTAACAAGAAAAGTGGAAGGCATCTAATGAAACCAGTGTGCCTGCATCCTTATGCTTAGCTTACAGATAAGCCGAGATTCACAAAGGGAATATATAAGACAGAGAAGAAAAGGAAAATCAAGAAAGAAGAGTATGCATGAGTAGCCAACAGTTGCAAGGAGAAAGTCAGGCAGCCTTGAACTCAGACTGCAAGAGAGGTTAAAAATAATAATACTAAAAGGTTTCTTCAGCTATGTTTGAAGCAAGAGGAAAAACAAGCAAGTAGTAGGTCCTTTGCATGGAGAAGAGGGAGAAATGCTATTGCGTGACAGACAGAAGGCAGAACTGCTCAACACCTACTTTGCCTCTGTTTTCACCCAAAAGGAAAGCAGTGCCCAACATAATAAATGATGCAAGGAGGGAGCTGCAGCCCAAAATAGGAAAACAGGTGGTAAAGGAACACCTATGTACTTTAAATGAATTCAAATCTCCAGGACCTGACGAGCAACCAAGGGTACTAAATAAAGATCATGCAGATGTAATCTCAGAGCCTCTGTCTATAATCTTTGAGAATTCTTGGCGAACAGGTGAGGTTCCTGCAGACTGGAGCCAGGCAAATATTGTCCCCAACTTCAAAAAGAGGGGAGAGAAGACCCAAGTAACTACCAACCTTGACATTGATACTAGGAACAATCCTAGAACAGATAATTAAACAGTTGATCTATGTACCCTTAGAAAAGGATGCTGTGATTACTAAGACCTGGTATGGGTTTCTGAAAAACAAGTCATGCAAGATGAAACACATTTCTTTCTTTCTTTTGATAGCTTTACAAGCTTGATGGATCAGGGGGATGCTGTGGACATAATGTATCTTGATTTCTAAAAGGCTTTGACAAAGTCCCCCATGATATTCTTGTGGAGAAGCTGGTAAAATGTGGGCTGGATGAGGAGCTATTATGTAGATTTGTCGCTGGTTGACTGATTGAACCCAAACAGTACTCATTAATGGTTCTTTGTCATCCTGGGAAAAAGTGACTAGTGGGATGTCCTGGGCCCTTTGTTGTTCAACTTGTTGTTGTTGACTTGGATGAAGGAATTGAGAGGATGCTCATCAAATTTGTAGATGACACCAAACTGGGAGGGATAACTAATGCTGCAGAAGACAGAATTAGGGTTCAAGATGACCTTCACAGATTGGAGAACTGGGTGCAAGCTAACAAGATGAATTTCACTAGGGACAAATGTAACGTTCTACACGTAGGCAGGAAGAACCAGTTGTACAAATATAATATGGGGGAGGACATCTGGCTTGCCAGCAGTACATGTGAAAAGGATCTAAGGGTCTTAGTAGACCATAGGCTTAACATGAGTTCATAGCATGATACAGTAGCAAAACAGCTAATGCTATTCTAGGCTGCATCAACAGAAGTATAGTACCCCAGTCAAGAGAAGTAATAGTACCACTCTATTCTGCCTTGCTCAGAACACACTTGGAGTACTGTGTCCAGTTCTGGGCGCCACAATTTAAGAAGGATATTGACATGACAAAACATGCACAGAAAAAGGCAACCAAGATGATCAAAGGTCTGGAAACCAAGCCTTCTAAGGAATGATTGAGGGAGTTGGGTATATTTAGCCTGGAAAAGAGGCGAAGACTGGGAGGAGATAAGATAGCTATCTTTAAATATCTAAAGGCCCCTCATTATGGAAGATGGAGCAAGCTATTCTGGAGGGTAGGGCCCGAACCAATGGATTCGAATTACAAGAAAGAAAATTCTGACTAAACAGAGCTATTTGACGGTGGAACAGACTCCCTCGGAAGGTGGTGGACTCACCTTCAATGGGTGGGGCTTTTTTTAGGAGAGCTTGTATGGCCATCTGTCATGGATGCTTTAGTGGAGATTCCTACATTGCAGGAGCTGGACTAGAGGACCCCTGGGGTCCCTTCCAACTCTACAATTCTATGATACTAACAGGATTCTGTCACATGAGGAGGGGAGCTAAATAGGAGTATAAAATAGAAGAGCCAATACATTTTAAGCAAAAATTGACGACCCATGGGAGAGTAAAATGAAAGCAAGAGAAAACACCTGACGCCTGTTGGAGGTAATGACCGGTTTCAGCTGAGGATTGGCATATTGCAGCAGTTCCCCAGGGCCTACTTAAGCTAGTGCGTAATGCCATGGTTTTGATTTTCTGTGTCTTACATGCTTTGGAAGTGTCTAGAAATTTTCTTGAAAGATGCCAGTTGTGTAATGTGTGCTGGGTCACTTTGACCTTAAAATAGGTCCAAAAGTTCCTACCAGCATTCAAGCTGAATTTGGCAGGCTTGTGGAATGTTGCTCCAAGACTTAGCTCTCCTAAATGGAACTTTTTGCTAATAGCATTACAGGATTTTCTAAAAACCTGTTATGGCCAGCTCTTTCTATCTCAGGCTATTTATTTCTGCCTATCCCAATAATGCTAAGAGTGGGCTCTTTGGCAGTACACAAATGGCAAAAAGGGTAAGTAATCATAATCAGGCAAACTTTGCTCCTTGGCCAAGTTCAGCAGTTAGAATAGAGCAGAATTTGCTCCCCAGCTGTTTTTTGACACAGTAAGTGCTGTTTTCCTTTTCAGCCTCTGGATAAGCAAATACCCATAATCAAGTGTGTAAAAAGAATACTGACAGAGTTTTTAAAAATGATTCTAGAGAGTTGCCATTTAAAAAAAAACAACCTGTACTTACAGGGCAAACATGAGCAATAGTACCAGGCCACGTGTTCCATTTCCATACATGCCTTATAGCATGTATGATTGGAATTTGATTTTCCTCCTGTGGCCTGAATCGTATGAAAAAGAAATTGTTCTGCATTTTTGAGCTTCTTACTGCTGGCCTCGAAATGCCAACACTTGTGCCAAAGGAAATATGTTTTTAAAATTATTATTCTTACTCAAACATTCATTATTGCTTTAAATTGTCTTCATCCGGTATGTTTGGTGGCCAGAATATGGTTTGCTTTACTGGAACTTCCTTAAGTTGTAAACGAGTGTTTTTCTCAGAAGGTAATAGGGCAGCAAAACCACAACATGAAACAGGCCTATGACATATTCTTTAGACAGACAGAGAGGGAGCCAGTCAATGAGACCTGGAGTTTGTTTGTGCCTACTGCTTTTCCCACCATGCCACTTCCAAACACCTGCCTCAATATTGCCACGTTCTATTGCTTTCCGTCCTGCTCCTGATAATTTATCTGAGTGCTCCCACACATCCATCTCCTTTCTCTTTCACCTCCCCTCCTCCTGTGCGATGCCCAATAAATAAAGTGATAATTGCAATTTTTAGCAGGCTAATAATAATAGTAATAATAATATATTTATACCCCAGTGGTTTTCCCAGCCACTCTGGGCAGCTCCCAACAGAATATTAAAAACATCAAACATTAAAACTTCCCTAAACAGGGCTGTCTTCTAAAAGTTAGATAGTTGTTTATTTCCTTGACATCTGATGGGAGGGCATTCCACAGGGAGGCTCCCTGTAACCTCACTTCTTGCAGGGAGGGAACCACCAGAAGGCCCTTGGCACTGGACCTCAGTGTCCGGGCTGAACGATGGGGGTGGAGACACTCCTTCAGGCATACTGGGCCAAGGCCGTTTGAGGCTTTAAAGGTCAGCACTAACACTTTGAATTGTGCTTGGAAATGTACCGGGAGCCAATGTACGGTAGGTCTTTCAGGACCGGTGTTATATAGTCTCAGCAGCCACTCCCAGTCACCAGTCTAGCTGCCGCATTCTGGATTAATTGTAGTTTCCAGGTCACCTTCAAAGGTAGCCCCACGTAAAGCACATTGCAGTAATTTTGCTGTGCCCCCCCCAACCTACAGCCCAGTGCTTATGCCCCCTTTTGCCTCCCACTTATATCCAGCACTGACTCACACTAGGAGATATCCAGATCTCCTTTAATAAAAGCTCCGCCTTCTGATGAAACGGAATGTCAGCCACAGAAGATCTCGTAAATACTGAGGTAATCTGGATAATGAAATGTACACCACAATGGGTGTTTGTTTTGTGAGAGCATTTGTTAGTGGGGGACTTTTTTTCTTTTGCAAAACAGGCCCAGTCATGGGACCCATCCCTTTTTCTGGTTTTCTGAAGTAGTGGGACATCCCTTTCCCTTGCCTGCCATGGATGAGATCCCTCGCTTTCTCCTCTTCTGGCAGCCAGCAGCATTTTTTCCAAGTTGATTCACTGAGTTTCTAGTGATTATAGCTTCCCAAAATGACTGGTGTGGTGGTAGGATGAGGCAACCTTAACTCCTAGATCTAAAGTTAGGAATTTCATCAACCTGCCCCTCTGTGTTTATGGCCATGGGAGGTAACTGTTGTTAAGACAACTCTTCTTGATACTTGTACTTTGTACTGCGAACTTGACCGGGGGAAATGGGGTAGCGCTTTATGCATCCTTTACTGCCTACAGACTCTGGCATCTGTGTAAAATGAGGCTGCAGAGCGAAACCTAACCAGAGATGAGAGATCAAATTCTGGTGCCTGCTCATAAATCATATTGTGTGAAAGGAGCAAAAAAAAGTATTGAGTCCAACCCCTCGCCAGAAGGAAGGAACACTCCCAATAATTGCCACAAATGATTCATTCCAGATCACATAGTGCTACAGACATGTGCATGGCATGTGTGCATGGTTATCTCAGGGCTGCCATATTTCAAAAAGTAAAGTTCCTGACACCCGCAAAGCCTTTTTTTAGGAAGACCCCAAAATTGTTGAGCTTTTCTAAGGAAACCACCAAGATTCTTGACCTTTTTAAGGGAACGAACCCAAATTGTTGAGCTCCCCCCCACACACCATTTTTACACCCGAAAACCAGGACATGGCAGGAATTTTCCTGACATATGGCAAGCCTATAGTAGTTTCATCTATTTCATATTCTCAGTAATTGAGTGCTGATACCTATAAATCCAAACTGGCACTACCCTCACACAAGAGGGATGTTTCAGCAGCCTTGGGGGAATCTTGAGTTTGCAGAAGTATGCAAAAAGGAGGGACAACCCCCTCCCCAAGGAATGCCTGTAATCCTCTACACTGCGACATTTTGTAGCAGGTCTGACTTGTCACATCAGTAGCATCAGTTTGGCAAAAGGCCCTTATGCATGAGCAAAACCAGAGGTCAAGTACCGTATTTTTTGCTCTATAAGACTCACTTTTTCCCTCCTAAAAAGTAAGGGGAAATGTGTGTGCGTCTTATGGAGCGAATGCAGGCTGCACAGCTATCCCAGAAGCCAGAACAGCAAGAGGGATTGCTGCTTTCACTGCACAGCGATCCCTCTTGCTATTCTGGCTTTTGAGATTCAGAATATTTTTTTTCTTGTTTTCCTCCTCCAAAACTAGGTGCGTCTGGTGGTCTGGTGCGTCTTATAGAGCGAAAAATGCGGTATATTTGCTCCCTGACAGTCTCCTCAGTAATTGTTTATGTTGAATGTTCACCAAGTGTTTGATATCGTTTACAATCCAATCCAAGAGATTCCACATGATTTAAAATACTATAAATTCTGCTGTGGAAGCAAATGTTTATATTATGGCTAAAAAAATCCTAAGAAAACCCACTTGGAGGAGTAATCCCTACTGAACCCAGTGAGACTCACTTCTGAGTAAAAATAGATAGGACTGCACTGTAAAAAGTCCAGGTCCCAAAATTGCATACAGTATTTAACTTTTAATTTTTAAAAAAAAAATGACAAATTTTGAAAATCTGTAAATGTTAGCTTCAGCTCTGAATAAAACCCATGCACCAATTTTTCAAAAAACAGAATGTCGCTATGGCTCATCAGTGATGCCCTCCCTTTCTCCACTCTTGTTTCAGCTGCCCCTGATACCCTTCTCTTTACTCACTGTAAAGAACAAAGATTTCACTCATTGGAGATTGGAATGGTGTCGTTTTTTCATCTAGATTCCATTTGTGGGTGGGAGGGGTTGGGGTGGAAGACTTGCTCCATGTGCATAGTTTAAGACACAGTACCTCCCAGGACGGTTTGTAATCCCTCCTCCCCTAAAGTGATTGAGGACAGAACACTCTCAGGTTGCTAATCCTCGCAGCTGCTCCAAGTGTGCAAGCAAAAGAATGTGTGTAAACTGGCATGGGTAGATGAAAGGGTTAGACAAGGCCTGCTATCTGAGTTTACTGTCCGCTGATCAAGGCACTTCCTCTCAGTGAATACTAGTTTTTACAAGGCACTATATCACAGGCAACTGATGAAATTCCAACCTCTGTATAAAGAGAGCTGAAGAGTTTTATCATCATTATTTGTTTTCCCCTCTTCTGTTAAATGATTCCCAGACCTTTTGCTACTGCCTCACCTTGGGAGCTTCCAGATTAATCTCTAGGATTCTGTGGCATATCGGTGAATTCAGGCTGCGCAATTAAAGTGGATTTGGAGCTCTTGTGCAACAAACACACTTCCCTGCAAAAATCCCCAGATTTTTTTGCAGTAAGGAAAGTGGCAGGAATATGCACTCTCTGCAAAAAAAGGGGGGTGCTCAATGAGCAGCCAAGGTTGCATGATTTTGTGCTAAAAAATCGGAAGTTCTCAATAAACAGGTTGCTTGGGGGTGGCTTAAAGATTACTTACAGAAAGCTCCCTGGATTCACCTGCATGAAATTTGTCAGGATTAATCCCCTCTTAAGGGGGCTGCCACATCTCTGAATCCCATGCACCTCTGTTAAAATCCAAAAAAAAATGTGGCTGTTTTGGGTTCCAAAATTGATTCAGATTTGGGGTCTGAATTGAGATAGTCAGGTTCCAATCCAAATCTCCAAATGTTGGGTGGAGCTTCCACAGCCCTGATTTTCACACACAATGCTAAATATGCCTTTCAGACTTCATTATATTATTTGTACATGTACATGACAGTGAATAAGACTGAAGAGAAATTTTTAAAAAATAAAATCTACATTCTAGTCTGTGTGAAATTTACATGCAAACTGCAGGTGCAAGGTTTTGTTGTTGTTTAGTCGTTTAGTCGTGTCCGACTCTTCGTGACCCCATGGACCAGAGAACGCCAGGCACCTCTGTCCTCCACTGCCTCCCGCAAGGTAAGCAAGCATAATTTCAGACCCTACAAGTGTCCCTATTTTCCAGGGACATCCTGATTTAGAGAAACTGTCCCGGTTTCTGATTTGATCCTGGAATGTCCCACTTTTCCTTAGGATGTCCCTATTTTCATTGGAGAAATGTTGGAGGGTATGGAGTTATGCGACCCTGAGCTGTCTGAAGGCAATCCTGTACAGTGGTACCTCAGTTTAAGAACAGCCCTGTTTAAGAACTATTCAGTTTATGAACTCCGCAAAACCAGAAGTAGTGTCCCGGTTTGCAAACTTTACCTCGATCTAAGAACAGAATCCAAATATTGGAAGGGCACTGGCAGCGTGAGGCCTCATTAGGGAAAGCGTACCTCAGTTTAAGAACGGTTTTGGTTTAAGAACGGACTTCTGGAACGGATTAAGTTTGTAAACCAAGGTGCCACTGTACAGGAAAGTTTTTTTAAAATGTTTAATGCTTCATAATGTTTTTATATATGTTGGAAGTGGCCCAGAGTGGCTGGGGCAACACAGTAAGATGTGTGACGTATGAAGGGTTAAATTATCATTATGGAATGGGACGTCCCTATTTCCATCAGAAATATTGGAGGGTATGTCATTTCGGTGCCATATGTGAAAGCAGTTTCAGACCATGATCCTGAAGTCAGTTGCGTGGAAGTAAATTCCACTAAAATCCACTGCACATATCAATGAAAATATGTTTAGAATTGGAGTATTAGCTTTTTGCAACCTTTATATTTGAGGCCAAACTTATGATTATGCCGCACAGAATCAGCCATTTGTTGTCCTCCACAGGAAACATTTAAGCAGAGCATTAAACACAGCACTTGTGGCGCTGCGTGACTGATAAGTGAACGATTTATATCAGACCATTCTGGGCCTCATAATTCAAAAACAGGCTTAGAAACCACACACTGTCACTACTGTTTCATTTTCTGTTTCAGAAAATTCAAGGGCCCAGAACATTTGGAAGTCTCAAGTCCAATCAATGTAATTCAGGGGGAAAAGCTTCACCTCCTGAATGTCTGCCTGTTTTGCAGCTATTGAAGACACAGGAACCCTGTCGAAAAGCATGCCATAATGCTGTGTTAAAGTTCCAGTGGAGAGTTGAGGGCCAAGACATGCCTTGAGAGACTTCAGGCTTTAGGGAATACAATGAAAAACATTTCTACTGAGACTGGAGTAAACACAGAAGGAAATAATATAGGAATGTCCACTGTGTTTTGATGGAAAAGGAGGGGGCCCCTCCAATTTGGGAGCCAATGACCTCCCATTCCCTCATGACGTGTCTATTTTCTCCTCCGCTCCCCCACCCCACCCTCCGCCTCCTCCCTAAGGCAATTAAAAGGCCAGTTTTTCTAGGAAGAGCTTTGTGGAGTCAGCAGCTGTGAATTCCAGTTCTAGGAATCGTGGCTGCTGGTCTTGAAGAGAAACTTCCTGGAATCCTCTCTGCCATTCCATGGAACGCAGATGCAAAAGAGCTGTCACAGTGACCTTAAGCAGTTTTAAGAGCCTATAGTGGAGGGGAGGGATAAAAGAGGCAGAATGGTTTATTTTGTTTTGGTTGTCTGGCTGGCTTAATTATAAAACCAGGGCCAAGCAGTGGCGGGGGTGATGTATGTGTGGGTATGTTCTTACTTCATTTAGCTCTGAAACTCTGAGAGACTGTGGAAACGGAGAAGGAAGATTTAACCCCCGAGGGGTGCAGGACTTTGGAAAGAGGATATCAGGTTAATGGGTAAAGGTTTTCAGCTATTGATCATAGCTTCCTGAGAGGTTAGCCAGGGTGGCAGACTCTAAGCAGTCAACAGTGCTCTGAGCATGCTGGAACATGCAGATACACACTTTCCCCTTCAAAAAATCAAGTAGTGGCCACAATTGTTGCAAAAAGAAATAATAATAGCCACAGTTACATTGTGTTCCCCTTACATTATTATCTCAGTGATCCTCACATCAATACGGCAAAACTGATCAGTATTACTGCATTGCAAATGAGGACAAGGCATGTGGGGTAGGCCTGAGAGATATTTAAATCCACCTAATAAATTCAGGAGTGAGGTGGGTTTTGAAGCGGAAGGGAACATGTCCGCATGCTACTCACACATTTCAGAAACGGCATCAAAATAAATTCTGAATCTAGCTTGTTCAGGGCCGAAACTACAGCCAAAGGAAGATGCTTTTTCTCTCCTTGAATATGGAATTTGCATTGGAAGGGCTATTTCCCTTCCAACCACTAAGTAATACTGTACAATTAAACTCTAGTTGACTTTTTTTTACCTTGTACACCACCAAAATTAATGTCTGGCTTTGCTAAATCAAAGACAGTTGAAGTTCTCCTTGCTTTTGTTCTCTGCTGATCCATCCTGTGTGTTTCATTCGAGTTGTTGGACTGATGTGTCTTTATCCCAGGATCATAGGTGTGTGTGTAACCTTATTTATTTATTTATTTATTTACTAACTAACTAACTAACCAACTAACTAACTAACTAACTAACTATACCACCCTATACCCAGAGGTCTCAGGGCGGTTCACAGAACAAGATCAACATAAAAGCTACTGTGTGTGTGTGTGTGTGTGTGTGTGTGTATATATATATATATATATATATATATATATATATATATATATATATATAATCAAAATAATTTCGTGCATGACAATGAGAAGCACTTTTGAACCTCCAGTTGTGGTGTTTGTGGTGCTGTTGGTGCAAGAAAGAAATTTGAAGAGGAAATGGGAATGTACATCTTGGCCACTGTTTTGCTTTTAAATTAGAGGCAGATTTTCAACAAGATGTATTTAAGTCTCATCTGCAAAAAGTGATCTGAGAGCCATTTCATGCACTCCTCTCACAGCTGTACACTGAAGCAGCTTAGGAAGGCAGCTCAACAAATGTAATACGTGAAGAGAACCTGGGTGTTTCATGATGAAGGTTCTTCAAGCAAGTGTTGTTTTTTGATATTGTCTCCCTCTGTTAATTTTACAACCATTTCCCCACATTCAGGCAACTGTCACATGCTCTTTTTCTTCAGAGCAGGAAATGGCATAAAAACTGAAAAGCAATTAAGGTAATATATCCACTAAGGCGCTTTCAGTTGTCATTTGCTCTCCAGCAGTTCAGAGAGCAGTACAGAGTCCCCCTCCCTGGTTTATGGAGAAAGGAACGTATTTCTCAGAATGCTAGGACATTTCCTATGAGCTGAGATAGATACCCTGTTATCTTCCTTGGAACAATCTGAAATCTGCAACAGAGTAATGAGGGAAAATCAATACAATAAACAACTCATCCAAAAGTAAGCGGGCTACTACATAACATGCTGCACATTTTACACCAAAGGTACTTCATGTTAAAACAACAGTGAAGGCTCAAACACTAAGCATATAATCTGTGGTGGATTTCTACACAGGAAAGACAGTGCAATTGATTGCCATTACACTGAATCACTGCGGGTGACATGGCAGGAAGTTCATTAGGACAAGCTGCAATTTGCAGCGGTAACATGGTTTTTACACTATCAATTCTTATGCACAGTTCTCACAGGAAATGGTTCTGTGTCACAGCTTTCTTTCAATGGTTTTGAATGGTGCAGTCCTACCTTCAAGTGACACTTGCTGGCTGACAGTAGGATAGCTATTAAACCCCTTACACTGGCAACTCTTCAATTCTCTGATTCTATGATACTGGGCTCTCTTGTTTGCTGACTGTGATGATCAGAGTCTATCTCTTTCTAGTCACTGGCAAAGGTGGAGGTTAGGCTACTAGAAGATTGGCACTCCTGTCAGAGGGTGGGGACTTGCCACTGAAGGTGTAGGTTGCTTCTCACCTAATCCCTGGATGATAATGATAACAATAACAATAACAACAACAACTTTTATTTGTATCCCGCCCTCCCCGGCCAAAACCGGGCTCAGGGCAGCTAACATCAAATATATAACACTGATATAAAATCAAACAATAATTAAATTACCTCCTAAAAGCAAGTCAGGATCAAATTAAAATCTAATTATATGGCTTTCCACGGGATTAGGGTGTTAGTTATGGTATATTTAGGGAGGCATGGTTTCTTCCTGGCGGGACAATGTGTGAGGGAGGGTGTGAAATGCATGGTCATATTGGCATTCATGTCACTGCCTCCTGCTGACTGGTGATTTCTATGCAGGGATAATGCAGGGTGTCATTTAGTGAGTGGTGTTGTGATTTTGTCAGGGACTAGACTGAGGAGGAATGGTGGAGACCGCCTCCCACTCCTCCTCAACCTTCTGGAGAAGAGGAAGACAGTATAGAGTTACAACAGTGGTTTGCAGAAGGTCACGGCTCAGAGGGGCAAAGCTGGGAGATAATGGGAGAAGAGGAGGGGGGAGAAGCAGAGCCAGAGCAGCTGGCTGACACGTTATCACTAGAAACCATTCCAGACCCCCCTTCTCCCAGAACCTGGCGAGCAGTGAAAGTAGGAGAGCAGAGAGCTAAGAGGCAAATGGCCTTAAGCAGCTACTGTAAGGGTGGTGGTGCTGCTGACAATTGAGAAGGCAAGGGGGCAGAGCTTACTCGGATCAACACCATTACTCCAAGAGGCAGCATTTCTAAGCCTCTCTCTGTGAATATTGAAAAAAATACATTGGTAAGATCTTCTTGTCTATTTGTTACTGGCAGCCTGCCGTGGGTGGGTGGGATCAGATTTCCTGAAGCCTGGCAGATTTGCAGGTGGCAACAGAATTCTTGTGTATACTGTGGATGAGACTACCAATATTTTTACACTACCTCTTTTCTTGTTGTTTTTCCCCCACTGCTTTTAGTGTTGTTGCTTTTTGATGTTGTTACTAGAGGAAGCACACCGACATCAGTGACTCAGTGACATGGGAATGGGTTCCTCTCAGTGATCCTTGCTCTCTGACAATTTGAAAGTAAACTCGTTCAGGAGATAAAGTGAAGTGTGTTTCCACTCTAACTCCAGAAGGAAAGTGTACTTTGGCTGCCATTTTGAGGGGGAAGTATGTCAGGGTCTCGCCAGCATCACTACTTTGTCACCAAGTGCACAGATGTCTCGTGCTTCTCTTTTTCCTAGCCAATATGTCATCTGTCTTTATTTCTGGGAAATGCAGCAAAACAAGCATTGATTAGGAATGGTGGTGGGGTAACAACCTCAGGCATGCCATTCTCGAAATAAGAAATGTGATAATAAACATACAAAGGTTGGATTACAAAATTCACAACATACACACTCATGGGACAAGGTCGCTTGTCTGGACAAACCCAGAATATTAGAAAAAAAGACCAAAATCAAGTCAGTGCATCCTGCAGCCATGAAAGGTCATGGTGTGAACCTTCTCACAATCCAACTAGGCAAGATTAGGCAGGGTTATGAGTAATGTAAATAAGAGACTTTCTAGAAATGGCTAATTATTATTCAGTAAGAAGCAGAGTCCTTACTGGCAGGTCATTGTCGTGTAACTGCAGGTGTAATTAAAAATGTCATTCAGATGAAGTGTTAATAACCTAAGCTTTAGGATATTTTTAATTAACTCCCTTAGGGGAAATAGGTATAGTCATGCTTTTTTGCTTTTGCTTATTGAATGGGTGTGCCTTCAAGGGATTGCATTCTATATTATTATTCTGCTATTAATTTCTTCTTTGGCTCTCCTAAAGATACTGTGACTTGATGAATAGTTGCTGCATTCTGCTGTGGGAGGTTATACAGGTGTGTGCACATTTACACCATTGGGCACCAATGTTTTATCGACTATGCTTGACTTTCCCATCTGCACCTAAGCCAAGAACAGGAGAGCCCCTTCTCTTTTGTAGCTGTGCTGCTACAGGGTATTGGCTCACAAAACAAACTCCCAAGAAGTAACAAAGGCATTGTTGCAATAAAACATGCTTAATTAGGTTCCTTCGGTAATCTGGTTAGAATTCCTGGAAAAGCATGAATGATGAAAGTATAATTGACTCTGGGAATTAGAGTCCTGGTTCTTGTGAAAGGTATAAGTCTATGCAGGAAACGAAAACTCATTCTGTTTTTCCTTTTGTCAACTGAGTGTTTGCTAGCTATGTCACAGCGAATTACCTTTCTAACACTCCTGTACTTCACTGAAGAGATGGCATTAGCAGAATCCCAATAGAGCTTTGCTTTTCATTTGGCATATTTTTTCAAACACACCGATTTGTGTAGCAGAAAGGAGCCATTCTATGGACATGAGTACTGGCACAGGTCCAGCAATGGAGAATATAATCACTCTACTTTGTATGATGATGATCATTTAGTAAATTCATATTCCACCCTTCCGTTCAAAGGTTCTTAGGGTAGTACAGGACAGAATATATAAAATGTAGAAATGCCATAAAGCAGCAACGTAAGCCAAATATTAAAACAAAAACAAGACATTTAAAGCAGTCCTCCAGCCAGTCAAAAACAAACAAACCTTTCAACCAATTCCATAGGCCCAAGAGACCAGCTATGTCTTGAGCTAGTGAGGCATCTGATCAAGATTTGTATTTTAAAATGAGCTTAAAAAAAATATATTTGTAAATGTTTGTATCTCTCATGCCAGGCAGAAACCATACTCTGGCAGCTGTTTATCTTCTTGATCAAGGGCCCCCCTGATCTATAGCAGTGCCTCAGGGTTGTAAAAGGAAATTACAGGCTAGGAGCAAAAGGTCGCACTGACCATACAAAATACAGAATAATCAAGTTGCAAAACACAATTAAGAGTTGGTAAATAGTAAGAATTATTGTGCCTCCCATTAGAAACTTGAGCCACATTTTCATAAGGTTAAAAGGGCAAATAGAAACAGCAGCTGGACTAGGCAAAGCAGCTCTCTGAAACTGCTTTGAAGCTTTAGAGAACTTAGAATTTAGCTTAGCTTTTACTAAGTTCCCTTTCTTCTAAAAAGCTATATATGTTATGAAATATATTGGCTTAAATGTAATTATGCAAAGGATTTAGAAAGTAAGAAATGTTAGATTCTTATGTTAGATTCTTATTTCATAGAATCATAGAATCATAAAGTTGGAAGAGACCACAAGGGCCATCGAGTCCAAACCCCTGCCAAGCAGGAAACACCATCAGAGCACTCCTGACATATGGTTGTCAAGCCTTTGCTTAAAGACCTCCAAAGAAGGAGATCTTTCATAGATGGTGTGTGAGAAGGTAAACCCAAGATCTCTGTTTAAGATAAAATTAGAACCATTAGCCATCTGTTTTGCAGGGAATAGGGCAAGAGGGGCCAAAGGTTATCTGGTAATTAAGGTGCCTGGTCGAGGTAAATGTAAGATATATGACTACTTATTTGCCATTTATAAATAGAAGAAAATATAGCTCTCTGTCTCCCATAAAAGGTAATAGGAAATGGGTGTATCTTTTATGATTGGTTCTAGCAAACAGCCAATAGGAATTTCAACCAGGCTGATTGGACAGAGGCAGCCAAAGGAGGAGCAAGGGGGCTGGGCTGAGGGAATATAAGTGCTGGCCATCAGGGCTGAAAGGGCAGAGCTTTGGTAACCATATACCACTGTGTCTCTCATTTATTTGTCTGACAAATAAATTATTATTTTAATTTCTCTATTGCTGCATTGAATATTTCATTCCAGCTAAGCGTTAACCACAAGCAGGGTGCTACATTAGAACTCAGAAGCAATTCATGTAAAGGACAGCTGGAACTCTGTGGGGAGGGAATTCCATACCATAACAAAAGGCCCTGATCTTATACTCTGAACAAATGTAAAAATACACTGAAGAGAAATACAAGCCACATAAAATGGCAGAAAGTATCAGAGGGATGCTATAACCATAAGAAAATAGTATTAGATGGAGTGGAAACCATTCATATGCCAAGGCAGTGGGAGCTCTGAAAATTAGGAGTAACTGAATTCACAATGACCTGGGGTAATGCTGTTGAAGCCAAATTTATTTATTTATTGAATACATGGACTACAAATGCTATAAACATCTTCTCAGGCCAGCTTCAGGAGCTAATGGTCTGCGCTCCTTGTCCTTCCTAGTAGAATACAGCCTGCTGGATTAGAAATTACTTGGGTGGGATGGATAAAAGATGGTACACATCTTCCACAGCTATCCCAGATGCGTATTACCTCAGGTATGGGATAAGGTTGGGAAACAAAAATATAATGGAAGGATCTGTTCCTATGATCATCAGCTGCTGTCTTGCAAAAGCAAATTACAGCCAATGCAAGTGTTATATTCACATGAGGATGACGGAACTGAGGTAAGATCACAATATCACTTTGATGGATAGATATTACATGTTGAGGTCTCCACCCCTTCATGGAAGAGGCTCATGTGGGGTTTCCACTGCAACTTTACTCTGCTTATGAGAGTAGAGTACATGGCCAGTGATCTGTGCAAGGCAGATAATCAGAAAGGCTACTATTAAAAGAGATTTAAGAGCTCACAAGCAAATGATTTGCTTTATTTTTATTTGCGGCACAAACTGAAGAGCAAGAGGCAAAGGGCTGTTGTCCTGTGGGTCTTCGGCTATTTCACAGAGCCTGTGACACCAATATAAGGGGGGGGCAGGAATTCCACAGGTCTTCGCACTGTGGAAGCCACGAAAAGAGACACTGGAAGATCCATGAAGAAATCATAAATGGTGGGCTTAAATATGATTGGGGTGCACTGTGCTAAGTGGGTGTTAGAGGAGGGCTTAAACCCTGCTCTGATCTCCATTTTCCTCATCAAGTGACTCCCAGCAAAGCTACTACCGTAGTTATCCAGTAGGAGAGCACAGATGGTGTGGTAGCTACATGACTGAACATTCAGAAGACTGCTGTGTAA
Organism: Podarcis raffonei; assembly: GCF_027172205.1. Classification (NCBI taxonomy): domain Eukaryota; kingdom Metazoa; phylum Chordata; class Lepidosauria; order Squamata; family Lacertidae; genus Podarcis; species Podarcis raffonei. The sequence continues at coordinate 73,720,934 of NC_070603.1, forward strand.
GGTATGCAAGGAGTCCAGCTCAACATACCAGCAATTCAGGGGGAAGCTGTCTCTGCCATTGGAGGTCTTCAGGTAGCGACTGAGTAACTATTCATTTTTTGGTATATTCTAGCTCTGGATCTCCTGCACTGAGCAGTAGGTTAGAAAAGATAACATCCATGGTCCTATCCAACTTTCTGTTCCCAGGAAAACAACACAGTGGGGTTTCAGGACTCTGGCATCATCCCAATTTTCTGGAAACTCTCCAAACACCCGTCATATAATCTCTTACGTTCCATTTGAGGAAAGTATGTTTTTTGACCATGGCAGATAAATTAACATAACGTAACGAACTATTGAGATGAGTAAAATAAAAACGAACCCTTGGCAGTACAGGGTACCAACTGATCGTTCATGTGTTGGTTTCCAGCTTGAACTTTTATTGTTGTTGTTGTTAATTTTATTATGTATTTTGTCCATGCTTTCCAAACTAACTTTCCCCTGTAGAGCAGGATATAAATAGCAGGCACTCGCTTTTTGTTCTGCCTTTATTTTTTCATAAAGTTGTTAGTGTTTCTCTTGTGTGGTTTGTCTGTAAAATTTTGCAGAAAACATAATAAAAACATTTTTTTAAAAAAAAAAGTTCCATTGGGGAATCCCCACTACAATGGAACAAAACAATTTCCTGCCTTTGCTTGGTGAGTTTCCTGTTAGAAATTGCTTAACAAAAATCAACAAGCATGTCCTCAAGCTCTAGACAAATCTGTTTCTGAGCCAGCCCACCCCCTATTTATTCATCCTGTTAGGAAGTCTATTCCTTTCCTTCCAGTGGCAACTGAGCTGCTGTAGTTCTAAAATCTAATAGGGTCCCCCCCCCCTTGCTTGGGCTTGTAAAGCCAGCCCCACATCACTCAAAGGGGAAACTGCAAGAGACAGCAGTTTGGAAATCCATAACCGAATGTGGAGAAGTGTTGTGGGAATTCCTCCAGCCATAGCTGTCACTATTTTGCAGTGCTCAAAATGCTTGCACAGATGGATTGCTTTTGGTAGCTAATGGGCTTCTCATGGAAAGCCAGCTCTGTTATTAATGAGCCACTCCCTTTTCATAATATTACAAAGGCAAGTCCTATTCCACCCTGCCTCCACTTAACTGACGTCTGACTAAGATAGTATTCTTGGAAAAGCTAGTTACACAACAGCATAACGTCGATCTTCCTGCTGCCTTTATATAACACCACGGATTTGTTTCATCTCTCGGTGTTGTTAAATATCACTCTGTTCATTTATTTATTTATGTGCCAGAGGAGATTAGAATCATAAGAAGATAGAAACAGCCAGAGCTTTTTTTTCTTCAGCCAGAACTCACTGACGCTCTCAGGTGGGTGCCATTGCCATTATAAGAGAACAGGAGAGGCGTTCATGGTGAGTTCTGGCACCTCTTTTTCTCGAAAAAAATAGCACTGCCGGATCTATCTAGTCCTGCATTGTGTTCACACAGTTGCTAACCAGATGCCCATGGGAAACCAGCAAGCTTTAGCTGAGATTCCTGCATTGCAGGGGGTTGGACTAGATGACCCTTAAGGTCCCCTCCAATTCTACAGTTCTATGATAAGCAGGACCCGAACACAAGAGGCAGAGCATAGACATCGTGGCTAGTAGCCATAGTTAGCATTACCTTTCACGAATATATTGTTGTAGGTTTGCAGGGAAGACCCCCTAAACCCAAGAATTTAATGAATGTCAGAATCTAGTTAATATTTGGAGAATTGAAGGGGAGATTCCAGGCCAGTGGAAAAGTACAAGCTAAGCTTCCTTTCCAAGCCTTAACATGACAAACGGTGTTGATGATCCACATCAGAGAGGAATCCTTGGGCCTGGGCAGACAGGGGTTGTCAAGGGGGAGGGGGCAGGCTGTGCTCAGAGGGAAAATGCGCCTCTTTAAAAAAAGGCTTGGGATAATTGATGGATGAGGAGGAGTTGCTTGGGAAGAAGAAGGGGAACAAAGGCCAGAATGATTGTGGCAGGCTGGCAGAAGGCTGGCTTGGAGAAATGCCTTTGACTGCACTGCTGTGGGGAATAAGCCCATGGGTGTAGCCAGGTGGGTAGGGAGGGGCAGCTGCCCCCCCAAAAAAATCAATAAAAAATCAATAAAAATACATGGCAAACTGAGCTTCTGTCCCCCCCCCCAACAAAAGGCCTGCTGCCCCTAACAAAAATCCTGGCTACGCCCATGAACAAGGCCCTCTTGAGATAACCATTCTGTAAGAGCTGAACTCCAGCCGTCTAAATATGTCAAATAGCGGTGCAGCAATAAAACTGTGAGCACATCTGAAGAGCTAAGCAGGTTCCAGTATGGTTTCAAATTGAATGGGAGACTGCATATTGAAATGGCTGCATTGCAGGGGATTGGTCTCTGCCATTCTACCATTCTGTGATTCTGTTTCTTAAAGCTACGACAGCCTCCACTGTGTCTTGATTCTCAACACGACCCAAGGGTGAGGACCTGGAACCCCAAGGACTCTGCTACCACTCAGCAGAAGTTGAGGGGCTGGCGCACCACCTGTGTAACAGTATGTAATCCTCTTTTGGTGGCCACCACTGCATCCTGTGGGAACAAATTCTATGGTTTTGTAGCACCCTGCTTGTGGTTAACGCTTAGCTGGAATGAAATATTCAACGCAGCAATAGAGAAATTAAAATAATAATTTATTTGTCAGACAAATAAATAAGAGGCACAGTGGTATATGGTTACCAAGCTCTGGCCTGCCCTCCTGCCATTATGGCCAGCACTTATATTTCCTCAATCCAGCCCCCTTTCTCCTCCCTTTGGCTGCCTCTGTCCAATCAGCCTGGTTGAAATTCCTATTGGCTGTTTGCTAGAACCAATCATAAAAGATACACCTATTTCCTATTACCTTTTATGGGAGACAGAGAGCTATATTTTCTTCTATTTATAATTGGCAAATAAGTAGTCATATATCTTACATTTACCTCGACCAGGCACCTTAATTACCAGATAACCTTTGGCCCCTCTTGCCCTATTCCCTGCAAAACAGATGGCTAATGGTTCTAATTTTTATCTTAAACAGATATTTTGGGTTCACCTCCTCACACACCATCTATGAAAGATCTCCTTCTTTGGAGGTCTTTAAGCAAAGGCTCGACAACCATATGTCAGGAGTGCTCTGATGGTGTTTCCTGCTCGGCAGGGGTTTGGACTCGATGGCCCTTGTGGTCTCTTCCAACTTTATGATTCTATGAAATAAGAATCTAACATTTCTAACTTTCGAAATCCTTTGCATAATTACATTTAAGCCAATATATTTCATAACATATATAGTTTTTTTAGAAGAAAGGGAACTTAGTAAAAGCTAAGCTAAATTCTAAATTCTAAAGATTCAAAGCAGTTTCAGAGAGTTGCTTTGCCTAGTCCAGTTGCTGTTTATTTGCCCTTTTAACCTTATGAAAATGTGGCTCGTCTCTAATGGGAGGCACAATAATTCTTACTATTTACCAACTCTTAATTGTGTTTTGCAACTTGATTATTCTATAATTTGTATGGTCAGTGTGACCTTTTGCTCCCAGCCTGTAATTTCCTTTTACAACCCTGAGCCACTGCTATAGATCAGGGGGGCCCTTGATCAAGAAGATAAACAGCTGCCAGAGTATGGTTTCTGCCTGGCATGAGAGATACAAACATTTACAAATATATATATATTTTTAAGCTCATTTTAAAATACAAATCTTGATCAGATGCCTCAGTTTAGCTCAGGCACCCCCAACCTTCGGCCCTCCAGATGTTTTGGACTACAATTCCCATCATCCCTGACCACTGGTCCTGTTAGCTAGGGATCATGGGAGTTGTAGGCCAAAACATCTGGAGGGCCACAGGTTGGGGATGCTTGGTTTAGCTACACACTGTGTGAAGAAGTGCTTTTCTTTTAAATTTTCCAATATTCAGCTTCATTGGATATCCAGTAATTCCCCCCCCCTCTCTCTCTCCACTTCCTTCATGTCATGCATAATTTCACTCACCAATTCTTAAACTAACAAGCCCCAAATGTCATAACTTTCCTCACAGGGGAGATGCTCCATCCCCTTGATCATTTTGATTGCTCTTTTCTGAATAAGATTCCAGGTCTGATTGCAACAGCCTGTAAAATACTTAATAGTCACATTGTCTCCTCCTCCTCCTCCTCCTCATGTTTTACATGAACTTTCTGGTTGGCAAGCAGACCTCATCCTTTTCTCAGGAAGTCAAAGGCTGTTGCGTAAGGCTGTCTTAGGCCTACAGTCTCTGGCCCTGTTTTCTTCCGAGCTACACTAATGAATAGCTAGAGCACCATTGAAGATACCAGCAAGCTGGAATGGCTACAACTTCTGCGAGTTATTGAGTACATAGTGCCTATGAATGACTGCAGCAGATAGCGTAGGAGGGGGGGGCAGGTGGCTTATTTAACAAGAAGTTACTCACACAGTTAAAAAAAGGAGAGAACGGCTTGTGCACTAATGGACAAATTGCAGTGGGAACAGGTAGTACAAAATAGTGTTGGCATTACTGACCTGGCACAGCTAAGCTCCCAAGTGACAACAGATTTCATGGCTGGTGCTTAAATCAAGGTCTAAAAAATAATCACGGAAGTTGTTTATGAATGTGCTTGTGCTACCACTCACTTCTTAGCCTTTCTTTCTTTCTTTCTTTCTTTCTTTCTTTCTTTCTTTCTTTCCTGCTTGCTTGCTTGCCCTCTTTCTTTTGAGAAATGAATTCAAATCCCCTTCACACCTTGCATGGGAGCAAACCCAGGAACCTGCAGCCAGTCCAACACTGTAGAGTTGGAAGGGACCATGAGGATCATCTAATCCAGCCTCCTACAATGCAGGAATATTTTGCCCAATGTGGGGCTCGAACTCACAACCCTGAGATTAAGAGTCTCGTGCCCTATCGACTGCTGAGCTATCACAGCAGTAATAAGAGATCCCATATGATCCATGTGTTTTCAGCACTCCCATTTTACTTTGTGTGTGTGTGTGTGTGCGCGCGCGCGCGCTGAAAATTTAATGTGTGACGGGCCCGCTAGGGGCGCCTTGGAAGATGGCTGACAATACCATCTCTCCAGCTCACACGAGGTAATTAAGAGGCTGATATGGGAGTAAATCAGCCTCCCAAAATTCTTCCCGGGGAAGGGAAGATGCAGCCTCGTCCGTAGTTGCCCATAAATCACCCCTGAGTTCGAAAGAAGGAGGGGGTGAGGGCACTGGACGGAAAAGCCTTGAGTGAGCTTTGGATCTCCTGGACGCTGCTTCTGAGAGCGATTCTAGTTGCATTACTTAAGATAAAATATTCGCTATAAAAGTAATTGCACATGCTTTGAGCGAAGAAAAGGGTTTATCAGCTGCTAATTAAGCCTGCCACTGAGAAGTTAAGAGTGATGGAATGGACTGCACAGAAGATAACATCAAAGAATAACAACTATGTTGGTATGTTGAAACGGAACGGAAAGGGGGGGGAGCTTCTTCTTCTCTTTACGATATTACCTAACAACCCCTCCCCTAGAAGAACCATCACATGACTGATAGCAAGTGAGATTAGAAAATAAACTGTGTGGAAATAAAAATAATAACTAAAGGCTTTGTTTTTCAGAAGATCTGGAAAGAAAAATGAAAGGCTCTCCTGTGACGCAGATCTTAATCGGGATCCGCCATTATGAGACAGACTATATTGTGAGATTAACAGTCAAAGGGGGAGGTGAGCCACTGCTTTGATGTTTGGATTGTAAGTTTGATTTGGCAAAATCTCCCCTGGAAAGACTGATTTATGGTGCAACTGGTCTGGGAAAATTAATGAGCAGACGCTTAGAATTTATTTCATCGGAACTGACAAAAATGGCACCTGCCGCCCGAGCAGGACTTTTGGATCAGCGTGTGATGATTTACTGCAAACAAAAGACTTACCAGCTTTGAAAAGAAAAGAAAGAGAGAGCCTCATAAAGTTCACACAGAAACATAATAATGCTTGCTTTAACTCGCCTGTGGAAATAACTCAGAGGTTATTAAAAAGAAAAACGATAACAACAAGAAGATCAGAAGATGGGACTTGTGAACACCAAAAGCAGCAGAAATGTGAGATGATTGGACCCTTACTGAACTCGAAGCATGGGAACCCCCAACAAAAAATTAAAATTTGGCAAAATATTTTGGACTTAATGATATGTATTGGTATAATTTGGAATAACTAATGTGATATGATTGGATTGTTAAATGGAAAATTTAATAAAAATTATTTTTTTAAAAAAAGAAAATTTAATGTGTGACATGGCATTTCACATTGTGTTCTCCAGATGTGCCTGCAGAAAGGGGCTAAAGAAGGCTGAAACTTTGTAAACAGTGTGTCACAATCATGACCTACCAATCAGGACAACAAGCAACCATGCAACAATGAAACAAAATATAGATAGACAGATTATAGACTTATGCTGATTTGAGGTGTCTTGAAGTTTATCTAGATTGCAAAAGTTTCGAAGATTAACAAAGGAGTTCAATAGCAGCAGGTTCTCTCATGATTGCTAGAGGATTGTTGTGCAAACTATCCTCAGATGACTGAGGATGCCTCCAGACTGTCCATATTTGGCAGAAGGGATTCAAGCACATATTATGAAACTGAAGTTGGTGCATTCAAAATGGATTAAAGTGCTTTGTTGCCCTAGCACAGGAAATCTGCTTTTGGAAAAAGAAACACAAATTTTGCAGTTAGGAAAGTGATGGGGAAAGTCATTGAAAATGCAGCGAACAAACAATTAATGGGAAGATGCAGGGCCTTTTTTTCAGCTGGAACCTGCACCTCTCAAGTGGGTGCCATTGCCATCATTAGAGAACGAGGGAGACATTCATGGTAAGATCCAGCACCTCTTTCTCTGGAAAAACAGCACTGGGAATATCCTGCAAGCAAATTAGGATGAATGCTTGTTGTCATATAAACTCCCTGTTTTGAGCAAGCAAATTGGGATGAAAAAGGCCACCTGGAGGAGCACGAAATTCAGTGCAATCAGGCTTGTACCCACAGGGCTCCTTGAGAACTGGGCTGTTGTTAGATAAGAATGAAAAGCCATAAGAAGATCTTTATAAATATTGCTGATAGTGTTAAATGTTGCCTTCAGGCTGAAAAAGGTGTCCATGCCCAGCCTTGATCTTTCCACCTGCCCGCTGCCCCTCTTCACCCTTCAGGTAAGTGGTTTGTAGGGCAGCTCTGTACCACCATGCCAGCCACACCTATTTCCCCCCCAACCCACCTCAGTGTAAATGCTTTAGAAATTATTACCAAATAAAATCACAATGAGGTGAAAAATTCTGACACAAGAACCAAATGCGGGAAACTGAGCATTTCTCTCCCTCTCTCCCCCTTACTTGCTTATTTTTCATTGGTTATCATTCGTATAGTAAAGTCATTTGATGACTGAGGAGCTGCTGTCATAGATCACATTTGACAGAGCAGCCATGTAGTTTGGTTCTTCTTTAATTGTGCAAAATAACTGTGGGTGCAGTGCATTTAAAGCTGAAGGGAGAACTTCAAGTTTTAATTGATAGTCCAATTCAAAGCCAGCTCCAGGTGCAGTTTCAACCCCCAAGTGAAATCCTGCAGGTCCCAACTCCTGAAACACCGACATCTGCAGTAAGTGTCTGCAGAAGCACTGCATCACTATGATCTGCAGTAGGTGCCTGCAAGCAACCCACTCTTTTCACAACCCCTCCCCTAACACCCTGGTGCAGCATCATTCTGGGACATTGTGGTGATATCAAAAGGTTGTTTTAAAGTGAATTACCAAACCACTGCAGCCATTTGGTAAATTCGGGACCAGGCAATAGGCCTCGTTCAAGTGTCAGTGGGCTGTCCGCAGCTGCCCCACCATGGTATTGCCACTGGTTCTGGAACAATGAACTAACTAAAGCTTCAGGTCACAGCTGAACTTGTTCCCATCTTCGCTGTAAATTTGTGGGACTATGACTGAGGCCCACCCACCCACCACACCAGATGCAGGCTACCCAGCCACAACAGGTCTCTTCCTTAAAGACCGCTTTCCTTCCATTTTGTACTGAAAGCTAACAGACATTTTGTATTTCGGAGCAAAAAATGGATAGCTTGCTTTCTGGCAACAGTGCTCAGCTGAAATAATTGTCGATATATTTCGACATCTGCCACAGCAGGTGGGAATGGGGGTGAGTTTGAACTTCTTGCGATGGCCCAGAAGCTTCAGAGTCAGGAGGACCTCCGTGTCAGATGGAGACGGGTGTTGGGGAACGTACCGTCTGCAGACATTACCTTCAGTCTAAGCCTGAAGCTGTGACAAATTAATGGACCAAATACGAAAGCCTCCTGGGTGAAACCGCATAATCTCCTTAAGTCAAGGAATGACTTAATAGTACTTTCTGTTGCTATTAGAGTCTTTGCCGCGGGGATCTCGGTTTAATTAAGGCAAGCAGCAAGAATTGCAAGGTGGTCTGGAAAAACGGGTTAAACTGAATGCATCAATAAGGAGCTCTGCGAGGAATTTAATTGCTGTTGGAAAAAAGCCAGTGCCAGCTCCAGGTCTTGAGGGGCCCTTGGGCAAGACATTCTCCATAGGCCTTTCCTCCTGCAGGGAGCCTACCTTCCCACTGCCATTGCTGGCAGATGTTCCTGCTCCTTGGCCTCATCACTGCTGTGCCACCTTCTCGCTTGCCAGAACCAATAAGCAAGCCAGCAGTTGCAGCTGTTTCCCTTCCTCTACCTCACCACAGTCATTGTTTGCTTGCCCATCTGGGCCAGAGCAAGTGATCGAGGAACAATAAGACCAAAATAGTGAAGGAGGAAGAGCAAGTCCAGAGCACTCCTGTCAGTCAAGTCACCATTGACTTTGATTTGGCTTAACACTTCGTATTTTCTCCGAGTTATTTGTAGCCAGCAGTGTACATTTTAAAAAGTTGTGTTGAATAATCCTTTGATCTATTTTTTTCAGTTTTATAATCACCATTTAAAAAATAACACATCTGTCTTCACACAGGTTGGCCACTGTGAGAACAAGATGCTGGACTAAATGGGCTGTTGGCCTGATCCAACAGCCTCTTCCTATGTAGTTATGAGCTCCTCCTCCACAAGGCTCAAGAACTGTGGGGGATTGGGAAATGGCTTTCACAGCCCAATTCAATGTCCACTTCACCCTCTCAAACTAGTTGGGACTTGCTTCTGAGAGAATATGCATAGGGTTACCCTGTCAGTGTCAACCGACACATGATACTCTCCAGCAAGTTTTCCACCAGTAACATAAACACCACATGGCATTCCTTACCCAGCAGGTCAGATGAACCCAGAAATTAATCCCGAACTGTGCAAGTGGGTGTGATGAATCTATTGTAATGAAACCTCTAAGCCACTTATAAAAAAAGCCAATCCTTTCTTTTGATGGCAAGTGGTAACTAGTCAGCTGAGTGCTGAATGTCCCAGAGGGAAGTAAGGATGTGAGTTGCATGTAATCTAGATGAGACCAAAATAAGGATAAGTTAACCCTTTGATTTCTTGGTGTGTTGGTGGCTGAACTGCACAGTAAGGATTTCTGACCTGCATCTGACTCCAGCCTTGACACTGCGCATATGAACTTAGTAGGGTATCTATCATCTTTCCTCCTCTCTTTCTTCTTTTCAACATTTCAACAAAAAACAAAACACCTGTGTATTCTGCACTGCATTGTCTTCTATAAGCTCATGTTTCCTCATCCCTCCCGCCTAGTCTCTTAATCCTCTTAGTTTATTGCATTGTTCAGGAATGGCTCAATACACTTTGCTGCCTGAGGCAAAGGATAAGATGGCATGTGTCCCACCCCCAGTTCTATGTTCAGGAGCCAACTGGTCTTTCTTCAGTACTGGAGACAGGACAGCAGCATTCTCTTGTGCACCTGAAGGCAGCTGACTAGGCTGCAGGGCAGGCCACATGCAGCTGATGCTGATGCTGAGATGGCCTCATTCTGCTGGCACTGGTTTTTGCTGATTTTAGAGTGTAAACCTAAGGGCAGGGAATCATTACTTTTTAAAGCGCTCCGCCTGCCCTGCCACTTTCCTCTGGGAAAACCTGCTCTTTACCGCTGAATTGGAGCAAACGTCAGTAGGGTTTTCTCTGGATTGATGTTTGCTCCGATTTAGCACTAAAGAGTGGATTTCCCAAGGGGAAGCGGCAAGGCAAACGCAAAACCACTCAGACCTGTGCTTTCTAGGGAAAAGAAGAAGTGTGGGCGAGCCCTAATAGTTTTAGACACTTTAGAATTTGGTGGTAGTGGTGGATGAGCACATGGACAGATGTGGCTCAGGCCTGATAAAAGAGGCAATTCCCTAGTAGTGGTATGCTGCAGAGTGCAAGTAATTGCTTTGCAGTAGATTGGTTATCTGTATTGGGCCTGCCAATTTCTTTTACTATTTATTTCTGTGTTATATTTAGCAGTCACCTCAAGCTATGAGACTCTAGAGTTCATGTACAAGAGGTTTCTGATCAGGTGAAGAAAAGTGGTGTGAGTCTCCTTTACCATTTGGCAGGAAAATCAACTGACTCCACTCAGACACATTGCACAGTGACAGTCGGGCTGCATCTACCACCCCCAATGACCTCTGCCTCCCCTCTACCCCTACTTCCTCCCCCAATGAACTAACCTGAGTTGTGCTTTGTATGCACTCCCCACATGCCTATAATCTTTATTCAATATACTGCTTGTGCAAAATCTGCTGCTCTAATCTAATTTGTGTGCTTCATTGTGCAAACATCACATGAATGGCTTATCGCAGTGAAAGGCATATTGTAGCAGGGAATCTCATGCTGGTATAATTAAAGGCCTGCTTGCATAGCCATTCACACCTCTGTTTGCAGGGATTTATAACTTAGCTGTACAAATGAATTCAGTCTCTACTGAAAATTGGTGTTCTTTGATCCAGAGCATGCCTGCTTTGGAAAAACTTCCCAAATGCAGGAATGGGAAATGGTCATTAAAGATAAAATAAGTTGGAGTCAGCGAGAGAGATACATCCCTGACCTCTACAACTTATTGTGACAGCAAGCAAGGCAATGTGTTCATGTGAAGCCCTTGGCATCTAGAAAAATAGGGGCCTATACTGTAATTAGAACAAAGCTTCTTTTTTGCAGTTTCTGCTACATTGCAGTAACATGTTTAGAAGTGGGGCAGCTGAGTGGGTTACATGTTTTGATCCCAAATTTTGTTCTGAATTACTCCAAATTTATACCAATGTAACACAATACAGTTTTCCCTGGGGCCACATTCATATTGTGGCTAAAGCTGTGATCCTAATAGCACTTCTTTGAAAATTAAAATTAATGAGGCCCTTCAGCTGAAGAGTAAGAATCTGCACCACCCTGTTTGTTATTAATGTTTATTGAAAAGGCTGGAGGGAAATGATGCAATGTCAAGTTCTATTGTCAGTTGGAATCATTCTTATTTTGGTGTGGATGTTTACAGCACAACTGAGTCTAATGGGATTTGTTGTTGTTGTTTAGTCGTTTAGTCGTGTCCAACTCTTCGTGACCCCATGGACCAGAGAACGCCAGGCTCCTCTGTCCTCCACTGCCTCCAGCAGTTTGGTCAAACTCATGCTGGTAACCTCGAAAACACTATCCAACCATCTCATCTTCTGTCGTCCCCTTCTCCTTGTGCCCTCCATCTTTCCCAACATCAGGGTCTTTTCCAGGGAGTCCTCTCTTCTCATGAGGTGGCCAAAGTATTGGAGCCTCAGCTTCACAATCTGTCCTTCCAGTGAGCACTCAGGGCTGATTTCCTTCAGAATGGAGAGGTTTGATCTTCTTGCAGTCCATGGGACTCTCAAGAGTCTCCTCCAGCACCATAATTCAAAAGCATCAATTCTGAGACTTTGTATTATGTGCACACAAGAATGCCTTTGCTTTTCCTGGTGAAATGTTGGAAGCCAGGAGAGTATGGCATCTGTTTATTACATGGATTCCTCTCTTCCTCCAAGGAGCTCAGGGCAGTGGCCTGCTTGGATTATCCCATTTTATCCTTACTACAACCCCATGAAATAAGTTAGTTTGCAAGACCGAGGCTGGTCCAAGGTCACATGTAGGCTTCAGGTCTTTGTCTTAGCTAGAATTCAAAGCCAGGTCTCCTGGACCCAGTGTGCTTTTCCCTGACTCACCTTACCATCAACGCTTCAGCACCCTCACAAACATGGCCCCTCTGGTGTGGAGTATAATATTGGCCAAACCTTCTAGGGCTCTTGTGGCTTTAAGCCAGCATTTCTATTCACCATATGAAAAAGTATGATGAGCACACTGCCTTCTAAGCCAGAAATTGCTGTTGAGGGAGTTTCTTCCTTTACTAGTAGCCAACTGGCACACTTCAGTCTCTCCCCACTCCTTTGCCTTCAAAGGAGAGCAATGGAACATGGCCAAGGCTAAAAGGCAGGGAGTAAAAACTGTGCATGCAGCAAGGTGTGGTCCTGATACCCGCATTTATGAGCTTCACCCAAGGGTACTAAAGAAATCTCAGAGCCTCTGTCTACAGTCGTTGAAAATTCTTGGAAAACAGGTGAGGTCCCTGCAGACTGAAGACAGGCAAATGTCCCTATTTTTAAATAGGGTGGGGAAGAAGACCCAGTTTACTACCGACTGGGGAGCTTGACATCAATGCCAGGAAAGGTCCTAGGACAAATAATTAAACAATCTGTGAGCACCTAGAAAAGGATGCTGTGATTACTAAGACCCAGGATGGGATTCTCAAAAGCAAGTCCTGCCAGACAAAATTCATTTCCTTTTTTGATAGAGTTACAAGCTTGGTGGATCGTGGGGATGCTGTGGACATAGTGTATCTTGATTTCAGAAAAGCTTTTGACAAAGTCCCCTATGATATTCTTGCAAAGAAGCTGGTAAAATGTGGGTTAGTTAGGTCAGCTTGTTGACTGACATTAATGGTTCCTCGTCATCCTGGGGGAAAGTGACAAGTAGGGTGCTGCAGGACAGAGGTGGAGCTAGCTACTCCGACACCTGGAGCGGCGCACATGCTGTGCACCCAGGGGCAGGGCTAGCCACCCATGGGGGTGCCACCCATGGCAAGCGTCACAGGGAGGTTCAGCCCGAGGCAAGCGTCCCAGGGGGGAGGCATGGCGATGTCACCCCCCCTCAGGGAGGACATCCGGGGCGGACTGCCCCCACTGCCCCCCATTCCTCCGCCACTGCTGCGGGATACTGTCCTGTGCCCATTGTTGTTCAATGTCTTTATAAATAACTTGGATTAAGGAATTGAGGGGATGTTAATCAAATTTGCAGATAACACCAAATTGGGAGGGGTAGCTAGTGCTGCAGAAGGTAGAATTGGGGTCCAAGATGACCCTAACAGAATGGAAAACTAGGGCAAAACTAACAGAATGAATTTCACTAGGGACATATGTAAGGTTCTATACTTAAGCAGGAAGAACCACCTGCACCTGGCCTAGATGTAAAATGTGACTCTCCAGTCATCTTTAGTTAGCTTCTGGGACACTCCTGGGATCATTCCGCTGTCACACTAGCCTTCTCTATGCCCTCATTGAATGCTTTTGTCTGATTGAAATGTACCCTTGAACTATGATTATCCCTCTTGCTTGTCTGATTGGAAGTTGGGTGTGGGTGTGTGTCTGGGTTTTGCATGGCTGTTTGCTGCATAGCCTACTGCACAAATGCAAGAATCACATCTATTGCTCCATCTATTTTGCCTGTGGCTCCACCCACACCCATCAAGTGGCCCCTGGATGTTTGCCCACAAAGGTATGTGGGGTATATTCCTATAGGAGATCAGCTAGGGAGGCAGGACCAGACAGGCTGCTTTAGCTCTGAAGATCTACTATAATAATGTAAAGATGTAATAAAACTCTTGGGGGTTGTCCTGTTGTATTGTTGTAAGAAATTGTGCTATTATGATGATGTGGCTTTTCATGTTAGCAGGATCTACTTGTGCAGGATCCACCATCAGGCAATGCATGGTCTCCAGTCCACCAGTGCTGAGACAGAGGGTCTGTCATCTAATCCCACCCTATGAGGATTCCAGCAGCCCCTGGATGCTACAGCAATGTCTCTCAGGCAAAAGAACAGGGAGAGGAAGTCACATTGTACAGGCAGAAGACTTTGTGCTAACAAGATGACTTCCTTTGATATGACTCAAGAGTGCCCCTGAAAATGTGTAAATTCTACACCATTTAACTAAGGCACTGGATCTCCCTGTGCCATTGGAACACCAAAGAAATAAGATCTCTTTGCATCAAAGAGCCTGAGACTGTTGTCAATTGTCCTCAGCTTCTAAACATGCAGAGGGTCTAATTATGTAGATGTAGGGATGCTGTCACAGGAGGCCAGTATTCACAGTATTCAAAGATGGAGTTAACTTTTTATTAGCAAAAACATGATCTCTACAGACTTGATTGTCAGGCCTAATGAGCAGAGCAGTTCGTTTCTGGTGGTCTTCCTGCATGAAAATCAGTTGCCGAGACTGAAAGTCCCTGCCTCCTTAGTGCTTTCCCCAAGCAATCAGAGACTGTGCCTTCACATAGCTAACTTCTCCTCTCTCCTTTTCATGCCTCTTCTCGTTCTGGGAGACAATGTGGGAGGGGAGCTTGTTGCAGCAGGAGGGGGCAAGACTCGTGACTCTTCACCAGCTTGATTCATTTCTGCCTCTTGGCCTCCCTCCTCCCACACACCTGCTTCAGCTTCTGCCTTTGATTCTTGACTTCTCTATGCCACAGCCTCTCCCACCTCACCAAGCCCTGTTACTTCTTCAGCTCCTCTTCCCAGCCTTCTCCATCTTCTCCCTCTGACCCCTGTCATCCCGCCACCACTCCCTGGGTTCTGAGCCTTCTTCCCTTGATGGTTCCCCAGCTGGTTCCACCATTCCTCTGCTTCCAACCTGTACACGACAGATGCAAAACCTTCTTCAATGAAAAGTGACCTTAGGTTTATACTATAATCATTATGGCACCTTGACTAATACCTTGCAATGTCACAATAGGCAATTACACAGCAGAGATGAGGAACCTGTGGCCCTCCAGCTCCCATCAGCCTCAGCCTGCATGGCCAATGGTCAGGGATTATGGGAGTTGCAGTCCAGCCAAGCCTAGACAGTCACTGGTTCCCCATCCCTGTACTGTAGCAATATGAGGGCACTGCCAAAACTGACACACTGGTGCCAGGATTTAGGACTGCATTATTAGCAGGTGAGTTTCCTGAAGTAACTACAATACTTTTAGTAGAGCAAAGTGAAATATGCTTAAAAGGCTTCTGCAACAGGCTACACTGAAGAAAGAAAACATTGCAGTGTTTTGTTTATATTTAAAAATATCATTTATTGTATTTTGTTGTTGTTTTTAAATATATTCTCTGTTCTCATTCATTTGCCCTTGCTCACTCTGTCACAGTGAACAGGGGAGAGCTCAGTGAGCAACAAACCAGACATCACACAGGCACACATTCTCTGTCAGTCATCAAAGTATCCAAAATAAAACCAGAAATACAAAAGAAATCCAGGCAGAGGGGTTAGAGGGACACAAAAAGAAACAGACATTAGCTAAATATCCCAGGTCATGTTGGATTGGCAATGGGAGCAGAAGGTTTGATATATCTTTCAAATTACTCTGTAGAACTTGTCCACATGGTGCCCTTCAGCCATTTTGGACCACAGCATACATCAGCCCCAGCCAGCATGGCTGTTCACTGACGGTGGATGTAGTCCAAAATCCTTTGGAAAGCTTTTGGTTGGTCAAGCCTGTTTTAAGGTGGGGATAGGGAAATTGTGGCTCTCCAATGTGTTGTTGGATACCAGCCCCATCAGAAATGGCCCGACAGTCAAGGATTATGGGAACTGTGGTTCAACAATACATGGAAGGCTCCAGGTTCCCCATCTCTGATGCAAAGGGGCCTTAGCCCTACCTGAATCTCAGTCTCTTGACATAGGAGAAATCTCTCGTCTCCAGCTCAGCTCTAGGCTTATGGGGAAAGTGTATTCATCATTGTCCTGAGGATTTAGATATATAATGGGAGACCAACCATTCTAGTTTGAATGTACAAATCCTCTGCCCTCAGTGATCAGGTCACAAGGCTGAGGAAGGCAGAATGAATGCCAAGCTTGTTATCTTGGCCCAGGCACAGCAAATTCTGGGGTCTTGGGCACCACCAGCTCCTTAAGAAATACAAAGTGTGCTAGAGTTGCCTGGATATGGTACCCCAGATGGAAGCTGGGGTAACACTTGATTGCTTCTTTCTCCCTCTCCCTTCCCCATATACAAGGATCAAAATAAAAGTGGATTTAGTGTCCACAGGCAAACTTTAGGGAAGCAAAAAAATAAGGTACATTAAAGTTTTAAATTTTTTGATTTCATTATGTTATTCAAAAAGCAACTATCCGCTTCAACCTACAAGTCAAGCTACCCCTAGCCAATGAGGTAGTGAATAACAACAGAATCCAGCTCTTTCTGAAGCCACGTGGTGCTAAACAAAGCAGTGACATAAAAACTTAAGAACCAACTGGTTGGCGGTGTTATTGGGATGGTGGAAGAAAGGTACCCTGTTTTCTGCTGGGCTCCTTCCCCCGGAGGAAGGAGGGAATAAATATATAAATATATGTATAGAAGTTTGCTATGTCTGAGTACTGAAGATGGGATCATCCCACCAAGACAAATGCTTCAGCTCCATGCATTGGGTACTCAGGAGCCTTCACTGTGTTATTTTTTTAAAAAGCAAATCATTAGTATATAATTGGCTACTTCAGAATGGGTGTGTCCTCTTCAAGAGGGGAAGATAGAGTCAAAAATACGCTCAATTGTCTGAGCCCAATAGGCTTGTTTGGGAGGGAAGGAAGGATTCTGTGTGCTACGATGATGGGACCTGAAGTCTAGATGTTGACAGCTGACTAGGGTCAACCTTTCATGGGCTTCCAATGGCATCTGGGTACGAATGCACTATCATAGATTAAGGAGAAGGCTACAGCAAGACAACTTAACTGGTCGATATTCAAAGTCCCCCAAGGGTTACTATGGATAGCTACAGGTTTGTTTGAAAAAGAAGCAAACGTAGTAATAATAATAGTAGTAGTAGTAATCTATATTATACTTAGTAGTAGTGAAAAAGAATAAAAGCTACCATGGATATAAATAACGACAGTAACAATGTTTCGACATTCCTGGTGTGATGGTGACTCTGAAATTCAAGTAGTGTGCACATGCCAAGTGTGTTTTCCTCAAAGACAAAGTCAGAAAATAAAGAGAAGCTCTGAGGTTTGGGCACTGGAATGGCCACAATTCCAGCACCTCCTCCTTGGCACAGGAATGGAATTAGGATAGCTGGGGAGAAAATACGGGGAGGGTATAATGGACGCCATCTCTTCTGCTGGCCGTTAACTTACTGTGCCCACTTAAAATAATACCACACCATGTCGGTGGGAAAAAGCCCCATCACTGTCCCATCAGGTTTTTAATTTTTATTTTATGTATATAGTTTTTTGTTTTTTTTAAAAAATTGCTTCTATAGTTTGTCTTGAGGCAAACCAGCAGCGCCCTCAAAGCTGGAAAGGGTACTGTTTCAAATAGTCATTCATTCTCTTTGGTAGAGGCAACTGGTCTGTCTCGGCAGTCGACCGGTTGATCCGTAGCCTGCAGAAGTGCTGGAGGCTAGGAGGGCTGTCCCTGCGCTTGAGAGGCTGGATGAGTTTCAGGTGCACGGCCGAGACCTCCTTCTGCATAGGAGGCAAAGGCATGGGAGGCGGGTAAGGTGCGTCCGTTTTGCTCTCCACGGTGCAGGAAAGAACGTAATGCTGGATCAGGCTGACCACATCCGGGAAGGTCAGAATGCGAGGCTTGGAGAGGCAGTTTGAGTCTAGCCGGAACTTGCTGTCGGCATATTCGATGCGCACGTTGGTGGGGCCTCGGTTGGTCTTGACTGAGAGGGTGAACAAGTAGCTGGGGTGAGTGCTGTCCCGTACCAGGAAAGTCCCCTCGGGCATCTTCTGGAGCTGCTGCTTGGCTTCGCTGGCTGTGATAGAGCCCCAGTACCAGCCTAGAAGAGAGGCAGAGAGATAAGAAACACATAGAAGAAAAAGTACAAACTAGTCAAAGAATAATAGGGTTGGAAGGGACCTGGAGGTCCTCTATTCCAACCCCCTGCTCAGTGCAGGATCTACAACAGGGTTTCCCAAACTTGGGTTTTCAGCTGCTTTTGGACAACAACTCCCATCATCCCTAGGTAGCAGGACCAGTGGTCAGGGATGATGGGAATTGTAGTCCAAAACCAGCTGGAGACCCAAGTTTAGAAAACCTGATCTACAATCATAATGGAAAGTAATACAGGGAAAGGAGATGTATTTGTTTACTACTGCACACTGCAGTACATTCACGGTGGCTTCTATGGGATTTCCCCACTTATCCAGGCTGACAGTCTAAGGCAGCCTTGTGGCTGAATATGGATTTGAATCCAGATCCCATTTTCCCAAGCTGGACCCTCTACCCACTAGCCCACATGGTAAGTCCCAATGAGCTAAGCAGGGATTCATGGTGTAGTGCTGCAGGTCCAGTCTCCCCAAGCCAGCTTTTCAGAAGAACATGGCACCATTTGCCTGGCTGCACTGAGATCTAATGAAAAGCCAACCAGTTCTCAAGGCCCATAATGCCCTTCTGAACTGTCACCATTGCCACCCAATGGTGTGTCATCCATATCTCCACTGCAAGCAGCTTTCAACAGTCATTGTTGCCCATCAACCGCATGAATGCTTCCACTTCCTTGTTATTTGCACCTCTAGCACACATGGCACGCTCCACTACCAAGTCTCCGAGGGCTCTTACCAGATTCCTGCAGATATGAAAATGTTTTGGCAATGCATAGCAGATCCTCTTCTGGGTCTCGTGCTTGAGGCGGGCTGTTGTCCGGTGTGGGCGCCACAAAGGGTGGGGCAGGCTCTTCTTGGAAAGGTGTGACTGACAGAGGCTGCATGACTTGCTCTGACAGATTCGCTGCAAGGCCCCCAAGCGATAGGCTTCTGATCTTCTCCTCTGCCAGCAAAGGATGGGATCTGAAAGGAAGGGCATTAGAATTAGTTTTGGGGTTTTTTAACCTTGCCTGGCAACCAGGTTGCATCAATGCATTGCTTCCTACTGTACTAACCCACTATGTGACAGCCTCTTACACTGCACAAGCAGATAAACAGAGGAAGAAGAAAGGGAAGAAATGCACACCACTTAACTGTGATAATAAGCACACAAAGGACTAAGACCCACTGAAGTGAGTGGGATATGCTTTTCAGTAAACATAAATGGGGTCGTGCAGCCTTGTCCCCAGACAGAAGATAACTGACAGCACAATCCTATGCATGTCTATTCAGAAAGAGTCCTATTGAGTTTGGTGGAACTGCTCCCAGATTACTGTATATAGGATTGCAGCCTCAAATACTCTTTCCATGCCTGTGGCTTTTCGGTCCTACAGACCCAGTCTTTTTCTTTCTCTTTGATTGCAACCCATAAACATTTAGCTGGGAACAAGTCTCACTGAATCCACTTACTTCTGAGTAGATGCATACAGAACTTCACTTGATTCCCTGACTATATCCCATTAAAAATCAAATGCACTAAAAGAGAAATTTGGAATAAGTTTTAAAATTCACTCTTATGCTTTTCAAATATAGTGCTCTATTTTCTACTGCATCTCAAACATTACTGTGCCTGAATAATAATTACCAACACATACGCAGGGGAAAGTGTTGAAGCGATTTTGGGTGTACACGCGTCTTACGCAACGTCTCTAAGAGCTAAAGAGTCAAAGAATAGCATATACGCTTACAGGCAGCCTACAGTCGGATCTGTTCTTGCTACACTTATTGTCTGGCCCCTCTCCTCCTCCTCTGCCAGTTCCATGTCCCACCACTCTTTTCCAGCTACCCACCAAGACTGCACCCATCACGAAATACAAACTGGATGCTCATTCATTAGCCCCAAGTGAACTTGTCTGAAAACCTGTGGAACTGGCAACAGGGGTGGACTCTGGTAATATGGCACCCTGAGTGAGGACAAAATTGGGCGCCCTCCCCTCTCTCACTCTGTGTATTATTATTATTATTATTATTATTAGTAGTAGTAGTAGTATACTGCCCTATACCCATAGATCTCAGGGCATAAATTTACAATATTAAAACCAGGAAATGGGTAATAAAAACAAAAACAAAGACAACCCAATAACACACACACACCCTGCCGCTTCCACAACACATTTTAAAGGGGCATTGGCCAAAGGCCTGGTTAAAGAAGAATGATTTTGCCTGGCATTCTTGTGCAGGGCAATGGCCTGCATTGCCCTAAATCCAGCTGTGCTGGTGAGGCACACAGGCAGCAAAGTCAAAGTGTTTGAGTCCCATTTGCAAAAGGCCTTTCTGCTTTGGTTGTACAGCCTGCCACTTATTTGGTTAAAAAAACCCACCCCGACGCATGGCAGACATTGCATGCAGTGTCAACGACACCTTGATGAAAACAAGGGATAAGGTTACATATCCATCCTATCCCATCGGTACAGTGGTAGCTCGGGTTAAGTACTTAATTCGTTCCAGAGGTCTGTTCTTAACCTGAAACTGTTCTTAACCTGAAGCACCACTTTAGCTAATGGGGCTTCCTGCTGCCGCCACACAATTTCTGTTCTCATCCTGAAGCAAAGTTCTTAACCCGAGGTACTATTTCTGCCTTAGCGGAGTCTGTAACCTGAAGCGTATGTAACCCGAGGTACCACTGTATTCTGCTGGTTGTTACCGGTATTTTCCCCCTCCATATAGCCTGGTGGTCTTGCTGCTTGGCTCCCTTCAATTGACCCAGTTGAATATGGAAGTCTAAAGATGAGTCAACAAAAAAAGCACAGAGAAAAGTGCATGTATCACCCACAAGGGATGTGAATGCCGAGATCTTCTTCTTCTTCTTCTTCTTCTAAGCAATTGTTTTCTGAGCTGCAAGCTTTTGCACCTCCCCAAAAGGGGAAATGCACGAAAACACAAAAACCTTATCTGGAACACACCCACTGCAAGGCGGCAGGCAGTACAGTAACAAATATGATTTGTGTGCTAAATTTAGACATTGCTAGAAATTCACAGTGCTAAAGTTTTGAAGTGGGCCACACCTTTCCTCCATAACAATGAGACAAAGTCCTTCTCAGGCAAACCATGGCCAAGAACCATTTGCCAACTCAGTTTCTCAATTCTGTTCCACTCCATAGCTTTTCTAATGCCGCCTTTCAAAAGCACCTACGGATGTTGGCCCGGGCTCTTAGTTTCTTTGTACCTTGTGTAACCACTTTACTCTCCAAAGTGGGTGTGATAGCAACCGGCAAATCTGAACGTATCAGTAATTTTCATGGTAGTAAATGACTAACAAAGTGAAAAGGCAGGAAGTAGCTGTAATTACCAGCAAGGCTTCATTACAGGAGTTCTCAGTTCCAAATTCAGTTGATTCAGGTCCATCACTGGACCTGAATGTTACTATAATGGGCAGTCCATAAAGATTACGGTACCTGTAATAGGGAATACTGTACACTTTGGACTGATCTTTTCTCTGTTGTGATGCCCTCATTTTTGCTTCCACCCATACGGGGAAGAGAGAAATGTCATTGAATGTCACAATTACCTGAATCTGCTTTGTTCTTAATACTTTTCTGTGGGAGGGGAGATGTGGAGTCCCACAGAATTAGAGATAATGAGGTGGGAGGGTTCATGCTCACAAATGAAAGTGCCCTTCTGTTTTCAGAAATATCTGGTTCATGAGGAAAATGTTGAGCAGCCCTGGGAATTCTGATGCATGCGTAGGAATCTAAATATTTAAATCTTCGGCATAACCTTTAATTCTCATTCCCAACTGGAATCAAGTTTAAGCATCTCTGCCCATAAATACCTTGCAGTCCTTGTCTCTGCCACCCATTCCTCTGTCTTCTTCCTTGCCTACTTTAGACTGTAAGCTCTCAGTCTGGGTTTTGTTTCTGCATTGCTCTGCATTGCTTATGAAACTCAGTAGAGCTACATATATTTTAATGGCTCACATGTAAATAATAAATAATTTAAAAGATTAAAAAACAAAACAAAATCCAGAGATTCTTAGGAAACCCTGTCCCATATATTATAGGAACAGAATGGCCAAATCAGTTCCTAATAAGCTGACGTATATATGCTTCTGATAGTAAGGGTAGAGGAAAATCCTAATATCAGCTTCTGCTTTTGTTGCGTGGTTTCATCTTTCTTGCACAAGAAGTAACGTCGTCGTCCTTTCCTCTCACCCTCCTAGAGATGGATGTTTACCACTCATATAAGCAAACGGACAATGAGCTAGCCTTACGCACCAACCCCAAATAGTAGCTAACAAAACAGCCACTCCAGCTGGCAGGCTCTAAAGGCCTCAGAGTTTCTTGGCCAAAAGGAGAAGAGGGCATGAGGCCCTGTAACCCATCTTATTTTCTGAACTGGATACTTGGCATGGGCTTCTTTGAACCATAGGTCTGCTTGCTGGGATTACAAATACTAGGCAGAGAGGGCAAAGGGCCTGGCATGGTGGAAACGGTCTCCTCTGTAACTGAACCCAAACCTCTATTGTTTGTAGAAATAAATAACCTTATCCCAGTCCTTTAAATCTTATTCGTGGAGTTTGCAACACACATCCCTTCTTTAAAATAACATTTTAAAAGTATTCTAGTCTGCCCCTTGTTTTGTTTTGTTTTTGCAGCAGGGGGAGTGATGCTGTGCTCTGTGATGTTAATACCATTTTTTGCTAGGTCTTTCCCTGCATTTGGTGTCCTTAGAGAAACAGTCCTTGCAGTCCATGCATCCTGGCTGCTTAACTAGGGTAGGAAAGGGAGACAAGAGTGAAATTTTGTGCTTCAACCAAGTGAAGGGCTCTAGGGTGTGACAGAAAGGCATTTGCAGCAAAGAAGGAATGATGAAGACGTGTGAGAGCTGCCACCGCAGCATCATCCCATGAAGCATGCCGCCCGCACAATGAGCATGGGGGGGTGTGGTACAGCGATGTCACCCACCCTCACAGCTGACACCTGGTGCGCACCGCACCCGCCTTCCTCTGCCAGTGCAACTGGGAATACGAGAAAGGCTGGTGTGAGTAGTAAGCCGGGGAATATCTCTGAGTAGGTGTGCAAGAAGATAAGAAGATAAAAATGTTCATGCCAAATGAGGTAGTAGCTTTCTAAATATGATCTGAGAGGAACATAAACTGAAGCAGACTGGGCATAAACATAGGGCAGACAGGACAATAATAAAAATGAAATTGTACCCTCCCTGCAAAAAGAGGTATCTCTTTTAGGGAGTATCAGAAAAGCATCTACATCACCAAAGTGTGATTGCTCAGAGGAAGGACACAGACTGAGAACCAGTGTGCTGTAGTTGATCATTCTGGACTGGTTCACATCTCTACTTATATCCATGAAGCCCAATGGATCTATGTACTTTGCAGGTTTGTTCTGAGGACAAACCTCATGTCTATCACCTGGGCCCTTTGGAGGAATGTCAGTCTTTCTAGGATTAAAGAGATATGAGCCATGTGGTCTATTAGCTAGTACTAAATTAAGGAATGGTGAACCTATCAAAATAGCAACAACGGTTTAATCAGAAATTAACACAACAACCAGTATACTTCTCAAGCTGAGCTACTTAGGAAAATGTGAAAGGCAGTTTTAAAGAAAGGTTGCAAACCTTCTCCAAAGAATTATTAGTTCTGGGGAATAAAAAATGAATTAGCAGCCCCAAAACTAAAGCTGAAAGTTCTGGAGTTGCTTACTTCCCCAGCAAACCAAAGTTAAATGGCAAGATAGGAAGATTCAGGAAATTCTCCAGCCCTGTGCTTTATTGAGTGCTTTTCTATTCTCCCTTCGGAATTCTGCTTAAGTGAGCAGGAGACAAGTGGCTTCTAACCTGCACAAAATTCTAGAGAGCCCCAGGTTAAAAGCCAGCACAGGAAGCAAATGAACTGTAAAGCAACAGAGGAAGAGGAACGATTCACACCATTATAGCAATTTTAAAATGTGTTACATTTTAAATGCTTTACACTTAAAGCAATATGATACCGCTTTAAACAGTCATGGCTTTCTCCAAAGAATTCTGGGAGTTGTTAGGAGACCCCTATTCCCATCCCATCCCAGAGTTCCCTGTGAAGAGGGATTGATTGTAAAATCACTCAGGGAATTGTTTTTTTTGGGGGGGGGGAGAAGCACCCTTAACAAACTACAACTCCCAGAACTATTTGGGGGAAACCATGACTGAAGTGGTCTTGTAGTGCTTTAAATGTATGGTGTGAATGAGGACAAAGACTAAATTAGAGCAGATGTGTTTTGAGACTCATCACACGAACAGAAAGTATTAGCAATGAAAACAAAGAAACTGGAAAATCGTTGTGGTGTCTAGCCAGCAATACATAGAGGAGGTGGAAACCCCCACCTCTGCCAGAGTGGAAAGGGGCAAAAACTTCTAGATTCTCTTTTGGAATAGTTTTAAATGGCATAGCTCTTAATGACTATATAACTAGGTAAGTATTTTACATTGCTTGAGTGTGGAATGTCAGACAACATGCAGTCTTAGTGTACAGGTACCACCCCTTGATATCTGAAGTAACTGTAAATGTTAGTCTGGCGGCACGAGTATGAGTTCTAGTTGGGACTCTCTGGTGTGATAGTAAGAACAGTGGGATACATCTAGTCAAACTGAAAAATTGTGCTGTCCTTAAGTTTCACAAATGCAGTAACATGTAGATAGTTGCGTGACCAGCGTGCCATGTATACATCACACACACAGAGTCTTGGGTAGATAAGCTATTATCAGTTACAGCAATCTATGTATATTTTTGCAGTGGTGTTGGGTTTTTTTTAATTATCTGAAGATGGTTAAAACAGTAGCCCTTCACTACTCACAACAAACTGTTCAAGAGTATTTTCTGTATGTTTGGAATTCTCTTCCAGTTGATCCCCACACACCGCTCCTCAGTTTAAGTAAGATTATAAAGCCTCTTTGCTGCAATTGCATGCCCACTTATCTAGAAGTCAGGCCTACTGAACTCAGTGGGACTTTTTTTCTGAGTGGACATGTACAAGATTGCACTGTTCATCTTTAATCAAACACGCACAATAGAAACAGCAACTCTCTTCTTTCCACTTGTTTTAAAAGCATATTGAATTTTGTTAACTTGATGTGCTGCATGTTTACCTTTTTAAAAATGGGAACCTGCACAAAGGGTGACCTTCAACTGAAATAAATCAACTGAAATAAAGTAACTTAAACACACACACTGATTTGAATTGAAATCCCTTATTTAAAGAAAAGGGGGTTTGAGGACTTGTTCCACAATACCTTTTCAGTACTTTTTAAAGTGGGATAAGAAAATTGCAAAGTCTTTGAGGGATCTTACCCTTGAACACAGAGGATCATGTCACTCCAGGACCAAGGAAAGAGCATCAAGTCTTCGGGGAACTGGGGGGAAAGATCTCCCTCTTTTCGGTTTCTTCTTTATGGTCGGTCTTTGTTCCCAAACAGGAGGTACCACAATCGGCCAGTAAGTGACTCGGAAAAAGAAGGATGGATGAAGACCCAGAAGCCTTCTCAAAAGCACCTTGGAGATCACTCGCTGAAAAGCAGACAGTTTGAGGTATCCAGAAAGTCTTTGCTCAGCAAGTTACGAGTAAGAAAAGGTCCGTAACCTTAGCAGTCTTCCACTGAACTCTTGCAGAGGTGAATTGTTTTTAAAAAAAATTACACGGGGAAAAGAAAAAAATATGAGAGAAGGAAAGAAATCTCCTTCCCGGTGGCGTATAAAATCACCAGCAACAAATGGAAAGAAAAATCAATAAATACGTCTCAATAAATAAATAAATCTCTCTCTTGTCTTAAACGCGTGGAAGAAGTGAGCAGAGAGAGTTGCAGCTCGCCTGGACGCTGCCTCTTGAAGTAATCTTGAAGCTCTGGGAGGGGGGAAGCCACTACTAAGTAATCTTTTGTTTGCTCCCTTTTAATCTGTTCCAGGAAGTGGTGGATTCCTGGAATTGTATTGTATTCACATCACTGTGCCGACGTTAACAAGAAAAAAGGAGAAAAATATATAAATAGATGCGTCCGTGGCAGAGACCTTGCTGTCAGGCTTGCTCTCCTGGAGTTAAAATAATCCCCCCAACAGATCACCAAAATATCCCCCAGCTGGAAAGGGAGAGGGGTTTTCAAGGGATCCGGCTGAAAAAGTTGCTGGTTGTTTTCAGGCTTATCCAGCATTGCCTGCCGCCGCTCTCTGCGTTCAAGGAAATACCTTTGATAGATTTCCAAGAACTTTCCAGGAAAGCGGGGCCGGACCGCGTCCTTCTGCCAATCAGAGCGAAGGAGGGCAGGGCCGGGCCTCGGAGCCCTGCCAATCAGGGGCGGATGACGTCGGATGCTGTAATGATCCTATCCCAGTAGACACGCGGAGAAACCCGCACGCCAACGCGGAGGCAGAAAAGGAAGGGCGGTAGAGGCGGGGAGCAGCAGCGGGAAGCCTGGCGGGCGTTGCTAGTAGCCATTTGGCAAGAGGGGCCAAGCGCCCGCCGCTTCTTTCTTGAGGCTCCCAGACAGGGCGGAGGAGCAGCAGCACGTTTCCCTGCCTTGAGTAGTGGGGCAGCTGCCGGCTGCCTCTTTTATTAGGTTTCCTTCCGCCGAAGTTTTGAAAAAGCCTATGCTTTACACCCCACGTTTGTTCCTGGCGCTGCATTGGGAAATAAATAATAGTTGGACGACAGCAATTTTATAACGCTCTGCAGAAAGTGGAGTCATTGCTGCTGAAAGATAAGGCACGTCCTCTTCCTGGAATTTCGCTCTTCTTTTAATTCAAGAGTAGATCAGAATCACACACCCCACTAAAAAAAATACTCTCACCCCACTAAAAAAAATACTCTCATGTGATTTCACCCCTTTCAAGTACAATTTCATAAAGCTTGGGAGTGAATCGAACATGGCCACAACAAATGTCATACCTGAAATAGTTACAAGCCACCCAAAAAAGAACAATAATTGTGGGGTGTGTTTGAGATGCCTAAGGGGGGGTAAAGCGAGATGAGCGCCACAACCCCAGAGTCGTTTGCGACTGGACCTAACTGTCAGGGGTCCTTTACCCTTTTTTAAGGGGGGGACGACTCACAATTTTATTATTAATCCATTCCGAACCATAACCTGATTTTTTAAAATTTTATTTTATTTTATTTAACAGCCTGAAATCCTTATTTTCAAGACATCCTAAATATCCAGTATGGTGCTCCACGTAGAACTAGGTGGTAATAAGCCCCGAAGATCACACCTTGAGGTGCCCTTGACAGCAAACTACTCAGCAGGGAGCATCCCACCCTGTCACTTCTGAATGAGAGTGAGTCACGTGTCTTAGATCTAGATGGGTATATAGTATAGTCACCCATAAAATAATAAACTGTCTTGCCTAGTTCCAGGCAGCACAAGGTCTATTATTTCCCCACAAGCACTCTGCTGGCAGCCCATGAGACTTGCACCATGATGCTGCTTTGAGAGTCAAGGCCAAAGGCCATGATTCTTCACATGCTTTCATTAGAGTTGAATGAGAATGTCATCCCGGGCCCAATTCAAAGAATAAGCAGCCATGTGCTGGCTGCATGAAATGCCACAATGTGGAGGCTATTCCACCTATGACTCACTGGACTAATTGTGCCACGCTTGTTTGCTTGTTGTCTATGGGGTTGTGGTTTCAAACCCTCCTGGCTGAGAGGGAGCTTAGACTTTCCTTAAATTGAATTCCTAGACTTTCCACTTAAAAGATCTCAGTGGCAAAGCAGGAGAACACCCATTCCTGAGACCATAGACTGGAGTCATTACAACTCAGAACAGGCAACACTGGGCTACAATGGTGTATTTTCAAGAGTGCATATATAGCAACGATTTCTCATTTTATTAAAGGGCAGGGTCATAGTCCAGTGTCAAAGCACAAGTTTCAGATGTAGGGGAAGAAATTCAGTACAGTGGTACCTTGGGTTACAGATGCTTCAGGTTACAGACGCCGCTAACCCAGAAATAGTACCTCAGGTTTAGAATTTTACTTCAGGATGAGAACAGAAATTGCGAGGCAGCGGTGCGGCAGCAGTGGGAGGCCCCATTAGCTAAAGTAGTACCTCAGGTTAAGAACAGTTTCAGGTTAAGAATGGACTTCCAGAACAAATTAAGTTCTTAACCCGAGGTACCACTGTATAGCACTAGGCAGATCACTCCATCAGCACAGGCATTTCTGCTAGCCTGATGAGTTAACTGTTTGGAGCCTTGAGGCGAGATAGGCCTCACTGCACTAGCAAAAGCCATTGTGCTGGCTTCTGCTGGCAAGGCTTGCTAGTTGAATCCCTCCCATCTTGAAGTCCATGTTTTCATTGGTGTGTGGCTTGCAGTGGAGTAGTGAAAATAACCAGAGTTGGTCAGCATGCTGCTGCAGACAACATGTGGAACAACCACTGCCAGATTGCATTTCAAGGTTCCCAGGAATACATTGCTGCTTTTTCCATGTGAATTGATCCTGCACATTCTGAGAAATCTGGAAATCCATTCTGAGAGGAATTTCCTCCTTGAGAGAAGAATATTTTTAAAACATCTCTTTCATATTTAATTTTCATAAGGTCAAATGTATCATCACTCTGTAGCAAGATTGTGCCTTACAAACAGACAAATTCATTCCCTTGCTGTCGGTTTTATTTTCTGTCACTCAATGCTCCATAGCTCCTGGAATCCACTGAACATGTTTGTTTGTCTGTTCCACAATGGACTTCATTCTACAGTGCCTTTTATTTGAAAGAAAAGAAAAGGTTTTGTATTTCTGTATACTATGAGGTTCACCTGAATATGGGCTGTGTGTGTGTGTGGTCGGACAGTGTTCTCGAAGCTACAAACATGAGTCTGACTAAACTGCGGGAGGCAGTGGAAGACAGGAGTGCCTGGCGTGCTCTGGTCCACGGGGTCACGAAGAGTCGGACATGACTAAATGACTAAACAACAACAACAATGTGTGTGTGTGTGTGTGTATAGCAAGGCACAATCTTGCTACAGAGTGACAATACACTTGACCTTATGAAAATTAAATTATATATATATATATTTCCTCTGTGCTTTCCACTTACATTCCTGTTGGCCCTCAGTCTGATTTTGCTATAGGAAGGAATTATCTGCTATATATCCAGGCTGATAGCTACCTGGATCTTTTAGAATTGGTAGCAAAAGAACTGAAATGCCTCTGATTCCGATGTTATGGAGAAGTAGAGCTGTGTATCATCAGTGTACTGATGACACCTTGCTCCAAAACTCCTAATGACCCCGCCCAATGGCTTTGAAAATATTAAATAGCACTGAGGGAGAATAGCACTCTGTGGAACCCCATAGCAGAAGTGCCAGGGGGCCAAGGAACACTCATCCAGTGCTACTGTCTGGACACAACCCTGAAGTTATGAGTGGAACCACCATAATACAGTGCCTCCATTACCCATCCCACTAAGTTGGTCATGAAAGATACCACCAAAGGCCTTTGGGAGATCAAGTTTCTTGACTCCAAGACATATCAATAATGTAACAGCACCAGCATAATAACCTGTGTGCAGAAACCCTTACAGAGGGTGGGTGTGTATGTGCTAGTACGCTCCTGATTCAAGAGGTCTCAGGCCCAAAGTAATCAGGTTTCAGGGTTTAGGGTTTCAGGCTTTACCTTTAGCACAGGAGGTAAGGCAGCAGAGTCTTGCTGCTGTGGGAGCCAGTTTGTAGCTAGCCTGTTCTTTCACACGCACAAATAGGTCTCGTTTCAGTGAAAGAAAAGCAGCCAGTTAGCCAGATCACATTTTGAAATAAGCTGTGTGAAGGCTGTTGTTTCCCGCAGCCCCAATTAACCTTTCATAAAGTCATACTGTTCCCATTTCAAAGTGGAGTTCTTTGAAATTATAGACACATAAATGCTATGATCACTCCAGCTGATTTTGAACCTAAAAGTATAGGAGAGGCACTTTCTGTTGGTGTCTGCAAACTTCCTAGACTTGTTAGCAAAGCGCAATCTAGTAGTCAGAATCTGACAAATGACTTCCAGCTCTACATGGTGAGGTTTCATGCTCATTCTCTTTAAAAATATAGTTAATAGCTCAGTAGCTTTGATTAACCTTTTAAGGGAGTGAATTGTGACAGCAGTATGTGTGTATACTCAAGTTGGGTAGCTTTTACAGACTAGTTCTCTAATTGGTTCAGAAATACATGTTATTTCTCTGCCTGTTGGTGGGAGGAAAGTATGAAAGCTTTTGCATTTGTCGGACATAATAAAAGGATTGTCTGGTCATATTTTCATGATTCTAGTTTTTAGTCCAGTATCTATTATGTTCATACCTCAAAAACTATTTTCTAGGAATTACTTGCAGTCATATTGTTTGTACCACATGTATGTTTAATGCATCAGGCTTCTAATTTCTGCAAATTACCTCCAGGTTAAATGTCTGCTGGTATATTGCTGCTGACATCATAGATGATCGGTGAACAATCCAATTGCATACAAGGTCGTGAATGAAAGACGTGTTGATTCACCAGATAAACACACTTAGAAAGAACTCTATTACAAACATTCTGAGAAAATCTTGGAGCAACATTACTGGAAAGTTCCAAAAAGAGAGAGCTAAAAATAATTCCTGCACATTGCATTCTAGGTTTCAACACTACAATACTACCATCTGCTGGTAAAAGTATCTCAATGTGAAAACAAATAGTACATATGTAATAGGGAACTAGAACATCAGTTGGGACGTGAGTGCATATGGATAATATATATGGCATGGTCAACTTTCATTTATATTTGCAGTACTTATGTGTGTAGTGCAGGATATTTAGTGGGCATCTATTGATGTCAATAGGGAACATCCAACTAATTCTGATGGAGCAGGCTTTGATCGATGAACACGCTTCAACCCTAGGTTAAGTACAACATTTAAAGATTGTTTTGTTCTGAGGCACCAAAGCGCATGGAATGTCTAGGAATGTCAGGCATCCAGCCAGAAATAACTATAAGAACAGCCCTACTGGCTAAGACCAAAGTCTCATCTAATCCAGTATTCTATTTTCATAGTGGCCAGTCAGATGCATGTGCAACAGCACTTTCCCCTTTTGTGATCCCCAGCAGGGGTCAATACTAGTAGCCATTGATACCCTCCATGAATTTTTCTAATTACCTTGTAAAGCTATCAAAGTTGGTGGCCATTACTACATTCTGTGGGAGCAAATGCCATAGTTTTACTATGCACTGTGTGAAGTATTTTCTTTCGTCTGCCCTGAATCTCTCAACATTCAGCTTCATGGGATGACCACAGGTTGTAGTATTACGAGAGAGGGAGAATAATGATCATCTACCCACTTTCTACGCACCAGATTTTATACATCTCTTATTGTGTCCCCTCACCCCTTACTTGCCTTTTCTCTAAAGCACCATATGCTATATAACCTGTTCTCATAAGGGAGTTGTTCCAGCCCCTTGATCATTTTGGTTGACTCTTCTTGGATGACATTTTCCAGCTCCACAATAACTATTTTTTTAAAAAACTATTTTTATTAAAGATTTTATTGGTTTACAAAAGCACGTGCCTTGTCTCTTTTTTCAGGTTGTACAGTCTTTCTTACAAATCAGTGACATTTGTTGTGAGGCATTAGTGTTGAGTATAGGATAAGGTTGGGGAAGAAGAGGGGGGCGACGAGAGGTGAGGTGGTGAGTTTATATTCTTTTGTATAGAGTACGTGTGTGGTTTTGTGTCAGCGTCAACTGGGTATGTTCTCTTTCTGTTACATTTCCTTGGTATTGGGAGGAGGGTGTGGTTGGTTGTCTGTGGTTGACTGCAGTGGGGTTTGTTTGCATTTGTGAGGGGGGAGGGTTTGTTGGATCAGGTAAGCCATATTGGTTTGTATGCTGTCAGTGGGTTCTTGTTGTTGTCTTGTTGAACTATGTAATAATAATAATAATAATAATAATAATAATAATAATAATAATTTATTTATTTATAGCCCACCCATCTGGCTGAGTTTCCCCAGCCATTCTGGGCGGCTTCCAGTCGAGTGTTAAGAACAATACAGCATTAAATATTAAAAACTTCCCTAAACAGGGCTGCCTTCAGATGTCTTTTAAAGATAAGATAGCTGCTTATTTCCTTTACATCTGAAGGGAGGGCTTTCCACAGGGCAGGCACCACTACCGAGAAGGCCCTCTGTCTGGTTCCCTGTAACCTCACTTCTCGCAGTGAGGGAGCCGCCAGAAGGCCTTAGTGCTGGATCTCAGTGTCCAGGCTGAATGATGGGGGTGGAGATGCTCCTTCAGGTATGTGATAAAGGGGAGACATACTGGGTTGAAGGTGCCCTCTTTTATTTCGGCAGCACATATACTAATATTGCTTAGCTTTTCTAATAAGGGCGTTTCCCATACAATTTGATACCATCTGCCACTTCTGGAGTTGGGTTGAGGGAATCCTGATTGGGAGGGTTTAGAATAAATAGGTTAGTTTTGGGAGGATGATCATTTTGATCATGGCTATTTTGTCTGAAAGGGTGAAGTTAGTGTTGTTCCGTTTCCTCAAGCCTCTGTTGATTTGTCGTCACAGGGGCTTGTAATTGTGGAAGTATAGTTTGTTGAGGTTTCTGGTTATTTGAACCGCTAGGTACCTGAATTTGGTGCAGCAGTTTTATCTTTGTGGTGTTGGTGAATTCCTTTTGGGTATGCGGGAGGTGGGGGATGTTGAAGCACATAGCATCAGATTTTTGCAAAGTTTACTTGTAGGCCTGACGCCATTGCAAATGTGTTGAGTTCTTTAGTTAGGGTGGTTGCTGTGCTTATGGGGTCTGGTGTTGTGACCATCAGGTCATCTGTAAAGAGCCCTCGTTTGTAGGTTTTACCTTTTATTTCCACACCCTTGATATCTGGGGCTGCTTGGAGTCGGACTGCTGGGGGTTCCAGGGCCAAGATTAATAGGAAGGGAGACAGCGGGCATCCTTATTTTGTGCCTCTTTGGGTTGCTATGGTACTGGAGTCCATATTGTTAATTCTGCATTTTGTCAAGGATTGGGAGTAAATTTCTTTGAGGATTTGTAGGAAGTTGGGGCCAAATTTCATGTTAGGTAATACTCCTTTCCATCCTAAGCAATCAAAGGCTTTAAGGATGTCTAGGGACATGATCATCAGAGGGAGTTTGGTTGTTTTGCTGTGTTCTCTCAGATTCAGTAGTTTCCTAATGGGGTCTGTTATGTTGTGACCAGGGACAAAGCCTGTCTGGTCTGGGGTGATTAGTTTGTATAGGAAGATTTTTAGGCAGTTAGCAAGGATTGATGTGAATATCTTGTTGTCTTGGTTTATCAATCCCCTCACATTTAGTGTAATTGCTTTTAAGCTAGCCATTTTGTATGTCTATTTGACAGGGTGATTCCCTGCCAACCCGTCTGGGTTGTCCTGTGTTTCTCACCTTATATTGTCTATCAAACCTAGTGTGTTGTGCTGATATATAGTGTGGTGGGTGGGGGTAGGGGGGTTAAAGTTAGGGATGGGCTGAAGATTGGGGTAGGTTATAGAGAGTAGCCTATAGGTAGTTATATTGGTGTTTGTTTGGGGTAGCTTGGACCATTTGGCTCCCAGCCGGTTGGTCCTCTGTCTCAGCTGACATGGATGGCCTTGTTTGAGAACAGGCTATCCTCCCTTTCGCTTGTGATAGGGGTGGATCAGTGAGGCAGTGCCAAGCGCCTTTAGGGCACTTGTGTTGGGTATAAAGTTTATAAACAATGTCAGTATTGTTAACAACATTATTGATTTGCTGGGGTATTAGGTTAGGGATGTGAGTGTGGGCACGCTATGGGGCCACCATTATATTAGTTATTTGTCAGATTTTAGCCTGTTTGCTGGTTGTTTAATTGGGGTTGAGGTGTTGTTTTAGTTAGTATGAGTTCATCTTTTTCTGTTTTCCTTCTTTTACCTGCGTATTTTGTTTTCATGTGTGAGGAAGAGGAC
The DNA here is from genome assembly GCF_027172205.1 of Podarcis raffonei. Taxonomy (NCBI): domain Eukaryota; kingdom Metazoa; phylum Chordata; class Lepidosauria; order Squamata; family Lacertidae; genus Podarcis; species Podarcis raffonei. The sequence continues at coordinate 73,754,948 of NC_070603.1, forward strand.
GGAGAGGTTGGGGGCGGTGGTGGGCTCTATTTTTATTTGTGTGTTTATTTTTTGTGTATAGTTATTGGAGCGAGGGGTGCGTGTGGTTGGGGGGGATGGGTTGTTGGGGTGGGTGGAGTTGGAGAGAATGGAGGAGTGTCATCTGGGTTGGCCTATGGAGGCATGGGGTGGGAGGGGTGGCAATGGTGAGTGTCATCTGGGTTGGTGTTGGTGTGGGAGGGGTCTCTGTGGATAGCAAGGGGGAGGAGAGGAAATAAAAAAGGGGAGTTCACCAGTCCATTGCTTTGAGGTAGTTTCTGGGTGCTTTGTTTGGCAGTAGTTGATGATGCAGGGATGTCAATCTGTGGTGTGTGGCTTTAGGTGAGGTTGTTTCATAATCTTGTGTTGTGTGTTTGGGAGGACTGTTCTGTGAGCGGTACTTGACTGTCTTGGTTTGCATTGTCATGTTGTTTCTGTTGTTTCTTCTTTCCCTTGTTGACTGTTGTTCAATCGTTCGCTGTATTTTCATCTTGGTTGTTGTTCGGTGGGTCTGATGGTTGCCATTCTGATGGAGGGTTAAGTCCGAGGTTCTCCAATAGTTACAGGGCTTCAGGTATGTCGGTGACTGCTGCTGCATTGTGCATGTCATTGTCAGGATGCTGTCACTGGCTCCCAGGAAAGTATAAAGACAAAAATTTATTACAGTCCTCCTTTATTTCAGACTTTACAGAGAGTGGCTATAGAACCCAGCCTCTTGGGTAATGGCATTCTCCTGAATGAATATCCACCCCTTGCTGTTCCACTTCCTCATTTGTCAACATCATCACCTCCTCTATGGGTGCCGCTAAGTGCCCCCTGTCTTTGAGCTCTTCGCTCTCCTACTTTTAAGGCTCACCGGGTTCTGGGGGATGGTGGATCTGGAATGCTTTCTAGTGGTAATGTGTCAACCAGCTGCTCCGGCTCTGCCTGCTTCTCATCTCCCATTATTTCCCAACTTTCACCCTCATCTGCCTCTGAGCTGTGACCTCCCGCAAATCCCTGTTGTAAATCTATACTGTCTTCCCTTTCCTCCTCCCTGGAAGGGTCAGGATGGGGAGGCGGTCTCCACCATTCCTCCTCCTCTGCCCAGCCCTTGACAGCCATCCATCACCCTGCACTCCCTGAACAAGGAAGCAAAGTGATGAACCATCCACTACTCCGTGCCTCAACAGAAGCAAGGCAACTGCTGCAGCAGCATACAAGTCAGCCCACCCCCAGGCCACATACATGAAGTGAGGAAGTGGCATTCCACCCCTTAAGCTGCACACCTTACAAACGAGGAAGTGGAAACTGCAGAGACTTTGCAACAGGCCAGGCACCCATGAAGGTGTGCTTCTGTTCAAATGAGTCCAGCATTCTAAACAACTGTTTTCTCCAGAATAGGAGAAAGCAAGCTTGCTCCATCTTCCATATGAGGGCCCTTTAGATATTTGAAGGTGGCTATCATATCGCCTCTCAGTCTCCTCTTATCCTGGCTAAACATACCCAGATCCCTCAACCATTCCTCATAAGTCTTAGTTTCTAGACCCTTTATCATCTTGTTTACCCTCCTCTGCACATATACCAGCTTGGCAATATCCTTTTAAAATTGTTGTGCCCAGAAGTGGACACAGTACTATAGGTATGGTCCAAGCAAGGCAGAATACAGTGGTACTATTACTTCTCTTGAAGTAATATACCTCTGTTGATGCAGCCTATAATAGCATTAGCTTTTCTGTTGCTGCATTGCACTGTTGACTCATGTTAAGCTTGTGGTCCACTAAGACCCCTAGATCGTTTTCACATGTACTACTAGCAAGCCAGGTGTCCTCCCCCATCTTATATTTGTACAGCTAGTTCTTCCTGCCTAAGTGTAGAACCTTACATTGTCCCTACTGAAATTCATTTTGTTAGTATGGGACCAGTTCTCCGATCTGTTAAGGTCATTTTGAATCCTGATTCTGTCTTCTGCTTGTTCCACCAAAGCTTGGTTTAATTTCTAGCTGGCTTTGAAGCTTGGCAAGCGTCTGGAGTGGGCTGGCCAAACAAACCAATGATACGCAAGGCTGTTGGGTTCAGACAAAAGTTCACACAAGCCTTTGATCATTAGCCAACAGCAAACCAAGACTTCAAAACGTGGTTTGCTGCCAGAGAACAACCCATGGGCTACTGGGCTAGGGCCAGACATTCAAACAAACAGATTACATATCATGGTTACCTGTAAATCAAGACTCAAAGAACTATGCTACAAAAGCTAGAATGTGATAAGCTACTAACACAGTTGAGAGGAACTGATTTAAAGTTTGGAAGTTGTCAAATAAGGGCCTTTAGCAAAATAAACTTTAAATTAATATTTAATTTCCAGACTCATGAAAGATTAAAGAAGAAAGGGAACTTTCGCCTTCTGGGCACTTCTACTTTCCAAATCTTCAAAAAAATAAAAAGCGAACATCAATAACTATAATTCAAATGAGTGAAAAGATCCTATGGCACTCACATCTCCTACGGGCCCATCAACATATCCTTCATCCCTGTCTCCCAGGAATCCTTAGCTCTTTGAATCACTATGAGCACAAAGGAAATTACAAAGGGTTTGATTTTTATCACAATAAATATATATCTAAAGGAAGATCTGAGATCTGGATTTGAGGTCACAGCACTATTTGGGGAATACTCCTATGAGGTGCAAACAAATACAGCCGAAGGAACCAGGCTAGTCTTCTCTCTGTTCCCAAGTGGCAATGGTTCATTGCTAACTCAAAGGAATTTATGACCTAGCACTTTTGTTGCTGCAAGAACAAGCTGGGCAGGAAAATGGTAAAATGTTAACTGGCTCAGAGAATAGAGCATCTGCACAAAAGAAAACAATGGATAGATGGATTGGGGATGGAGGTGCCAACTTGAATAAAATATTGGGGAAACCAGGTAAGCCCCACCCCCCATAATCGATCACAATACGTAGCACATACACACCATTTGAATGGCAATGCCTATCAACTTTGCCCCTCAAATATTTTAGAGGGGAGGTGAAGGGACTTTGGTCCCTAGGAATTGGCTCCTATGATGCAGGGGAAGGGCTGAAGGTTGGCCACACCACCAAAGAAACTTCCCCTGGTTGAAATCCAAAGTTAGCACTGTTTATCCGTTTTCTGGTAAGATTTTGCAGCAGTTCCCCCCTGCAGAGCTGGGGGGGGGGCTTAATAAGCAGGTCTGCAACTCGGCTACTGAGAACATCCATGTATCCTGGAATGGACTAAATGGACTACAGCCCCATCTTGCCTGATCATTGGGGCTAGAATCCAACAACATCTAGTAAGTCACATGTTAGCTGATCCTGTTATATGCTCTTGCAGTCAAAACCTGATGTGCAGATTGAACTCCCCCCCCCACTGCCCCCCGCAAGAAGTCAGCAAGGGACATATAAGAAGCAAGTTTGAATTCAATATGGCAGTAGAAAGAAAATTAACAGCATCAGTTTTAAGGGGCAGGACTTCATATGAGCAGACCAAAATTATACAAGCAACTGGTAATACTCATTTACATTTGTATACCACCTATATATTATATACTAAATGTACAATATTATTCACCAGTATAAAAAGCCAGTAGCAATAGGTGAAGTATTAGAAACTGGATCTTTGACCTTAACAGAGATAAGAAAAATGTACTACCCTTGCAATATGCTGTAAGGACTTTGTGCTCACCTGAGGAATATATTTTACTGAGAAGAATTGACTTCAATCTCACATTTATCTCAAAGGTTTTTCTGTGAGTTCTCTGGTACAAGAGCAACAGCAGGAATATCTGGGCTTCATCCCATGTTAAAATGAATATATTAACATAAAAAGAGTGCTGCTGGATCAGAACAAAGACTTATTTAGTCCAACATCTTGTTCCTCACAGTGGCTAACCAGGTGCCTTCGGGAAGACCACAAGCAGGACACCAGTTCAATTGCTCTTTACTCCTATTGCTCTCCAGCAACTGGTATTCAGAGACATGGTTCTTCTGATTGTGGAATATACAGCTATCTTGACTAGGAATTGAGAACCTTGTTCTCCATGAATTTGTCTAATCCTCTTTTAAAGCTGTCTAAGCTAGCTGCCATCACATCTGGTGGAAGTGAATTCCATAGTTTAACTAGGGGTTATCTGTACTTGCCTTTTGCCTGCTCTTTCCAGTTACAGGTCCATGCTTCCAAGCTCCATGTCTGAGTTTTCCCCACAAAAACCCACCCTTTAAAGCTCAATTGGAGCAAATGACAATTTGGTTTTTCTTCAGATTGCCATTTGCTCTGATTGAGCTTCAAAGATGTTGATGCCGTAAGCCCATGCATCCTATGATCGAGTTTTATATACATAGGTAAAGGTAAAGGTACCCCTGCCCGTTCGGGCCAGTCGTGTCCGACTCTAGGGTTGTGCGCCCATCTCACTTAAGAGGCCGGGGGCCAGCGCTGTCCGGAGACACTTCCGGGTCACGTGGCCAGCGTGACGAAGCTGCTCTGGCGAGCCAGCACCAGCGCAGCACATAGAAACGCCGTTTACCTTCCCGCTATAAAGCGGTACCTATTTATCTACTTGTACTTAGGGGTGCTTTCGAACTGCTAGGTGAGCAGGAGCTGGGACCGAAAGACGGGAGCTCACCCCGCCGCGGGGATTCGAACCGCCAACCATGCGATCGGCAAGTCCTAGGCACTGAGGTTTTACCCACAGCGCCACCCGCATCCCTCTTTATATACATGTGTGTAAATAAAAACCTTATATCCTAAATACACTAGTCATTAGCTAATAGTTGCAGGTCAGGCAGACTAAAGCTCAGAATGAGCTCAGGCTTGCAAGAGAGGTTAAAAATAATAATAAGGTTTATTTGGCTATGTTTGAAGCAAGAGGAAGAACAAGCAAGTAGTAAGTCCTCTGCATGGAGAAGGCAGAAAAATGCTATTGGGCGACAGACAGAAGGCAGAACTGCTTAACACTTTCTTTGCCTGTCTTCACCCAAAAGGAAAGGAGTGCCCAACCTGGTGATCACAGAATATATGATGGAAGGAGGGAGCAGCAGCCAAAGATAGGAAAAGAGGTGGTAAGGGAACACCTAGCTACTTTAAATGAATTCAAATCTCCAGGGTCTGATGAGCTGCACTCAAGGGTACTAAATAAGTTTGCAGATGCAATCTCAGAGCCTCTGTCTATAATCCTTGAGAATTCTTGAAGAACAGGTGAGGTCCCTGCAGACTGGAGCTTGGCAAATGTTGTCTCCATCTTCAAAAAGGGGGGAAAGAAGACCCAGATAACTACTAACCAGTCAACTTGATGTCAATACCAATAAAGGTCATGGAATAGATAATTAAAGTTGATGTGTGAGCACTTAGAAAAGGATGCTCTGATTACTAAGGCCCAGAATGGGTTTCTCAAAAGCAAGTCATGCCAGATGAATCTCGTTTCTTTTTTTGATTCAAATAAGCTTGGTAGATCAGGGGAATGCTGTGGGAGTAGTGTATCTTGATTTCAATCAGTTTTTTTCCTTTTCTTTACAAAGTTCCCCATATTTATGTGGAGAAACTGGTAAAATGTGGGCTGGATGAGGTTAGTTAGGTGGATTTGTAGCTGGTTAATCAAACCCAAACCGTGCTCACTAATGGTTCCTCATCATCATGCGATAAATGTGCATCCTGTCGTTTATATCCTTTGTAATGTTTTGAAATCTTTAAGATCATATGTTAGTTTTCTGTTAATTATGTTGCTTTCAACGTATACTTTATATTTGATTTTCTTTAGTAATGTTTTATTCTGGATCTTTTTATTTGATGTTTTAATGTGTTGTAAACCAATGAGATTTTTTTCTTAAAAATATAAAGCGGTATAAAAATGAAGCTATTAATAATAATTTTGAATTATTGATCAAAGTAAATCACTGACCTAAGTATTAACACCTCATATTCATGATGTGAGAAGGCTCTAGTATCGAGAGTTGCCTCGAAATAGATAAGTCCACCATTCAGTTTCTCCTACTGCTGGAGTATTCCAACAGAAAAAGCCACATCTCACTTTCTTCCTTTTGTGCAAAGATTACAGATATAATAGGGATCCTCTCACAGCCTGGACATACCAACCTTTCCTTCATCTGTACAGGGTTTTAATTTTTTTTCAGTTTTAACAGAATGATTCTAGTAACCTAAGCGAGTGCTCATCTTGTATTTTAAGGAAAGAGGATTCATTAGTACTTGTAACTTCTGTCCTAACCCATATAGCTGCTGATGTGCAGAATGCAAAATCCGGTTTGATCCCCAAGGCATTTAATTGAATTCCCGATGGGGTTTTATGCTGCTCTCATTATCAGTGTCTTAGTGCCTCTCCCATTAATGCATTAAGCAACATTAACATCTGTCACACACAGTTTGCTTTTCCTCTCATCTCCTCCCCATTGAAGTGGAATTATGAGTACTGGGGAAATGCCCTAATATAAACACACAGTCATGTGCATGAGACTACATACAACATCTTCGCTGGCCCTCCTTGTTCTGATAAAAATGTAGCATCATTTGTTCCCTTGTGAAGTTAACATGCTGAACATTAGAAGCTGAAAATTTTACTACGATGTAAAAATCTTATCAGCGCTGATGGACAGTTGCTGTGGAAACGGTAACTTTTATGTCTCCACTGAGCATTTAACCCCCCCCCCAACAAATTTCTGCACATTATTTTTGCCTCAAACTGAAAGCATGTCTTGATTAATCAGTATAACTAACTGGTTAATGGCTTCGTTAGAGAGGAAAAACAACACTCCAATTAATCTCCAGTGGCCTTTTCTGCATCTAGGGAGGAACTTGGTTCCAGGGCAGAGGTTACCAGCAGGTCTAGACAAGCAGAGGATTCTTCTGGGGTGGGGGAGGCACAGAAAGGCTCTCTGGGGATGTATTGATATTCTGCAACAGTGGCTTTTAGGATCAGTTACTGGTTCGATCAACTGGTTCACAGAGCACAGTTAAATATCTCAAATCTGTCCGTCCCTTTCCATTAACCAAGTAGCATGCCAAGCCGGTCCAAAAGTCAGTTAAACGGATGAAGTGTTGCTTTTAAATAACAGTATAAGGATACAAACATTTTTTACCCTAACACAATACAAAAGAAGCTGGGGCTTAGCAAGATTTGTATCCTGTATTGCAAATGCAAAGAGCAACTGAGCATAGCAGAGAGTTAATAACATACCTCATAATTTGACAAGTGATCCCAACCCAACTGTTGTGCTCAGGCCTTCTCAGAGGCCCAGGCCACTTGCAGCTTTTAAGGCCCCTAGCCTGTGGTGACCCAGTATGGCTGCTAGTTCACAGGGATGTAGCCAATGAGGTCACAGGAGCTTGAACAAGTTGTTTTGCATTTGAAAAGTGTCACTTTGGTTCAAAAGTGGTCCCTGCTGTCAAAGCTGCTTTTCTGCTGGGAGAAAAATTGTGTGGTCTCCACCTGTTCTGGTTTTCTCCCCATCCTCTTCTTTACAAAGAAATACAGTGGTACCTCTGGTTGCGAACGGGATCCATTCCAGAGGTCTGACCTCATCCCAAGGAATTTGCAACTGGAGGACCACTTCTGCGCATGTGCACACGGCGAAACCCAGAAAAATACTTCGGGTTTGCTGTGTTCGCACCCCGAAGTTTACGTATCCAGAGGGATATGTAAGCGGAGGTACGACTGTAGTGGGAACTTTTAACATTGCAGTTTCATTAATACTTAAGGGGTCCTTGCTGTCACAGTTTCTAGCATGGGCTCATGCCACAATAACCATAAATAACTCAGAAGCAAGTCCCTCTGAATTCCACAAGGATTGTTCCCTGATGTATGGAATTGTAGCCTGAATTGGTTAGTCTTGTCACACAGGACTGTTAACAAACGCTCCCTACACTTCCAGACCTATGTGAAAAGATTTATTTCCTTCCCAGTTTATTCATTTCCATGCCTTCTTTCCAGAATGTGGATAAAATGAAAATATACCAGGAGCTGGGAGATTGAGGATTATTAGCCCTAATCTGCCATTATGCATTCTGTGTGGCCTTGGGCCAGTCACTAAACCTGCTTATCCCAAATTTTGAAACTGAGGTAGGGGAGCAGGTTTGAAATCGTGAAAAAATATAGGACATAACCAGGTCATTCAGAATTACAACGTTTGGACTTTACATGAAGGTGAATCATGTCTATATTTGCCTGCTGAAAAGATGAGACATAATGTGGTTATTAATTTAGTTATCAAATGCACGAATTATTGAGGGAGAATGTCACAGCTGATATTAAGACAAAGCCTTTATTAGTTAATAACAACAATATATATATTGTTAACTTTGCCACTCTGAGTGCAGGGCCAGCAAATCCATGAGGTGCACTGAGGCAGCTGCCTCAGGCAGCGAAAGCCCACTGGGGCAGCTCCCCATGGATGCTTCACTCATCGGCACTGTGACCAGAGAAGCAGCAGTGGCAGGGAGTCTTGGGGAGCTCTCACTGCTGCCACCACTTCTCTGGCACCACTGTGGATGCCCCCCCCGCCCCGCATTGCTGGAGAAGCAATGCCATCAAGGCCACCACCAGAGAAGGAGCTTCCAGCAACATCTCAGAACCCAAAAGTCAGTGCTGCCATCTCTTCTCATTTCTCTGGCAGAGGGGCACCCACAGTGCTGCTGTAGATGCTCTCTGGCACCACCACAGGCACCTCACCGCCCGCCTGCTCCCAGAGATGTGAGAAGTGGCAGTGCCACCCCTCCATGGGAGAAGCAGCTTCCAGTTTGATCTTGCTGGAACCTGGAAGTAGACACTGCCTCTGCTTCTCCTTCCTTCTATGGTGGGGTGTTGGGAGATGGCAGCTGCAGGGTGAGGTATCACTTTCCCATTTCACCACAGGCAGTGCACTAGCCCAGGCCACCCCTGTCTGAGTCTTTCACAATTCAGTTCCATGCACATCAAAACTAGTTGAGAAACTTGTCAAACGCCAAAACATTAACAAGTGTCTGGATTTGAGGCTCCCGGGTGGCGCTGTGGGTTAAACCACAGACTTGCCGATCAGAAGGTCGGTGGTTCGAATCCCTGCCACGGGGTGAGCTCCCGTTGCTCGGTCCCTGCTCCTCCAACCTAGCAATTCGAAAGCATGTCAAAGTGCAAGTAGATAAATAGGTACCGCTCTGGCGGGAAAGTAAACGGCGTTTCTGTGCGCTGCTCTGGTTCACGAGAAGCGGCTTAGTCATGCTGGCCACATGAACTGGAAGCTGTACACCGGCTCCCTCGGCCAATAAAGCGAGATGACCCCAGAGTCGGTCACGACTGGACCTAATGGTCAGGGGTCCCTTTACCTTTTTACCTTGAGTTTGAAGCAGCAGGGGCCAAATGACCATCCAGCCCAGCCCACCCCCAGCCCTGGGGGCGCTAAGGAAAGCCAACCTTGGACGTCCGTAGGATGTCAACTATTGTGTCCAGAGCACACCGCTCTTTTTTTCGCTTTCCAAAATAACGGAAGAGAAAGACACACAGTCGACACAGCTTTGAAATGTGCAAGTGTCACCATCTTGCTTGCTTGCCTTCCGGCATCTTCCTGGCCGTGCCCACTTCCGGCCAGCAGGTGCTGCTCTGCTACCATCGGCGCAGCGCGCTGTAGACAATTCGTGTTGTTTGCGTGAACCCAAAGCTACAGAATAATAAGAGGGTTGTTGTAAATAGCCCGCCCCCTGCTTCTTCTTCGCTGAGCAGTCTCATGGCCCATGAAATCGCTTCGCGGTTGCCTTCTCTCCCCCCCCCCCCCCCCCCGCTTTCCAGTTGTCCCCTTTAAAACAAATAAAAAGATAAGCCCTCGGAGCGTGGCGATGCAGTTGCAGACTTTGCTCTCGAGGGTGCCGCTGCTCCCTCTCCCTCCCGCCAGGCTCTTTGTTCTCAGTGCAAACTCCGCCACGGAAAAGAAGCGTCACCGCGAAACAAAGCCGCCGGAGACAGTAGCGCGATTCACCACGACAGCGTGAAGAGCAAAGGGGAGCTTTCTCCCAGGCCAAGCCCTTTTCAGACACGTGCTTAAAGGAAGAAAAAGAAGGGGTGGGAACAGCACCGGCCCCATTTCGCGCGCCTTCTTTTGAACGCAGCGCCCCCCGCCCCCGCCGAACCGTCCATTTGGGTCAACGGGGAACTCCTGGCTCTTTGCTTCAGGGAGTCGCTTCCACGAAGCTGGCGAGCCCCGGCCGAGCCGCCGTTTCCTCGGCTGCCCCTTTTTGCAGTGAGCGAAGGTTGCTCTCCTCCGCTCCTTGCCTTCCACATTGGTCTTGCCTCGGCTCGCGCTGCCCGGGCTCCGTCCTCCCGCCCACCTGCCGCCGCCACCACCACCAGAGGAGTCCCCTCCGCCCGCCCCCGCCAGGTGTCCCGGAGCACGTGCTCTCCTCCCCCCCCCTGCTCCGCACCACTCCCGCATGCCCCTCCCTTCCTCCTCCCCGGCGGGTGCCTCTGCCGGGACCGGGTTGGGCCGGGGAGTCACATGAGCGGCCGCCCAAGTCTGCCCTACGCGGCTCGAGGAAAAGCCTCGGCTGGGCCGCGGAGGTGGCGAGGCGCTGCGCTGCTGCTGGCCCCCATCCCCGCCCCTCCTTCCGTTCCGCTCGTTTGATGGAGCAGCAACAGAGCGACCACCTGTGAGGAGCATGCGCTTAACGCAGGTAATACAACACCCCCACCCTCCCGCCACCGGCATCTCTCGCCTTGCGCTTCTCCAACGGCTCCGCTCCCACGCTTTTGTTCTCTCTTCCTCCGCCCCCACCTTGGCCGCTCACCTGAGGAAACCTCCTTTCCTTGGGCTTTGCGACTTCGGTGAGTTGGAGGACTCTTTGCCTCGAGAACTACTTTTCTCCCTGGCAGTGCCAGGCAGGCCAGGGCATATTTGTACCTGCGGCTTCCCAGTAGATGGTCCCCTCCCGCTTTCTCCACCGGGCCGCCTCCTCTCAGCCTAACCTAACCTCGTGTGGATATTGTGAGAAATAAAATTGGGGAAATCTTGTCCACCACCGCGTTTTTTCTCCTGTATGGTCTGCGGGCACATGAGGAGTACACAACTTTGCTGGGTCTGGTCGTTTCCCGGGTGGAAGACTGTGTGGGAACCACGTGTGTACTGCCTTGGGTTTCGTGTCGAATAAATGTAACGCCCTAGGAACAAATAAACAACATAGTAAATGGTATTATGTTTATAAGCAGCTCAAAGTAAGGATGTAAAATGGCCACCTGTTCATTGCATGGTGCCTAAACTGTTTGCCCCCATTTACATACACGCACACTGGAGATTTGACTTAGAAACCCCAAGGAAGGAGCAGAATCTTGAACACAGTCTCAATTCCATACTAAACTCATACTAAAATTTTAAAATAACTCCTCCTCATATACTTTAATCATCTAGTCCTGGAAACTTTACTATTTAAGGCTGCAGTCCTAGCAATGACTAATCAGAAGTGCTTGCTCCCAGGTAGGTGGAGTCAGGCTTGCAGCCTTAATCTCTTCCCCCCTCCCCACTTTTCTTTCTGCCTTCCTTCAGGTAGCTTCAAGGTACAGAATGAACTCAGTAGATAAGGCCACTGAGGTGTAATTATGACGTTTGTATCCCACCTTTCCTTCAAGAAGCATATGGCAGCATACATGGCTTTCCCTCTTCCCATTTAACCCCCTTGTGACTGGCCCAAGGTGACCCACTGGGGTTGCAGTCCTCAACGCTGCCTCCCTGGAAAGGGGGTGTACCATACCAGGTAGCTCATCTGTGGGTAGAGACAGGTCAAAGAGCAATGCTGGCCTGAACATCCGATGTGGGGAACAATTCAGATAAGGCGTCACATTATTCTGCTGCTGCCTCCTGGTGGGTGGGCACTCTAGGTGGCTGGCATACTGGGGTGGGCAGGCAGATAGATGTCTCAACAGCTGCCAGTAACTTACCCAGCCAAGACATGCGGATGAATGAACAGTCAGATCCCAAACATGTTGCCCTCCTCTGGATATGTGACACGTATGTGTGTATGCTGTGCTGCTACTGTCATCCGTGCTACCTCCCTAGCACAGCTTTTCTGGCTCTGTCTTCAAAGGAGGATAGGCGAGGAAAGCTATTGCCTGTCCCACCACTCTTTCAATGTGTTAACTAATCCAGATGGTTCCCCTCATCTCCTTGTTGAGCCAGCACTGTTCCCTGACCTTCCTTCACGCACAGGTGAGCTGCTTGGCATCCTACCGTTCCTGTACTGGAATTATTCACCTACTGTATAGCTGTGAAGTTGAGTGTTGTCAGTTTAGACCTTGAAGGGGTTTCCATTTCTTTAAATGGGAGCTGCCTAGAAACAAAAAAATTAATCAAGTGAAGCTTTTTCCAACAGTGTGATCTGAGATAATGGAAAGCAGCACTTGGGAAAACTCTCCAGTACACACCTCTGAAAAGAGATGAGGAGAGTTTCCCAGCTTTAAACCTGGCAACTTATTGAAGCCTCCTACACATTTGCTTACTTAGACAAACAAGGTAACCTTCTGCCTCGTTTGTTGTCAAAGAGTGGGTGGCTTTGGGGTTGTCTAGCCCAGGATGCGGGTGGCGCTGTGGGTTAAACCACAGAGCCTAGGGCTTGCCGATCAGAAGATTGGTGGTTCAAATCCCCGCGATGGAGTGAGCTCCTGTTGCTCGGTCCCTGCTCCTGCCAACCTAGCAGTTCGAAAGCACATCAAAGTGCAAGTAGATAAATAGGTACTGCTCTGGTGGGAAGGTAAACAGCGTTTCCGTGCGCTGCTCTGGTTCGCCAGAAGTGGCTTAGTCATGCTGGCCACATGACCTGGAAGCTATACGCTGGCTCCCTCGGCCAATAAAGTGAGATGAGCGCCGCAACCCCACAGCAGCACCACCCGCATCCCTTCAGAATAGTTGTAGCCAAAATGTTGTAACGTTGTAAAACGTTGGAGCTCCAGGTCAAACTGATTGCTGCAGTCATGTTATGCCATGAAGTTACTATGTGAATTGTTTTGCTTGCTTTCTATAAGCCACATGGCCTACTAACAGAACCTGGAGAGGAACTGGTGTGGAAAACTGTCCATTGTTCTCCTATTGATGGTTACTAGTCCTGATACAAACAACCGCCAACATCAGTGTAGGGTGATAAGGTGAAAAAGAGGGCAGGGTTACTGCAGTTTATTTGGTAAGTTGAAGGTACGCCTAGTAAGCCACACCAGGGTTACAGTTAGTGCAGTTTATTTGCTTAGCAGAAGCTATGTCTAGTAAGCCACACATACTAAAATTCACTCTTTTATACAACCATAAAAGGCATAGCTGTCAGTTTTTCCCTTTTTTTTAAAGGGAAATTCCCTTATTCCAAATAGGATTCCTCACAAGAAAAGGGAAAAGTTGACAGCCATGATTAAAGGTGCAAGAGCCCTATCCTTTTCTACTCCTGGCCACTCTTGATTGGAAGCAACTTGTTTCTGGATACCAGCTGGTGGAGAATAACAGTGAGAGAGTATTGCTGTACTCATGTCCTCCCTGAGGGCTTCCCATAAACATCTGGCTGGCCGCTCTGAGAAACAGGATGCTGGACTAAGTGGGACTTTGATCTAACATAGCAGGGCTAATGTTCTCATGCTTTTTATAATCAACAAAAATGCCTGTTCACTTTTTTTTTTTAAGGTGATCCCTTAGTGGAATCCTAGGAAATGGATCCAGGCTCCTTGAAATGTTTGTCTTGACCTACTTGATGGAGGTACCTTGCAGAAGACGGTGAATGTGAGGCGGAACTGGGCTGGGCTGGCCACTTATTTTTCTGAATTTGTTACTTCTGCCTACCATGGAACAAGGCGAGAGTCAGCAGGGACCCCCACCCGAGGGCCAGGAGGACAGCAAAAGCAACACAAGACCTTTGCCTGCTGGAGCTGTCCCTGTTAAGGGGGAAATAAAGAAACATGCAGTCACAGATGACTACAAAATCTCTAAGCGGGTGCTGGGCCTTGGCATTAATGGCAAAGTAATGGAGTGCTTTCACAAGGCGACAGGGAGGAAATGTGCTTTAAAGGTAAGTAGCTGTTGTTTCCAGACAAGAGTGCCTGGCGTGCTCTGGTCCATGGGGTCATGAAAAGTCGGACATGACTAAATGACTAAACAACGACAACAAGCTGTTGTTTCTCCTTATTTGGAGGCTAAAGACAAGTGTTGTGCTCTCTGCTGCGGCGGTCTAGATGCTCCTGAAGAATTTGAATTAGAAATTCTCTAAATCGCATAGAAACCTTATGTTATTGAGGGCCTAGTTGTTCCAAACCTTTAAGGCTTTTGAAGTAGTCCCTGAATTAGTCTTTTAAATTACTAATTGTAAAATTCTTTTGCTCCTTTGCGTGGGCTGAAATATGCTTCCTTCTCTTCTCTCTCTATTCCCCCCTCCCCCCGGCCAGTGAGTCAGATAGTGATTTGAATGCTGATGATGCTACACTGTGGTGAACCAGGAAAATATTGCCTGAGTTACTGAGTTTAGCAGTGCAAGAGATCTGAGATGGAAACTCAAAAAATGCATTTCCAACAACACTTTAATGTGGATTTGACAACAAGACCAATAGTACTGAGACTCAACGACCCCTGTCTATTAGCACCCTGTTTCATTTAACGGCATGTTACGTTTTTATTCTGTTAGAACTTAGTCATTTTCATTGGTGCAGTGTAACAAATGCTGCTTCAAGATATATAACTATATATATTTCATACATAGTTAATATTGTGGTAATTTCCACTGCAGGGATGAGTGTTAATCCACTGCTATACTTTAAAGCACTTTTGGGGGAGCAATGTTGGAATGTTTAACAGAGTTTTGTTTTTGTTTTTTTAATTTGCCAATAATGTTTTCAACAGATGATTAGAATAATTAAGTTGCATTAATTATTGAAAGAGTAAACATCCAATTATATGGTGCACTTATTATACTTATGGAACTGACACTGGTGACAAAACAAGGTCATGACTAACAGGCTAGGCCAGAACCTTCCGGGCAGTTAAGGATGCTGAGAATGAAATCAGAGGGTAGCATATACTCTAGCCTAATATAACCTTGAATAAATTATATGGCTAAGTTGCCATATATATGTAAGAAAGCAAACAAGAAGTATAACTGCCGTGGAATATACTGGTTTGCCTAGATGGCTCCTAGTAATGATAGCTGTATGTTTTCTCCCTTATCCAAGGCAATATGCCTCTAAATACCAGATCATGAGTGGAAGAGTGCTCATGAGTGGCAGAGTACTGTTGTGCTCGTGTCTTGCTTGTAGACTTCCACTTGCCATCTTGTTGGCTGCTGTGAGAACTGAATGCTGGACTAGGTAGGACATCGGCCTGATCAAATAAGACTCTTCTAGGCCTGGAGAGGAGGCATGAAATTGCACACTCCTCTGCAGGTGTCCCCAATATTTCATGAGCAATGTTTTGGAGGATATGAGGTGGTGGGAAAGAAGCCTGTCGGCTGTTAGGAAGATGGTGCCAGTGGCAGTACCATCTGGAGTTGCCTTGCCTAGTGCTTCTCTTTACAGCACTGGGTTAAGGGATTGTCAGGTGGTAGGATCTATGCTACTCTCATTGTTGCTGGCTGCCATCTCTTCTGTCATTTCTCCCCATCCATCCTCTGGTAAGCCTGGGTCAGGTGGCCACCAAAGGGCCATTGGAGGGCATCTTGCCCAGGACACCATCATACTTGGCACTGCCTTGTCTATGCTAAATCAAGAGTAAGTAGCGGATATATTCACAGTGCAATCCTTACCCAGAATTACCTTTGAGATTAATGCAGCTTACTCCCTAGTAGGTTTGAATATGGTTGCAGCCTGAAACTGCTGGGTTTTTTGCACACCTATCTGGAAGGAAGCACCACTGAAAAAATGAAACATTTTTCTCGGTAGACATGTATAGGTTTGTAGGGTAAGTCTCTTAAGATCTGTCTCAAGTGTAGTAGTGTGGATGTGCTTTTTTTATATATGCGCTTAGCCCATTGTGTGTGCATGTTGATGCAATTGAATGTCACATCAATATTGTGTTACCTGATTATGCTGTAGGCTGGACTTGATGTGCAAAGAAAGATGTTAACCAAGTCTCCATGCGTGCTGAGGCACCTTTTCATATGTGTTTTCTTGATGTTTTTAAAGCTCCTCATTCTTCAGACAAATACTACTGCAGATTGGTATAGACATCTGTAGTACATAATCTGCCCTTTTGTACCCAAAGAAGCAAATTTAAGGATTCGATCTTATACTTGGGAGTAAGACCTTTTGAACACAGTGGGTCTTGCTTTTGAGGAAACATGTATAAGGTGAGTCTGTTCACTAACATTGCCATTTAGACACCTTCACCAGGAAGCATGTCAAGCTGAACTCAGTTGGGCTTTCTTCTGAAAGCACATGCATAAGAACACACAAGCATGGGTGACACAAGTATTATTTTCACCTGAATGAATATGCCAGTGTGAGGGCATCAAGATGTTCTTGATTACCCCTGCCCTATATTTATTTTTGGGCTCTTTGCAAGCTCATTCAGTCACAATTTCATAATTAGAAATGCTGCTCTGTTTGCAAGGCTCTGCATGCAACTGTAACATCTAGGCTGCGATCCCATGTAGCATATAAACTTATTTGGAATAAATACTGTTGCTCAGTGGACCTTGAGAGTAAGATTGCAGTGTTGAGAGACTGTTGAGCTGGATCTCTACAGAGAGGTAGAAGCCTGGTTCTCAGACAGCAGATGAGGTAACTCTGTACCTGAACTGTACCACTTCATACTGTCAACTGGAGGGGAGAGTTTTACACAATGGGATGCTACACACAAAGCAATTCCCTGCACTCAGTGTGTTAAGTATTAAGCAAAGCACATTCCTTCTGCCACGCACCCTTCAGTGATTTGTAGTGCAATCCTCTCTCCCTCTCCTTCCTTCCCATATTTTGTATTATATAAAATGTGATAGTATCATTATTTTTCACAGAGAAATGCTGATCAATTACTTTCTTTATGTTTATTACAGCAAGAAGCTGATTGCCCATACTCTTATTTGGCCTCAGTTTATTTGCCGTTAACCATAAACATTCACATATTCATTCATTCTCCTAACTGGTTGTTATAGATCCCTCTCTGTATTAAACAAACTAGAATTTTGGGGACATTTTTTCACAAGTGACATTAAGAGCATCTTTAGCATGGAATAAGTCAATTGGGTGTGTTTAACAGTGGTTATGTTAAAATAAGATTTGTTTCAAAATGTGTATTCTAGTCAGTGTCATTCAGTTTGCATATTCAAAACTTAAGATGCTCGTGATTTCTGAAAACTGTGCCTTGGCATAGCAAAGGTCTTGTTTCTGATCAATTTCTGTCTCACCTGGGAGCCTTGTCTATACATATTGATGTTGATTCTAATTGTGTATCAACAATAATATTGGAAGAGAAATGTGCTTTCATGGCACTAACTCCAACTCAATGTTGATATCTACAGTTAGCAGCAGGGTTGGGAGAGCAAACGACAATCCTGTTAATCCATATCCTTATTGCAGTTGTTTCCTCTGGCATACAGAATGCTGAAATTCAGGGTTCACTCCAGGTTTTGTAAGGCCCTTCAGATGCTGTTGACCATGGTATTCTCCTGGATCAGTTCTGTGAGTTGGGGGTTGGAGGCACCATTTTTCAGTGGTTCTTCTCTCACCTGTAGGGCTGGTTGCAGAGAGTAGTGTGAGTGACTGTGTGTCAGCACCCTGACTGTTAAGTTGTGAGATGTCACAGGGCACTATTTTGTTCCCAGTGCTATTGAACATCTATGAAGCCATTGGGAGATTTGGAGCATGATGTCTTCAGTATGCTGCTGACACTTACCACTATTTCTCTGTAACAATTGAATTGGGAATAAGTCCTGAACTGGTGCCTGGATGTGGTGGCAGGCTGGATAAGGGCCAATAAACTGAGGCAGAATCCTGGCAAGATGCAGACCTTACTGGGTGGTTCCTGGGTCTGGGAAATTTGGCACTCACCTTGTCTGGACAGTATTGCACTCCCTTTGAAGACACAGGTTCATAGTGTGGGGGTACTCATCGGTTTCATCTCTGTCGCTAAAGGCTCCATTGGTTCCAGCTGGAACCCCAGCTGTAGCCGTTCTTTGACAGTGATAACCTGGCCACAGTGGCCATGCATTTGTCTACTCAAGGCTTGACTCCAATGCAATTTCTGTGTGACTGCCCTTGAAGTTGGTCTGGAAGCTGCAGTTAGTGCAAAACGTTGTTTTAAGGATGCTATCACACCTTTATCAAACCAGCTGCACTGGCTGCCTATAGGTTACCAGGCCAGGTTCAAGGTGCTGTTACTTATTTTCAACTCCCTGAACAACTTGGGTCCAGGCTACTTAAGAAGCCACCTCTCCCCTTACATCCCTCCCTAGCCACTATGTTCCATGGTAGAGGACTTTCTGGTGGCACCAAGAGTTCCTACTGTTCATTTTGCAGTCCACCACTGGTAGAGCTTTGAGTATTGTAGCCCCTTAAATGTGGAATTCATTACCATCCAAGATGAGGCACATTCTAACCATCTACTCTTTCAGATGCATGCTCCAGGCCTTTTTATTTACCTAAAGCTTTTCTGAATGAAATATTAGATTATTGCCCAGTGACCACCTTCTGGTGTTGTACTATAACTTTTTGTGTATATTTTACACTTATCTTTGGTTTTCTGTGCACTAGTCTGATACTTTATAATGTGAGTGTTTGATAGATATTTTAAACTAAATAAGACACACCCCATCCCCCACTTCCTTGGTGAATCTGCCTCCTCACTGCCCTTAGCACCAGCTGCTGGTCCTCTTTCTCACCATAACTTCTGTCTGCTTGCTTGCCTGCCAGGCAGAGACCAGCAAGCAGGCAGTGTGGTATCTACTGTTCTACTTTCTCACCACCACTATTGTCTGGGGCAGAGTGAAAGGTGGATGGACAAACAGGGGCAGCAGGCTGTTGTCGGTGGTCTCCCTGATGGGATGTGACACCTTAGCAGATGTGGGACCTTGCTGACCTTGGGTTCTGGCCAGGGTCACAAAAAGACTTGTCTAGACCTACTAAATTTCAATGTTTAATGACTAAAAAGAGAAGCCAAGAAGAATGGCATTGCTGGGAGAGCAAGTAGCCTTTCTCAATGTCTTATTCACACTCTCTTGAAAGGATTATATATGCAATTATTTTCTTTTTTAAAAAATCACAACTTTAAAATAGTCCCAGCGCTATCATTTGAGCTCATCTTAACAATCCCAGATAATTATAAGTAGGAAGGAACACCCAATACACAATAAAATACAAATGCTTTCATTTTGTGTTTTCATCTTTGTATTCAGAAAGTAGGAGTGGGGAAAATCCATTATTTGCAGAGATACATGGGCACACACAACCGATGCTCTGAGATCCAAGGTGGTTTCTGTTGCTGGGAATGCTGTTTCACAGTAGGCTTCCGACATCACCAAACTCTCCCCATCAAGGCTTTTCTGGACTTGGCAGATGGCTTCTCTTTGCCAAAAAGCTTTCTTTCACTGTGGGAACCAAATCAGAACAGTCTGTATCTGGACAGACTACTCAATAGAAAGATTTTTTTTTTACTTAAGTACTTGATGCAAAAGGTTTTTAATGGACTGAAACACACAACCACAGAGCCACATGTCACTCAACCACTGGACATTGTGATTGAGAGGTCCATGTTGTTTCGTATAGTTCCTGTTAGAGGAACCACTTCAAAATGCTCACTAATAATTTGAGTCTGGGAATATAAAATGTGGCTTCCCCAAAGACATTGCAGGAGCTTTAACCGTGGCTTTGGTTATTTTCCTAAAGTGTTAAGTGGTTTGATTTGCCCCGCTTGGCATAGCAATTATCTATGCACTTCTTAGAAGTGCTGTCAACTTTGTTTCCCTTCGAATGAAATGCCACACACACTGCTGGCTTAGTCTAGAAAACCCAAACTGGTTTTCTTGCTCGAAAGCCAAACTACTTAAGGGCAGCATTTCCAAGTGGAAGGAATGCATGGAATTAAAAGGACAGAAGGATAAGCATGGCTAGTTCATGCCATCCAGGCCAACATGATGGCCAAGGGCTCATACTGCTTCTTATGTGGCCTCTTCCTGTTAATTGCTTTAACATGACTCAGTGACAGCTCAGAGCAGGCTGCTTTTGTGTGGTTAGCACTTTCATGTGCATATAAAATCTCCTTCTTTTCCCACTCTCTCCTTATTTGGAAAATACAATGTCTATCAGATATGGAATACACTGAATTATAATTCACAGTATTTAATGATTAAGGCAGAGGTGCATTAGAGTAAGGTGTGTTTCATTGCATGGTGTGCAGGGGGTCCCCCTTATTGGTTCTGATAAAATAATATAAATAATCAAAGGGACATATTAACCAGATTTAGCAAGCTGGGGCAGTGGGTCTTTCTATTGCTCCAAATGCCATTATTTGTTGGGACCAAGCAAACAGTTGCATTTTTAGCCCTGTCAGTGGTTCCCTAAAGCAACATTAAAGGATTTGATTTGCAGGAAAGAAAACAAATCATTAAACTGAATCATACACATAATAGGCAATCTTCTTTTTAATTATCAATGAAATCCAAACTATTACTCCAGGACACATGAAAGTAGCATATTGCAGAGGTTAGAGACTCAGCAATATGTATTGCAGGAAGCTATATTGCGGATCTTGAAATAGCTCCTTTGAAGAATATATTCATATGTTTTTATTTAGCTTTGCTCAATATGTAATTGATGGTTAGACACCTAAGAAATAAAATATGGATAAGCATTTCTTTAAAAAAGGTCATATTTTGGCACTAATAATGATTAGTACAGGTGAAGTCAGCCCCTTGATAATGAATTCAACAGTAGTTTCATGGAATATTTGAAGTCTCCTTTGATTATGAGAGATCAAAACTCTTACTTTCAGGGAGCTAATATATCATGAGCTAATGACTTGTTGTAGAACAAGAAATTTTGTTATAGCTGGTCTGATACTGATCCGCATGGCTCTCCTGCCAGAGGAATAACAGTCAAATCTAGAGTGAAACATTTCAAATGCTTAACAGTACAAAACTTCCCACAGCTTTCATATGGGTATGAACATGGTGAAATCCAGTTTAAATGGCGGAGGAAGTGTAGTGTGACTAACCCTGATTGACTGAACTCTTCTATGCCCTGTCCAAGATCTCAGGCAATCTACTAAAGGCTACAAATGCACATTAGAGTTTGGCTGCAAGGAAATAATATATGTGTAAGAAATGCTTGTTTCCTATAATGTATGATTTGCAAAACACTCCTCATTTCTCATTATGCTAAACATGTATCTTACAGCTAGGTGATAATTCCCATAAAGATATTAATGTAGTAAATCCCAGTCTTTACAAGGCTTCCAGGGGAGTTGCCTAGGTGTATTTTAAAAATGTATCTTACAAAGGCTGACAACATACATTTCTGTTAAAGTTTATTTCTTATGTCAGTTCATTATGATTTTGGTGCAGCACCTAAACCTGTTGCTTTGATATGTTATTAATTATGCTACATTCTGGTGATGCTGTGGGTGCTTGCAGATGGTGGTGTGAGGGTTAAATTACCTTAGAATCATAGAATTGTAGAGTTGGAAGGAACCCTGAGGATCATCTAGAGCAGCGGTTCTCAATCTGTGGGTTCCCAGATGTTGTTGGACTACAACTCCCATCATCCCTGAGCTCTGGCCTTGCTAGCTAGGGGTGATGGGAGTTGTAGTTCAACAACATCTGGGGACCCACAGGTTGAGAAAGGCTGATCTAGAGCAGCCCACTGCAATACAGGAATATGGAGCTGTCCCATATGGAGATCGAAACTGCAACTTTGCTGGTATCAGAAACGCGCTCTAACCAATGGAGCTATCTGATCCTATTAGTAACCAGATAGTTTGGAGTCGAAGGATTGTGCCTGGTGCTAGTCCTACTCAGAGTAAACACACTGAAAATAATGGACTTAAGTTGGTCATGGTCATTAATTTCAGTGGGTTGACTGTGAGCAGGACTAGCATTCAGTATAACCCCAAGTTAACTGATTAACTGTTTTGCATTGTTAAATGTTTAAAGTTATGATGTTGGCTGCCTTGTAAAAAAGAAAAGAAAAGAAGAATTGCTTAAGAGAGTTCAAGCAAGTTGATTCTAACTCATCAAAGTGGAAATGCAGGAATTGGGAGAGGTGGAGAGTCTGTATAAACCATAATGTGTCTTTGTAAAACAGGCCATGCGGCTGTTCCCTTTATTATGTTATTTTCCAATCTGCCAACAAACTGAAACAAGTTTACCCAGATTTACAGCTTAGCTGGAGCCTTAGGAAGATCAAGGTACCTTTCTACAGCTTCAGCATATTTGAAGATCTGTCACAGGATGTTGAACTATCGCACCACACTATGTGTGTGTTGGGTGTGTATCATTCATTCATGTGTTAGACCTAAGGTAATTCATTCAGGGAAGAATTGCAGGAGCTGGTGTGTTTTAATTCTCCCCACCACCTTATGTTTGTGGTTTTTCTTGGTATGGTATGTGGGGAAAGTTAAAGACCAGGCCTATGGAGGTTGGTCCATTTGGTCAGTGCCCCATTAACTTTGGTCTTCTGGAAGTCCAGCCTCACCTACCTGCCTTCTTACTTACAAGAAACCCAAGGGAGGTAGTAATTGTTAGCTTCCTCCTTCTTAGTCTCAGTGTTGCCTTTCTAGAATGCAGCGGGGAGAGGATGGGGAGAAAACTAGGATTGGTCGGCTCTGCCTATCATTGACCATAGCTCCACTAGCTGTAGCAACAGCTTGCCTATAAGTCCCAGTGGCAACCAGTCACCAGTGAACACCCTCCACCCTTTTGCCACTTCCCTTATCAAACTAGCAGGCCACATGACTTTTAGAAGGTGACTTTAGGCAGCACCACACATTATAGACAAGTAGCAGCAAAGGAAACCTGAATGAATCATACTTCCTCTGTAACTTGCACAAGCTGGAATCCTGAAATTATCATCACTGATAACTGGGTGTTGGCAACCAACTTTTGGGCAAGTTACAAGTGGAACTTGCAACAAAGTGTTGCAATGTGGAATGTCCTTGTTCAGAGTTTTCCATTCCATTCCCAGCATTTCATGTCCACAGAACATGATCATTTTGCTTCTCCCTCAACCCACCCCTTTAGTGTGTTTTCCATAAAGACTTTCTGTTCTTCTGCAAACCTTGGGGATACCCCGAACGTGCTCATTCCTCCCTCTTGTTTGTAGATGGTGCCCTTTTAGCTACATAAGAACCTGCACTCAGAAAACGGAGTTCATGTTGGCGTATCTGTTGCAATAAGCAACAGAAGATTCCTTGTCTGCCTAGATGATGTTTGTTTTGCTGTAATTGTTTATGATTATACTTAACAGTAGAAAAGAAGCCAAATGGGGCATTTTGAAAGGAGCATTTTATTCCGTCCATCGTCTTTCTTGGCCCCGGGGTGGTTTACAAACGTATTAAAACACCATGTTCTATGCATTAAATCATAGTAATACATGGGAAGTGAAATTAAAACAAATACGCAAATAAGGTTGGGGAACCAGCAATGCTGTGGATACTTCCATAAACTGCCAATGCTTCAATGCTTGGGAAAATAAGCAAATTTTATGCTGACACCAGCCAAACTTCTATGAGGAGGGTGACTACAGTTAGAGCTCTACCATAAGAACATCTAGTCCAGCATCCTGTTTTCATAGTGGCCAACCAGATGCATGTGGAAAGCCTGTGGCAGCATGCCTAGTAGCCATTGATGGCTTTATATTCCATGAATTTGTCTAATCCGCTTAAAAATAAAAAGGCATCCAAACTGGTAGTTGTCACTACCTCCCATGGGAGCAAATTCCATAGCAATTAGGTCCTGTTTGAAAAGCTACTTCCCTTTGTCTGCCCTGAATTTTGTACCATTCAGTGTCATTGGATGGCCACAGGTTATAGTTTTATGAATCATAGAGTTTGAAGGAACCATGAGGGCCATCTAGTCCAATCCCCTGCAATGCAGGAATCTTTTGCGCAGCATGGGGCTCAAACCCACAACTCTGAGATTACGAGTCTACCAACTGAACTATCTCAGTGTGGTAGAATGCTCTCCACCATTGAAAGAGCCTGTATATGTGCTTTGTTTGAACACCAAAGTAACCACCGCCAGGGATGTAAAATGCCTGTGGTCAGACACTCCTCACACATAGGATATCGGATAATATCATTTTAAGCATTATGCATGGAACACTGGCAGTGATGTGTTGGGATGGGATGTTTCAACCAGCCCTTACTGGCTACATTTCCTGGTTCTAGATCCACTGCAAGCTGTGTTCCATCTAATGAAGATGGAATAGAGTAGATGGCCTCTTTAATGAGTTGGAAAATAATGAGAACTCCTTCCTTTTTGTAATCAGTAGAAACCTGGGGTGCTGCCTTTCTCTATGGAAGCACACAAATTATCTGGCTGGTGGTATTTTATACAAGACACCCTAAGTGTTTAAGATGATTCAAAGCTTTCTCAATGAGATTAAGCTATAACTCTCTTGCATTTTAATATATTGTAAATGCAGAGGGAAAGAAGTGTAGTTCAGCATGCAAATTAGCTCTGCACTTCCTATAATATGACTCTTTACAATGTGGCAGCTCACGCAGGGATGTTAAACAAATTATTCTTAGGGAAAGGTAACAAGAAGTGGCAAATATATATGTAATATTTGTTTTTAAAAACTGCTGTGGCAGAATGCCCACAAACCAATTTGAAAGTGTTACATTTAAAGCAACAATGAATAGTATTATGCGAGCTAGCCATATCTCCTCTGAATCCCTTTCCATAAATATGGCGTACCTGATACATTTCCCCTCTGCAGTTGTTGATTATACAGAATTAACAGCCCTTGTTTAAATGGATATGCATTACTTGAGCATTTTAAATAGCACATGCTTGCTACCTCAGTCACTTCCAAGATGTTGGCTTGCAATGAGTTTCTACCTTACATATTCAAGATGAAACCTCTGCTATAATTTAGACAATTAGTTACCTTGGAATGGAAGCAAGGCAAGAATATCTAATTAAAGAGGGCCTCTCTTGTTCATTGTCTGACTAATCCACAGAATATATCTATAGTTCAGAAATAGAAGGGGTGGGGGTTCCTAACTTCCAGAGAGCTGATTCAAATCCAGGATAGCTGGAGCAAGTTCATAGTCATCACCTTTAAACTCTGCCTGATAGTTTCAAGCTTCCCCCGAGAAATATGATTTCTTCTGAGTCCATATTTCAAGATATTCATGAGAGAGAATGCAGGGCTTGACATTTGAGTCATTTTTAATCTTTGGTTTACATTTATCCAGGGATAAAGATGATCATTAGTGTGTACTGTTTAAAATACGAAAAAAGAACGGACACTACTCTTGGAGGAGCTAAAAAAGGCTCCTGATTTATTTTTTTGCTCGCTGGTGAATTGTGAGTCAAGCCTTTTCTTTGCAGCTATGATGCTGTGCACCTCTGAATTCATTGCTCTTTACCAAAATAATATGAAAAGGAAAGTGGCTCAAAACAAATCACTCTGTGGCTAACCATATTCTTGTAGGTAATTTCTTATATTTGGAATAAGAATATTAAATATTGGTCATCCAGTAATCTTTTGGAATTAAAATCCAGCTGACCAGATAATGTTTTTGTATCATCCCAATGAGTCTTAACCCATATTATGGTGAAATTATGAATGGCATGAATGAAACAAATGACACATTCAAACACTGGAAAACAGTGGGTTGGCTATTACTGGCAAGAGGAATTATGATTCCAGCTCACCAGTTCCCAGGTGATGGTTTTGTTTTTTTCCCAGGCATAGCTGACACAAGAAGATATTTTGGAGTAAACAGCTAGTGATAGACACTTGTGCTATTCTACCTACACAGACCCAGAAGATGCAAGAGATCATCTTAGTGCTGGCACTGTGGGGCCTGTTCTGAACTTGTTCAAAATATTACTAGGATTAATTCTATCTTCTGGATGGTGCACAGATGGTCCCCTCTCATGCATGCTGCAAAGAACCATAGAGTTGGAAGGGACCACAAGGGCCATCTAGTCCAACCCCCTGCAGTGCAGAAGTCTTTTGCCCAATGTTGGGGCTTGAACCTATGGCTCTGAGATTAAGAGCCTCATGCTCTACCGACTGAGCTGTTGTGTGTTTGTGTTTTAACCACCCCCAAAATTTCAATTCTAATTTTTCTTTTAGAATCCATTTCTCACAGGGCTTTAGCGATTCCAGTTTCCCACATGTTGCTTTCAGTCAATGTGGCTTTGTCAAAAGCAGTCTGGTTGCCACAGCAACAGAGCTGTTAACACTAAAGATGTCATTGCTTGAAGGTAGGGAGAAGGGGGGATGGGTTTCTCTGGCTCAGCTGTGTCTCTACAGCAGAAACCCCTATTGCAGCCACATTAGAGTACAAGGGCCCTATTGTGTCTGATGAGCAAAAGCCTTTTTATAATGTTCCTCCTCCCCTTTCCCTTTTAGATCTAGTTACAGTCACACTTTGACACTTGGGGAGGTGCTTGATCTGGTGAAGCTCTCTATTCTCTTCGCCAGGCCTGCTTTCTGACCAAATGGGGAGTTTGTGTGTAAAGCAGAGCACGCTCAAAGGCCTTGACCTGCAGCCAGTGGGTTTGTCTTGGCACTCTTTGTAGTGTGTAGAGTATAACCGCAAAAGTGATTGGCATAGCTGTCAACTTTTCCCTTTTTTAAAGGGAAATTCCCTTATTCCGAATAGGATTCCTTGCAAGAAAAGGGGAAAGTTAACAGCTATGGTCACGCCCCCCCCCCTTGCTGCTTTACACTAGAGTAGTGACCAGGAAAATGATCTGTGAATCTGAGAGTCCCTGGTTCAAAGTTTACCTGACCCATGAATTCACCGGGCAATAATCCAAACAACAGAGCATTTTGTGGCACCTTAAAAGATTGCCACCCTTTTAAGAACTGCTGTTGGGCTGGTGCCACCTGCCTCAAGGTAAGGGGAGCTGGATGAGAGCTGCTGCCTTGGGGCAACTGTGCTCGTTCCTCTACTTCTAGCACTGCCACTTGGGCAAGTTCCTGTTGCTGCCACCACCACCTGTCAATGCCAATGGGGGACTGCCAAGGGCCCTGGCAAACCATCCTTATTACCTAGATGAACTTGTTCATAACGTCAGCTGAATAAGTTTCTGATTTAGGAACATACAAGGCCAGACTACCTGTCCATCTAGCCCACTATTGTCTGCTGTGCTTGGCAGCAGTTATTCGTAGTCTCAAGTGGAGGTCCTTCCCATCACCTGCTACCTGTTCCTTTTAGCTGGAGATGCTGCCAGGGATTGAACCTGGGACCTTCTGCATGTGAAGCATGTGCTTTGGCACCGAGGGCCAAAATAGGTATGATGTCAAATGCACACCTCCTTCTGATAGTTAACTACCAGTAAGTATGCTATAGGGGAAGAATATGCAGGAAAACCTTGGGCAGAATTCACCTATGAGCAGAAGGATTTGTGCTTGCCCTGCTACCCACCAAGTTGGCTCTGGAGGGACCAAGAGAGCCCTCAGAACAGCACACTAGGGAAAGGGAAGGGGGATCGTTCTGCCTGAGAAGCCAAAATGCTTGTGGTGATGGGACAATCAGAAGAACATTGAGCAACCCCTCTTGATTTGCGGGGCGTGGGGAAGCTGTTTCTCCCAACCACCTGTGCCCCCTCCAACAGAAGAAAGTTTAGCTGCACTTTGGGAATTCTGAACAATAAGCAGCAGCAGTTGAAGGCAGTGCCCAGGCACAAGGAGCGCAGATGCAGGATAAGAGGAAAAGCATCCCCAGGAATTGCAGCCCGAGCTTATATGGATTATAATTGATCAACATTTTCTAAATCCTTTGTTGGTTTTTAAAAAGGAGAGAGGGGTGGAAGGACTCACGTGCTCACATGTCCACATTTCTTAATTTGCATAGAGGGATAAATAAAGTTGACGGTATTTGGAACGCTGAAGATATGTGCACAAGATAAATGATGGCAGTAAACCATGGGGAAGGCTTACAGCATGTTCAATTTAAGTCTACAGCAATTAATTACAGTCCAAAAGAGAATACTATGATGGTATTCATCGGGAGGAAGGGCTCAGAGATAATATAAATGGTGTTAAAGAGCTTGAAGTAATATTTGAAAACTCCCCAAAATCAAAGCATATAGCCTTTTAGGAAAGTTGTTGTATTTGTAATTGGGATATTAAATATAGATGTATCAGTGATATTTAGGAATTATTGGGGGAATTATAAATTTATTATTTAAAATTTCAGCCCAGTCCTGTGAATATTTAAGTCCCATGGGCAACTAACTACTCATGGTGAGCTTGTCATAAATACCAGGAAATGTCCTAGAACAGATATTTGAACAGTGGACCAGAGGTTGTCGACTCTACTTCCTTGGAAGTTTTTCAGTAGAGGCTGGATGGCCTGCCATGGATACACTAGTTGAGATTCTTGTTTCAAGGGTTGGACTAGATGGCCTTTGGGGGTACCTTCCAACTCTGCAATTCTGTGGGTTTATTGGGCACTTACTCTCACATGTATTGTATAGGACTTCAGTCAAAGCACAATCCTAACAATGGTTAAACTGCAGTAAATGACAAGTATTCTTCTGGGACAGTTTTCAAGAAGCTATGTTTCTGATTGCAGCTGTATTGTTGAGCAATCCAGTCCTGTTCAGAGTCTGTTAGCAAATGGTTTATTGTGGGAGCAAGGGAAGATATAGCTGAACTGAGGTCCTCCTGATGTTCTTGTACTGCAAATCTCATCACCCCCAGCATTGGCCATGGGGGCAGGGCTCATGGGAGTTGGAGTCTAACAACATATGGAAGGGCACAGGCTGTATTTGTAACCCTACTTACCTGAGAGTAATCCCCACTGAATTCAATAGGACTTACTTTTGAGGGAACATTGTTAAGATTGTCCTGTTGAGCACATACATCTGGAAGAAAATGGGGCAGAAGAAGGGCCCATCTATACTGGTGCTTTTTGTGGGTGTATTCTGAAGATCACTAATGAAACAATAGTGCGTTGGTTGTGGATATATAGTGTATTATTTTACATCTATTTACATTACAGTTCCATGCATATTGTCAGGAAGAAGGCCCAATAAACCACTTTGAGTAATATTTTTGAAAATTGGATTCTTATTTTTTGTAAAGTTAATATAAGGTTTCAAGAAACTTACTAAAATGGGGAAACATTCGGAATAAAGAGTACTAGGAATGAAGAGTATTGTTGAAAAGAAAGGAAGTTCAAATTTCATACCCAATGTTATAAACCTGTGAAATAAAACTTGAGGAGGTTTTTTTTTAATTAAAGAAATTAATGTGTTAATAACAGTGCAGATACAATTTTTAGCATAAAATATTTTAATATATAACAAATATAATTTAAAATATTCTTAAAGAGACTAAATGGCTTTCATCACATATACTGTATAGTACCGTATTTTTTGCTCTATAAGACTCACTTTTTCCTTCCTAAAAAGTAAGGGGAAATGTGTGTGCGTCTTATGGAGCGAATGCAGGCTGCACAGCTATCCCAGAAGCCAGAACAGCAAGAGGGATTGCTGCTTTCACCGCAGCAATCCCTCTTGCTGTTCTGGCTTCTGAGATTCAGAATATTTTTTTTCTTGTTTTCCTCCTCCAAAAACTAGGTTTGTCTTGTGGTCTGGTGCGTCTTATAGAGCGAAAAATGCGGTAATTTCTGTCCCTCTTTGCAGGGCCTCATTGTCATTCATATGAGGAACTTTGTCTTCATTTCTGATTAAGTCACAGGGGTATCACAGCAGGGTAAAACAAAGTGATCTTTTCCTGACCTCTCCCAGTTATACAGGACAAACTGCTGTGCAGACAAATCCCTTAAAGAGACTTTTTAAAGATTTCAGTCTTAAAATACATGTCAAGCTACAAACCTAATTTATAGGAAACCTGTAGTGTTCACTCCTGCAGGAAGTTGAGAAAATACAATGAATTTTTACACAGCAAGGATTATTTTATGAGAGGTAATAAATATGCACCTCTGGAAGCATATTAAATTCTGCAGGTTTGATATTTTGAAACTATTAAGAGTTATGTTGTGCTTTTGCCAAAGCGTGCAGTAATAATGCTGGTATTGAGACTTACTCAGGAATGAATTTTTATTTCTCTTTCCATATCGGAGTTCCTACTTTTCATAACCAGGAAGACCGGCTGCGATTGTGCATCTGTCACAAGAGATCACAACTGTCTAATAGTGTAGCCCTATATAAATATATACTGAGACATAAGTTCCATTGAGTTCAGTTGTACTTACTCACAGGTCACTGTGTATAGAATTTATGCACGTGGCAGAAATTTGGTTTGTATTTTAATATGAAGCTTTTAATTTGCATTAATTTGCATTAGGCAAGCCAGAATGCAAACTGCCCCGTTCGCATCCTGAAGTAAACATAACACACGAGTGCGCAGGTCGCGTTTCGCTGTTTTGCACATGCGTGTGACGTCATATTCAGCGTCTGCGCATGCACGAGCAACGAAACCCGGAAGTAAGGTGCTCTGTTACTTCCGGGTCGCCGTGGAGCGCAACCCGAAAATACTTAACTTGAAGCTACTTCAACCTGAGGTATGACTGTATTGGTGCATTTCTGTTCCAGTATCTGTTCTGAAGACAGGCACAGCAGAGTACTAATTGCTCTTGTTAATTGAAAATCTTGATATTGGAGCACTTTGTGCAATTGATCTGAGCTTTCAGAAGAAGCTACTTGCATACAGTTCCTGCTATGTTTCCCCCCCCAACTCAACAATCCTAGTTCTAAACTTGTGAGAAACAGTTTGCTCTTTTTTATATCATTTGTTTCGGACGCATAAAACATTGTCAGATGTACACACAATTAAATTAATCCCCTTTAGTTTTTCATAGTAATATAAACAGCTGTAAGAGCTTCAGATTCTG
Organism: Podarcis raffonei; assembly: GCF_027172205.1. Lineage (NCBI taxonomy): Eukaryota > Metazoa > Chordata > Lepidosauria > Squamata > Lacertidae > Podarcis > Podarcis raffonei. The sequence goes on from NC_070603.1 coordinate 73,785,924, forward strand.
GAAAGGCAGCCGCTTCTGAAGTTGGATTTATCTGCGTATTGGTTAATCACTTCAGACAGGCGCCTTACATTCTGTCAGAGCCCTCCAATTATTTACAGTACACAAATAATTAGTGAAGCACAAAGGGACAAAACTGTTAGCTGCCTGTACTTCTGAAATTTATTGTACCAGGTAAGCTTGCTGAAGGATTAACTGGGTTGGGTTTCAGTGGAGGCTTGCTAAATTTGGAAAGTGACAAAATGTCATCCCACAGGATTTCCAAAAGCAGCCTGAGAAAAGACAGATAGAAAAGGATTGATGAGAAGGTCAATTCATTTAGAAACTGCTGCAATTATGATGGATTGATATGGAGTGGAAATTTCCTCCAGTCTCAATGCTGTATTATCTTCTTCTTGTTGCTAAGGTGCTCAGTGGCTTACTGAGTGTGAAAGGAGTGGGATGAGCAAGGAAAAGATTTGGAGTAGCTTGAAAGACAGCTATGCTTCAGAATTTGACAGATGCTCCTGAAGCTACATGCCTATTACTATTAAAAACATTTTGTGTTGAATATCTGAGAAGCATAACTGACTTGTCACCAATGGAAAAAAAGTTCAGTATTATAAACTGATTTTATTGATTAAAGGCTTATAAGCAAATGTGCAACTCTTGTTCTTCACATCCCCTAAGAAACTCAGTGTGGCGTGTTTTAATTAGGACATTTCAAGTACAGACAACTCTCTGTACGAGGGTTGCGTTCTGGGCATTCATGCATGTCAGTGGAGTGCACATAAGCCTGTCCCATCCCATTCTTCCCCTGTTTCACCCTCTTCTGGATCCAAAATGACCTGCATGTTGGTGGTCGTGTGTCAATTTGATGCATGCAAAATGGTCACCACCCGTATTCAAAACTTATGGCATCTCCAGGGGGATGGTTGATTTTGGGGAACCAGAAACCTGGAGAATACCTTAGAAAAATACCACTTTCTGTATTAACCTATACATATCCAGGCTTACCATATGTGCACAGTAATGCTATGGATATGATTTGGTTAGCTTACCCTATCTATATTAAGCGGCCATACTGTTTACTTCTGGTGACAGTTTCATGATTTATTGACCTCCCAGGAAGACCATGGGTGGGTTGAAATGCGTCTGGTCTTCAGCATCCATTTTCTAATTGTTGGTCACATGGGCTTGATGTTTAGGCAGTACCTTGCATTGTTCTGTTCACAATGAAGACATTTTAGAAATATCATTTATATGCTGTATGTATGGTTATATATGTGACAAGATTAAAAGCTTAATTCTATTTTTTATATATTTTAGTAGCAATACTCTTTTTTTTTGCTCATACTCAACTTTATGCCTTAGAATTACATGTTGTCAACATGTATTCATTTGAGAAAAGTATACATTCTTTAAAAGGTTTCTTTATTTATGAAACACTTCCTAGGAAGCATCTTTGCAAAAATCTCAAAATTTATGTAACACCATTGCATATATAAAAGCAATTTGAACAGTTACATATATAGCAACAGTTTTAAAAAATACACACACATGGAAACAATTTCAAGTTCCAATACAGATAACCGACTGGTATCTATAAGCGTTCACTGCAGTTGTTGTACAGAATGCTGAAAGCGTGTGGGGTGGGGCGGGGGGGGGAGAGAATAGAAATATGAGGGATGCATTCAATGAGGGGGATATTTTTAGTGCTGAGAAATAAAATTGTTTGGGGCAAATGCAAAATAATGGAAATTATGCTCTGAGGGTATTGCTACAGATTCAGACCAAAATGAAAATGAACATTTTGAAATCAATATCGAAGTGGTTATTATGGCCAAGAAAAGGATTATATTTAGTCCTCTGTGTGTGTACACATATAATGTGAGTAGGACCAATTGAAATCTGCCTAGGCTCTGGTTCTCATTCCAGAATTAAGGTATGGCCACAAAGGGTAGATAAGCCTGAAGCTTGCTCCGGTGCAATGCTGTGCCCGGTCTTTGTGAATTGCCAGCCCTGTATGTCAGACTGTTCCTTTGTCGTGGGGGGAACAGTTGTAGAGGAGTATATCTGGAAGTCAGAGCACCTCGGCCATCTCTGTTTCCACATTATGAGAAGCTGAAGCACATTTGGTGGAACAACCATATTTAGTAATGATTTAAGGATGAACTCTTCAGTGGATCAGTAGATTAATCAACCAATGCTTGGGTTGATTAATCAGTTCAGACAAATGTAAATCTGGGGATGGGGAGGAGATTGAAAAGAAGCATATTTTGTTTGGCTCTAACATCAAACTGTGATAGGAAACTGAAAAAGAAAATGCTGTATGTTAACATAGACTTTATTCCACCATTTTCAAAAAGGCACATGTGCTTTTGGTTATACAGAAATTTGTTTAATTTATTAAATGCATGATTAATAAAGTAGAAAAAGTCTTGAATCAGCAATCCTACAGGAGTAGGATAACTGGACTTTTTAAAATAAAAAATGATGTTCTAGAAAGTATAATTCTTTGAAAGTGAATACAACTCAAGACATGGTGCTGCTGATGTAAACTGACATAATAGTTACAGCAAATGTACTACAGCATTCCAGTATTTTAAACATAGGTTATTAGAGTTCACATTGTATTTCACCCCATGTTTATAACTGCATGTAAGCACCACACATCATTGCTTGGAAGAAGCAGCTTCAAGTCATCTGAACCATCCTTTTGTACTTGTCTTGATTTGCTTGTTTTCCCAAAATCTATTTTTCTTCAACCTTTTGGAGAGTTCAGATTTCTTTCATGTCAAATACTAGATAGAGGAAGAAAACAAAAGCCCTAATTTTAGATCCTGAACCTTCCTTTATTGAAGTGGAAGCAAGTTAACAGCTTAACTCCATGTGTGTTTATTTTGCAGGAAGCCCTACTTGGAGTGGAACATATTCTGAAATAAGGGCCAAACATACACTAAATGCATAACTTAGCACAACTGACCTCATGTAGTGGCATCACTGTGTACCCTTTTTCCACCTGCACTACACATTTTAATTGATGGGGGGGCATGCACGCATGAGGTTACTTGTGCTTGGCATGATGGTGGAGGAGAAACTAGACATATGGCCACCATTTTCAGAGGTTGCCACAACTTCCAGTTCAATGTCTATCCCTAAGTATGCATACCATAAGCCTGCTGGATTGGGCCAATGGCCCCATCTAGTCCAGCATTCCTATTGTCACAGTGGCCAACTAAATGTCTGTGGGAAATCGTCAAGCAAGACCTGAGCACACAAGCATTCTTCCTTCCTGCAGTTTCCAGCAGTTAGTATTCAGAGTTAGCAATTCTGGGCAGGATTTTCTGAAAACATCAGTGTCATCAAAACAGATTATTTTCAGTTTGTGTCTAATTGATCTTGATGAGAAGCAAGCTTTTTTCCCTTGCTGGTTTTCTTATGTTATTTGGATCACAATACATATACTACTATGGGCATATACTTCAAGTTTCCTAAAGAAACGCTGACATAAACAGATAATCATAAACATAAAAAATACTTATCTATTAATGCTTATAAAATTGTGCCACAGAAATCTAGTTCATCATATCTCTTAAGTTTATTATAAACTTAAACTTTAAACCTGTTTGGAAAATAAAGACTATAAGTAGCAATATTGCAGCATGAGATAAAATAAGTCTTGCAAATATTAATTATGGCAGGCAAAACTAGCAAAACTAGCAGCATTTTTAAATTATATTTGATTTTTAAAAAAACTTTAATTCTACCTAGAACCTCCACCATTTGGGATGAGGAACCTGTAGCCTTCTAGGAGTTGTTGGACTACAACTCCCACCATCCCTCCTAACTCCATTTGGTTGGCCACACCAGGAAGAAGATGCTGGACTAGTAGATGGTGACTGGGCTGTTCATATGTTCTTACATCTTTAACATACATAGACTTGGGCTGTGATACACGTTTAACAGGGAGGAAGTCCCATTCAATTCAATGAGACATACTTCTGAATAAACACGTACAGGATTGTGGTGAAGCCATTGGTGAAACCACATTTTGCATTTGTTATAAAATTTAGAACAAGGTTGTTGCTTTTTGTTTTTTTAATGATGTATTCAGTGGTAGGAATCACTGTATAGTTAGACAAGTCAGGGTAAAAAACTTAACTTAATTAGCTTCATATGCTACTGCTGCCTTAGTTGAGTTTGTATGCAATTTTTCATTGCAGCTAATCAGCCCAAGGATGCTTATACTTACATTTTAGCATCAATTATGGGAACCATTTTGTATAAAGAACAGTAAGACAACAAAGATATGGGGTGGCCTTTTGAACAGAAAGCATGACCAGAGTTTTGTTGTTGTTTTTAAACAAAACCAAGAGACATAAAGGAAAGTGTGTGTGTGTTTGTAAAATAATTGCTATAAATCCATACAAATCCACAAAATGAGCAGAGTGAAAAATAATTCTGTAGTTCTACCACTTCAGAGGAATATTTAACAAAAAGCTGGGGTTTAAAGTATGCATTTTATTCTGTGACAGACTTCTTTCAAGATATTTTTGAGGAGTTGATTATGTTTCTTTCTTATTTTGGAATTAAAATAGCTTTGGCCTTTCAACTCCTGAGTTACTAGAGATGTTTCCTGGCAGTGGGTAAACTGGAGTTCAAAATCTAATTAAAAATACAAAAGAACTATAATAGCATGTGTACCTCCCCCACTCCAAAAAAGCAAAGCTTGTTTCAGAGACACCCTGAATCCAGGTGTGTTTGGCAGTGATGAGATGGTAGAAAGGTAATAATGATGGCACTGTTAACATTGGCACTGTGTGTTCTTAATATCTATGGAAGTCTGTAGGTGGGCAGAGTCACTACAGGGAGTATAAATTTAATTTAAAAGGCAATAAAAGGCAGAGGCTGGAGAGAAGGCATATCAACCTTGTACCCTCCACAGAGCTGGAAGAGAAACTGCCTCCATCTAAGGTTATAGTTGGTCCCTTTTAGATTCAGCTGTTGATATTTACTTGAATAAAAAAAAAATTTTCACACAGATAACAGTAGAATGCTGGAACCCAGGCTGCGTAGCCATATCTTGCTTCTGCTATTCAGAATTAGTCTCTATTATGCAGTGTGCTGGCAAGTACTGATTTCACACTATCATACTCTTTGGTAAGCTTTGGTAAGTAGCATGAGCATAATCCAGCAGTGACTTCGGTAGGATGTGGGTCGCTAAGTAGTAAGTAATAGTTGATGTCCTCAACAATTTGAGGGCACCATATGGGCTACCGCTTCTCTACACAGTTACAGAATATAATGTCATGGACTTCGTTTCTCCATCGCTATTGTCACTTGAAATTGCAGCTGAACCCCTCTAGAGAATGCAGCTGCATGCCTTGGTCAAGCTTCCTTTGTATAAGCACAAGTTAACATGGAAATGTGTTTACCAGTTCTGTAGCACATCATGTTCTGAACAGTGATGAAAGGTGGCATGGTATGTCACTCTGTAGCTGTGGAAGTTTGCAGATTCAAAAACATATTGTTAAAGCGGTTGCCGTGACCTGAGAATACAGATAGCATGTTATGAAACATTGCCATGTTAACTCATATTTACCCAAAAGGAGCCATGCAGCTGTAATTCTCTTTCAGGATTCGACCAGTGGGAAACTTCACAATTTATTGATTACTATGGACACTTGTGACTGGGGAAGATATCTACTTAAAGGATTTGTTGAAAGAGGAAGGTCATCATCAGTAAGCACCCAAAAGATAACAGAGATGGCCTCTGTCTAATATTCAAAGTGAGAGAATTTCAAAGGGTACGGACTTCCTGATAAGATGGTAACTGCAGGAGGCCCTCACCTGCAGAGCACAGTGATTGATTGGGTATATGAGGGGTGATGTTTCAGGTATTCTAGTCCCAAGCTGTATAGGGCTTTATCCACCAAAACCAGCACCTTGAACCTAGCCAGGTAGATAATTAACAGCCAGTTGTAATCCAACAACTGGCAACCTAGCAGTTTGAAAGCACGTCAAAGTGCAAGTAGATAAATAGGTACCACTCCGGCGGGAAGGTAAACGGCGTTTCCATGTGCTGCTCTGGTTTGCCAGAAGTGGCTTAATCATGCTGGCCACATGACCCGGAAGCTGTACGCCGGCTCCCTCGGCCAATAAAGCGAGATGAGCACCGCAACCCCAGAGTCGGCCACGACTGGACCTAATGGTCAGGGGTCCCTTTACCTTTACCTTTGTAATCCAACAACATCTGGATGGCCGTCTGTTGGCTACCCTTGCATTGTTGCATCAGTTTTGTGATGTGCTAAATTTCACATGGGTTTTGAGCTCATGAGCCTGAGACCTGCAGCTACTTCTCATTTTTATTTAATTAACACCATTTGAATCAAATTGGCACAATTCGATTCTCAGTGGGATGTCGGGGGATGATTAGCGTCCGGGTTGCTTTTTCTCCTTAAAGGCTATATGATTCTCTGGCTTCTGTGGCATTTCATTTTTAGCATGGAAAGTGCTAGCATTTTTCTGAAATATAAGTCTTCCATCAGTTGAGCATTCCAGTCTCCTGGCGTAACTGAAAGCTCTTTTACTGATGGCCCCTAATGCTGGAAAAACTGATGAGTCAGCCTTTCGGTGGCAGGAAATGCTTAGAAATGATGAAAGCAAATATGTTATGTTCTCTTTGCTTTCCAAGACTTGGAAGAATACATTTGCTGAATCACATCAGGAGTTGGCTAGCCTATTATCTTTTTCCTGATAAGCTCATGTCCATGTTTTGGGACTTTAGCTGAAATGGAGAACAGCATAAGGGTGCTAACGGCGCATTTGGAAGCCTAAAGTTTAGGGATATCTTCTGCAAAAGTACTGTTTAGAGGGTGGGGTTGTATGTCTGAGACCCTCAAACTCATAACTGTATGTATATTTTACATAATAACAACTACAGTGAAAAGTGTGTATTCTCGTTAGGAATAGTAGGAATATAAGAAATGTAGTTTTTCTCTTTAGCCGTTAAGGTTAGAATTGTTCAGGGTTTATTTTAAAATGAAGGCTGAAGATATCTGAATTCTAATAAAAATCCACTGATCTCAAACATTGACTTTAGTGACGGCTTTCAATCAGATGTTTCTCAGTCAATATTTAAGCAAGCATCTGCTTCTCCTGTGCACGCATATCCCTCACATAACTAGATTTTCTCCAGTATCTTACCTGTTAAGGAAATGCTTGGTTATAGTATGATTTCTCTCATGCAGAACAAGGACTGTTCCACCTGTACAAAAGCTTTGATGCTTTCCTCCCACATGTTGTGCATGTCCTTCAGTACCCCTGTAATCCAATAGAAGTGAGGAAGGAAGCAGATTGCCTTGCCACTAATGCTTGGAAAATTGGATCAATTGTGACTCCTGGAAGAAGCGGAAATGGCTTTTGTCTTTTCCCTCCTCCACATAGATGGAAAAACCTTGAATGGAATGGGGGAGGAAAACAGACATCTTAGCAAGGTCACAAAGATGGTAGGTTTAAAATTCTTGACAGGGTGGGTGGGTGCTCAGAGAAAATAGATAATGAGGATTCCTGAATCCTTGCTGCTGACTTTGCTGTTTTATGGGCAATGCTCAGCAGGCTGAGAAGTTGAGACATTTATTTATTTTTTTAAATGATATTTATTAAGAGTTTCAAGAGTACAAAAAAGAGAAGGGAAAAAAAGAAGAAAAAATACATAAAAACCAATACAACAACACAACAACAAAAAAAGAAAAATACAAATCCCATATTACATATCTTTATCTTTCATTTGCTTATTTCCTTGACCTCCTCACACCTCCCTTTTTGTGTTCTAGCTTAATTAGTTGTTTCAGCAAATTCTTTCCGTCTTCCTCAATTTTTATTGAATAATTTATCTTAACAGTCTAACCTATTAATTAACTCAGCAAATCCTTTCCATCTTTCACCATATTCTGTTATTCAATTTGCCTTAATTTGTTTAACCTTATCTTACCATAAAATACCTTAAAACTTAAAACTTAATACTTATTTATACATAACTCCTTATATCATTTCTACTAAAGCCAGATAGTTTCATTCCAACATTTTCCCTAATATTCATTAATTTTACACTAATTCCCAAAATAAGAATTTTTCTTTATAGACATTCTTCCAATTTTCATCCAACGTCCCTTCTTCCTGGTCTCAGGTTATGTCAGTCCTTACTGTCCATTCCATCTAGTCCATCAACCTGGTAATCTTATGTCTGAGGCTCTTAAATCTCTTCCATGCCCCTTCTGCAGATCTTCTTCTTGTTTATACTTGCACTTTTCCTTGTCTTTTGCTGGTCTCTTTCTTAATTTCTTTCCTTTCTCATTGAGGAGTAGGTCTCTGGGGGATTCCAGCCGATAGTTATCTCCATCTCCCCTCATCAGACCAGCCCATTCCCCACAGTCCCACTCCCCGCAGTCATCAATGTAATCCAAGAAATAATTAACAGCATATTTCAAAGTCCCTCCAAAGTTAAGAGCCTCCTCAGCTCCAGGCTCCCCCGACCCACTCCAAATTCAATCTTCAAAAACAGCGGCTTATGCTCCTGCAGGGCCTCGGATCTCTCCATTTGTATTACTTGAGGTGCAACCGCCACCTCCTCCATTTTCATCTGCCCTTGCACTTGCCCAGTCGAACCAGTTTCCTGAGTTGGTCCCTGTATGATTTCTGTGTCAGTATTCCCTGTTTGTCCGCATTTACTGACTACAACAGTCATCAAATCCAACTTCTCATTCATCCCATCCATCTTCTCATGCAACTGCTCCAGCAAAGCATTTGTCTTACAAAAAGCAAGCACCAAGACTTCCTCCCAACACATTTTTATTCAGGGTCAGAAGACTGGTCCCACGATCTTAATCTTGCAGCTGTAAAGTCCCCTAGTAGACTGCAGCAACAATTTAACAAGCTCCCTCTAGAGGAGACAATTTCTATTTGTGTCCATCTTTTTAAAGCATATCCAACAAAGGAAAGTTACTTTCATTTTTCAAATATTTTGTTTCTTTAGGATGCAAAAGGCAACATTGGAATCAGTTTGTTTCTCTTTTTTAGCTATCTGTCAAAATGTTCCATTCACAGTCAATGAACGTCTCCGACAATTTCTGTCTCTGACACCCTGTTCCCAGGTTTGAGACGGTGGAAACTTATTTTTCTTTTACTCCCTCTCCTGCAGGCTTGAACAGTCAAAATCCCCCCCCCCCTTTTCTCCTGCTTCCAAGGGGTTTTTAGTGGTTATAAATGAAGGAAATTTCGACCTTTACAAACGACTTTCCAGGCTATTAGCTTACAAGGTTTTTGCTTCAGTCTATTTACAAAAAGCGGAAGGCAGACTTCCTGTTTTAAACCTTCCCACTTCGGTGCCAAATTAGGGTGTTTCTTGATCCAATTTTCTGTTTCTACTCACGGGTACTTGTTTAGAGTCCAATTGTCCACAGGAAAAAGTCAGTGCTCTCCGGCAATGGCTATGCAGCTTCCCTCCGTGAAAGTAGCAATCAGTTTGCAGCACCGCGCCGCTCACCCCACTTCGCTCCGGAGCCCCAAAATGGGGTTCCCCGCGAGTAGGGGAGGCGCTCCTGGTGCCCTGCTGAACCCCACGTTCCCAGGCTTCCTCCACCTGGGATTTCTAGCGGGTCCCCACCTTCGCCGCGGCGGGAAGACCCAGTTTCCACGGAGCCAGTTCCTTCGGTTGGAGGAACTCCGTCATTCGCCGATGGCGCTAACCCGGAAGTCCGAGAAGTTGAGACATTTAACACATTTATATCCTCCCTTGAAATACCTTGGTTCTATAGGCCATCACAATCTCTAAAATGATCCATGAGAGTGTTCCTTAAATATTTTCCAGAGGAATGGCTGTGTTAGAGATTCCCAGTGCCTTCCTGTGACCTTCCAAGGCCCAGATAGGCAAGGAGACTCCTTCCTTACCAGCCCTTGGGACGCTCCAGGAGCCCTCACACCTCTTTCCCAGAGGCTGGCAAGGAAGGTGCCATGCTTCCTGGGCTTTGGGAAGGCCATGCGAGGGCTCTGGGATGCTGTCAGAACCCTCCCACTACCTTCTTAAAGCCTGGTAAGTGAGAAAAGCCTGCTGGGTACATGGGTGGGGTGGGGGAATAAATAAATGGAGAGCAGAGAGTGGTGGGCTTCCCTGGCTCTCCATTTATTTATTGCCCCCCCACCCCCACTCATGAAAGGTTGTGGTCTTGTAAGTAAAACTGTGGGCTTACTGTATTTAGAATGGTGGATAGGTGGATAGACAGTTGATGAGTCTAATCTCAAAAGCAGAGGTAACCAATGTGTTGCTCTTCAGATGTTGCTGACCATATCCAGTTGTCAGGGATTATGTGAGTTGTAATCTAGGGGCAGCTGACTTGTGGCCCTCCAGAGGTTAGCCATCCCTGTGGCAATTCAGCAACATCTAGAGGGGACCACATTGACTGCCCTTGAAGTAGAGTGATACAGGCCAGTTTCCTAATCCCTGTTTCCTGTAGAACATACAGTGGCACCTTGGTTTACAAACTTAATCTGTTCTAGAAGTCTGTTCTTAAACCAAACCTGTTCTTAAACTGAGGCACACTTTCCCTAATGAGGCCTGCCACCGCCGGTGCCCTTCCGCCGTTCGGATTCCATTCTTAGACCAAGGTAAAGTTCTTAAACCAAGACACTATTTCCAGTTTTGCAGAGTTTGTAAACCAAATCGTTCTTAAACCTGACTGTTCTTAAACCGAGGTACCACTGTACTTTTATTCCTATAGTCCACAAAAGCTTGTGCCATAATAAATTAGTAATTCTTTGAGATGTCTTTAGTTTTAAGATTCTACAAGGCTCTTAAGGTGCTTTTGCAGCAAAGAGTAACATGGTCGTCACCCCACCTGGAATATACTGTGATATACTGGAATATAGGACCAATATTTATACATACAGACATAAATTTCTATACAGCTAAATCAAGAAAATAAATCTCCTCAAAACGCTATACATAAACAGCTCTATAAAATCAAAAGTGAAAATATAAAAAGGCAAAGATGAGAAGAACATAAAACTGGGTTGCGTGGCAAGATAAGCTTGTGGAAATGAAAATGTTTTCAGCTGGTGTATAAAACTAAGCACGGAGGATGCTTACCTAATATACAAAGGCAATAAATTCCATGATATACGTGCTGTTGTGCTAAACATCTGATTCTTTGTGGCCATTGGACAGATGTCATAAGAGGAAGTTAGCAATGCATCTCCATCAGATCTCCAAGAATGGATAGGAATGTATAGAGAAAGGCAGTCCTTTAAGTTGGCTGGTCCCAAGCTGTTCAGGGCTTTATAAACCAACAGCCCAGATTGTTCTCCCTTGGAGTCTATACAGGATAAGATAAAAGGAGACATAACTCCTGTTCTTCAGCTGTAGAGTAATAATCATCTTTTCAAGATTGAAGATCTGACATAGTGCCATGATTTCTTGCACTGCAATACAGAATTGATTACTGGGAAGAAATCCCCCTTGGTTTGCATATTTCCAGATTAAAGCTTGTGTACAGTGATATTTAAGATTAAATCAGCAAGTAGGAGATATGGCAGATCTTGAACAGCTTAATATGAGAACTATGAAACACATGATGACAGAAATATATCATCTGCTTAATAGGTATGATACAGAGCCAGAACAAATGAAAGGTTACATGATAAAACGAGTTCAAAGTATTAGAGAAGACATACAATTAGATATCTGGGGAAAGTTTTTGCAAGAGCCACACAAGTTCTCCTTAAATATGAGAATAAGGGGGAAATGTTCCAAGATATATCACTCCCGACCAGATACAGAAGATTAATTAAAATTATTCAATCACACGCTGGAAATGCCGAAAAGGGAGAGGTGATCCCCCCTATATGTGATGGGAATAGGATGTGTCAAAAGTAACTGGAAGAAAATTTAAAAGAAAATTAAAAGAATCTTGGGTTACATAATTCTCCATTCAGTATTTTTTAATTGAATTATGTGAAAAGCTGTTCTGCTGTTTTCTTTTCTGTGTACAGTTTTGAAGTATAGCGGGCCCCAAAGGCACAAAGCCTTTAAGGAGAATGTTGTTCTTGATCATTGCTGTGCACCAGCCCGCTTTCAGATGTGGGTCTGGACTCCTTTAGGGGATCTTCCTGGAACTAGGGATCAAAGGCTTCCACCTCCTCTATTAATCTTTCAGGTTAATCGTAAGGCAACCCTCTATTTTGGCTTGCAGTACCTTTGGCTTCTGTATTGTACCTCTTAGGAGGCCACATGTCTTGGATTGTTCATTTTTCTCTCCTGTCTGTCTACTCCAAACCTTGGCAGAAGGGAGAGCTCTACCTGCTCAGCCCCCGTTTTGTTGCTGTTACACTTAAGGAGGCTCAGGTATTTATGCCTTGTTCTAGGGAGACATAAGAATAGCATGCTATATCATCAGGCCAATGGCATCCAGCACCCTGTTCTCACAGTGGCCATACAGATGCTTGTGGGAAACCAGGGAGCAGAACCAGAGCATAAGAGCATTTCCCCCTCCCGTGGTTTCCATTAACTGGTATTCGGAAGCACTGCTGCCTCCAACTTTGGAGACAGAGCATAGCCATCATGGCTAGTAGCCATTGATAGGTTTCTTCTCCCTGAATTCTTCTATCCTCTTTTCCTTGTGTAATCACACAATCTGCTTCTGATACTCTGTACTACTTGCTTTGAAACAACTTTCTTAATGGCAGCTACTTCTGTTTTAACTTCTACTCTTCATTCTTAGAGAATGTGTTTTCATGGACTAGTTTCAATCTTCCATATTTCCCTGCTTGTCGTTGCCACATTCTGGAGAAAAGAGGAAAAGCTTCTGAAATATTTTACTTGGGATTTCTAATCTCAGTAAATCTGAGCAGCTTTGAAGCATCACTATGCCACTTTCCTGTTTGGGATGCCAGCACTCTTTGTAAATGTTCACATTCCAAGTGGTCCATGCAGTGATTGTAGAAGAGAGTGTGCGTGTGTGTTTATATATCCCTGAACAGCTGAAGAGATCAATGCAGTGTGTTGCGGATCTATATTTTCTCTACTCTCTTTAGGATGCTGTTTAACTGGTCATAATCTAACACAAGTTGTGCACTACTAAGTCACATTAATGTCGATGGGACCTAGAAACCCTTAGTTTTATAGTCTAATTAATGAAGGAAAACCGCGAAGTCCAAAGAAAGCCACCTTGTCCTAAATCAGGGGTCAGCAACCCGCGGCTCCGGAGCCGCATGTGGCTCTTTTACACGTTTGCCGCGGCTCCGGGGCGGATACTAGCGAGGGGAGGAGGTGCATTGTGCGCCCCGACACTCCCCACTGTGGCGGGCGCTGTACTGGCTGTGACGTCGCATGGGGGCAGTGCGTGCGTTAGTCACGCACCGTCCCGACATCACCTTCCCGCCCGCCCGCTACATTGTACGGGGCATGTACGCTGGTCACTGCATTGAAAGGGGGCGTGTACGCTGGTCACTGTTTTGAAGGGGAGTGAAGAACACACACACACAAAAAGGTAACTTGTTAATTTAATGTTTATTTCTATGAGGAGGAGTAATTCTGAGGGGTCAAACAAAGAAATAATAAAAAAGTGACAAAAAAGTTATTTTTATAATGACGAGTTTTGCGGCTCCCAGTTTTTTTTCCTTCGGAAACGGGTCCAAGTGGCTCTTTTTGTCTTAAAGGTTGCAGACCCCTGTCCTAAATGATTCCTGCTATTTGCTCTCAGGTGCTATCAGTTACAGTAAACGCTAAATGTCATTTGCAGTTAGTAGAACTCAGATCATTTCTCAGTTTCTTTCTGTTAGCTAAGAATGTGAGGGAAGCCAGCCAAGGACATGTCAGAGGTGATAGAATAGTTCATTTTGAAATCTCGACAGTATTTGGTCCATCAACAGCTATGGAATATGAATAAGAAGTTATTGTAGTACATTGTAGTTTGGCCCAGTCTTGGTATTTTTAGCAGCTGAGAGAGGCACCAATTTTAGTAGTGATACCAGCAATTTTATGTTTTGAACTGTCTACTCCAAATGGCATGTGGCCATGGGGAAGAAAGACTGTCAGATAATACCACCTAGGAAACAGATGACAGACTACCTATAGCAGGTGCAGTATTACAGGGCATATGGACATCTTCAAGGGTGTGCTCCAACCTGTGTGGAAACTGCAGCTGATTTCAGTTTGGTCTTTAATTGAGTTGGTGCTAATTTTGCATGTTATCTACATGTGTTCATTTCCTCAGCCTTTAAGGTGAACTTTTGGTGTGTTAACCTTTCTCTTTCCCCAGTAATGGTGAATTTAAAAAACTCTCCTGTTTCAGCCTGATTTTGATGGTGGCTCATTACTGACAAAAAAAATTAATAATGTGTGATCCATTTGCGATATGTTCTCTTGATACTAATAGTTCTGTCCTAACATGTTAAAATACTGATGGAAACAGAGGAACAGGCTGAACTAGGCTGATGAAATAAAGTGTGTGACGTGCCTAGAATAGAATACTCCAAAATAATACATAGTAATAATGCATAATATCCACCATCATTGCCTTTCATATGCGTAGGCAGATCCTATCATGTCCTTATGCTCTCCCGTGCCTAGTTCATGGCTTTTGTTTTCATCTTGCTTGTTTATTGCTTGATTGTGCATTTCCGGTGTTGTGTGAGTGTCTCATAAAGCATCTCTTATTTCATTTTAATAAGTCTGTTCAGAAGCATGATAAACAAATCCTGCCCACACACTTAGACCAGAAACCTAATGAAGCTTTGATACAGGAGAGGGTAGATCATATGCAGAAGAATTGGAAAAAGCAGACCAACCCCACCCCCATTCTGAAGTTACACAAAATGCAGTAGCAGGAATATATTGCCAATAGTTTTTTCATTAATATCTGGTCTCATACCCAAATAGTTGAGAAGGAAATAGATTTTGCAGCTAGCCCCAAAGGCATGCAAAATATTATTTACAAAAATGTATCATAACTCCTCTGTTACGAAAGCCGAAGAATTTCGACTCATTCTGTCTCCCTGGAAAACAAAATTATGAATCTAAGATGGGGTCCAAGAACGTTTACATCTTGCCTAGAGTTTAGAGGGAAATAAATGGGTTTTCAAAATGGTGCTTTATATATATCTAATATGTTTTGCACAGCTTTCTTAACTACTGTGTCAGCACAGTGCCCGTGTATTTTTCTAACCTACTGAATTCTTCTCATTGATGGCTTTTCCTTACTCCTGTGTTTTCCCTTTGCAGTTTGTTGGAAACTCCCCTGCTGAACTTGTATTTCTACTTTAGTCAGTATTGTCTCACCCATCTCCAGCCTCTGAAATGGCTCTCTGTCGTTAGCACATTAAGAGCCCTGCTAGATTAGACTGAAAAACTTAATTGGTTTGCCATGTTGCTTCTCCTAGTATGATCTGGGAGGAAGCCAGCAAACAGCACTTAAGAGCAATAGTCATCCCCTGCTGCTTTCCTCTCAGCAACTGGTATTCAGAAACATCCCCCAACTAGGTGCCCTCCAGATGTTTTAGACTACAACTCCCATCATCCCCGAGCATTGACCATACTAGATGGAACTAGGGGAAATTGTAGTCCAAAACATTTGGAGGGCACTAGGTTGCAGAAGGCTGAGGTAGCACATAGCCATCTTGACTAGTAGCTATTGTTTGTCTTTTTCTCCATGAATTTGTCCAGCCCCCTTTTGAAGCTGTCTTGAGCTGTTGACCATTGCTGCATTTTATGGATATGAATTCCATAACTTTAACCACGCAATGTGTGAAGAAGTACTTGATTTCGTCTGTTCCGAAGCTCCCACCATTCAGATTCACTGGGTAACCCCAGGTACTAATATTATGAGAGAGGGAGAAAAACGTACATGTTATTCACACCATGTGTCATTTTATGACACTGGATCATGTCCCTGCTTACTTGCATCTTTCCTAAATTAAAAAAGGTAAAGGTAAAGGACCCCAGACAGTTAAGTCCAGTCGTGAACGACTCTGGGGTTGCGGCGCTCATCTTGCTTTACTGGCCGAGGGAACCGACATTTGTCCCCAGACAGTTTTTCCAGGTCATGTGGCCAGCATGACTAAGCCGCTTCTGGCAAAACCAGAGCAGTGCACGGAAATGCCATTTACTGTCCCACCGGAGCGGTACCTATTTATCTACTTGCACTTTGACATGCTTTCGGACTGCTAGGTTGGCAGGAGCTGGGACTGAGCAATGGGAGCTCACCCCATCGTGGGGATTCAAACCACCAACCTTCCAATTGGCAAGCCCTAGGCTCAGTGGTTTATACCAAAGCGCAACCCTCATCCCCTTCCTAAATTAAGAAGCCCCCAAACACTGTGACCTTTCCTCACAGCAGAGTTGTTCCAGCTTCCTGATAATTTTGGTTTCCATTTCCTGCACCTTTTCCAGTTCCATGATTTCCTTTATAAGATGTAGTGACTGAGTGATGAACGGTATTCCAAGTGTGATAGCACCATAGAGCTTTGTATAAAAGCATGACGATATCGGCAGTTTTATTTTCAGACCCTGTCCTAATGTTTTCCAGCATGGAATTCTCTATTTTCACAGCTGCCGCTCATTGGGTTGATGTGTCCATTTCCATGCTGCTCCTTCAGCTTGGAAGTAGATTAGTCTCCCTGCCCCCCCCCCGGCCATTTGTTACATAACTTCCTATTTTCCTTTCAAGGACCCCATCTCACTTTCATGGGAGGGGGATGCTTTGTGGTGGCTCCTGTGCCACAAAGCTCATGTCAAAAACTCTGGGCCACAACAAAGGGACCTTCTCCATTGAGCGGAGCCCTCTGTTACTTGATCAGGAATCACAAATCTTGGTTCAACTCAGTGGTCAGCCCTTCTTCCTACAAAGCCCTCTGTGTGTGCCACAGGAACTGAGACCGAAGAATGAGTTTTCCATTCTTTAATGCTGAATTTAGTTCACTGCTGCACAGTGGGAAGCAGCCCCAGAATCAAACCTCAGCTGCAGTGGAACAGTTAACTGGACAGAGCTTTTCAAAGCAACCTCCAAGCTGCACCTGCTTATTCCCTCGTCTTTCAAGACCTCCTGGTCTCTCAGGAACATGAGAGGGCATCCCTCGCCAGCTTATTTGCTCTCCACATGCCAAAGCCTTTTGCAACCATCATCAGATATCACTGGAGCCTGCAGCTTTGCTTGTTGTTGCAAGCATGATGCTTTCTGCCCTGGTGCTCAGTAACAACTGTGCTGAACCTTCCCTCCCTCCCACTAGAGGGCTCCATAGCAAGTCTCCCCCACCCACCCTCACACATACCAGTCAGCCAAATGGTTGGTTCCCTCTCCATACTCTCATCATACTGGGCTTCCTCCTGCCGAAGCTCAGTGCAGTACAATGCACACATCCCGTCCCCTGACATTTTTTCTCAAGTCCTTTGGCACATGCAGAGCTCAACCTCTTATGCTGAGCTCTGCAGCCTGCAGAAATCAAGTGCAGTGTAAGAGACTTCTTCTGAGTTGAGGGAAGGTGTCTGTGAGCTCCTTACCAGAGCGTCAGGGCATCTGTCTCTGGCAATAATATTTATAGAGGCCTGATTTTCAATCTTCCATGTCACAGTGACAATTAAGGTTCTCATACTGGCAACTGAAGGCAGGAACTGCTTGGTCAGTTTTATATGTCCCTACCACTCAGAGTATGTAAGTTGCTTTACCTTGATGCTTGCATTTATGTAAGTAAGGTGCTGGTCCGGTTGCAATTTATTATTGCATTCAATCATTTTGTTAACAGTTTCAGCTGTTAAAATGGGGTTGCATCCAATATTGAATCTACTCAAAGTAAACTCATTGAAATTAATGGGTACAACTAAGTGGCTTACTAGCATTACATGTGAAAAGGATCTATGGGTGTTAGCGAACCACAAGCTTAACATGACAGTGAGCCACAAGCTTAACACAAAGTGATGCAGCAGCAAAAAAAGCTAATGCTATTCTAGGCTGCCTCAACAGAAGTGCCCAGATCAAGGGAAGTAATAATATTGCTCTATTCTGTCTGGGTCAGACTACACCTGGAATACTGTGTCTAATTCTGGACACCACAATTTAAGAAGAAGGTTGACAAGCTGGAACGTGTGTAGAGGAGGGCACCCAAGATGATCAAGGGTCTGGAATGGTTGAGGTAGTTGGGTATGTTTAGCCTGGAAAAGGGGAGACTGAGAGGATATATGATAGTCATCTTCCAATATCTCAAGGGCTGTCACATGGAAGAGAGAACAAGCTGGTTTTCTGCTGCTCTGAAGGGTAGGACTTGAACAAATGGCTTCAAGTTACAAGAAAGGAGATTCTGACTAACTATCAGGAATACCGTTCTGACATTAAGAGCTGTTCAACAGTGGAATGGGCTCCCTTGGGAGGTTGTGAACTCTGCTTCCTTTGAGGTTTTTAAGCAGAGGTAGGATGGCCATCTGACATAGATGCTTTAGCTAAGATTCCTGTATTGTGGGGGGTTGGACTAGATCATGGGTAGGCAAACTAAGGCCCGGGGGCCGGATTCGGCCCAATCGCCTTCTAAATCCAGCCCGCGGATGGTCTTGGAATCAGAGCATTTTTACATGAGTAGAATGTGTCCTTTTATTTAAAATGCATCTCTGGGTTATTTGTGGGGCATAGGAATTCATTCATTCCCCCCCAAAAAAAATTTATAGTCCGGCCCCCCACAAGTTCTGAGGGACAGTGGACCGGCCCCCTGCTGAAAAAGTTTGCTGACCCCTGGACTAGATGACCCTTGGGGTCTCTTCCAACTCTACAATTCTATGATTATAAGTTAGGCCAGTTAATTTCAATGGGTCTACTCTGGGAGCCCTGTTGCTGGCTTGAGATAGCAAAATTGCTTTTTATATTTTAAGGAGATTAACCCTATTAGAGGTCGAAGGAAGTGTCCACACAATATAGTAAGTGGGAAGGCTTTCCAATTTATGCACAGAGGTGATAAACAGCTTTAGGATGTTATGAGAGCATACATCTTAATGTTGCTGTTGCCTGTCAGGAAACACCTTGAATTTAGTTTTAATCTCCCTCTTCCTGTGAACTAAAGACAGTGTTTATTAAAGGTGTTGTTGTCACCATTGTCCTGGGAGGCAGAGCCCTCTTTCCCAAAAGTACAGGGCATGCGGTTTAGGGGCAAGGGTAGTTGGAATGCTTCATTACTAACCTTGCTAAATCCCTTCTTAGCCCTTTTGATTTCTTTGCAGATTAAGATGATTGCTTTACTACAAAGTATGTCTCCACAACAGGAACAGAGCGTGAGCTCCTTTACCATTAGCACACAGCAAAAATTATGAGGTCCAAATATCCCCTCATTAAAAATCATTTGGGAACCTGGGAGCAAAAGCATTTTAACTTTCATCCAGGCCTACTTTATTCATAATTGTTGACTTTTAAGCATCCTGGTTTGGGTGGGAACTTGAATAATGTGAACTCTCTTCTTTTTTTTTATTACCTTGTAGTTGACTTCCTGCCTGAAGATGTGATCCTTTAATCCTGAAAGCTTGCATGTCTGTCCTGATCTGCTTTATGTCATGTGATTAGTTAATGAATTTCACTACTAGAATTATTCCCCCCTCCCTTATGCATCAGCATTGCTAATGATTATTTTTTAAGGTTGTGGCCCTAAGCACAGGAAGTCCATCTGAACTCAGTGAGATTCGCTTGCAGGTAAATATGTTTAGATCTGGACGATTACTTGCAGTTTCTATTGAAATGTTATAATTGATTACTCATCTCCGTAGGAGTGTATTAACCATCATCAGAAGTTTTTTTAGAAGGGGAAAATGTGCACAAAGTATCTGACATCTGTAGATATCTTCCCAATCCATGTTGATGTGTTTCCCTAAATCTCTATCCTGCCCCAGAATGTTCCCACATCTGCAGGGAGAAGGTACAAGGCAAATGAGATCTTTCACATACAGTAACTGCATGTTGTCCATTTGAGAATAGTCCTGAGAACAGAATGATTGAAATATCATATATCTGATACCCGAGCTTCTCAGCAGATGATCCTATTTTCAAGGTCAAAAGATTTATAATGTTCAAAGCAAGCAGAAATACTAAACAGGATCCCCTGTTGGGAATAGCAGCACTTTGAGAATAAATCGACAGGCTCTTCTTCTTTCCTTAAATTTTTGGTCAGCTGAAGTCACCAAATCTCAGTTCACAATCAAGCCCTTCTAGAGTAAGCAAAATATAATGCAGCTTAGTTATTGATGGGAACATGTTGGTGGTGCTATAGTTCCTCCACTGGTTCAGCTTATCCCAAGTATTCTTTGTTCTTCAGTGGCACACAGTTTGTTTTTGTCATCAAGTGTGTATTGGTTGTGCCATCAAAGGAATTGCAGCTTTGCAGAGGTAGCTTGGAGTTTAAAGGGCACAACAGAAAAATCAGCATGCGTATCAAAATAGGTGGTATTTAAAGCTTTGTTTGTGGGAACAGTGGGAAGATGAAAGATCAAGACCCAAACTTCATTAATCTTGTAGACCCACACTAGCTACTTGTGACAGTGCAGAACAGATAGCAGGATGAAGGAGTGTCTCTTGATCTCCTTATTAGATCAAATGCGTGTGTGCAAAGACTGCAGCAGCACACTCCTGGCTGGTTTGGAGTCAATGCTAGCTGCTCCTTGTAGGTAGTACATTGTGGTTTCTAGGCAACCCCTGGTTTCATTCTTGGCTGTTTTGGAGTGGGTGAGTTGTTACATGGATGCTTAGCATGCTACTTCGATACTTTGCCATTGAAGGAAATGCCCTCAAAATTTCCCTTCTGGCAAAGGGAGGTAAGCAAGAGGGAGGAGTGGGATTTTTATATATGTGTGAGGTAGAGGTAATGTTAACTGAGTTGTTAATGTGCATTAACCAGCCACTGTGCACATTCACCAGGCCACATGAAGAATGTGCATGTATATCAGTGAAGAGGGAATTTCACATATTTCCTGGCTAATATACATAATATTCAACAGGCGTTGGGGGAATAGTCATATATCAATTGGATTTTGAACATTCTCCAATCACTGCGCATAACCTCCAGCAGGACTTAGGGAATGTATATATCTCAACTGCGTATTGTAAACTCTCTGGCCAGTGTGCATAACCCCCAGTAAGCTTTGGAGAATGTGCATATCTCAACTGCATTTTGTTTGTCAGTATGCATAGTCTGCAAGAAGCATGTTCTTGTTTTTTTAGCTCTGGTTCAAAAATGTGAAATCTGCACCCTCTGGGTTGCTTCTGGCTACCGCTTTATCTTACGTAGTTTCCAACATACCCCTGGGCTGAGCATCTGAGCAGCATGAAGAAGTGGTGGGGCTCCATATAAAAATCAACTTTTTCTCACTTTGTGGGCAAATTACGTGCACATTCTGTATGAGCCTGATGAATGTGCACAATGGCCGGTTGTTATGCACATTAACTGCTCAATTTACATCACCCCTAACATATGTTATTACATTAATTAGTTTCTAAACCAGCCTTTATCTAATGATCCCAAGACAGCTTAGAAACTGAAATCTCTATATTAAAACAAGATTCACACTGCAGATTTTTAATAGTATTAAAAAATATCATACAAAACACAATGCAGCTTAGTTCAGACTACATGCTAAACCAAACCTTGGCTTAGATCACAGCAGTGCTGCAGTGTAGGAAGAACAAAGCAGCCACAATCCTCTCTTGGGAAGCCGCACATTCATGCTAAGCCATGGTTTAACTTAGCATTACATGCAAACTGGGCTACTGGCAGGCAAACAATCCACAATATTGCTAACCTTAATGCATCAGTCATCACCAAATGCCTTGGTAAAGAGGTACATTTTTGGTTTGCATTGAAAAGTTAATGTTGACACCAGCCACATATCTGAGGAGCGGGAGTTCTATAGATTGAGTACCACCACAGAGAAGTCCCTGTCTTGTGTCGCTATTGCTCACTGGGCAGGAAAGTAAGCAGAGCCTTCGCTGTCGATATTTGTGTATAGGTTGGCTGATATAGAGGAGGGCTCTTTCAAATATTTGGATCCCAGTTCATTTACAATCTGAATTGCATTTGCTAGACACAATATTTGGATTCCAGTTCATTAACAAACTGAATTGCATTTGGTAGACATAAGGAACCAGTGAAGCTGCTGTAATATAATGTATAAATATAGGTACGGGTGGGTGGGTGTGTTTCTGTGTCTCCCCTGCTGGAAGGCAGGCAGATACTGCTGGGCAGCTCAAACTGCATTACTGAAATCCATCATTAATCTGCTCTAGTTCAGATTTGGTATACCTGGAGAATTTAGATTAAGGCATACTGTCCTACTTCAGCCCGAAGCCGCAGCGCTTGCAGAGGCCTTGTGGCGAAGAGTGCAGAGAATACAAGCCACTTACATGCTGCTGCTGTTCTTAAGTAATGTGAAGCCAAACAAGACCGCCCGAAGCTCTCTCGTTGGAGGTGGCCATTAAATCCAATAACTTCTGTTGTTGTCGCTAGATACTGCAGAAACAGCCAAATCCTGTGATGACAGAAACAGCAATTTCCTCCCAGCTGCACTTTGACAGGGTAGATATCTTAGGAAATATTTTGTACATTGGTACAGATATCATAGCATTGTTATAAAGGGTGTGTTTGTGTGTGTTTCAAATGTGACTTTCTCCTCACAAGAGGGCAATCCTAGGGCAACTTCTCACAAAATACACCCCCCAGAAATAATCTGCTGCATTTTAGAGGTGCAAGAGGCTTTGGAAAGGTAATAGACCACCTGTTCAGACTCCCCACCCCCCAAATTCTCATGGGGACGCCGGAATCTGGTAGGGGGCAGGAGAGGGGCCAGCAGCATTAATGGGCACAATCCCACTCTGCTCTCTGCGCTTTCAGAAAAATGCCTGAACAGGCCTCTTGCCACCTTCCCTGCAATCCTGGACATTCCTTCAGAAAGGGGAAGAGGATTGCTGTTCTCTGTTGTGCCCCTGTTGCAAGCAGGTTTTCTCCCTACAACAGTGTTAATCCCTCAGTGCTGAATGTTCTTTCCCCCCATTCAAGTATAGGACATAGTAAAGCAGTATTCTCAGGGACACCATTATAGGGGAGGTGAATCCCGTTTCCTCTCTCTGGTGACTCCGGCCACTGAGAAGTAGTTCTATTCCTGCATAACTCTTGTTCTTGGTCACATTGGAATGTGACAGTGAGAGGAAAGGGGATAGCTAGACAAAAAGTTAGATGCTCAGAGGAAGCTTTTGAACAAAGCTGAATCTGCAGGTTCTATTTATCTGCATACTCATTGGTCAGGAAACCCTATTTCTAACGCTCCAAGCATTGACAGCTACCATTAATGTTTCAGTCCATAGAAATTAGCCACAAATATGAAAAAAAATAAATAGGTAGGTCCTAGAGAGCCAGTGTGGTGTAGCGGTTAAGAGCAGTAGACTTGTAATCTGGTGAACCGGGTTTGCATTTCCGCTCCTCCACATGCTGCTGCTGGGTGACCTTGGGCTAGTCACACTTCTTGAAGTCTCTCAGCCTCACTCACCTCACAGAGTGTTTGTTGTGGGGGAGGAAGGGAAAGGAGAATGTTAGCCGCTTTGAGACTCCTTCGGGTACTGATAAAGCGGGATTTCAAATCAAAACTCTTCTTCTTCTTCTTCTTCTTCTTCTTCTTCTTCTTCTTCTTCTTCTTCTTCTTCTTCTTATGTATCAAAGGAGATGAATTTTATTTCAAGAGCTTGTTTACATGATCCAGCAATACCAAGATAGGTAGCTCACAGTGGTTACCTTCTTAATGTGACTGATCTGTGGTTTTGCTTGCACTGATTAGTTCTGAAAGTATTGGCTGTTTTCCTTGTCTCTTCACACTGGGTTCCCATTCAGTGTCTTAGGCTGAAGCAGTGGCATCTATCTGCAGGATTATGGTGGCAATACAGTTTGTATTGGTCATTCTGAGGTTTTCCTTCATACATCTTAATTCTATTAGATGCCTGGTAATTGTACATCCTTCTTCATTGTATAAATCTAAATGGGTTGCAACACAGATTATATAAGCAAACCTTAAATGGAGGCCCATATCATGCAAAAAAAAAAGTTGTTGTTAGGCTCTGTACATTGTGCGTAGTTTTGGATTTATTTATTTTTACCCATGGCAAACTGATGAGTCTCACGTACTGTTCTGAGGTGCATTTTCTGCTTTTCAATTTTACAAAAAAAAATGCAGCGTATTATTGGTAATGAATTCAGTATAACAAGGTGATTTAAATTAAATCAAGCATTTCCTGGTGAATCTCAAGAGTTTTCTGTGTGCTTGGCTTCTTTCCTTTAGGCAGCTGCCACTGCCACTTGGCAACAGGCAATGCTTGTCACTTGAAAAAAAATAATAATCTGGGCTTGTGGCCAGAAGATGAGAGAGGCAATAGTGCAAAGGAGTCAATGTTTCAAAATGACAAAGCCCCGTATTTTGGTAATGCTCTCTGTGGAGCAGCTTCCCTCTGAAGAAAGGTTGCCACGTTTGAGACCTTTTAGTTTAGAGAAAAGGTGGGTAAGAGGTGACATGATAGAGGTTTCTAAAATGATGCGTGGAGAAAGTGGATAGTGAAAGATTATGTATATCCCTTCCTCATAACACTAGAATTTGTGGACATCCAATAAAGATGAAAGGGACGCGGGTGGCGCTGTGGGTAAAACCTCAGTGCCTAGGACTTGCCGATCGCATGGTCGGCGGTTCGAATCCCCGCGGCGGGGTGAGCTCCCGTCATTCGGTCCCAGCTCCTGCCCACCTAGCAGTTCGAAAGCACCCTTAAGTGCAAGTAGATAAATAGGTACCGCTTTATAGCGGGAAGGTAAACGGCGTTTCCGTGTGCTGCTCTGGTGCCAGTTCGCCGGAGCAGCATCGCCACGCTGGCCACATGACCCGGAAGTGTCTGCGGACGGCGCTGGCTCCCGGCCTCTAGAGTGAGATGAGTGCACAACCCTAGAGTCTGTCAAGACTGGCCCGTACGGGCAGGGGTACCTTTACTTTTAATAAAGATGAGTATTAGAAGATTCAGGATGGAAAAGAAAGTACCTCTGAATGCCAGTTGCTGGGAACTACAGGAGGCGAGACTGCTCTTGTGCTCAAATCCTGCTTGCTGGTTTCCCACAGGCAACTGTTCAGCCACTGTGAGAACAGGATGCTGGACTAGATGGGCCACTGGCCTGATCCAGCAGGCTCTTCTTATGTTCTTAAAGGAGAAAACAATTGTTTTGTAGCAATGTAAACAACAAGCTGGATACCATTTTCACAAATGTAAGAGACATTGAGAATCTTGTGCCAGTAATCATTGTTATCATCAAAGTGTCATTGTTCTTATTTATATAGAGGAGAAAGAATTGTCAGGAGGAACCTGTGGAGGAAGTAGGTCAATAACACTTTTCCTCACAGGAATTAGATTTCTTAAGCTTTTACCCAGAGTTATCCTAGAGCTTTCTGAGGAGCAGAAGGAAAGATCTCAGTTGAGCAAAAGCCATTTATTTGACAAGTTTACATCAGAATGACCCCCCTCCATTGGATCCTTTAACTATTTAATCAAACAGAAATAAATCTTAATGAATTGAATAACTTAAAATATTTTAAAATTGACATAAAATTTAAAAATCCATTTCATATATTATTACAAGGTAATAACTCCTGCCAACCTAGCAGTTCGAAAGCACGTCAAAGAGCAAGTAGATAAATAGGTACCGCTCCAGCGGGAAGGTAAGCGGCATTTCCGTGCGCTGCTCTGGTTCGCCAGAAGCGGCTTAGTCATGCTGGCCACATGACCCGGAAGCTGTACGCCGGCTCCCTTGGCCAATAAAGTGAGATGAGCACCACAACCCCAGAGTCGGTCACGACTGGACCTAATGGTCAGGGGTCCCTTTACCTTTAATAACTGCTGAGAAGCCATAATTTCAGCCTATTTTCAGTGGGAATGGGGGAAAGCTATGCACAGCAAAGTTGTTGACATCTGGTTGGTAGAGTATGATGGGTAGGTGTCTTGTTTTGATCTGAAGAAGGAGCCTGCAGTGAGCAACCTGCTCTGAGAAGGTCTGGAACTCTCTACCCTCTACCAGGCTATACCTGCTTTGGGAGAATTAGAGAACAACCAGCTCTCTCCCCTGAATACAGGTACTTCTCTTGCATTCTGCGGTGTGCTGCCTGGTGCCTCCCTGTGCTGTTGGACTAGCAACAGACTATAGGAGGCACTTGGTTCCTTAGGCTGCAGAGAATGTGCCTGTGAGGACCATGGCTCCAATTCTACAGGCCCGGATGCTCTTGTGTTTGGTTTGGTGAGTTCCTGCTTGCCAGCTTCAAGTTCAGTACCTCACTCCCCCAATTACATGGCTCCTAAGTCCATGTCAGTGTAGCTTCCAGCTCTGTGTCCTTGTCCCTGCTGAACTCAGGGCAATGACAGTGGGATGGTGAAGTGACACAAGATAGGTGACAAGATTGTGAGAAGGCAACTGGAGAAATTGAGTGTCGCAGTTTGGCAGGAATCTACACAAAGGGCTGAATTGCAGAAGTGGAGGTCTGAGTAGGTCACAGAACAATTCTGGGAAAAGCAGGTTCATCAAGGTAACAAAGAGAAGACCTTCTTACTTAGTACCACAGAGAACACTGGCAACCTGCTGCTCTCTGCTTTTGGTTGGAGGAGTGCAGCTGAGGAACATCTCCCAGTTGTCATCAGTCTTGGTGCTAGTCCTTCTAGGCTTGCAACACAATAACTAAGCATGCAGAGCTCCTGGTTTGTGTGGCTATTACCTTCTCTCTGTCCACTTTACCGTGATACAAAGGCAGCAAACAGATGATGTTGTCACCTCCCTTTGTGAGGGACCAAGGCCTCCTGGCACTGCACGAGTCTGACCAAGGAATTATGCAGGTTCCTGTTTTCTTTTCAGGCATTCATTTGTTTTATTTAACCGTATTTTTACCCTGCACCCCCAGCATACAAGTGCTCCCTGGTGGGGCTAAGAAAAAGAATAAAAAACCAATACAAAATAAAAACAATACAATTACGAGAAGGGAACTGCAGGTAAAAACATGAAAAATGGAAACCTCCAAGGGAAAGCAAATAAAACAGGTGCAGTTAAAGGTTTAAAAGCCTGAGGAGAGTATGGGAACCAAGCAAACCTCCCCAGGAAGATCACAGACAAGAAGACTTGCAGAGAGCAGGGCATGCCCTGTGCCTATCACATCCTCTATTGTGGTGTGTGCACTTCTTGTGTGGGTGCTATGTACATGTGTGGTTTGTATGCTCTATGTCAGGATTGGGAAATTATGTAAGTCTAATAGCTGCATTCCTTTTTAAATTCTTTTTGTTGTTGTTGTGTTTGTACTTGTTGCTAACAAATCAATAAAATTAAAAACAAATCTTAAAAAAAGAAAGTGCTGTGGGTGCCGATCAAAAAAATGGCTGCCATGGGAAGAATCACATAAAAGATAGAGAGTATGGTCATTGCTGCTTTCCTCCCTCCACACCCTACACCACCTCATGGCTACCATGGGAAGTCAGGTGCATCCAGCTGGTTCTGATTGTGAAGATTATGCACACAAACACCCACCCAGCCATGATAGGATGCTGTTGCTGTCTAATAACAACAGGGAGCATTACCCAGTACTAGGAAAAACATGTAAGATGGCCACACCACACACTGCATTACTCTCAGATAACAAAAACAGTATGTTTTACAGTAGGTTAAATAAATATATTACTTAAATAGAGGAATGTGCCTTATTTATGTCAACAATCAATAAGAGGTATTTATAGCAAAATAAGCGCAAGCCAAGAACTGAATAGGTGACTGTGTATGTGTGTCCCTTTCCTTACCTGGGCATTAGCTCTGTATAGGAAAATAAGCTGTTATGATGTCTCCCTAGGATTCTGCTTCAGCAGTTGTGTCTAAACTTTAGGGGTATAAGAATTCCAGGAGTGGTATTGAACTCAGTTTTATTCAGAGTCCATTAATTTCAATAGGCCTACTCTTGAGTAAACCTCCCAAGTGGAGAATAAACATGAACAGGAGTATTGGATGTAGGAGTCTGTGTCATGAGAACTTTAACTTTCATTTTTTAAAAAAATGCAACATCTCAGCGACTGCAGAGTGTGTGAGATAATGCATCGTGAAATTTCAGAACACAGAGGGATGGCTGAATAAGACATCTTGTATTTCAAAGGGGTCAAATTTCATGTGCTTTATATCTTTGCTCCACCCCATGACCAGTTATAAACATTTCCAGATGTTGGTCTAATTTGCATACATGTTGCAGAACCCTGCTTTTCTCTGCACAGAGTTTGGATTTCTCTGGCCAGATCTTGAGGCATGAAAAGCCAAACAGTCACATTAGGGGAAAAAAGCCGGTGCTGCTTGGAGTATTTTCCAGTGTGATCTTTGGGGATAGATACTTAGATATAAATCTATTGTGAGGGTTGAAGCAAATCTCTGCCCTAATGGGGAGTGTTAGTGGATGCTTCAAAATAAAGTTGTTTCAGCTTATAGCAGGGACTGAAGCATAAGAACACAGTCAGTGACCCTTGGAATGCATGAGGTTGGTTTAACATTCAGGAAGCATATTCATACAGTCACTGTGTATTTAACAATCCTTGGTTGCTGGAAGGCCCCCAAGTGCTTTTTGCAATAGCCCATTTCTGTGCTGGCTGGAGTGGAGAGAAAGAGAAGCAAACCATCCTTACTTTGTCTGGAGAGCTGAAACATCTAACTCCATTCAAACTAGGTGTTGCTGCTGTCAGGAAGAAGTCCTCCCTCTGTCCCCATTCTTCCTTGCTAGTGCTTACATTTCAGAGTCTGAGTGCAATACTGAGAAAGGGTTATTTTGTGCCTACCTGAGTGGGGAAGAAGAGATTAAAACCTTTGCTTTTCCTGCCCATTGTTAAAGCTCTGCTCCACATCTCCGCACTAATCTACTTTTGCAGGCAAGCTTGTTGGCCTCTATGCAATAGGCACCTGACTACAGAGAGGTGTCAGCAAAATTCAGCCCTTCCGGGATGAGTTAGGGTGGCTGAGAGTCCTCAAGGTGGTCTCTCTGGTTAACATTTATTGTTGTTCTTAAAATTTCTATGCCTGCCCATCCGAAGATCACAGGGTGGTTCCCAATATAAAAACAGAAAACAAAAAATAATACCCCCATACACAGTTAAAAAGGCCATAGATTGTTTAATTAGCCAAAGGCCTAGGCTAATTCCTTTTTAATTAATTGATTAAATTTGCCCAAGCCCTAGGCTAATTTTTGCCTGGTGCCTAAAGATCTGCAACCAAGACACCAGGCAAGCCTCCCTAGGGAGAGCATTCTGCAAGCAGGGAGCCACCGCAGAAAAGGCCTGTTCTCGTGTTGCCACCCTCCAGATCTCTCATGGAGAAGGCACAAAAAAACGGGTCTCAGATGATGATTGCAGGGTACAGGTTGGTTCATATGGGGAGAGGCAGTCCTTGAGGTATTGTGGTCCTGAGCTGTTTAAGGCTTTATAGGTCAAAAGCAGCACTTTGAATTGGGCCTAGAAACTAATTGATATTTG
The DNA here is from genome assembly GCF_027172205.1 of Podarcis raffonei. Taxonomy (NCBI): domain Eukaryota; kingdom Metazoa; phylum Chordata; class Lepidosauria; order Squamata; family Lacertidae; genus Podarcis; species Podarcis raffonei. The sequence continues at coordinate 73,815,464 of NC_070603.1, forward strand.
GGTCAGGATTGATATCGTAGAGCTAGTAGCTTTAAGGTTTCTCTAGTCCAACAGGGTAGGTGCTATTTTGTGAAATTGCTTTTTCCCAGGCACAGAGCAACTTCACAGTCAGGTCCCTGTGTTTGTTCTGGGAACAAATATGTGGCTGCCCCTCTAGCAGTTGTCCAGCTCAGTGAGATATTTGCTCAGTTCCATGTCCATCAGACTTCTAAGTATGGTGGTCCAGGAAGACAAATGTGACCATTATTCCTGTTTCTTTTCCCTTTACAGCTCTTGTATGATAGCCCAAAAGCACGACAGGAAGTGGATCATCATTGGCGGGCTTCGGGCTGTCCACACATCGTCCACATCCTGGATGTTTATGAGAACATACATCATGGGAAGAGGTGCATCCTGATCATCATGGAATGGTATGAAGATAGAGCTAAATAGTTAGCTATACAAAATACATTCTGGAGATTTACATCAATACAAATGACAAAATTGACAAAATTTAGCCACTGATAAACATGTGAGCCAATAGGCTTTCTTTTGGGGTTTTTTTTAAAGCTGAGGAATGCTAGAAAATTAATCAAATAATAGATCTTATTCTAATTGCCCCTGCTAAAATTTTTGCAGTTTTTGCTGTCACCTAGTTATCTTGATCTGCCAGAAGAAAAGACAGGGTAGCAATGGTTGAGCGACCTGGTATGGATAGTAGTAGAGGGGTAATAACCTCACTCCTCAAAACTAGCAGTACATAAGCTACTGATTCAATACTGCCATCTCCACATGGACATAAATGGTTCTCCAGTGGAATGTGGCTTTACAGAGTTTTCTGGAATTATGGGGGGTGGGGGGCCCAAAATCTTTTTAAAAAACAACAACACAGAACCTTGGGGAAGGCAAGAATGTGCACTATTCTTCGTTTGTCTTTTCTTTCATTATTCTCTGTGAGTGACTATTGTTCCACACACAGAATGCTAGTCCAGTCCAAACCATTCACTGCATTGACTTTGATCCGTGCGGCACATGTTCGCGTGAGAGCAGAGTCCATTCTGGCCCTGAAGAAACAATAGCAGCACCTTGTGGCAATCCACTCCCTTTCAGAAGTTTGCATTGAGCTCAACCTTGCCTAACGTAGTAGGAAGCAGATATAAGAACATCCCTGTAGGATCAGACCAAAGGCCTGTCTAGTTCAGCATCTGGTTTCCTACAGTGGCCAACCAGAAAACCCAACAAGGCAGAATTTGAAGGGCATAGCTCTCTCTGCTCTGTGGTTGATGTCTGATCTGGTTGAACTGCATATTCAGTTCATACATTTCCAGGGTGGTTAATCAGGCTTGCAAGAGGAGAGAGGAGAGGAGTTAAGCTTGAAGGAGGCACTAATGCCCTGTTGCCATAGGTCAGAGAGAGGCAACAAATTGTCAGAGAAAATAGAAGCTGAGGTCTTAGCTGTGCTGGAAACAGGATAGCTTAGAATCATAGAATTGGAAGAGACTCTGAGGATCATATAGTCCAACCCCTTACAATGCAGGAATATGCAGCTGTCCCATATGGAGATTGAACCTTGGTGTACGGGGATCAAACCAACACCCCAACCACTAGGCCACACTCTGGCTCTTGTTTGTTTGGACCAACTTTCTCCAGACATACTAGGAGGCTAAAAATTCTGCTGTTAACAAAGAACTCTGTTTTGAAGCACACCAACCAACTTCCTGAATAAATAATGTTGATATTCCCCTTGTGTTGCCAGGACAGGCTTTTCGGGGTTTTATGTTTGTGAAAGCTCCTGTAAAGACATGATGATCCTGTGCAGACATGATCTGAGATGGTGAATAAATGAATGTAGTTGAACTGCTGTTTTGGCAAGCTCTCAAAAACCTGGAGGAGATGCAGAGGGTGGAGCCAGTGCTGGTGTGTTGAAACCCCCCTCCCTCCCTGCAATATATTGTTCAGAGCCAAATTTGTAAGCTGAACACTGAGTAGGTACATAGGAAACTGTCTGACTTGCATCAAAATCAGTGGAGATATAGGCAAGCCTAGCTTCCCATATCTTTGTTCTAAGGGTTCCATTTCATATCTTGGCCCAAAAAATGTTTGCTCAGATCACATTTTTCCTCTTTATCATTAAGTGGTTTCTTATGCAGAGTTTTGATAGGGCTGGCTTTGACTCTATCTTTCATTTGTGTGTTATCTTCCCCTCCTTTTGCTGCCTCTGTTGTTTTTCTCATACTTTTCAGAATTTTGATGGCATCAGAACAACAGGGATTACTCTTTGCCTTCCTGCAGTACTGTTTGATGTGCTCATTTCCAGTAGGGTCAACAAAGAGCAGTGATTCAGCTTTCTCTGAAGAGCCTGCCTCTATATTAAAACCACAGGCTTTAAAGCTTTTTTGTGCTTTTTTTGTTTGTTTTCTTCCTGCTCATTCATATGTAGGTTCCATTCTGCACACGGGCTACCTTAAAGCCCATTAATTTCAATAGGATTTAAGCTGTGATCCTGTGTGCTTTAAAGTAGATTAAATCCTATTGAAGTTAGTGTGATTAAAGTAGCCTGTGTGCAAGATTGCAACCTGGTCAAGAAGCAATGTGGTAGGAAATATATATGCAGTGCTTTTTTTCTGGGGGGATGCATACGCCTAAACATTTTGTGAATCTAAGTTTGGCCTCATTGAGGGGCAGTATTTCAATATGAGTAGGAAAATGAGAGTACCCCTAAACATTTTTTTTAAAACAACAACACTGTATATATGAAATATAATGTAACAAGTGGCTGAACTGAAGTTTACAGAGATATTGCTATGCCTGTATCTGAGGAGTAGGCAAAGGGAAGATTGCTGCCTTTCCTCCCATGTACTTTTGCAGCCTTGCTTTCCAAGTACAGTGGTACCTCGGGTTACATATGCTTCAGGTTACATACGCTTCAGGTTACAGACTCCGCTGTAACTCTGTTACAGACTCTGCTAACCCAGAAATAGTGCTTCAGGTTAAGAACTTTGCTTCAGGATGAGAACAGAAATCGTGCAGCAACGGCGTGGCAGCAGTAGGAGGCCCATTTAGCTAAAGTGGTGCTTCAGGTTAAGAACAGTTTCAGGTTAAGAACGGACCTCCGGAACGAATTAAGTACTTAACCCGAGGTACCACTGTATCTGAATGGTCCTAGAAAGCACCCCAAAGCTCTAAAACTCTGCAAGCAGGACACTTTGAATCCAATCAGCAACAGCTACAGAACAAGAATCATAGTTTCTTTATATCAGAGCTGTTTTAGGCATTTGAGCAACTGTGAGACAAAATAGTTACTGAGGCCTTCATCTATGCCATAAGGCCATAGTAACAATGTCTTGGACGCCTTTTAAGGATAATAAAGCTAATATTAGAAATGCACACAGCAGATAGGAAGTGGAAACAGCAGTATTCATTTATAAAAAAACCAAGCTACTGAGATGGGACCCCCTTTGTGCTTGCATTATGAATCCTCTGTGTGTTTGCACTTTGTTCACAGCATGGAGGGAGGGGAGCTGTTCAGCAGGATCCAGGAACGAGGCGACCAAGCTTTCACAGAAAAAGGTACAGCATTAAATTGTTTTTTCTCTATGTGTGTGTATAAAGAGCTTGTAGATCGGGGGGGGGGGGCTAGTGGCTTTTTGTCAGAAAGAAAACCCAAATTAGTCTGGATCATATAATTTGGAGGGGAGGTGTACAACTCCCTCCTCTGTCAAGCTGCAATGGCTATGATAGTGTGGAGCCAGGCCAGCCACATGAAAGGGAGGCCCTACTGTGCTTTGCCCAGGAACTCTCAGCAGCTTCTTCTTCCCCAGGAACTTTGAGGAAACAGGTGAAGGGGCTTAAAATGTCACCAAAGCTTTTTTTACAATTTTTTAAAAGTATCATTGGAAATATAACAGGTAACAGGGGGGAAATGTTGTCAGTCAACCGTAACAATGAGAATATTCCACTGATCCTGACTTAAACACATAATTTAATATAGGCAGTCCATGGGTAGAATTCAGCATCACACTGTGTTGAACGTTCTGTCTTCATATGCATGTCAGCTACCCATATAGAACAATGATTCCCCACCCCCTCTCCTATGCATTGTTGGGGACCTGCCAATTTGATCTCCCAGAGCCAATTCTGAGAGAGGAAGCCCCATTGCACAAGCAGAAGTCCTCCTGCACGGCTTCTGCCAACAGGCTTTAGGTGAATCATGCCCCATATGTCCAAACAGGTATCCAAAGCAGACTGACGATTATAAACTATACGTTCAAACATAGAAAGTGCAATGAGATATTTAGATCACTGAGTAGTAGATGGTAGGTGTTTATCCTTTCTGCTTTTCATTTTACGTCTCTCTGCTCAAGTCTGAGGGCTCAAAGGGCATTCAGAACCTTACTATCAGTTTAGGTGTGAATTGGTTAGTCATACCATAGGAACAAGTAGTGTATACTATATGTATGCACCATACATGACTTTCTGGTCATTTTTATGTTGCCTTCTAGGAAAGGTGCTGCAGAGCAGGAGAGTTTAAGATGTGTGGAGGCATAGTCATTTGCAAAACCCAAAACACAGCTGTTGGGGCTAATTTTAGTTTTTCCCCTGTCTTGACACTAGCCCTGCAAACAAACAAGCTAGTTGCTAGTCAGAAGCATTGCCTAGCTGCATATCTCTGAAGTATGGAGGGAATGTTAATGTGACCTTTCTCATGAATTTTTATTTCTAGAGGCCTCTGAAATAATGAGAGACATTGGAACAGCCATTCAGTATCTACATGGGATGAACATCGCCCACAGAGATGTCAAGGTGAGGCTTGAAAAGTGCCTTGGCAGAGAAGAGAAATGCCTAGACCATAACAAGAAAATGGACAGTGGTGACTTGACACAGGCCATGTTACTACATTGAGAGGAACTAGTGTGTCCCAGTTTTTAATTGTGCGAAGAAGAACCATCTTGGTCAGGATCCCAGGTATCTTCTAAGTATACAGTTGTCCAGAAGCTCAGTGCATTTTTAAAAGACTTATTGAAGAAGGCCTGGTGTTTATTTAAAATCTGCATCACCACATTGCAATCTACTGATAATAAAATACAAACTTGATGCTGGGCACTACACCACCTATCAGCCTAGAGGAACAGAACAAAGCCTACAGTTGAATAGAACTTCGCCCCAGAAACCTCTCCTGTTCAGCCTCATTTTATGTTTCTCTCTTGACACCATCACAGCCAGAAAACCTGCTTTATACATCTAAAGCAAAGGATGCAGTACTGAAGCTTACAGACTTTGGATTTGCCAAAGAGACGACGATGCAGAATGCGCTGCAGACCCCCTGTTATACTCCCTATTACGTAGGTGAGTCTGCATGTTCCCCTCCCCCCCACTTTTCTCTTTAGTTGTTAAGTCCAGGGGGAGAACATGATTGTGCTTTAGGAAAAAACCCTCCCCACCTCAGATCTCTGCAACCGTCAGGCTCCAGGCCGTCAGGTACCAGAACCAGGGTTAGGATCTTGCTTGCCAGTTCAAGTGGGCCAGATCTGGTGCAAGGTAGGATAGCGGGCTGGAGCTTAGGCAGCCAGTGTCCTTACCCAAGAAACAAGTTGATCAGGCTGAGGAACATACTCTGAGGCTAGGGCTTTGCAGGGCCTAGTGAGCAGAAATTGACCCAGGTGTCTGATGACTCAGATGGGCATCTTAGATGGCACCATCAAAGCACAGTGCTCACTCTTTCCAGCACAGGATGAGAGCACTGATGGCTCAGGAAGTCAGGGACCAAAGCCTGAGCACAGGGAACACCAGTTCAGAACACACACACTTGCACAAGATGTAAAATACCATGAAATATTTGTCAAGCTTCACCAGCACCCATGGGGTTCAGGTACAAATACTTAAAAGTATTATTTCAACCAGTAACAGCTTTTTTAATTAAAAAAATGCAAATATTTGTAGTTTGTGATCAAAATAAGAGAAACTGACATTCACAGTTCTTTTGGTTCTCTTCCCCATCCCAATCAGCCCCAGAAGTCCTTGGTCCTGAGAAGTATGACAAATCCTGCGATATGTGGTCTCTTGGTGTCATCATGTACATACTGTAAGTGTGAAGTGGGGGAGAAATAGATTAACGAAGTTGAGCCCTTAACATGTCATGTATGAATAAACACTTCCCTTCTATCCCAAACTACATCCATCCCCAATCATTGGTGTTTTAAAATGATGTTTCCTTTTATGCCACACTCAGATAATTAGTCACTGGGCTATTACTCATTCCATCAGAAGAATCGACAGACATCTGGGACTGTGCATTGGGCTGCTGAAGTTGTGGGGAAGGTCAGGGAGGAGACAGAGATGTGGTCATTTCCCAGACAGTACAATTTCTTCTCTACATCCCACTCTTTTGTAGCTTGTGTGGATTCCCTCCTTTCTACTCCAACACTGGCCAGGCCATTTCTCCTGGAATGAAGAGAAGAATTCGGATGGGGCAGTATGGATTTCCAAATCCTGAATGGTCAGAAGTATCCGATGAAGGTAAATGGATTCCCCTGTGTACTTTCTGGTATTGTGCATCAATGGTGTGTGTGTTTAACGTTTTAAATATTCTGTGGTGAGACTGGCCCAGCATATATGCTACTTGGAGATCTCTAAAATAAAAGGAATGTAGCTCAGTGGTAGAGCATCCACCTTGCGTGCATGCATGCAGAAGGCCCAGATTCAATCCCTGGCAACTCCACATAGGGCTGGGAGAGACCCCAGTCTGAAATTTTGTGGAGCTGCTGCTGCCAGTGGATCATACTATAGACCAGTGGTTCCCAAACTTTTTTTTTACCCCTGAACCACTTGAAGATTGCTGAGGATCTTGGTGGACCACTTCTGCCTGTTGTCTAGCAATTGTAATTTGTGTGCTAGATGCTAATGTTGCTATTGCGGACCACCGAAATGATGCTTATGAACCACCAAGGGTCCATGAGCCACACTTTGGGAAATCCTGTTGTAGATAGTACTGAACTAGATGTGTCAATGAACTAACTTGTAGATGGTAGCTTCCTAAAAGGTTTTGTTAAACCTCCCAGAGTTTAAGAAAAGTAAACACCTGCCTCTTACACACGATGTAAAGAAGTTTCAGAAACGCAAAATACCATTAAATTAACTCTGCTTCTCAAATACCGTTCCTTCAAACCCAACACTTACATTAGAGTGGGGATAAAAAAAGTGCTGCACCAGCAAAAAAAAAGTGGGCAGGAATGAGATCCCAGTAACAAGTGTTATTCCAGGGCATCATCGTGACTTCTGTGGTATTTTCCTTGTCTATTGAACTGGCTGCCCTAGTGCCTTTTTGACATGTGCTACAACTTGAGTAACACCTACTGCTTGCAGGCATGATGCTCCCTAAGCAGATTTTGTAGCAGAGGGATGAGGCAGCATGTGTATGGCATCGTGAGTAGCCTACTGATGCACCACAGTAGAGTCATTTTGCCACCTCCGGGCCGGCTTTGTTGGTACAATCATAGGCATCTGATAGTTGCAGCTGATGTACATAACGGGTGAGCTATCCTTAGTTCACAGAGAAGCTGCAGCAATTACCTTGATGCAGGTCACACTGTACTGTCACAACTATGTTTAGCAGTAATAGAAAGCCCTGTCATCCATCTAACACAAGAAATCCTGCACACACCCCAAATCCTGTTTCCTGTTAGAAACTCCAGCTCCTTTCTGAGCTGTCCTAGGGAAATGTTGTGTCCTGCTTGGCCAGCAGAAGGAGGTTTACAGGACTCCTGTGTAATCTTGGACATGAGAGAGTGAGTTGAGGGAGGGGGGAAATGTGTGGGAAATGCCTCCCCCTTCTGCCACCCTGAGACACCCATGATCAATCAGAACCTCAAACCTAAGTTGTTGGTCACTACATTCATTGTTAGGAATGAATCTCACTTTACCAGTGTTCCTAAGTCAGAATTGAAGGGCTGATTCAGGTACGCATTAGTCGGGGTGCAGATGTGAGGTATCCAAAGTCAGACCCACATGCTCCAAGGGTTTATTTCAAAAGCATGGATTATTTCAAAAGCCCCAGGTACTCCACACGTTATTTGTTTAGCAGAAATTTAGAAGCATAAGCCGTTCTTGCATTTGAAATTCTGCTGATCTGTTATGTCAAAATCGGACTTCCATGCTCTCCAGGCTCGAAAAATGTCATGGATTCTAACCTTTTTCTGGACATAGCATAAGATCATGGCCCCATGTGAAAAGTGAATCTGTGGGTACACACACATGCACCTCCAGCTGAACCTGTGAATGGAGCCTATGTGTTTACAACAGTTGTGCAGGCAGGCTGTGTTCACAGGTTTGGATGAAAGTGTAGGGGGCGGGGCCTGCTTCTTCTTCACGTTTATTTCCACAAGGATGAACATGTGACCAATGCCTACATATCATGGGACTAAACAAACTGTAGAAACTTTGTATAAGAGGGTACAGATGTTTTCCTGCACTCCTAACCATGCCTATATAGAAGCAAGTTCTTTTTAACTTGGTGAAACTTCTGTATAAATCTGATTAGGTTTGGGCAGTCAAATGTGGATCTAAACACTTGCAGCAAAGAGTATTTTTTACAGCTCAGCTTATGAAACTGTTTAACTCTGTAATTTTGTTCTTTCTCCTGCTTCACACCTTTCATCTCTTTTGCTCTCTCTTTGCAGCTATATATTTATTGCAATTATTTCTATCCCATGTTTCAGGATGCAAATCCTTCCAAGTAACATCAATGCAATTTAAAAACACACTGTAAGGAATTACAACATTTAGCACGTCATAAGGATCCTTCTCACTGGCAGCTGGTGACAGATGGCTTTTTGCAGAGGAGCCAGTCCAGGCTCCTCTCAGCACAGGATCAGGCAATCACACTCTCTGTGAATCCTTCCCATGGAGTAACTGGTAGTTGGCCTTATGGTGGGCAGCTGGAGCAGGCAGGGGTAACTTCTTCACCTGGCCTATCATTAAATAAATAGTATATATGTGGTAGAGCATGCACTTTGCATACAGAAGGCCCCAGGTTTGATCCCTGATGATTCCAGGTAGGGCTGGGAATGCCCTCTGTCTCAAGCTCCAGAGAGCTGCTGCCAGTCATTGTAGACAATATGGAGCTGGATGGGAGAATCTAAATGGATGGACTTGGTATAAGGCAGTTTCCCATGTTTTATACAGTCATTTGTAAGTGTCAGACTTTCTTCTGACTTGATAGCAGAGGAAAAGTGACAAGAGTTCAAGGGTTCTTAATAGTTTGAATTTTGTAGGATCTTGTCATTGATGTTTGTCTTTTTGCTTTTCAGTTAAGCAGCTAATTCGTCTGCTGCTGAAGACAGACCCAACAGAGAGGATGACAATTTCTCAGTTTATGAATCACCCCTGGATTAATGTAAGTCCTGCAAGAACACTCGTGTGTGTGTGTGTGTTGGTGTTGTTGTTTTAATTTGGACACGAGGCTGCCTGCTGTGGTAAGAGGGAATATAACTCATTTAACCAGGAGTCTGCCCTGTATAAAAGGGATATAATTTCCACTCTGCAGTGTGAGAGAACTCTTGGGGGTGGGGTAAAATTTCCCTGTCAGTGGCAGTCAAGGACACTACACCCCCATCCCAACTGCTCCCGGCTAGCATTTTCTGTTCAGTGCACCATGCACACGCCCTCCTTCCCTCACTTATAAAAAAAGCCATGTTACCTCATCAGTGTAGGATTTATGGAGGACTATTATTAGACATTCAAGGCACCGTCGTGCTGAACTGCTCTCTATTGATATGAATAGAGAGCCTCCTGCTTTAAGGGCGTTCTTGGTCTTTGGCACAGATCTGGAAAAGTTGGGGTTATTGAGTGGGGCGATAGTGGAGGTTTATGTGCAGCACTCTAAGAAAACAACACCAGAAGCTGCTTTTAATGGGTGATGCTAACTAAAAGGCCATGGCAGCCTCTCATGTCATAGAATTCTTTGCCTCCAGCAAGAAACAAGCCGCTGCTAAGGCTACAAATCTGAGCAGTTTCAGAGCAGCTTTTCTGTCTATTGCTATGCAGGACTCACTGGAGTTTTGTGCATTTATTTTTTCTTTATTAGATTTCTATTCCCTTCTGCCATTAAGGTTATATCCCTCTATATATGTGTCTATATAAAAATAAAAAACAAATAAAAAGGAAGGGAAAGAACACAAAGAAATTAAATGTCCCTAAATAATACATGTATTGCCCCAGAGAGCAGCTGGCATGCAGTTGTCGGGGGTGGCTAACATTTTTAGACCTGTGGGGAGATCTGGATTTTTGAGTAAGTGATGTGGGCACCACCCGCTCTGATCCTTCTCATTCCCCAGATCAGCCATCTCCACCACAGACGGGCAGAAAGAGAGGAAGCACACATGCAGGCACACACACTTCACTTTTCTCAGGGTTCTGGGGAAAAGCTTATTAATCTGTGCAGTGAAAACAAGAGGAAGTGGGGAAGAGTATTACTCTCCCTCCTTCAAATTTGATGTGCTTTTCAGGGGACAAAAAGTAGCCATCCTCGTGACCAAGGCGCAGTGACTGGGTGTGCCAAAAGAGTTTTGAGGGTGCCAGGGGAAGACCTCAACGGCACTACTTCACCCGCAGTGCCACACTGGCAACTGCTGCTCTAAGCAATAGCATGCAACCTCCTAACAGCTGTTGGTCATTTGGCCACTTAGTGGACCAGGCAAACCTCCACACTAAAGTAATTCCTCTCATGACCCTGCCCCCAGCCCCAAATTCAAGGCAAACACGGTGCTGCTGTTCTACGGACTGCTTTTACTTCATGCAGGACCATACTAAAGTCAGAAAAGTTAATTAACCTACACTGCACTTGCCTTCATTCATAGATCCCAAAATTTATTAAATGCAAATGATTTTGGCCTTACTAAAAGTCATTTGTAACTGGTCTGGAAAATGAAGCAGTAATAAATGTAAATAGCTTGATTGGGTCACAGATTGGATGCTATACTTGATGCAAATCTAAAGTGAAAAGGAGGTGTTTAAAGTAAGTGAGAAGCAACTCTACCATGTGCTGACATCTAAACAAAAATGTGGTTGAAAAGAGAAATACCTTGAAAGCTCCTGGGATTGTGTGCTACATAGAGAGAGTGGTTAAATAGACATCTAGATGCCATCTCTATGAGAACAAGCAAAGTCCCAGTTGATGCATCATCTCAGCCTCAGTGACAATGTGTCAAGGTAAATAGTTAAGCAGGTGGACAAGTTAAGTGTACATGCAAAAATGTTCTTCTAAACTAATTGGTTGAAGTAGAAGTTGGAGGAAATTAGCCAGGAGTATATAAGTAAGTGAAGTTGTGAATGAGCACAATAAGAAGTTGAAATCCTGGTCATCCAAGGTAGCTTCACCTGAAATGCTATTCATCCCATGTTCAGGGCCACCTCAATAGGCAGAGCTGAAGGGTTTCCATGCATAGATGAAATGGTGCTATCAGGAAGAGGACGTAGATTTGTTAGGGAGCATTCTGGGGAACAAAGCCAGATCCATATAAAGGGATGGGCTCCGCTTAAACCAAAATATTATCCGTCCGTTGGTCTTCAATCAATTCAGATTTATTGCTTATAACTATAAGCCATCACAATATAGAACACAGGTGAGGCTGTTAAATATAATGCAACAATATTGAAGTGTATTATTCACCACCTTCTGTGCATGACAATCATGTGTTATGGCTGCAAAACACAAGGCTGAACACATTGCAAGTGAGGTTAACAGATTCTGGTAAGCTGTTGGGGGAAGTCAGCTTCTCCCTACACACAACCTAATAAAATAAAAAATTCAGCCCTAAATATTGTTCAGCTCAGAGACCTGGTGCTTCCAAATCTCAGATGAGCTAGATTGCCTCCAGAACTTAATATCAAAGAAGTGGCAGAGCATGCCCTTTTGTTAAAGTTTACATAGAAAGGAACGGCAAAAGCAAAGGGAACACTCAGCGGTACAGAGCCTGGCAGGGACTCTTAACATCCCACCAATGCAGTTTTAGTCTCTCTCCTTTCCCTTTTCCCTTGGCAGATAACAAATCAACAGTAGTTAAGCAGGCACTGCTGTTAGGAGCCATCTTGCAATGGAAAGAACGAATGGAGTTGCAGGGGCGATAAATGTACATGCATACGCTCCATCTGTCATTATTTTCTCCAAGCACTTTATAAACACTAATTTATCTTTGCAGTCCTCCCTGAAACATTTGTTTCTTTTTCTATATTTAAATAACCTAGGAAGAAAGTAGAATACTGATTTGACCAACATTCCATACAGTTGGCAAGGCTCAGGATAAAACACAAAAGGGATTGTCTCATGTTTCTTGCTGATAATTCCCAACCACATTCATTTAGACACATTTGTGTTACCTAACTAATTACCTTTATATATTGCCAGTTCTCTTTGTTGGTACATCTCCAGTATAGGGGCCACTGGATGTAACATTTCCCTCCGGGTCTATGCTTGTGGAAGGATTCTCATGAGGTACCTCCATGAAGAAACATGGAGTCAAAATGGGCCATCTTTGTGGATTTCCTGGAAGAATCCATAAGCAGGATGCCAAGGGTACAACTTACTGCAGAAGTATGTCCAGTGGTTTACCTGTCAAAGCTAGTCCTTCCCTTAAGGGAACCTGGGAACTGCAAAGGAGCTAGGGATTGCTGAACATACTGTTCTCAGAAGCCACATTAAGCTGCAGTTCCCAGTGTTCTGGCTGCAGAGTAGGATCCATGGCAGCAGAATCTGATTTGAAAGCACTTTGTGGCAGTGATACTAATAAACAAAGAGGCAGTACAGATAACTCACAATATAGGTTCCTGGCCATCGTGTGTATAAGCAAAATCACGTAAAGCCAGAACACCCCCTAGAAAAGCAGGAAAATACCATTTTTAAAAAACAGCTGCACTTACCAGTGCGGGGCAAATGCAGCCCTCAGTCTTCCTCTTAGTTTTCCTCCTTCTCTCCCTCACTGGATACTTGCTGAAAATGATATGAGGACCGGGGTGGGAGGTGGGGATTGACAGGTAGCCAGAAGACGTTCTTGGCTGTGGTTAAGATCCAGAGGAAGGTTGCCTGTGCACATCCGCTGATGGTGATGGTTTCTTTGTCAGAAAAATTGTGATTGGCAGCTGCAGCTGTTTCTTGAGCTCATCAAACATTTCCTTGTAAAGTCTCAGAGTGTCTGTAATCCCACGGATGATCTTGAGGCTGTGTTCCATGGTGGGGTCAAACTCTCCAATCAGATCATTTGTGTGCTTTTAAGAGGTTTTCCTGCTCTCCCCTCCCCTGCTATTTTCTTATCCCCCCCCCAACCGTGCATGCCATTTTTGCATCATTCTTTAAAAAATATTATTCAGCAATGTGCTTAAAGTTGTGAGCGTGTATGTTAAATAAGTGTGAGTTGCACGTTACGTGTAGGAAAAAGAAAATCTCCTTTGTGCCTGAAGTGTGGCAACCTGCACTCCTTTTCACTATTAGACTGTTTCTATTTCATTTTGACCTAAATACCTAAATTTGCCATTCTTTTATACTGGACCTTTTCCTATGGTGCATGGCTTGGCTGGGTTATGCTGTCTGGAGCTGCTCTCCTCTGTAAGGACCTTCCTGCTGCACAATTGCTTTCATGCAATTAGCCCATATTGCATAAGCCCAGGGGGCAGCCCCAGGCAGCATGACCCAAGTGTCAAGAATGATGGGAGTTGTAGTCCAGCAATATTGACCATCACTGGCAGAAGCTGATATGAAAGCAAGAGGGCCTGGAAGTCATGACCTCCATGCTTATGTGCTGAAGCACATTTTCACATTATGTAGAAATACATTTATTAGAACCCTATTACTGAGTTGGAGAGGAGTGCAATTTTAGAATCACAGGAATGGAGGGAGCATATCACGCTTTACCCTCTTGCTATTTTCCAGCTCCGGATTTACTCTTCCCTGGCAGCTTTTCACTCTGGGGTTTCAAATGTATGTTTGCCTCTCAGTCTTATTCCATAGCTGCAATCCTATGGAAATGACACATACAGTGGTACCTCGGGTTAAGTACTTAATTCGTTCCAGAGGTCCGTTCTTAACCTGAAGCACCACTTTAGCTAATGGGGCCTCCTGCTGCTGCCGCAGCACCACCAGAACATGATTTCTGTTCTCATCCTGAAGCAAAGTTCTTAACCTGAGGTAATATTTCTGGGTTAGTGGAGTCTGTAACCTGAAGCGTATGTAACCCGAGGCACCACTGTATTTCAGTCATATTGGAAACGCAACTGTGCTTAGCAATGCAGCTAAGTACGTTTTTCTCTCTCCCTCCTGTTGCTTAGGAGACATATTTATACAATTTTCTCAAGACTTGTAATTACTTCATCAGCAAGGACGATGAGTGGTAATGTGTGAGTGTGTTGTTGTCAGAATTACCGCTTCTGAATAGCTGCTTCTTTGGTTTCCTTAGCAATCCATGGTGGTGCCACCTACCCCTCTTCATACTGCCCGGGTTCTGCAAGAGGATAAAGATCACTGGGATGAAGTGAAGGTAATGATCACATATATTAGTAGGCTGGGCATTCGCAAATCCAGTCAGAGATAGTTTGATTGCTTTTCTTTCTGAACATCTTTTACCAGCTCATTACCAGCATTTTCATAACGATTGCCCAACTATACAGAAATAACTGATTAAGATGTTGTCTATATTCAATCAAGGGCAGACTCTAGCACACATGTCAGTAAACCATGAGCTGCGGGTTTCATGCTACCCATCTCCCCCACATGGGTGCCCAGTCTACCTTCTTGATACTGGATTTTGCACAGTAATTGGGAGGAAGGTGCACAGAAAGAGTAATTCTCTGTGCAACTTCCATGCAAACCACACTCCTTCCAACATGCCAATAGCTGTTTGCTGGTCTTGGGGAGCACAGTGGTTCTCCAACTTACCAAACAACTCTTTGGCAGGCAAGCAAGAGCGTCATCTCTCCCTTGTGGGGTGGACAGAAGTCTGTTCTTTTCTGATCCATAGGGAGAGGCATTGAGTGTGTGCACATGCATACCCAGGCCATGCCACTTTTTGCCCTAACCATGCTTATTGGCATTCAGCCTCTGAGTGACTACCCACTTCCGCATGTGACCCTCAGAGGCAAAACACTTTCCAGCCCTACACATAGCAAAACAGTATGTTCTAAAACAGTGTTTCCCAACCCTTTTCCGACCATAGCCACCCTTCTGACATTGCTTCCTTCCAGTGGCCCCCCATGGGCGTAGCCAGGGGGCGGGGGGGGGGCCAGGAGAGCAGCTGCCCCTATAAGTAAAAATCAATACAAATTTGAGATTCTGCCCCTAGTAACAAAAACCTGCCCCCCTGTTTTGCCAATTGACTTTGCAGGTTTTTTTAAAGGATCTTTGGTACTCAATATATGAGGGAAAAGATATTTTTATTTCAACAGAATAGGTCAAACTCCAGAAACAATAACAAAAACAAAACCTCAAACAGTAAGCTTCCTTAAACCTTCTTACACAGTAATAAACCTCCTTAAACCTTCTTATACAGCAACATAAAACCCTCTACCATCAAGAAATAACCCCAAAGGAACAATTTCAAAGCAACAATTTTCCTCACCAGACCTTCACCCACATACAACACCAGATCAAACTGTGGGAAGCCCCAGCAGTGTTTGGTCCATCCTCCTCCTCCTCCTGACCACATTGCCCTGCACTATTTGTACCTGTCTCAACCAGGTGGGGCTAGCTATCTCCACGGTCGCCACTCATAGCAATGAGGGCTCCTAATCAGGGCAATCAAACCCCAGTTGGGCCACCCTCAAGGGCAGGAGTGGTTCTGCAAGGACTCACAGGAAGGTTTGGCTGTGTAAGGCCAAACTTAAAGTAAAGGGACCCCTAACCATTACGTCCAGTAATGACCGACTCGGGGGTTGCGCGCTCATCTCGTTTTATTGGCCGAGGGAGCCGGCGTACAGCTTCCGGGGCATGTGGCCAGCATGACTAAGCTGCTTCTGGCGAACCAGAGCAGCGCACGGAAACGCTGTTTACGTTCCCGCCATACCGGTACCTATTTATCTACTTGCACTTTGGGACGCGGGTGGCGCTGTGGGTTAAACCACAGAGCCTAGGACTTGCCAATCAGAAGGTTGGCGGTTCGAATCCCCACGACGGGGTGAGCTCCCGTTGTTCGGTCCCTGTTCCTGTCAACTTAGCAGTTCGAAAGGCCAAACTTACACCTCCTCTATTTTTCTTGTGCATTTTCCACAACACCCCCAACAAAAATTCTGGCTATGCCCATGCTCCCCCCTCCAATCAGTAGAAAGGTAGCTATTTAAATGTTTTGTTTGCAAATAGAACATGTTTTATTCATATATATTTTTAAATAATTTATCCAAAATACAATTACACAAAATGATAGGAGCATAATGAAATATTGTTAAAGCAGGAAAACATAGAATCATGGAGCTGGAAGGGACCCTGAGGGTTATCTTTCTAGTGCAACCCCCTGCAACGTAGCAAACTCAGCTAAAGCATCCATGACAGATGGCCACCCAACCTCTGCTTAGAAACCTCCAAGGAAGGAGAGTCCAGAACCTCCTGAGGGAGAGCCATCTTCCATGTATTATAAAAAGTAAACAACATTTATTTGACCCAAGTTATTTGACAGAGAGTGGGAAACCTTCAGATATAGTGCCAAAGGCGCACAGGGAGAATTTTAAAAAGCAAGTGGTCCTCACTGATGCAGTGCAAAAAGATCATCATCAGGAGGAGCCCTGCCTGCCTGAATAAAGCACTATATGGCCCCACACAGGCCCTGAACTCAGTCTGCCTTTCTTCTGAGTAGACACTTAGTCATTTACTAGATGCAAGTCAGCAGCACCAGAAGCCCCTACTCGGCTAGGCATTGGGGTGGATTTCACCCCACACCTTGCAGAACTGGGCCAACGCTGCCAACTGGCCTTGTGCCCCTCGGCAACATCCAAAGGCCCTGATCCACTAGGTGCTGGGGTGGATTGCACCCTGCACCTTGCAGAGTCAGGCCCAGGCTGCCACCGGGCCCAGCACTGGTGGTAGCAACAAAGCAGCTCCTGCTCATCCAGCCCTATCCATTGCCATCCCACCACTACGCTTACCTGACCTGAGGGGTTCTGGATTGCGGGCTCTATTGGTCAAAACAGGAGCCTCAGCGATTGCCCCCTCCTGCCGGAAACAAACTAAGACTGCTCCAAGAAAATGCACGTGGAAAAAGGAGTACTAGGCCCTGGTGGGCCACCCCCTTACCTGCTTGTGATTGGCCAATCAGGATTTTTAAAAATGATTTTTTCCCTTCACTTCTCCCTTCTATGCCCCCTAGCCTCATGCTGTGGCCCCCCCATTTATGCATTTTTCATATCCTGCCCCCCAGGGGGCCATATGGCCCCCAGTTGGAAAACACTGTTCTAAAGTATTAAAATATTGTTAGCGTTAAAATATAGTGCTTTCAATAAGGATTCCTGTAGTGTTGTGTTACTTATTTCACCTTGGTCCTTCTAATCTCTTTGTCAGAAATGTTCAGTATAATTCTGCATATGTGTTCCTTGTCATTTAGCTGCACAGTCCACTTGGGTAGAAAATGAGCTCTCTTATGGGAAAGGGCACAACTCTTAGTCTTGGCTGGGGGAGGTCAATGGAGATCTGTGACCAGAGGGTTCTGTTTTCACCTGAACATGGTAGGAAAGTGGCCTCCACTTCTTAAGACCTAACTATTGCCTCATGTGTGTTTTAGGAGGAGATGACTAGTGCTTTAGCAACCATGAGGGTGGACTACGACCAGGTAAAGATTAAAGATTTGAAAACATCCAACAACCGTCTCCTCAACAAAAGGCGCAAGAAACAAAAGCAAGGAGGCACCTCTTCAGCATCTCCAGGATGTAACAACCAATAAAGAGAAGAGCGGAAGATAAATATCAAAAAGAACTATTAATTCAAATGGGTTCAGCTCAGCTTTTACACCAAGAACAAAGGGTGTACATCACTGAAGCTTTAAGTGAGTTGACCTACAGAGAAACTGCACTGTGGCATCCAAAATGCAATGTTCTGGAACTTTTTATGCGAGCACTGTGGGTTTTTCTAAGGGATTTTTTTGTTTTGTTTTTAGCATTGTTTTGTTTTCCCCCTAGAGTTCCAGAAAACCCTAGAATTCCAGTGGAAGCTTAAGATGTGTAGTCTACCGACTAGAGGCTGTGCAGGTTCCATACTTATTCACAATGAGCACAATCCAGCCAAGATTAAGGATGTTTAAGTCCCCTTGATTTCAGCCAAAAATATATTTAAGCCTGTGCTCAATTTTCTCCTGTTGGATTCAATAGGACATAAACCTGCTTAAATTTGGCTGGATTTATGTCTAGCATTTCTAAGAGAAACAAATTTGTGCCATCTCCTGTGGCATAAGCCTCATGGACAGAAAGTTCAAGAGTCTGGTAAGGAAGCACACAGAAAGGAATTAGGCATGTAAGCTTTCCATGTGTGTATTCCTGCTTGGTCTTGGCACTTTTGCTGTATTTTATTTTACTTCTAGGGTTCATGCTGTCAACTCGCACAATGCCCACCTGAGCAAGGAAGCATTGCTCTTGACTTTAAGAGAAAAATGTTTACATATTAATAATTTCTTAAGTTGTGTTTCCACTTTCACTGAAACATGGGGGTTTTATAGGTGTTGGTAAACATCCATTTCTATTTCGCTAGAGCCATGTACACTGGGAAGCTGCAACTGTTCATGGCTTCCTTCGGGGACTGTACATCTGTATGACTCAGCTGTTCCCTTTTCTTATTTTGTGTGTATGCTACAATTGTTCTGGGTACATAATTCTCTCAATCAGTGTTTAATAAGACTGATATTTTTTAAAAAATTAAGGATCAAATATTAGACTGCAGCAGTCATTATTGAAACTTCTGCAGTGTTGAAATCCAAAGTGAACACACTGGCATGAATAACATACAAGATTTCAGTTCAAAGAGGATCCTATGTAGTCCAGAACGAAGCCTTCCAGTTCCATTGTTACAGGTGGGGCTTGAACTTAATGTAGAGTGCTGGTTTCTAACTTCTACCATTCTACGCACTGAATTAATAGCAATCACATGTTAGACCTTGCGAGCATCCTGTAAGCAGTGTAAAAGTTAACAAAGTTGGTGAGAATGCTCCAAAATTCAAATAACTACTCATAATCACTGCATCAAGATGCACATTATCACAAATTTTCAACATATATATGAGGTTTACTTGACTGATGAATTTATGATCAACCACTTTCTTTTTCAGTATGTTTTGGGTTAGAGTGGACATGGTGAAATGTAAAAAAAAAAAGGGCACTCAAGTTATTCGAATAAACACTTATTACAAGATGGTAGCAAAATCCATCTGGAACAGCAGTTGTACCAAACACTCCTCAGTGTCTCAAACCAAGGAAGATTCTTCATCTTCTCATACAATATCTCATGATAGACTGGTCATATGACATGCTGGTCACGTGCCATCTATCCTTATTCAACCATTCCATCATTCATCAGCTATTTCCAAAAACAGGGTGCAGATGCCTACAAATGCAAGCCCATCTATCTCCACTTCCAGCCCTTTGCTTGAGCTCTCAGATGTGCTATGTGGTTTGGAGAGGGTAAGAAATATCAAGGATTTCCACATGTTGCTGTTAACTTTTCCAAACCTTCGCACAGGGGAGGGAGATCCCCGTTCTGCCTCAAGGCCTCTACTTCTGTCAATGGGCGCAAGGAAGAAGCTTTCTTCTGCTTCTAGTGCAATTTGGGAAAGGTAAAAACAGTGGCAGGTGACTCCTACTGTTCCTTCTGCAAACTGCAGCACAAATGAGATAAAACCCATCATCTCCCCTAAGCCCTCTCCACATGCTAGAAGACTTCAGAGGAGGGGATTTGTGGCTACTAAGGCAAGGCAAGCCAATATTTGTAGATCTCCGCGTAATAATTTCATTCCAGAATTACAAGGATTACTGGCTTTGTGAATTGGCAGTGCACAACCTCTCTATTCCTCACTCAGTGCCTCTCTTTGATGTACAGGTAGACATTAAACTGTTAAGACACACTGGATAAACCTATGAACTCTTGACTCTTTGTGAAATATTAACATTTTGCATATGTTAATAAATGGTGCTTTACCATTTTTTTAAGTGGACCCTGCTTCCTCACTGTGATTAATCTATATTTCTATTGGGGCCCTGCACCAGCTTCAGCTATAGGAAGTAAACGTTCATCTCTGCCACGCCATAAAAGAAGCTGCATTTAAGAAGAGAACAGAAATGTAATTTGAATTCTGAAGGAATTGTTTCTGCCCAGTAGGACTTCTATATAGATAAGAATGCTATTTCCATCTACTAATTAACTAAACTTTAGAAGCAGCATGTTAGTAGTAGTAACTGAACAAGAATGAGCCCAAACCAAAAGGCATAAAGGAATGACTTTCTAACTGGTTTGTATGTCAGACAGACTCCATAAATGTGAAGGTACAAATTTCCCAAGATTTGTGGAAGGGCAATAGCTTAGTGGTAGAAGATGTACCGGTATTTTGCATGCAGAATGTTCAAGGAACAAATCCATATCTCCAGGTAAGATATGAAAACCCCAGGAGAGTCACTGCCAGTATAAACACTATTAAGCTACACAGAAAAAAGATCTGAAAACACCAGGCCAAAAGCCCATCTAGTTCAACATTCTATTCTCACAGTGGCCAACCAGATGCCATGGGAAGCCTGAAAGGACCCAAATACAACAGTCTCCCTACTTGTGCTTCCAGGCAATTGTATTCAGAATCACTTATGCCTCTTATTTGGTATTCAGAGGTTCCCAATGGGGTTGGGGGTTTATTGGGTCAATCCTGATTACTGGTAGAATTTTTCAGTCCTCTGGGACATAGTCGCCAATGGATAAATCCTGCCACAAAGTAAAAAGGATTTTACCCTTGAGCAGCACAAACGCTGGACATCCTAGGGAAGGAGGGAGAACAAGTCCTGTTCAGTTTTTACCGCAGTGCCCAACGTGTCCGTCTCAAAGCATCCAGATGCAGCAAAACAATTACAGCATTGTTTTGGGCTTTGATTCAGTTTTCCTTAAGCCTGGGGTGTGAGGACAGATTGGAAAGGGAAATGTCTAATTTACCTATATTTCTGTTTTTCTCTCTCTCTTCACACATTGCCATAAGGATCAGAGAGAGAATGTAAAACCAGGGTAGTAAGGGGACTTGTTTATTTATCCCATTGGTATGCCATCCCAGTTCCAAGGAGCTCAGGGCAATCCATGTGTGGTTAGCCCATTTTATCCTCACCAAATCCTGCAGGTAGGTAATGCCATGGTCAGCCGGTGATGTTGATGACTGAGCAGGGATTTGAAACCAGGTCCCTAAAGCCTAATGTAACACTGCACTACATTACACCACAGTAGCTCTGGCCATACAAAGCCTGTCACTCACTCCTTCTTTTCTTGCTTTCTCCTGTTCCCTACTTTTAAGCTGTGTTTTTTCCCCATGCAAAGATACATGTTTGTGCCACTCTGCCGCCCAAATTCCACGTTTATTCTGAGATTTTGATGGTTGTTGCCATTCAGGCAATTCTGCAAATAAATGAATAAATGATAAGGATAAATGAATATCCTTTTCTACTGAAAATCTCTGGAATTCACTGGTTGAGCAATATGTGCCATAATTTGCATGATGTCATTGCAATAGTCTGCCTATGCCTTATGCAACAGAAACACTAGAACTCTTCTGGATCAGATTCTGCCACCCTCTGCATTAAAACTAAAAGCCTGAGCAATTTAGTCTGAAGGACATTAATCTTTTTTGTTAGAAGCTGCATCTGTAGATATTAGACTACAGAACTGATGCTATGCAAATCATGTTGAAACTGTCATACACTATACAGAGACATCTGGGAACATCTAAGGAAGCACCCAACAATTTTATTAAAGGACAGGAAGAAATTAAACAGTTGAGAGAAATTGTACAACTACCTCCTTTGAGAAAGAAGGAGACATATATTTCTTCAAGCTAAAATTAGCTGTGTTAGAGGAATTAATTACAAAAGGGAAATTCTCTGTATAGTGGACAAAGATTTGCTCTTGGAAGACCTAGTTTCTGCTATCAGATCATTATGTGGCCTCTGTGTACTAGGTCTCACTAGAGAATGAAGTTTGATTTCTGCCAAAATCTTTAATGCTCAGTGCATAGGCAAAGTAGAGTTCAAAGGTACAAGTGCTATGCATGGCTGAGTAAGCTAAGAAGTTGATCCAACAATGGAATCAAAAAAGATTTGGAGGTATGGGGAAGGATGAAACTCTCTTTTTGGGGTAGAATCTCAACAATTAAAATGAGTGTACTTCCAAAGATGTTATTCTTATTTCAAATGATTCCTATAATCAAAGGGACTATGATTTTTAAAGAGTGGCAAAGAGTAATTTCAAGATACATTTGGCAGGGTAAAAAGCCAAGAATACAATTCAAGTTATTAACAGATGCGAAGGAAAGAGGAGGCTTTGCCCTGCCAGACTTGAAATTATATTACGAAGCGTCCTGTCTCTGTTGGTTAAAGGCATGGATAAAATTAAAAAACAACAAATTGTTAGATTTAGAAGATTTGATAACAGATTTGGATGGCACGCGTACTTATGGTTGGAGAAGAAGAAAAGTCATAAGGGTTTTGAGAATCATATCTTCCGGAGATCGTTAATAGAAATATGGGATAGGTATAAAAACATATTAGAACCTAAAGTTCCACACTGGTTGTCTCCATTAGAGACAATATACAATTGGATACAATATACAATATACAATTGTACAATATACAATTGGATGATTGGGAAAAAGTATGGAATGAAAATATAAAATTTACAGCATGTACTGCGTTAAAGGAGAACATTATGAAAATGGTATATAGATGGTATATTACACCAGTTAAGCTAGCAAAAATGTATAAAACATGCAATAAGTGTTGGAAATGTAAAGAAAAAGAAGGATCATTTTATCATATGTGGTGGGAGTGTAAGAAAGTGAAGAGTTTCTGGGAAATGATATATAATGAATTGAAGAAGATGTTGAAATATACATTTGTAAAGAAACCAGAAGCCTTTCTGTTAGGAATAATAGGAAGAGAAATAAATAGAAGGGATAATAAACTTTTTCAATACGCAGTAACAGCAGCAAGAATATTAATGGCCCAAAATGGAAACAGGAGGAACTACCGACTCTTGAAGAATGGAGAATGAAACTTATCGACTATGCAGAATTGGACAAACTAACTGGGAAGATTAGGTACCAACGGGACCACAAGTTCATCGAGGACTGGGGGAAATTTGTAGAATATCTGAAAAGTATATGTGACGAACAAACAACGCTAGTGGGATTTAAAGAGGCTTTGTGAAAGGTAAAGGAGTATTGTTAAACAGAAAGAGGACAGTAAAGGTAATATTAAAATGCAATATCAAAATTAGAAAATGTGTAAAAACGGGAACATATGGATGATTGGCAGAGAAGCCGATGGAAGTCCAAAAAGTTGAAATTTGTGAAAACTGTTTGATATTGGAATTTGTATAATGGAAAAACTTTAATAAAAATTATATATATATAAAAAGAAGTTGATCCAACAAGCAACACACTACCTTGTGTCCCATTATATGTTATTTGTTATATGCTCTCAGCTACACTGGTGCCTCTGTGACCTAGGCAATGGAAGAGACATCAGCATCAGCTTTGAACCAGGCTGAGCAGTAGACTCATGAGAGAATGGCTTAGGACAATCTCAGTTAGTGCTGGAGGTGGCACCAGGATTGGAGGTGAGGCTGGCAAGAGAACTGAGGGCACTGGGGACACAGAGTGCTTGGCTGAAGTGAGAGGGGATGAGGTAGAATGCTGGGGTGAAACACTATTAGAACCCTTCCCGTTACCTGACTCCTCATCTGTGAATCCACAGTGAATCCTCTTGAAGCCTGGACACCTCCTGTCCCATCTACTGGGCTCCTCCCTGGGGTTGTCAGCTGGCAACTCCTCCAACTGCTCATCCTAGTCCCAGGACTCAAGACACTCTAGAAGACTGCAGTCCCTGATCTCTGTTCCCCTGCTTTGAATTGGGAAATCTTCACTGAATACAATAAAGATTGTAAATTGAAAATAACAGCAGCAAAAGCAAGAGATCTCACTGCTATTTAAATCTACCGTGGTTTGAAGATATTATGACAAAAGTTAACTGTTAACACAGTAGAGCAGCATGTAACCACCCTAGAAAGGACTGGATGTGCAAAGCACAGAATGCTTGGGAAAGCTAAGACTGCTGGGTGTGCGCATGCATCTTGGGTGATCACAGGGGATATCAACTAAAGAAAGTGGTAAAGGATCTCGGAATGAGTAAGCAGCAACATACACCATAATTAACTGAATGAGGTTTGTTCCTTTCATCTTGATTCTGTAAAGATAGGCTACGTGGGATTATTTCTAGTGTCTGAACACTGGGAACTGCCATGTCTTGTCTACCCTTTCCTTGAACATTCTTCTATCCAAGGTACGAAAGGCACTACCTTTTAAATGGAAAGCATTTGCCTACAATGATGAAAGTTGATAGGAGTTGTGGTCCAGCAACAGCTGGAGCACCCCACGTTGGCCACCCTTGCTTCAGACTGCCAGTTTAGTTACACCAAATGCCCTGAATCGTGTCACCTTGTACATGGCCCTTAGCACGTTAACGCCAGGTATGTCTACCTTGTCATCTGTTTCGGGTTCAAATTTCCCACATTTGAAGAGCAATTTTGTGGTCAATGACTCAGTATCAAAATATGAAGGCATTCCATTGGGATTCCTTATTTTTCTTAGCAGCAGAAAAGTACAACTGCTTACATGCCTCTCTTTCTACTGTCTTATTTAATTGTTGCTTAGAGGCAGCTTATGCCCCTCCTAAGATGCTCTGCAAACCCCCCCCAATCTCTCTTATGTGAGGCCTCTAGCATGGTCACAGTTCCTTACTTCCCCAATTTTCTTTCCATACCTCACTTCTGTGAAAAATACAGTGTGACAAACCTTTCTCTTGACATGCTACACTTCAAACCTACTTTTAATTATAAACCGCTGTCTTGCTGCTTCATTTCCTAATTGAGGAAGCACAGCATGCAGTCCTGGGACTGGATTTCTCTTAACTCCTTATTGCCCCAGGGTCGGCTGTCCAATTAAAGAGCAGCTCCTGATTTGCCCAGAGACTGAAATAATAGGATGATCATCCTGCCTGTTCTCTGTTAGGTTAACATCCTGTCCTCATTTCAGAACAATTTTCCATTTCTTTTTAAATCTAGAGATACAACTGACCTTTGATTGAAACATATCTATGGAATGTGTCAAGTTCATGGAGGCTGGGTAGGTAGCCTATTTAGAATTTGCCCATTAGTGATTTACCAATAATAATGTTAGCCTTTGTGAGACCTACTTTCATATATCTGGGAAGAAACTTGTCATTTGTAAGCTGAGCACAGTCTTTTATCAAAGTTCCATATGCTGTGATGAAAAGACCCCCCTTGTGGTTACACTGTGAGACCTTGGATATCTTTAAATAAAAAACAAAATAGACCTGACATTTCCATGAGACTAGGCAGATGAGTCACCTTATAGGAAACACCAGTGGCCTGACTTGCCTGAGAGCTATCTCACATCCACTGTGCCTTAAATCACAATATGCTTATTTCTGGAAATATAAGTTATACCTTAATGCATGGGTCGGCAAACTAAGGTCCGCGGGCCGGATCAGGTCCAACTGCCTTCTGGATCCGGCCTGCAGACAATCCGGGAATCGCTGCGTGGAGCACCAGCGTGCACATTATTTCCCTCTCCCTCTGCCTCACACGGCGCCGCCTCCTCCTCCTCCCTCCCTCCTCCTGGCTTCTCCCTGCCCTGCCTAGAGGAGGAAGGGGGCTTGACTTTGTTGGTGCCAGCAGCAGCAGCGCTTGAGCGGCCGCCATTTTAAGCAGCCCCTCTCCGGAGGCCTTTCATGTGCCGTTCATCATCCTGCTGCCGCCAGCCCCTGCCACTCGCAAGACACAGGTAAGCAGCCACCAGGGCTCATCCGGTGCTGTGGAGAAGGGAGAGGAGAGTCGTGGGGGGGTGGCTTATTGTCTGGCCCCCCACAAGGTCTGAGGGACAGTGGACCGGCCCCCTGCTGAAAACATTTGCTGACCCTTGGCTTAATGGTAATCTTGAGGGAGGTGTGGGCAAACTTTAGGCATGCAATATTTACTTTGTATTCAAGTAGAAGCCTGAGATCTGCCAGCTGAAGCTGGCTGCAAAATGGCCGTGCAGGGAATGGAACCAATTACCTACATTTCTCCATGAGCATTACACTGGGATGACCTGCAGACACAAATACAAATCTGCATCTGAGTTACTACAGATCAGAGATTCTAACTGTCTGATTTAGACCCTAAAATGGCTATTATTAAACAATGGGGAGTTGGAAACCCTTGTAGCTCTGCTGCAAATCACCTACATAGACAATCCTGTTCTGCATCATTAGCCTTTTAATCACTGATGACACACTGGAAGGCCAGTTTGGTTGGTTCCAATTTTGCAACTGACACTAAATTCCGGTTCCTACACCTTATTGGTTAAGAGTCCCATTTAAGGAAATTTGAACTCTATATGTTACCTTTTGAAAAGGGGAAGCTTTTCTGTGTGTGTGTGTGTGTGTGTGTGTGTGAGAGAGAGAGAGAGAGAGAGCGCTTTTCTGCCCCTTCAGAAATTCTATCCTGTGTAACTTTAAATATAAAAAGGAGCAGATGCTATTACCTAGATCTGTCTCCAGCCCTTAAGTAAAGTAGTTGCAAAAGAAGAAGGGATTATCAAGCACTTTGAATTCCATGGCAATATTGACTAGCAGTTGCCCAAAACCACCGAGAGAAGCAGCTTTTCGTGACAAAATATTTGGGCTAGGCATAGCAAAGGGGGCAAACAGAAGAAAACATCCAGGCTGCAGTCTTGCATATTAATCTGATCTGACTGCTCACCTGGTACAAAGATGCCATAAACCCAGTTTAAGCAGCTGGCTAGGCCTTTCGCCCTCAAAATGTGGAATCCCTGCATGACAAGGAGGCTGCATTGGCCGTATTTGCCTTCTGAGGTACCTCACATTGAAACATTACTGGCGATGTCGGAGAAGGACACCTTCACTTTCTCTTTCAGGGATCCCCTAGCTTTAGGTACAATTGTGAATGGCTGCAAAACACTCCAAGGGCCAAGAATTGCACCTAATTGATCCCATGTGGGATGAAAAATTAAATTATAGCAAAACAAGCAGGGCCTTTCTCTTCCTAGGCTGGCAGCCAAGTCCAGCTGAACTATGCCTAATGTTTAGTAATGTATTTGGTGGAGTCAACGCATCTCCTTTTCACTCTTCTCTTCTGGAACTTGTCCAAGGACTGAAAATTAGAGGGGGATCAGAGGTTGAAAAAAAATAAAAATCAATAGCAGCTCAAAAAGCTATCTTGTAACCTGAGTGGCTGTGAAATGGATTTCTGCTGAATTTCACTATGTTGAGACTAATGAGATTTTTAAAAAGTTATTTCTGTTAAAATAATTACCATCACAAACTATGTGGAAGCCATCTCTTTATATATCTTAATACAGGTCATCAGTGCTCCCCAGTTGTTTCTCTGGCTGATCAGTTTTATTCAGGTCCATGCAATTAAATGCAATGAGTATTTAGTTCACAACAGCTCTCCTGAAATTCCCTTTCTTATGCCTCTGGGAGGCTTGGGAGACTGTTCTTGGAGGGGGTGTTGCTCTTTATTGCTTAGCGACCAAAATGCCTGCATTCTTAAAACCTGGAACATAATTTAAATGTGAAAAGGGGTGGGTAGACCTGGGAGAGAAGCTTCTTCTGAGGCTAAAATTAGACCAGAATGTGTTGGTGGGAAAATAAAGCTGAAGAAAGCTCACTTTTTCAAGCTAAGATGTTAATGTACTGGTCCTAAGGGGACATTTGTGAAGGGGAAAATACACTGCAAGACTTCATCATTCTAGTTCAAAACAAACAGGAATTCTAAGGTGAGGTACGTGAACACACATGTGAGAAATATTACTAATCTCATTAAAAAAAATGTGTTGCTGAAAATTCCGATGAATACCTTGTGTGACCAAATTCACTTCAACCGTATTGCTTCAGGTGAAATCTGATAGTAACTCTAATTTTGATAAAAACAACCTTTTATTTGGCAACAATCTTTAGGTGGTCATTTGTTGCCTTGTTTGATTATGACTGTTAGATGATGACTTACCTAAAAAATAAAATAAAATAAAAGGTGAATTGAAAATCAGCACTGTTAACACTCTAAATTTTATGTCCTATGACATGCACAGTACCCATTTCTTTCACCGCCACAGTTTTCCTGTAGAAGAAGAGGCAACTGAAAGCAGAGCAAGAAGGTGTATGATGAATCTGCATCTTGACCCCATTCCATAATAGGGGAATGGTTGGTGCAATAAAAAGGAAATGAATTTATTTTTCTCACTAGGATTTTTCATTTTTCCTCTTAGTTTCTCATCATCCTCTTGGGTCCATTTCATCTAACCCTGCTATGCTTTTACCTAATTAGATCTTCACATTTGCTGCATTGCATCTGAGGAAGCATCAGACATTAAACCACCAATTTTTAGACCAGCATACAGGCAGAGAGATGTGTGTGTGTGTGTGTATTTAAAATGTATCCCAGTTTGAATGAAGCCCCTAAGCATTACTTTACTAAATAAAGATCTGTACGTCAGAAATAATTACACTTGTTTTCTCTTTCAGGGCTCATGTTTTTTTTAAAGAAAAAAAGAGGAAGGTTTCTAAGAAGACAGAAAGAGAGAGAGAAAGGCTGACCTAAAATATTTATGTACATTGGAAACAGGAGTCAGGGACTTTGATTTCTGGATTGAAATAGTCACAGCTGCACCTATACCCTTGTTATATAATACATTGGCTCCCTGCCCCCCTCCATGCACCCTTAGCTGGCTCTTCTTCAGAGACCCACTGTCATTAATTCGTCATTCTTGCTCACTCTCAATTCCTAAAGCTCCCTCTCAAGAGGACACAACTACCTCACAGAGCTGGTGCACTCTAGGCAAATGCCTTCATGTCACGAGGCATCTGGAGACCTGCCTCCTCTCACATTGTGGAACAAATATGTGTTAAACTGACAGGAGTGTCAGGGTAATCATAGGAAGCTGTTGCAGTACGGCACGGCATGACATTTCATTGATTCGGACTCTTCTTCCCACATTCAAATAAATTCCTGGAGGACCAAGTTGCTATTGACTATTATGAAGCAAATCCTCTGTAACAACACAACTAACCCACCCACCCCCACTTCCCCTGCTTGTGCAGCTCTCTTGCTGAAAGCATTTGAAACAGCCATATGATAAAAAAAATCCCCGCCTTGTGGTTACGTAGAAATTTGATTTGCACACAACACTTGATTAAACATGTTGGAAAAGAAATGTGGCAAAATCTGTTACTCCATCCAGGCAGCTGAATTACAGGCTTTGTTTGGCATGCTAAACAGCCTCTTGTGCAAACATGTGCTGCTCAGTGCTGAGGCAGATTTCTAATGTGCTTCTGGCCTGCACGGTGGCTCTGACAGAATGAAGCCAGGATAACAGAAGCCACTGGGCTGATTTTTATTTTTTTACCCTATCAAGGTTAAAATGTGACTTCGAATGAATTCCTCAGCAAGTGTAGATATGCACACTTATGAGATAAAATTGTAGTTAGTTTTAAAAGGTTCCCATAAATGTGTCCTGATTTCCATCATTCAGGTTTCACCCTTATTACATATAACAGGAACTGGGCACAGGCTATTATTACAGTCTGTTCTAATTTTAATTTCTGTGTCCTGTAATATGTAAAAATTCTGATTTCAGAATATTTTCAGAAGTGATTGAAAAGAGCGAGAGAGAATCTAATAATGACACACACAAAAGCAAAAGCTGACACGTAGTTGCTTCTCCCTTCTGAGAGGTCATTCTTAAGAGTACTGGGGCTCAAACCCATGACACAAATTTGCCTCTGGGCAAATTAAGATAGCACTGTGCTTTGCAGTACAGCCAACCACATGGTAAGGTACACCACAGACCCATCCATTGGTCAGGGGATCAAGACCACTGGGCAGCCACACCTCGCAGAAATATTTATACAAATATTTATAAATTATATACCTTTCACCTTGTTGTGCACACAAATGAAACAAGTATAAACAGACTCAGAAAGAATGTAATGGCATGGTAAAGACCAGTCTGACTCCATCCATTGGCTAGATAACGAACAGCTGCTCCAATGCTTACTTTTCTCTTCCTTCCCCCTTCTTTTTTCCCTTTCATATTGTGTCTAGTAGATTGTGAGCCTGTGGGCCTTATCCTTTAATATCTGTTCAGCACTTTAAAATATTAGTGTATAATCATCACCATTATCATCATTTTCACTGGATGTGAAGCACTCTGAATGACAAATGGATTCATTCATCTATTTGCTATTGAACAAAGGCTGCAGTAGACTAAATGATATTTGTCTTCACATGCTTTTAATCATTTGTTGCTTAATTTATTTTGGAAAGGAGTTGATTTTCCTAGCAGTACATTGTGATTGGTTACTAGGCAAATGTAATTGACAGATACAGAATGCAAAAAGAATTGGCTAGAAGTAACCAAGGCTGTGGAGTATGTCACATGTGCATGTTCATCCCTTGGTGTCTGAAGTATGTTTTATCATTTTATCCAGTGCTATTTTTCTAGAAAAAGAGATGCTGGAACTAACCATGAACTCTTGTACTCCTGATATTATCATATAAATATTAACCAATGAGGTCCTTGTCACCCATGGTAATCAGAGTTTTAATAGAAAGGTGGGATATTGAGCCAATACAAAACTCTCAAACGTTGGACAGGATGGCTTCTACAAGAACTGCCCTGATAACCAGGGTTCAGGTACTGCATTGCTGCTAAAGCTGTACTGAACCCAACTTCATTGAGGGTTAGGGCCCTCGTATTTACGGGACTGCCTCTCCTGGTATGCCTCACAGAGGACCTTAAGGTCCATGAATAACCATAGTTTAGAGGTCCCAGGCCCTAAGGAAGTCAGACTATCCTCCGCCAGGGCCAGGGCCTGTTCAGTGATGGCTCCAACCTGGTGGAATGCTCTGTCCCATGAAACTAGGGCCCTTCAGGATTTAACCTCCTTCTGCCGGGCCTGTAAGACATAGCTATTCCGCCTGGCCTTTAATCTGAATCCAGCCTGATCTTTTATTTCCCTTCTCTTCCCTCCCCCTCCCCTTTTATGAAGATTACCCGCTCTGAGACCCCACAGCTAATTCTCCCTTGGCCTCCTTGCTGGCCTAAGTAGGACTAATTCAGCCAGCTAGCCCTGGTGATTATCTAATGTTTATTGGATGGATTTCCTCCAAATTGATTTTTGAACTCTGAATTTTATTGTTA
This sequence comes from Podarcis raffonei, assembly GCF_027172205.1. NCBI lineage: Eukaryota > Metazoa > Chordata > Lepidosauria > Squamata > Lacertidae > Podarcis > Podarcis raffonei. Next base: position 73,846,918 of record NC_070603.1, read on the forward strand.
GTCATGCTTTTATACTGTATTTTATGCTGCTTCTATGCTGTATTATAATTAAGTGTTTTAAATTTGTTGTTAGCTGCCCTGAACTCAGTTTTCTGAACCAGGAAGGGCGGGGTATAAATAAAAATTTAAATTTAAAAATTGGAGAAGTATGGTAGCTTTAGTCAACTCTCTGCATGCATTCTAGAAGTGCTATAGCAGCTCGATAGCTAATGGCAAGATTTGCACTTTAAGCAGGGATTAAACCACTTGTTATGTATAGTGTCTGTCTGCCATCCAGGCTTAAAGCATTTTCTCTGAGTGCAGAATGAAATTTCAAGTAAATCTTTTAATTAAGTTATAAGCTAAAAGCATTTAAAATGTGAGCCCTTCTTACATATTTTAGTGCTTAATCTTTTATTTTTCTTTCAGACACTTTTAGCAAAGAAACTCATTACTTTTTTTAAAAGGACATCAATAGATTCCAAAGCTGAAATGCTCCCTTACATATCATTGCGTTACTTATAATCTCTTACAGCTGGTTTTAGACTACTGCAATATTTTCCATGCTTTTCCATCAGTTCCACTTACTGTGTAGTTTGATTACCACATTTCAGCACCAGGCTCACAGAGGGATTGTGTCTTTTTCTTATATGAAATGATAGATGTGTACAATATACTTCATCTGGATGGGAAGGTGAAGTCTAAGAGACTGAGCTGGGATCAGGAAGTTCAAATTTCACCTCTGCCATGAACTTACTGGTTGGCCTTAGACAAGCTGCCCTCTCTCTCTGAGCTTCAGACTTAATTCTGCATTATGAGGGTTCTGGTAAAGATTACAAGGATTACATGTGAATAACTTTGAATAATTGAAAGCGCTATACTGTACAAATGTTTATTATGACAGTAGTCATCATCTAAAGGTGCTAAAAACAACCTAGGAATCATATCTATGTCACTATTCAGTTTGTAAACCCATATGCATTCCTGTTTGCTAAGCCGATTACGGTAATTTACTTAACAATTCTGAGAAGATAATTTCAGACCCAGGAATTGACCCATGTGAGTGTCCCATTTTTAAATGTTATCAGCTTTCTGGGCAAAGAACTAGGGTGACTTTTGCAATCATTTCCAGTCCTGCAGTTATTACTGTAGGAAGATGTTCCATAGTTGCATTGTGCTCCTGATTAGGATGATTTCTCTCCTAGTACTTTCTCCTTGTGTAATTCATCTGCATTGCCTTCTTAGTGTATTACTGGCAATAGTGAATATTGGCAATTTGATGATCATCTTCAAACATTTGAAGTGCTGTCACCTGGTGGCCCAAATTTATTTTCTTTTGCTCCAGAGAGTAGAAGCCAAGTCAATGGATTTTAATTACAAGAAAAATGTATTGGGCTAAATGTTAGGGAGGTGCAAGGTGCTTGACAATGGATCAGTCTTTTTGACTGGACTTAACCGTCCAGGGGTCCTTTACGTTACCTTTTGCCTAGTGGACTTTGCTAGAAGTTTTTAAGCAGGCCTAGGGGATCTGAGACCCTCCAGATGCTGTTGAATGACAACTCCCATCATCACTGCCCACTGGTCATGCTGGCTAAGGCTGACAGAAATTGGAGTCCAACAACATCTGGCTCTCTAGCCCTGCTTTTAAGGAGAGGCTGGACACCTTTCAGGGGTTCTGTAGTAGTGGGCTTCCTGCAATGGCAACAGGTTGAACCTTATGACCTCTGAGTCAGTTATTGAAGTTCATTTGAGGTAGTGGTGGTTGACAAATTCCATATGGTTGATTTATTTTTTTAAAAAATAGCAGGGGAACTAGCAGTGGAGACAACTTTACTGAAGACAGAATGCTGTGAAATAGGGATTTTATTAACTTCTTTTTTCTCCTTTCTGGATTAATGAAATGACTCATCTGCATAATTATGAGATGCAAAAAGCTGGAGGTGGCATATTGAAGGCATTGTTTTTGCCAAAATAACCCCCCTCTCTGCTTCCAATCACATCCACACATCATGTGACTGTTACTCGTAACAGTAAATGCAGGAGGTTAGATTTCCAGAGTGCTAGCTTTGTTGGTCTATTGCAGTAAAAACAACAGAGTTTATTATGGTATAAGCTTTTGTGGGCTACAGGCCACTTCATCAGATCCATGAAGTATAATCCCAAATTGGCAGGCATTACATACACACATGGCTGAGGGGGAGATGGATGGAGAGTGAGGTCAGAGGAAAACAAAATGCAAAAAGATCAGAAGTGATAATTATGTAAAAGTGAACTACGGTGGCAGCTAGCTGGTGACAACACAAACATCCTGGCAATACTAACATATGGAGCATGATAAAAAAAATATGCAATCTGGATTCAAGTCACAGATCATAGATTTGAATTTCTTGAGAAAAATGCACTTCAGCGGTTTCCCACTGCAGTCTCCCTCTGAAGTTCCTTTGTTCAAGAATGGCAACCTTAAGATCAGTTTCGCCAAGGCCTGGTAGGCTGAAAAGTTCCCCTGCTGGTTTCTGGATAGTCTAATTTCTAATATTAGATTTCTGCTCATTTATCCCCCCCCCCCCCAGATACTGAATTATTTAATCTATGTAGAATTCAGAAGGGCTTTGCTGGCATACAATGGCATATATGTGAGCAGGTGAATAAACCCATAATATGGATGACATCACTGGGTCCTCTGATGGGTCCTTCTTGCCCAAGTAGATAAGATGACAAAGTTGGCATCTGGTGGTGGACGCCCCCCCAGCCCAAAGCTGCCTTCCCAAAGCCGGGTAAGGGAAGTGCAGGGCATTGGGAAGGACCTGTGAGGTTTGGCAAGGTCCTAGAGCCCTCCTACCTCCTTCTCAAAGCTGGGCAAGCAGAAATTAGGCTTTGGGAAGGTGGTGGGAAGTGTCCCCTTGGCCCCTGCACCCTGGTTGTGTTGCCCTAAATCTGCCTCTGTTCTGGTCCCCATGTAATCTCTGTTATGTGGCTTGCTATGGTAGGGTTCCCATATGTCCTCTTTTTCCAGGGCACGTCCTCTTTATCATGGGTAGAGTTGTCATAGTGATCCATAGTTAAGAGTAGAAGTCGGCAAATGTGTTCTCCTTTTTGCTCTTCAAAGTATGGCAACCCTACCCGGTGAGTAGTTGCTTTAGTTTGCGGCTATTTGTAAGCAAGAACATGAGCTGGGGGGGAATCTCCTGAAACAGGGAGTCTCCCATACTCGTGGAAGTTCCCTGTGTGATTTAGAATACTGGAAGCAATGTAGTGTTCATTAAAAATTTCTTTATAGTTGTATGATACTGTGAGAGGGAAGAGTAACTGTCCAGGCTCAATGATGATACATTTTACTGGTTTTAGTTGGGAGCTGTAAGTGACAACAAGTGATGTTTTCTCATTCTCTCTGACCCGTGGCATAGGAGTAGACTATTCCTGGATACCAGAGTGTTCTTGTTTCTGTGCTTTTTTACTTCAAAATCAGGGCTCTATTCAACCTGGAGGATTTCTGTAAGAGCTGTTCTTGGGAGCTCAGTGTAATCAGTGGTGTATTCAGATACACACAGATTTATTTGGCGGAGGGGAGGCATACTTTCCTGTTCTGTAGGACTGTGGCCAAAAATAAGGGATCAGTATGTGGCCTATGCAATTATAGGGAGGTTTTTAATGAACAATGCAAAATGGCTGATGTCGGCAACAACAAAAGAGGTGATGGTACTCCATACTGGCATGCATTATCACAAAAACCCACCAGTTGTATCCAACTAAATTGTGCATGTGGAATGACTTCTGCGAGCACAAAAGAATAATAGAATTGTAGAGCTGGAAGGGACCTCAAGGATCATCTAGTCCAATTCCCAGCAGTGCAGGAATCACAACTAAAGTTCCCCTCCCTCTCCTCCTTCCTGAGGGGAGGCACAAAAGGAGAGAACAGGCAGGAGGTTATCTGTTGCATCCATAGAAGCCATTCTACCTCTGCAGTGATTTTGCATGAAACCCTCTAAGATTTGAGCATGTGCCCCCCCCCAAGTGTGTTTGCTATTTTGACTGGACAAAACAAAACAAAATTAATGACTTGTGGATACACATCAATTTTGAGGGTATTTGGAGAACAGAAGTGCCCAGAGAAAGAGAAGGAGGAATTAAATTAATGCAGAAATGGTAAACAAACAGGAAAATTACAGGAAACAACGGTGATCCAAAATGCTGCCAGAAAAACATTGGGGCTGATTCATAAGTTATTCAGAAGTATAAACAGACATATCAAAATTTGACATTATAGAGGTATGGGCCTGAATAATGCAATGATATCTTTTCAAATCAATAGACCAAATGACAGATTCTAAAATTAGCCACGGATGTATCCTAATCACAAAGTCAGATCTGAAATAAAATGCTGCAAAAATAATAATCCAGGATCCCAGAAGCTTACGGAGCAGAGCATTTGTTAGTACTGCCCTACAAACACTGTAGTGGAAAAGACAGGAAGCTGCTGGTTTTTTGTTGTTTTTTAAAGAGTGTCATGGTTGCAATAACTGGCAATAACAAAATTGGTATTGTATAGCACCTGGGACTCAGCTATACAGCTGCAAATAAAATGTTTTAAGTGTGTTTTAAGTACAATATACAATGTGACACTAGATGGTGATGGTGAGCCTTATGGAAAATTAATTTAAAATGCTTTTTAAAAAAGCATTTCCAGAACGTTTTTATATGTGTGTTGGTTCCACCCTAGTCAGTCATTTCCTGTTTGGTAAAAGCAATAACAGAAGAGGTCAAGGGGTACAGTCCAAAAATTGATATAGTTAGAAAATAAGATGTTTAGAACTAGATGTTTTGTTGTCACTCACAAAACCTACAATGTAACACCTAAAGCCCAATTTACAAGAGACACTGACCACAGACTCTGGCAAAGCAATTACATAAATATGTGTTTCATTCTGCTATGCCTACTTTTTGCACAGGCCTTTATTAACACCACCAGTCGTCTGTGGCCCCAGGAGTCCTGGCTGTATATGCAAAATGCATACAGGGCCATGTGTGCTGATTGTGTGCCAACAATATGATGCACCACTACTTCATCAATTAATTGAAACAACCTTCTCATAGAATATAAAGGACCCACCAGAGTAACCACAACATTATCTGCATAAAAGGAGAATAATTCCCTCCTCCACTCATCTTTATTCAACACTACATTGTTTGAATGTGCGGAAGATCGGTTTTGGCTCCTGCCACACAAGCAAATAAGCACTAGCTCAGGATGACTATGTTGATAAATTAGGCTGCATTCCTATATATACTTTCCTGGAAGTCCCATCTAAGTCAGTGGAGTCTACTCTTGAGCAGGCAGACACAGGATTGCATTGTTAATCATCAAAATAACGAAGGGGGAAAACCAAGAAGAAAGTACAATCTCAGTACTCCATTAAATCTTTTACCATCTTTCCAAAAAGGTGTTAATGGGGTTGATGGCTGACGCTGAGTAGTGAACAAAGACAAACTATTTCCCACATGCATCACTGTTATCAGACAATATCACATAATGACCAATTTCTACCAGAAGTGTATTTGAACTGTCAGTCTAAATGCAAATCCAGCAGGTTTTAAATTACTTTTCATTCTCCTGACAGAGACTTATTGAATTTTAATTCACTAGGTAGGTAATATTTTCAGGACAGTTCCAAAAATCAACTTGCAGAGGAGATGTAGAATTTTATTTTATTTTTATTTCGGCAAACATTAAATTGCCAGAGATAACCAGGTGATTATTTTATTGAGAAAAGTAATAGGCTTTACTTACATATTTAGTCTTCCAAATCTCTTTGTTTTACAATCAATATTTGTGAATGTCAATTGGTTCTTGTTTTATAAGGTCATTACCAACCCTGAGCTTTTGTGAATGCAATATTTTTTTAATCTAAATGCATTTCTAGGAACAGAAAAATAAGCCTAAGTAAAAGAGATCAGGTTATTAAAACCTCAAACTAAACAGATAATTGACATAATGAATGAAATAATGAGTGTAGGACACAAATATCCATCTTAAACAGACAGCAGAGTCCAACGAGCATTAAAGGGGCAAACCTGCACACAGTTAATATGTGGGCTCAAGAGTAAAGTAAATATGCCATTTGTCAATTTGCTCTCACATATTTGATTTTTAAAATAATATAAAAAATTTGTGCAGGGAGCTGAATCAACACTGAAGTGTAGTTGGGGGGGGGGCTTTAATCCTCTGCCCCCACTGCAGTTCCAATTGGAATCACCCCCAGTACCTGCTAATAGCTATGAGAGGAAAAACCCCATTGGTTCCAGTGAGACGTTTCCCTTGGGAGCATTCATCTCATTGTGAACAGAAGATGTGGGGGGGGGGCAAATTCCAACTGGGACTAAACTGGGGACAAAGGGTTAAACCCCTACCACCATGCCATAGGTCCAGTCCAGCTTGGGCTTTCCTGTGTCAGCTACTTATTAAAGAAAAATCCAACATGAAAGCGAAAACTACATGACAAATGTCACATTTAGTTGGGCTCCCTTAGTTGTCTTAAATGAGACTGAAACAGCCTAACTGTATGCAGGAAATCAGCCCATGGCAACTAAAGATATTTATTTTCCTCGAGGTGATTATTATGGAATTCAGCAGCCTTTTCTTTGATGATGTCTTCTGGTTCGGTCTGGGAACCATCTAAGTCAGGGGTCAGCAACCTTTTTTAGCCGTGGGCCGGTCCACCATCCCTCAGACCATGTGGTGGGCCAGACTATATTTGGGGGGGAAATATGAACGAATTCCTATGCTCCACAAATAACCCAGAGATGCGTTTTAAATAAAAGCACACATTCTACTCATGTAAAAACACACTGATTCCCAGACTGTCTGTGGGCCAGATTGAGAAGGCGATTGGGCCACATCCTGCCCCCGAGCCTTAGGTTGCCTACCTCTGATCTTAGTAATTACACTGTGATAGCACCAATAAGCTCAAACAAAACAAATAGCAAACCCTACAGAAGAAAAAAAATATTACATACCCCTGTACATCATGTTTATGACTTTGTATATGAATAATACAAGACCATCTTTTTCCTGTTAAGGATGGGTGCTTGTTTCCTCTTCCTGAAAATCTCCACTTCCATTTCCCACTAGACAGCAGTAAACAAAAGGTAATTTCCTTACATCTTCCTAATACTTAAGTACAAGGTGCATTTCTGCTGGATAGCAGAGAAAAACTGAGAAAAAGATGAAACCCTAAATAAAACTAAGGACAAGTTTGTGTGACATAGCAGGCACACCAGTGTTTGACATGTATGAAAGAGAAGCATATCAAAACACCTCTGGAACATGTCTATTGTGTCTATGAGTGTTTGAAAATGCATGGTGCCCCTTCATACTTCACATATTTACAGCAGAAGACACAGGCCCAACATCAGAGTAATTGTGGTACCATGAGTTTACATAGTAAACAGATGCACCATCGGGGGGGCGGGGTGAGGGGCTGAGGGCTTCCCCAAAAATTTTAAGGAGGGGGCTGGCCCCCCCTCAATATTATTGTGCCTGTGCTGGGCCTCTCTGCAGCTGTAGTGGACCCCTTGGGCCTCTCTGCAACTGCAGAGGGCTCAACTGGGCCTCCCTGCAGCTGTGATGTGCCCCGTTAGGCCTCCCTGCAGCTGCGGTGGGCTTCATGGCCTCCTCCCGCCATGTGACATCACATGTGTATCGAGCATGTGACATCACACACACACACACCAGGAACTCCAAAAGTTGGGCAGAACCCGGTGGCTATGATAGCAAACAATGAAGAACCTCTACGTGTATGAATAACTATGTTGTTGTGCAGAACCCCAGCCTCTGAGTGGTGAAGTCCAGGGGTTCCTGCACTTACTCAGGGTTCAGCTTCCTTGGAATGAAGGTCAATGGATACTGCGGTGTCTTTAGGATATATGGGTTTGTTTACACATATATACAGCTTAAGCATAGGATGGGGGAACTCACAGCATTAACACACCATCAAATTTTGCTTCTCCATAGGTTTCCAGGGAAGCCCCAAGCTCACAGCCTTGAGTCCAGCACAAAGCAGATGTGTTCCTCTGTCTCCAGCTGCCAAGAGTGGGGTCTTATGCCCCAGGCAGCTCATTTTAGTGCTCCTAATGCAGTGGTTTGACACACCCTGAGGCGCATTCCATTGTCTCTCGAGACAGATGGATGCCAACAAGTTATCCAGTAGTAACTCTCTCATATCAGCAATTTTCAGACCAATAGCCCACAAAACATAATGAGGTTAAATTATTCATTTTTTACATGCCTACAACTGTAACGGCTGCCTTTGAGGCAGGAAGTCACTGCAGCTATCTTTCTGAAACTTGGTAGCGTTCTTGCCCTCAGAAGAGGAGCCTATGGCTGTGGATTTCAGTTCCATTTCTTCCCCAAAATAAAGATTTAAAAAGTTAGAGATGACCCCCCCCAAAAAAGTCAACATATTGAGCTCCCAAATCCCTTGATGTATTTTCTGTGAGTTGGCAAGCTTAATCCACTTTATGCCTGCAAATTTCATCCACATTGATCAAAAAAGAAAACACATCTTTTCGATTCCCCATAATAGTGAATGATATGAAACAGAGCTTTGTTTTTAACAAAGGTGCCTCAGAACCAAAAGACTAGTTGAATCAGACAGAGCAACTCAGAACAGATTGAACTGCTTCTTGAACAGGCAGATATAGATCTGAAGAATATACTATGGTCAGTGCCCACCTGTTCTCTCTCTCTCTTTCTGTCTTTTTGTATATTTATACACACACAGAGAGTGAGACCCTGATGCGCTAAAAATGAATCTGAAAAATTTCACATATTTGAAACACACTTTTAGCATGTTCTTTCACTTAGGATGATGGATTGTAGGGGGAAAGAGTTGTAGGAGGGGATAAAAACCCCTTCCTCCCTCTTCCAACACAGAAACAAAATAAAAAAATTCCTTCCAGTAGCACCTTAGAGACCAACTAAGTTTGTTACTGGAATGAGCTTTCGTGTGCATGCACACTTCTTCAGATACAATCTGACGAAGTGTGCATGCACATGAAAACTCATACCAATAACAAACTTAGTTGGTCTCTAAGGTGCTACTGGAAGGAATTTTTTTATTCTGTTTCGATTACAGCAGACCTACCTGTAACTAGAATCTTCCAACACCAACTCTGTTGCTCCTGTGCCCCTACAGAAACAAGGGAAAGAGAGGGGGAATGGTTTAGGGAACTGAAATAGTGCAGCTGATTTTGGGGTGCAGGGGCAGAAGCGTGGCACAAATAGGCAGGTGTGCAGAATTTACTTTCAAAGTGCTACTATTTTAATTCAAATATGAAAAGGAAATGCAAGGTTAGAAGATTTGCCTCCCATTTTGAGATAGGTGTCTCAAATCCCTAATGTTTATATCTAAACCGGGGGCACAGAAGTTCCATGTCATCCATTATCGACACAAGATGATTTGAACCTGAAAATATGAATTTACTTCTTTGAAAAGCATTGCTTCTGAGGTTGATATGAAAGTAAGATTAAATGTTTCTTTGTGAACCATGGTCCTAAAAAGCACATGAAGTCAGTATCCAGCATAAACATACTTAAGAATCTGTTCTGGTATCAACACTGCAATCCAATTGCACAAGGGGAAAGAACACCAATTACTGTCAAGTTAGCATTTATCACAGTTGGGTCAGTTCAGAAACAAACTGCTCACAGTATGTAGTGGCTCTGCAGCCTCTCAGGTTACTAAAGTCAGGCACTTGTTACAGATTTGTTTTTAGAGGTGATACTAATAAAACACACAATAAATTTTTATGAATAAGCTGACACTCCTTTTTTCTGTAAGGCAAGCTGTAAATCCTCTGCTAATGGTATGTTTAGTTAATGATGCAAAAGATTTGAAGTAGTCAAAAACCATTACGTGTGTGTTAACATGGATCTCTGAAACAATCACAATAATTAATCTTCAATATGAATTCACTCAAGAAAGGAAGTGCTGTTTTGCTCATGTACACCTAATAACTTTTCCCTCCTGTGTCTTGAAACTTGTTTGTACGTGCTTCATTAGAAATAGTACAGTTCTGCCCTATTGAGCATCAACCATATCCAGAGAGCTTTCAACCAAAATTAATGGTTTATAGATAATGATTATAAACCCCCTTGAGGGTTTATAAACACTGATACTATAGTGTTTAGATACAATGTTTAGATACATTCTAAACACTGATACTTGCTTTTCTTTTCTCTGAAACAAAGCCACTATCTTTATACATAAAAATTTGTTTGGTAGTAACATCAATGAAATTCTAGGATACTGAAGTGCAATTTTAAAAATACTTTTGATGAATACCAAGATGAAGGTCCACCAGGCTTGTATGGAAGTGAGTTGTGGGCAACTTACACCTGCCAGGGGTGATGCCTCAACACCTTCCACAGGTGCTGCATCAGGAAGATTTTGGGCATCACATGGCAGGACAGAGTCTCAAACAAAGATGTGCTCTTCCATGCCCACAGCCCCAGCATGTTTGCAGTCCTCCCTCAGTGATGTCTACACCAGCCTGGTCGTGCCCACAGAATGGAAATGGCAGAATCTCAAGGATGTGCTCCACCGGGAGCTGACTTCAGACACCAGGCCTGCTGGTAGACCAACTCTATGTTACAAAGACGTCTGCAAACATGACATGAGGGCTGGTAACATTAACCCCGCTGTGTGGGAATCCCTTGCAGACGACTGCAGTGCTTGGAGACAATCAGTCAGGTCATGTATCCACAGCAGTAACCATAGGGGGAATGACTTCTGGGAGGAGCACAGAATGAAGAAATGTCATGGTACACCTGCATCAGCACACTGGACCCCTTCACCTGCCCCTGCTGCAACAAAACATGTCTCTCCCATGTCAGTCTCTACAGCCACAGCAAGCGCTCTCCAACGCTTTGACTCCCCACCACCCACAAGGCACTGTTTCCTGAGACAACATAAGACTGCAATTTTTAAAATACTTTTTAAACAGAACTATTTATTGAGCTTTTAGAGGGCTTAATCAAATTCTGGAATTTGTTCAGCAAGTATACTGTACCCACTAAAAACTGTGGAAGGATTTTGTATAAGACAAATCAATACTATGTGAACTCATCTCAGCAAAGTTAGAGCCCATGCTGCATCAATCACACTTCTGGTGATAGCTGCACCAACAACTAGAGCAGGGGTTGCCAACATGGTGCCCTCCAGATGTGGATTACAACTCCCTGGCAGTTTATTATTCTTATTGCTTCATAACTCACAAATCTGTTCAGTTACTAAGTCTTTTCCTTTTCTTAAGTACGTGAGAATTTAAGATGGGTCATTGGCCTGATGCAGCAGGCTCATTCAACCAGCATCCTGTTCTTAAAGTGGCCAACCATATATGCCTGTGGGAAATCTGCAAGCAGGATCTGAGTACAAGAACACACTCCCCTCCAGTAGTTTTGAGCAACTGGTATTCAGAAGCATTGCTGCCTCTGACCGCGAAGGTAGAGCATTATTCTCCCATTTATATTGATAGAGCACTTTAGAAAAACATCTTCCTTTCAAAGTTCTTCACAAAAGCTCAGTGTTTAACAGGCCCATAGAAAATAATACGTAAGAGGAAATCAAAGTGTTTGCCTCAGCAGAAAAACTGATGTGAGAGCCACGGATTAGAACTGAAATCAAATATATCTGATCTTCACTCTTTTGCTTCCCACTCTTCTTCCACCATCTCCCATTCTCATTAATAATGATAAAATATCATCCATATAATCTTTCTTAGGATCTCTCCCCCTTCATCTTTCTTTGTTGCTGAAGTACAAGCCTACAACCAGTAAATTAATTGTTTAATTCAAACCAGTAAATCAAATTGAGTTCCACCATGCAGTTTCTTGGCCCCTATAGAACCGCCAGGTCACCATGCTACCAGAGCTACCAGCAGAATCCACAAATGCCTTCCATGTTTGTTTTAAGGCTTTTTGTAGAATGATGAGTAATGTTTTAAAGAGGTTTTAATTGTGTTTACTGTGTCTTCATTTTTGTAATGTATAACTCTAATGTTCTCTTTTCTAAATGTAATTTTCTAGCCTAATTGTATTAAATGCATTATAGGCATAAATCAATTTACCAAGTACGTTAAACATGTTTAAAGCTTATATTTTTGAAAAGAAGAGGAAACCTCAAACTGGCAGAATCCCCTTGTCAGGATAAGGTCCCTAAACCTAGCATTGCCTCCATTGCTCAAACCTAGTACTTCTGACTTGCTGCTCCCTCGGCGTACCAACCTCCAGCCTTTCTTTGAAGAAAGCCACAAAACTGGAAATCCTATGAACTGTATTTTATTAAGGGTACAGATAGTTGTTGGGAGACCCTTATTCCCCTCACGGAAATAAAATTCTCAGAGTGGCTTAACACTCAATCCCTCTTCCCAGGGAATGTCCCAGGGAACCCTTACTGCCTCCATGGGACTCCATCACGCAAACATCGCTTCCAGAGACAGACACAGGCAGAGGCTGCAGAGCAAATCCATTCCAGCCTGCATCTCTCTCTGTCTGCTTCCATCCTCCTCCTTTCCACCTTTGCCTCTCCCCCACCACCACTTCTCCACATGTTGTGACAGCTGAAGGAACCAGGTTGCTACTCCACACTCTCACCTTCTCTCTATGATCCCTGTTTTTCAACATCAAACAACAACAAAACCCTAAGCTGTGCCTGGGCACACCTGCCATGCCCCAATTGCATGCCTATGCTCCCTCTCCCAAAAAATCCTGGGAACTGTAGTTTGTTAAGTTTGCTGGATTGGAGATTGTAGCACTGCAAGGGGTAAATTAGTTTCCAGGATTCTTGGAGTGGGTGGGTGTTAAATGCCTGAGATGCACAGAATCAGGCTGTATGTCCTCTCTCTTCCTTTCCCTATTGCTAATCTATCCAGTTTGTGTTCACTACCAAATCATGTGCATTTGCTTGCCTTATACGGGTTGTCAGGAAATAAGTCCAGGGGGATGTATTCCTTAAGTGCTGTCTGGATATGCCCAAAGAGGTGCAGAGCAAACCTGTCTAACTGGAAGTAAATTTCAGCAAGTTCAACAGGACTTACTTCCAGGTAAGTGTGCATAGCACTGCAGCATTAATAATGCTATTAAGTACTTCTTAGGTCTGTGTTCTCTTGGGAAATAGTGAAATGCAGATTGGTAGCTTTTGTCTATTAACCATGTTTTCTCATATTAATAGGGCTATCAGTGGTAAAACCATATAGCACATTCAGAACAGCCCCCTAAGTATACAAATGCTGGGAAAGAATATTGAAAGATAGATTAGTATTCTATAACTGCCATATAATGACCCTCATAACAATATCTAAAGTACTTTGAATTAAACTGCAAGCAGGAATCATTGTTGATGAGAATAATCTCTCACTAGCAAGTGAGTCTGGCAATATGACTATTTCATCTGTCAGATTCTTGAAAATACTTACTTGGGACTAAAATGTATAACTCTGCTGGAGTTAAAATACTTAATACTGCATAACCAGTATGACAGAAGGATAGATGTTTCTCATTTTAAGTGCATATTTGTTTGTGGAATAGTGAGATAAATTTAAGTTAGTGTGAGAGAGGAAAAGACTTGTGTGAATATTCTAGGTTAATTAACCTGAAATAAGTGTGCAATGTCAATGACTGTCCCTTAGGATACAATTTAGCTGATGCCATTTATATTGTTTTAAGAAAACCATGAGACCTTGGTTATAGGGTGATATACAAATGCCTTTAAATAAATACCCAGCATACTGATGGTATTTGCAATGCCTAAATAGCCAGAAGCAGTAAGAGAGAGGTGGGAGACCACCTGGAAATCATATTAAGAATTTTATGACCTCTTCAGGGCAAGGACAGGTTATAAATATTGTATAACAAGCACAGTTAACCAATCTTGCTCTATATGTGAAATGAGGAACTATTTTAGTTTCTCATTTTCCTTAAAGACATTTGAGGTGTAAAATCTTCTTAACTCTTATCTACAGAAATTGATCAAATAAAAATGATAGTTCCCATCGTATATATTGACTTAAATATCTCCCTCTTTTCTCTGAATGGTTTTCATTCTTTAGGAAAATCCTAATCAAAGTAAAAGCAGAGGTACAAATATAATCTGAATCTGTTTAAGTCACTGTTGAAACCAAAATAGTTAGGTATCATTAGCTCTTATCCAGCAGAGATAAAAGGGTTTAAGATTCCTCTGAAAAATGAAGCTGCATTGTGAATCTAGAAAACCAACAGGATAAAGGTGTAGTAGCAGCAGCCAAAAGGGGAATGAAAGATTCATGGTCCTTTAACCAGCCTTTTGGAATAGTTATGTAAAGGAAAAACAAACTCAAAAGACATATCCATAGAGGGGTGAACTGAAAAAAAAAGAAGAAATGCACATTTTAAATTAATTTTCCTATCTCTCTTTGTTTTATTACAAACACCTGCATTTTACAAGAAAATCTTTTGGCAAAGCAAAACAAAAAAGAACCTTGCTCATATGCTACATGTCCAATATTGTTGGCTAGCCCAATCTCAGTGTGAGCTGAAGTACACACACAGCTTGGACTTTTCGCTGCCAATTAGATGGGGGGCACATCTTGGAGAATATATGAGGCCTGACTCCTACTCTCCCAAAAATTCCTTAGCATGGCAGTGGGCTTCTTAAGGGCTGACTCAGCTGCACTAATTATTCTAAATGGCAGCAGGTCCAAATGAAGATCTGAAAGAGAACCAGTATAGTGCATTAGACTACGTTTTCCCCATTCAGGCATCAAGTTCACTGGGATCAGTCACAGTCTCTTAGCTGACCTAATTCACAGAGTTGTTGTGAGGATAAAATGGAGAGAAGAGAACTTCAGCTCCTTGGAGGAAAGGTGGGATGTAAATGTAATAATAAAATGAGAGAGGCACAGTGAGCCAGGACACTCCCCATAGGCTGCTTAATTCCTCTACCCATTTCCAATACTTAATGGTTTTTATAAATTGAATGTCAAAGCCATGGACTGGCTTGAATGTATAACCCGGGTGTGGACCACAGGAGCGAGTTTATCGTCTTGTCTGTGCTGCAGGTGTATCCCCCAGGGAGCCAACCAAGCCCAATGATGTGCTCATGGGATGCTGTGCAGCAGTGACAAATGAGGCAGCCAGTCTGCTCCCACCCACTATGCCAGGGACCTGCCGCATAATGTGTTGAGTCTAGACTTTCCATCTTTCCTTATGCTGTTGCACATGTGAATGGTACTACCATATGTATATGCAAATACTCTAGTGGTCATTTTGTTACACCACATCTTCTACACCAGGGGTCAGCAAACTTTTCAGCAGGAGGCTGGGTCCACTGTCCCTCAGACCATGTGGTGGGCCGGACTATATTTTGGGGAAAAAATATATGAATGAATTCCTATGCCCCACAAATAACCCAGAGATGCATTTTAAATAAAAGCACATATTCTACTCATGTAAAAACACCAGGCAGGCCCCACAAATAACCCAGAGATGCATTTTAAATAAAAGGGCACATTCTACTCATGTAAAAACATGTTGATTCCCAGACCGCCCACAGGCCGGATTTAGAAGGCGATGCGGCCAGATCTGGCCCGCAGACCGTAGTTTGCCTACCCATGTTCTACATAATAAGTGGTAAAAAGGAAAGGAAAAATTAAGAGCGTCACATTTCTGTTGAACATTTGGGAGTTATTCAAAGCCACAGTAATGAAAATTCAGCTAGAATGTATACTGAATAGGAAATGTGCCATCTTGTCCAATAGGATTTGAACATGGATAATTAGAAGAATCAAGGAAACTGTCAGAGGGAAGTAGGATTCCTTCAGAAAGTAGAACTCTTGCTCATATGAGAACAAAAGTGAACACACAAGAAAAATACAAGAGAACAATTAGGGATGCAAAAATGAGGAGCATGTTGCTTAAAACATTAAGACAAACAATAAAACCATTATTTAAATGCAACAGAGTAAGTAAACGAGCTATGGAGACAGTTGAGTCATTGGGATAAGGAGACCCATGTGAAGCAGAACGAATTCTATGTGTCTGTTTTCTTTGTGGAAAATGTTGGGATGCCATATCTAGTACTGTATGTGGAGGGGTTGGGGGGAGAGACTAGCAGTGTAGTATTAATACTTGTTATGCCAGCAAATAAACAAAGAGGATAAAGTGGCCCTTGAGTGCAGTGCCACCTGTCATTGCTCTATGTTAGCATAGCAAACGTTGTGATGATGTGACAAGGACGTACACCAGCCTAAATAGTTATGACTCGCGACGGGACGACAAAAGTGAGGGCTGGAGGCTGGCGTCGCAGCAATTTAGGCTGCTGTACACAGCCCCTTGAAGGCACCTGGTTGGGTGCCTGGCCGAGGGCGTGGGCGCCAGCCAGGTGAGTGGGAGGCAGGGGGCAAATGCCCCCTGCTTGAGGCGGAGTCCGGCTCCCGGCCACAACCACTCCCCTCTCTTGCAGGGAGGAGAGTCTTTATGCCAGCAAATAAACAAAGAGGATAAAGTGGCCCTTGAGTGCAGTGCCACCTGTCATTGCTCTATGTTAGCATAGCAAACGTTGTGATGATGTGACAAGGAGGTACACCAGCCTAAATAGTTATGATCATAGTGTAAAAGTGACAGTTTATCACTTGCTAATTGCATTCTCAAATTATAAACTGTAACAATAAAAAGTTGTCACAGTGAGACATTAAACAATGCATGTTTTCCGTAATAAGTGTTTCAGCCCCCCATCGAAGAATCAGTAAAACCCAGCAGCTTGGTGCTGATGTTTATCAACTTTATAAGCAATCTAAGGGTGCAGTTCAGCAGGGTAGTGTTTAAGCATGGAGGGAATTGAGCACAAAGAGGAGGGCTCAACTCCATCACTTTGAAATAGAATTTAAAGCAAGCTTACATTTTTAGGATTAAGTTGCAACAGCTGAGACCTAATTAAATTCTATTCCACCAACTGAGGCTTGCACCCATCTAAACATGTGCCAAACAATTTTTCTTAAAAATATAATGCGGTATAGAAGTGCAATGAACAACAACAACATTCAATGTGAGATTTGTTTGCTTCCTTTCTGGCCTCTTCATTTTTCAGATGTGCATGCATCCCAATTTAAACATTCCCCACCCCGTAAACTGGCATTCCTGCAATTCTGCTACACATTTGCAGGGAACACAGAAGTTAAATGTGATAGATAAACTGCCTGTGTATATACCAACTCCCACTATGTATTTATGGTTTTCTCTATACGGTTGCAATGAGCTTTTATAATAAAAAGAAACTTATTGCCTTAATTATACTAGTGTCATTTAATATGTATGTGTGCTTTAGTTTCTTGTTCATTAAAAAAAACTTTCTTCCATTAATGTAATTTAATGAACAATTTCTCTGATTTTTCATAAATGAGCATCAGATACAGTTTTTCAATAACTATATTGGGAATCTGTTTAAAATTACAAAACTATAAATATTTTAACAAACACTGAGGGTATCTTATAAAACTCAATAACTGGTTTTTTTAAATGGTGATAACAAATGTAAGTAATAACTAAATGTTATTCATTAGTCAGGACCATAAAAAGATGCAGGTCTATAAAAAGAATTAGCTGAAATAATTGCCATTAAATATTCAGAATCAGATTCAGTAATATGCCATTTTGCCTTTTTATGCTGCTGCATTAAATACCTAATCCTGCTCTTAAGGAACATTGATCTCACTGTTCTGGGCTTTAAAGTGCTTTCCTACCCTCTTCCTGTCAGTTGTGCATTTATTATATGGCATCCCCATAATGGTCAAATATGGATAAATTTCAATCACTGTGAAATCTCAGGTTTGCAGACTGTAGTAACGGAACAAATATAATTACAGAAACACTTTTGAATAAACAGTGTGATTCCAAAAACATCCCAGTGCTAACCTTCCAAGAAAGCCCATCTCTGATGTACATCAATACCAAATTTCAATATCTAATGGAAAAGTTACACTGATTAACTTTTCAATTGAGGATTTCCATATAGTGATCACTGGGGCTGGTTTTGGTCTATATTTTGTTTAGTATTCTTCACTTTTTGGTTGGTTCTATCTTGCATTCAACTAGCAAGTGCAGAACAAAATTTAAAGGGGAGTACTTGTTTGTGGACAAACGTCGGCTCCCTTGGCCAATAAAGCGAGATGAGCGCCGCAACCCCAGAGTTGCTCGCGACTGGACTTAACTGTCAGGGGTCCTTTACCTTTACCTTTTTCTTCAAAACAGGTTGGTTCATGCTTCTGTTCACATTAGCTTTCTTTAATTAAGGGTGACACTTCAGTGGATTTCTATAATTTAGGCATGTTTTGTGTATTTCTGTTGGATTAAATGCGTAATTCTGTTGGGCATCCTGGTTCAGTTAGTAATACAAAAGAGATTGGGTAGAGCTTGCTCAATGCCCGTGGATTTAATCAGATCCCATCTTAGAAATTGTCCCCAACACTTTGCTTTAGGTTTGCCACCATACCAAAACCATAATTGTTTTTTGTTTGTTTCATATTCCATTTATCATCCTATTTGATGGTTATTTTACTGTTTTCCAAAGAGATGCTGTGCCATCATTAAGCAATGATGTCACTATGCATTATTATTATATTATTCATCAGCTCACCCACTTGAATGTGATTGCTAATACAGCATGTTGGATAATACTTTGATGTAGCAGCCACAGATCCCTTGGAAGCAGGGCAAACAGCATTCATGAAGAAGAATTAAAGGTAGATCTTGATGGAACTGTAGGTTTTGCAGAGATCATCAAAGCAAAGAAATGAGAAAAGGCACTAAAACAGTTTTGACAGATGGAAGAGAATGAATACAGGGTAAAATTTTTGCCAAGATTTATTTCTTAAATGTATTCTTTTTCTCCATACTCAGTTGTCATATTTGATTTACCAGTGAGAATAAATGATCACCAGAAAACCCACTGTGCTTAATGAACTTACATAAAAGGTCCAACGATCTTTACGCAGGTTTTCGTTTGTGCAATACCTCTTTAGCTTCCTCCAAAACAAACTGAAGTAATCCTGGGAAACGTCAACATGCTTGGCCAGGTTGCCTCATCAGGGTTTGGGACCTCATGACCACCACGTCAAACATGGGGGTTTCTCAAAGTCAAGTGGCAGGCCACACTCTTAACTTAGTATTTACAGTTGGGCAGAAGGATGGTGATTCAGAGGTGGGGGAGTTTTTCTTTACTCCTTTGTAGTAGTCAGAGCACTTTCCAGTAAGGTTTCAATTTGCTGTAGTTGCTGTATTCAGGGATAGAGGGCCAATAATTATCTTCTGTTAAAATACTTATATTGCACACTTCCATTTTAAAATAAAAGTCGAGGCATCCTACAACATACTTAGAATGACAATATCAACCCGAGCGCAAACTAGTTGAAAATGTGCAGATTAGGAATGGATCACTACAGATCAAAACAGACATAAAGGAAAGGAGGGATCAGGGTTCTCTTTAAGTGTTTTAAAAAAGAAGGTTTTGTGAAAGCTCTTGGGAAGTTTACTGTTGAAAACTTTGCTGCTCTGTGGCATATGGAGATGGCTTTTCTGCTGAATGTTATTGCTCCTAAGAGTTCATTCTCCCATTGGGCTAAACCCAGTTGGCTGCCTCGTATACTCGGGAGCATGAGGCAATGAAACTTGGGAAACTGGTAAGAGGAGGAAAACTTGAAGTAAGTACAACTGGACAAAGATGTGAGTTCATCTTCGGACCTACTCCATGACAAAAATGGTAGTGATGAAGCAATCTTTACCCTACTACTATCACATCATAGGAAGCTGCCTTATATCAAGCCAGACCATAGCTCCATCTAGCTCAGCTATTTTCTACACTGAAAGGAAGTGGCTCACCAGGATTTCAGACAAGGGCAATTCCCAGTCTTACTTGGAGTTGCTAGGAATTGATTTTGGAACCTTCTGCATGCAAAACAAATGCTGTCCCACTGAGCTATGGCCCTTCTCACCCAGTGCCATCCAAAAGGTTGTTTTTATGGGGGGGGCATTAATTGAGAATTTTATCAGCTGTCAGGAAGATATTCATAACCCTCAGAATCCCATTATGAGTCAATTGCCAAGTACATTGAGGATAAAATTTACTGTAGCTGAGGCATCATGGACTCTACCACTTTTGCAGATTATCTTGATGTGTTCTGAGCACTGTCTGGTCTAGTACTGCTAGGTAAATTTCATCTATTGAAACATGTGGACATTGATAAAGTATGAGGAATACAGCCTTCCTCTTTGATGCTCAACCCTTGACCGTCTTGGCTTGTATGAATTGACCAGTTGCCTCCTAACATTTATTTATTATGTACTCCATAAAATTTATACACTGCTTGATTGTAAAAAATATATAAAAGCGTTTACAAAAGATAAAACAATAAAATCAATTTAAAAAAAATTACAAGATTTTAAAATATACAAAAGCTAAAATACTAAAACAGATTAAAATTGCCTCACCTATCTAAACATCTGCATAGGCTTTTCCAAACTAGAATGTTTTTAGCAGGTGCCGAAAATAGTAAAGTGAAGGCACCTGCTTGATATCAATAGGCAGGGAGTTCCAAAGTGTAAGTGACATGGGGTAGTAGTGATCCTGACTCAACTTAGATTGGTAGTTGTCAAGCCACTCTGAAGAAATCCACATTGAACACTCTGGATTTGCAACTTACTTACCAGTCATCCAGATGCACTTTGGGGGCAAGGTCATGGCTGGACAACTTCAGAGCCCCTTGGATGACACTGGTTTACTCTGACATCTACTTCTATCCACTTTCAGACTGGGGCTTGGCATGGAAACAGCTGATCTATGCTGAAGGAATGCAATGCTGTTGAGTCACCTAACTCTTTCAGTGGTCTTTGATACTATCGAACATGGTATCCTTCTGGACTATCTGGAGCTGTCCTACCTAGATATCTGTTTCAGAGAGTGGTGCTGTAAGACTATTACTCTGCTTCATAGCAATTATGCTTTAACCTTCTGCCATGACTATTTTGTGCCCCTTGCATTTAACATCTACATGAATTCAATGAATTATGTCAACTGGAGTGAGGTGTCATTGCACAGCTTCGTTTCTCTTTTTCATTAAATTGAGGTGAATCTGTGGAGGTGCTGAATCATTGTCTGCAATCAGTAATGGACTGGATAGCAGCCAGCAAATAGAAGCTTAGTCCAGTTAAGATGGAGGCGCTGTAGGCTGGTGGTTTGTCTGGACCAGGGGTGGTGGTGACCAACCTGTTCTGGATTTATTTTTAATTTTTTAGCAGAGAGAAAAAAAGAAATTGGGAGTTTGAGATGAGAGAGTTTTGAGACCCTGAAGCCTCTCTGTGGGTACAGGTATCTATCTCTGGAGATCTGAAGGGCAGCACATTTGATTCTTCTAGAGGACTGTTCAGAAATGCAAAATATTGCAAAATATAGCAGTACACTAATTAAAAGGTAAATAATCTATGGAGAATACATTGCTACACTGGCTTCTGGTCCATTCCTAAGCACAATTCAAAATGCAGAAATGGTTTATAAAACCCTAAATAGCTTGGGACCAGTGAATCTGAAGAGCCACCTTTCCCCACACTGAAACTGCTCAGATATTGGCATAAGTTTTTGCAGCCCTGCTTCAGCTTTCTGAAGTAAGGTAGATAGTGGCCGAAGACAAGTCTTCACAGTTGTGACCTCTGGAATTCACTTCCCAGGGTGCTTGTCTGGTACTATTTTTGTTTCCATTTTCTTGAAAACCTATTTATTTGCCCAGCCTTTTAGTTGTTATTTTTAATGTATTTGTTGTTTTATGCATGCATTTTATTCTGCTTGTTACTTCGATTTTATTGTGTTCTATTTAATTGTCTTATTATTTCATTTTATATGCTGCTTTGAGAACCCTACTGAACAGCAACTAATAAATTACTCAAGTATAAATAAATAAATATTGGATTTAATTTGCTGTGACTAGTAACTGATTGCACTATTCCAGACTCTAGCAGCAACTGAAATATTCTGTCCCTGCTTTATCAGCTATGAGGAGGAAATAATCCTCCTGCTTCTGCTTTTGAACCTAAACCAAGCATTGTTCTGACACAGGAACATGCAATTTGAGAAGCCCTTGAGTGGACTGTATGACATCTCTATGGTATACAGGGACAGCGTACAGAAGGGATAGAAAATATTCCTCTGGCTTTCACAGGGAAGTGGAAACAGAATGAAACATTGTCCTTCTGCTGTGCATTTAGTCATTTTTATAAGGTGTCAGCAACTGAAATAAACCTGTGCTGCAAAAAGAGTATTGCCATGTGAGGCTTTAAAAGGAGTGCTAATCTGGAACACTAAAGTTATAGTTTCAAGGGGAAGATGACAGACGGTTTGTTTTCAAACACTGTAGGGTATTCTGGGGTCTCTGGGCTATTTGCAAAGATTATCCTTATTTCTATTGAAGCTTCAGACAGATTAAATTAGATCACTAAAAGGCCAATGGAACACATTTTTGTACTGCAGCAGCTCAGTAATCTCTGTGCACTTGCAGCCTGTGAAGATGAATCCAGAGTAGCTGGCAGTTCAAGGGAGTAATTTGTCAAGGTTTAGTTGTGTCTACTATAGTGAGGCTTCTGTCCAGAGCTATTAAGGAAAGAGAAAGGAAGGAGGCTATAACACAGGATCCTGCTGCATAATCATATCTAGTAATAGAAGTCTGTTTTATTACTACCAGGTTGCACTGACAAACTGCGACCTATACGTTTTTATTGTGTGCAGTTTTTTAATGCCAGAATATTCTGCATGTGAAGGAATGTCAAAGATACCATGAATCCACTCTGGAATTATTTTTAAGGAAAAGTGGGCTAGAAAGCACTTCAGGCAGCATAATGGGTTGCTGTGTTTGGCTGTTAACTTTGGTTCAAGTCCACCCAGGGGTTAGGTCTAGATGATCCTTAGGATTCCTTCCAACTCTACAATTCTATGCTATGTCCCAAGTAAATGAATAAAGTGTGCAACTTTAGACTTTTTTAAACTAAAAGTTTCCAAAACCTTTCCTTTTCTTGTTAAAAAAAAGGTGTTCTGACACCTTATCATCTTGTCTGCAGCATTTCCAGGTCTGCCATACTGTTATGGATGTTGGCCTGACCATACCTTTGGTCAGGCAAACTGTTTGGCAAGGTATTCCTTAATACAGTAGTCTGTGGCCAAATTGTTTCAGCCATATTTTTTACTGGGGAGATAGGCTAGAAAATAAATGGAGATTCCCCTGGAATGTGAGATACTTTTGGAGAAAGTGACTCATACTTCCCCCTCTCCCAGCTAGTGATGATGCAAGATAGATCTTTGTATAAAGTGAACAATGGGGAGGTTTTTAGCAGAGACACAAAAAGGAACTGCGGTATGAGACAGTGGGTGGGTGGGTGCATTTTGAGCTCTGGAAGGCACCTTTGGGAGTGCAGATATCACATTCTGGTCATCTGATTAGGGTCTGTGGATCTGCCGGTTGTAGAAGTGTTATTCTGCTTGTTTACACCTGTGTTCTACTGGTGTACTTGCAAATAAATTCAAATATTACAAAACATTTTAAGTCTCCATCAGAAGGTTTCCTGTAATATTGTAGGAAGGAGCTCAATAGGCCACAGGGCTAGGTTTTGTTTTAGTGTGAACTGAAATAGGCAGCTGGCACCCCGGAATAGTGCCAGGCATGGTACAGGCAACAATATACATGTTTAACACAAGCACTTTTTCCTATGGTATGCAATATCAAAACTTGTTCTATTTGTCTGTTGAACTGAATCCCATATAGTAGTTATGCATTGTGTGAATTACTTTTTGAACCCTAAATAACGATTTCTTTTTATCCACTTTCTCTGCAACTGGCAGATTTGATAATCTTCTGTCTCCTCCAAAAGAGCAATTCTGTGTGTGTCTATACAGAGGTCCAATTAAGTTCAACGGGCAAGTAAAGGATGATGGGAGTTTGTAATTCAACAAGACCCAGAAGGCTACAGGTTTCCCATCCCTGCATTTATCTATAAGGTATTTTTAAACTGGAAAATTATTCCTTCATCTGGCACATATTTTCCATAGTTAATATTTCTATTATATTTTATTTTTCTAGCAAAAAATTTTTATCAACAATTCACAAGTATATAAGCCTTACAAATATAAACATAAATTAATTAGTGTCAAATACTATATTTTCTCAGTTTCTAATGAAAAGAGACTAAGAGCTGACAGACGTATCGAATTGCTGTCTTCCTTCTTTTACCCTCACCAAGTTGGTTAAATATCATTTCCATTTTAACAGTTCCATACAACTATTCCATGAGTTCAGTATATTATAGGTGCAATCCATCAAGTGCTGCTCATGCACAAGCCCACTGAGGATGAATCAAGGATGCACATTAATAATGTTTGGGTGATTGCCCAATATTTCAAAGCATTCAGACTCCTAGCACTGCAAAACTGAGTATTGGACAGTTGTTATTTACTATGGCTCATTCTTAAAAAAAAAAAAAAAAACAAATCTGCCCCAACTGCGGCAGATTGAAATATAGTTCATAAGGCTTTATTACCCCTAGGTGCAACATCACCCTGGTCCAACATCACACAGAGAGCTTTGTGGCTGAGTGGGGATTTGAACCCTGGTCTCCCAGGCCCTATTCCAACTCTTTAATCACTACACCACATACACATCATTAGGAGAGAACTGACACAGCAAGTCAAAGCTGCTAATACAGTACTTACGATGCTGAAATATCTGCCTGCAATGTGTTCACAACCACAATTTAAAATTCAAAAGCAGCAAAACAGTGCGATTTTAAATAGTTTTAACATATGAAAAAGAAAGCAATTTTGACATTTTAATGCAGTTGAGGTTAGATGTCAAAACATTCAAATACTCAGCCATGCGCATCCATCTCTAGATGTGAAGAAAATTCTAGTGCCCTTGCTTTTCTTTAATCTTTTATATCTTAACTTAGCACAAGGCTAAGGTCTACAGAAATGATTTATTTTGTAGGAACTTCTTCCCAATACTTTTGTGTGTGTTCCTTGAACCTGGTATATAGAAATGAAAACCACTGCTCATAAGACTAATTGTTACAAAGCTCAATCTGACATCAGATTGCAGATCAAGGATGTGCAAGGTTGGGACTGCTGCCAAAATCTATGCTCTTGAGAGGCTGCAGAGAGCTTTGGAGACACCAACCTATCTGAAGCTTTTGTGTCCTGGATAAAGGAAATACTTCCTGATGCCATTATACAAGAAGGCCGTATCAACAGGACGCACTCTGACCAAAGCAAATAAACTGTGAGTTTTAGCTCCTTCATAATTAAACATGACTTATTTAAAAAGTTCAGACCACTGGAAAAAATAATAATGGAAAATACAATCTACCAGGATCTCTGCATAGGAAAGCTGCAACGCAGATGTGAACTTAAAATTACACAGCAGCAGTCTGTGAAGCAGGCATACGTTTCCAATGGGGTTACCCATTCAAAATCCTAATAACTTATGAAGGAGTAACTAAAGCTGCCTCCACAAAATTGAATGCTAAAAAATTATTAAATCAACTGGGATGCAAACCAAATGAAGGCAAACATCTGAAATAAGTAGGCAAGGGAGAGAGGAAGAGACAGAACTTGAAGAAGGAAACTGGCAGCAAACAAAAGAAAAGGGAAGAAAAATAAGGCGAAAAATACACCTGCAAAAAACCCCAACAACAGCAAAAACAACACACAGATAGCTTCTTCTCTGCCTGAGGTCCCGCTGAAATTACCAACACTAAGTTTAACCAAGAACAATGAGCTCTATAACCAAAACAGACAGGAATCGGGCTGTTATTCTATTATTTTTGTTTGCAATATAATCATGTAGAACATTTTCTGCTTCTGGGGGGTGGGGGTTAATGTTTATGTTCCCCAATTTAACCTTAGCTCATGAGCATTTGGCTCATGAAGAAAAATACAGACTATTCTGTTCTCAACCACAGGTGTGGGCTATTCCATTGGGACGGTTGGGGGGGAGGGATAAGGGAGCTGGGAGTTTGAATGTTGAAGTTAACCCCTTTCAGAATTCAGAGAATCTTTATTTTGTGCTGAATACTTTAAAGATAGCATTTTGCTAGTACAAGTGCCCAGCCAGACTACATAGAATTAATCATAACACATCCAACCTTTGCTGGTGGGAATGCAGTTTACCAGGCTCTCTAGTACACATTTGCTAGTTTTGCCCCCAAATTATACCCTTTTCAGAAAAAGTTTTCAAACACTTAATCAAATGATGGAACACTCACCACAACCAGACCCCAAATTAGCCATACTATCTTATTTTACTCTTCAGATAGGACATAACCAATAAAGACCTCATCCTCATTTATTAACTGCAATTAGATTAGTGATTGCCAAAAAATCGGAAATTTTAAATGCAAATCTTTTTGAAGCCTAGATTTCACAAGTATGGGACATTGTGCTTATGGAAAAATTAACCATTACACAAAAGGAATATTGATTTGCAGTGGTAAACTCACATCTACAACATGGTATCCTTTTAATGACTTTGTTAAGACAATTGGAACATGGCTTTCACCCTCCACCAATTCATCGCACCTTATGAAGAGGCACTTTCAATTGAATGCCTATCTTGGAATGTCTAAAACTACAACTATCAGCCGCTATTTTTCTTTCTTTTCTATACAACCACTAAGCTCTGTTTTCCTTGCATAAGTATTTCGTTACTTGAAATTAAAAATCTATTTTATTATTTTTTTAAAAAAAGAATAATAAGTAGCTAGAGGCAAGTGAGCACTTAATTATTAGTCTTTTGATTTCAGCCTATATATAACTGAAAACATGTGTCTGCATTGTTCAATTGTTTCTTAGTTTAAAAAGTATTGTTTATTATTTGTGGAGGATTCTTTTTTTAAAAAAAATCAAAAAGGAGAGTAATTCTTATATTGACATTTGCTGTAAAGATCAGATTGCTTTCTATTCTTGATTGCTTTCTATATCTCTACTCCCTATTTTGTATCAGAATCCCAAGTGCTATATTTCATATAAATGACTTGCTCACTGTCAAGCAGCAAATCCACAGGAAGACAGTGCTCTAGGTATCCTACAGGGCTCTCCTGCTATGCGCCATTCAGCAAACCAATTAGCATGATATTTTTATCTCTAACCTGATTTTTATCTAATTACAAATCAGTATTTTACCTGTTTTGTGTTGTGTGCTAAATACACCAGTCAAATAGTATTATGCCACAACCTAATGCAGATAAATAATTTCACATTCACATTCTTGATTTATTTATTTATTTTGGCTTTCAAGTTAAATATGTGCAATAAAATAAAATAAAATGGATCAGGGCAAAGGCTTGCTGTGCCCAGAGGCATATGAGAGTTTCTGAGAAATATTAGAGGTCTCAGGAACATTAAGCCCTGCCCTGTAACACAGAAACTTCTAGGAGTAGCAGTCTTTATGTGATGGCTTATTTGGGTTAGGACAAGAACCCCAGTCAGATACGGGCTTGAATCATGAGTGAGTCTGCTGGTTTCCCTAATGCAATGAGAGAGGGGACTAGAAACTACAGAGTTGTAGGTTCAGGTGAAATATGGTGATTGGGTTGAAAAGTAGGGCTAATTTTTTCAATGACCATCAAATTTTTGACAGTTCACTGTATAGGTATGCCACTATTGAGTAGCTTGTTTTCTTTTTGTTTGAAGATTGCTTGATTGTACAGTAAGCCCGAAATTACATACATTTAATGTACACATTCAGCTTCACAGGCTTCGCAATAAAATAAAATAAAATAAAAATAAAATGGGGGCGGAAAGGAGGTATCTTGGGGAAAAAGACTTTGGCAAACCCACCTGCTATTGCACCCAGTGTGTGTGTTGACTATACACAATTTTGTCTTTAAGTATGATCCCCAGAATGTAACCCCTGTGTAAATTGCAGGCTTACTGTATTTTATCATATATCTTTAATGCAATTAGTGAAGTGAGGTGAGGTGAGAATATTCTCTGCTAGAAAATTCTCTGGAGAATATTCTCCACAAACTGTAAATTCTAATGTAAGAACAAGTTTTACAACCCACATTTTAAAAAAATCTAGTAAATAATAAGTCAACCAGTGTAAGTAATGAATAATGATTTTTTTTATCCAGTTACATTACTGGGCATTGTGTCATTCACCATTGGCGGTTCTGAAATGTGAGCTACAGAAAACTTTTTTTTTTAGTTTAAAAAATGCTATTCATTTAATTTGATGAACATTTGAATTCATATGTATTTCAGCTATATCTAATAGTCTTTTTTCTATTTTGGTGTGACCTTATTCTTAGCAATTCTATACCCTTGGCCATACAGTGTGATTTTTTTACAGAAAGTAGCTTTAACGCTTTATACAATTATGTGTAACCAACCGCATGTGAAGTGGCCTTAACGCCTATTTTTAAAATAAATTTATTTCATGTGACAATTTATCAGTGATAACGATAAATATGTTGTGTGTTGCCTTACTTGTCTAAGCAGATAGTAATTTGCATTTCTGATATTATGTTACTTGCCATTACTGATTATTTGTGTTTTCTGGAAATAATAGCATTTATTTTAAACTTTATATTGATTTTATTAGTGTTGCACTGAAAATACTGTACCATGTAGATATGCTTATTAAAGAACGTACTCATGTAGCGGACCTGAGGGTTTTTTTATATTCCTTTTACTTTAAAAGCTACATTTCATGCATATACAACATAATTAGAATTCAAAGTTGATGGTAAATATACGGTTAGTGGCAGGCTTACAGATTAACATGAATCATTCACGTTGAATTTTCAATTTCAAGTTTGGTGCAAAAAATCAAAGAATGTGAATTCACTGCATTGTCCCATTGAATAAAAGTATCTGTGCAGTTTTTGGTTGCCATCTGAACAAGTTTACCCATGAATAAACATGTATATTAACTAATTATATCATTTTCAATGCATTAAAATGAATATTCTCCTATTTTAGATGAAAATTCTGTAATATTCTCATTAATCGAGAATATTCTCAAGAATATTCTCCAAAAGATTATTCTCAAGAATTTAACATCACTAAATGCGATAATCTGTCACTTACTGCTTTGGGGACCTATGAGGCAAAAAAGTGGTGAAACACACACACACACACACACACACACACACACACACACATACACACCACACACTACACACATATTGGCAAGTGAGCAACAGTGAAAGAGTTTAACTAAGTAATTCCCCACCGCATATTTGACTGGAGAGTTGTGCCACAGAAAGTTTCCCTTAGAAATAAAACACAAATCTCTAAGAGACCAATCCAATGTATGCCTTCCCAAACATAAATGAAAGTCATAATTTAGTAGTAAAGTATGTCACTCTAATGCTGTCAGCCTCTTAATTATACATATTTTATATATCTACACTCACACAAAAATCATTTTAAAATCTCTGTTCATTCAGCTTCAAACTTTGCGTACAATTCTTTACTTTCCTTTCCACTTCCCCCCACTGTACACATATTGTGGTGTATGCAATGTGGCTAGGTGCTACCATTAATATGACTATCACTAATGCAAGCCCTTTCCAGGCCTCACATAGACGTATTCAGGGGTTCCACTTCTTTCCAGGCCTCTAGGACACATCCCTTCATGGTGATGGCAAAGTGGATTACATTTAACCTGACAACCATGTACCCACCTGAGGGTTAAGGGAAAGAGCTCAGTGCATTTCATATGGAGTGCCCTTCCATGAATACAACTCATAGTGCTGTGTGAGTGGAAAGGAATAGATGACATTTCATTCAGAAAATATATATTTTGTTTTTGTAATAATATTTATTAAAATTTCAGAGGAAATACAAAAATATGAAAAAGAAAAAAGAAAAAAGAAGACAAAAAGAAGACAAAAAGATACAAAATACAGAAAAATAAAAATAGTTAAAAACAAATCAGTCATTCCATATCCTATCTTTCATCTGCCTATTTCCCTGACTTCCTCACACCTCCCTCTTCTTGTATCCTGATTCAGTCATTGTTTCAGCAAATCCTTTCTATACTTTAGCTTATAACCAATTAATTAACTCTATACATCCTATCCATCTTTCACCATATTCTGTTATTCTATTTACCTTACTTTATTTGACCTTATCTTACCATAAAATACATTAACCTTATCTTACCATAAAATACCATAAAATACCTTAAGACTTAAAAACTTAATACTTATTTATCCTTATATCATTTCTGCTAAAATCAGACAATTTCATTCCAACATTCTCCCTAATATTCATTAATTTTACACTAATTCCCAAAATAAAAATTTTTCTTTATAGACTCTTCCAATTTTCATCCAACGTCCCTTCTTCCTGGTCTCGGGTTATGTCAGTCCTTACTATCCATTCCATCTAGTCCATCAGCCTGGTAGTCTGATATCCGAGGCTCTTAAGTCTCTTCCATGCCCCTTCTGCAGATCTTTTTCTTCTTGTTTATTCTTGCACTTTTCCTTATCTTTTGTTGGTCTCTTTCTTAGTTTCTTTCCTTTCTCCTTAAGGAGTAGGTCTCCGGGGAATTTCCACCTATACTCATGTCCATCTCCCCACATCAGACCAGCCCATTCCCCACAGTCCCACTCCCCACAGTCATCAATATAATCCAAAAGATCTTTAACAGCATATTTCAAAATCTCTCCAAAGTTGAGAGCCTCCTCAGCTCCAAACTCCCTCTGGCCTAATTCAAGTTCATTCTTCCAAAACAGCGACTTATGCTCCTGCAGGGCCTTGGGTCTCTCCATTTGTGTTGCTTGAGGTAGCACCATAGCTTCCTCCATTATTATCTGCCCTTGCATTTGCCCGGTCGAACCAGTTTCCTGGATTGGTCCCTGTATAATTTCTATGTCAGTATTCCCTATTTGTTCACATTCACTGATTACAACAGTAATCAAATCCACCTTCTCATGCAACTGCTCCAACAAAGCACTTGTCTTGCAAAAAGCAAGCACCAGGACTTCTTCCAAGCACATTTTTATTCAAGGTCACAGTCTGGTCCCACGATGTTAATCTCGCAGCTGTGAAATCCCCAAGTGAACTGCAGCAACAATTTGACAAGCTCCCTCTAGAGGATACAATTTCTATTTGTGTCCATCTTTTTAAATCATGTCCAACAAAAGAAAGTTACTTTCAATTTTCAAATTTTTGTTTCTTTAGAATGCAACAGGCAACATTAGAATCAATTTGTTTCTCTTTTTTCTTGCTATCTGTCAAAATGTTCCATTCACAGTCAATGGACGTCTCCGATAATTTCTGTCTCTGACACCCTGTTCCCAGGTTTGAGACGGTGGAAACTTATTTTCCTTTACTCCCTCTCCGGCAGGCTTGAACAGTTTAATTCCCCCCCCCCTTTTCTCCTGCTTCCAAGGGGGTTTTAATGGTTGTAAATGAAGGAAATTTCGACCTTTGTAAAGCGACTTTCCAGGCTATTAGGTTACAAGATTTTTGCTTCAGTCTATTTACAGAAAGCAGAAGGTGGACTTCCTGTTTTGAACCTTCCTGCTTCGGTGTCAAATTAAGATATTTCTTGATCCAATTTTCCGTTTCTACTCACGGGTACTTGTTTAGAGTCCAATTGTCGACAGGAAATAGTCAGCGCTCTCCGGCAATGGCAATGCGGCTTCCCTCCGTGAAAATAGCAGTCAGTTCGCAGCACCGCGCCGATCACCCTAATTCACTCCGGAGCCCCAAAATGGGGTCCCACGCGAGTAGGGGAGGTGCTCCTGGTGCTCTGCTGAACCCCACGTTCCCAGGCTTCTTCCACCTGGGATTTCTAGCGGGTCCTCACCTTCGCCGTGGCGGGTAGACCCAGTTTCCACGGAGCCAGTTCCTCCGATCGGAGGAACTCCGCCATTTCGCCAATGGCGCTAACTTGGAAGTCCCCATTTCATCCAGAAAATAAACCAACCATTTCTCTATTTTAGCAGTCAAGCCAGAACTCTAGTACTCAGAAGGCCACTATGGTCTTAAAATGCCATCAGCTTCCATTTCTGCCATGTATGTCATTTGGTGACATTTTGCCTAATGTATAAAGGGCCCAGGTTCTTACTTCCAGCTAGCTTTATCCTGTAATTCACTTTATTCTCCCATGAAAAAATTGAATACATTTCACTCTCAGGTAGGTGGCTTTTATTCCCATTTTATAGATGGAGAACTAATGAGGCAGTGAGATAGTGATAGACCCGAAACCATACACTGGACCATAAGAAGCTGCCTTATACCAAGTCAGACCATTGGCCTATCTAGCTTGAAACTGTCTACACTGATCATCAGGGTTTCAGAGGGGGGTGTCTCTTAGCCCTGCTTGGAGATGTCTGGTGTTGAAGCTGGGACCTTCTGCAGGCAAGGCAGATGTTCTATCACGGAGCTACAGCTCATCTTCACCAATTTCAACAGCAGAGGCAGAACTTGAACTCGGGTTCCTCAGGTTGAATTCTCTAGCCACTAGCTATAATGGCCTTTATACCTAAAGAAATTAAGGAACTGCTACCTTAGGATAACTTCCCATATAAAGAAGTCATTTAAGTCCATAAGTAATGATCAGATTTAATCAAATAATGGCATTACTTTAGGTTTATCTGTCTCAGTTTTGCAAAGGCCAATCACTCCATCTTCAAAGGAACCATTAACTGCACCCTGTTTCTTCACTGCAGAAAAAGTGCACAGCCACTATTACCTGCAAATATGACAAGTGGCACATATGCTAAACTATTCCCTAAGGGCAACCAGATTCTCCTGAAGGAAATTAAGAGTTTGACAGGTTGAAATATGGTTAAGGATAGTAAAAGATGACCTATTAACTAAAATACTCTTTGCAACTGCTCCCAATCAGCCCCTACATGAGTTTCAATCCTTACATTTTCCTTTAAGGCTGTAATTGTAGATGGTATTCTCTAGAAGGTAACAAGGAACAGCTGTTATGAGTGAACTCAGGCTAATAAGGTCAAGCAATCTCACAGCAAATTGACATATTGACCTTGCTCCAGGGAAAACCAACTTTAGACAGAAATAAAACCCATACATTAACAAAAAAATCTTTCAAAGCAATAAATATGTGCTGGTATGTCATGTTTCTCTAAATTCTTCATGATGTTTCTCAGATATAATACAAATTGAAAGGGTCAAAAGTGTAAAACTGTTTATTTTCGGTTTTGTTCTTGTTCCTTTTGTTGTAATCAACAATTTATATAGTATTTCTAGGCTGCAATCTAATGTACAGTTATGCAAAAATAATTCACAGATGAAAGCAGCTGGACTTCTGCATATGCATTTAAGGGTCATTTTCATTTGGATTCATTTGGAGCAGAGAGTATGCAAAACGTTTGTCACTTTTGTTACAACTGTTTAAATTTACCCCCTGACCCCACATGTTTATATACTGTATATGACACTGGTTAAGCAAGAAGAAAGCAAGAAAGCACACAGGCAGGCAGTGTAGGCAAAGTAGTACCACCAGCCCAAGCCAACAGGAGTTTCCCTGAACCTGGCTCTACCACCAGTTTCAGAAACATAGAACTGTCCACTTCCACCACCATGGCTCAGTTCAAGTTACCTTGCACTCTGAGACAGAATATTGGTTTCGGATTCCATCCTGCTAGATAGGTGTGACTTCCATTTCACATACTGGGAATAATCGATAGCTAAAAGAGCTATCAATGACAGTTGTGAATAATCAAGGAAAGCATATGGAGAGAGCTACTCTGCATAAGACTTTAACATTGTTCTTGTGTCCCAAGAAGTGTTGGACACTGGAATTAATTTGTACTTAAAGGTTTTTAATAAATGTGCAGGGAATTATTACTAGAAATTTTGGCCAGAATCCAAAGAACTACTTAGGCTCACTTGGGAAGCTTGCACAGCTCAGTGGAAATTTGTTACATTCCACTTAAAATATCACCAATTGCTTTGGAAATTACCATTAGTCTGGGGCTACATGGTGTATATAGCTTTGAATTTAGATTTAAATCTAGCCTTGTCATCTGTTTCTTGTGCAACAAAATTTGGAGAATACAACTAACTGGGTCTAAGAAGGCCTTCAAAGAGTTCTATTTGAAATGATCTGGGCTCAGTCAAACTCACTTGGGTATAACTGGAGGTCTGCTCCTTTCTTCCTTTGTGTTTGGTGCCCTCCAGTTATTCCTTTCTCCAAAATCCCCATTTGGCCAAAAAGCACTCTGGGTTACTTTGGGCCTGTCACTATCTTTCAGCCTAACCTACCTTACAGCTTGTTATAAGGTCAAAATTTCATGTGTGGAACTATGTATACTATCTTGCACTAACTGGCAGAAGGGCATGATATAACTACATATGATATATTAATAAGTTCTTAAATTCAATTATTTCATACCTATGGTTCCCCACCCTCACCCAATCTATAAACTAGCTACTGCTAGTTAGAGTAGACAGTACTGGGCTAGATGGCCAAATAGTCTGACCTTCTGTAAGTCAGCTTCCAGTGTTATAGCTTTCTGTCAAGTTTTAACACTAGAGGTAAAACAAAGGTGCACAAAAATTATCAAACTAATTCCCCTCTCTTGAATTACTATGCAAAAAATTGAATGCATTCTTTCCTTATTTGAATTTCTTTCAACATCCTAGACCTGGGGTTGGAAATCTTTTTGGACCCATAGGCACATCTGCAACCACGATAAACTGTTGTGGGCACCACACACATCCTACAACCAAACACAACCCATTCTACTTACTACAATAGAATGCTTCTTTCAAGCCTAATTTCAGTAAAGGTAGTGGGGGGACCCTGTGAGTAAGAGGACAGGCTTCTGTGGACGCACTGGTGACCCTTATCCAAATGTGCCATCTGGGGAAGTAGACATCAGCACAGGGATCAGCAAAGGCTGTGTGCAAGTTCTGGGTGATGGGTATGTTCAAATACTTTCTGGAACTGTTCTGAGAGGTGAGGTAGTCATTATGGTACAGTCTCTACAACAGACCACAGTCTGTACAAGATTCTTATACATACAGTGAATGGGAGCATGTGTTGAGGGGCAGCATGGGGAGGCAGAAGGTGCTGAGCTGAACCCCTGCCCATGTTTCTCCCAGCCATTTCCCCCCCTTCCAGAAATTACTTCAAGTCTCAGAGGCCAACTGGGGGAAAAACAGTGTCAGGGTGGGGGGAAAGACTCAGCACCCTGCATTTGCACCAGGGAAAGCTATCTCT
The DNA here is from genome assembly GCF_027172205.1 of Podarcis raffonei. Lineage (NCBI taxonomy): Eukaryota > Metazoa > Chordata > Lepidosauria > Squamata > Lacertidae > Podarcis > Podarcis raffonei. Next base: position 73,882,168 of record NC_070603.1, read on the forward strand.
GTAAGAGGTTATCTTCAAAAGCTGACTCTCCAACAAATGGAGGGAAGAGATGTATGCTTCTCATAGACTAGTGAAGTTCCTCCAGTGTTATCAAAACACCGTTGGATTCACTTTAGATCCCTCAGGTATTTCCACATGAGCAGAACTCCAAAATCCACTTCAAGTTTTGTTTTATGACCTCTCTACACACCACTATATTGATGGATTACTAAAATATATCCCACCATAATTAGGGTAACAACCGCTACATTTTCATTCTCCAAACTCTTATTGATTTAACAGTACAGCAAAACCTGAAACACTCCTAGAGCCTGTGACAGAGAACCTGGACTGAATGACCAGTGAAAGACTGAAGTATTACCCTACAGCACTGTAGCTAATATTCACAATCTAGACAGTCTCTTTCATCACTAGTTTCTAGGTCTCTCCAGAAGCTCTAGTGCCCATTTCTTCTTTCCTATCTATTCTACAATCCTCCCAATTATCCCAATTATTTGCCTATCCCAAAGGAACTCTCACCCAGTATTACCTCTACTGAAAATGTCCTTCAGTGGGCCATCCCTGAGTAAGACAAATTCATATACGTGGGTCCCACTATCCAAATTATAGGACAATTCACCCATCTAAACACAAGCAATCCATACACTCTGCAGATCGAAATATCCAAACAGCTGGACCTGTGTGTAGCACTGTAAACAAGCAACTTTAAACAAGCCTTACCTTTTTGCATTTTGCTGGTCCGTGGCAACCGTTTCGCCAGAAACCATTGCAGGAGGAGGGGGAAGGGGGAGAGATTGGACAAATAAGAGAGCATTCTTTCCTTCTTTGCTTGCCTTTTGCAAGGTTTGAGGATTTCCTGGTTTTTTTCATCATTTTGTGGTCAAAACTCTGTGGTCAGGAACGCATTAGAAATTTCCCTGTAGGATTCAATGGAAATTGTTGACTTGTAATGCAAATGCTCACCTAATGATTTGCTGAGATCATATTGCGTTCGGATAGTGGGATCTAAGTGTAAAATGGCCCTGCAGGAGGTATTGTTACATTCATTCACAACATCTGTTTCAACTTCAAAGTGCAGAATTACGGTATTATTCTGTAGTAGTCATTTTCAATCCGGGTTGTTTTCCCTCAATAGAATCATCAAGTGATTCAGAATATTTGGGAATTCTTGCTGTTCCACAGCAGAAATGTCTTTAATTCTTACAGAACTTTCTTATTTCAAGACTACAGATTAGCTGATTATAGGTCTATACCAAATTTCCAGTTTTTAGTTCAGGGGTCATCTAAATGTTTTGATGCCTAATTACTGCTGAGGCTGCACTGTTGTGACATACTATCTCCTTCTGTTGATAGAGTAGTTATTTACTATAGGTGCATCTGAATCAAATTGTAGATATCTTTGATAATAAAGATTTCACTCAAATACAAACTACTGCAGCAGTGGAAGTTTTGGGTTTTGTTTTTCACACAAGAATTTGCTCTGATGAAATGGAACTTCCCTTTCCTCCCCCAGGCACATCCCAAATCTGTTCTGGGGGTTTCTCCAACCTTCTGAAGCATGTTTAGGGAAGGGGCTCAAGGGATGAATGGGGAAAGAGGAGAGAGGCAGTGGAAGTTCTGTTGTGCAAGCAAACCTTCTGGCAGGAACAGGACAACCCTTAATTTTGAATTTTAGAAAATATGTAAAAACAACAACAACCCCACCTCATCTTCTTCATCATCCACTAAATACAATATTAACAAATTTTTAAAATGGACATAATCATTTAACCTCCACATCTGGCCTAATCAAAGTAGAAATCAATACTTAAGTCAGTCATGACTAAGTATGATGGGTTAATTGGATGCCATTAATTATATTCCATGAAATCAGAATGGGCTTTATCTTGGCCTTGGATGCTTTAAATATATTTTAATTCCTATTAGTCACTATGTGCAGGATTCAAAAAGGAAGACTGGATCCAATGGTGGCCACATGCTGCTTAAATCAGTGCTCTCGATCAATCAAGCCAATCAATAAATTTTGAAGGAGCCAATTATTGTATCAAGATAATGGTAAGCTTCTTTTAAAAAAATCAGCCACATTTCACATAATATAAAGACACGCCTTTTTCAAATAACAATAACATGGTTTTTTCACTATTGCAGGAAAATATGTTTTTGCTCATTTATTAATATTTTGTATGTAGCAACACAGAAGGCCTATATCTGATCCCAGGAATACATAAGAATTTCCTAAAGGTTCTGCCCAATTAGGTTATGCATTGCTCTTATTTGTTTGTTTGTTCCATTTCCATCAAAGTAGCAGAATTAACATACACAGCATTGGTTTGTTACATATTCGGTGAAGTCACTAGTAACTTAGTGCACACCAGCACCAGGGACAGCTCCTTGTGGCTTATCTTTTTACCCTGAAAATAATTATTGCAAAGAGCTCTATGCTGCTTTTCTTTTCTATAATTTCTGTGAGAGCTGGTGAAATTGGTACACAAATTATTTATACAGCTAACAGTTTTATTTTGGTAGTCTAGGGTCTTAGAGAATGGTTTTGCTTCTACATTCAGGGCACTAGCCAGGATAATGAAGAATTTATCTAAAAATAACTACCATGGAATATTTAATTTAGGAGCAAGACTGCTGTGACTAACATGTGAAAGAGAGAGGCACAAGTGACAGCACAAAAATGAGAAAATATTTTTATGTGACCTTTGCATCCACTGCAAAATTCAATACACCTGCTGCATCTTTACAGTACAGTTCAACACCATGTCTCTAAATAACAAAATCCCATACTACACACTACCAGTGCCTGGAGATTGCTTGATTTTGTGCTGAAAATAAAATTTATTTTCTGTATTCCCTGCTATGATTCACATGTGTGGCACACTACTAAATCAATGTGGAATAAATTCAGTGGCACCGATACTGATGTGACCCAGCCCTCTGAGACATGGAAATTGCATTGGTGGTGGCATCTTTACAATACACACTATTTTAAGTTGTAGAAGGTAGTATTGGAACTATAAGCAAAGGACATTCTGGAACTCAAGTTTGTTTGTATTCTCAGAAATCTGAAATCAATCCCAAAATTCTTGTTTTAAATTAAATAAATATTAAGGAAGTGCAGCCTTTCAGAAGAACAAAGAGTTGACTGGCATATGTCTGTCTCAGGAAGTGTGTGCCTTTGGGTAAAACTGTTGGAGAGTTACAGTGCCTACTGTGGCTGTAGACACCAATACGGAAGAGTCATGCTTCATTGCAGCTGGGGCAGATGAAGGTGTCTGGTTGTGCTGACGCAGGTGGACCATGGGTGTTTCTTCTCTCTGCGATCCTCCCAGCAATCATTCCTCCTCTGGTCACTGCTGTGGATACACAACTTGACTGACAGTCTCCAGGCACTGTGGTCATCTGCAAGAGATTCCCACACAGTGAGGTTAATGTTGCCAAGCTTCATGTCATGTTTGCAGACATCTTTGTAATGCAGAGTCAGTCCACCAATAGGCCTGGTGCCTGAAGCCAGCTCCTCATGGAGCACATCTTTGGGATCCTGCCATCTTTCATTATGTGGACATGACCAAGGAAGCTTAGACATCACTAAGAAAGTGTGAACATGCTGGGGATGTGGGCTTGGGAGAGCACATCTTTGAGACATTGTCCTGCCACGTGATGCCCAAAATCTTCCTGACGCTGTGCATGTGGAAGGCATTGAGGTGTTGCTCCTGGCAGGTGTAACTTGCTCACATCTCAGCCGCAAGCCTGACCTTCATCTTGGTATTCGTCATTAGCATAACATTATCCCATACCCTTTCAGAGAGGCAAGCCATAGCTCCCTTGCCAATATGCTTGTCCATCTCAGAGTTGTGGGGAGGTTGCTGGTTATGGAGGAGTCCAGGTAAACAAAATTGCCTATCACCTCAAGCATGTGGGCACCAATGGTGCTACATGGAGTGTCTTCATCAGGCTGACGGTAAGACTGAACTCCATGAAGGCTTGGACAAAACAGCTGATGAGAACAAATAGTGGGCAGTGAGAAAACCAAAACAAATATTCCTTTGTCAATTCTGAACCTTGTTAGCTGAAATGAAGGAATGAGCAAAATACCAGAGGCTTGCCAGAGCGTGAAGTATCTTTACAGAATGGCGGAAAGTTATTAATATCCAAATCTTTCTTTAATTAAGAAATAAGTACTACTTTGCTCAAAATTGGTAATAGCAACAAAATATTTTTAAAAATTCAGAGTCCTAGAAACTTTGGTTGATTACAGTAGAACCATATTAATTAAAGTCAATTCTGCACAAATATGGGATCTTGCACTTTTCAGCAGATCTACAAAACTGGACTGCATTTCAAATCCAAATGATATAGGACATAGCACAGCACAAAGATTCAGAATAGGTTTCCACAGCAACCTCATTGAGCTCTGTACCCTTCATTCTGTTCATTATATAAATGCAGAACATATATGCTGGGGGGGATATAGTATATGTATCTAAATTGGGTTTCTAAAATAACTACTGAGCAAATTTTACAGTATTCAAAATGGAAAAAAAATGTTACAGAATTTAGTAAAAGTAGATATATAATGAGTATAATCCTTATACAATAAATTAGAGAATATACTGTTGTGGTACAGTATTAAATGCAACTTAATTAAATCTAAATAACAAAGTATCTAATCTATATCTATTAATATGTTATCTGGTATAAAGGGGTCAAAGATGAAACTAGAATTAGCATTAAAATAAAACACTTATTAGAGGATGCATAATTGGTCTTTTCTGTAATAAGGAGAATTTAAAAGCCAACATTATAACACACACCCCATCTTTTTATGCACAAGCCCAGTTAAATCAATAAGTGCATGGTTAAGCATTTTCATGATTGGTGTTAACGACTGGTATCAGAATACCAAAGTTAGGGGATTGAAATTTTTCCACATCTGTGGCATGCATATTTGTGGTACGACAAGGTTAAAGCACATAAAGCATTTAAAAACCATATTGTCAGGAAAGCATTGTTTAATGTCTGGATAAGATATAAAGACTTACTTGAAAATAAAACCCCAAGGTGGCTATCACCGATGGAAGCAAAGGCTCAGAAAAAGCTCAATATGGAGGCCAAGTGGCCGAAATATTGGGAAATTTTGGAGCAAGAAGGAGACAAATTGAAATTGCAGAGTTTTGAGAAATTAAAAGATAAAGTGTGAGACTGGCTTCATTATTATCAAATAAGAGAGGCCTATAATTTGGACAAAAAATTTGGCTTCCAGGTGGAAAAATCAAAATTGGAAATAGAACTGTTAGATCCCAAAACTAAGATACTTTCAAGAATGTATAACTTGCTGTTAAAATGGAACACGCAGGATGAAACGGTTAAATCTGCTATGATTAAATGGGCACAAGATGTTGGACATAACATTATGTTTGCTGACTGGGAACAGTTGTGGACCACTGGTATGAAATTTACGGCATGTAATGCCTTAAGAGAGAATATTATGAAAATGATATACAGGTGGTACATGACACCAGTCAAGCTTGCAAAAATTTATCATTTGCCCAATAATAAATGTTGGAAATGTAAAGAAAATGAATGTACATTCTTTCACCTTTGGTGGACGTGCCCAAAGATTAAGGCTTTCTGGGAGATGATCTATAATGAAATGAAAAAGGTATTTAAATATACCTTCCTGAAGAAACCAGAGGCCTTTCTCCTGGGCATAGTCGGCCAATTGGTGACAAAGAAGGATAGAACTTTCTTTATGTATGCAACAACAGCAGCAAGAATACTTATTGCAAAGTATTGGAAGACACAAGATTTACCCACCCTGGAAGAGTGGCAGATGAAGGTGATGGACTATATGGAATTGGCGGAAATGACTGGCAGAATCCGAGACCAGGGAGAAGAGTTGGTGGAAGAAGATTGGAAGAAATTTAAAGACTATTTGCAGAAATATTGTAAAATTAATGAATGTTAAAATGAAGCTGGATTGAAATTAAGTGGCATTAGCAACAAGGTTAATAAGAATATGCAAAAATGGATTGATAATGGATGAAAAAATATAGCTATAATATGTTAAGATATAGAGTTAAGATAAAGGAAAGAGGGTAAGGATTTGCTGAATTGATTATGTAAATGGGAATACAAAAAGGGGAGGTGTGAGGAGGTCAAGGAAACAAGCAAATGAGCCTAAAGATATCAAAAAATGGATTTGTTTTTAATTTTTTCTTATCTATTTGTTTTTTGTATTTTGTACTTTTTTCTTTTTTCTTTTCTATGTATTTTTGTATTTTTGATATTTTTTCTATTTTTTTCTTTTTTATGTTTTCTTTTTATTCTGTAAACCTTTGTTTTTTGTAAAACCTTAATAAATATTATTTTTTTTTAAAAAAGAAATTTTCCCACATCTGGTTCATATTGCTTAATGATCAATGTAGCAAAAAGTCTCATTGCAATTCTTATTTGCATTTTACATGTTTGAAATAATGTATTTTCCAGGTGATTCTGTCCTCCCCACATCAGCCTCTGGACAAAATAGCTCTCAAATGAGTGCCTAATGGGTGGGATGGGCAAAACAGCCTCCAGATGATTCTATTTCTGCCCTCTGTATCCAATGTAATACTGCAAAAAAGCTTTTATATTTCAGAAAGTACAGACATAGTTGAGAAATAACACTGTTTAATAGAAGTTTTGTAATAGAATTCAAACATGCTTATTTCATATTTGGTATTAGTTGCAAATGGAAGAAAATCGTAAGCAAGATTGACAAAAACACTGTTCGTGAGTAATGCTCTATGTATGAATAGCCTTGTATTCTTGAGTAAGCTCAAGGATCAATAACTATTCTGGGTGTTATTGGAGTTCTATTCAACAAGTTGGAGTATCTTGACAAATGTAGATTTAACACCATGGTTGCAAATAGCAACCCTGGCAGGGATAAAGAGAAGGAAGATGTCAAGTCCTTGTTGGAGGTCACTTTGATCTATCAAGCATCCAGTGTGATTCAGTTGATGCTGAAGTCACCTAGGAGAACAGCAGCAGCAGTAAAAAAGCACAGGGAATAATGGTGTCTAGCCACTATTAGTTATTTCTATACTTAGGACAGACTCCTATTTCTTTGCCCAACTTTCCTCAGACCCTGGATTGCACCCAAAGGTGTGAGAGTGAGTAAAATCTGGAGTGAGTAAAAAGAGTTATGTGCCTTAGTCTATCCTAAGCACATTTACATAATTATAAATATAATAAAGCTATATGGACTCTGCTGCTGAAATTCCCATTGCTTAAATAAACTTTGCATGCATCTTTTTTATTCACAATGAGTTAGCTCAGAAGCTACAGTGCAAAACAAACAAACAACCCTGCTGGTTGCTAGTCTGAAACCAGCAGGCATTGGCTAAAATCATGTTTTTCTGATTTTCTTGTTTCCATCAGCAGTACTGAATGGCTGTGGGTTTGTTATTATTTGACTGTATTGGTCTGCACATGAAGAACTAGCAGGGAGCTTCAAGGATTTGTCTTACTGTCTGACCTGCTGCCCACACTTAACCTCTGAGCAGGCCAACACAACATCTGGATTATGCAGTTTAATGTTATTTCAATAACTACATAAACATTACCTGAACTTTGAGATCCACTTCATACTCCTCTTTATGTTGTGTCAGGGACAGATGGGAGGCCCATCTTCACACCTACCTTTGTGTGGGATGAAAGCCATTCTCAGGAACAATGCTTTCCCCTTGCTTCACTAGCATGTTATGTTTTTCCATCTCCATCAATTTTTCTGATATTGGCATCCTTTATAATTCTCATTCGGTATACAAGACTTTATTTTTTTTTTGTTGCTGTTAAAAGATGGCACACTAGGAGGCCAAAAATATTGCTGCTGACCTAGTAAAAATTCTCAGCAAATCTGACCCATGATGAGAGCAACTAGATGATAATGGTGATGGTGATTTTATGCCAAACTTTGAGAGCTGCTCTGAACTGACTATCAGCACTTTCAGCTCTGGAAGTGTTGATAATCAGGGACAGAAGAATGGATCCACACAACCCCTCTCAACAACTGATCAATGATAGAAGATCTTTGGATCAGACCCAAACCAATTATTCATCAAAAGCTTTGACTCTAATCAGTGGCTGAAATACAGGGGTGCCAGGGTTGGAGTGGGGTCTGGCCTTTTGGATTTCACTAAAGAGTCCCATACACTTTCTCTCATAATTTAAGAACTGCATTTACTAGAGCTTAGGAGCAGGCAAGAAGAAGAAGAAGAAGAAGAAGAGGAGGAGGAGTTTGGATTTGATATCCCGCTTTATCACTACCTGAAGGAGTCTCAAAGCGGCTAACATTCTCCTTTCCCTTCCTCCCCCACAAAAAACACTCTGTGAGGTGAGTGGGGCTGAGAGACTTTAGAGAAGTGTGACTAGCCCAAGGTCACCCAGCAGCTGCATGTGGAGGAGCGGAGACGCGAACCCGGTTCCCCAGATTACGAGACTACCGCTCTTAACCACTACACCACACTGGCACCACACCACATAACAAGTGTAATAATGTGAAAGCTCTAAAAAATTATAGATAACACACACAAAAGCTAACGTAAGAAGAACCTTGCTGGATCAGGCACCTGCCCCAATGAACCCAGCATCCTATTCTCACAGTGGTCAACCAGATACCTGTGGGAAACCCACAAGCAAGAGCTGAGCACAAGAGCACTCTCACCTCCTGCTGTTTCTAGCAACTAGTTCAGAAGCATACCACTTCTGACTGTGAAGGCAGAGCATAGTCATCATGGCTAGCAGCCAGTGATAGATTTAACGTCAATTCATTTGTCTATTCTTCTTTTAAAGTCATTCAGTTTGGTGGCCACCACTACCTCCTGTGGGAGTGAGTTCCATAGTTTAACTCTATGCTGTGCAAAAAAGTACTTTCTTTTACCTGCCCTGAATCTTTCAACATGCAGCATTTCAACAAGTTCTAGTGTTATGAGAAGGAGATAAACTTTTCTCTATCTATCTTCTCCATGGCACACATAATGAAATAAACTTCTATCTCGTCACCTCTTTCTACAAAGTTCCAAATGCTGCAACTTTTCCTCATAGGGGAGTTGCTCTATCTCCTTGATCATTTTGGTTCTTCTTTTCTGAACCTTTTCCAACTCTACAATATTCTTTTTGAGGTGAGATTACCAGAATTGTACACAGTATTACAAATATGCTCTCACCATAGATGTGTATAATGGCATTATGATATCAACAGTTTTATTTCAGTCCCTTTCCTAATGATCCTTAGCATGGAATTTACTTTTTTTTCACAGCTGCCACACACTAGATCAACATCGTCATCAAGCTATCCATTATGATCCCAAGGTCTCATACCTGGTCAATCACCATCCTTTGAGATCCCATGTGTGTATATGCGAAACAGATTTTTTTGCCCTGACATGCATTGTTTACACTTGTTAACAATGAATTGAATTTGCCATTCTATCTACTGCCTATTCACTCATTTTTTAGATGTGCTTTTGGAGCTCTTCACAATCTCTCTTTGTTTTAATGAGCCTAAACAATTTAGTATCATCAGCAGACTTGGCCACCTTAATCACATTTGTGCAGTTATTAATGCAAACAACAAGCCTTATCTTGTCTGACTGATGACCACAGTTAAAGGTCCTCTAGCTCCTTTGCTAGGCCACTCCTTATGTTTCTGAAACATACACATCTGCAGAGAAAATAACTCTGGTGCTGGTGGCACTGCACTCAGAAATCACTGTTAGAGCTTGACACAGCTTCCAAAAGATTAAGGCTGCAATCTGAAGAACTGTTATAAGGGAGTAAATTCCACTGAACTCAGTAGGCCTTACTTTTGATAAAGAAAGCATTCATAGGCTCAGGCTTAATGGATGTCATCCTTCAACATTTAGAGTACTCTGAAAAAAAGGGTAGGAGTATACTATTGCTGTTTTATTCTATTAAAGGTCCACTGTTAGTGGAACAGACTACTGACTGGGCCTGGGCCAGTTCAGTGCCAGGCATTTATAAAATATATTATGAGTGTCAATGGAAAATTCTAGGTGTTCCTTCTTCCACTGCACCTGTTTTTGTTTTATTTCTAGTTAGATGGTGCACAATGTATGGAGATTGAAAAATAATGTGTGTTATATGAGAGAGCTGTATTGGCAAGGTAGGAAGCGGTAACAGGAACAAAGACATTTTGGTGACAAGGCATTAAGGCTTCCTGACCCCGTTTATTTGATGTTTAAATACTGTATATTTTATTTTATTTATGACTATGGCTATTGATTTACAGAACTGCATATTTTCCTCATAAAGTCAAGCTTTATGTACAGTCATAATAACTGTGTGTAGATTGGATGGCAGGCAGTGTAGATATTCCAGCAGACCAATTTGGCAAGTTTTTGGAATCAGAAAGCTGGAGATGAGGGCATGTCATTATATATCAGCATGTTGCCACTACTTTTTTTTAAAAAACACACATTTATTATTAGAAAAACACAATCCATAATCTAAAAACCCAGATTAAGGAATCCTGAACCCCAATTCTTCTTGTGTGGTAGGATACTACAGAATGCCTGTAATTTCAATTACAGATGCTATTATTATTCCACTTGGTGCCATAGAATTTCACCCTTGATGACACTGTTTCTACACTATAATTTATTAATCCACTGTAGATCCTGTCATCATTTGCCTTATTCTACATCCAGTCATATCCCTGCTCTTCCAATCTACAGCCTACCACTCTATTGTCACCCTCTTCTGGATCCTGACATTTCATTATGTTTTTATAAGCCCAGATGTCATTCTTCCAAAAAAGATGTCCATTATTTCATAGGCATCACCACTCTACAAACGCTGACATTCAACAATCATATCACACTGGAAATTACCATTCAAATGTTAGTCCACCATATATACCCTGCTATTTTGTTCGGATTCCATTTCAGAACTCCAATATAATTGTTTTCTAGATAAGCTTTACCATGGCAGCACCATTGAAAATCCTATGAGTCACTTCCGGAGGCGGCGCGAAACAGCAATGGCGGTCCTCTTCAGTTGTTGAAGAGGGGCTCCGCGGAAAAGGGTCGTGCGCTGCGGCACAGCGACGACCCGTTTAGGAAAACCACGGGTAGAGTGAGCCCGTGGCCGTGGGATTCGGCGGGCACCAGGAGCGACCTCGGATACGCAGAAGGGACCCCGTAAGGGGCTCCGGAACGTGGAGGGGGTAGCGGTGCTGTGAATCCATCGCTCTTTCCGCGGAAGCGAAGCCGCGCGGCTGCTGCTGATGAGCGCTGACCTTTCTTCTTTGAACATTTGATTGGAAACAACAAACTCGTGAGTAAGAAATTTGAGGCTTTATTTGGACATCAAATTGGTGAATTTCGGCTGAAAGCGGGAGACGCTAAAAAGGAAGTCAGTCTTCCGTCCCTGTTTAAAGTACTGAGCAAAGTTTTTTTAAAGCGGAAGCGTTGAAAGGAGTTTAAAAGAAGTTGGAACTTACCCTGCAAGTTTGGATTTGATTGTGAGACTGTGCTATACCTCTCTATATTTTGTGGATTATAAAGTTATAAGCCCCAGCTCACGGGCTGCCTGGATACAAAGTAACATCAGACTGTGGCAACTGTGTATAGAGACATAAAGTTACATTGGGCTACTTTGCAGTTACAAAAAAAGGAACTGTTGTTCACACCTTCGCAAAGAACCTTTATCATCTGCAGTTTAAAGTGAATTTAGAGGGTTTCCCCCCCTTATTTTGGATTTTACCATATTTGGGAATTAAATGGTGGAAACTTTTGGGGAGCTCCCCCTGCTGGATTGTGGAAATATAAACCTCTGAGAACTGCTGGTTGTTTTGGAAATCTTTTTGCCTGGATGATTGCTTTTCCCATGGGATTTACAATTTGACCTTGAAACCTAGACAGTTGTGGAATGAGCGTGGCAGGAAAAACAAGGGCTGCCAAGAAAGCAAAACAAACTGAACTATTGCAATCAACTTTGCCTGTGCAGCCACGTAGATCATCTGTTCCAATTGTGACAGGTCTGCAAGAAGGACAATTTAAACAGCCAGTTTTGGAGGATATGGCTGCAGGAGGATTAGACCCTATTTCTAAAGAAATATTGGATCAACTGGCAGCATTAAATAAGAAAGCTGATGAACAAGCGGCTAAATTTGACCAGGTTACAGCAACGATTAATAAGTTGACAGACCAAGTTGCTCAAAACACACAGGCGATAGGAAATTTTGAAAAGACTATATCAGAGAACCGAAAATTAGCTGAGGACGCAAACACGAAAGCAGACCAAAACAAAAAAAGGATTGAGGAATTAAGAGGGGAAGTAAGACCACTGAGTAGACAGGTCACTGAACAACAGGCCTATCTGTCTATGGCGGAGCTGAAAAACCGGGAAAGTAATCTTAGGATTAGAAATATTCCAGAACTAGAAAAGGAAGATTTGGCTGGCTTTTTGACTGCAGAAATATCCAAGTTCTGGGGTTTGGCAGAAGAGAAAGACTTCAAAATCGTCACCGCTTTAGATTGGGAAGAGTGGCCAAGAAAGATAAACCAAGGGATTGCTTGATCATATTGAGATACAAGCAAGAAAAAGACAACATACTTGGCCTACATTTTAAAAACCCATTGGTGATACAGGGAAAGACAGCAGAAATCTTCAGAGACATACCAAAACAATTGTTGGACTTAAGAACTACATACAAGGATCTGGCAAGATTATTAAGAAACAACACAATCCCTTACAGGTGGGAATTCCCCCAAGGATTATCTTTTAATTTGAAAGGGAAGAAGGTGAGAATCAGAACAGCAGAAGAGCAAGAAAAATTCCTAAACGATCACGGGGAGGACCTTCGAAAAGGGACAGCAGGTACCTGGCCACCCCCCATGCCTGGTACAAAAGATCCACCTCCAGACATAGACGAGAAGGGAGACAACCCCATCGGCTAACAAGCTGATCCAGGATGTCTCTGCAGCTTTTTAGTTGGAATATCCATGGGGCAAATTCCCCTGAAAAAAGGAAAAGGATTTTTCACATTTTGAGGAAAGAACAACTAGACGTCATTTGTCTCCAGGAAACCCATGTGACTAGGCTCCACAGAAGAGTGCTAATAAACAAGCGACTAGGCCAAGAATTTATTTCATCAGCTAAAGAAAAGAAAAGGGGAGTCGTGATATATGCAAAGGAGAGCCTAGCACCAAAATTTGTGTTCAAAGATGAACAAGGAAGAATTTTGGCGATCGAAATACAATCACAAGGAGAAAAATTTTTGATAATTGGAATTTATGCACCAAATGAGGGGAAATCTGAATTTTATGGGAAGCTGCATGAGACAATGCTGGACCATATGGACTATAATAACATCATTCTGATGGGAGATATGAATGGGGTTGTCTCCACACACATGGATAAGTCACAAAATCAAAATGTGACTAAAGATGGCAGACTACCAAAGACTTTTTTTGAACTCACAGACAATATGGACTTGATTGATATCTGGAGGACAAAGAACCCCCTAGGTAGAGAGGGAACATTCTTTTCTGAGGCCCACCTATCCTGGACAAGAATCGACCAAATCTGGATATCTAGAGGACTGGCACCCAAGACCAAAAAAGTAGAGATCTGCCCTAAAACTTGCTCCGACCATAACCCCTTGAAAATGGACTTGAGACTTACACCAGCTGGATCCTTCAGATGGAGAATGAATGATGCATTGTTTAGAGACCAGGAGATAGTGAAGAAGGCCCAAAAGACGATGAAAGACTACTTTGAACTAAATTTGAACACTTCGGTGGAAAAAAAAACAATCTGGGACGCAAGCAAAGCTGTTATGAGAGGGTTTCTGATACAGCAGAATTCTATTAAGAAAAAACTCTGGAACGGTAAAAAGGACAAGATCTTGGAAAGGATAAAAGACGGAGAGAAAAAGTTGAGACTAAATCCAAAATCAAAAGAAGTTTTGAGAGAAATAAAATTCCATCAAGCACAATATGCAAAACTGATAAATCAAGAAGTTGAATGGAAAATCAAACAGATGAAACAAAGATCATTTGAATCGGCAAATAAATGTGGGAAGCTGCTATCATGGCAGCTGAAAAAGAGACAAAAACTGAACTTTGTTACCAATCTAGAGGTTGAAGGAGAATGTATTCAGAAACCAGAGGAAATTAGAAAGTGTTTCCAGAGATATTTTAAAAAATTGTTTTCCCAAGGACCCCAAGTGGAGACTGAAATAAATAAATTTTTAAAAAGCTATGGCCTACAAAAACTAACACAAGACAAACAAACTGACCTGAATTATAAAATAACCCAACAGGAAATCGAAAATGCCATTCAGAACATGCAACTAGGCAAATCCCCGGGCCCAGATGGACTTACCTCCAAATACTATAAGATATTGAAGGAATACCTGACTCAGCCATTGATGGAGGTATGTAATCAAATTATGGAAGGGAAGGGGGCACCAGAATCGTGGAAAGAGGCATTCATCACTTTGATACCAAAATTGGAATCTGAAAAGACTCAACTTAAGAACTACCGTCCCATCTCACTCCTAAACGTGGATTACAAGATTTTTGCTGACATTTTGGCAAATAGATTGAAAAAAGTCTTAAATGGAGTTATTCATAAAGACCAAGCAGGCTTTCTCCCTGGCAGGCATTTGTCAGATAATACTAGGAACATTGTTGACGTTCTGGAACTTCTACAGACAAATTTGAATACAAAAGCAGTTTTGATATTTATAGACGCGGAGAAGGCCTTTGACAATATATCTTGGAAATTTATGAAGAAGAATTTGGAAGGGATGGGAGTGGGAAGGGCGTTCCAAAATGGCATAGATGCAATATATTCAGAACAAAAGGCTAAATTGATAGTAAACAATGTGGTGACAGAAGAGTTTAAAATTGAAAAAGGAACACGACAGGGGTGCCCCCTATCACCCTTGCTATTTATTTCTGTCCTTGAGGTTTTGCTAAATTTGATCAGGAAGGATCAGCAGGTGGAAGGAATACAGGTCGGAGGAAAACAATATAAACTGAAGGCCTTTGCAGATGACTTGGTTTTGACATTACAGGAGCCGGTGTCCAGCACAAAAAGAGTATTGGAATTAATTTCTGAGTTTGGTCGGGTGGCGGGATTCAAGTTAAACAAACAAAAAACTAAGGTTTTGGCAAAAAACTTGACACCTTTAGAAATAGATGGGTTTCAGAAGGAAACAGAACTAAACGTTGTTAATAAAGTGAAATACCTGGGGGTCAACTTGACTGGGAAAAATTTGAATCTGTTTAAAGATAATTATGAAAAATGTTGGTCTGAAATTAAAAAGGATCTAGAAATCTGGTCAAGATTGAAACTTTCCTTGTTGGGAAGAATTGTAGCAGTAAAGATGAATGTATTGCCAAAAATGCTGTTTCTGTTCCAGACCCTACAGATCGTGGACAGAGTGGAATGTTTTGGAAAGTGGCAGAGGGACATTATGAAGTTTGTCTGGCAGGGCAAAAAGCCCCGAATAAAATTTAAAATATTAACAGATGCAAAGGAAAGAGGGGGTTTTGCCCTGCCGGACTTAAGGTTGTATTATGAAGCTGCATCCCTCTGCTGGCTGAAAGATTGGTTTTTGCTAGAAAACACTGATGTCCTAGATCTGGAAGGGTTCAACAATGCTTTTGGGTGGCATGCATATTTGTGGTACGACAAGGTAAAGTCTCATAAGTTGTTTAAAAACCATATTGTAAGGAAATCTCTGTTTTCTGTCTGGACTAAATACAAGGACTTATTTGAAAACAAGACTCCGAGGTGGTTATCACCGATGGAGGCTAAAGCCACAAAAATACTTAATATGGGGGGTGGCTGGGCAAAATACTGTGAAATAATAGAAAGAGTGGGTGACACTTGGAGGTTGCAGAGCTTTGAAAAATTGAAAGGGAAGGTGCGAGACTGGTTTCACTATGCCCAAATTTTAGAGATCTTTAAAAAAGATAAAAAAATTGGTTTCCAGGTGGAAAAATCAAAATTAGAACTAGAATTACTTGAACCTAAGACGAAAGTGCTTTCAAGAATGTACAACTTGCTGCTTAAATGGAATACTCAAGATGAGACAGTCAAATCAGCCATGATAAAATGGGCACAAGATATTGGATACAACATTATGTTTGAGGACTGGGAAAGGTTATGGACCACCGGTATGAAATTTACGGCATGTAGTGCCTTAAAGGAAAATATTATGAAAATGATGTACAGGTGGTACATGACCCCAGTCAAACTTGCAAAGATATACCATTTGTCTGATAATAAATGTTGGAAATGTAAGGAGGCTGAAGGAACTTTTTACCACCTCTGGTGGACATGCCCGAGGGTGAAGGCCTTCTGGGAAATGATTTATAACGAGTTGAAAAAGGTATTTAAGTATACCTTTCAGAAGAAACCAGAGGCCTTCCTCTTGGGCATTGTGGGCCAGAGGATACCTAAGAAAGACAGAACCTTCTTTCTATATGCAACGACTGCAGCAAGAATTCTCATAGCTAAATACTGGAAGGCACAGGAGCTACCCACACTGGAAGAATGGCACACACAACTGATGGACTATATGCAACTAGCCGAAATGACTGGCAGAATCCGAGACCTGGGAGAAGAGGCTGCGGAAGAGGATTGGAAAAAATTTAAGGACTATTTACAAAAACATTATAAGATATATGAATGTTAAAAATTTGCTAAGGTTTGAGGTAAATATGCTTCAGTATTGAAATTCGGAGTTGATAGAAACAAAGTTAATGATTGAGAAAAGTTTTAATTTCAGAGTGAATAATTAGATGAAAATACAAAAACACAGGAAACAAGGTATTAATTTGCTGTTTATATTTATTATAAAGAATGCAGGGATGGAGGAGATGGGGAAGTCCAGTGGATGATGAAAAAAAAAAAAAAGACTTCGAAAAATGAATTTTTTCTTGTTTAATTTCTTTTTCTTTCTGTAAAACCGCTTTTGTTGTGTTATTGATGATGGATTTAGATTCTGGAAAAAAGCAATAAAAAAATTTAAAAAAAAAAAAAAAAGAAAATCCTATGAGTCACTCTACAAACCATCATTGCTCCTCATATTCCCTCAACCACACTGAAGTTCCACTCCAGATGCTTTCATTACACTTAATAGTACTCATGCATTCTTCATCAGTTCCCACAATTTTATTCTAGATTAGCCATTCTTTCACATCTGACCTTGTCATTTCATCCAAGCCCCATTCCACACACTGTATTATGAACTCTTCTTGTTGCGCCTGCTGTTGTTCTGTCCATATATTCCAGATGCTGCTATTCCAAACCATACTCTGTTCATTGCTATGCCAGCAGCTATGCTCTTATGCCAGACACTAAGCGCTGCGATGGCACTCTGTTCAGTGGCAGTCCACTGTGAGCGCCCAGTTTCTCTCTAGACATTGGTTGGTGAGTTAGTTTTGCTCTATCACACACAGAGGGTGTTTTCACGGGCTATGCCAGTGGCACCTGTGCTGCCACAGCACCTCAGGCAAGTAGTGTCACCCCTTCCCGCCCTGTCGAAGAGACCCTTTTCCTTTTATTCCTCTTAGGGCCAGCCTGGAAATTCAGGTAATTGTGCTGCGCAGCATTTCCCCACAAGGGTTTAAAAGATGCATTGCTATCACGTAGAGTGACATTTAAGGAAAGCCCCGCCAACTTTTGCAATCTAAGGATTTGCCACGACAAACAAATGTCCTGAATTAATTTCTCTTTCCTCCCCTGCCTCACCAAATCTGTGTTCCATTGGCTCGCTTGTACAGTACATAAGGAGACGAAGTCTTGTGCATATGATGTCTGTGAAGGGAGGGCATAGATTTTTAACGGTTCACCCGGCCGCCAGCTTACCTCACGGTGGCGTCGTCGGTGCGCCCGAGGCAGAAGCGCTTCTTCGGGGAAGGCGCCCTCGCGCGCCCTCCCTCCCGCTCCTCTCCTCGCCAGCAGGTACCTGAGGAGAGGCTGGCCGAGGCCGCGCGGGAAGGCTGGCACCGAAAGCATCCGCGCATGCGCCCGCCTGGCAAGTGGGTGGGCGCGCGAGCCCTTCAGCAGCTACGGCGGTGGCGGCGGTGGCGACAACAACAGCAGCGGCGGCGGCGGAGGCAGCTGAGGAGGCGGCGGAGGGACTGCCGGTGCCTTATTCAGAAGGGGAGGCCGGGTGAACGGAAAGGGCCCCCCTGGATTAAAGGCGGAGGAGAGCCGACCTGAGAGCGCGGCTGGGGAGAGAGAGAGAGCCCTGCGCTGAGGAATCTGCCGCTGCCTCTCCAGGGAAGAGGCGCTTCTGCTGCTTCTCCTTCCTCCTCGCCCTCCTCCGCCTGCAGCCGCCCAGCGCACCTGTCTGGCCTGTGGGAAGACGGGAAGACGTCGCCGCCGCCCCAGCCGCGGTGCCCGGGGGGCTGTGCGGAGCAGCGTCCCCGGGCACACCAGGAGAAGCCGCCTCCGCTCGCCCATGAGCACCGCGGCTCCGGAGCGCCGCCGCCGCCGCTCTGGCAGGGGGCAGCCGGCTGCAGGAGCGCACCCGGCGGGGGCGGCAGCATGTGGACCCCGACGGAGGAGGAAAAATACGGCGTGGGTAGGTGCCGCCGGGGCACTTCTCCTTCGGCCCCCTCTCCTCCTCTTCCCTAACCCCCCCCCCGCCCCGCGGCGCGCTGGGATGGTCGGTGGGGAGGGGATGTTGCCTCCCGAGGTAGAATAATGACAATTCCCAGTGCGGGGGCGGGGTAGTTGGCGGCGTTGATGCGTATTCCCTGTTGCGCGCCTTGCCTCCGCCTTGCACTTTTGAGGCGCTCTCTCTGTGTGTGTGTGTGTATGTGGCTCTCGGCGAGCCCAACTTGATTCTTTGTCAGAAAATGGCGTTTTGGGGATGGTGTCGGAGGAGGGGGTGTCGGAGAAAATGCGGGGTTGCTGCTGTTGGATGGCTTGAGCAGCCAGGCGCCTCTCTCTCTCTCTCTCTCTCTCTCTCTCTCTCCCTTTTGGGAAACGGTGGCGTGTGCAGCGTTATTCGTCTCTGCTGCAGCCCGTATCTTCCTCTCTCTCTCTCTCTCTGCTCCCCATTAGGCTTCTTTGCTCTTCCAGCGCAAGATGGAATGAGAAAAAAGCGGCTGTGGCGGGAGGAGAAGGGAAGGGGGGGGGAGCCCTTTTATTTTCCGCGTTGGTTGAACAGGTTGCGTTTCAGAAATAAAGATGGACATCGGTGCTGTCGGTGGGGTCCGCTGTGGGAGGAATCCGGGTAGGCTTCTGGCTCCAGTGTCGTAGCAGCTGGAGTGGATAGGAAAATCAGCCGTGTGGTGTATTCGCGTATTTGTGGAGGGGTGAAACGCAGGCTGCCTTAGCCAGTGTTCAGGAAATAAGCAGGAACCCAGTCCCATCTTTTTTAAACACACTTAATTCGTGCAAAGCCCGTCTTTTTATCGGTGGTCTAGGACGCTCTTGCGAGGGTTGAAGATGCGGAATTAGGACTGTACCGTCGTTAGGGGGCGCCAATCACGCACCTGCTCTGAGTCAGTCGCTGGATAACCCAAACGCAACTTGCTACACTTAAAAAAAAACCCAATAACGTGCAAACAACAAAAAGTCCTTTGGCCTACGGATACAAAACTACGGCGAATATAATACTTTAGGCTGGTCTTTATCAACTAACACGGATATCCACCCCTATATAAAATTAAAAGGCTCGTTTTTATTAATATATGCATGTTTTAGTTTATTTTTGGGACTGGTGTCCTTAGTTTTGGGTTCTCTTTCAACGTACTCTTGTTTCAGATGGTGGTTTTAAAACGCAAACACCGAATGCTGCTGTGGTGCAGGTGGCAGAAGAGAATCAAAATTATGATGTCGTAGGTTTAGCAGATCAGATGTCTTCTTTTCCCCTGATTCCCCCCCCCCACTTGGTTTCTGTGTGTATTCCTGAAGATTTGCTTAGGTAAATTATATTTTTGGCTATGTAAATGTTTCCATATTGATTTAGAGCATCAATATCATGTACTGTTTATTACCCAGTAAATGGTTAATCACATGTAATCATTCATATTTAAATATCCTCTGTTTTATAATAATAGAAAAATCCAGGATGTACTAATACCAAGGAGATGCAGTTTTTAATGCAACAGCTGAACTTTAGGAAGCATGCAGGATGAGCAGGAAGCATAACTATAGCATAATGAATTGTACAGTGTGACATTAGTCAGCACAGTAATAACTCTATAAGACAAACTGTTATTGCAACTAAAGGCTAAAATCAAGAAAATAAAAACTGAGAAATTCCTACCAATGATGACCATGGTAGTTTTAACATAAGGTAGTCAAAAAGATATTGAGGACTAAACATCATACTACTTCTTTCAGCCCACAAACAGTTAATAATTGGCATTCATAAAAGAGAATAACCAGTGATTAAAGCCATAGTTTAAATATACAATTTATTTTCAACAGCCTCAATAAATACTAAATCTAAAAAGTTAGTCCACGGTATTTAGAAACATTTTTCTCAAGATGGATGGGCAGCTGTTGAATTTTGGTGTACTATTCTTTTTACTGTCTCATGTTGCAGTGCAGTGTTAAAGATTCTCTAGTAGCTTTGGAGGCTGAAATTCTCACTTTTGTGCCCTTTTCTTTGTTTTTAAATTATCCCTGCTTTGTTTCTTACTCTCCATACAACACAGAGACTATACCAATATCCTCTAGGAATCTAATTATCCTTCCCAGCCCTCCCCCATTAAACACTGTTGACTTCTGAAAAATGATTTCAGTTTCAAATTAATACTATGTGTTGTAAGAGAGTCAAGCAAAGCCATCAGTTTCTAGCTTTCTGCAATCTCTGGTTTAGGCTGTACTAAAGGCCAAAAATAAATTCTCAGAACTCAGCAAAAAATGTACTGGTCTGTATAATTTGATTGCTGCTGAACAAAAATCTTTCCCCCATACTTTACATTGCTGATGTTTTTTATAACCCCCTCCCCAACAGAAAACAGGCAATCTCCCTTTTCACCTGCATCTGGGCCATATGTATTGCTTCCTTATTTATCCAGGCTTTGGTTGATAGTTTTCTGAAGTTTTTACGCTGCTGGATTTAACTGCATTCTTCAATACATTATAGTGCTGTTTTAAATTGTTTTAATTTAATTGTATTATTTATATATGCCCCTGGCTCCCTTTGGAGAGGTTGTAAATTTATTTAATATTTCAAATTTATATGTAAAAAATGTATGTTAGCAATGGTTATTAGCTTGGAAGTTTAAGACATGATATTTTTAATGTGGACATATATTCACAATGCCTAGCATCCAAAATTGCACTCCTGAGTGAACAATTTATGCCAACTCCTCCTTCCATCTGCAGCCCCTTTTACCATTCCCACAGGTCCCCCAACTCAAGGAGAGCAAGGGACTGGGAAACAGGAACACCACATTCTGTGATTATGAACGCCGTTCTTTTCAAATTAGGGCAGTTAAGATTCAAGTGAATGAGCTTGTAATGAAAAAGTCTCTGACTTCCTTCTGAAACATAAAACCTGTTTTCATATATAAAGATAAATATTACCCCCACATATGATTTCAACTGCTAAGTGTTGAGCTACACAATGAGCCAAGGTGCATTTTGCAGGTGTTACTGGACTATTCTCATTTCAGATTGAAGGTATGGGAATTGCATGAATGAATAGTCTTCTTTTTCAACTGTTCATATAGAAAATGTGTATGACAGAGGGATAGGATGGAGAGGAGTTTCAACTGTATATGTAAAAGGAAGCATTTCAAAGCTTCTTCTTTTTTACTATGAAGTAAGCTCAAGGTCTGCATCCTTTCCTAGGCTTGGTTCCAAAGACTTTTTAAGATTACCCAAGAGGCTTGCACTAGCCCAGGGAAGTGTTTGACTTTTCTTTGAACAGCTGATCTCTGTGCCACACCACAGATATTTTTGAAACTCCCATACTCTGTGTTATAGGCAGCTGTATGTGAAAAAGATACATCCAAAAACTAGATCCTTTGGGTCATGGTCTTCCCCATTAAGATTTGCTAGCTTCCTTGGACCTTGTGGCTTACATCTTAGGCCTTTCTGCATAGGCCTCTGAAAATAGGACTTTGTGTTTACTTTTTAAGTAGAAAGAAATTCTCCACTGAAAATGCATATTTCGAAATACTCAGGAAAACTTGGTTGATCCCTACTTGGAAATCTTAGCAGGTGGATAATTTTGCATTTACCCATTTAGATTACTCCACACAGTGCATAATTATTGAATCTACTGGGATGGCTTCAAAAGGTGATCAGAAAAACTAATGAAGTTAGATCTATTATTGTTGATGAATAACCATGCTGGTATGCTCTGCTTTTGAGTTCCTCAAATGATTGGTCAGTAGAGGAAAGAGGATGCTTGGTCTATTCTTGTGAGCCACATCTCTTTCTAGGTCTTTGGATATGTTTCACCTCCTCCCCCTTTTAAAAGTTAAAGACAAAAGCACTTGTTTTGTAGAGCTGAAGTTTACATCTTCTCTACAATGGTGATCAAGATGAGAGTAGTCCTAGTAATGGATGTCTAAATGAATCTTGGCTATGCATTTGTAATTCAGTGTTCTTTAAGTCTAGAACACTGCATTGTTTTAGTTTACATAGGTACAGGTATTATATTATAGCTCACATTGATATTAAACTAGGATAACTTATGATGTATTTTCTTGACAAAACAATAAAATATTAAGCCAAAATGCCTGCATTTTAGATTGCAATCCTGCACATGTTTGTCTTGTCCATTACACACAGGCTTTCCTCTGAATAAACATGAACAGGATTGCTCATTAAATTTATATCTTGGTATAGAGAAACTAATGTTTTACAGTACTGTCTTATATAATCGCAAGTTAGCATTCAAATTGCAACTTTTTGTTGCATAGTAAAGTGATCTAAAATGTTAATGTTTTGTGGGTGGCTTTTTCTGGGGTGGTTAAAATGTTTGTTTGTTTATAACAATTTATATACTGCTGGTAAAAGATACTTCTAACCATTGAGGCAACCTGAGCCTCCAAGGACAAAGATGGATCAAGGAGTACCCTCAAACTCTGAACTTGTTATTTCAGAGGGAGTGAAATCCCACCCAGAACAAGCCAATCTCCCAGACATGGGAGCCACCAACCCATAGTGCCTCCACATTCACAGAGTTCCAGTTCAGTTCATTCACCCTCATTGTCTACCATGTTAGCCAGACAATGATCCAGATCTTGCACAGCTTCTCCTGACCCTACCAGTGGTTTCATATTGATGTGAGTTGTTTAGACACCAGGCAGTAGAAATCCCTGGGGTCCCAAAGAGCTGTTGTTTCCCACCTCCCCTTTAATGCGTGTTGCCTCACTTTATAGGCAAAAACTCAATAGGTAAGCCTTTTTCATAAAGAAATACTGTAGTTAAGGGAAAAGTTTTACCATGATTGTGTTCCCTCTAATTTAGTGTTATGCCATGCCCCCAATGCAGCTATTTTGTGACTGGAACCCCCAGTATCCTCAATATTCAAAATGTCCCCCCTCTTCCTTATAGGGTGGCAACCCCTGCTCAACTTCAAACTCACATTCCACAATACCATATCTAGAAGACCTGTTTATCATACTCCCTTTACTAACGCGCAAGCTACCATGCACCAATAAGCAAGCCTCCAAAAATTAAAATATTACTTATATATAAATGTAAATATTATTTATATTTTAATGTTATTTTGTGTTTTCCCTTTCTAAGAACTTTTGCATTTTACAAGGTTTGTTTCTTTTTGAAGCACGGGGCACTGGAAACTTAATGGTGTGTGTTTGATACTTAGTTCGTCTGCAAGTAAGTAGAAGTAGTCACAAAATAACATTAGCAACCCAGAACCTGCTTCTCCCGTTCACCTACAAACTCAAAACAACTTCTGCCTTTTCCACCTCTGCCTTATCAATTACATTTTAGAAAATGCCTTTTCAGGAACCATAAGTTCATTTTCAGATGTTTATATCTGGTTCAAATTTCCAGATAATTAATCTGTTCAAGGGAGTACTACATGACCCAAGTGATAAGTTTCCAGCCCTCGATTTGTAGCATGGTCTCGTGTGAACCTACCCCTTAAAAATAGGAGCATGTGGGGCTTCATCAGCTTTCAGATTACATCTGTGGCTTATTTCCAGAGGAGTAGCTTGCAGTAAAAACAGCAAAGAGTCTTGTGGCACCTTAAAGACTAAAAAAAAAAACTCCTGTGGCATAAACTTCCACGGTTGTGTAAATTGCTTGCAATACTTCCACCCAAAATGGAGAAAGGCTTCCTGCCAGAAGTCTCGTGCTTTGTTTTGTAAACAATGCCTTCATCTTTCCAGAGTAACTGAAATCCAGTTAATTGCAACAGCATTAGAACAAGCTCTTATCTCTTGTCAGGCTCTTGCTTGCCCTGAGGCTCAGTCATTAGCAAAGGTTAGTAATGAGTTGTTAATGCATGAAGAATGTCCATCTTCAGTTGCAGAGTTCTGCTGTGAGCAGTTGCTTGTTTTAAAATGTGAAGAGATTGATGTTTTTAGCTCAGGCTACTTGGGATTATGAAGAGAGAATTGGAATACAAGCCTTACTCAAGTGTGGTGATGAAGATCTTTTTTTACGTGTACTTTTTGAAGTCTGGTATTCTTATCATAGCTGTCAACCGTCCCTTATTTGGCGGGAAAGTCGCTTATCCCAGAGCCGTGTCCCGCTGCTGCCCCTTATTGATGATGTCCCTTAAATTTCCCGGGTTTAAAAGGAAGCAGCTCCTCTCCCTCCCTCTCTGCCGGCCAGGGAGGAGGGAGGCTCCAACTGTGTTGCTTGGCTGCGTTGCTCACCCAATAAGGAGTCTAAGAACGACTGGGGGGTGGAGCTTGCATTCCTTGTGCCCATCAAATCGGCCGCGTTGCCTGGGCACTCACCTTTACTCAGTGCTTCCCAGCGGAGAGGTGACGGTGGTTTTCCTTGCTGCATCCCCTTTGCCGGGTTGCTGCGCCGTGGGAACCACCGCTTGAGGCTTCGTTTGGCTGCTGGCTGGACTTTCTGCCTTTGGCTCAGAGGGGCTCAGAAATCGAACATACCTGTGCTCTGAAAATCCCTTATTTTGGCTGCTGATCCCTTATTTTCGAGGCTGCTGGTCCCTTATTTTCAAATCTGTAAGTTGACAGCTATGATTCTTATATGCTTAGAGACATGGGCGTAGGCAGAGGGGGGCAGGGGGGCAGCTGCCCCCCCAAATAAAATAAGTAAATAAAAAGGTTTCACTAATTGACCAATTGTGTCACAAATAACTTTGTTCTAACCCCCCCCAACATAATGCCTGCCCCCCCCAAATCCTGGCTATGTCCATGTTTAGAGACCCCTTAGTTTATTATTGGACGCGAGTGGCGCTGTGGGTTAAACCACAGAGCCTAGGACTTGCTGATCAGAAGGTCGGCAGTTCAAATCCCCGCGACGGGGTGAGCTCCCGTTGCTCGGTCCCTGCTCCTGCCAACCTAGCAGTTCGAAAGCACGTCAAAGTGCAAGTAGATAAATAGATACTGCTCCAGCAGGAAGGTAAACGGCGTTTCTGTGCGCTGCTCTGGTTGGCCAGAAGCGGCTTAGTCATGCTGGCCACATGACCTGGAAGCTGTACGCCAGCTCCCTCAGCCAATAAAGCGAGATGAGTGCCGCAACCCCAGAGTTGGCCACGACTGGACCTAATGGTCAGGGGTCCCTTTACCTTTACCTTTAGTTTATTATTGGCATGTTCTATGGCTGAGCTCTGCCAAGTTGGAAAGCAAGTTTTGGGGAAGAGTACTTAGCAATTCCTGATTTATGTTAAGCATTTAAAATTGGAGATGGGGAACACAGGTACTTTAGGGATTATTATTTTTTCTGGCACTAGCTTCTGTGGACTATATTCCATATCAGCAGGAACTGTAGTCCATGAAATTTTACATCATAATAAATTTGTAAGTCCTTAAGTTGACATATGACTTGTTTTTGGTTCAGTGTACTAATATGGCTATTCCTCTGGACACTGTAATTGTAGGTATTCCTGTAAGCTTTTTTTTAAAAAAAAAATAAGCATTTATCTTTTATCCATTTGAACATGTGGAAGGGTATCAAAGTCCCCTTGTGTTTGTTTTCTCCCCCTCCTTCTTTTTGTGTGTTTGTGTGTGCTTAAAATAGCTCATCAGAAAGGGAAAATGTGAACTTTTAAGAGTTAATTCAGCACAGAAAAATACAAGAAACCCTTTATTACATAAGGATTTTAAGTGTCTGAGACTGGAATATTTTCTGCATTTTGAAAACATTCTTTTTTATCGGACATAGTAGGGGACAGGATCTAATGACATATTGTTGTGTTATGCAGTTATTCTGTGTGCCACTTTGAAAGGTGGTTTTACAACCTTTCAATAAACATAAATAAATGTAATTGGGTACCCTACTCCAATCTCTTGGAAGCATATATTTATTGTAAGAAGCTTTCACTCCTTTTGAGTGTTTTCTTCAGGTAAATTTAGGCTAGTTGAGATGTAGTGGCATAACTGCTGCCCAGCTACTGCCAAACCAGATTTAAGGTTGTTGTATCCATTTATAAAGTTTTGAACAGTTTAGGTGCAGATTATCTTTTGGACCACCTAAACCCTTATATCCCAACTTGATCACTGGGATCATCTGCAGGAGTATCATTGGCTGTCCCCTGAGTTGGCAGTGGCAGAACCGGGCGGGGGGGGGGGAATTCAAGGGGGGGCAAAAATTTCTGGGGAGGTGCACAGGGAGAGTAAAATGGAGGGAAGTTCCATTGCACTAATAGAACCACTTTGATAGATACTGCCCATAGTGTTATGTTTTCTATAGTTAATTTTGCACCTAGCCTAGGGGGTATAATTAAACTCAGAATGTGTGAAAACACTGTGTAGTATAGTGGCTGGACATGTATTCGACAAAGATTCCTGGAGATCCACTTTTAAATCCTCTCTCAGCCTTGAAGCTCCCTGCGTGACCTTGGGCCCTTCACTTTCTTTTAGTTAAATCTACTTCATAGAGTTATTATGACGATAAATGGGGAAAGTACCATATATACTGCCTTAAGCTGCTTGGAGAAAAGGTGGGATAGAAATGTAATGGGAAAGTTATAATTGCTTTTATACTACCAGTTGGCTACAGAAGATTTAAGCAAAGGTTAGCAGAGTGTCAAACCTGAGTAGCTACTCTACTAGTAATTGTAGGCTCTTCATACCTACCCCCAATTTAAGCATATTTCTGTTGGTAGCGGCAGGACTGGTCTCTTTGCATTTTCTCAACCTCCTGGTAAGTATTTGATGACCCAAGGGGTTTTTTTCTGGGCAGGAAGGAACCTCCTACTGGTCCCATTGGAACCCTTATACAAATTGCTATGAATATACTCTTTAATTCTTTTTAATATAAATTTTATTTGGTAGCTTAAATATAATCTTGCTGTTTTTAAGAGAGTTAATGGATCATTACATTACATAATTCAGTGCAGTTAACAATTAGCTTACATTTTGCAATTAGCTACATATGAGTTATATATATAATATATAGTGTGTGTGTGTGTGTTGTGCTTGTTTAGCTTGGTAAAAATGTCTACTTGCATCTCATCACTCTGTTCTGGCCATGAATAACTGATTTAATAACTGATTTTTCTCATCTAGCTTTTCCTTCCACTCCCCTTTCTTTGTGTGTCTTGCTGTTTTTCATTTGTAAGCTTCTCCCTCTCTTGATGTGAGCAGCTTTGGAAGACAGTTCGGATAGTAAATGCTTGTGTATTATTATTTGTTATTAGATAGTTATTCTACCATTCCTCCCAAAGTTATTCAGGTTGGCATGCACCAAAACAGTAAAAACAATATAATTCAATTTAAATAAACAAATAAACCACACAATATTCTAAATACATTTGTGCCAGAGATTTATATAATGCCATTGTGATACTTGCTGTCTTACCCATGCACAAGAAGTAAGTATCAGCAGGTTTGAAGAAAACTGAAGATTTGCAGAAGTGCGCTTTTTAAAAGAAGGGGGTGGAACCCAAAATGGCCCAATGCTTGGTGGTTGTGGAATTCTAGCTGGATGAGGGTGGGGGGACATAGAAAACCCCGGGGATGTAATTGAGCACCCTGCAAGAGGAAATGACTGGCTGGGATCCTGAACACGAGCATTCTACAGTGCAGCATTTTCTTGCATAAACCACTTGCGATGTTCTGTGTCTGAATTCCTTAGTGGGGAAGTGGGGCAGAGGACACAGAGGTTATTCAGAGGAAGTACATCAGGAGTGTGTTTTCTCTAATAGTGTGCTGGTCTGGGACTCTCCTGCAATGCAGTGAGATTATATGATTGCCTTTCTACAATTGGAGTTTTGTTGTAGACATTGTTATGTTGCCTTTGGTCAGTGATGGTCAGTAAAATGGGTGTTGCTGGCAGGTGTTAGCGCCAAAGAGCCAAGACAGTTGCATAGTAGCTTCAGTTGGTGGCTGTATTTCTACTCTGTGGGTTGTATCCAGTGTTATTCATACTCAGAATAGACCTTTTGAAATTAATGGAGAAAGCTAACAAGTCCATTAATTTCAATGGTCTACTCTGAATTAAATTTTGTTATAGACAACCCTGCGGCATTTCAGTTCATCAAATAATTGTGGAAGAATATTTGGGTTTTCCAGTGGTTGTTCAAATAGCCCACATTTTTGAACAACTTGAAAATATTAGTTCATTTCAATTTTGTGTTCTGTCTGCAATACCTGACTTGCACATCAGTCTTTTCCTTAAACATAATCTTTACAGGAATGCTTGAGTAAGTAGTAGCATTGTTCCTATTTACGAAGAACATGTAATTATCTTAGTGGTATGAACCTATTTAAAATATGTAATATATCATGTGAAATATGAACAAAATAGAGAAAAGTTTATTGCCATGGGAGTCAATGTGCTTTGAATAGGATAGGTTATGAGAATTCCGCATTAAAATTTGCTATAGATTATCCATACTTTGAAGTATAGTTTGGGTTTTTACTATAGATTATCCAAACATTTGGCTTTATAGAGATTTGAAAGAGTAGCATGAAGATCCTATATACGCTGATAGTTCCATATCAAATTCTGAAGTGTCAATTACATATGTAGATCATAATTGAGAGCAACTAACAGTGCAATCTTATATTTGTCTACTCGGAACATCCCATTGATTTTCATAAGTGTTGGCTCCCAGGTAAGTGGGTATAGGATTGCTGCATTCAGCTTGCAATATAAAGCACACATTGAAGCGTAGGGTGAACATGAGCCTCAGAATCTCTTTCCTCATTACTGTGTTCACTTTCAAGCTCAGACCAAACTAAGACCAGTTTTAGCTTGGCAGACTAGATGCTGTGCCAAATTCAGAGCTGAGGCTGGCCTTACCTATTACAAGCATAATATGTAGCTAAAATGGTTTAAACAGCCATGTGGATGTAGGAAACCCACATTCAGCACCTCTATACAAGAAGGTAAGAAGAGGCTGCTGTATCAGACCTATAACCTATCTAATACAGCAGGCTTCCTCAACCTTGGCCCTCCAGATGCTTTTGGCCTACAACTCCCATGAACCCTAGCTAGCAGGACCAGTGGTCAGAGATGATGGGAATTGTAGTCTCAAAACATTTGGAGGGCCGATGTTGAGGAAGCCTGTAATATAGCATCCTGTTCTCACAGTGGCCAACCAGATGCCCAAGGGAAGCACATAAGCAGGATCTGATCAGACCAGAGGCCTGTTTAGCTCAGACCAGAGGGGCGTAAACTCAGTCATAGAGCATCTGCTTTGCATGAAGAAGGCAACGTCCAATCCTGCCATCTTAAGGTAGTTCTCTGAGAGAGACTCCTGTCTGAAACCCTGGAGACCTGCAGCTAGTCATTGTAGACTGTAGATGGACTAATTATTTGTTTCGGTATAAGGCAGCTTCCTATAGTTCTATCCCTGTGCATTGTTTCCTAGAGTGGCCAAACATATGCCTTTGAGAGGACAGCAAGGCAGACATGAGCACAAAAGCACACTCCCAACTTGTGCTTCTCATCAGTTTAGTGGTGTACTGACTCTGATACTGGAGGTAACATAGGCATTGTGACTAGTAGCTATTGATAGCCTCATCTTCCACCTATCTGTCCGGGATTCAGAGTTTTAAATTCAAAATCCTCAAGGCAGAGAACAAAAATAATACAGTTGAATATAAACCACCAAACTTCCAAAAGGTACAGTAAACAGAGTCTAAATGGTAGTCGGTAAAACCAAACATGTGACAGTTACAAAACCTATTTTAAAAGGGCCTTGTGCAGTCTTTTGTAGGCACCCTCTCTGTAGTGCCTAAAGAATGATGGAACCATCAAAGAGTTTTTTAAATGTGGAAGTCACATGGTGGCTGCTTCCAAACAATACACCTATACCAGTGAGACCCTGACATGCTAGCAATGACATTTTGGTGGCATTGACATTTTGTTCTCAATATCTGAAGCTGGGCTTAGCAAGTGAAACAAGTCAAAGGTGTTTATTTTTAGCATGACCAAAATTAAAAGGCCATTTGGCCTATGCACATGTTAAAAGGGGTTTGTCCAGATGGTGTAGAGTCTAGAGAGACTTAGATGCAGATACAGTGAGACGATATCAAGGAAAAAGGCAAGATTCATGTTACAATGAAAAACAGGGTTTTGAACTACAGAGGAGTTGTACTAAATATGTGCATGGAGTGAAGGTGCAACACAGCATTGCCAAGAATCTGGTCTATGGCTCATCTAAAGTTGTTAAATAATATGAAATACAGTGGTACCTCGTGTTACGTACTTAATCCATTCCGGAGGTCCGTTTGTAACAGGAAACTGCTCGTAACATGAGGCGCACTTTCTCTAATGGCGCTTCCCGCTGCCGTGCGCCACTGGAGCGGAACTTCTGCTCGCATCCCGGGGCAAAAGTTGCAAGAAGGGGCATTTACTTCCGGGTTAGCGGAATGCATAACCTGCAGCATTCGTAAGGGGGACGGTACGTAACACGAGGTACCACTGTAGGGGTATTAAGATCTGTGGATTTTTCTGGTTAAATATGGATCACCAATGTCTGTGATAATTCATCGCTCTCTGATCCCCGTATCAAGCCCCATATACGATACGATACGATATGATACGATATCTTTATTATCATTGTCCCTTGCGGAACAATGAAATTGAAAAACTACATAAAACAACATAAAAACAACATAAAACTACCATGAAACTACATAAAACTACATAAAAACTACACAAAACTACATAAAACATTCAAAAACCCCTAAAAACTCTAAATATCAGGGCTATACTTCTCTATAATGCGTCATCTCAAGGCAGATAGTGTTCATTGTTTCCTTCTTTACATAGAAAAGCATCCATCTCAGTAGCATTAATTCTACTAGATTTAGATGTGGCTAACATACTTAATAAATCATGGTAGTCCAACACACGGCCCTCAAGGCATGTCTTTTTGTGGACCTCCAGAGTGCATTCTGGGAAGGTGTCCTGTTGATCTCAGAGGAAAGTGCCAAAGCACCTTGGCAAGCCTCACAGAGGGGGAAGAGGTGGCCTCAGCCTCTCGGCTGTGTAAAAAGTTTAAGCAGTCGGGGGATGGCGGGCCGAAGCAGCCCGTCCAGGTTGGGGTGGTAGTGCATATGTGATGTCACACATGCATGACCACCACTCCACCCAAATGATCTGTGTCTAGAAAGCCTGGGTGGACGAGCCCTCAGTGAAGAAACAGCATTTAGGACAAAGAGAGACATGAAGCAGAGGGAATGAGTTTTGAGTTAAATGTTAGAAGCAGCTTGGATTCAAGGTGTTTTTCTCGGAATCTGATGTGAGGTAGCATAACTGCTGCCTGGTAAGAAGCAAGCAGGCACAATGTGTTGTTAGGTTTGTTAAGATGCCACCATTCTTTTGTTTGTTTTGGCTCATATGTTTGATAAAGGTTCGTGGGTTCTGTTTTAAGTAATTGTAACTGTAGGCTTTTGTTTACAACAACAACAACAACAATAATTTTATTATTTATACCAAACTCATCTGGCTGGGTTTCCCCAGCCACTCAACAAATCCCCAAAGAGAAGGCTTCTTACTCTTTTTCTTGCTCTGTTCTTATTTAGTGTGAAACTTAAATTACCTTGCTATTGCTCATTCCAAAGCAAATGCAGTTCATTGACCATACTGCAGGTTAGAAGGGGTTGTGACTGGGAGAAAATGGCATATTACAGTGGTACCTCGGGTTAAGTACTTAATTCGTTCCGGAGGTCCGTTCTTAACCTGAAACTGTTCTTAACCTGAAGCACCACTTTAGCTAATGGGGCCTCCCGCTGCCGCCGCACTGCCGGAGCACAATTTCTGTTCTCATCCTGAAGCAAGGTTCTTAACCCGAGGTACTATTTCTGGGTTAGTGGAGTCTGTAACATGAAGTGTATGTAACCTGAAGCGTATGTAACCCGAGGTACTGTAGCACCCTGCTTGTGGTTAACGCTTAGCTGGAATGAAATATTCAACGCAGCAATAGAGAAATTAAAATAATAATTTATTTGTCAGACAAATAAATGATAGGCACAGTGGTATATGGTTACCAAAGCTCTGCCCACTCCAGCCCTGATGGCCAGCACTTAATATTTCCTCAGCCCAGCCCCCTTGCTCCTCCTTTGGCTGCCTCTGTCCAATCAGCCTGGTTGAAATTCCTATTGGCTGTTTGCTAGAACCAATCATAAAAGATACACCCATTTCCTATTACCTTTTATGGGAGACAAAGAGCTATATTTCCTTCTATCCATAAATGGCAGACAAGTAGCCGTATATCTTACATTTGCCTCGACAAGGCACCTTAATTACCAAATCACCTTTTGCCCCTGTTGCCCCTGCATTCCAAAACAAATGGCTAAAACAGATGGCTCATGGTATTAAATTCTATCTAAACAGAGATCTTGGGTTCACATTCTCCCACACCATCAATGAAATAAGAATCTAACATAAGAATCTAACATTTCTTACTTTCTAAATCCTTTGCATAATTACATTAAGCCAACAAATCTCATACATAACATAGTTTTTTAGAAGAAAAGGCCTTTGCAAAGTAAAGAGGAACTCAGTAAAAAACAGCTTCAAAAGAAGCCTCTTCAGTTTACACCCCCTTTCCCAGCCCCCTGCTTTCCCCAGTAGCTCTAGCCCTTTAACTTTAGGAAAATATGGCTAGAGTCTGATGGGAGGCACATGGTATTATTTTCTGTTAAACAATAAATCTTACTATTTACCGACTCTTAATTAAGTGTTTTTGCAGCTTGATTGTATTCTGTAATATGTAGGGTCAGTATAACCTTTGCTCCCAGCCTGTAATTCCCTTTTACAACTTTGAGAAACTTGTTTCCTGCTACTGCTATAAATCAGGGGGGCCCTTGTTTAGGAGAGCAGGAAGATAAACAACTGCCAGAGTACTTAGCCAGCTGGTTTCTGCCTGGCATGAAACATACAAACATTTGCAAATATATCTTTCAGCTCATTTTAAAATACAGGCCTTGATCAGATGCCTCAGTACCACTGCATAGCACTTCAGTGTAACTCACACTGAATACAAGTCAGTCTCTTGAGTTGTTTTCCAAAAATTCTGCAGTGCTAAACAATGGCTGGAAGAAAGTATATCTAGCTGGCTAGAGCCATGAACAAGAACATTCCAACAGAAATTGCAGAGCCCTTATAGGGGGAAATAGCCAACTCATGGAAGTCTGCTTCCTGGAAACCAGGGCCAAGTAGCTCAAAGTATTTTGGCCCTAGGAAACAGGTCACTTTCACTTTCCCAACCTTAAACATTGCTGTTGCAGGTGGAAACATGTTTAAAAATTATGGCTGTGGTATGCAACAATTTCTTAATCTGCACCATGTATACTTACAAGGAATATGCTGGCCTTTTCCTACCATGTGTTATTTTTGTATGCAGTTGTAAACTGTTCTCTTAATTTGTGTGTAGAAGAGGGCCCCCAAGGAAAGGGATGTAGGCTTGTTGAACTTGAACACAACAGGCTAATGGATTACTTAGAAATGTGGTGCCAGGGCTCCAAATTCAGGTTGATTTTCGGAGGATGGAGATCAAGGAATATTTGACCTGTAATCTCAGTTTTGTGGTGTTGCTTTGAATTTCAGTGGAGACACAACATTTATAGTCCTTTTTTTCTAAAATAAGCAGGATTCTGTCAATAATGTAATAAAATAAAATCCTGATGTTAATATTGATGGTATGATTGTATTGGAGCACATGCAGTCGTGTATGATTTGATCTTTTGGATGGTTGCATCTGTTAAGAGATTCTAATGCAGCTGATGGGAGCCTCTGCCTTGGAGCATAGGTCTGTTTTTTATGGCTGAATAAGCCCATCATTATTTCACTTTCTGTGGGCTCTAGGTATTTTATACCAGAAAGATATTATGTGATTATAAAAAACTATTAGAACACAGATGTAACTGCTTTAAATTATTCGGATTGAAGTGCTACAAATTTAAACGTGTATAAAATGAATGCCAATTTTATAGTAAATGATAAAAGGTTAACATGGTATGATTCCACCCCACCCCCCCAAATGCTTAATTGAGATTTTCCATAGGAGCAAACTTGAGGACTAGGCTGAAGTCCTGTGTACCAAAATAACTTGAGTTGTATCCTATAAATAGCTTCTGTTGTTTCCTATAAGTCTGGAAGGAAGACAGAGAACAGTCACTATTATCACAATTCTATGAAATAATAGTGCAGAACAGTTTATGATGCCAGCTTTCCATTCTGGTTCCCTTCCTGTTTTCTGGTATTTTGGAAGTTGGGAGAATGGCAAGGGTTGGTTGAAGGCAACCGGAGCAGGATGGCTGAGGTTAAGAAGCTGGAACAAGGCCTTGAGTTTATGGAGCAGGGGACATTCATACCTTGAATTTTGGTTTGGTTTACAAGGTTACTCCTAAATAGTTGTGGACTATAGTCATGGGCTGCATTTGAATGTAACACTTAAACCATTGAGTAGTGCTACGTGCATGAACCTTGGGCTTCTTCCTCCCCTCCTTTTCCTACAGCATGGTTGTGGGAAGAAGATCTGAAACATTATTCTGTTTTCAACTAATCACAGTTAGTCCTTTTGTCCCATATCAGGACAAAATGTGGTTTTATTCTGACTTCTTTGGACAAACATAGACATGTTTTTAATCATGTTTATGTGGTTTTATTATATATATATTACTTTATTTCTAAATCACTTTGGGACTTCTTTGTGGCTAGTGACGTACAAATTTTAATAAACCTGAACGGTAATTAACAGCAACCACAGTTTGTTCTGCTTTGATAAAACAAGCTGTGGTTAGTTGAAA
The DNA here is from genome assembly GCF_027172205.1 of Podarcis raffonei. Taxonomy (NCBI): domain Eukaryota; kingdom Metazoa; phylum Chordata; class Lepidosauria; order Squamata; family Lacertidae; genus Podarcis; species Podarcis raffonei. Next base: position 73,917,558 of record NC_070603.1, read on the forward strand.
TGAAAGCAGATGCTTCAGAACTACTCTTTTGCAGCCACAGCAGAGTTGGAGGGGAAAGCCCATGAGCCTGTTTTTCATTCATGTACCGCCAAGCTATAGTTTAGTGTTACGTTTGAATGCAGTTGTTATCTTCTTAACTTCACAGTAATCTTATGAATGGAGACATGGCAGAGCTGACTTTTGAATTTAGAAGTCGGAAGTCCACTGCTGTGTTTAGTGGACTGGTTGTACAGACACACAAATGCACAGACCTGGAGGCCTTCCAATGATTTCTAGTGGAGATAGTGCTTTTTATCTTTCTCATATCTTGCTCTGCAGCTAGAGATGAGCCACAGTGAATTAGTCACGTTTACTGATGTTACCAAATTGTTTAGAGTGGTTAAAATAAAAAGGGGATTGGCTGAATGGGAATTAAAATGGCAAATGAAGTCCAACGTAAGCAGGTGTAAATTTAACGCACATTGAAGCAGAAAAAACCCTAACTTCATATACATGAATAGGGTCTGAACTGTCAGTGACTAACCAGGAAAGAGGTCTCAGGGTCATGGTGAATAACAATGAAAATGCTGACCTATAATGCAGCAGCTGTGGAAAAAAAGTATATTCCATGTTGGAGATCATTAGGAAAAGGATTAAACGTAAAACTGCCAATATCATAATTGCTTTCTGATCTGTGGTGTCAGCACACTTTGAATCATGTTCTGGACTCTGCACCTCAAAAAAGATATTGCAGAGCTGGAAAAGGTTCAGAAAAGGACAATAATAACAATCAAGTGTGCAGAACAATTCTTCTGTATGGAAAAGTTACAGTATTTGAGGCTTTTTAGTTCAGAAAAATAGTGAAAGGGGAATGTTAGAAAAAGGTTGAGTATAGGGACATGGTAGATGTGTATGAATTTAGGCATGGTGCGAAGAAAGCAGATAGGGTGGTTTCCCCCCCTTTTCATAATTCTAGAACCCATGGACACCTAATGAAGCTAAATGTTGGAAGCCCCAGGACAGGCAAAATGAAGTATTTATTCCCATAGTGCATATTGAAATTTGCAGCCATAAAAGATACGTAATAGCCACCAATGTGGGTAGTTTTGAAAAAAGATTAGACAAATTCATAGAGGATAATGCTATCAATGGCTACTAGTCATGAAGTATATATTACCTCCAGGATTGGAGGAAGTATGCTTCTGAATACTAGTTGCTGGAGATTATGAGAGTGCTGTTCAATTCATGTCATTCTTGTGGGATTGACATTAGCATCTAGTTGACTGCACTGATAACAATATTGTGGCCGGATGAGCCTTTGGTCTGATTTAGCATGGCTTTTCTTAACTTCTTAGTAAGGTCTGATTTAGATGATCCTCCAAAGTACTGGTTTACAATTCAGCTTTATGCAAACCATAGTTTGCTGGTTTCAACATTGTAGCAAACTATGGTTAGCAGTAGATGGAAAACCAAAAGCAAAACTGAAGGGAGTTCATATCTGTGGCTCATCCGCACCACCACTAAGCCCATGAATCAGGGTTTAAAGGTATTTAGTTTAGTAATGCAAACCAAGAGACAGTTGCTGGATTTTGCATATACAATAACACATTGTTCCTTTTTAAATGCTTGATTTTGATAAAGAATACAGTATACACCAAATTTGAATTTTAGCAAAATTTATATGCCTATATTGTTGAATTAGATTAATTATTATTTTGTGAGTCTTAAAATTAGTTGTGTCCACTAAAAAAAATACATGTGGTTGTAATGAAGGTGGGATATTATTCATAACTAATATCTTGGCACAAAGGCATTCCTAATCTTGAGATAAATGGAATTTAAACAGGAATGTAGTTGCTATTTTTATGTAGCACTATGTAATTCTACTCAGCCTCTGACCTTTTTCTATTTCCTCCCCAGTTATATGCAGCTTTCGAGGGCCTGTCCCACAAGGCTTGGTTCTGGAACTGGGAGAAACTGTCCAGATCCTGGAAAAATGTGAAGGTGAGTAAGATGTACTAAAAGTAATTTGGTTATAATGTAGTACCTATCAAACTCTTTGAATTCAGTCACATATGAACTTAATTCACCTTTCTTAAACTCCCAACCTAGAGGTACCTGTGAGCATGCCTGGATCTTGTGTATAAGGACATGCATACAGCAAACATCTGTGTAGTGAAATATAACATTTGGAATTGTATGCCCATCTATTAGGCATACTTACATAATATAAGACTTCAAAAAAAAAAAAAAAGCAGCAGCACTCCTCCCACATGTATTTGCTTGATCCACTTTCTGGGGGCAAGGGAAAATGGAGAGCTATGGCTGCTCCTGCAGCAGCCAGAATTTAGCTTATTTTTACTTTATATGAGAGTTTCCTGCCTCAGCTATTGCGTTCAAATGGTTATACTGATGTGATGAATCTAATGCCACATGTTTCTGTGCCACATTATCCTCCAACATCTTTAGAGCCTTTCCTTTCTCTGAAGAGACCCCCTTTGTACAACCCCTAGTGTATAATACGTCTTCTCTCTTGCTGAATCTATTCTACTTGACTGAATGGAGAAAGCTGTAAGCTGCACTGCAGCGAAGCCCTTCTCTCTTTCATTCAGCTGTTCCCCTCCTCCATGCAGCCAAATGGAGAATAAAAAAGGCAAGATAAGAAAGGGGCAATGCATGAAGTAGTGTTGTAGTGTTTCTGCTTTTTGGCTAGTAGTTCAACCAGAGAGGTGGGTGCTTCATTTGTATTGCACATTCAGATATAGGAGAATCTGTTTTGCCTTTTGCTGTGTTCCTTTGCATCCTCCTGAGCACCTAATCTGCTGATTATACAGAATAAAGCAAACTCCAGCTTCTGTAGCTCCTTGTTTTCCAACAGGTAGGAAAAATCCAACTCTTTTGTGTCCTGTTGGAGATCTACAGACAGAGAGAGAGAGAGAGAGAGAGAGAGAGAGACAGAGAGAGAGAGACAGAGAAGGATGAACCCCACAGTTTGAGAACCTATATTTCAATGACTCATTTGGGAACCATGATTATTCAAATGCTTACTAAAACCTACTCTGACCCACTTTCTAGTATAATGGCTGGAGCATTATTGGTTGTAATCCAGTCAGAAAGGGGGTCACCATGTTTATTAACCATCTGTCTACAAATATTTGAACCCTGGCCTCATTATCTTGTGGTAACAGTGTCTAGCAAGAACCTTGATCAAACTGACTTCAGAAATATATCTAAATTGGTTAGTGAATTATGTTAGATATGTCCATACTGCTATTGCTTCCAGTAACAACTTTCCATATGTTATTGAAAATAGTCTAATGACACATGATGTTTGCAATAAGCAAAACATGTCTATATTTTTCCCTCCATGCCCTATATATTGAGCTTTTAGTATATTTTGTGGCAAACATTGCAAGCTTTTAGTATCTTAAATGGTGAACTTTTCAAAACAACATAAGATGGCAGTGCACATCCTATGTGCACTTATTCGGCATTGAATCAATCCCCTGAGAGTAAACATGGATAGGATTGCACAGTTTTCTTTTTAGTGCATTATTAAATTGGTTGCTAAACTCCTAGAAAAAGGAGCTTAAGGTATACTTGGATAAATCTTCCATTTATCTTTTTAGGTAAATATGCATTTTTGTGAATATATGGAGCAAACCACATGAATTTCTGTTTTGAGTTAAAAGGGTTGTGTTTTAGCTAGTCAGAATTCCACTTTTCAATTACTTATTAACTGTCAAGAGAGTTTCACAATCAATTTGTATAAATTAGTCATTTTTATTTCTTTAGATACATGTAACCCTTAGACTACCAAAGGCCTGGTTCATAAACTATGAAGGATTTTTGTTGCTTGTGTAATTGTCATCTAGAAAACCTAAGAAGCAATTTTGACTGGGTGATTTGCCATGCTACTCACATATCAGGAGTGAATAATGTTTAATTCAACAAAATAAATAAAAGAGAGCCACATTTGAATAGTAAAGAACAAAGCCCCTGATGTCCTAGAGTCTCCTATTTTTCATGCAGGTGGATATCTGCAGCAAACCAGCTGGCAACTTGGTACACTGAATGCACTTACCCACTCAGTAATGGGTTAGCCGGTCTGGAACGTGTGCAGCCTGGAGTTATAAAGGAGCTTTCAGGCTTGCTATTTTACGGCAAAGAGACACTTCTACCTGAGCTATCCTGCTCCTGTTACCTTCTCCTTCCTGGTCATTTGCCCAGATTCTGTTGCTGGCTCTTGAGAAATAGATTGGTTGTCAGCTTCTTGAGTCTTGCCTGAAGAGTGATCTGCTTCTCAATCCAAAAATCTATCTAGTCTTCTCTTGTCAATATTTCTCTGATTTCAGTCGGCAACCCTGAGAAGCCCTGAGACTATTTAAAACAGAGATGGGGAGCTGATTATTTACAAGCTGGCGCCAGCCTGTAAAACCTTTAAACTCCTCAGAGGCCCTGCCTCATTCCCACTCCAGCAGCATTCAACACCTACAGCCTTTTGTGTGCAGCATCACTGCTCCACCTTTGCCCCTCTGCTTTGCTTTCAGAAGTGCTCTGCATTCTGTACATCGCCTGGGTACTCTCAACAGCACTTGAGCATCCTCAGAAGCACTTTAGCATTTTTGAACCACATGGCATTCTCTGAAGAGCTTGTGCACTTTCCAAAGGACTCTGGTCATCTCTCCTTTTGCCAAGATGATCACCCTTCTGAAGCTCAATTTAATATCAGAAATTGATAGTGTGAACTGTTGGGGGCTATGGAGGAAGCGGTGGCAAGATAGCAGTGCAAAAATCTGGATGAAGAGATTTAAACTGCATTGTTTTCATTGCCATGAGAGGGGAAGTGAAGTGGGGAACTCCACTCCAACGCTTTCAGAGATGAGAGGGAAGTTGGCTTTTTGGATAGTTTTTTTGTTTGTTTGTTATACAACATGGGATGTCCTTTTGAATAGTGGAGAGAATCCAAGTATCAAGTAGAAGGAGAAATGAAAATGACTTTCTTTTAGTTGGGCAGGTGGTAGAGTTTGTAAGCTGTCAGTCGTCTGCAAAGGCAAAATGAATTTGGGGGGAGGGACTTTCTGTGACCGATCAGCAACGTCACTTCCATTTGGTCCCGCAGGTTGGTTTAGCTATTGAAGGTACCTTAGACTTCTGTCAGGCGGATCCTTCTCTAGAAAGCTGAGAGATATTCCAGACTACCCAACTAAAGTTTTTCACCCAAGATTGCAAATAATTCTTCCTCTTTTAAGCCTCTTTTTTGTATTCTTCTCCCTCCAGAGATGGTTTGTGTGCATTATAGTACTTCTTCTTCTAAATGCCCACTACTCAGACTTCTCCCGGCAGCAGTGCTGTTGTGTACAATGTGAAAGGGTAGGTGGGGAGGGACTTTAAGACTTTTATTCATGAAGAAGAGAAGGGATTGAGCCTACTACTTGAAATGACAGGTTAAAATTCTCCTGTTCAAGCAGATCTAATGGTCAGTTTTTTGCAGACATATATTGCTGGTTCCCTGTTTCCCAGAGAGCCATAGCTGTGCACAGTGAGTAGGATGAGGAGGTTTTGACCTTTAACACTGTGGTGGTTTTACCTTCCTCTTAATATTTTCGTGGTGTGTTTGGTTTTATTTTGCTATGATATTGGCTTTCTGGCTGGTACTGGAAACAACAAGCATGATGCATACTTTGGGAAAGTGAGGGAGGCTTTCTGCTATTCACTGAGGATCCATTTAAGGGCTCTTGGAGTGGTGCTTTGTAAGGAGAATGTATGGTTCAGTGGTTTACATGCAAAAAGCTCTGATGTCTCCAGGTAGGATTGGGATTCCTGACTGAAACTCCTGGAAAGTTGCTGTCAATCAGCAGAAAATGTTCAGCTAGATGGACCAGTGGTCTGACTCAATATTTGGCAGTTTCCTGTGTTGCTTGGGTTCTGTTGATTTTGGGGGCTGACATGCCCCTGATACACCCAAATTTATGATGGTTACCTATGGTATCTGTCCATCTAGTCCCATCAGAGGAAAAGGTGGAGTAAAAATAATTGATGATGATGATGTAGTGATAGACCTCACCACCCTCCCACCAATATTTTCCAACATACTGTCTGGATGGTTTCATCAAACAGTAGTCTGATACCTGGATCCTCCTATGCCTGCCAAGCTCTGTAAGCTAAAACCAATAGGTTGGGTCAACTTAAACCCAAGAGTTTTAGTTGGTTCTCTAAAAATGTAAGAAAAGAAAAGAAAAGAAAAGAAAAGGAGGAGTCCAAATATCTTACTAGAGACACTGTCAGAATAAGTTGTGTACTGCCTTGGAATGGTAAGTGAGTAACAGTTTTGAGTTCTTAATTGCTCTATGTATTTATTTTTAGCTTCAGAAAGAATTTAATCTGGCATATTTTGTTGTATTTCAGGATGGTACAGAGGAGTTTCAATAAAGAAACCTAATGTGAAGGTGAGTCTAGATTCTGTTTTAACAAATCCAATATAAATAAACATTTATAAAGTTACTGTAACATATTATTGATTGATTGATGGATTTTACTACCATGCCTGCCCACACAAACCTATGTTGCCAGAGCCTTAAAAAAGGAAAGCTCTGGTAGAGTAGGGAGGGCATTTAAAGAACCTTCAGGATTGGCGCCCTCCAATCAGCAGGAGATGGGGCAGATTTTAAATTTGAGTTCTCTTCTGGGACAGAGCTCCCAGACTGGCCTTGTTTCTGGATTAGAAAGAATTATCCGTTCTTGCTTCCCCAGAGCCCTACACACAGTGCTTGTGCTTTTATTTCCTATTTCTTATCTTTATTCCTCTGATCTTCTCTCCAACTGCCCTCTAGAGGATTGAGGGTTTACAAGCACAGGTGAGGTGGAGGTAATTTTGGTCAGCTTTCCCAGCCTCCACATGGCTGAGTAGGGAGGAAAAGAGAGAGAGGACCCCAGCCTCAGCTTGGCTTCTGCTACATGAGACTTTGGGGATAATCATTTTGCATCCCCACCCACACAACTATACTTTGAGGGCTGAACAGTACTGGGGCCCCTATTTTCCCACAAGCAAGCAGTTTACTGCTTCATCTTTTCCTTTGCTGGCCTTTCCCTTAAGACCTTGCCCCCACTGAGGAATTGTGAGGCATGAGAGGGCCTTTGAGCTTTGTGTGCGCTACAGTGTTCATCTTTCCTGCACCAGTCCAGCTCTTCCTACCTTCTCCACAGGGCTGGGTTAAGAGGAGTGAGACAGAATGTGCACTTGCAGGCCATGTGGAGCAGATACTGCATCATACCAACACCCAAGGTTTTCTTGCTGCCATTTGCTTTTTCCTTCTGTCCTGGCAAATAGCAGAAGGGTGCTTTAGCTGTCCTTTGCTTTATTCTTTGTTCTGAGCAGGCGGTAGGATGTCGAGGGAAGAGATAATATCGGAGGAAGAGTTGTCAAAAGGAAGATTCCACACCCATCAGGGCTGGAGACACCAGGAGAGTATTGGGCATCATGTTGCAGTAGAGCTTCCATTTCTCCCTGCAGGAAGCAACGTCAGATTTCGGGTTAGGGTTAGGGTTGTGGGTGTCCAAGGAGTGCAAAACTGAGAAGATCCATAATTAAGAAGATCCATTTGGGGGCACCAAATTTTGTCCTCACTCAGGGCATCATATTACCAAAGATTACCAAAATCTGCCCCTGCAGGAAGTAATAAATGGGAGGAAAGGCACTCAACCGCTCCAGGGGCTGGTCTCCAGAGGAAGTACAGGTTCCTCAGCTCAGCTTTGGCCTCAGATAGTGTAGATAGCTCTTATTCCAGTTCCAGCTGCTGCAGACACAAGAACACTTGGAAGTCTCCTAAGGAGCTGCTTCCTTGGATTTCTGATGAGTTGGCTAAAATGGAAACCTGTATTCAGGTTATTCCTCCTTTCTCTGGTTTGGGAGTGGGGCATTCTAGGGGTCTTGGTTCCTCCCTAGTCTGCCTCCTTGGTTAGGTCCATCGCCTGTGAGACTTCCCACATGGAGAAGGGAGAGCTCTCAGAAGAGAAAGGGGAACAACCTAAACAAAAGAAAGAACTTTTTTCACCAGACTTATCTGCAAGAAAGTCAAGACCTTACAGCTAACCACAGACTGATACCAAGGAGGGGAAGCCTGATACTGTCAATGTAGTTTTCCTCAGGGACTAGGCAAACCTTTGTTGTTCTTTTTCTGGAGTCCTTTGATAAGTCCTTAAGTGCAGTTGCCAGGATTTTCACCAAAGTGCTGCTCAGCAAGACGGTTCATTTTGAAGATGAAAGGAGTCTTTGGACAACATCCAGATGCATTCCAAGTCCAGGAGCCAAAGTCTAAGTGACATTCAGACCATGCTTTCCTGCTTATGTCATGGATTTGAGGTGAATAAGAAGAGCTGAGATGCTTGACCGTTTGGGACTTTGAGCAGACTCTGTACCCACTGACCTTTTAAGACAAACATTTCAAGAAACCAATGACAGATCTATTTGTGAGCCATTCAGGCAAGTGGGTCCAGAGGTTCATGTCAAGATTCCAGTGACTGGAAACAGAAGACAAAAATGCACTGGAGGCAAAATGCTTAATATATATATATTATGTCTTTTTAAAAAGCTATTCAACAAGCTATTGTAGATGTGCTCAAATAGATCAAGCATCAAGGAACAGACACCATCCTGATAGCAGTGTCAAAGGAGTTTGTGGTTACTAGAGCTGCTGGAGATGCCTGTGAAAAAAGCATTGGAGGTTACAGCCAGTAAGGATCTCCTAGCCCAGCATCCAAGTCTTACATCTAGATCTGCAGAACATCTAGTTAGCTGGAGGTTGAGAGGCTGTAGCTAAGGCAGTGCAGATATCTCAAGGGGATGTTGGAAATTTTGCTTGCTTCATAAAGGGAGTTGATGAACCAAGTCTGTGGAGGCACATGAATAGCAATGATAGAGGTGGACATTTTTTCTTAGAGTTTTTACAGGACTTTGTTAATGAGGACTTCAGTACAAGTGCCTTGAAGAGGCAGACAGCTACTGCACACCCTGTTTTGGGCTCCAGTGAGGATGATTCTGTTTCTTACCACTTTTACATATATAGGTTTTTAAAGGAGTTACACTGCTTTATCCACCAGTCCACTTACCCCCTAATTGGAACTGGAACTGGGTCATAAGTGCTCCACTGGGGCCTCCCATTGAACCCATGGCTATAGTCTCCCCATCGGAACTTATACCAAAGACTATTTTCTTTGTGGTCTGGCAGGAGAGTGTCTGAGTTGGGGTCACTTCCTGACCTCTGTGGGGTTAAAAAAAAAAGATAAGGTGATGCTACATTTTTCATGCCAGAAATATTTCAATCTTAGGAAGTAATACTCTAGTTTGCTCTACCTCAGTACCTACTTAGGAGAAAGTATGGCATAAAGTAAATCTCTGAAGAGGGTTTCATTTTTACATGGATAAAACAGTAGCCACTAGGAAGTCCAAAGCTGCATGCGTTTCTTAAGGGTCAAAGGCCTCTAACTCATCCATAGCTAGATAGTTGTGGGAGTACATTAGTGAAGCTTACAAGGCCGTGTTCAAGTCGGGGGATTCCAGGGGAAATCATGGCTCAGCTTTCTGAAAAAGAACTGTCCTTGTGGAAATATGTAGGGCAGCTACTTAGCCAGATAAGTATTGCAGCTTTGCATATAATTGAATAACTTTTTAAAGAAATGCCTGAAGTAACTGATAGTATGGTTTGAAGTCTTGGGTGGTGCTGTGGTCTAAATCACAGAGTGTCTTGGGCTTGCCGATCGTAAGGTTGGCAATTAAAATCTGCGTGATCGGGTGAACTCCCTTTGCTTTGTCCCAGCTCCTGCCAACTTAACAGTTCGAAAGCATACCAGCACAAGTAGATAAATAGGTACCACTGTGGCGTTTCCATGCTCTCTGACACTCATCATAGTGTTCCATGCGCCAGAAGCGGTTTAGTCATGCTGGCCACATGACCCGGAACAGCTGTCTGTGGACAAATGCCAGCTCCCTCGGCCTGAAAGTGGAGATGGGCGCCGTATCCCATAGTCGAATTTGACTGGACCTAACTGTCCAGGGGTCCTTTACCTTTTACCTTTACCTTTAATCTGTTATATTCTTTTCCTAGAAGACCCGTTTATCCTAAATAGAATCCAATAAGGCAGACATTTATGTACAAAATATGTTTTTTAAATGTGATCTTATTGAGATCCCAAGATGAATTTTTTCAGGAAACTCTTAAAAATATGAAATAATACTTTTTTGGAAATTTTTTTATCATATTTTTAAAATCACTTTTGGAAATGTTAAATTTTATAACTTAACTTTATAATTTAAAGTAAGTCCATCTTGTGACATATCATATTAAAGCCCATGAAGTTCTGAAGAGATTGGTAATTTTAGATTTGAAATATCTCAATTCTGGACTGAACTTTTACTATTTTTGTGTAGTCCGGCAAGGCCAAAATTTTAAGAAAATTGGACGACATGAGGTAAAAAGATCATTAAAAACTGGATCACTTGTTTCGGAATGACCCCCTTGCTGGACAGGACATTTATGTTTACAGTATATATTTATTAATAACTAAGGCTTGTACTTGCCCCGGCACACTATTAAAGAGGTCTGCGTACTGAACATGACCATTTTTGGCAGAGTAAACATGTGCAATTGTGTTTTGCAACTTTCCAGGAATTATTATAAGTTTCATGTTTGATTCAAAAGCAATATTATTTTTGAAAGTTGTTAATGATTCCATATTTTCTGTAGCAAATTGTTACTTGAGAAGGTTCTGTTAAATTGCGCTTCCTTAACTTTTTCACTTAAGTAGATTTTTTTTTCTTGTAGGGGATCTTTCCTATTAATTATATTCACTTGAAAAAGGCAGTTGTCAGCAACAGAGGGTGAGTATGCTTCCTGATGATCAATAAATTGATACCTTTGTGGTTAAAAACAACAACCCACAATTAGATACAATCCTGATAAATGAGCAGGTTTAATATTTGCTTATTATTAAACTTGTTGCTTGCCACTTTAAAAGATCTTCAAGTAACTTAAACTGAAAGTCGTAAACATAAATAAATTATACCATAAAAAAGAATAGAAAGAAAAATTCATATGAAACATTAACATACCATACAATATATATTTAAAAATCAAAACAAAAACCAGTTCCCGCATAAACAGTGATAGAAAACTTTGCCAGCATACTAGCAATAAACCACATGATACTCCCACCCACTAAGCAGCAGATAAAAATAAAACACTGGCTGAGGTGGAAGGTGAAGTGGGTGGCGGGCAGCAGGTGGATTGATCAAGCTTAGCTCTGGCCTGATGCTATTGCATGATGGCAGAGGGACTGGCTCAGGGTCCAATGGCTCCTGGACCTCCTTACCTCCTTCCCGCTTCAGGAATACCCCATTTCAGGACTTCCTGCTGACTGCCACTAGCAGGAATCCCTCCGACAGCATTTCTGCCCACCCATTCAGCAGGCAGAATATTGAAATCTGTGCTGGCAATGCGACACCAGCATCAGTTTGCAGGGATAGGCCAGCAGAGGCCAGCACAGCTGGGCACGGGGACACTGGTACCAAGCAGACTTGGATTGCGCCCAACATTAGGTGAACTTGGATCCACAAAATCCATGGGACAAGTTAAGGATGAACTAAGTCCCACTGATTTCAGTAATAACTGAAAGCAACTAATTTTTTAGTCCGGATCCAATTTAGTGCAATATGAATAACTGTGAGTACTCCTTTAAAACTAGGAGAAGGTGAAAGTTATAATTTTTCAAAGTGTATTATAATCGTTACAATAGTTTCATGGGAGCTTTGGTTAAATTTACAGACAGTATGAAACAGTTGTTCCACTTGAAGATTCTGTTATCACTGAAGTTACAGCAACACTCCAGGAATGGGCTGTCCTCTGGAAACAGTTATATGTGGTAAGTGAATTGAAATAGGTATAATAATACGTATAAATAAAGTTACTGACCAGCTGCCAAGTCAAGGGCTGTAAGCATTTCACACTGGGCCTTGTGATAGTATTTTGTGTGGGTGAACTTTTAGTGTACTGTTTTTTTAACTGATTTATTTGTATTATTGTATTTGTTTTGTGTTCATTGTTGCTGTTATTTGCTTGGAGAGTTTTGTGTAGGAAGGGACACAAATTTAATAAATAGTAAGAGCTGGGGCCTTGGTCTGTATTCGTAGGCTGGTTGGCAAAGTGAATGTCCACCGGTGAACAACTCTTCTTGGCTTGCTAATTATTTGATGCCTTAATATTTGATGATATTTTTAGTTACAGATTTGCACGAAGCCAGATTTGAATGATAAAAACTTCTCATTTAAGATTGCAGTTTTTATGTTCTTTTATCCTATAACTATTTAACTAGGTGTTTTTTTTACATATTTCATGAAACACATGCAAAATAAAATACATGTTAGTAATAGGAAGACTTTTCTAGAAATCGAACAAGCCTATGTAACTACTAGCTCATTTTTTCATCATAGCTGTAGGAAAGCCTTGTAGCTGGAATTTTACTTTAAACATTTCTTCTTTAAAACATATTGTCATGTTTCTTTTTTGAACCTTTTATTGTTACATTTTACACCATGTGTGATGGAGTACACTTTTCATTTTTGTTGCTGTGTTTTGCTTTCATTTATTGCTGGTTTAATTGTTTTTAGAAAATGGGAAAATATGAGTGCTTTTTGCTGCATTCCTACTTCCTTGTTTACTGGCTAAAATTAGGGAGGAAGAGAAGGAGGGGAATCTATATCATACACCTTAAGGCTATTCTCATGGACCGCAGAAGGTTCCTGTAATAGCTCCATCTCTGAATCTAGGTCGATCTAGGCCACATCAGTACCTCCGTATGAGATTATCCTAGGAGTCACATATATGTTGCTTTAAATTCCTTGAAAAGATGGGATTTCAATATTATGTATAAAAACAATGACATTAGGAAAATGGCTTGTGAATTCTGCAGTTCAAGTCTTTAAGCTGTTTTCTCAGCCAGCATGACCAATGGGCAGAGATGATGGAAGTTTAGCAACATGAGGGCACCATAAAGGGCTATCCCTGGCTCATACATAGAACAAATGTAATACTGAAGCTTGGAAGAAATGACTACTGATTGTCAAAACAGAGCTTTTCTCCTGAAATTCCAGGCTTCTTGTGCTCTCTTCTGGGCCTGGGAAGAAGCAAGGAGGCCCGCTGCTTTTAGATCACTGTAAAGATAATTAGCCAGGTAAAGGAGTGGAGAGGGTGCAGGATTACGTCACATGTTTGTTCCATGTTGAATTGCACCAAAGCTGTTGAAGGGCTTTAGCGCGCGCGCGCACACACACACACACACACACATACATATCATGTACTTAGCCCGTGGCAATTTTCTGCTTTCCTCTAAAACAATGACTGAATAATTTGTTTCCTCCACAGCAAATGGGGGAAACCAACTGTCATAGTGTTCCCTCACATTGATAGGTTTTGTTTTTATTTGACGTGGCAAAATAAAATTGTTTAAGGAGCTTAATAAATTTCTGTTGAAATATACCAGTTATACTCCTTTTACAGAGGTCAGCCCCTGCAGTGATATTAAAAGATGTCAAAACTCATTGCTTGCGGCAACGTAGAAATTAATAAAGGATGAGGGATCTGTTATTTGCCTAGAAGTGAGTGTTACACGGCCCTTGCTACCAGATGAGTGACATTTTGCATGGCAGCATTAACTTTCCTTCTCTTTCACACAGTGGAAAGTGTTTCATCTACCTTATATGGCAACCACAAAACAAGCCAAGGAACAAATTAAAAATGCAGTGCATTATTTTGTAAAGACTGGTTGTTACAGGGAGTTGTAGGTCATAAATAGTCACTTTATATTCTGGGTTTGTGTTTGTCACCTATAGCAAGAATTAGCAGGGGTGGATAGGGATCTACTGGTTCCCAATTGTTTAGCAACTAGCAACAAAATTGCTTTTTTCACCTAAATTAGGTGAAATGAGCAAAGGAATAGAATTTGTATGAAAGGACTGCAGTCACAGGTCATTTCTGATGCTGAATAAAAATTCTACATCCAGAATGTGCACCCTGTTTAATTTTAAATGTATGTGGATTCAGTAGTGGATCCTGATGTTCTAGTAAAGAACAAAGTTGATCCAACATGCCTAAATCTGTTTACCCCTGACCTACAGTGTTCCACAAAAAACCCCACTCCTTACATAACATCAGTGCTCTACAGCCCATCCTGGTCCCTGATCTTGTGTACTAGATCTGCCTTTGCTTACAGATAGACAGACCCCTAACCTGGAATAACCACTTTTACTAAATAACCACTTTTACTGAAGCACAATAGCAGGGACCAGAGGTTGCAGTAAACTCAGATGCTTTCCCCATGTCTACACAAGCAGGGCTGCTCCGAGAACATTTGGCACCAGCCACTACATCAGGAGCTTATTTGCTTGCTCATCTTCCATTATGATATATGCTGTCACCTGCCAACAATGCTCTTCTGTGTTCTGTATAGGAAAAGCAGGCCAGTTGCTACACAAAATAATAAACACTCTAACGTTAGAAATGGCAACATTCAGAAAACAAAGGGAGAACATATAAATCCCCCAGGACACTTTACTGCGGACCTGAAAATTGTCATTGTTCAGCAAATGGGGACTCCAGAATTATAATTAATCAAGGTTTGATTCTGTTTACGTGCCAATAAAGACAACCGCATCCTGTCTTACTACAAATGTTATTTAGCAAAGCTGGAATGATTGTTTTATCACCAACTATAGCTGTAGAGAATGATCACTCACTTTGCTTATGCTTATATAGAATTTGCACAGGTTGTACTTGTTGCATTTCATTGCCATTTGACCCCATCTCTCTCACTCCCCCAATAATCCCTAGATCTGTCTCTCTGTGTGTATGCGCAATATATATTGTTAGAGGGTGGGTTTTTTTGGGGGGGTGTAGCTGGAATCTGTGAATGACATTTGTAAGTATGTTCAAGGCTTGCATTTCTCTCTGTATCCAGTGAGGTTTAAAATCTAGTAGAAGCTGCTGCTGAACCAGTCAGTCTCTTTGTAAGTTAATGGCCTGAGCTGACTGACCAAGTGTTCTCATCAGCTTCTCAAAAAGTGAGCTATGTTGCCATAGTAACAACTAAGTGATGGTGCTCTCCTGGAAGAGGAGTAAGCATTTCCCCACTCCTCTCACCTGGCTGGATGATGTTTCATCCTAGGAAGGAGAACAATAGGCCAGGGGAATTCATAGAGAATTTAGAGATTGGGAGATTGGTTGATGCTGGAGTTTGGAGAGAGAGCGACATGTATGCTCTGTGCTGAACCCAAAGCTGTGAGCTTGGGGCTTCCCTGGAAACCTAATGGGGAAGCAAGATGTTGGAGTGTTAATGCTGTCACAAACAAGATGAATTTTAACAGGGAGAAATGTAAAGTATTGCACTTGGGCAAAAAAAATGAGAGGCACAAATACAAGATGGGTGACACCTGGCTTGAGAGCAGTACATGTGAAAAGGATCTAGGAGTCTTGGTTGACCACAAACTTGACATGAGCCAACAGTGTGACGCGGCAGCTAAAAAAGCCAATGCAATTCTGGGCTGCATCAATAGGAGTATAGCATCTAGATCAAGGGAAGTAATAGTGCCACTGTATTCTGCTCTGGTCAGACCTCACCTGGAGTACTGTGTCCAGTTCTGGGCACCACAGTTCAAGAAGGACACTGACAAACTGGAACGTGTCCAGAGGAGGGCAACCAAAATGGTCAAAGGCCTGGAAACGATGCCTTATGAGGAACGGCTAAGGGAGCTGGGCATGTTTAGCCTGGAGAAGAGGAGGTTAAGGGGTGATATGATAGCCATGTTCAAATATATAAAAGGATGTCACATAGAGGAGGGAGAAAGGTTGTTTTCTGCTGCTCCAGAGAAGCGGACACGGAGCAATGGTTCCAAACTACAAGAAAGAAGATTCCACCTAAACATTAGGAAGAACTTCCTGACAGTAAGAGCTGTTCGACAGTGGAATTTGCTGCCAAGGAGTGTGGTGGAGTCTCCTTCTTTGGAGGTCTTTAAACAGAGGCTTGACAACCATATGTCAGGAGTGCTCTGATGGTGTTTCCTGCTTGGCAGGGGGTTGGACTCGATGGCCCTTGTGGTCTCTTCCAACTCTATGATTCTATGTGACCCCTGCATCCTATTCTCTAGTTGTATATTTCTATAAATGGAACCATATATTCTAAAGATGCCACAGTCTCCATTGACCTTCCTTCAACAGAAACCAAACCCTGGATAAGCACTGGCACTGCTGGAGTATCCCGCGACTCAGAGAGTGGGGTGCATATAGCAATATTGTTTCTTTCCTTGTGCATCTGCTGACTTGCGTTAACACTTCATGCATTTGATAAAGTGGACTAATACACAAAAACTTATGTTGCAATAAATCTGTTAGTGTTTATAGTTCCACAATACTACCCCCACCTCCCATGACAGGCTAATGCATCGACTCCTCCGGACTTAATTGTTTTTCCTGCAACACATATGCAATCAAAAGTTTTACATTTACTGTATATATAATATAGTTGGTTTTAAATCACCCAACTAAAGTGTTTATTTTTCTTTCTTTCTCCCACCACTCCCTCTCCCAAATAAAACCTTTACAGAAACATAAGATAGATCTCTTTTACAAACTGCGGCATGTGATGAACGAACTGATTGATCTTCGCAGACAGCTACTATCTGGTCATTTGACCCAGGACCAAGTGCGAGAAGTCAAGAGACACCTCACTGTACGTTTGGACTGGGGTAATGAGTAAGTATGAGTACTATTTTGTTTTAAAACTTTTAGGGTTCTTATGGAATAAAATGCTTGGAATGTGCTTGCTAGCAGCCAAATATGGATTTTAATGCCCTTTAAGGAGGGAAAGATGATGCAAGTAAGAATTGTGAAATTTCAAATTTTTTTATCCTGATCCTAAACATGTAAATTGATGCATGAAGGTAAAGTCTGTTTCATTTTTGGTGTTTCCATTGCAAATAATTATATATGGTAAGCTCAGCAAAGGGCAGTGTGCTTATTGATGCTAGTGGTTTGTGTAACTTTTTTTAATACTTTGTAAACAGCTTAGAAGACTATTTTGTCATTAAGTGGCATATAAATTACTATTTTTGTTATTAATAATTACTGAATTCCTGGTTTTTTGTATTATCATGCACAATATGTTTGCCAAATTTTAAAATAGTTTTGTGTAATGGTTGGTGATCACAAGAAACAGAGAAACTGGATATAAAGGGAATTATCCCAAAACTTGCTTTGGCCATACACACATTCTTCTCTTATCTGTATTGCCACTGTTTCTCAGAGCAAACTTTTTCTCTTTTGTGTGAAAAACTCAAGATGTGCTAAGACCTATCATTTCCCCCCTCCACACACACACACTCTCTAACCCCCACCCACCCCGTGAACCTGAGAGGGTAGGAGGTCACCACAGAATGGAACAAAGAAAATAAAGCTGATCTGTTCCATCTTCTGATGAAATATGTTGCATCAGCTAAAAAAAGAAGGCAAACAGGTATACAGCACCTTTAGCATCTAAGTACTATGCTCCCCTGGCAGACAGGACAAAAGTCATTTGAGCCATGCTCACATGGTGAAGCTGACAACATATTTGATGTTGTATCGACCAGATGTAGCAAATAGCAGGCAACAAAACACCATGGTTGGGACAACATGTAGTTGACATTATTGTGTTCCAACTTGCAGCACATTCCAGAGTTTGACATCAAGTATCCTTTGATGTTGGCAAACATCACAGGTAAATTGCAGCACGTGAAATTGCAACCACTTTGAACCCAAGAAAAATAAAGACATTAACTATGTTTCATGCATTCATCAGGTGTGGTGGGGTCATAGAACATGTGTCAGGTGCATTTCTGACAGTGTCAAAAGCCTCAGTGTGTATCCCTGACACTACTATGATGCTAGTGGGAAAGTGTGTGGTACCTCTGTATGAGAAAAACAGTCTACAGTGCAAAGTCAATGAAGCAAAGCAGCATCTGTTTGCAAAGAAGTCATAATCATTGGAAAATATTACACCAACAGTTAGTTCTCAAAACACAATGTGTGTAATCTGTCAGGAAAGGCATGCATGGGCAGAGGGCCAACCTTAATTGCATTGCTTCTTGCCACTGTGAAGTGAACTGCTTTTAGTAATAATTTGTTTAAATAACAGTAGTGACACAAACTTTTCCAGGGTAAACACATGCCGCAGTTTTCCAGCTGATCTATAAAGTATGTACACAACCATGATTATATTTTAGACCAATAAAACAGTATCAACTTGCACCCATAACCAAGAAATTTGAAATTTTATTTTTGGGTTATGAATGTGATGTGATGACTATAAAACAATTTTTATTGACACTGTGTTCATAGTTTTAAAAACAATTTCTAGCCAAACATTTTACATGCATTTATTTAAAGTGATGTTACATAGTTTTATATTATATTGTGGACATACACAACCCTTTATGAATATTCATTTTATATTTGTTATCAAATTCTGTTGGGACTTTACCATAATCACTGGTAACATTATTTTGATGCTGACAATATTCACTTATAGGCAAACAGTGTAGAAATCAAAGACCAATTATTTAAAGACAGTGGTACGTAGATGTGAAGATGTATCCATATCATGAAATGTTCAAACATTATCGCTGCAAGTTTGATGCTCTTAGCCCACAGGGTCTGACTTGTTCAAAAATTCTGGCTTCACTCTTCCACTAGGAACTTTCTTACAGAGCTTGCAGCACCATATAGCAGGCAGAGACTTATGGTGGATCCAGCTACCTGCCTCTTACTAGAGCTCAACAAGGCCAGCTAGGGCTTGAAGGACAGGAGCAAGGAATGTCATCAGTGGGTGTTGGGAGCCTTTGTGCTGAAACCTCCTCAGTACTCTCCCAGTGGGAGGAAGATGACCTTAGACCATCCCTTTGTGGGGGGCATTATTTCCACAGTCACAGTCTGATGTGCTGGTTGTGGAACTATCCTGCTCTCATCCGTTTCAAAGCATACCAAATTCAGACCATGAGTTATAAAGGTGCCTTACTAAACTAGCCATAGTTTGTTATAAACATGGACAACATGAAAGTTGAGATCCAGGGAAAGAGATATGTAATGCAGGTAAAGTGCTTCTCCTGGCCATGTGGGGAAGGAGGGAAGAACTTGGAGCTGTTCCAGTTCTTGCACAAAGCACTAAACTGTTTGGTAATATGGGCTAACATGGCCATTATCTCTAGGGACTTTGTTAATTTATTGTGCTAATTTATTTTCAAGCAACATGTGAAATTAGCTGTTTTATGATTCTGAAGCTCCCTCTCTCATTATGTTCTTCCTTCACAACACCTAGCTTTGTTTTGGAGGGTATGTGTGGCTACAAGTACATCAACTCACTATTACTTGTTTGTTTATTAAAACCCAAACTCTGATATTCTGGGATAAGAAAGTGAAGGGGGGAAATACAAAAAGAAGAACCCTGACAGCAAGGCACAAAACTGAAATGAAATGAAATGTGACAAGGGTGCTGGTCTAGATGTAGTCTTCCCCTCAGCTAAAAGAACAAGGCTTCTGAGAAATAAATTGACAAAATTATACCAAGTGATTTTGTTTTCCATTGTAGCGTAGCTAAGCTCCTACTATTGTAACAGTCTTCTGCCAGAGCTGTTAGAGTTTGTTATAAAAATATTATAAAACAGGCCTAGGTGAATAATTTATAGCATCTCTCTTTGGAGGCATGACTGAGAGAAGTGGGTACTTTGATTAAAAGAACAACAAACCAACTTGACCACAATCCAGAAAGATTATGTTGTGCCGTAGCAAATTGCGTAACTAAGCACTGATTAGCTGTGTGCAGGGGAGAGGCCTAAATTCAGTCTCCCCCCTCACCAAATAGTTCAGCCCTGTCAAAGCTGACAGTACCAATTCTCTGATGGGAAACTGTGTGTGTAGCTACAACCACTGGAGGTGACAGTCCATGTACTGCTGCTGTTTGCATTAGAGTTTCTTCTCTCTGTGTGTTTGTGTAAAAATGTAAGCCTGGACTGGGGCAAATAAATGGAATCTAGAACTTAAATCTTACCAAAATTTGAAGAATTTTAATTATATATAGCTAAGGATTTCAAACCTATGCATTTCACTGGGATTTTGAGCTTATCCTCATGACGTGGAAGTAGTTTTTCTTGGTTGCATTTGATTTAATTACGTGTTTCAGTGATTATTTAAAACATAAACACTGTTTTAAACACAGCTTTTTGCATTAAAATCTCCAGGCAGCTTACAACAAATAAAATAAGAAATGTTTACTATAAAACCGCAAGCTAAAAAGTAAAAAGAGATTGGAAAACAGCAGAGAAAAAATTTAGGGGGAAACAAGGGTTAAAACAAATAGGTTGGCAGGGCAAATGGTAAAAGAGAAGAGCCTTTGGAAACTGGTATAAGGAAGAGGACATATACGTGGTTCTACTGATGGTGATAACATGAGGGACATGTTGGAAGCCTATGGGGCACCATAGGCCAGAAATGGGGAACCTATGTCCCTCCAGGTGTTATTGGATGAGAACTCTCATCATCCCTGAACATTGGCTATACCAACTGAGGCTGGTAGTTCGATCCCAACAACATCTGGAAGGCCACAGGTTTCCCATTCCCTCCATAGGCCAATCTTCAAAGTGTTGAACAGAAATCAGTGCACATGTTCAAGCATTTGGGGCATGTACAGTACAGGCGGCAACCATTTTTTGTGTGTCCAATTGATGCATGACTGCTGGTGCACATGGGTCCTTTTGGAACTGCAGGAGGGTATAACAGGGCATGACAGGGCGAGGCGGGTTTATGCATGCTCTGCCAACGTGTGCGGGGGCCAGGAACAGAACTTCCACGCAAAATGGTTGCTGCCTGTACTCTTAGAAAATACTTTCTTTTCTTTAGAGCAACTTCTGAGCTGAGAGTAGATGCACTTGCCTATCACTAGTTGAGTTGTAAAACTGGTGCATAAGAAGTAATCATTTTTTAAATCTTGCACTTGCTTGTTACATTATCTGCTTCTTTTGAAATGCATATAATTGCTAGTCAAGTAACTGAATGTCACAAATACCTTAATAAAAAATGCTAAGTAATCTTTCTGGGGGAGAGAGTAAAGTGTGAACCCATGTTTGTCTCTTTTGCTTTTCATAGTGGCTTTTAATGTTTTGTTCAGTAAGAATGTATTCTAAATATAGGATATTTTAAGCTGAAAAAAATGGCCTTGTAATGTAGAATGTAGAGTACTTTTGTATACATTTTCTGAAAATACAGCAGGGAACTCTCTGGAGCAAAGGTTTTACTGTAAAGAGTTGCAGAAGGATTTTAAATTAGATTGGTTGGAAGGATTGAGAAGAAAATCATTTATTTTGAATATGGAGTGCCATCATACATATTAAGCAACTAGTCCTTGAGTAAATAAAATTAATATAATCAAATTTTTATGTAACAGAATTTTGTCTTCAAGACTGTGCCAAATGAGCCAGTAGGAAAATATAGATGGGGTCAAAGAAGGTAGCTAGTTCAGTAGTCTGCTATAAGACATCTTCTGCAGATGCTACTTTTGCTCTTCCTTGAAAATCTCCAAGAAAGGAGGTCCTGTTGACTTTATTGCAGTCTGTATTTGTTGCTGCTGAACATTTATTCATTTGCTTTGACATGACATACAGGTAGCTTGGGGGCAGTTAGTATGAAGGATTAACATAGCATTAGTGAATGAGAATCCTTTGAGCTGAAAATCCATGGTGTTAGGGGATTTTAACTAAATTTAGCATATCGGATAAGGTTCAAAGGTAACTGTTACAGAGTCCATTTGTAGTGATTGTGATGAATGCTATTAAATGAAGGAAATCACTTGCATACTGATATTGACAACTCCAAAAGACTTTAAAAGTATGAGAAGTGCAATACTATTTTTATGAGAACAATCATGTCCCCCTTCTACTCTTCAGGGGGAAAACCTATGCATGTCGTAAATTGATGGATAATTAAACAATTTATGGTCTTTTAAACTGTGTGCTGTTATTGTTTTTGTTTGTTACTATGTTGTGTATTTTTGTGTTTTTATATTGTAAACCACCTTCTCAGATGAAGGATGGTATAGAAATTTAATTAATAAATAATAAATGGATAAGAAGTGATCAAAATAATATTAAAAATATCCTGCCTTTGCCTCAGTGTTATTCTTTGGAGGTACACAAATTAGATGTAACGCGAACATGTAGCAACATTTGAAGCATTCTAAAATTTAAGCCTTCAAGTTGTTGACAGTAGAGAACACAGTTTATACCTAAGTCACATGCCCAAATGAGCAGATCCCATGCCTTCTTGCTTCTGTGTTCACTTCCAAAAAATCATCAAGACGCTCTCTATAGTCACTGTGCTCATTATGTGTATCCTGTGGGAACAAGCTTTTTGTGTCCAAGTTTCCTTCTCCCTCTTGAACTACACTTTAATTGAGATGGGTGCTTCCCGCAATCCCTACTCCAGCTACGCCCATTTCAATAATGATCTAAGTCCCTTTCAAGCCTTCATTTCAGAGGCACTGGGTAGAAAGCATTCCAGTTCTGAATGCTCAGAGGACATAAGCGTCTGTTATTGTGATGCACCATTGGATCAACCACATAAAAAGTGTAAGACACATAACAGATCACCTTACACTTCAGATGTTCTGACTCCAGACTCAGCACTAGACCCTGCCAGGTGAGACTACCACGAAAGTGGTACAGGCTCCTAACATACCAATGTTATCTCAGACTTTCACCACCCTAGTCCATATTAGACAAGCATTGTTCCCTTGTCCAGCCTAGGCCTGCCTCAAAAATGTCACTTATTTTTACTGATACAGAAATCATTGGCTACAACTACATCACAACAGGGGTTTTCTCCATCCTACGCTTTGCTTCTCTGATCGAGTTCTTGAACCAAGTGTGTCCAGTACAAATTTTCCTTTGGTGCTTTTGATGCTATCAAATGTCGCCTCTCTGCAGCCACATATATGGGAGTCAAGCCAAATCATCTGTGTGAGGCCAAAGCTTTAGAATATCCACTCTGTCTGACCAGCCATTAGCTGCAACAAGCCCCATAATGCTGATGCTATATTATCAATGTTAAGAAAGGTGTATTTGTAATACGGTGGTACCTCTAGTTACGAACTTAATTTGTTCCGGAGGTCCGTTCTTAACCTGAAACTGTTCTTAACTAGAGGCGTGCTTTCACTAATGGGTCCTCTTGCTGCCACTGTGCCGCCGGCACACGATTTCCGTTCTCATCCAGGGGCAAACTTCTCAACTCGAGGTAACTCTTCCAGGTTAGCGGAGTTTGTAACCTGAAGTATTTGTAACCTGAGGCATTTGTAACTCGAGGTACCACTGTAATTGTATTGGGGGCGTTAAGGTTTGCATAGTTTTAAGCATGTGCCTTATTTTCAGTTCCCAAGTAGTTACATATACTACATAAATAGAATACATTTTATTGATGATTATCACATTTTCCCCCCTTCACAGGCATTTGGGCTTGGATCTTGTCCCACGAAAGGACTTTGAGGTGGTGGATTCAGATCAGATAAGTGTATCTGATCTATACAAGATGGTAAGATGCCTTGTTCTTTGATAGGATGAGAGGTCCAGAAGGTAGCAGCACAAGAGCAGGCCCTTTTTTCCAGTTCTCTGCAGTGCTGAATTCTTTTTGCCCAACGTGGAGCTCGAACCCACATCCCTGAGATTAAGAGGCACCACTGATTGAGCTTATATTGTGGGAGCCTGCCATCATTTATTTTTGCACATAGCTGGGCATGTCCTATGGATTTGAAAGGGACTTGGCTTCTCCTACACATCGTTATTAATGTTGTGTTGGATTAAGTTGAGAATTGTGTCGCATGTTCCTAGGTAAGTTCCCATAGGATTGCAGCAATTGTTCTATGTTGCTGGGTTTCAGAAGAATGCCTTAGTGTTTGTTGCAAGGGATGAGGGATGGTGCACTAATTGAGCTTTTCTGCAATCTGGAAATGTGGATACAATGCCTTGGTTATTCTCTCCACTTTTGGAAAGGATGGACAGATTGGTCAGTGGCTAATAATCCTGATAGCTAGATGGAATATCAATGTTTAGAAGTAATAAATCAACAAACATGGAGTGCTTATCACCTTTATAACTTGCTTGTGAGCATCCAGGGGCATCTGACTGGCAGATGTTGGAATGATAATTCTTTGCTAGATGCACCATGGTTTGGCCAAGGAGGGCTGCTCCTATGTTTGAATTCTGTGTGGCTTTGATCATGTGCTATGGAAATATTTTTTTATATTCCTAGGTTTGAGAGATGGAGGATTATTTGGGTCTCTCCAAGTTTTAGCTTCTGAAACCTAATAAAAAAATAATATCAATGATATCCCACATTACAAATATCTAAAAATTGTAGAATAGATAAGTATAAAACAAAATATGATTAAAAAAACACATTTGAAACCGTTTCAATTTGGATTACTTCTTAAATCTTACCTCTGGAGATTAAATAGGAACAGTAGGAGACTTACTGTCAATTTTCTGATTGTTAATGTTCGCCTTCAGCATGAGAGGCTTTAAAAACAGGATCAGCCTCTGTTAGAGAATTGGGGATGCTGCTCCTTTTTAACACAAACATTTAATGTCGTGTTGACTCAGTCGCTACACTTTTCATTTGAGGCCATGTTCTGTGTATAACAAGGGATGGTTTTTTGGTAAAGCAAATGTAAATAGAGCTACGGTAAGTAGTGGGAGGCTGCTCCTGTACTTTGTCATAAAATACTTTCCACTGCATGGGGATGCTGAAGGGGAGGGTGCATATAAATTAGATTGGGGAGAAGGACGCTTGTGAAGTAGCTACTTGCAATAAATAAGTACCTATTTTCACAGGTCCTGTGTTAGCATGTTTTTTTTTAATTTTTGTTTTTTACAGGGAGATGAAACTACACAAAATTCGTGTAACAACAACACTATGAATAAATTAGCCAGGGATCATCTGCAGAAAATTAACCCAGTAAATCAGTACAAAAAATGCACAAGAGTGCACAAAGCATGTTGCAAAGCATCAACCTTGCAGAAATAAGCAGATTGAAACATTATTTCACATCTTCAACAATATGGGAGCAGCAATAATTTATTTATTTATTTATTTATTTATTTATTTATTTATTTATTTATCATCTCATGGCTAAAAGGCTTTCAGGGTGTTGTTTGGATGAGTAGTCAGCTGTAATGTTTATTCTCTGATCAGTTCTGTGCTTTGTGTGTAATGCTGCTACATTGTACAGAACTGGGATAGCAGTTGCTGGTGCAGGAGAGCTCTCTGTTTTCCCAGCCAGTTGCACCACCATGAAATCCTTTGTTGGTCTAGTTCAGGCTTCCTCAACCTTGGCCCTCCAGATGTTTTTGGCCTACAACTCCCATGATCCCAAGCTAGCAGGACCAGTGGTCATGGATGATGGGAATTGTAGTCTCAAAACATCTGGAGGGCCAAGGTTGAGGAAGCCTGGTCTAGTTAGTACAATTGAATGATGCTGCACTTTGATTTGGTACCTGGACAGCGCTAAATCACGAATGCTTCTGTGTCAGCTGATAGGAGCCGGTCTTTAGTATACTACTGCATCTTTTTAAAACAGATCTGAAAACAATGGGGGGAAAGTGTTTAGCCATGTGTGGAAGAAGTGTCAGCATCCTTGAACAGAAGTAATGCAGCATGTCTTTTTTCTTTTTCTTTTACAGCATTTATCTAGTAGACATAGTGTGCAACAGAGCACATCACAGGTAAGATAAACTGCAGAAGGAAGCCATATCTCTTCTTCACCATGAAAAAATTCATAAAAATACTGGTTTTTATTGGTATTTACAACTGTTCAGGCCTACCAGTATATTGACTTTGTTTTATGTCTTTCTGCAGCAACTTTAATCAAGGGTGTTGACTCATATACAATTTGCTTTATTTTGACAGTATTTTGGTGAGGGATCTAGGCACTACATGTGGATCAGTGCAGATAAAATGATTAGGAGCTGTGTATATATCCTACCAAGCAACTTTCATTTTAAATGGTATCAGTGAGTATAAAACTATTAAATATATGTCTAGAAAATGAAATCCCTTTAATTTCTTTCTCCAAATTAGGTAGATACAATACGCCCACGTCATGGAGAAGCATGTCGTCTGCCAGTACCTCACCACTTCTTTCTCAGTCTAAAAAGTTTCACTTACAATACAATTGGGGAGGATGC
Organism: Podarcis raffonei; assembly: GCF_027172205.1. Lineage (NCBI taxonomy): Eukaryota > Metazoa > Chordata > Lepidosauria > Squamata > Lacertidae > Podarcis > Podarcis raffonei. The sequence continues at coordinate 73,943,842 of NC_070603.1, forward strand.
AGATGTATTCTTTTTTTTGTATGATGTCCGGGAAGGCAAACAGATCAGGTAAGTCAGAATCAGACCCCTTGCTTGCTTTTTCTGAGCAAGTAAAAGATTGCTGGTCCTTTGGTCAGAAATCTGTTTTTACATCTGTAATAATGTTAACTCTTTTTGTGGAACTAGAGGTCTTATGAGGTCATGGAACTAGATTTCAGAGGCCTGCCTCTGAATTCTGGGTATGAAAGGAGAAGCGAACTACTCCACTTTATTAAAGAGTTGTAGAAGCACTACAAGGTAATTACCTTACTTAACCCATTTTTAAGGATCTAGACTTCTGCCTATAAAACACATTTTAATTATAGCTAAGTCACTATAACTATTGTAATAGAACACGCTGTAGTAGTTACTCAGTATTGTTTGAGAACTATTTTTCAAAGTCTGACTTACACCACAATTCCAGCACCTTGGAGAGCTCTGCTTTTTCTCACTTTAAATTGATGCTCTGCCTTTGCAACCCTATTAGCAGAGAGAAACTTTACTCTTTTGACAAGAGTATCTCTGAAAGGATTGCCAGGGGTCCAGCACCAGCCTGTAAGGGCAGTTAATCCATATTCACAAGGGGTTCCCTAACATAATTCTTAAGTAAATTTTACCATGGCCAACTAGTTTTCCTCAAATTTGTGGAAAACGTCAACTAATAAGTAATAGTATTGGTAAGACCCTGTTTTAGGTTTTGCATTGTAGACAAGACATTGCTTACAGTAAATACTTTTTAGCAGTTCATCCCGATCTCCAGAATTTGTTTCCTTCAGGCTTCAGGAAAGTATAACAGTGCAAAAAGGAAACTCTTTTGATTCATTTGATAAGAAGAACCAAAACTGATGTGAGTCCAGCTGGAGTTGTTTTTGATATGGAGGAAGTGAACATTTGACAGGGTGTATTTGTTTAGTTCAGAGAATTATAAATTTAATAGAATAAAGCAGCTGTACGGTATATTACTTCGAACAGTTCCTTTTTGTTACAGTTGCTTATGGTCAGTAAAACAATTGACCTATGGAATATGCTGCCTAGGAATATAGACAGATTTTCTAGATTTTGAAAAGTTAGATAAATATATATAAACAGTTAACAGAGCATACTGAATCCTGACTCAGTGCAAAGTATGGGGTTAGAGAACTTATGAATTCCTGTCTTTCTCTGTTATTTTGTAATCAATTACCGTATTTTTCGCCCTATAGGATGCACTGGCCCATAGGACGCACCTCGGGGGTTTTTTTGGGGGGGGAATGAATAGAAAAAATTATTTTACCCCCAGCCCCCAGAACAGGCTGCCGCCCGCAAGCCTTGCGCGCCCGCGGGAACTCCCCCCGGGCGCGCAAGGCTTGCGGAGACCTGCGTGAAGCACGGGGTGCCCTCTGGAGGGCACCCCGTGCTTCGGGCTGCAGGCTGCTGCCCGCAAGCCTTGCGAGCCTGTGGGAAATTCCGCCGGGCTTGCAAGGCTTGCGGATAGCTTCCTGAAGCCTGGAGAGCGAGAGGGGTCGGTGCGCACCGAAGCTTCTCGCTCTCCAGGCTTCAGCGAAAGCCTGCATTCACCCCATAGGACACACACACATTTCCCCTTCATTTTTGGAGGGAAAAAGTGCGTCCTATAGGGCGAAAAATACGGTATTTTCTTTTCTTAAACACATTATTGCAATTTGGTGGCAGAGTGCTGCATCTTTTTAACTTCCCAGGTATCTCTTTAACTTTCCAGTTATTATTCACTTTCCAGTGAATAATTTATACTATTTTGCATAAAACAATTAACAAAATTATTTTTATGTCTAAGATTGAGTGTAGGGATGTTAAATTCTTATTAGCCTAGTGCTATTCCTATATTTCATCAAATGTAAGAAGATATTAATTCATTCCCACCATGATTAGTGAGAAAGTGCCTGGAAGTATTGTCAAAAGAACCATTGTATTTTCAATGTAGCTATACAGTTTGATGGTCGATGAATCTGGATCTGTGAATAAAGTTCCATAAATGTTTAGAAGTTCTGACCAGGATGTAGTATGAATGGTATGTACTATTGGTAATTCAGTGTTTTCTTATCTTTTGTGTTTCAGTGAAAGGTTTCTGGTACGCTTAAACAAGAATGGGGGCCCCAAGAATCCGGAGAAGATTGACAGAATGTGTGCACTTTTCACAGTATGAAACACTTTTCATTCTCTTTACCATTCAGTGAGAATGTTTTGCAGACTGGATTCAAGTGTAGCATATATTTTGTTCTAATCACACCATAGTTTGAGTATCCAGATATCCCAAAGGCAAATATGATTTTGACCTGTTTGTATACTTCTGTTTCACATATGTGCATGACTCAGTTTCATAAGTATATTCCCATTCCTATGGTATAGCGGTCTCATGAGACAGAGTAATGACCCTAACCATGGTTTTTTATTTCAGATCCTGATTTTACTCCAAATAAAGCATACTGCAGGCAGATGTGGGTTCAGCAAACAATGGTTTAGCTATTAAACCATAGTTGCATGTCACATCTAAATCCAGCCTGATGGTCAGATAAAGGATGTGGGCTATGCTCGCGTGGAATAAGGTCTTCTCATGCAAGAAGACATTTTCACTCCCGCCCCCAAACCCCCTAAACCTGTTCTGGGGTTCCCTCAACTCTGCAGAGCAGATTTAGGGGTCATGGGGTGCACAAGAGGGAGTAAGAGAAGCTTTGCTGCGCAAGCGGACCTCATTCTATGCACACACCAATTTAGTTGAATCTCTCCCCAAAATTATGCTTTATATCGAGAATCATAATTATATACTCATGGAGTAACTCCTCTATTAGGAAAGGTTCCAGTGTTTGAGACCTTTTGGTTCAGAGCAAAGGTGAGTAAGAGATGACATGATAGAAGTTTATAAAATTTTGCATGACGTGGAGAGATAAATGTTCTTCTCCTCTCATAACACCCAAGGTAGACATTGGATGAAGCTGAATATGCAGGCAGATAAAATAAATTCTTCTTCAAACTGTGCATAGTTATACCATGGCACTTGTTCCCACAGGAGGCAGTGATGACCATCAACTTGGGAGGCTTTAAAAGAGGACTGGACAAATTCATTGATGATAAGGCTATCATTGGTTATTAGCCATGATGGCTATGCTCTGACTCCAGAATTGGAGTGCTCTTGTGCTTCAGTTCTCCTTGAGGGTTTCCCACAGGCATCTGGCTGACCAATGTGAAAACAGGAAGTTGTAATAGATGGGACTATAGACCTGGTCCTGCAGGCTCTTCTTATGTTCTTATGCTGAATTTGAAGTGAAAGGCTAGCATGAACATTTTTTAAAAAATTATTTGTACTGTGATAAATGAGCATTAGTAAATTAAAATTAACTTCAAAAGTGGATGTGGAAAGACTCGTTTTCCTGCTGCATTTGTCTTTCGTTTGTCTTTTGTTTTGCCTGTTGATTTCTAATGAAGCATGAAATGAGAATGGTCTTTTAGTTTCCTTCATGTGTTTGTAGACAAACACCCTTTGAAAATATCACTATGGTGAAGGGAGTAATTACTTAGACTATATTTACTGCAGCCAGTACTGAGAGCGGTTGCATAAATGTGTTTTGATTTCAGCCTCCAACAAATGGAGCAGGGTTGTGTTTTAGACGTTTTTATGAAGCTTTGTTTCTCTGATATTCCTTTCTTCTTTCTCTGTAAGGATGTTATTGCTATTGGACTTCTGAGGTAGGGAAGCTCAGGCCTGGCCACCAAATACAGTTCTCCAGCCCACTCTGTTTGGCCCTTGGAATTCTCCACAGGCCAGACAAACCTCTCCCAATGTCACATCTCTCAATGGCCCTGCTTTACACCTCCAATGTTTACACCAGGCTGGATTGTGTTTTTGAAATTTAATAATGTCTCTCTTGTCTGGATGGAGGATAGAGGTGTGTGTGTGTAGTAAATAGCCTACTGTTTAAATACAAAATTTATATTCATTAATCCACCCACTTTTGCATCATTCTCTATCCTTGTGGCTGTTGGAAGGTTGCCCAGAAAGGAAACATAGCCCTTCAGCCACATCTTCTGCAAAACCACAATTTGAGATCATGTCTGTAAATGTACATAGTTTTTCTGTCGGTCTTGACAGTTTCACTACTCAGCAGTCTCTTCTTTTACCTTTGCGTCTGTGATTACCTCACTCAGCCAAAAATTAATAACTTAAAATAATTCTGTGCTATTAATGCCAGCTCTTTAAGCTAGTGTTTGTTATCAAAATAGTAGACCCAGAAATCTGAGATAAGAGCCAGATGGGGCGAATTGGAAGGGTACGTTGTAGACCTTATATTGCAAAACCCAAGCGCAATGGTGGTTCTGGGAGGGGACCTAAATGCCAGACTAGGCCCGAGCAACCATACATGGTTCAGCTACAAACACCAGGGCCCTCTCACAATGCAAGCCTCAAAAGATCAAACAGTCTCTACCTAGCACAAATGGCCTCCAAACTGAATCTTCACATTCTAAATGGTGCCTTAGGAAAGGACCACCCAGCTCAGTTCACCTACCTGTCTTGAATTAGGATGAGCGTCATCGACTATATAATTGTCTCTGAGAACCTTCTCCTGTCTGCAAAGAACGTAGAGGTCAAACCAAGATTTGAGAGCGATCATTTCCTGGGCTCACTCCAAGTAGAGGAGCTAACCCAGAAGGTCCCTGCTGTAACCAACTGTCAGGCTGTTGTAATGCCAGTGGAAGGAACCCACCGCCGAGCCAAATGGACCTCTCAACTAAATAAAAAAGTATCAAAATGGTTGGACTCAGTATGCCTGCGGTCAATCTGAACCACCCTGATAACAGCTCAATCTTCTGAGGCCCTCCTGATGGCCTACAAGAACCCAACCCAAGAATTACATTAGCCTCTCAGCAATAGTCACAGAACTGACAGGAGATACCGAAAACACCACTCAAAGCCATGGTTTGACAAGGACTGTATCAACGCCAAAAAAGCCTGCAACATCTCATACCAAGCCTTTACCTCCAATACAACCCCAGCTGGTGCAGTGGATCTCCTATATCACAAAAGGCTGACCTGGAAGAAAAAGGAAGCAACAAAAAAGAACTGGACATGGGTTATTCAAGCAGCCAAATCCAACAACCCTGCCCTTTTCTGGAAGACCATAACACTCACCCATACTAGTAGTCCACCAATGAGAGACTATCACATCTCAGCAAAGACCTAGGAGACACACTTCCGAAAACTACACCCCCCACCACCCCCGTGCAACACTGGAACTGGTACAATCTAAATTTCTAAGATCAGTCCTACAAGTGCCCCTAAATGTTTCCAGTGCTACCCTATACCTAGAAACTGGACTGGTAAGAATTGAGGCTAGAGTGTGGCTTGCCACACTTAATTACTGGCTGAGACTATCCTTCTTCCCGTGTGGCCTTGCTCCCCTAACTATAAAGGATGACTTCCAAATGACTTGGAAATGAGCAGTGCTAAGCAAAATAACAACCCTGGGTTTTACCCTGTAAATTTTACTTGACATGGGATACGAAAAAGCCAAAAATAAACCCATTGGACAGCATATGGAAGACATATAATGCCAAGCAGATCTAGCCAGATCCCCAGATTGTTTCATCAGTGAAACAAAAAGTTACCTCAATTCCCAAATGCCATATATGACCAACCTAGAAGTACCAAAATAGCGAAGGGCCTTTACTTTGGCCCAATGCCAGACACTCTCCTTAGCTATCCAGGAAGGCCGTTTTAGGAAGGTACCGTATGAAGAGAGGAAATGCCCCTGTGGCTCAGGACAGCTAGAAACTACTGAATATGTCTTCTTCCACTGCCAATATTATACAGACATATGAGTTAGGTTCATCCTGCCATTACTATACAATTTCCCTGGACGGACAGAGCAACTCTATACCTCCTTGCTACTTCAAGATGCAAATCCAGATGTAACATACTCAGCAGCCAGATTTTGCACTGCTATGATGGGCATTCAGTGAAGAATGGTTCGGGTCACGCACCAGACCTAAACTGAAGGCTCATATCCAAGACCTGTGACCTCGCTTGCACCCTCCCTTCTATAGTTACTTTTGCAACTGCTTGCTCTTAACTCTCTAGCTGATTTTAAGTCTCTCTCACGCAACTCCCCTTTTTTGAGTCATTCCTTTTACCCGTTTTATCTGTTTTATTTCCTAAATTCCTGCATGTTTCTATTTTAACTTATGCTGGTCTGTGACCGTAATAAAGATGATGATGATGGTGATAGTAGATTTCAGTGGACACTACCTTTGCTTTTTCACCTATGTTCCTGGGGCATCTGATATCATTTCCCCTTTCTCCTTTCCTTACTCTTCTAATTTAGCTAAGCCAATTTATCCATTCAGCATCTTGCAACTTCTAGATTTGGCCTTTTTCTTTTGCTAGCAGCTATAAGCTTCCAAGCACTTTAACTCAGATAACTTGCAGGGCTTGATATTCAGCCACAGCCAGCCTGAGCAGTGAATAACTTGCAATGAGAATTTCATTGTTGGTCATATTTATGAAATGTAAATGCATGTGTTAATGTTATTCAAACAATGAGTATACAGTACTTTCACTCACCTTTCTGAAAAAGTAAATATTGCATGAGATCCCCACCTCCACCCCCGCAATTTTCTGTGGATTTCCCCTGGAAAAATAGGGTAGAAATCCTCCTTGGGGAGGTGGATCTTTTTCTACTCCAAGCCTTCACTTCTCTATAACAATGATAGAAATGTGTAGAGGTAGTTTTCTGTTTGAAAATAGAATATACTTGTAATATAAATGTTTTTGACAATGATTTTTACTTTCTCCCCCAACTCTGTTAGGATCTCAGCAGCAAGGACATGAAGAAAGACTTGTACATAGTTGCCCATGTAATTCGGATAGGTACAGTACACTTACTGAATTTATTTTAGATTTTAATGCACAATCTTTGGGCATAGCTCATTGTGGAAATGCATTATATATATAAAGAAACTAAACTAGGCAAATCAATCAATGTAATGTTGTTGAGTACAGTGATTATGTGTGAGTGTGCATTTCCATAGGAAGTGCAGCTTCAAAGACATAACAAATTGTAATTGCGAAACCGTCATTTCGGCAGTAGGGCAGATAACAGTACTTTTTGTGTGGAGTAAGACATAGCTATTGCAGCAGGTCTGACCAGTCCAGCAGGTCAGGTTTTAATTCGTAACTTGCTGTATATAAAACCCTTAGGACAGGGATGGCCACCTAGCAGTCCATGAGTCACATGCCCACCTTCCCCACCAGGGGTTAGGAACCAGATATTCCCAGCAGCCTCAGCCAGCATAGCCACAGGAATTGTACTCTCAACAACTTCTGGAGGACCATAGGTTCCCCCACCCGGCTTTTACCAATTGGGAGCACAACAAACTGTGCCTCTTGGACGATTGCCTGGCAGTAGTTGCTCTCATTTATTTGGATGAGTGCCTGCATGCAAAAGAGTTTTATGCTGCTTTCAGTTAAGCAAGTGCTCCTGTCATCAAGAAACAAAAGGTTGCCCAAGAGGCATAATAGTATGGGGGTGGAGTCATAGTTCAGCACTACAGCACATGGTTACATGTATAAGGTTTCTGGTTCAATCCCTAGGTTTCCTAGGTAGCAGGAATGGTCTTTTGTGGAGGCATCAGAGGAATGTTCCCAGTAAGAGTAAATGGTACTAGACACCTTTATTTTATATGTGCCTTCCCTGACAACATTTTGATGGGGATAGAAGGGCATGGGCACTCCCAGGCCCAGCTGCTGAGGTGGTTATATCTTGGCAGGTTGTAGGATTTCTGATTAGTTTTTTAATAAATAAGGTAGATCTTAGAGGAATGAAAGTATAATTTCTGCATAGTTGCCACAGGAAGCTAATCACTTTTTCCTCAGCAAGATACTTTTTTTACTGTTTAATCTGGATTTTTAAAAAAGTAACATTATCTTTATTTATAGAGTTACGTTTAGGTGTTTGAGAACTGAAGTTGAATATAATGCCAATTTCTCTTTGTTTTAGGGCGCATGTTGCTAAATGATTCAAGAAAGGGCCCTTCTCATCTTCATTACCGACGTCCATATGGTTGTGCTGTATTAAGTATCATGGATGTGATTCCATCAATTTCTGAATTAAAAGAAGAAAAGGATTTTGTTCTTAAAGTTTACACGTAAGTTATTTAGTGCAGGAATAAGAGAAATATATATGTGTTGTTTGTGTTATGTCAGATACTTTGCTGGTTTATAAAACATGAGTGCCATGGCCTTAACCTAGGATGAGGAATTTATAAAAATAATTCAAATAGTTAAAGTGTCTTCCTATCTCTAACAGGTTATACCAACTGATTTTATATCCAAGTAAGTAGATCAGTATCCTATAGGAGTGTTAATGCATTCATTGTACTAACTCTCCTATCTTCTAATTTGTTGGCTTTGGCTAGGTGATACTAATGCACAATTCTTTAAATAACCAACGTGACTTGACACTTTTCCCATAGGTAAGCAAAGTGCAGGATAGAAAGGGGAAAAAACTGCTGTCTGATTTCCCCTCCCCCCTTCCCTGCAGAGCCTTTTTTTTGCAATCAGTTTCAGTGCTGTGTTTTCCTGCTGACTGTATGTGAGCCAAGCTATTTTTAAGCTTACTCATTGAAAGTCAACTCTGATTAGGATTTGTATGTTTCCTTTTTGTTACTGATGGTGTTGTCAGTGGCTGCCAAGCTTGGCTTTTAGAATCTGAATAAAATACTGTTCCTCAATGTAGAGCGGGTTCCCTGATAGCAAATGCAGTAATAGATGGCAGGAAAAGCAGAAATCAGCATGGAGAAAGCGGAGTGGCCCCTTATCCTACCTCCAGCACAATTCTGTAGTGGTGACTGAAGTAACTTGTGAGGAAAACCCACCTTCCTCTGTGCTCCTGTGACTATAATGTTGTGTTTAGTCATAGGAGGGTGGTTCTGCATGGGAATTAGAAGGTGTCTTCTTAGTCTGAGATTTGCCCATAGTGTATGTAATAGGTCATAGGAATAAGCTATGAACTGACAAGCCCCAAAGTAGTAGTATATCGATTACAGATTACTGAAGGCAAATAAAATGAGGTGCCAGTCTCACAAATTAGCTTTGATTGGCACAGATTAGAACTGGCAGATAGCGGATTTTAGGGGTTGAGGTGGTGTGGATTGGGAGGGGCATATCTGCTTTTTACTTTGAAAAAGCCATTAACACCATTGCTAGTTGGAGTTTTGTCAAGCTTGGCCCTGAGAACAAAATCTGGAATTTTGAACCAGAAATTATAATCACATATTGGGAGAAAGTAAAGCAAAGAAACAGGCATATTGTTTGTCAGTATCACAATATTTTTTATGCATGGGCTTTTGTGTGGTGAGACTTTTAACATGTTAATATAATTTAATGCCAGTTTTAAATTTTGACCAGAAACCGTATTTTAAAATAATAAAAAACCAAAATTTGCCCTTCTTGGGTTCTTCGCCTGTGGTTTTCTTGAAACAGTTGGGAATGAATGCCTCTCATTCTATGTAGGTAACAGGATTGTGCAGTCAATGCAAGATTGAACCCAGTAATTCCACCCATCAGCTGATGTCACCAATGATTTCAGTTGGTCGGCAGGTGTGCTTTAGATGAAATGGCCTGGGGAGCCAATTTGGAACCCCTGGGGGGCAAAGATTGGTCTGTGGGCTGAAGGTTCCCCACCCCTGCTATAGATGATTGACCTTGCTCTACGTATATTCTAAAATGAAGTAATTGTGTATGTGATTGTGGTTTGAACCAGAGGTGGTTATGACAATATTAAGTTCCTTTTTCTATTTCACATCAAGATTTTTTAAAAAATATGGTGGCATCTGTTTATGGTTTGGTGACTCAGAAGGTCAAACATTGACTTTTTGTTAGCAAATATTATTAGCAAATGTTTTTGCATGCAGAATCTGATTGCAGATATGAGTCCATCTGGAACTTCCAAAATGTATCTCTAATATTAGTCTCACTGTATTTTCTAATCTGAATTAATGCCATACAAGAAATAAATTTTAGTGCTGCTGCTGAATTTCTTAAATAGCAGAATCTGGGGTGAATATGTTTATTTTACTTATGTAACGATACACCTCACTTTTGACCTCCACAGAGTGGCTTAAAGTGGCTTACAGATAAAAAGCAAATGTAAAAAACTCCAATAATCCACTAATTAAAACACAATGAAATGTAGGGTTTGTAACACTCAAATCATTTCACTGAAATTCCTGGCAGCCATATCAACAACGCTTTACTAAAGCCCTGATTACATTTCACTTGGATGTATTTTTAAAAGAAAAATCTCAAAACTCCTTCATAGTACATGAAAGTTCTTTCTGTATTCTCGCTTGTTTTCAATATGTTGGAGACAGTTGCCAGAGTCCTTTTTGACTCAGCCGTTACTTTGTTTTGAAAATTCAGGTAGCATTACAAAAAAAACTTTGTTTTTTATAATCACCACCTTAGCTAGACAACCAAGTGAGTTTCAGGGTCTAGCAGTTCATCTCCCTTATCATTATTCATAGGCTACTCTGGATGCCTTAAGAAATTGTACCAGAATTCTATTTGGAGCCGCACACAGCTAAGGCAACTGGTTAATTCTCTCACTACCTAATGATCAGGTAGGCAAACTATAGCTATGTGAAATACATTGTTAACTAGGCGACCTAAGAAATTACCATGGATTTCATGAAGATAAAAGTTTAGATATACTTCTGGTGGTATAATACCATTAAAATCTTAAAATTCCTTTATTTTAATGGATTGATAATTTATCCAGCTTCTTTTTATTTATTTTAAGCATATCTTCTTCTTCTTTGGCGATCACTCGTAGCCGAGTAAGATTGTCTACCATGAACACGGTCTTAACAGTGAGTCCACAAGTGACAGTGAAGGCCAATTCTGGATCCACATGTCCTTCCACAGTGGGGACATAGGTTACTTGGCGTGAGCTGATCATGGTGAGGGTTTGCCAAACATGCTTGTGGTATCTACTGGTGTCTGATCAACGAAGGAAGAAATCCCTCAGCGGAACAACAGGAGAGGCCATTCTTGGCAAGTCCTTCCCCGCTGTAGCCCCCTCATAACCCCCTAAATAATAATAATATTAAAATTTGTATATCACTCCTCACCAGAAGATCCCAGGGCTGTTAACAACAGAAAAAAACAAAATGAGAATACAAAATACATAATAAAACAAAACCAATAACAAACCAATAACCAAACAAACCATTCTACTCCAGAATGAGGAGGAGAGATAGACACATACTGGCCATATTTGCAGATTTCTTTGTTGGAGTGGAAAGAGCTGCCTTATACTGAGTTAGATCATTATATTTCTTTAAATGAAAATGGAATTGTCTTTTCCTATGTCCCATGAGCTGACTTTCCAAAGTGCATGTAGAAAATTAAGCTATTAGTCTAAAAGGTGCTTATTACCCTTTATGTCAGTTATGGGGAACCTGCAGCCCTCCAGATTTTGTTGGGGCTACTAACTCTCATCATCCCTAAACATTGGTTATGCCAGTTGAGGCTGATGGGAGACCAACAATAATATGAAAAACTCCAAAGTATTTGCTTTAAGTTCTCAGATAAGAGGATCAACACAGCACCATTTTCTAGTACGGGATGTCAACCACGTTAAGAATTGGTTCACAATTGATGTGGCCGTGGGCATCCCCTTTTTCCAAGGTGTGCAAAATGAATATGCCTAAATAAATAAATACTGATAATTAACATCAGAGTACAGGTCCACCATTTCTGATAGATCTGGTGACTGAATGGTGGTGAGGCCTGGCCAGCCCTGGAGTCTGAGAAACTTGTATTCCAGGTCTACCCCTCCATTGTTTCTTAATTGGTAGACCCAGCATCTAGACAATGTCTTTTCACTCACAGCTGAAATCCCCAGTTCTTTCCCAAGCTTTCTTCACACCCTCCAGCCCATAATTAATTGTGCTGCTTCTACCATTAACACAAAAATGACATTTTACCCCCCAAAATATCCAGCATGTCATGATAACACAAGAAGCCTAAACTTCAGGGTTGTCATACACTTCTTGAACCCCTCTTCCACCAGCAAAATAACCATACTGGGTTACTTTGCAAGGCTAACATAATACACACTCTCTTAGCCCTGGTCGTTGCAATACTGGTATAATAATGATGGACTTTTATCTGTATTGGCACTGTTAATTTTTTAAATATTTACAAACTCAGGTGGAGCAGGGGGATGACATTCTTTCTATGTATGAATAAAGATCTGAGTTAGAAAGACCACAAACTCCTAACTTGGTTGCTACTTTCCTCCCTCCCTTTTTTCCCCTTTTAGACAACACATTAGTCCCCAGTCAAGCTAAACTAAAATTATGGATTGTTTTTTAAGAAGCACCAAACAGTTCTTTATTATGGAAGACCAGCGTAAAAAGGCTTTAAAACATACCAAGAATCTAGACAATGGGTGCTTCACTTTATTTAGCCTTCTCTTTTTATCTACTTGGCTAGTTCTGCTTTCCTAAATGTTAGTCATTGTTTTGAACTCATTCGTTGGCTAAAAACACTCAAATGTGGGTACAGGCTAGTTTCTCCCCCAAATTTTTATTTTTAAATGAAGAGAATAGCTCCTGCACATTTTGCCTTACAAATTGTGTTCCACATATTATTGAAAGTTAGTTCTTTTAAAAGGGAATCTGGTGAACATTGTTAATCTGGGGGCAGGGATCCCTTTTGTGGATGCTTATGGATGTAGCTGCACAAGTATACTGGTGATTCTAAAGTGTGAAGAGGGGGAAGCACAGCTCCAAATGTGCAGTGTGCCAAGAAGCTTCAGATGCCTTTCAGTACCAGTAGTGTTTTCACGAGCTTCAAGCATATGGCATGGAAAAGACTTGTCATATTTTCTATACTGTTTAAGATTTGCATGGGTTTTTTTCCTTCTGATAATGTATTGCTGTTCAACAAAGTTGTTAAAAAAAGGATCCAATGTGTAGACTATGTATGTAACTAGACTATACTTTTTCAGGTGCAACAATGAAAATGAATGGTATCAGATCCATGAAAATATTATTCGCAAATCTAGCACCAAATATACAGCACCCAGCTCAAACTATGGTAATATTCAACTTTACTTCTATTAGAAATACATAATTTCTTTGCAGCAGGTACTTTGAGTCATGAAAACGTTATTTAGGGAACGTTGTTTAGGGAAGCTTTTAATGTTTGATGCATTACTGTATTTTAATATTTTGTTGGAAGCCGCTCAGAGTGGCTGAGGAAGCCCAGCCAGATGGGCGGGGTATAAATAATAAATTATTATATTATTATTATAAAAGCCTGTGCATTACAGAATTTTCATAAATGAAAATGAGTCACCCATGACCTTCGCCACAGTGTTTTATAGTTTTACTTTGGGACTTTTCATAACATTTTGGGTAGGTGGTCTATTAATAGTTTTCCTTTCTAAAAGTGATATGTTCTGGACTATCAATGATTTTTCATTTTCTTAAATGGAACACTCCCTAGTCCCACATATTGAAGAGAGCTGGTTCTTCTCAGGTTGGCATGTGAGTAATCCACATAGAAGTGTGTGTTATCTTACTCAAGGCAGGGACTTGAGAAAGGTAGCCTCTCTGCTTTCACGCTCCTTCAGTTTAGTCCCTGCCTTTGCCCCAAACCAGTGTGGTTCTTCATCTCCTATTTTACTTGCCCTTTTGTTCAGGTTTTCCTATCCATTAAAAAAAAAAATCAAATCAAAGTGGAAGTCTGTCAGAAGATACTGGAACAGAGTTCTGGCTCACATAAACCTATAAGCTGAGCCACTACAGGAGATACTACAGGGTTCGGAGGCTGCAACTGGTGCTCGTTACCATGCCAGTGCTAAAGGCAAACTAACTGCCCGCTAGCCACAGGGCCAGTTTTAAGGTCATGCTATGTACATATAAAATCCTAAATAACTCAGTTTGAAGTTACATGAAAAACCGGAAAGGGCCCTAAAATCTTCAAGGGAAACCTAGCTAGTTTCGCCATGGCCTGATAATTTTCAGTTGTTGTAACATGGAGTGCTGTCTCTCCTGAAATGTGGGAGTCCCCATTCATATTAGTATTCCACCAGCTCTACATTGAACTTAGTTGAAAGATAAACTGAAATAAAGGATGCAGCACCAACAGCTGATTTCACATGGAACAGTGTTTTTGTAACCTCAAGAATGGGGAACCTTTGGCTCTCCAGTTGCTGAACTCCCATCAGTCCCAGCCAGCAGTAGTGAGATGTGAAAATCTGAGCTGGTGCAAAATGTCTCAGTTTCATTTAAGTAGACTTTCTTACTTTGATTAGTTTTGATAATAAAACCACAATTCTAAAGCTAGAGGAACATGTTGAACCTTAGATGCTATAAACTTAATTTTGTTCCTGGGAAGAAAATTCAGTATACAACTTTAGATTACAAAACCTACCCAATAGAGGTGACCACTAGCTTTTTACCTGCAAATCAATGCTGTGAAACCTAGTTCAGTGTAGAAGTAGTCAATAATTAAAGAATCAAGAGTTCATTACAAGGTATATGGTCCCAGTGGGCCCATTTACAAATAGTAAAGGGAAATTGTTTGGGGAGAATTGCCTCTTTCTCCCATTTGTGTTAATAGCCAATTAGAGATATGTTCCATGATGAAATTTAATTTGTTTCCCTCCCCATGCAACACCCCAGTCAATATGTACAAGCCATATCTGTTTTATAGTTACCATTGCTGTTGCTTTTCAAATATTGCTGGCTGTTGTTCTTGGAATAATAATAATAGTAATAATAATAATCAGTATGAAGTTCAGTATGAAGTTCAGAAGAAAACACACAGTTTTAACAGCTTTAAAGCGGCATTATTTTCATTGTAGTTGCACATATCAGGTACTTGGGCACATTTGCAGGAGTCTGTATTATAAAAGGCATTAAGAACAGCTAAAGGCAAATTAAGCTGTTAGCAAATTATGGCAGCAGGTTAAAAGGCACAATGAGCAAGTAAAGGGAAATCTGATGCTCTGCTGAGACTAAATAATCCATTGCTTCTCTGCTGAATGAATTTAAGAGATAATATGAAAATCAGACAAATAACTTGTATACCTTATTCTGTTCCATAATTTTTTAGCCATTTTGATGGGGATTTAAATTTGTCCTGGCAGTTGTAAATGGTGGTTGCCACAGTGTCTCTGAAAGGTTTTTTTAAAATAAAAATAATGATGATGAGGATGATGTTAAAGTGCTATATTGGTAGCAGAGGAATGCAAATATTAGAATTATACAAATATGTAGAAGAAACTAGGGTTTGCCATATAAAATCAACCCTAATGAATTCATATTATGGAGAAAAATACCTTGGTGAACATTTCTGCCAATTTGAGCTACACTGCTCTGTAAGTACTCCCAGTCCCCAAAAGCTTGCAATCTCTACAGAGCAAAAAGAGTTTTACATTGTAATAGTGAAAGAGGCAAAGCGGGTGAGTTTGTGGATTTTTGCTTGAAGCTGCTTTTTACTGTTTGGAGTCTGGCTATTTGCCTGTTGGTTGTTTGGTTGTTTTTTCAGCTGCTACCATGTGCTTTGGCACATGGTTGTGGTGGGCAGTTCTTCTGCCTTTCAAGTGAGTCACTGAGTTAGTTGGGGGCATGGCCTGGAGTGGCACAGCTCTGTAAGTTGTCTTCCAGTCCCAGGGAGCATACAGGATGGGCAAACAGGAGCAACACAAAGGGACTTTAGGTGTGTTGTCTTCCAGATACACACATTCAGGATGTGACAGAAAGCTTGCCAATACTCATCAAGCTCTTTGACCATCATCCTTTCCTGCTTATCAATCTACCAGAGAAGCACAACATGTGAGGTCTGAGCTGTTTGCTGCAACTCAGACCACAGAGCTCTTACAAGCCACTATTGATTTCCTATACGAATAATTTAGGAACTTTCACCACTGTAACTAAGCCAAGTTTTACTGCCTTTGTTTTCTGACTGATGTGTGGGAAAACACATGAACCTGACCTTTGAAGAGTTTGTAAGTAAACCAAATTTTAACTTATCAAATGTGTAGTCTTTTCCTATGCTAGGGGAAAACAGAAACTTTGGAAGGAGTTCAGAAGAGGGTATTTTAAACAGCCTATATTTCCACATATTATTTTGCTTCATATTTTGTGAATTTAAATCTCTGCTGGAGTTCTCTCACCAATGAGTACTTGCCCTAAACCTGGATCTTTGGTGTCCAGGGAATTCTTATTTTATATACCTATTTTTTCCACCAACAAAAAATACCTAAGGGACAGTCCCAAAGAGCTCAATGAGGGACTGACAATGCTCAGTGGTCATGCAAGAGGGGAGGAAAACAGGGGAGGAAGAACCAAAAGGAGCATTCTGGAAGTGGACATAGCTGACTGTCTTTAATCTTGAAAAGGCACACTCCACAGTGCAGAATTTTGTTGCAGATCCCATTTTTTTATTACTATTGCTCAAACTCCAAGTTCACGATCTCCCTGATTCAAATTACTCAGGTTGCTCTTGTATTATTGAAGAGTTTGGATAGCTTTGGAGCTTTCATTTGAGCAGAAGCAGAAGGGATTCGCCTTTAGTCACAAGCTGCTTGACACCAGTGCTTTGTCTGTCTTCACTGTGTTTTGAGTGACAGAGTTCCTACTCCTGTACAGTTCAGCTTCCAGAAACTTTTTGTCCATTTCCCAATACCTTACTGTATTTACTCTCCTCAGCATAAACTCATGCTTACCACCAAATTTTGTTTTCTATTTGTTTTGGTAGGGATTGACATGTCAGGCACTATGTTTTAATAAAATAGTTGTACTTTTTTGCAGGGCTTATCATTTCTCTTCAGCTTCTTCGTGGAGAAATGGAGCAGATTCGGAGGGAGTATCCTATGATCTTTAACAGAGGGGTGGCTGTTACCAGAAAAATTGGTTTTCCAGATGTTATCATGCCTGGTAAGTGGATGAAAATTCTATTCATTTGTTTGCAATACTTTAACCGTGATAATTGTCACTGAAGGTAGGGCAATAGGATGAGCACTTTTATTCTCTACCCCCCCCCATAATAAATTTGAGTGACAAATGTGTATTGCATGAAAGTGCTCGTTTTAGTTGTATAGCAGTACAATTTTGAACATAAATATAATATCTCCCTCTCTAATTATTCTATATAGTTTTTGTGTGGAGTTCATGATGCTTGCTACTTCATTCCTCCAGTAGTATGAGGAAAGAAGAGAGGGGTAACAGGGAAAGCATAGTGCCTGAAGCAAAATGTGTGGAGTGATTAGAAGCCAAAATGATGGTCTTAAACCCAGGACTCGGCTGCTGCTACTCTGAATCTAGTGCAGTACTTTTTTCTTCTAGCCATTACTTATATTTGCCATGACCATGCACTAGAATGCTTTAAAATGAGGAACAACTGTGTTTGGACTAATGAAAAGCTCTTCTTAGACCATTTTTCCTTAAGGCAAAGTTAGGCAGCATTGTGAGAGAGCTTGTATCAGCCAGGGTTATATTACTTCTCTGAGCCCATAGCGGCTGTATACTTGTTTTATTAAACATCAGCTCCCCTATGCTTCATGGCAAATTACTTTTGAAACTAAGTGAGTTGACACATGAGTCAACTGTTCAAAGAAAAAGTTAAATTTCCAATGAGTTAGTGCAAGCAACTTTGCTTCATCATAAAAAAAACCTCCCAATCTTTTCCTAGCATTTTTTCCCTTTAGAAGAAAGTCAGGTATGTTCAAAACAATCTACATGAGGACAATATCTTCATTTGATCAACTAAAATCTCACAAAATCATGTGTAACCTTTCAAGTTCTCCAGAATTCTCCCATCATGCTAGATGGTAAACAAAGCAAAAAGGAGTGAGGGCAGAGAAAGAGAAAATGTATATTTGGCTGGTAGCAAAGCCATATGCTTTATCTTGTGAGAGAGTTAAGAAAGTGTGAAGGAGGAGGTAGCACACATTCGGATGAAATTGTGTTAGTTGCTATTCCAGTATCAGGTTGCACCAAGGCCGCCTGGGAAGCAAAAAGATAAAAAAATACAATGGTTCATTCTCTGATCAATGCAGATACAAAAATTAGAGTATTACTGTGTTCACACATAAATTTAAACTGTGTTTTAATGTTAGGAAATTGAACCACAGCTGGCTTACATGCCCTGATCTCCACCACCTCTGGCATGAGTGTGAGGAGGAATTCGGACAGTAGAAACAAGCTTGGTCCTGATTATGGTTAGTGGGAACAAACTAAATTTAAACCCTAGTTTATGAAGCTGACATGTTTTCACCAACCATAGCCAAGATTAATCACAGTTTAGGATTTGAACATAATGCTAAACTGTGATTAATCTAAAATGGAAACAAAGCTTTCAATCTTGTTGTGGCTGCACCAGAGGAAGGATGTCAAGAGTTGCTGTGCTTTGTCTTTGTAATACTAAACTATGGTTTAGCATTACATATGATTTGGATCCATGTATGTTGGTAACAACAACAACGAAAGAAGCATATGCCTTCTGAACTGTGTTCAGGATTCAAATTGCTCTACAACTTGTTCCATGCATGCAAAGGTCCTTTTGGACGTTGGTTCCTTGACCAGCATCATCCCATGTTGCATAGCAAACAACTTTAAAACTAAGGGTGATTTCAAATCCAGTTTGTGACTGGGCATTGAAGTTTTACTTCAAAGAAAAGAAGGGAGAAAAACCTACTGGATAACGGCAAATTCTTAGTCTTGTGCAAAGTAGCTCTTTGATCCCTGCTTGTGCCCCATGTATAAACACAAATTTCTGGGCAATCTACCCTACAAGCAAGTTTGCTTATCAAAATAACATCTCTTCTCTTTACCACATTTGAAGTCTTATTTTGAGTGTCTGATGAAAAGCGCATGTATCATCTTTTAACTGTGAGTGATGTTGGGTTTTATTTCTCTTTCTCTTGTCTAAAGTTTCCTGGCTCTTTGTTTACTTTCCCTTCATTCTCTCCCCTTTCTTAATGGCGCAGAGATGAAGATAGTTGGGTGTAAGTTTTTGCTTTACTGTGTTCTGTCCATTTATTGCTTGCTGTTTTCCCATTCCTGCATCATACTTTTCATGGAATGCTTGAGGTTGATAAAAATTAACAAATAAACAACTTTGCAGGAAGACGATATGCTGGGCATTTCTCACTTGAGGAGTTGCACAAACCCCTTTTATACAGAGTCTAGCTCATTCTGACTAAGGGGTCATCCACACTTTGCTCATCCCACCTCTTTCCTTGCAGAAAAGCCACTGTTTACAGATGAATCGGAGCAAACCTCTATTGGGTTTTCTCTGGATTGACATTTGCTCCAATTAGGTGCTGGAAAGCACAGGACAAATGGAAAATTGCTTAGACCCTTGCTTTCTAGCCACAGGACAAGTGGTAGTGTGGGTGAAACCTAAAACTAAGTTTCTGAGTCATATTCAGAGACATGTATCTGCTCCCACCCCTATAGAAATTTCTGCCCCAAGGTAGAAGGGTTACTTCAGAAGTCACGCTACAGAGGCAAGGCTATGAGTCCTTCTTCAACCTCCCACTCCTCACAGATAAGTAACTTACCTATGTATGTGGAGTATCTTTGAGCATTTGTGGGACCATGTTAAAGCCAGTCTGGTAAAGTACAGAGATATAGGCATCCATCAAAACTTTTTCAAAATGGATGCTAGAAGAGTTTGGAATTTCTAGCCAATTAAGCCCAGGTGGGCTGTGACTCAGGAGTTATTGGGGAAAGAAGGTACCTAGGATTCTACAACTTAATTTCCTACACAAAATTTAGAGGAGCTTGCTAGCACAACAAAGAACTAAATAAGCCATCAGACTTCTTAGATGATTGCCATTTACTGCTATCCCAGACAAAATAAAGGCTGGTAGCAACAGGAAATCCTCGGTCCCCTAAGATCCATCCATGTACAAAGCAGTGTTACAGAAAATCAATGCTGTTTAGTTCAAACACAAGTTTTCCATCACAGTAGCTTATGTAAAGGCGTGTGTTCCTTTCAGTCTTTATGCTCGTGTTTTTCAGACAGAACTTTGAGGAGCATTAAGTTCAAAGTAAGAGCGTTTTTTGTAGCTATCCTTACAGAAGTCACAACCTCATAGCAAGACAATTATATTCAGAGTAAATGTAGATGTGTTGGCCCACATGAAAAATTCCAAACACTGTATTAGGGCAGTACCTTTGTTAGGTCAACCAAAATGTTATAAAATAACGTTTAAACTTTCAAGTCCCCTAGAACCCTTCAGCAAGCTGGATGTTAAAAAAATTAGATGGGGGGGGGCAGAGACAAAAAAGGCACGGACAACTTGACTAACACCAACAACCTTGTTTCCTCCCCCACTAGTTGTGTTTTCCCATCATAAAAAAAATTCTTCCTTAAGTGCAGAATGAAAATGTCAAATTTCCTTCACACTGGATTGCATTAAAAAATCCTAATCATGTGAGAGTTGATGTTGAAACAATATATTCCATCAGTTTTATAATGTATTTATTTGAAAAAGGAATGTATTAATCTCCTTATACCCCTAGTCAGCAACTAATTTTACCACTTTGTGGGCAGGGGGAACGGAGGGAGAGGGTCAGTGTGCACACTAACTTAACAAAATCAAAGAAAGCATTTTTGTACTACCAAGACATTCGTTGCTGATGAAACAGACAGGAAAGTGCAGGAACACAATTATTTTCTTCATGCATCATGCTGCTACCTCTGCTGCTCATATTTTTGCTTTCCACAGCAGGAAAATAAAGTAAGGTGTGGTGGGGGAGGAGAGAAAGAGGGAGGTTTGAAATGAAAGATGGTCTTTTTTCGAGCTTCTCTGCTACTTCTTCTCTTTTGATTTCCAAAATGGGAGGGGGGATCATTGGAAAGAGAAATTGAACCAAGAACTTGCTTCCCCCTGTGCCCATCTGCCTCTTTTCCCTTTGCTTTTACAAGCAGGGAAATAGGTCTGAAATGCTATAGAAAGAGGCAAAGAGGCTGTCTTTCTTGTGCTCTCTGCTTTCCAAGCCTGAAAAGTCAGGTGGAAAGAGATAGCCAGGTGTGTGAGAGTGATAAATCGTCTTTCAGCACTCCTTTGCGCCCCTGCACTCTGGTCCTTCTTTGCTGCAGACACAGGAGCAGACAAAATGCATGCATGTCATTTCACAGTTCCCAGTCTGCTCCTCCTGTAGCCTTTTCTTGGTGGGCAGAGCTATGTGTGCCACTTGGCCTGTTCTACACTCATAGGTCCCCTGCTGCTCTCAGGAGGATACTATCCCATTGCCAAGATGTAAATAAGATTCAGCTTATTTAAGTCAGCTTCTGTACTTGAATGGGAGTGGAAGTGAGAGTGCAATATCGTCCTTTACTTTTTCAGGAAGCAAAATGTATCAGACTTGCCCTGATACTTACCTAGAATACTCAGGTGTTGCGGTAATTGATTTCACTCCTGTTTTGCAGTACGTGGTATTGGAGAAACTATAGATTTTCCTCCACATGGCAATGTGGATAAAAGCATGGATTCAAACCATCTGGGGGTTGTATGTGCATTGCAGCATATGACAATATCTAGGTATAGGGTCAACAGCTGCTGTGTTACTGGTTGAATGGGGAACAGAACTGAAACTGAAAGCCACTTGCATCCCACAATATTGGTTGGTAGGCGTTCCTTATTTGTTTGTGTATTTTAATAATGCATAGAATTCTTAATACTGCAGTTTCTAAGCAAGTGTACAATAGGGATAAAAAGGGATGCAGCCAAAAAAACCAAACAGTTAAAATTAAGCATGAAATCAGAAAAAAAACTAATTTAAAATGCCTGTTGAAATGAAGAGTTTTTTTCCAAGTGCCAGAAGTTCAATAGGGAGGTTTTCCCTCACCCCACTCACCTGGAAGGGGTTTCCACAGAATTGGACCCACAATACTGAATACATA